>NC_092510.1:14005349-15341243 GCF_047511675.1 Marmota flaviventris
AGTGTTAGGGTAGGTTAGGGTTAGGGATAGGTTAGTTTTAGGGTTATTGAAAGAACTAGGGTTTGTGTTACTGTTAGGGTTAGGTACAGTTTTAGGTTTAGGGATATGTTAAAGGGTTAGTTTTAGTGTTGTCCTTGGATTTGGGTCAGGGTTAGTATTACCATTAGGGTTACAGTTAGGATTAGGGTTCGTGTTACGGTCAGAGTTAGGGTTATGGTTAAGATTAGATTTAGGGTTAGAGTTAGGGATATGGTTAGGTTTAGGGTTAGTGTAAGGGTCAGGGTTAGGGTTAGTGTTAGGGTTAGGTTTCGTTTTAGTGTTAGGGTTAGAGTTATTGGTAGGATTAGGGTTAGGTTTAGCGTTAGCTTCAGTGTTATTTTTAGGGTTAGGCTTAGGGAGAGTGTTAGGGTTAGGGTTAGGTTTAGGGTTAGAAATAGGTTTAGGATTAGTTTTAGGGTTATAGTTAGGTTTAGGTTTAGGGTTAGGGTTAT
The DNA here is from genome assembly GCF_047511675.1 of Marmota flaviventris. Taxonomy (NCBI): domain Eukaryota; kingdom Metazoa; phylum Chordata; class Mammalia; order Rodentia; family Sciuridae; genus Marmota; species Marmota flaviventris. Next base: position 14,005,841 of record NC_092510.1, read on the forward strand.
GTTTCAGGTTACTATTAGGGTTAGGATTAGGGTTAGGTTTCGGGCTAGGATTAGGTTAGTTTTAGAGTTAGGGTTAGGGATAGGGTTAGTGTTAGAATTAGTGTTCATATGAGGGATGTGTTTTGTGTTAGGGTAAGGGTTAAGGTTAGGGTTTGTGTTAGGGTTAGGGATAGGGTTAGGGTTAGGGTTATGATTAGAATTTGGGTTAGAGTGAGGCTTAGGGTGAGGTTTAGGGTTAGTTATAGGGAAACGTGTAGGTAAAGATTAGTGTTAGGATTAGGGATAGGATTAGTGTTAGGGTTTGGATTAGGGTAAGGGTTTGTGTTAGGGTAAGTGTTAGGGTGAGGGTTAGGAGTAGGATTAGGTTTAGGGTTAGTTTCAGTGTTAGTGTTAGTGTTAGGGTTAGGTATAAGTTTAGGGTTAATTTAGTTTTATGTTTAGGGTAAGGGTTAGGGTTAGCATTATGGTTAGTGTTACTTTTACTGTTATGGTTAGGATTATGTTAAGGTTAGGGTTTGTGTCAGGTTATGTTTAGAATATGTTTAGTTACTCTTTAAGGTTAGTTTTTGTGTTGCAGTTAGGTTTAGGGTTCGGGTTAGGGTTAGGGTGAGTTTTAGAATTATAGTTAGGTTTTGCGTTAGGGTTAGTGTTAAGTTAAGTGCTAGGGTAAGAATTATGGTTTGAGTTAGGGTAGGGGTTAGGTTGAGAATTTGTGTTAGGGGTATAGTTAAAATTAGGGTTTAGTTATGATTAGAAAGAGGGTTCGAGTGAGGCACATGGTTAGGGTTAGGGTTACTTTTAGGGTTACAGAGAGTTTAGATATAGTGTTAGGTTTAGTGTTAGTGTCAGGGTTAAAGTAAGAGTTAGGGATAAGAGTTAGTGTTAGATTTAAGGTTAGGCTTAGGGTTAGGGTTAGTAATAGGGTTAGTGTTGGGGTTATGGTTAGTGTTAGGATTAGGGTTAGGGTTAGTGTTAGGGTTAGTGTTGGGTTATGGTTAGTGTTAGGATTAGGGTTAGGGTTAGTGTTAGGGTTAGTGTTAGGTTTATGTTTATGTTTAGGTTTAGGGTTAATTATAGTTTAGGGTAAGGGTTCAGTTTGGGTTATGGTTATTGATAGGTTTAGGGTTAGATTTAGGGTTAGGTTTAAATATAGAATTTGTTTGGGGATAGTGTTAGTGTTAGGGTTAGGGTTAGTTTTAGGGTTAGTTTTAGATTTAGGGTTAGGGTTAGATAAGGGTTAGGGCAAGGGTTATGGTTAGGGTTAGTGTTAGGATTAGTGTTAGGGATAGGTTTAGTTTTAGTTTTAGGGTTATGGTTAGGGTTAGGGTTAGTGTTAGGTTTAGGGTTATGGTTAGATTTAGGATTAGGGTTTGTCTTATGGTTAGTGTTAGTTTTACTGTTATGGTTAGGGTTATGTTTGGGTAAGGGTTAGTGTTAGTTTTAGTGTTAGTGTTAGGTTTAGGGTTAGATAAATTTAGGGTTACTCTTAGGTTATGTTTAGGGTTAGGTTTTGGGTTAGGGATTGTGTTAGGTTTATGGATATGGTTAGTGTTAGGGTTATTTTAGGTTTTGGGTTAGAGTTAGTGTTAGGGTTAGGGTTAGTGTTAGAGTTAGTCTTAGGGTTAGTGTTAGGTTTAGGGTTGGTGTTAGGATATGGTTAGAGTTAGGGTTACGGTTAGGGTTAGTGTTAGAGTTAAAGTTAGGGTTAGGGTTATGGCTAGTGTTAGGGTTAGGGATAGGTTTAGGGTTCATGTTAGAGTTAGGTTTAGGGTTAGTATTAGGGTTAGGTAAGGTTAATGTTATAGTTGGGTTTAGGGTTAGGGTTAGTGTTAGGGTTATGGTTAGGTTCATAGCTAGGTTAGGGTTATGGTTAGGGTTCTCTTTAAAGTTAGGGTTGGGGTTAGGTTTATAGTTAGGGATAAATTTTGTGTTTGGTTAAGGTTAGGATTATGTTTATGGTTACAGTTATGGTTAGGGTTAGCGTTAGGGTTAGGGTTAGGGTTACATTAGGGTTAGGGCAGGGTTAATGTTAGTGTTAGTGTTCAAGTAAGGGTTAATATTAGGGTTAGTGTTAAGGTAGGTTTAGGGTTAGGGTTAGGATTAGAGTTAGGGTTAGGTTTAGTGTTCACCTTTGGATTAAGTTTAGGGTTAGTGATACCTTTAGGTTTAGGGTTAGGTTAGGGTTAGGATTAGAGTTAGGGTTAGGGTTAGGGTTATACTTAGGTTTATGTTTATAGTTAGGAATAGGATTAGGGTTAGTGTTAGGTTTAGGTTTAGGTTTAGTGTTTCTGTTAGGGTTAATTTTAGGGTTAGAGTTATAATTTCTATTAGGGTTACAGTTTGTGTTAAGATTAGGTTTAAGCTTAGTGTTATAATTAGTTTTAGGGTTAAAATTAGGGTAAAATTTAGGGTTAGGGTTATGGTTAGAGTTAGTGTTAGTGATAGAGTTAGGGTTAGATTTAGTGTTAGGTTTAGGTTAGTGTTAGCTTTAGGTTTAGGGTTATTGTAGGGGTTACGGTTAGAGTTATATTTAGGGTTACATTAAAGGTTAGGATTATGTTTAGAGCTAGGTTGAGGGTGAGGGTGAGGTTTGGGTTAGGGTTACATTTAGGGTTTGGGTTAGTGTTAGTGTTAGGGTTAGGGTTATGGTTCATATTAGGTTTAGTGTTAGGGTTTGTGTAAGTTTTGGGTTTAGGTTTAGGTTTAGGGTTAGGGTTAGTGTTACATTTAGAGTTAGGGTTAGCACTAGGTTTAGTGTTAGGGTTAGGGGTCGTGTTAGTGTTAGGGTTAGGGATAGGATTAGGGTTAGTGTTACAGGTAGAATTATGGTTAGGGTTAGGTTTAGTGTTTTGGTTAAGGTTAGAGTTAGGTTTAAGGTTAGTGTTAGGGTTAGAATTAGGATCAGTGTTAGATTTAGGGTTAGGTTTAGCATGAGGCTTAGGGTTAGTGTCAGTGTTATTTTTAGCTTCAGGATTAGGTTTAGGTTTGGAGTTAGGGTTAGGGTTAATGTTAGGTTAAGGTTAGTATTTGTTTTAGGGTTAGTGTTAGTGTTAGTGTTAGGGTAAATGTTATAGTGAGGTTTAGTGTTAGAATTAGGTTTAGGTTAGGGTTACGGTTAGGGTTAGAGTTAGGGTTAGGTTAGGGTTAGAGTTAGGGTTAGGTTAGGGTTATTGTTAGGTTTAGGGTGAGGGTTACAGTTAGGGTTAGGTTTAGTGTTTGTGTTAACTTAGATTTAGTGTTAGGGTTAGGGTTTGGGTTAATGTTAAGTTTAGGATTAAGGATAAAATTATTGTTAAGGATAGGGTTAGATTTAGGGCCAGGGTTATGAATACGGTCAAGGTTCGATTTAGGGTAAGGTTTAGGATTAGTTTTAGGTTTAGGGTTAGAGATAGGTTTAGGTTTTGGGTTAGTGTTATGGTTATGGTTATGGTTAGGATTAGTTGTAGTGATTGGGTTAAGATTAGGTTTTTAATTAGCTTTAGGGTTAGGGATAGTTTGAGGATTAGTGTTATGGTTATGTTTATTGTTATGGTTAGTATTATGATTAGGGTTAGGGTTAGGATATGGTTAGTGTTAGCGTTAGGGTTAGTATTTGGATTGGGTTTTGGTTTAGTTTAGGGTTAGGGTTATGGTTAGGGTTAGGTTTAGTGTTGGGGATGGGTTGCGGTTAGAGTTAGTGTTAGGGTTATGGTTAGTGTTAAGGTTAGGTTTAAGGTTAAGGTTTGGGTTAGTGTTGGAGTTAGCATTAAGTTTAGTGTTAGATTTAGAGTTAGGGTTAGGGTTAGGTTAAGGTTATGGTGAGAGTTAGGGTTCATGTTTTGATAAGGGTTAGGATGACTGTTAGGTTTAAGTTTAGATTTAATGGTAGAGTAAGGTAAGGGTTGGGGTTCATGTTTTGTTAAGTTTTAGGGTGAGTGTTAGGTTTAGGTTTAGGTTTAACTTTAGGGTAAGGTAAGGGTTAGTGTTTGGTTTAGGTTAGGGTTAGGGTTAGGGTTAGAGTTAGGCTTAGTGTTAGGTTTTTGGTTAGGTTTAGGGTTAGTGTTAGGGTTAGGGTTCATGTTAGGGTTTATGTTAGGGTTAGGGTTAGGGTTAGTGTTAGGTTTAGGGTTAGGGTTATAGTGAGGTTTAGAATTAGTATTAGCATTCATATTCGCGTTAGGATCAGGGTTATTGTTAGAGTTAGGGTTAGTGTTATTGTTAAAGTTAGGTATAGTTAGGTTTAGGGTTAGTATTAGTGTTAGGGTTAGGGTTTTGGTTAGGCTTAGGCTTAGTGGTATAGTTAGGGTTAGGTTTTTTGTTAGGATTAGGGTTAGGGTTAGTGTTAAGTTTAGAGTTTGGGTAAGAATTAGTGTTATTGTTAGGCAAGAGTTAGCATTAGGGTTATGTTAGATTTAGGGTTATGGATTAGGTAATGGTTTGTGTTAGGGTTATGGTTAGGGTTAAGGTTAGATTTAAGGTTAGCGTTATTGTTAAGATTAGGTTTAGTGTTAGGGTTAGGGTTAGAGTTAGGTTTATTGTTTGGTGTTAAGTTAATCCTAAAATTAGTGTTTCGATTAGTGTTATGATTAGAGTTTGGGTTAGGTTTAGGGTTACTGTTAGGGTTAGTGTTATGTTTAGGGTTAATGTTAGGGTTAAGATTCATGTTAGGGTTAGTGTTAGGTTTAGGGTAAGTGTTATGATTAGTGTTATGGTTATGGTTAGAGTAAGTGTTAGGGTTAGGGTTAGAGTTAAGTTTAATTTTAAGGTTAGGTTAAGTGTTAGGGTTAGTGTTAGTGTTCGGTAAGGGTTAAAGTTAGTGTTTGGGTTTGGGTTAGTGGTTAAGATTAGGTAAGGGTGAGGGTCAGGTTTAGATTAGAATCAGGGTTATGGTTTTGGTTAGGGTTTGTTTTAGGTTTAGAGTTAGAATTAGTGTTAGTTTTAGTGTTAGGGTAAGGCTTTAGGTTTAGTATTAGTGTTAGGGTTAGGGTTTGATTTAGGGTTTGGATTAGGGTTTGTGTTGGGTTAGGTTTAGGGTTAGGGTTAGGTTTAAAGTTAGGGTTAGGGTTAGGGTTAGTGTTAGTGTTAGGATAAGGGTTAGGGTTCGTTTTAGGGTTAGGGTTTCTGTTAGATTTATGGTTAGTGTTAGAGTTCATGTTAGAAATGGGTTTAGGGTTAGTGTTAAGTTTAGGTTTAGGTTTAGAGTTATGGTTACTGTTGCATTCAGGGTCAGGGTAAGGGTTAGGATTTGTGTTTGGGTTAAGGTTAGTGTTATGTTTAGTGTTAGGTTTAGGGTTAGGGATAGGGTGAGATTTAGGGTTAGTATTAGCGTTCAAGTTAGGGTTATGTTTAGGGTTAGGGTTAGTGTTAGATTTAGGGTTAGGTTTAGAGTTAGTGTTAAGGTTAAATTTAGGGTTAAGGCTAGGGTTAGTGTTTGGTTTAAGTTTTGATTAGGGTTTTTGTAAGGTTTAGGGTTAGGATTAGGTTTATGATTTGGGTTAGGGTTACAGTTGGTGTTAGGGTTAGTATAAGAGTAATGGTTAAAATTAGGTTTAGGTTTAGTGTTATGGTTAAAGTTAGTATTTGGGTTAGGTTTAGGGTTAGTGGTAGCGTAAGTTTTACGTTTCGTGTTAGGGTTAGATTTAGGTTTAGAGTTAGTGTTAGTGTTAGGGTTAGTTTAAGGATAAGGTTAAGGTTATCTTTAGGTTTTGGCTTAGGGTTAGTTTTAGGTTTGGGTTTAGGTTTAGGTTTAGTGTTACGTTTAGGGTTAGGGTAAGGTTTAGGGTTATTGAAAGGTTTAGGGTTAGGGTTAGGTTAAGGAATAGGATTAGGTTTAAGGTATGGTTTAGGCTTATATTTAGTTTTAGAGCTAGGTTTAGGGTCAGGCTTATGGTTGGTTGTTAGTGTTAGGGTTAGTGTTTGTTTGGGGACAGTGTTAGGGTTAGAGTTTCTGTTAAGATTAGAGTTAGCTTAGTGATATTGTTAGGGTTTGGGTTAGTGTTACAGTTAGGGTTAGGTTTAGTGTTTCATTTATGGTTAGAATTAGGGTTAATGTTAGTGTTAGGGTTAGGGTTAGGATTAGCATTAGTGTTAGGTTTAGGGTTAGGGTTAGGCTTAGGGTTAGTGATAGGATTAGGATTTTGATTAGAGTTAGTGTTAATGTTAGGTTTTGGGTTAGTTTAGGGTTAGGGTTATGGTTTTGGTTAGGGTTTGTTTTAGGGTTAGGATTAGAGTTGAAGTTAAGGTTAGGTGTATGTTTAAGGTTAGGTTTAGGGTTAGTCTTAGGGTTAGTGATTGGGTTAGGTTTAGAATTAGTGTTAGGGTTAGTGTTAGGTTTAGGGTCAGGGTTAGGGGTAGGGTATGTTTTAGGGTTAGTGTTAGGGTTAGTGTTAGGATTGGGGTTAGGGTAAGGGTTAGGGTTAGGTTTAGGGTTAGGATCAGGGTAAGGGTTAGCTTTAGGGTTAGGGTTAGTGTTAGGGTTAGCATTAGGGTTAGGTTTAGAATTAGTGTTATGGCTAGCATTAGGGCTAGGGTCAGGGTTCGGTGTAGGGTAAGTTTTAGGTTTAGTGTTAGGGTTAGGTTTAGTGTTAGGGAAAGGGTTAGGGATCGGGTTAGTTCTCGAGTTAGGTTTTAGGTTAGGTAAGGTTTAAGGTTAGGGTTAGGTTTAAATTTAAGTTTAGGTTTAGTGTTAGGATTTGGTTAGGGTTAGGGTTAGGTTTATTGTTAAGGTTAGGTTAGGTTTGTTTTAGGCTTAGTGTTATAATTTGTGTTAGTATTAGGTTAAGTATTAGGGTTAGGGTTTCAGTTCGGATTAGGGTTAGGGTTAGGGTAAAGGTTAATGCTAGTGTTAGATTTAGGGTTAGGGTTAGTGTTATGGTTAGGTTTAGAGTTTAGGTAAGGGTTAGGTTTTGGGTTAGTGTGAGGATTAGCAATAGTGTTAGGTTTAGTGTTAGAATTAGTTTTAGGTTTAGGGTAAGGATTCGTGTTAGGGTAGGGTTACGGTTAGGATTAGGTTAAGTGTTAGTTTTAGTGTTAGGGTTATATTAAGTGTTAGTGTTAGGCTTAGGTTAGGGTTAGTGTTAAGTTTAGTGATAAGTTTAGTGTTAGGGTTTGAGTGAGGCTTAGTGTTAGGATTTGCGTTAGGATTTGTTTTAGTGTTTGGTTTAGGGTTAGGGTAGAGTTAGGTAAAGGTGAGGGTTATTTTTAGATAAGGGTCAGTGTTATGGTTTGGTTTAGGGTTTTTTATGATTAGGGTTATGGTAAGGGTTAGGTTTAGTTTGTTAGAATAAGATTTTGTGTTAGGTTTAATGTTAGGGTTAGGATTAGAGTTAGGCTTAGTGTTAGGGTTAGGGTAAATTTAGGGATAGTGTTAGGGTTAGGGTTTTTTATAGGGTTCATGTTAAGTTTACAGTTTGGGATTGGATTAGGGTTCATGTTAGGGTTAGTCATAGGGTCAGTGTTAGGTTTAGATTTAGGGTTAGGGTTATGGTTAATGTTACGGTTAGGGTAAGGGGTAGGGTTAAATTTAGTGTTTGTGTTAGGGTTAGTGTTAGTTTTAGGGTTAGGGTTAGGGTTAGAGTTAGGATTATGATGAGTTTTACGGTTAGTATTAGCATTCGGGTTAGGGTTTGTGTTAGGGTTTGGTTTTGGATTAGTGTTAGTGTTAAGGTTAAAATTAGGTTTTGTGTTAGTATTAGGGTCATGGTTAGGGTTTGGGTGACACTTAGGCTTAGTGCTATATTTTGAATTAGGGTTCATGTTAGGGTTAGTGTTAGGGTTAAAATTATTGTTAGTTTTAAGTAATGGTTAGCATTTGGGTTAGGTTAGGAGCAAGGCTATGTTTTATGTTATAGTTTGTGTTAAGGTTAGTTTACGGTTAGAGTTAGATTTAAGGTTAGGGTTAGGGTTAATGTTTGCATTAGAGTTAGAGATAGGGTTATTGTTATGTTTAGGGTATGATTTTAGGGTTAGCATTACAGTTAGTGTTAGGGATAGGGTTAGGGTTAGTGTTAGGTTTAGTATTAAGTTTTTGGGTTTGGGTTAGGCTTAAGATTCATGTTAGGGTTAGGGATAGGGTAAGTGTTATGGTTAGGTTAGGGTTATGGTTAGAGTTAGTGTTAGTGTTAGGGTTAGGTTTAGTTTTAAGTTTAAGGTTAGTGTTAAGTTTAGTATTAGGACTTGGCTACAGTTAAGGTAGTATGTTGGTTAGGGTTAGTGGTTAGGTTTAGGTAAGGGTGAGGGTCAGGGTTAGATTAGGGTCAACGTTATGGTTTTGTTTAGGGTTTGTGTTTGAATAAGGGTTAGAGTTAGTGTTAGTGTTAGTGTTAGGGTTAGGATTAGGGTTAGGGTTTTTGTTAGTGTTATGGTTAGGTTTAGATTTGGGGTTAGTCTTAGGGTTAGGGTTAGGGTTTGGGTGAGGTTTGGGCTTAGTGGAATGGTTAGTGTTAGTGTTCGTGTTACTGTTAGGATTAGGGTTAGTGTTAGGGCTATTTTTAGTGTTACGATTAGGGTTATGTTGAGGTAAGGTTTAGCATTATGGTTAGGTTAAGTTTAGGGTTATGGTTTGGGTTAGGGTTTGTGTTTGGCTTAGGGTTAGGTTTAGGATTAAGGTTAGGTTTAAGGTTAAGTTTAGGGTTAGGGTTAGTGTTAGGGTTAAGGTTAGGCTTAGTGTTAGGGTTAGTATTAGGTTTAGGGTTAGTGTTAGGTTTAGGGTTCGTGTTAGGGTGACAGTTAGGTTTAGGATTAGGGTTCATGTTAGGTTTTGGTTTAGGGTTAGTGATAGTTTTAGGTTTAGGTTTTAGAATTTGGGTTAGTGTTATGGATATGTTTAAAGTTAGTGTTAGGATTAATGTTTTGGTAAGTTTTAGAGTGAGATTTAGGGTTAGTGTTAGGGTTAGGATAAGGGTTAGTTTTCATGATAGGGTTATGGTTAGTGTTAGGTTTAGTGTTATGCATAGGTTTAGTTTAGGATTAGTGTTAGGGTTAGGGTTAGGTTAGGGTTAGGGTAGGGTTACAGTTAGATTAATGTTAGGGTTATGGTTAGCGTTAGGGTTAATGCTAGTGTTAGATTTAGGGTTAGGGATAGTGTTAGGGTTGGGTTTAGAGTTTTGGTTAGGCTTAGGTTTTGGATTAGTGTCAGGGTTGGGGATAGGGTTAGGTTTAGAGATAGGGTTAGTTTTAGGTTTAGGGTTAGGTTTAGGTAAGGATTCATGTTAGGTTTAGGGTTACAGTTAGGATTAGGTTGTGTTAGTGTTAGTGTTAGGGTTATATTAGAGTTAGTGTTAGGCTTTTTTTACTGTTAGTGTTAGGTTTAGTGATAAGTTTAGTGTTAGAGTTAGAGTGAGGTTTAGTGTTAGTGTTAGGGTTAGGGTTAGGGTTAGTGTTTTGTTTAGGGTTAGGGTAGCGTTAGGTAAGGGTGAGTGTTATATTTAGATAATGGTCAGGTTTATGGTTTGGGTTAGGTATTTTCTTAGGATTACTTTTATGGTAAGGGTTAGATTTAGAGTTAATGTTAGGATAAGGTTTAGTGTTAGGTTTAATGTTAGGGTTAGGATTAGGTTTAGGGTTAGTGTTAGGTTTAGGGTAAATTTAGGGTTAGTGTTAGGGTTAGGGTAAAGTTAGGGTTAGTGTTAGGGTTAGGGTTCTTGTTAGGGATTGTGTTAAGGTTACGTATTGGGTTTGGATTAGGGTTCATGTTAGGGTTAGGTATAGGGTTAGTGTTAGGTTTAGGTTTAGGGTTAGGGTTAGTTTTAGTTTTGGGATTTGGATTTGGGTTAGGTTTATTGATAGAGTTTGGGTTAGGGTTAGTTTTAGCTTTAGTTTTATGGTTATTGTTAGGGTTAATGTTAGGTTTAGGTAAGGGTTAAGGTTATTGTTGGGTTAGGTTTAGGGTTATGGTTTACGTTATGGTTTGTGTTAGGGTTACTGTTAGGGTTACAGTTACGTGTAGGACTAGGGTTAGATTTAGGTGTTAGTGTTAGGTGTAGAGTTAGTGTTCGTTTTAGAATTAGTGTTAGGGTTAGCATTAGGTTTAGCATTAGGATTAGGGTTAGTTCTAGGGTTAGTGTTAGGGTTAGTGTTAGTGTTAGTGTTAGTGTTAGGGTTAGGGTATGTGCTCAGGTTAGTGTTAGGTTCAGGATGAGGTTTAGGGTTAGTTTTAGACTTAGGTTCAAGGATAGGTTCAGTGTTAGGGTTAGTGTTAGGGTGAGTGTTAGGGATAGGTTTGGTGCGTTTAGGGTTGGGTTAGTTTTAGTGTTTGGGATATAGTTAGTGTTAGGGTGACAGATACTCTTTGGGTAGGGATAGGTTTAAAGTTAGTGTTAGGCTTAGGTTTAGGATAAGTGTTATGTTTAGGGTTTGTGTTCGGTTTAGGTTTAGGGTTAGGGTTAGGGTTATGGATATGGTTAGTGTTAGGATAAGTGTTACTGTTAGGGTTAGTGTTAAGTTTTGGTTTTGGTTTAGGCTTAGGGTTAGTGTTACTGTTAGGTTAGATTAGGGTAGGGTTAATGTTAGTGTTCAGGTTAGGGTTAGGGTTATTGATCAGTTTAGAGTAATGTTTAGGGTTATTGTTAGTGATAGGGTTAGGGTTAGGGTTAGAGTTAGAGTTATTGTTAGGGTAGTGTTAGGTTTAGGGTTAGGATTAGGGATAGGGTTTGTTTTAGGGTTAGGGTTAGGGTTTGGGTTAGGTTATGAATAGTTTTAGTGTTAGGTATAGGTTTAGGGTTAGTGTTAGGCTTAGCGTTAAGGTTAGAGTTATGGTTATGGTTAGGGTTCGGTTTAGGTTTATTGTTAGGTTTAGGGTTAGGGATAGGGTTAATGTTTGGGTAAGTGTTAGGGTTAGGGTTAGGGTTAGTGTTAAGTTTATGTTTATGTTTAGAGTTAGGGTTACTGTTACTGTAAGTTGAGGATTAGGGTTAGGGTTAGGATTAGTGTTAGTCATAGGTTTAGGGTTATGTTTAGCGTCAGGGATAGGGTTAGGGTTGGGGTTAGGGTTAGTGTTAGGATTAGTGTTAATGTTAGTGTTAGTGTTAGGAATAGGGTAAAGTATAGTGTTAGGGTTAGTGTTAGTGATAGGGTTAAAGTTAGGTTTCGTGTTAGGGATAGGGTTAGGGTTATGTTAGGTTTAGGGTAAATGTTAGCGTTAGGGTTACGGTCATGAATAGAGTTAGTGTTAGTGTTAGTGTTAGGGTTAGGTTTAGGGTTAGTGTAAGTTTAGTGTTAAGTTTCGGTTTAAAGTTAGTGTTAGGATTTGTGTTAGGGTGAAGGTTATGGTTAGGGTTAAGGTTATGGTTAGGATTCAGGTTAGGGTAAGGATTAGGGTTAGGGTTAGGTTTAAGTTAGGGATAGTGTTAAGGTTTGTGTTAGGGTTAGATTTAGGGTTAAGTTTATTGTTAGTGTTTTCTTTAGATTTAGCTTAATGTTGGTTTTAGGCTTAGTGTTAGGGTTAGCATTACGGTAAGTTTTAAGTTACCTCTAGGGTTAGGGGTAGGTTAGAATTAGGGTTATTATTAGTGTTAGTGTTTGTGTTAGGGTTAGGGATGGTTTAAGGTTAGGATTAGGGTTAAGGTTAGTGTTAGTTTTAGGGTTAGTGTTATGGTTAGGCTTTGTGTTAGGGTTAGTGTTAGGGGTAGGGTTAGGTTTTGTGTTAGGATTAGGGATAGTGTAATGGTTACATTTAGGATTAGGGTTATAGTTAGTGATAGGATTATAGCTAGGTTTACTATTATGGATAGGGTTAGGGTTAGGGATAGTGTTAATATTAGGGATAGGTTTAGGGTGAGGATTCGTGTTAGTGTTAAGGTTAGGGTTTGTGTTACTGTTTGGATTATTGTTAGGTTTAGTGTTACTGTTAGGGTTAGGGTTAGGTTTAGGTTTACTGAAAGTTTTAGGGTTGGGGTTTCAGTGAGTGTTAGGTTAGTGTTAGAAATGGGGTTAGGGTTAGGTTTAGTGTTAGAATAAGGATTAGGTTTAGGTTTAGTGTTAGTGTTAGGGTTAGAGTTTGGTTTAGTGTTACATTAGGGTTAGGATTAGGATTAATGTTAGATTTATGGTTAGGGTTAGGATTAGGGTTCATGTTAGGGACATGTTTAGGCTTAGTATTAGGTTTAGGTTTAGGGTTAGCATTAGTATTCCAGTTAGGGTTGGCATTAGGATTAATGTTTGGGTTAGGGTTAGTGTTAGGTTTATTATTAGTGTTAGGGTTAGGGTTAGGGATAGGATGAGGTTTATGGTTAGTATTAGTGGTCAGGTTAGGGTGAGGTTTATGCTGAGGGTTAGGGTTAGTGTTAAGTTTAGGTTTAGGGTTAGGGTTTGTTTTAGGGTTAAAGTTAGAATTAGGTTTATGGTTATTGTTAAGGTTTAGATTAGGGATTGGGTTTGTGTAAGGGTTAGGTTTAGGTTTAGGTTTACATTTTGGGTTAGGTTTAGGGTTAGAATTAGTGTTACGTTTAGGATTAGTATTTGGCTTATGTTTAGGGTTGTTGGTAGAGTTAGGTTTAGGGTTCGTGTTAGGGTTAGGTTTAGGTTTCGTGTTAGGGTTAATGTTAGGGTTAGGGTTAGGGATAGTGTTAAGGTTAGGGATAGGTTTAGGGTTAGGGTTAATGTTAGGGTAAGTTTTAGGTTTAGTGTTATGTTTAGGGTTAGGGTTAGTTTTAGGTTAAGTGATAGGGTTAGTGTTAGGGTTAGTGTTAATTTTAGGGTAAGGATTAGGATTCTGGTTAGTCTTATGTTTAGTTTTAGAGTTAGTGTTAGGGATAGGTTATGGTTATGGTTAGTGTTAGTGTTAGGGTTAGGGTTTGTGTTATGGTCAGGGTTAGGTTTGAGGTTTCAGTTAAGATTAGGGTTATTTTAGTGTTAGGTTTAGGGTTTGGTTTAGTGTGATTGTTAGGGTTAGTTTTAGTGTTTCATATTAGGTTAGCCTTAGGGTTAATCTTAGTGTTAATGTTAGGGTTAGGGTTAGAATTAGGTTTAGGTTTAGGTTTAGGGTTGGGTTTAGTGACAGTTTTAGTGTTAGGGTTAGGATTAGTGTCACTGCTAGGTTTATGGTTAGTTTTAGGGTTAGGGTTAGTCTTAAGGTTAGGCTTAGTGTAGGTTTAGGGTTAGTGTTATGTTAATGAGAGAATTAGGGTTAGGGTTTCCTTTAGGTTTCATGTTAGGGTTATGGTTATGGTTAATGTTAGGAATAGGGTTAGTATTATGTTTAGGGTTAGTGTTAGGATTAGTGTTAGTGTTAGAGTGAGGGTTAGTTTAGATTTAGGCTTAGTGTTAGGGTTAGTGTTTGTGTTAAATTTTGTGTTAAGGTTAGATTTAGGGTTAGGGTTAGGGTTAGTGTTAGGGTCAGGGTTAGTTTTATGGTTAGATTTAGGGTTCAGGTTAGGATAGGTAAGGGTTAGTGTTAGGATTGGGTTATGTTTAGGGTTATGGTTTGGGTTAGGGTTTGTGTTAGCATTAGGTTAGGATTAGGTTTATGGTTAGGGTTAGAGTTAGGATTAGGGTTAGAATTAGTTTTAAGTTTAGCATTAGGGTTACTGTTAGGGTTAGGGTTAGTGTAAGTTTTAGGGTAATTGTTAGTGTTAGGGTTAGGGTTAGTGTTAGGTTTAAGATTAGGGTATGCGTGTGTGTAAAGGTTAGGGTTAGCATTAGGGTTATGTTTAGGGTAGGTTTAGGGTTGGTGTTAGAGTTAGTATTAGGGTAATGGTTAGGGTTAGGTTTAGGGTTAGAGTTAGGGTGAGGATTTGAATTTGGATTAGGGTTAGTGTTAGTGGTATGGTAAGAATTAGGTTTCGTGTTAATGTTAGGGTTAGATTTAGTGTTATGTTTAGTGTTAGGGTTAGTTTTAGGGTTAGGGTTAGAGATAGTGTTAAGGTTAGAGATAGGTTTAGTGTTAGGATTAGTATTAGGGTTAAGGTTAGGTTTAGGTTTAATATTACAGTTAGGTTTAGTGTTAGGGTTAGAGATAGTCCTTGGGTTTGTCTTAGGAGTAGGGTCAGGTTTATGTTTAGGGTTAGATTTAGGTTTAAGGTTAGGTTTACTGTTAGTGTCTGGGTTAGGGTTAGTGTTAGGGTTAGGTTAGGGTTAGTTTTAGGCTAAGTGTTAGCGATTGTGTTAGGGTTAGGTTTAGTATTACTGTTAGGGTTAAAGTTCATTTTAGGGTTAGCGTTAAGCTTAGGGTTACAGTTAATGTTAGTGTTAGGGTTAGGTTTAGCATTAGTTTCTTTGTGTTAGGGTTAGGGTGATGTTACAGTTATGGTAAGGGTTAGGTTTATGTTTAGTGTAGGATTAGGGATCGGGTTAGGGTTAGTGTTAAGGTTAGGGTTAAGATTTATGTTAGGGTTAGGTTTAGGGTGAGTGTTATGTTTAGGTTTAGGGTTTGATTTAGTATTAGGATTAGTTTTAATTTTTGAGTTAGTTTTAGGGTTATGGATAGTGTTATGGTTAGGGATAGGTTTAGGGTTAGTGTTAGGCTTATGTTTAGGGTTAGAGTTGGGGTTAGGGTTAGTATTTAGGTTAGGGTTAGGTTTTAGTGTTAGGATTAGTGTTAGTGTTATTGATAGGGTTAAGTTTAGTGTTAGGGTTAGGGTTACGATTACGAATATATTTAGTGTTAGTGTTAGGGTTAGGTTTAGTGTTAGGGTTATGGTTAAGCTTAGCGTTTGGGTTAGTGTTAGAGTTAGTGTTAGGATGAGGGTTAGGTTTAGGGTTAGGGTTACAGTTACAGTCAGGATTCAGATTATGGTTAGTGTTAGTTTTGGGGTTAGGTTTTGGTTAGGTTTTGGTTTAAGGCTTGTGTTAGGGTTAGATTTAGGGTTAGGTTTAGAGTTAAGCTTATTGTTAATGTTATTGTTTGATTTAGGTTAAGGTTATTTTTACAGTTAGTGTTAAGGTTAGGGTTAGGGTAAATTTTAGGTTAGGTTCAGAGTTAGGGTTAGGTTAGTGTTAGGGTTATGGTTAGCATTAGAATTTGTGTTAGGTTTAGGGTTAGTCTTAGGTTTAGTGTTAGTGTTAGGTTTAGGTTTAGGATAAGGATTTGTGTTAGGGTTATTGTTAGGGTTAGTGTTAGGTTTTGTGTTAGATTAGGGATAAGGTTAGGTTTAGGGTTAGGATTAGAGGTAGTGTTAGGAATAGGGTTAGGGTTAGTGTTAGTGTTAGGGGTAGTGTTAATGTTAGGGATAGTTTTAGGGTTAGGGTTGTTCTTAGGGTTAGAGTTAGGGTTAAGTTTAGTGTTATTGTTAGGGTTAAGGTTAGGTTTAGTGTTAGGGTTAGGATTAAGTTTAGGGTTAGTTTTAGGGTTAGGGTTCAGGTTAGGGTTAGGGTTCGGGTTGGGTTTAGTGTTCAACTTAGAGTTATGGTTATCATTATGTTTAGAGTTAGGATTAATGTTTGGGTTAGGGTTAGTGTTAGGTTTAGATTTAGGTTAGCTATAGGGTTAGGGTTAGTGTTATGACTAGGGTTAGTTTTAGGTTTAGGATTAATGTTTCGCTAGGTTTAGTGTTAGATTTAGTGTTAGTATTAGGGTTGGGGTTAGGAATAGTGTGAGGTTTAGGTTTAGTATTAGTGTTTGGGTTAGGGTTAGGTTTTAGTGTTAGGGTAAGAGTTAGGAATAATATTAGGTTTAAGATTAGGTTTAGGTTTAGTGTTAGGGTTAAAGTTAGAGTTATGGTTAGTGTTATTGTTAGGGTTAATATTAGGGTTATGGTTTGTGTAAGGGCTAGGTTTAGGTTTAGTGTTATGGTTTGGTTTATGGTTAGAGTTTGGGTAGGTTTTAGGGTTAGTGGTAGGGTTAGGTTTAGGGTTGTGTTTAAAATAAGGTTTAGTTTTAGGTTTAATGTTAGTGTTAGGGTTAGTGTTAGGGTTAGGGTTAGAGATAGTGTTAAGGTTAGAGATAGGTTTAGGGTTAGGGTTAGTGTTAGTTTTAGGGATAGGGTTAGGTTTACTATTATGTGTAGTGTTAGAGTTAGAGTTAGGGTTAGAGATAGGATTAGTGTTAGTGTAATAGTTAGGGTTAAGTTTAGGGTCTGGTTAGGCTTAGGTTTAGTTTAAGAGTTAGGGTTAGAGGTAGGTTTAGGGTTAGTGTTATTGTTAGTGTTAAGGTTTGTGTTAGGATTAGGGTTAGTGTTGGGGTTCGAGTTAAGATTAGGGTTAGTTTAGTGTTAGTATGAGGGATTGGGTTAGTGTTATGGTTAGGGTTAGTGTTTCATTTAGAGTTAGGTGTATTGTTAACGTTAGTGTAAGGGTTAGGTTTAATGTTAGGATCAGTGTTAGTGTTAGGTTTAGGTTTAGGGTCATGCATAGGGTTAGTGAGAGATTTATTGTTTGGATTATGATTAGTGTTAAGGTTAGGGTTAGGGTTATGTTAGTGTTAGGGTTATGGTTTTGGTTCGTGTTTGTGTTAGGTTTATGGTTAGGGTTAGAGTTATGGTTATTGTTAGGGTTAGGGTTCGTGTTCATGTTAGCCTTTGTGTTAGGGTTAGGCTTATGTTTAGTGTTAGGTTTAGGGTTAGGTTTAAAGTTAGTGTTAGTGTTAGGGTTAGGGTTATTGTTAGGTTTATGGTTAGGGTTAGGTTTAGTGAAAGGGTTAGTTTTAGTTGTAGGATTAGTGTTAGTGTTAGTGTTATGGTTAGGTTTATGGTTAGGATTAGACTTAGGTTTACGGTTAATGTAGGTTTAGGGTTAGGGTTAGGTTAGTGGTAGGGTTATGGTTAGTTTCGGATTAATTTTTGTGTTAGGGTTACAGTTAGGATTAGTGTTATGTTTAGGGTTAAGTTTATGTTTAGGGTTAGGGTTAGGGTTACTGTTAGGATTTGTGGTAGTAACAGGTTTAGGGTTACTGTTAGTGTTAGGATGAGGGTTAGGGTGCCTGCTAGTGTTAGTTTTAGCGTTATGGTTAGGGTTAGGTTTCATGTTAGGGTTAATGTTACTCTTAGGATTATGGTTAGTGTTAGGTTTAGTGTTAGGTTAGGGATAGGTTTAGGTTTAGAGTTAGGGTTATGTTTAGAGTTAGGGTTAGTGTTATGGTTAGGGTTAAGGTTAGTCTTACTGTTAGATTTAGGGTTATTTTAGGTTTAGTTTTATGGTTATTGTTAGGGTTAGTGTTAGGGTTCGGTAAGGGTTAGGATTTGCTCTCGGGTTAGGGTCAGGTTTAGACCTGAGGTTAGTGTTATGATCAGAATGGGGGTCAAGGTTAGGGTAGAGTTTCAGATAGGGTTAGAACTACAATGAAGGCTAGGGTTAGGAACATTTATAGAATTAGGTTTTTGATTAGCCTAAGGATTAGGGATATGTCTAGGCTTACCATTATTGTTAGGGTTATGGATAGGGTTAGAGCTAGTTTTAGGGGTAGAGTTAGGGTAAAGGTAAGGTATGATGTTACAGCTAGTTTTAGGGCTATGGTGAGGGTTAAATTTATGGTTAGAGATAGGGATAAGTGCAAGGTTAGGATTAAAACCAGTGTCCGGGCTAGGATTAGGACTATGGATTGTGTTAGGGTTATGTTAGCATTAGTGTTAGGGCTAATATCAGGTATAGGGTTATGATTATGGATGGTTTTTGGGACAGGATTTTTCTAGGTATAATATAAGGGTTAGGATGAGGGTTAGGGTCAGGTATAGAGGTAGGGGTATTATTATGGTTAGAGTCAGGTTAGGGTTTGGTTTGGTTTAAGTTAAGATTTAGGATTAGGGCTTGAGTTAGCATTAGGGTTAAGGTTAGAGTTAGGTTAATGATAGGGTTAGGGTTAGGGTTCAGGTTATGTTTAGGGTAATGGATATGTTAGGGTTAGGGATAGTGCTAGGGTTTGGGTGAGGATTAGCATTAGGGTTAGGTTTAGAATTAGGGTAATGGATAGGGTTAAAACTAGGGTTAGGTCTAGGTTTATTGGTATAGTTGGGGGTAGGGTTTAGGGTTAGGTTTAGGTTTGGCACAAGGATTAATGTTAGGGTTAGGTTTAGGGTAAGGTTAGGGCTAGGTTTAGGGTTCAAGTTAGGGTTAAAGCTAGGGTTGGGTCTTGGATTAGGGCTACATTTTGGGTTACATTTGGGGTCTTCTTAGTGATATGGCTAATTTAAGAACTAAGATTACAATTAGGGCTAGTTTTATGGTTACATTTAGGACTAAGTCTAGTTTTAGGATTAGGTTTAATTTTAGGTTGATGTTTTGAACTAGGGTTAGTGTTAGTGTCAGAGTCAGGGTCACAGTTCATTTAAAGTTTAGGGATAGGACTCAATTTAGGTTTAGGCTTAGGGCTAGATGTAGGGTTAGGATTTGGATTAGGTTTAGGGTTAGGGTTTGTCCTATGGCTCGGTTTTGTTTCATGGATAAGGCTAAAGATAAGGGTAGTTTTATGGTTAGCATTAGCATTATTGCTACTGATAGGGTGAGTGTATTAAGAGTAGATTTACACTTATGGTTAATTCTGGGGATAAGGCTATGACAACTGTTAGAGCTAAGATTAGGGCTAGTTTTTGGGTTATGGTAAAGGATATGGTTAGAACTGGGAATAGGGCTATGGCAAGAGTTAGAGTTTGTCTTAGGGCTAGAGTTTGGGTTAGGGTTAGGGCTAAATTAGGGCTAGGAATAGGTCAAGGGTTAGTGTTAGGCTTCAGCCTAGGATTAGGGATATGTTTATGGTTAGGTTTTGGGTTCGGTTTAGGGGAAGGGATGCCTGTTTGATTTCCACTTACCCATAGGTGTCAAAATCAATTGAAACCTTAAAATACAAAATGTTTATGATAGTGAACCATTGAATTGAGAAGAACTTGCCTTAGGAGCATACTAAGGCTAGATAAAAGATGACTCCTGCCCAGTATCAAAGAAATTTGAACAAAACTAACTCTCATCCTCACATTCCCTCTAACCCTAGACCTAGCCATGACCCTAAACCTAACATTAACCCTAACCTGGTTAGAGAACCATTGATCCTAGAATTCCCCCACTTGGGGAGCCTTGTAGAGCAGGTTAAGTGATGAATCCTATGCAACATCAAAAAATTTTGACCAAATAATAATGGGAGGTGTTTCAGTACAGGCATATTTTCCTGTTTTCTCATAAAAAGACTCATAGATTAAGTTGTTTTTACTTGCTTAAGCATAGGCCTACTTTTACAAGGAACATACCAGAGTTCCTACAGAGAAATGATAGAGCGTGTTAAGTTTCAAGCAGCTAGCACAAACCTGTTTGATTTTCAACTCCATTAAATTTCCCATATAGGTCAAAATGAAGTGAAATCTTAAAAAACAAACTGTTCCTGACAGCAAACCAGTGAACAGAGAAGGCCTAAACCTGGGAACAGAGTAAATCTAGTTAGAAGATAAATCCTGCCAAGTATCAAAGAATTTTGAATAAAACAAACTTTTACCCTAACACTAGCTCTAACCCTAACTCTTCCACTAACAATAATATTTTTATGAAACCTTTCACTGTAGAATTTCCAAACTTAGGCAGCCAAGTCAGGCAAGGTAAGGGATAAATGTTGCACAGTATCAACGAAATCTGTCCAAAAAGTTGATGGAGTACATCAGTACATGCTTATTTCCCTGTTATCTCCTAAAGGACTCTTGGAAAAAGTTGTTTTTACATGCCTCAGCTTAGGCCTACTGTCAAAAGGACAAACCAGTGATTGCTCAGAGTGAATTGATGGCGTTTGAAGTTTCAAGCAGCTAGCACCAATGCTGTTTGATTTCCAGCTCCATTTCCATTTACCTTTATAGGACAAAATGAACTGAAACGTTAAAATACACACTGTTCCTTACAGTGAATCTTTGAACCTAGGAGATCCTAACATTTGGAGTATAGTAAGATTAGGAGAAAAATGAATCCTGCCCCGTATCAAAGAAATTTTTAAAAAAGTAACTCTAATCTTAATACTAGCTCTAACACTAGCCCTAACACTATCCTTAACACAAACCCTAAGTTGATTGAAAAACTGATTATCCTAGAAGTCCCAAACTTGGGAGCCTAGTGGGCTAAGCTATCAGATGAGTCCTAGGCAATATCAAAGAAATTTGACCAAATAATTGTGGTGGTATTTCAGTTCATGCATATTTCTCTATTATTTGCTAAAGGGCTCTAGGATAAAGTTGTCTTTGCCATCTTCATCTTAGGGCTACTTTCACAAAAAACAAACCAGAGAGTTCCCACAGAGAACTGATTCAGTGTTTGAAGTTTCAAGCAGCTAGCACCAACCTGGTTTGATTTCAACCTCCATTTTCATTTACTTATATAGGTCAATATGAAGTGAAACCTAAAAATATAGAGTGTCCCTGTTAGTGAATCATTGAAATGAGAAGGCCCAAACCTGAGGAGCATATTAAGCCTAGGTAAAAGATGACTCCTTCCAAGTATCAAAGAAATTTGTACAAAACGTACTTTCACCCTAACACTACATTTAAACCTAGCCCTAACTCTAAATCTAATACCAACCCTAACCTGATTAGAAAACCATTGATCCTAGAACTCTAACACTTGGAGAGCTTTGTGGGAAAGGTTAAATAATGAATCCTACTCAGTATCAAACACATCTGACAAAATAATTATGGGAAGAATTTCAGTGCATGCATATTCCCTACTTTCTCCTAAAGGGCTTTTGGATAAATTTGTTTTTGCATGCTTCCACTTAGGCCTACACTCAAAGGAACATACCAGAGTGTCCCCACAAAGATTTGAGGGTATGTGTGCAGTTTCAAGCAGCTAGCATAAACCCTGTTTGATTTCCAGGTCCATTTACATTGACTCTTACAGCTCTAAATGAAGTAAAATGAAAATATTGACTGTTCCGGACACCAAACAGTTGAACCAAAAGGCCTAAAACTGTGAAAGAGATTAAGGTTAGTTAAAGATGAATCCTGTATTGTATCAAAGAAATTTGAATAAATTAACTCTAACCCAAACACTACCTCTAAACCGAGCCCTAATCCTAACCCTAAACATTAACATAGCCCTATCCCTAAACCTAACCTTAACCCTAATTTGAAGTGTAACCGTTGCCCAAACCCTAGCTCTAACTCTATACATTACCATACCTCTAACACTAACCCTAAAGCTAAATGTAGCCCTAACCCTAACATTTACCCTAGACTTATTCTAACCCTAAATCTCACCCTAGCCCTAAATCTAGCTTCAACCATAACACTTACCCTAAACCTAATCCCAATCCTAGGCCTAATCATAACCTTTACCCTAACACTAACACTAGCCATAATCCTAACCATAAACCTAGCCCTAAGCCTAGCTGTAATCCTATCTTTTTCCCTAAACTTAAGCCTAACCCAAATGCTAACAATAGGACTAAACCTAACTGTATCCATTACTCTAAACCTAATGCTAATTTGAGCCTTAACTCTAAACCTTAACTGAAACCAATCCCTAATCCTGACCCTTACCATAATAACACACCTAGCTTTAAACCTTACCTTTACCCTAAACCTAACCATTACAGTAGACCTATTAATAACCAAACCTTACAACTACACTTAACTATAATGCTAGACAGAAGATTAGCCTAGTCTTAAATCCTAGCCTAAGCCCTAACAAATACCCTCATCCGAGCTGTAAACCTAGCCTTAATTCTAACCCTCACCCTAACCCTAACCCAAGAACTAATAATAAAAACAACCGTAGCCCTAAACTGAAATCTAACTGTATTCGTTAACCTAAACATAACCCTTATCCTAATGCTAACTCTAGGACTAACCCTAAGCCTATCACTATCCCCAAAACTATCAATTACCCTAAACCTAACCTGAACACTAAACCTAACCCTATATTTTACCTAACCATGACAACCTAACCCTATCTTTTCCCTAAGTATGACCCTAACTCAAATTCGAGCCATAACCCTAAACTCAAACTTAAACCAAGACCTAACACTGACTCTGGCCCTAAAATTTCCCTAGCTCTAAACCTGACTCTTATCATATACCTAACACTTGCAATAGACCTAGCAATAAATTTTCCCTAAATCTATCCCAAGATCTGATATTAGCCCTAGCCATAATTCTAGACCTAACCATAACACAAAACCTAACCATTATCCTAGCCGTAAACATAGCCTAATTACAATCCTAACCCAAACTCTAGGACTAACCCTGACACTAACTCTAGCCTGAATCTTAGCCCTAATTTAGCCCTATCCCTAACCCTAGTCCTTAGATAAACTCCCAACCTAACTCTATACCTAGATATAATGCCATCTCTTGCCCTAAACTTAACAGTAACCCTAACTGTAACTCTAGGCTTAAGCCAAACAATAAACCTAGCCCTAATCCTAGCACTAATTTAGCCCTATGTCTAACCATAACACTAACACTAGCCCTAAGAATCACTCTAACTCTTGCCCTATAACTATCCCAGGTTCTAACCCTATCCCTTATCATAACCCTATCCCTTACCATAACCCTATCCCTAGCCCTAACCCTTGATATATACTTTATCCCAGACCTAACCCTAGATCTAACCTTAACTCCAAATCTAACTCTAAGCCTAAGCCTAAGCTTAACACTTACACTATCCCTAAACCTAACCCTAGGTCTAAACCAAAACCAAGCAATAGCTCCAACCCTAAACATTAACTTAAACCAAACCCTAACACTAAACCTAGACCTATCCCTATCCTTAATTCGAGTTCTAACACTAACTTTAAATCTAACAGTGATCCTGACTCATATCCTCCCACTCAACCTAGCTTGAAACACCGCCCTCACCTTAAACCAAATGCTAAGTATAACCCTAACAATAATTCAAGTCTTATCTCTAACCCTAAAACAAACCCTGACCTGACTCTTATCGTAACACAAAACCTAGCTATAAATATCACCCTAAACTTATACCAAACCCTACCACTAAACAAAAATACTAAATGTAACCTAATTTTACCCCTAGCTCTTACATTAGCCATGGCCCTAATCTTATCCCTAACCCTAACACAAAAACTAGCTCTATTCCGAGCCCTAATCCTAGATTTAACCCTAACTCTAACCCTAACCATAGCCCTAAACTTAGCTCTAAACCAATCCCTTTCCCTAAGCAAAACCCTAAATCTAAGGGTAAACCTAGACCTATCCCTAATCCTTAGGCTAACCAAAACCCTAACTCTATTTATAGCCCTAATCCTAGCTCTCTTCTAGCTCTAACCCAATCCCTAATTCTAATCCTAACACTGACCCTTATACTGACCCTACCACTAATTCTAGGTCTAACTCTAACCCTAACTTTAACCCAAAACCTATGGTAAACCTAACCCTAGACCTAACCCTGAAGCTAACTCCCAGCTTAGACCTAACCATAGTTCAGAATCTGACTCTTAAGCTAAACATAACCCTAAATCTAACCTAGTTCTAACCCTAAACCTAATGCTAACTCAAGACATAATTTTAACCATAACCCTAACCATAACCTTAACTCTAACTGTATCCATTACCCTAAATATTACCCTACGTTAACGTAACCATAGGCCTAACCCTAACCCTATCACTATCCCCCAAACTGTTAATTAACCTTAACCCAACCTGAACCCTAAACCTAACCTTATCATTACTCTAACGATAACCCTAAAGCTAATTTGAGCCCTAACCCTAAAATTAAACGTAAACCAAAGCTGACCCTGACGTTATAATTCCCCTAGCTCTAAACCTGATTATTACCCTATGCCTAACCCTTACACTAGACTTAGACTTAAACCTAACCCTAAAACTATCCCTAACCATAACCCTAGACCTGACTTTAGCCCTAGCCAAAATCTTAGCCCTAACCCTAGCACAAATCCTAGTCCTTATCCTAGCCCTAAACATAGCCTTAATTATAACCCTAACCCTAACCATAGGCCTAACCCTAACCCTAACCCTAGCCCTAGTCTTAACCATATTTTAGCCCTATTCCTAACCCTACTCCTAAGACTAACTCTAACTCTCACATTAGACCTTTCACTCATTCTAACCCTTACTGTAAACCTAATCCTAGCCCTAACCCTTGCCCTATCCTTTGCCCTAGCACTAACCTTAGACAAAACCTAACTCTAAATTGAGCCCTAACACGAAGACTAAGCCAAAACCTAACACTAGCCCAAACCATAACACTAATCCTAAAACTAGCCCTAACCCTAGCCCTAGCCCTAAAACAAAACCGATATATAGCTATAACACTAACCCTTAACCTAAACCAAACCCTAACCTTAAACTTAGCCCTAACCCTAACCCTAATATGAGTTGTAAGCTGAACACCTAAACTAACCCTGAACCTGACATGACCCTAACACTACTAGCTCTAAATATCACCCTAAACCTAAACCTAACCCTAACACTAACTCTAGCCCTAAAACCCTAAAACTAGCCCTAAACATCCCCCTAGTACTTACATTAGCCCTATCCGTAACCCTATCCCTAACTTAACAAAAAACCTAGCCCTAATCCTAGCTTTAACCCTAGCCCTATTCATAATCATAAACCTAGCCCTAAATTGATCTCTAACTCTATCCATTACCATATCAAAAAACACAACCCTAATGTTAACCCTAGGCATGAACCTAAACCTATCCCTAATCTTAACCCAATCTATTACCCTGAACCTAAACCTAACCCTATCACTAACACTAATTCAAGCCATAACTTTAAACCTTAACCTATCCTAAACCCTAAATCTGACCTTGACCCTAATAAAACCCCTAGCTCTAAATTTGAACATATCCCTACAACTAAACTTTAATGTAGACGTAGCCATAATCCTAGTCCTAAAACTATATTTAACCATAATTCTGGACCTGAAATTAGCCCCAGACCTTAACCTAGTCCTAAAATTAAAACAAATCCTAGCCGTCATCCTAGCCCTAAACCTAGCTTTAATCATTACCCTAATGCTTACCCTATCCCTAACCCTTATTCTAACCCTCACCCTAAGCCTATACCTAGCTATAATGCCATCTCTTACCCTAAACTTAACCCTATACCTAACCCTACCTCTAGGCTTAAGCCAAATAATAAACCCTGCCCTAATCCTAGCACTAATTTAGCCCTATCTTTAACCATAACACTAACCCTAGCCCTATGAATCACTCTAACTCTCGCCCTATACCTATCCCTAGTTCTAAAATTATGCCTTACCATAACCCTATCCCTTACTATAACCCTAGCCCTAACCCTTGCCATATACTTAGTCCCAGCCCTAACCCTAGATCTAATCCTAACTCCAAATCTCACCCAAAGCTTAAGATTAACACTTCCACTATCTCTAAATCTAACCCTAGGACTAAACCAAAATGAAGCAATAGCCCAACCCCAAACATTAACTTAAACCAAACCCTAACACTAAACCTAGACCTATTCCTAGCACTAATTCAAGTTCTACCACTAACTTTAAAACTAACACTTACCCTGACTCATATCCTAACACTCAACCTAGCTCTAAACACCGCCCTCACCTTAAACCGAATGCTAAGTATAACCCTAACAATAATTCAAGTCTTATCTCTAACCCTAAAATGAACCCTGGCCTCACTCTTATCCTAACACAAAGCCTAGCTATAAATATCACCCTAAACTTAAACCTAACCCTAACACTAAACCTAAACAAAACACTAAAACTAACCTAATTTTAACCCTAGTTCTTACATTAGCGGTGGCCCTAACCCAAACACAAAAACTAGCCCTAACCTGAGCACTAAACCTAGATTTACCCTAACTCTAACCCTAACCATAACACTAAACCTAGCTCAAAACCAATCCCTTACCCTAAGCAAAACACTAAACCTAAGGGTAACCCAATACCTATCCATACTCCTTAGGCTAACCAAAGCTCAAACCCTATTAACAGCCCTAAACCTAGCTCTCATTCTAGCTCTACCCTTATCCCGAATTCTATCCCTAACCCTGACCCTAACACTAATTCTAGATCTAATCATCACCCTAACTTAAATTAATTCTAACACTAGACCTAGCCTTAACCGTAAGCCTAAAAATAGCCTAATCACCATAAAGCAAATGCTAACACAATTCTTAGGCCAAAACCTAACCCTAAAACTAACCCTAATAATAACCCTATTTGTTACATTAGCCATAGTCCTAACCCTAGCCCTAACTCCAAAACAAAAACAGCCCTAATCTGAGCCCTAAAACTAGATTTAACCCTAAACCTAGCTCTAGAACTAAACCTAATCCTATTCCTAGCATTGAGCCTAGCTGTAACCCTATCCCTTATCCTAAGCCAAACCCTATCCATAATGCTAACCCTAGTCCTAATCGTAACCCTTAGCCTAAATGAAACACTAACCCTATTACTAGTCAAAACCCTACCTCTCATTCTAGCTCTAAATTTAACCCAAAACCTAACTCTAACTTTCACCCTTATTCTGACCATAACATTAATTATACGTCTAAACCTGAAACTAACCCTAAACTGAACCCTGATACTAGCCCTACAAGTACACTTTTACCTAAACTTAACCCTAACACTAACCCTAGACCTAAACCTAATCCTAAATATATCAATAACTCTAACCTAGACCTAAACAAAAACTTAGTGCTAGTTCTAAAAATAACCCTTAACCTAAACCAAACAATAACACTACCTCTAGACCTAACCCTACTCCTGATTCTGGCTTTCACCCTAACTCTAATATGAACACTGACCCTGACACTAACACTAAACCTAGCTCTAAAACTGACTCTAAAGCAAAATCTAAACCTAACACTAGTCCTAGCCATAACCCTAACCCTAAAACTAGCCCTAATTAGAACCTAGATCTTACATTACCCATAGCACTAACCCTAGACCTAAACCTAACACAAAACCTAGACCTAATTCAAGGCATAAAACTACCATAAGCATAACCATAACCCTAAACCTAGCCCTAACCCTAAGGCTAACTTCACCTTAGACCTAAACGTAGCTCAAAGCCTAAACTTTGGCCTAAACATAACCCTAGCCTTATCCCTAAAAATAACCCTAACCTTAGCCTTAACCCTAACCCAAACCCTAACCCTATTCCTTATGATATCCCTATTCCTAATGCTAACACTAGGGCTAACACAAACCCTATCGCAAACCCTAAATCTCTCCATTACCATAAACCTACCCTGAACCCTAAACCGAACCCTATTCATTTCCCTAAACCTAACTCTAACCCTAATGCCCACTTAAGCCCTATTCCTAAATCTTAACCTAATACAAACCGTAACCCTGACCCTGAACCTAAAAATACCCTTAGCTCTAAAACTGACCCTTACCCTAAACTTAACACTTACACTAGACTAAGACATAGACCTAATCCTTAATCTATTCCTAATTTTAACACTAGACCCGGCATTATCCCTAGCCCTAATTCTAGGCCTAACTCTACAACAAACCCTAGTCCTCATCTTAGCCCTAAACCTAGCCTTAATCATAACCCTAACCCTAACCCTAACCCTAGACAAAATCCTAATTCTAACCCTCACTGTACCTCTAAACCTAGCTATAACACATCTCTTACCTTATACTTAACCCTAAAACTAGCCCTAATGCTAAGCCTAATCTGAACACTAACCTTAGTTCTAATCCTTGGCCTGATTTAGCCCTATCCCTAAAACTAACCATAACCCTAGCCCTAAGACTAACTCTAACTCTCACCCTAGCCTTACCTCTAATTATATCCCTATCATTTACCATAACCCTAGACCTAGCCCTAACCCTTGTTCTATCCTTAGACCTAACCTTCACCCTAGATCTAACCCTAATTCCAAGTTTTAACATAATCCTCAGCCTAAGCCTAACACAAACACTAGCCCTAACCTTAAGGCTAACCATATAACCTAGGAATAAAACAAAACTGAGCAATAGAGGCTGAGGATGTGGCTCAAGCGGTAGCTCATTCGCCTGGCATGTGCCAGGTGCTGGGTTCGATCCTAAGCATCAATAAAAATATAATTAAAAAATGATGTTGTGTCCACCAAAAACTAAAAAAAATAAAAATATTAAATCTCTCTCTCTCTCTCTCTCTCTCTCTCCTCTCTCTCTCACTCTCTCTCTCTCTCTCTTTCTGGAAAAAAAAAAAAAAAAAAAAAAAAAAAAAAAAAAAACTGAGCAATACTCCTAACCGTAACACTAGCCCTAATTCAAGTCCTAACCATAACTTTAATCTAACCCTACCAAAAATCAGATCCTAACACCCTAGGTCTAAACACCACCCTAAACTTAAACCAAACACAACAGTAACCCTATCCTTAATTCGAGTCATAACCCTAAACTTAAAACTAACCGTGATGTTAACTCATATCCTAACAATCACCCTAGCTCTAAAGACCTCCCTCTCCTTAAACTGAACACTAATAGTAATCCTAGCACTTATATGAGTCCTAACCCTAACCCTAAAACTTACACTGTCTCTGAATCATATTCTAATACTCACCTAGCTATAAATATTACCATAACATTAAACCTAACACTAACACTAGGCCTACCCCTACCTCTAAACTAAATGTAAACCTAGTTCATACATTTTCCATTGCCACAACGTTAGCCTTAACCCAAACACAAAAATTAGCCCTAATATTAGCCCTAAACCTAGATTTAACCCTAACCCTAAAGCTAAATCTAGCCCTAACCCTAGCTCTAAGAATATCCCTTACCCAAAGCAAAACCCTAACCCTAATGAGAACCCTAGACCTATCCCTAATCCTTAAGCTAACAAAAACACTAACCCTATTAATAGTCATAACCATACCCTCACTCTAGCTCTAAACCAATTCCAAAACCTAATGTTAACCCTGACCATTATTTTGACCCTAACACTGACCTAGGTCTAAACCTGGACTTAACCCTAGACCAAACCATAACACTAGCCCTAGACATAAAGCAAATCCTAAACCTAGCCATAACTCTAGCCCTAGACCTAAACAAAAACCCATCCCTAGCCCTTAAACTTACCCTTAACCTAACACAAACACAAACCCTACCCCTAGACCTAGACCTAGTTGTAATTCTGGATGTAACCCTAACTCTAACTCAAACACAAACACTGACCCTGCCTTTAAGAGTAAATCTACCTCTAAACCTGACCCTAACCAAAAATCTAAACTTAACACTAGACCTAGCCCAAATCCTAACCATAAAACTAGCCCTAATCATAACCCTAGATCTTACATTATCCACAGCCCTAACCCTGTGCCTAAACCTAACACAAAAACTAGAGCTAAACCTAGGCCTAAGCATAACCCTAATCCTAACCTAACACTTGATTAGTCCTAACCCTAGCTCAAAGCCCAACCCTTATCCTAAACATAAACCTACACCTATCCCTAAATATAACCCTAACACTAGCCCTAATCCTAAACTTAACCCTAGCCCTAAACGTAGCTCTAAACCCATCCATTACCCTAAAACTAAGCTTAAACCTATTGATAACCCTAGGCCTAACCCTAACTCTAAACCTAACCAGAAAATTAACACTAGACCTAACCCTAAACCTCACATTCGCTGTAGACCTAACTCTAGCTCAAACCCTAACCCTTACCAGAAACGTAAACATATCCATAGCCCTAATCCTAAACCTAAACCTCAATCTAACACTTACCATATACCTATGCCTACATCTACCCATATCTATTACTCTAACCCTACCCCTACCCCTAATGATGATGCTAGCCCTGATCCAACCCTAACACTAACCATACTCTAATCTTATCCCTAGACTTAACTCTAAACCTAACCCTCGCCCTAACCCTAACCCTAGCTTAAAACATAACCTTTATGCTAAACATAACCCTAACACTAACCCTAGTTCTATACCTAACCCAAAACCTAACTCAAGACCTATTCCTTACAATAAACCTAGCCCTAAACTTAGCTCTAACCCTATCCATTATCCTAAACATTACCCTTACCCTAATGCTAACCCTAGGCCTAATACTTACTCTATCGCTAAACCTAAACCTATCAATTACCGTAAACCTAACCTGAACCGCAAACAAAACCCTATCCTTACCCAATCCCTGACCCTAAAGCTTATTTGAACCCTAAACCTAAACCCTAACCTCAACCAAACTCTAACCTGATCCTGACCCTAATAATTACCCTAGCTCTAAACCTGACCATTAACCCTAACCCTAATCCTTACACTAAACCTAGCCATAAACCTAATCCTAAAACTGTCCTCTCCTCAACCATAACCCCACACCTGACATTAGCCCTAGCCCCAAACTAGCCCTAACCCTAACAAAAACTACAGCCCTTATCCTAGTCGTATACCTAGATTAATCCTAACCCTAACCCTAACCCTAAACCTAGCTATAACCCCAATACTAACCCTAGCAATAATCTTAGCCCTAATTTCACCCTATCATTAAACCTAACCCTAAACCTAGATCTAAGAATAAATCTAACTCTCACACTAGCAATATCACTAGATCTAACCCTATCATTTAACGTAACCCTAACCCTAGCCCTAAACTTAGTCCCAACTCTTGCCCTATCCATAGCCCCAGCACTAACCATAGATAATAATCTAGCTCTAAATGTAATCCTAACCCAAAGCCTAAACCTAATCCTAACACTAGCCCTAACCCTAACACTAATCCTAAAAATAGACCTAATCCTAACCCTAGCCCTAAAACAAAACCAAGCCATAAGCTCTATCCCTAACCCTTAATCTAAACCAAACCCTAACCATACACCTACCCCTAACCCTAGCCCTAATTTGAGTTTTAAGCCAAACCCTAAAACTAACCCTGACACTGACTCTGACACTAACGCTAATCCTAGCTCTAAACATCACCCTAATTCTAACACTAACCCTAACACTAACCCTATCCTCAATTTCAACTCTAAAATTAGCCCTAATCATAACCCTTGTACTTACATTAGCTGTAATCCTAACCCTAGCACTATCTTCACACAAATCCTAGCCCTAATCTGAACCCTAACCTGAGCTTTAACCCTAAACCTAACAATAACCCTAGCCCTAACCCATACATTACCATAAAAATAACCCTAACCCTAATGCTAACCCTAGGCCTAAACCTAACCCTATCTATAATAATATCCCTATCCATTTCCTTAAACCTAACATGAACCCTAGTTCTAAGCCTATCATTTCCCAAACCCTTACCCTAATGCTAATTCAATCCCTAACTTTAAGCCTTAACCTATTCCAAACCCTAACATATACCTTCACCTAAATAATACCCCTAGCCCTAAACTTGACCCTAACCCTAAACCTAAACCTTACACTAGACGTACCCATAATCATAACCCTAAAAATATCTTTAAACATAATTTTAGAATTGAAATTAGCCATACTTCTAATCCTAGCCCTAACCCTGAAACAAAACCTAGCCCTCAGCCTAGCCCTATACATAGCCTTAATCATAACCCTAATCCTAACCCTTATTCTAAACATCACCCTACCTCTAATACTAACCTAGCTTACCCTAAACTAAATCCTAAATCTAACAATAATTCTATTCTTAAGCTGAACACTAACCATAGACCTAATCCTAGCCCTAATTTAGCCCTATCCCTAACCCTAACCCTAGCCTTAGCCTTAAGACTAACAATAATTCTCACTCTAGACCTATCACTATTTCTAATCCTAGCCCTTACCATAACCCTATCTCTAGCCATAACCCTTGCACAATCCTTAGTCTTAGCCCTTACCCTCAGTTTAAACCTCACACTAACACTAAACCTCATCCTAACAATAATCATATAACTACCCTTAACCCTACTACTAGCAGTAAAACAAAACCTAGGAATAGCCCTAACCCTAAATCTAACTTAAAACAAACCCTAACACTACACCTAGAACTAACCATAGCCTTAATTTTAGTCCTAACCATAACCTTAAAAGCATATCTGACACTGACTCATATGCTAAACTCACCCTAGCTTGAAACACCATCCTAAACTTAAAACAAAATTTAACAGTAACCCTAGTCCTTTTTTGAGTCCTAACACTAACCTGAACCTTACTCATATCCTAAAACTAACCCTAGCTCTAAACATCACCCTAAACATGAACTTAACCCTAACACTAAAACTGCACGTAACCCTAACCCTAACCCTAAAACTAACTCTAATTGTAACCCTAGTTCTTATATTAGTGATTGCCTTAACCCTAGTACTAATCCTAACACAAAACTAGCCCTAATCAGAACCCTAAACCTAATTTTAACCCTAACCCTACCCTAACTCTAGCCCTAACTCTAGCTCTAATTTTATCCCTTACCCTAAGTAAAACTCTAACCATAATGGTAAACCTAGACCTATCCCTAATCCTTCGGCTAACCAAAATCCTAACCCTATTAATAATACTGACCCTAGCCCTCATTATAGCTCTAATCCTATCCCAAACCCTTTTTCTAACCCTGATCTTTCTTCTTACCCTAACACAAACCCTAGGTCTAAAACTGACACTAAACCTAGAACAAACCCAAACACTGGCCCTACTGCTAACTTACACCTAAACCTAACCCTAACCCTAGCCCTAATACTAACTCTAATTCTCACACTATCCCTATCCTTAGTTCTAAGCCTATCCATTACCATAAACCCTACCCTAGCCCTAACCCTTGCCTTAACCTTAGTCCTAGCTCTAACCCTAGATCTAACCCTAACTTGAAATCTAACCCTAACAGTAAGCCTAAGCTAAACACTAAAACTAGCCATAACCCTAATGCTAATGGTCAAACTAGCCCTAGAACTTTAAACTTTAAAATTAGCCCTAACTGTAACCCTAGCAGTAAAACAAACTGAGCAATAGCCCTAAACATAAACCTTAACTTAAACCAAACCTTAACACTACACTTAGACCTAACCATAACCTTAATTCAAGTCCTAAACCTAACCCTAAATCTAACCCTGACCCTGACTCATATCCTAATGCTCACCCTACCTCTAAACACCCTCCTAAACTTAAACTGAAACCTAAAAGTAAACCTATTCCTAATTTGAGTCCTTAACCTAACTCTGACCCTGACCCATATCCTAACAATAAACCTAGTTCTAAATATAATCCTAACCTTAAACCTAACCCTAATAATAGACCTACCCCAACCCTAACCCTAAAACTAAACCTCATTGTAACCCGAGTTCTTACATTAGCCATTGCCCTTTCATTAGTCCTAACCCTAACCCAAAACTAGACCTAATTCTAGCCCTAAACCTAGATTTAACGCTAACCCTAATTCTAGCCCTAACTCTAGCTCTAAGGCTATCCCTTACCCTAAGAAAAAACCCTAACACTAATGTTAGCCCTAGATCTATGCCTAATCCTTAGGCTAACAAAAATCCTAACGTTATTAATAGTTCTGACCTAGCTCTCATTCTAGCTTTAATTCTATCCCAATCACGAACTCTAACCCTGACCATTATCCTGACATTAACACAAACCCTAGTTATAAACCTGACCCTAACACTAGACTAAAACCTAGCACTAGCCCTGGACCTAAACCTAATCCTAAATCTATCCTGAACACTAGCCATAGACCTAAACAAAAACCTAGTCATAGCCCTAACAATAACCCTTATCCTAATACAAACACTAAACCTACCCCTAGACCTAAACCTACTCCTAATTGTGGCTGTAACCCTAACTTGAATTCTAACCCAAACACTGATTCTGCCTTTAACATTAATCCTACTTCTAAACCTGACCCTAACTGAAAATCTAAACCTAACAGTATATCTTGCCATAACCCTAACCCTAAAATTATCCCTAATAATAACCTTAGCTCTTACAGTACCCACAGCTTTAACCCTAGGCCTAAACCTAACACAAAAGCTAGAGCTAATCCTAGGCCTTAACCTAGACTTAAGCATAACCCTAACCCTAACACTAGCCTTAACTCAAACCTAACCCTCGACTCAGTCCTAACCCTAGCTGAAAACCTAACCCTTACTTTTAATATAAACCTCGAACTATCCCTGAATCTAACCCTAAACCTAGTCCTAATCCTAACCATTACGCTAGCCCTAAACCTAGCTCTAAACATACCCATTACCCTAACCCTAACCCTAACCTAATTGTAACCCTAGCCTTAACCCTAACCATAATAGTAACCCTAAATAGAAAACTAACCCTAGACCTAACCCTAAACTAATACTCGCTATAGCCCTAACCATAGATCAAACCCTAACCCTTACCATAAACCTAAACATAACCATAGACCAAACCCTAACCCTAAACTTAAATCTAGCCTTGTCCCTAAACCTAAACCTACATCTAACTCTATTTATTACCCTAACCCCAAACCTAAACTTAATTATAAACATTCCCCTAACCCTAACCCTAACCATAACCCTAAAACTAACGTAATTCTATCCCTAAATATAACACTGAACCTAATCCTTGATCTAACCCTCATAATAGCTCAGAACCTAATTTTTACACTAAACATAACACTAACACTAACCCTAGTTCTAACCCATACTCTAACACTAACTCAAGACCTAATCCTAACCATAAGTCTAGCTATAAACTTAGCTCTAACTCTACCCAATACCCTAATCATAACCCATACCCTAATGCTAATTCTAAACCTAACCCTATCTCAAGACCTAATTCTAACAATAAATCTAGCCCTAAACTTAACTTTAAATGTATCCATTACCCTAAACATAACCCTTTCCCTAATACTAACCATAGGCCTAACCCTAAACCTATCAACAACCCCAACCCTATCAATTACCCTAAACCTAACTGGAACCATAAATCTACCCCTATCATTACCCTAATCATAACCCTAATGCTAATTTGAGCCCTAACCCTAAACCCAAACCTAAAAGAAACCCTAACCATGACCCAGACCCTAGTAATTCACCAAACTCTAACCTGACCCTTACCCTAAACCTAATCCTTACATTAGACATAGCAAAAACCTAACACTAAAACTATCCATAACCACAAACATAGACCTGACATTAGCACTAAATATAATCCTAGCATTAACCCTAAAACAAACCCTAGCCCATATTAGCACTAAAAGTAGCCTTAATCATAACCCTAACCTTAAACCTTGGCCTTACTTAAAACCAACCCTATCCCTAATCTTAGACATAACTTAGCCCTATCCCTAACCCTAACCCTAGCCCTAATACTAAGTCTAACTTTCTCCCTAGCGCTAAAACTAGTTAAGACCCAATCCCTTACTGGAATTCTAAACCTAGCCCTAACCCTAGGCCTAACCCTAGCCATTTCCTTAGCCCTAGCCCTAACCTTGGATCTAAACTTAACTCTAAATCTAACTCTAATGCAAAGCCTAAGCCTAAACCTAAAACTAACCCTAAGCCTAACCCTAATGCTACACCTAAAACTACCCCTAAATCTAGGACGAGCCTTAATACAAAGCCGAGCCATATCACTAACCCTAATCCTTAACCTAAACCAAACCCTAACCCTAAACATGGCCCTAACCCTAGCCCTAATTCTATTTTTAAGAAGAAACCTAAAACAAGCCCTAACCCTGATTCTGATGCTAACACTAACTCTAGGTTTAAACATCACCCTAAAAATAACCCTAAACATAAAACAAGACCTAGCACTAACCCTAACCCTAACCCTAAAACTAGCCCTAATTCTTACCCTAGTACTTACATTAGCCATAACCCTGACCCTAGCCCTAACTTAACGCAAAACCTAGCCTAATCTGAGCCCTAAACCGAGCTTTAAACCTAACCCTAACCTTAACCCTAAACCTAGCACTAATAAAAACCATAACCTTAGCTCTAACACCAGCTGTAACCATATCCATTACCCTAACTGTAATCCAAATGCTAATGCTAACCATAGGCCTAAACTTACCATATCCCAAATCTTAACCCTATCCATTACCCTAAACCTAACTTGAAACATAAACCTAACTATATCATTACCATAATTTTAAACCTATGCTAATTCAAGCCCTAAATTTAAACCTTAACCTAACTCAAACACTAGTCACTACCCTGACACAAACATTTCCCTTAACTCTAAACCTGACCCTAACCCTAAACCTAACCCTTACACTACATTTAACTAACCCTAAACTATCATTAACTGTAAAGCTGGACTTGAAATTAGCCCTAGCCCTAATCCTAGCCCTAAACCTAGACTTAATCTTAACAAAATCATAACCCGTGGTTTAACCCTCATTCTAAACCTCACCCTAGACCTAAACCTAGCTATAACAACATCCCTTACACTAAACCTAACCATAACGCTAAACATAACCATAATCTTAAACCTAACCATAACCCTTGCCCTAATCCTAGTCCTAACCATAACCCTAAGTCTAGCACTAACCCTAATTTAGTCCTATACTAACCCTAAACTTAGCCTTAAGACTAACTCTAACTCTTGCCATAGCCCGATCCCTAGTTCTATCCTTAGACCTAGCCAAAACCTGGATCTAAACCAAACTCTAAATTTAATTCTAACTCTAACTTTAACCATAACCATAATCCTAAACAAAACCCTAACACTAGCCCTAACAATAATGCTAATCCTAAAAGTTGCCTTACCCCTAGCCCTAGCCTTAAAACAAAACAAAGCCATATCCCTAACCCTAACCTATAACCTAAACCAAACCATAAACTTACACATAGTCCTAACCCTAAGTCTAAAACAAACCCTGACCATGACACTGATCCTAACACTAATTCTAGCTCTAAACATCACCCTAAACTCAAATTAACCCTAACACCAGACCTAACCTAAAACTAGCCCTAATTGTAACCGAAGTTCATACATTAATCATTGTCATAACCCTAGCCCTAAACCTAACACAAATTTTTCTCCACATTCTAGTCCTAACCCTAGCTTAAACCCTAATTTTAACACTAACTAGCCCTAACCCTAATCCTAACTCGAGACCTAAATCTAGATCTAACCCTATACCTTACCCTAAGCCAAACCCTAAACCAAATGCTAACCCTAGATCTAACCCTAATACTTAGCCTAACTTAAACTCTAACAATATTACTAGTCCTAACCCTAGCCCTCATTCTAGTTCTAACCCTAACCCTGACCCTTATTCTGATCCTAACAGTAACCCTAGGTCTAAACTTGACCATAACCCTAAAGAAAACCCTAACACTAGCCCTACCACTAAGCCTATTCCTATACCTGATCATAAAACTAGATCTAGACCCCAAACTAATCTTAAATATTGCTATAATTCCAGCCCTAGACCTAAGCAAAATCCTAGCTCTAGCCCTAACAATAACCCTTAAACTAAACTAAACACTTACCCTACCACTAGATCTAACACTAATTCTAATACTGGCTCTAATTCTATCCTTAATCCTATCCGGAACACTGAATCTGACCCTAACATTAACCTATCTCTAAACCTTACCCTAACCCAAAACCTAGTCCTAACACTAGATCTAGCCATAACCCTAACCTTAACCCTATTTTAACACTAATCTTAACTCTTACAGTAGCCCTAACCCTAACCATAGTCATAACCCTAGCCCTAAATCTAACACAAAACCTAGCCATAATCCTAGGCCTAAACATAGTCCTAAGCATACCATACCCTAACCCTAGCCCTAACACTAAACCTAACACTAACACTTGTCTTCGACCTAACCCTAGCTCAAAGCCAAACCCTTACATTAAACATTAATCTATCTATATCCTAAACCCTAACCCTAAACCTAGCTCTTATCCTAACCTAAATCCTAGCTCAAACTTTAGTTCTAAATTTGTCAGTTTCCCAAAACCTAACCCTAACCTTAATTATAACCCTGTCCCTAACACTAAACCTATACCTAAACATAAATATATCTCAAGACCTAACCATAAAACTAAACCTCACCATAACCCTAACCCTAGCAGAAACAATAAGCCTCACACTAAACCTAATCCTAAGACTAGCCCTAATCCATACCCTAAACCTAACCCTAAACCTAAAACTAAATCTAACATTATCTATTACCCTAAACCTGACCCTAACTTTAATGAAAACTCTAGCCATAACCCGAACCCTAAACCAAACCCTAACCATAAACATTTCCCTAGACCTGAAAGTAAACCTAACCCTCACCCTAGACATTACCCTAGCTCAAACGCTAACCCTTACCCTAACCTAAACATAACACTAGCCCTAAACCTAACACTTACCATAAACCAAACCATAGACCTGCCCCTAAAACTAACTCTAAATTTAGACTTAATCCAAACAATAACCTAGCCCTAACCCTAGCTCTAAATCTATCCAATATACTAAGCATAACCCTAACCTAATGCTAACCTTAACCTATTGATAAACCTAACCCATTCATTACCCTAAACCTTAACTGAAACCTAAACCTAATCCTATCAATTACCCTAACCCTAAGCCTAAACCTAACACTAATTCAAGCCCTAAACCTAAACTTTGACCTAAACCAAATGCTAAACCTGACTCTAACCCTAATAATACCCCTAAATCTTAACCTGACCCTTATCATAAACATAGCTCTGACACTAGACCTAGCAATAACCTAACCCTAAAACTATCTTTAATCATTACGCTAGACTTGACATTAGCCCTAGCCTAGTTCCAGCCCTGAACCTAACAGAAACCCTAGCTCTAAACCTAGCCTTAATCCTAAACTAAACACTAAACCTAGCCCTAATTCTAATTCTAAATTCACCTTAGGCCTAAAGCTAGCTATTACTCCACCCATTCCCCTAAACTAAATCCTAACCCAAATGCTTATCCTAAACCTAGCCCTACCCCTAGGCTAACCCTAACACTAACCTTAGCCCTAATCCCAGCCCTATTTTAGCTTTAACCCTAACCCTAACCCTATGCCTAGTCCTAAACTAAATCTAACTCTTGTCTAGCTATTTCCCTAGTTCTAACCCTATCCCTTACAGTAATACTAACCCTAGTTGCAACCCTAACCCTGGAACTAACACTGATTCTAAATCTAATGCTAAACCTAAGCTTACACCTCACCCTAACACTAGCCGTAACAATAACACTAATTCAAAATCTAGCCCTAACCCTAGGCCTAGCCCTAAAACAAAAATAGAGCCATAGCCCTAACCCTAATCCTAACCCATAGAAGTCAAGATGAAGTGAAACCTTAAAATACAAACTGTTCCTGAGAGCAAACCTTGACCTGAGAATGCCAAACTTGGGAAACTTGATAATGCTAGGTAAAAGATGAATCCTGACCAGTATCAAAGAAATTTGAACAAAACTAACTCTAACCCGAACATTAGTTCTAACCCTAGCCCTAACCCTTATCCTAAAATTAAGCCTTCCCTGTTTATAGAGCTTGATCATAAAAGTCCCAAACTTGGGGTGCCTAGTAGGGCAAGGTAACAGATGAATCCTGCTTAGCATCAAAAATTCTGACCAATAATTGGGGAAGGTGTTTCAGTACATGCCTATTTCCCCTGTTTTCTCCTAAAATGATCTTGGATAAATTGTGTTTTCATGATTCAGCTTAAGGTACTTTCACAAGGAACAAACCAGATTATGCCCACAGCAAAGTGATTGAGTTTGTGCAGTGTCATGCAGCTAGCACCAACCATGTTTGATTTCCAGCTCCATTTCTCTTCACACCTATAGGCCATAATGTAGTGAAAACTAAAAATTCAAACTGTTCCTGACACTGAACCATTGAAACTTGAAGGCCCAAACTTGAGAAGCCTACTAAGGTTTGTCAAAGATTAATCCTGTACAATGTCAAAGTAATCTGACCAAAAATATTTGAAGCTCTTTCAGTACATGTGTATTTTGCTTGCTGCTAAAGCACTCAGAGATAAAGCTGTTTCTTTCTACTTCAGCTTAGGGATAGTTAACAGGAAAAAAAATCAGAGAATATTCACTGAGACTTGATTGAGTATGTGAAGTTTCAAGCAGCTAGCACAAACCCTGTTTGATTTCCAGCTTCATTTGCATTCACCCCTATAGGGCAAAAAAAGAAGAGAAACATGAAAATTGAAACTGTTCCTGAGAGAATACAGTTTTATGTTGGAGGCCCAAACATTTGGAGTATAGTCAAAATAGGAAATAGGTGAATCCTCCTCAGTATCATAGACATTAAAAAAAAAAATGACCTCTAACCGTAATACCAGATCTAAACATAGTCCTAACAAATTCTAACACTAACCCTAATCTATTTAGAGAAATATTGATCATAGAAGTTTCAAAATTGGGTATTCTAGTGGGGCAAGCATACAGATGAATCATGGGCAGTTTCAAAGTCTGACAAAATAATTGGGGGAGCTATTTCAGTACATGCTTATTTCCCTGTTTTCTACTAATATGTTCTCACATAAATTTGTATTGCATGCTTCAGCTTATTATTAATTTTACAAGAAGCAAACCAGAGAGTTCCCACAGAAAACTTATTGAGTTTGTGAAGTTTCAATCAATTAGCACCAACCTTGTTTGATTTCCAGCCACATGTCCATTTACCCATGTAGGTCAAAATGAAGTGAATCCATTAAATACAAATTGTTTCTGTCAGCAAAGAATTGAACCGAGAAGGCTGAAAACTGGAGAACATAGTAAGGCTAGGTAAAAATGTATCCTGCCAAGTATCAAACAAATTTGACAAGACAAAATCTAACCCTAACACTAGACTGAACTCTAAACTAACCTGTTTAGAGAATCTTTGATAATAGAAGTAACAAAGATGAGGAGCCTAGTGGGGCAAGCTAACAGATGCATCCTACCCAATATCAAATAAATCTGACCAAATGATTGGGGAAGGTAGTTCAGTACATGCATATTTTCCTGTTGTCTACTAAAATGCTCTCGCATAGTGTTGTTTTTGCATGCTTCATCTTTGGGATACTTTCACAAGGATAAAACCATAGCGTCCTCACAGATAACTGATTGAGTGTGTGAAGTTTCAAGCAGCTA
Source organism: Marmota flaviventris (assembly GCF_047511675.1). Classification (NCBI taxonomy): domain Eukaryota; kingdom Metazoa; phylum Chordata; class Mammalia; order Rodentia; family Sciuridae; genus Marmota; species Marmota flaviventris. The sequence continues at coordinate 14,046,622 of NC_092510.1, forward strand.
GCAAAAACCCTGTTTTATTTCTAGCTCAATTTCCACTTACCCATATAGGTCAAAATGAAGTGAAACCTTAAAATAAAAACTAAAATACTGACAGCAAACCAGTGAACCTAGAAGGCCCAAACCTGGGGAAGATTGTAAGGCTAGGTAAAAGATAAATTCTGCCTAGTATCAAAGAAATTTGAGCAAAACTATTGTAAACCTAACACTAGATCTATCCTTAATCCTAACCCTACAGCTCACCGTAGCCTGTTTACAGAACCTTTGATCATAGAAGACCCAAACTAAGGGAGCCTAGTGGGGAAACCTAACAAATGAATCATGCACAGTTTCAAAGAAATCTGAGCAAATAATTGTGGGAAGTGTTTCAGTAAATGCATATTTCCTTGATTTCTCCAAAATGCTCTGGGATAAAGTTGCTTTGCATGTTTCAGCTGAGGGCAACATTCACAAGGAAAAAACCAGAGAGTGCCCACAGAGAACTGACTGAGTGTGTGCAGATTCAAGCAGCTAGAACCAACCATGTTTGATTTCATGCTCCATTTCTCTTGAAAAAAAATATTTCAAAATAAAGTGAAACCTTAGAATACAAACTGTTCCTGACAGCAAACCATTGAAATGAGAAGGCCCAAACCAGGGAACATTGTGAGGCTAGGTAAAACATAAATCCTTCCCAGTATTAAAGATACATGAAGAAAACTAACTCTAACCCTAACACTAGGTTTAAACCTAGCCCTTATCCTAACCAAAAACCTAACCCTAATCTGTTTAGAGAACCTTTTATCATAGAAGTCCCAAATTAAGGGACCCTAGTGGGGAAAGCTAACAGATGAATCTTGTGCAGTATCAAAGAAATCTGACCAAATAATTTGGGGAGGTAGTTCAGTACATGTATATTTCCCTGTTGTCTCCAACAGTACTTTCGGATAAAGATGTTTTTGCATGCTTCATCTTTGAAATTTTCACAAGGAAGAATCCAGAGTGCCCACATACAACTGATTGAGTGTGTGCAGTTTTAAGTAGCGAGTATCAACCCTGTTTGATTTCTAGTTCCATTTCCATTTACTCATATAGGTCAAAATAAAGGAAACCTTAAAATATAAACTGTTCCTGACAGCAAACCATTGAAGGGATAAGGCCCAAACCTGGGGAAAATAGAAAGGCTAGGTTAAAGACAAATTATGCCATGTATCAAATGAATTTGAACAAAACTCACTCTAACACTAGATCTAACACAACCCTAACCTAATTCTAACCTGTTTAGAGTACCTATGATCATAGAAGTCCCAAATTGGGAAGCCTAGCGGTGCAACTTAACAGATGAATCTTGTGCAGTATCAAAGAAATTTGATGAAAAATTGGGGGAAGTATTTCAGTACATTCACATTTCCCTGTTTTTTTTTTTTTTTTTTTTTCTTAAAGTGCTCATGGATAAATTGTTTTTCATGCTTCAGCTTAAGGTACCTTCACAAAAAAAAAAGGGGGTGCCCACAGAGAGCTGATTGGGTGTGTGAAGTTTAATGCAGCTAGCACCAACACTGTTTGATTTCTAGCTCCATTGCATTCAAACCTATAGGCCATAATGAAGTGAAACCTAAAAATTCAATCTCTTCCTGACACTGAGCCATTGAACCTTGAAGGTCAAATCCTGGGGAGCCTACTAAGGCTAGGTCAAGGATGAATCCTGTACAGTATCAAATTAATCTAACCAAAACTTTGAAGCTCTTTCAGTACATGGTTATTCTGCTTGCTCCTAAGGCACTCAGAGATAAAGCTGTTACTTTCCATTTCATCTTAGGGCTACTTCCACGGCAAACACCAGAATATGCTCACTGGAAATTGATGGAGTTTGTGAAGTTTAAAACAGCTAGCCCAATCCCTGTTCGATTTCCAGCTACATTTCCATTCAACCCCATAGGGCAAAAAAAGAAAGAAACATGAAAATGAAACTGTTCCTGAAGGCAAACCCTTTATGTAGGAGGCCCAAACATTTAGAGTACTGTCAAAATAGAAAAAAAAAGATGAACCATATACAGTATCATAGAAATTTGAAGCATAATTAAGAACCTTAACACTAGGTCTAATGCTAGTCCTTACACTAACCTTAACCTGTTTAGAGTCCCTTTGATCCTAGAAGTCCCACACTTGGGGAGCCAAAATTGGGTAGGCTAACAGATTAATCTCTCACAATATCAAAGAAATCTGACCAAATATTTGGAGAGGTAGTTCAGTACATGCATATTTCCCTGTTTTCTCCTGAAGTGCTCTCACATAAGTTTGCTTTGCTTGTTTCAGCTTAGGGCTACTTTTACAAGGAATAAACCAGAGAATGTCCATAAAATAATGATTAAGGTTTGAAGTAGCTAGCACCAACCCTGTGAATTTCCAGTTCCATTTCCATTTACACGTATAGGTAAAAATTAAATAAAAACTTAAAATCCAAACTGTTCAGGAGAGAAAACCCTTGACCCAAGAGGCCCAAATCTAGGGAATATAGTAAGGTTAGATAAAAGTTGAATCCTGCCCAGTATCAAAGAAATTTAAACAAAACTAAATCTTACTAAACACTAGCTGTAACCCTAGCCCTAAACTAATACTAAATTTAACCTAACCTGTTTAGAAAACCATTGATCATAGTAGTCCCCAAATAAAGGAGCCAATTGGGCCAAGCTAACAGATGAATCCTGTGCAGTATCAAAGAAATCTGACCAAAAAATTGGGCGAGGTATATCAGTACATGCATATTTCCCTGTTTTCTCCTAATGTGCTCTTGGATAAATTAATTTTTCATGCTTCAGTTTAAGATACTTTCATAAGGAACAACCAGAGAGTGCCCACAGAGAGCTGATTGAGTGTGTGAAGTTTCAACCAGCTATTACTAACTCTGTTTGATTTCCAGCTCCATTTTCTTTCACATCTATAGGCCATAATAAAGTGAAACCTAAAAATTCAAACTGTTCCTGACAGTGAACTGGCAAACCTTGAAAACCCAAACTTGGGGATCCTACTAAGACTAGGAAAAGGATGAATCCTGTACAATATCAAAGTAATCCATGCAAAAAATTGAAGCTTTTTCCTAAAGTGCTCACAGATGAAGCTGTTTCTTTCTAATTCAGCTTGGGGCTACTACCACAAGAAACAAATGAAAGAATGTGCACTGAGAACTGATTTAGTGTGTGAAGTTTCAAGCAGCTAGCACAAATGCTGTTTGAGTCAAGCTCCATTTTCATTCACCCCATATGGCAAAATGTAGTGAAACATGAAATTTAAAACTGCTCCTGAGAGCAAAATCTTTAACCTAGAAGGACCAAACATGGGAAGCATACTAAGAATATGAAAAAAAAAAAAATCCTGCCCAGTATCGAAAAAGTTGAAAAAAAATAAATCTAATCCTAACACTAGTTCTAAAACTTGTCCTAACTCTAACCTAACCCTAAGCGTAACCTGTTAAGGGAACCTTTGTTCATAAAAGGTTTAAACTTGATGAGACTAGTGGGAAAAGCTTACAGATGAATCCTGCACAGTATCAAAGAAATCTGACCAAATAATTGGGGACATATTTCAGTATATGCATATTGCCCTGTTTTCTCCTAAAGTGCTCTTGGATATAGTTGTTTTGCATGCTTCAGCTTATGGCTACTTTTACAAGGAAGAAACCAGAGAGTTCTCACAGGCAGCTGTATGAGTATGTGAAGTTTCAACTAGGTAGCACCAACCCTCTGATTTCCAGCTCCATTTGCATTTACCCATAAAGGTCGAAATGAAGTGAGTCATTAAAAACACACTATTAGCAAAAGAGAACCATTGAACCGAGAAGGCCCCAAACTGGGGCTCATAGTAAGGCTAGGTAAAGATAAACCTTCCCAGTATGAAAGAAATTTGGACAAAACAAACTCTAACCCTAACACTAGCTCTAAAGCTAGCCCTAACCTTAACCATAACACTAACCCTTACCTGTTTAGAGAACCATTGATCCTAGAAGTGCCAACCTTGGGAAGCCTAGTGGAGCAGATTAAAGATGACTACTGTGCAGTATCAAAGATATCTGATAAAATTGTTGATAGACTTATTTCAGTACATTCATATTTCTGTGTTCTCCTTAAGGGCTCTCGAATACAGATGCTTTTGCATGTTTCAACTTTGGCCTACCTTCCAAAGAAAGAAACCAGAGAGTGCCCACTGAGAACTGATTGTGTGAACTTTCAAGCACCTCCTGCCAATCCTGTTTGATTTCAAGCTCAATTTTCATTCACATCAATAAGCCATGTTGAAGGGAAACCTTAAAATACAAACTGTTCCTGAGAGCGAACCATTGAACTGAGAAGGCCCAAACCATGGAGCATAGTAAGGCTAAGTAAAAGATGAATCTTACCCAGTATCTTAGAAATTTGAAAAAAAATAGGGCCCCATGGGTGCTCTCGTCACAGATGGAATGCTCAGCTGTGCAGTTTCTCTGGGAACAGACAGCAGTCTCAGCCGCACGGGTGTTCTCTGCAGAGATGAAAGGCAGCACAGAACACAGAGGTGTTGCTTACGGGTCACCAGACTGAGCTCTGGACACAGCACAAGGTCACTCCAGAACCACCCACCACTCCAAACACCTTAAGTGGGTAATAGATGGAATCCATCTTGCAAACCCTTACTCGCCATCTATTGGTGGGTGTGGCTACCAGCTGGGTTCTGCAGCTTATCAGGTATCCGGTTTCCAACTCCCCTACTTCCAGCTGTGATAACTCAAGATTTTTCTCACAAGCTTTTGGGGGGTTTAGCTATCAATGCGGAACAGCAACTGTACAGGCACCTGGTTTCCAATTCAGAGACTAAGAGTAGGGAGGCTCCAGGTAGAAGCTGAAGCCCTTTCACCCTGGCTACCTCCACCAACCTGAGCATAGAGACTCAAGCTAGGATTCGATGACTCCACCTACTGTAAGAAAAGAAAACAGAGTTCTGAGAGACTTTTTTTTCTTTCTTACTTTTCTTTTCTTGCTCTTCTCATCCATTCTCCTCTACCCTTCCCCTTCTGGTCCTCACAACTACCAGATATGTGAAACAAAAAACTTTGCACAAAATTGGACTTTAAGAACTGAATCACTAGAATAGTATAATATAGAGGAATTGCATAGGCCCCACCTCACCACCCCTTTATTTGCTCTCATTTTTTCTCCTTCTCTTTGTTTCTTTCCTTGTTATTTTTTCTTTCTACCTCTATCCCACTTTCAGCCTCCTTACTTTTACTATTTATACATAGGGTGATTTTATGAATAGAGATAAGGTGTTTGAATTTATACCTTCTTTCATAAATTACCCCTGTCTATTAATTAGAGTTCTCCTCCAAAGTTGCTACGTTAGATTAATCACATACCCTCACTCCTTTCCTCCATATCATAGCACCCTACCCCTGACCCTCAGTTCTCTATACACCACCAGAAATATTATGCCTTTAATGAAACTAATGACTATATGCTAAATAATAATTGAAGCCAACATCTGTATACACAGAGTCTAAATATAAATGTATTTAAAATGATTAGGCTTAGGCTTCGGGTTAGGGTTAAATTTAGAGTTAGGTTTTGATCTATGTTTAGAGCTAGGGATAAGGATAGGGCAAGGATTAGTACTAGGGTTTTGGTTAGTTTTAGGATTATCGTAAGGGTTATGGTTAGAACTAGTGATAGGGCTAGTATGAGAGAGTTAGTCTTAGTGCTAGAGTTAGGGTTAGGGTTAGGGATAGGGCTAAATTAGGGCTAGTGTTAGTCTTAAGTTTAGGGCTTGGGTTAGGGTCAGAGTTAGTGTTATGTTTAGGGTAATATATTGGGTTATAATTAGGTTGAGGGCTAGGGCAAGGGTTAGTATTAGGGTTAGGGCTAGGGTTAGGTTTAGGGTTATGATTAAAGCTAGGTTTGGGGCTAGGATGAGGGCTAATATTTGTGTTAAGGTTAGCACTAGTAATAATGTTAGGGTTTGCATTAGGTTAAGGATTAGTATTAGGATTAAGATTAGCATTAGGTTTAGTGTTTGGCTTAGGGTAAGGGATAGTGTTAGAGCTAGGGTTAGAGCTAGGGTTAAAATTAAAGCTAGGTTTAGGGCTAGTTTTAGGATTAGGTTTAGGTTTATGATTAAGGTTACAGATAGGGATAGATATAGTGTTAGTTTATGGCTTGGTCCACTGTAGTGGTTAGGTTCATACTAAGGGTCAGTTTTAGAGCTAGGGTTATTATTATTTCAGGATCAAGGTGAGGGTTTGGGTTAGGTTAGGGTTTAGGCTTAGGGCTTGAATTATCATTAGGTTTCGGTTTAAGGTAATGAAAGTGTTAGGTTTAGGGTTTAGGTGTGGTTTAGTGTAATGGATAGGGTTAGGTTTAGGTCTAGGTTTGGCATAAGGGTTGGGTTATCATTAGGGTAATGGATAGGGTTAGACCTAAGATTAGGGGTAAGTTTATGTAGAGGATTAGGGCTTTTGTTTGGGTTAGTGTTAGGTTTACATTTAGGTTTAAAGCTATGTTCAGGGCCTGGGAATGTGGCTCAAGAAGTAGCATGCTCATCTGGCATTCACTGGGCGCTAGGTTTGATCCTCAGCACCACATACCAATAAAATAAAGATGTTGTGTCCACCAAAAACTAAAAAAATAGATATTAAAAAAACTAGGTTTATGACTCGGATTAAGGCTAGGTTTTGAGTTAGTTTAGGGCTACTTTTAAGGCTATGGCTAATGTATGAAGTAGTGTTGATTAGCGCTAATGATAGGGTCAGGTTTAGGGCTACATCTAGTGTTAGGGTTAACTTTATGGTTATGATGATGTCTAGAGCTAGGTTTAATGTTAGGGTCAGAGTCAGGGTATGGATTAGTTTCAGGTTCGTGTTAGGACTAGAATTAGAGATAGTATTAGGGCTAGGTGTAAGGTTAGGTTTTGGTTTAGGTTAAGTGTTTGGTTAGGGTTATGATTCGGTTTTGTTTTAGAGCTAGGGGTAGAGTTAGGGCTAGTTTTAGGATTAATCATAGGATTAGGGCTAGTGTTAGTGTGAGGTTTAGGCTTAGGTTTAGGGTTTGATTTAGAGTTAAGTTTAGATCTCGGTTTTGAGCTAGGGGTAAGGTTAGGGCTAGGATTAGGGACTAAGTTAAGGGCTAGGTTTAGGGTGATGGTAAGGGATAAGTTAGAATTAGGTATAAGGCTAGGGTGAGAATTTGAGTTAATCTTAGGGCTAGGGTTAGGGTTGGGTTAGGGATAGGGCTAAATTAGGGCTGGGATTAGGACTAGGGTTAGGGTTATTGTTAGACCTAGGTTTAGGGCTAGGGTTAGTGTTAGGGTTAGAGTTAGGTTTAGGTTTATGTTAAGGGATGGGATTATAGCTACTTTTAGGAGTAGGGTGAGGATTAGAATTAGGGTTATGATTAGGAATAGGTTTATATTAAAGTGAGTTTCATTGCTAGGATGTGGGCTAAGGTTTGTGTTAGGATTAGGACTAGGATGAGAACTAGGGCTAATGTCAGGTCTATGGTTACAGTTAGAGAGATTTTTAGGGTTAAGTTTATAGCTAGGTTTATTGTAAGGGTCAGGTTTCTTGTTAGGGTCAGGTTTAGAGCTATGGGTATTATTAGGGTCAGGTTAAGGGTTAGGGTTTTTATTAGATTAAGGTTTAGGTTTAAGGCTTGAGTTATCATTAATGTTAGGGATAGGTTAATGATAGTTTAGATTTAGAGTTCAGGTTAAGTGTAGTGTAATGGATAGAGTTGATGTTAGGGATAGGATTAGGGTTCAGCCTAGGTTTAGCAGAAGCTTTAGGGTGATCATTAGGTTAATGGATAAGGTTAGAACTAGTGATGGGTCTAATGTTATTCTTAGGATTAAGTCTAGGTTAGGCTTAGGTTTAGGTTTAGGGCTAAGGTTAGGGTTATGGTTAGCTTTAGGGTTAAAACTAGGGTAGGGCTTGGATTAGGGCTAGGTTTTGCAATAGGTTAGGGCTATGGCAAATGTAAGAAATTCGTTATGATTAGGGCTAGTTTTAGAGTTAATTTTAGAGATAAGTATAGATTTAGGGTTAGGTTTAGGGTTAGGGTGATGTTTAGAGCTAGGGTTAGTGTTACTGCCAGGGTCAGTGTTCAGTTTAGGTTTAAGGTTAACTTGAAAGCCAGAATTAAGACTAAAGTTAAGTTCTGGGGAAGGGTTAGTGTTTAGCTTTAGGCTAAATGTTATTGTTAGGGCTAGTGCTAGGTTTTTCATTAGATCTAGGGCTAGAGTTATGAATAGATTAGTGTTAGGTTTAGGTCTAGGGCTAGTGTTAGGGTTAAGTTTAGGTATAAGGTTACCAGCAGGGCTAGATTTAGGGTTTGGTTTAGGGTTAGGTTCAGGTTTAGACCTATGATTAATGTTAGGGTCAGAATAAGGGTCAGGGTCAAGTTTAGGTTTTGATTTATGGTTAGAGCTAGAATGATTACTAAGGTTAGGTTTTGGGTTAGGTTAAGGATTAGGTCTAACCTAATCCTAATCCTAATCCTTAACCTAAACCAAACCCTAAACCTCCAGGGTTAGGGTTTGGTGTATGTTAAAGATTAGTTTTAGGTTTATGATTAGGTTTAGCATTAGGTTTACTGTTTGGCATAGGGTAAGGGATAGGGTTAGAGCTAGGATTAGGGCTAGGGTTGGGGTCAAAGATAGGTTTAGGCCTCGGATTAGGGCTAGTTTATGTGTTAGGGTTAAGGCTAGGGTTATAGCATACTTAATGTAAGAACTATGGTTTTTAGGGTTAGTTTTAGGGTGATGGTTAGAGGTTAAACCTCTAGTGTTAGGATTAGGTTTAAGGTTAGGGTGATTTTTAGAGCTAGTGTTAGTGTTAGGTTAATAGAGTCAGGTTTAATTTTAGGGTTAGGGTTAGGACTCGTATTAAGTCTAGGGTTACTGTAAGGGTCTGGTTTAGGGTTAGGGTGGTGTTTAGAGCTAGGGTGAGTGTTAAGATATGAGTCAGAGTTAGGGTTAGTATTAAGGTTAAGATTAGGACTCGAATTAGGGCTAGGGTTAGGTCTAGGTGTAGTGTTAAGGTTTAGTTTAAGTTAAAGTTTAGGGTTAGGGCTATTGCTCTGGTTTGTTTTACTGCAAGGGTTAGGTTTAGTGCTACTTTTTTGATTAGCATTAGGGTTACTGCTAGTGTTAATATTAGGCTTAGGGTTAGGGTTAGGGTTAGATTTAGAGTTAGGGTTAGATCTAGGGTTAGGCCTAGAAATAAAGATTAGGCAAGGGTTATGGCTAGGTTTAGGGCTAGGGTTAGGGGTAGGGTTACAATTTTGATAATGGATAAGGTTAGAAGTAGGGATAGGGCTACTGTGAGAGTTACAGTTAGTCTTAGAGGTAGGATTAGGGTTAGGAATACGGTTAAATTAGGGCTAGAATTAGGGCTAGGGTTAGTGTTCACCTTAGGCCTAGCATTAGGGTTAGTGTTATGTTTAGGGTAAGGAATGGCATTATACCTAGGTTTAGAGATAGAGTGAGGGTTAGAATTAGGGTTAGGGCTATGGTTAGGGTTAGGGTTATGATTAAGGCTAGGTTTGGGGCTAGGATGAGGGCTATGTTTTATTTAAAGGTTAGGGCTAGGATTAGGACTAGGGCTAATATCAGATTTAGGGCTATGGTTAAAGATAGTTTTAGGGTTGGGTTTATGGCTACATGTAATTTAAGGGTTAGGTTATTGTTAGTGTCAGGTTTAGAGCTAGGGGTATTATTAGGGTCAAGTTCTGGGTTAGAAGTTTGGGATAGTTTATGGTTTAAATTTAGGACTCAAATTAGCGTTATGCTTAGTGTTAGTGTAATGATAGGGTGAGGTTTAGTGTTTAGGTTTGGTTTAGAATAATGTATAGGTTTAGGTTAGGGATAGGTTTTGGTTTAGGCTTAGGGTTATGGTTAAGACAATGGATGGGGTAGAGCTAGGTTTAGGGCTAGGGTTACGGTTTTGATTAGGGCGAGGATTAGGATTAGGATTAGTGTTAAAACTCGGGTTAGGGCTTGGAATAGGGATAATTTTGGGGTTACGTTAGTGCTAGGGTTAGGTGTAAGGTTAATGTAAGTACCAGGGTTACAATTATGGTAAATTTAGGATAAGGGTTTATGGTAGGTCTAGTGTTATGTTTAGGGTTAGGGTTAGGGTGATGTTTAGACTAGGGTTAGTGTTATGGTCAGAGTCAGGGTCAGTGTGAGTTCTAGTTTTCATCTTTAAACTAGAATTAGAGCTAATGTTAGGTTTAGGGTGAGGGTTTGGTTTAGGTTAAGGGTTAGGTTTAGGGCTATGGTTCTGTTTTGTTTTAGGTCTAGATTTAGATTTAGATTTAGGGTTAGGGTTAGGGTTAGGCTTAGCATTAGGGTTTGATTTATAGTTAAAATTAGATCTAGGTTAGGGCTAGAGCTACTGATAGGGCTAGGGTTAGGGCTAGGTTTAGGGCTAGGATTAGGGTTCTGGTAAGGGATAGGGTTAGAACTAGGGATGGGGATAGGGTGAGAGTTAGATTTAGTCTTATGGCAAGGGTTAGGACTAGGTTAGGAATAGGACTAAATTAGGGCTAAGATTAGGGCTAAGTTTAGTTTTTGGGTTAGGCCTAAAGTTAGGTCTAGGGTTAGGATTAAGGCTAGGTTTAGGGGTAAAATAAGGGCTGGCGTTTGTGTTAGGTTTAGGGCTAATATTAGGGCTATTGCTAATGTCAGGTCTAAGCTTATGGTTGGGGATAGTTTTAGTATTAGGGTTATGGCTAGGTCTAGTGTAAGGGTTTGGTTTAGTGTAAAAGTCATCTTTAGAGCTAGGAGATTTATTAGGGTCAGAGTCAGTGTTAGAGTTTGTTTGAGGTTAGGGTTTTGGGTTAGGGCTTGAATTAGCACTAGGGTGTGGGTGAGGGTAATGATAGGGTTCTGTTTAGAGTTTACATTAGGTTTAGGGTAATTGAAAGGGTTAGGTTTATTGATAGGGTTAAGGTTAGAGCTAAGGTTTGTATTAGGGTAAGGGTTATGGTTAGTATAATGAATAGGATTAGAGCTAAATTTAGGGCTAGCTTAATGATTAGAAATAGGTCTTGAATTAGGGTTAGGGTTAAAACTAAGGCTAGGCTTATGTTTATATTTAGTGAAAAGGGTTAGGTTTTGAGCTATGGTTAGGTCTAGGGTGAGGGTTAGGTTTAGGGTTACTTCTAGTGATAATATTATAGTACTCATAGGGTTAGGGTTAGGGTTAGACCTAGTGACATCATTAGGGTTTGGGTTAGGTTTAGGATAATGTATATGATTAGATGTAGATTTAGGGCTATGTTTAACATTAGTTTTAGATTTAGGTTTAGAGTTAGGTCTATGGTTATGTTTATTAAGGGTTAGGGTTTGAGCTAGGGTTAGGTCTATGATAAGTGTGAGGTTTAAGATTAGGTCTAGGGTTAAGTTTCCAGTTAGGTTTAGGTGTAGCATTAAGCCTAGGATTATCAATAAGGAAAGGTTTAGGTTTAGAGTAATGGGTAGGTTTAGAGCTAGCTTTAGTGCTAGGGTTAAGGTTAGGATTAGGGTATGGTTAGTGTTAGATTGAGAGATACCTGTAAGTTTATATTTAGAGTAATGTTTAGGCTTTGAGCTATGATTAGGACTAAGGCGAGAGTTAGTTTAGAGTTGGGGCTAGGGTTAGGGGTAGGTTTATGCTTAAGGCTTGATTTAGGCCTAGGATTAGCTCTAGGTTTTTTGTTAGGTTTAGTCCTAGGGTTAGGGCTATGGGTAATGTAAGAGCTAGGGTTATGTTGAGGGCTAGTGGTAGGGTTAGGGTTATGGCTAGGTCTAGTGTTAGGTTTAGATTTTTGGGAAGGGTCAGATTTAGAGATAGGTCAGAATAAGGGTCAGGGTTAGCATTAGGGTTGGGTATAGGGATAGAGCTAGAATAAGGGCTAGGGTTAGGATTATTAATAGGGTTAAGGTTTTGATTAACTTAAGGATTAGAGATCAGTCTAGGGTTACCATTAGGGTTAGGGTTTTTCTTAGTTTAAGGGATAGCCTTAGAGCTAGGGTTAATGCTAGAGTTAGGGTTAGGGTTAGGGTTAGGTTTAAATATAGGATTAGAGCCTGGATTAGGGCTAGTTTTTGTGTTAGGATTAGGGCTAGATATGGGCATTGGCCAATGTATGAGCCAGGGTTACAATTAGGGTTAGTTTTAGGGTTAGGGTTAAGGGTAGGTCTAGTATTAGGCTTAGGTTTAAGATTAGGGTAATATTTAGAGCTAGGGTTATTGTTAGGATATGAGTAAGCATCAGCATTAGTTTTAAGGTTAGGGTTAGGACTCAAATAAGGGCTAAGGTTACTGTTAGTGTTCGGTTTAATGTGAGGGCAGTGTTTAGAGCTAGGGTGACTGCTAGGATATCAGTCAGGGTTGGCTTTAAAGTTAGGATAATGACTTGAATTAGGACTAGAGTTACTTTTGTGACTTGCTTTAAGTTTAGGGTGGTATTTAGAGCTATGGTCAGTGTTAGGATATGAGGAGGGGTCAGGGTAAGTTTTAAGGTTAGGCTTAGGACTTGAATAAGGGCTAGGGTTACGTCTAGGTGTAGTGTTAGGGTTTGGTTTACGTTAAGGTTTAGGGTTAGGGCTGTTGCTCAGTTTTGTTTTAGTCCTAGGTTTAGGGTTTTGGCTGGTTATAAGATTAGCATTGGGGGCTGGGGATGTGGCTCAAGCGGTAGCGCGTTCACCTGGCATGTGTGCGGCCCGGGTTCGATCCTCAGCACCACATACAAACAAAGATGTTGTGTCCGCTGAAAACTAAAAAATAAATATTAAAATTCTCTCTCTCTCTCTCTCTCTCTCTCTCTCTCTCTCTCTCTCTCTCTCTCTCTTTCCCTCCCTCTCTTTAAAAAAACAAAGATTAGCATTGGTGTTAGGGCTAGTTTTAGTGTTAGGCTTAGGCTTTGGGTTAGGGTTAGATTTGAATTTAGTGTTAGATCTAGGATTAGGGCTAGGTCTAACTATAGGGCAAGAATTAGAGCTAGGGTTATGGTTACGGTAACAGATAGGGTTAGAACTAGGGCTAGGGCTAGGATGAGAGTTAGAGTTATTTTAGGCCTAGGTTTTTTGTTAGTTTTAGGAATAGGGCTCAGTTAGGGCTAGGATTAGGACTATGGTTAGTGTCAATCTTAGGCCTAGTGTTAGGGCTAGTGTTATAGTTAATTTTAGGTAAGGTATGGTGTTATAGCAAGGTTTATAGGTAGGGTGAGGGTTAGAATTTGGGTTAGGGCTAGGATTAGGGTTAGGGTTGTGACTAAGGCTAGGTTTAGGGCTAGAATGAGGGTTTGGGTGTTTTTAGGGTTAGGGCTAGGGTTAATGTCAGTTCTAGTGTCACAGTTTGGGTTAGATTTATGGTTAGGTTTGTGTCTAAGTCTAGTGTAAGTATTTTGGATTAAGGTAAGGGTCAGATTAACAGCTAGGTGTATTTCTATGGTCAGGATCATGGTTAGGGTTTGTTTTAGGTTAAGGTTTAGGGATAGGGCTCAAATGAGAATTAGGGTTAGTTTAAGGGTTAGAATTAGGGTAATTGATTGGGTTAGGTTTAGGTTTCAGGATAGGTTTATTGCAATGGAGAGCTTTAGGGTTAGCAAAAGTGTTAGGATTAAGCCTAGAGTTAGCTTTAGGATTAGGGTTATAATAAGGATAATATATAGGTTTAGAGCTATGGTTAGGGATAGGGTTAGGTTAGGATTAAGGCTAGAGTTAGGTTAGGTTTGGGGTTAGGGCTAGTAACCCTAGCTTACAGTAGGGTTAGGGTTAGATTTAGGGTAAAGGTTAGGTTTTGAGCTAGGGTTAGGTCTAGGATGAGAGTTAGGTTCAGTTTTATGGTCAGGGTTAAGTTTAGGGTTAGGGCTAGGGTTTTCATTAGGGTTAGGGTAATAGATTGGGTTAGATGTAAGGTTAGCTTTATTTTTAAGGTTAAGTTTAGGTTTAAGTGCAGTTTTAGGGCTAGGTTTACTGTTGGTTTTAAGGTAAAAGTTAGGGTTTGAGTTTGGGTCAAGTCTATGACAAGATTTAGGTTTAGGGTTAGGTCTAGTGTTAGGTTTATGGTTTTGGTATGGGTGAGGGTTGAGTCAGTGTTAGATCTAGAATGATGGCTAGTGATAGGACTAGTAATAGGGTTATTGTTTGGATTTGGCTAAGGATTAGGATTAGGACTAGAGTAGGCATTATGAATAGGGTTTGGCTTAGGGTAATGGATAGGATTAGAGCTAGGTTTAGGGCTAGGATTAGAGTTATGTTTAGGGCTAGTTTTAGGGTTAAAGTTAGGGTTAAATCTAGTATTAGGGCTTGATTTGGGGATATTTTTGTGTTAGCATTAGGGCTAGGGTTTGGCTAAGGCCAATGTAAAAACTAGGGTTATTATTAGGGTTAGTTTTAGGGTTAGGGTTTCAACTAGGTCTAGTGTTAGCATTAGTTTTAAGGTTAAGGTGATATTTAGAGCTAGGGTTTGTGTTTGTATATTAGTCAGGGTGAGGGTTAGTTTTAGACCTGGGACATGAATTAGAGCTTAGGTTATGGCTAGTTATGAGTTAGGGTTTCGTTTAGGTTAAGGTTTAGTGTTAGAGCAATGGCTCTGTTTTGTTTTAGGGCTAAGGCTTGGATTAGGGCTAGTTTTAGGATTAGCAATAGTGATAGAGCTAGTTGTAGAATGAGCTTTAGGATTAAGATTAGGGTTAGTTTCAGAGTTTTGGTTAAATTTAGGGTTAGGGCTATGTCTAGGGCTAGGGATAAGTTTAGGGATATTTTGAGGGTTATGGTAATGAATAGGGTTATAAATAGAAATATGGCTAGGGTGTGAGTTTGAGTTAGTTACAGTTAGGCTAGGGTTAGGTGTAGGGTTAAGTTTATCATTCAAATAGGCTATGATTAGTGATATGATTATTGTTAGAGTTAGGCCTATGGTTAGGGCTACATTTAGGGTTAGTGTTAGGGGAAGGAATGGGGTTATATTGCTAAGTTCAGTGCTAGGGCGAGGGTTATATTTAGGGATAGGGATAGGGTGAGTACTCGGATTAGAATTAAGTCTAGGTTAAGGGATAGGAGGAGGGCTAGGGTTTGTGTTATGGTTAGGACTAGGATTAGGGCTTGGTATAATTTCAGGTCTAGGGTTCTGGTTAGAGACAGTGTTAGGGATAGGTCTATAGCTAGGTCTATTCAAAGGGTTAGATTTAGTGTGGGGGTAATGTATAGAGCTAGGTTATTATTAGGGTCAGAGACTATGTTAGGGATTGGTTTAGGTTAAGGTTTAAGGTTAGGGCTCAAATTAGCATTAGGGTTAGAGTAATGGTTAGAGTTAGGTTTACAGTTCAGATTAAGTTTAGAGTAATGTATAGGGTTAGTGTTAGGGATAGGGTTAAGGTAGGGCTTAGGGTTAGCATTTGGTTTAGGCTTATATTTAGAGTGATCAATAGGTTAGTGCTAGTGTAAGGCTTATGTTAAGGTTAGGATTAGGGCTAGGGTTTGTGTTACTCCTAGGGCTAGTTAGGATTAGGTTTAAGGTAAATATTAGGGTTTGAGCTAGGGTTAGGGCTAGGCCAAGGGTTAGATTTACTATCAGGTGTACGGTTAGGATTAGGGTTAGGGTTATGGCTAGGGTTAACATTAGGATTAGGGTTATGTTTAAAGTAATGGATAAAGTTAGAGCTAGGATTTGGGCTACATTTACAGTTAGAATTAGAAATAAGTTTATGGTTAGGGTTAGAGCTAGGGTTATATTCAGAGTAAGGGTTAGAGTTTGAGCTAGGGTTAGGGCTAGGGCAAGCATTATGTCTAGGATTTGTTCTAGGGTTATGGTTAGGTCTAGGTTTAGGGCTTGTATGAGGGCTAGGTTTTATGTAAGGTTTATGGCTAGTGTTAGGGCTATTGGTAATGTAATAGCTAGGGTTATGGTTATGGTTAGTTTTTTTGTGTGTGTTAGGTTATACATATGTCTAGTGTGAAGTTTAAGTTTTGGGTTAGGATAAGGTTTAGAGCTAGGGTTTGTGTTAGGTTAAGCATCAGTGTTCGGGTTAGCATTGGGTTTATGGTTAGGGCCAGAATTAGAACTTGGGTTAGGTCTAGGGGTAGGGTTAGTCTTTGCTTTAGATTATTGGTTATTTTAGTGCTAGGGCTAGGTTTTTGTTTAGGACTAGGGCTAGAGTTATGGCTATATTTAGGATTAAGATTAGGTCTAGTGCTAGTGTTATGGCTAGTTTTAGGTATAGGTTCACTGGTAGGGCTAGTGTTAGGGTTCGGATTAGTGTTAAGGTCAGGCTTTGACCTAGGGTTAGTGTTAGTCAGAATAAGGTTAAGGTTTAGGCTTGGACTTTGGGTTAGTGTTAAAGATAGAATGAGGGCTAGGGTTAGGACTAGTAATAGAGTTAGGGTTTGGGGCAAGCTAAGGATTAGGGTTAGAACCAGGATAGAATCAGGGTGAGAGTTTGGCTTCAGGTAAGGAATAAGTTTAGAGCTAGGGTTTTGGTTATTGTTATGGTTAGGGTTAGGGTAAGATGAAAGGTAGGGTTGAGGCTCAGTTTAGCGCTAGATTTGTGTTAGAGTTAGGAATGTGGCTAAAGTCAGTACAAGCTTTACGGTTAGGGATAGTTTTAGGGTTAGGATTAGGGCAAGGTCTAATGGTTGTGTTAGATCAGGGTTAGGGTGATGTTTAGAGGTAGGGTTAGTTTTAGGGTCAGAGTCAAGGTCAGTATTAGTTGTAGGGATAGGATAATGATTAGATGTAGCATTAGGGTTTGGTTTAGGTTAAGGATTAGGATTAGTGTTATAGCTCAGTTTGGTTTGTGGGCTATGACTAGGGTTAGGGCTAGTTTTCAAATTAGAATTAGGGTTAGGGCTAGTGTTAGGGTGAAGTTTAGGTTTAGATTTAGGGTTAGATTTAGAGTTAGCGTTAGTTCTAGGTTTAGGACCATGACTAGGGTTAGGACTAATTTTAGGGCTAGTGTTAGGGTTAGGCCGTAGATAAGGTTGGTACTAGATATAAGTGTAGGGCTAAAGTTAGGGTTAATCTTAGGGCTAGGGTTAGAGTTCGGTTTTCAGTTAGCAATAAATTATGGCTAGGATTAGAGCTATATGGTTACTCTTAGGATTAGGTCCAGAGTTATGGCTAGGTTTAGTGTTAGTGATAGTGTTAGGTTTAGGGTTAGGGGAAAGGATGTGGTTATACCGAGGTTCAGAACAAGAGCAAGGGTTGAAATTAGGGTTTGGGCTAGGGTTAGGGTTCAGGTTAGTGTTAAGTCTAGGTTTAGGGCTAGGATGATGGCTCTGCTTTGTGTTAGGTTTAAGGCAAGAATTAGGTAGAGTGCTAATGTCAGATCTAGGGTTACAGTTAGAGATAGTGTTAGTGTTTGTTTTATGGCTAGGTCTAGTTTAAGGTTTATGTTTAGGGTAAGGGTCAGGTTTAGAGCTATGTGTGTTATTAGAGTCCATGTCTTGTTCAGAGTTTGGGTTAGGTTTTGGTTTAGTTTTAGGGCTCGAATTAGCATTAGGGTTAAGGTTAGGGTTAGGGTTAGAATAATTGATAGGGTTAGGTTTAGTGTTCAGGTTAGGTTTGGGTAAGGATAGGGTTAGTGTTAGCATTACGTTTAGGTTTAGGTCTAAATGGATAGGATTAGATTTAGGTTTAGGACTAGTGTTAGTGTTAGGTTTAGCGTAACTGTTAGGGTTTGAGCTAGGATTAGGACTACAGCAAGGGTTAGGTTTATGGTTAGGTCTAGGGTTAGTTTTACAGATGTGGTTGGTGTAGGTTTAGGGTTTACAGTTAGGGGTTTATAATAGCTTTAGGGTTAGGGCTAGTGTTATCATGACATCAATAGTTAGGGTTAGGGTAATGGGTGGGGTTAGAGCTATGTTTAGAGCTATGTTTGGGTTAGGCTTATGTTTAGGATAATGGATAGGTTAGGGCTAGGATTAGGGTTAGATATAGGGTTAGGTTTAGGGTAAGTGTTAGGGTTTGAGCTATGGTTAGGGCTAAGGCTACAGGTTTAGTGTCAGGTCTAGGTTTAGGATTAGGTTTAAGTTTAGGGCTAGGGTTATCATTAGGGTTAGGGTTATGTTTAGGGTAATGGATAGGGTTTGAGGTAGAGTTAGGGCTAGGATTATTGTTACGATTAAGTCTTTCATTAGGTTTATGGTGAGGGCCAGTTTTAGGGTTAGGGTTAGGTTTAGGGTAATGGTTTGGGCTAGGGTTATGGTTTTAATGAGGTGTAGGGCTCAGTTTATACTAGGTTTTGGGTTAGGTAGGGCTAGGATTAGGGCTACAGCTAATGTAAGAATTAGAGTTGTGATTAGGGCTACTTTTAGGGTTACAATTAGGGCTAGTCCTAGTTTTAATGTTAGGTATACTTTTGGGGTGATGTTAGAGCTAGGGTTAGTGCAAGGTCAGAGTCAGGTTCATGTTTAGTTTCAGGGTTAGGTTAGGAATGAAATTAGGGCTAAGGTTAGGGCTAGGTGTAGGTTTAGGTTTTGGTTTAGATTAAGGGTTAGGGTTAGGGCTATGGCTCGGTTTTATTTTAGAGCTTGAACTAGATTAGGGCTAGTTTTAGGATTAATTTTACTGTTGTGCTAATGTTAGTGTGAGGTTTAGTCTTAGGGTTAGGGTTGGACTTAAAGTTATGGTTAGTTCTAGGGTTAGGGCTAGGGCTAGTGTTAGGGTTATGGTAAGGGATAGGGCTAGATTTAGGAATAGGGCTAGGGCCAGAGTTAGTCTTCGTGCTAGTGGTAGGGTAAGGGCTAAATAAGGGCTCGGATCAGGTCTAGGATTAGTGTAAGGGTTAATTCTAGAGTTAGAGTTAGGGTTAGATTTTGGGGAAGTGATGGGGATATAGCAAGGTTTAGAACTAGGGCGAGGGTTAAAATTAGGGATAGGGATAGAGTTAGGGTTTGGGTTAGAATCAAGGCTAGGTTTAGGGCTAGGATGAGGGCTAGCATTTGTGTTAGGGTTATGGCATGAATTAGAGCTAGGGCTAATATCAGGTCTAGGGTTATGGTTAGGGATAGTTTACTGGTAAGATTTATGGCTAGGTCTAGTGTCAGTGTTAGGTTTAGTGTGAGGTACAATTTGAGAACTAGGGTTATTATAATAGTCAGAGTCAGGTTTTGGGTTTGGGTTAGGTTGAGATTTAGGGTTATGGCTCAAATTAGCATTAGGTTTGAGTTAGGGTTAGGGTAATGGATAAGGTTAGTTTAGGCTTCAGTTTAGGTTTAGGGCTCAGATTAGGTTTAGGACAATGGAAAGGGTTAAGTTTAGGCCTAGGGTTAGAATTAGATTTCTGGTTATCATTAGGGTAATGGATAGGGTTAGAGCTAGAGTTAGGGCTAATGTTATGTTTAGGATTAGAGTTAGAGTTAGGGTTAAGTCTTGGGTTAGGTTTAAGGTATATTTTAGGGTTTGAGCTAGGGTTAATCCTAAGGATAGGGTTAGGTTTAGGAGTAGGTCTAAGGTTAGGATTAGGGTGATCATTAGGGTTAAGTTAAAAGACAGTTTTAAATGCCGGGTTAGGTTTATTGTTAGAGTTTGAGCTAGGGTTAGGACTACGGCAAGGGTTGGGTTTATGATTAGGTCTAGGTTTAGGTTTACAGTTAGTCTTAGAGTAGGTTTAAGGGTAGGGCTAAGGTTATTATGACTTTTATGGTTAAGGTTAGGGTAATTGATGGGGTTAGAGCTAAGGTTAAGTCTAGTTTTAAGTTTAGGATTAGGGCTAGGTTTAGGGTTAGGGTTAGGCTTATCATTTTCTTATAGTTAGGTTAAGGGTAAGGGTCAGGGATTGAGTAAGTATTAGGGCTAGGTTGAGGCTTAAGGTTAGAGCAAATTCTAGGCCTAAATCTAGCTAGATAGAATTAGTGTTAGGGTTAGGTTTATGGCTAGGTTTAGCCTTAGAATTAGTTTTATTGTTAGGGTAATGTATAGAGTTAGAACTAGAGTTTGGGCTATGGTTACAGTTAGCATTAGGGCAAGGATTGGGGTCTGAGTTTGGGCTAATGTTAATTTTAGGTTAATGGCTAGAGTTTGAGCTAGTGGTAGTGCTAGGGTTAAGTTGAGGATTAGGTTCACCCTTAGGTCTAGGTTCAGGATTATGTTAGGTTTAGGATTAGGGTTAAGGTTAGGGCTAGGGTTATCATTAGGTTTATGATAAGGGTTAGGGTAATGGATATGATTAGATTTAGTTTTAGGCTTAGGTTTAGGTTTAGGGTAGATTTAGTTTTAGGGTTAATGTGAAAGGTACAGTTTTGTTTAGGTTTATGCTACAGGTTAGGTGTTGAGCTAGGGTTAAGGCTATGGCGAGTGTTACTTTTAGGGTGAGGTCTATTGTTAGCTTTCTGGTTAGGGTTAGGGTTAGTGTTAGGGTTAAGGCTAGGGTTATCAATACATTTAGGTATAGAGTTAGGTAAAGTGTAGTTTTAGAGCTAGATTTAGGACTAGGTTTAATTATAGGGATAGGGCTAGGTTTAGAGTAAGATATAGGTCTAAGTTTATATTTATTGTAAGGGTTAGGCTTTGACTAAGGTTTAAGACTAAGGCTAGGGTTAGTTTTAGGGTTAGGGTTAGGGCTAGGGTTGGGGTTGGGGTTTAGGCCTAGAATTCTCTCTAGGTTTTGTTTTAGGTTAAGACATTGAGTTAGAGCTATGTGTAATGTAAGAGCTAGGGTTATGATTAGGGTAATTGTAGGGTTAGGGTTATGGCTATGTCAAATGTTAGGTTTAGGTTTTTGGTTAGGGTCAGGTTTAGAGATAGGTTTAGTGTTAAAGGCAGGGTCATTGTTCAGGTTAGAGTTAGAGTTAAGATTAAAGCCATCATTGGGACTAGGTTTATGTTTAGGGATAGGTTAGTCTTTGCATTAAGATAAGGGTTATTGTTAGGGATAAGTCTAGGTTTTTGTTTAGGTCTAGAGCTAGAGTTAAGCCTAGATTTAGGATTGGTTTAGGTCTAGGGTTAGTGATAGGGTCTGGTTTAGTTATAAGTTTACTGGTAGGGCTAGTGTTATGGTTTCTTCTAGCATAAGGGTCAGGTTTCGATCTAGGTTAGTGTAATGGTCAGAATAAGGGTCAGAGTTAGGGTTAAGGTTTGGGATACGGTTAGAGCTAGAATGAGGTCTAGGGTTAAGACTATTAATATGGTGAGAGTTTTGATTAGCCTGATGATTAGGGATAGGTCTCAAGTTACCATTAGGATTAGGGTTTTGCTTAGGGTTGGGGATAATGTTAGAACTAGTGTTAGGGGAAGGGTTAGGGTTAAGGTTAGGGTTAAAGCTAGGTGTATGGCTCAGATTAGAGCTAGTTTTTTGTTAGTGTTAGGGCTAGTGTTAGGGCAACAGGTAATGTAAGAACCAGGGTTACATTTAGGGTTATCATTAGGGTTTGGGTTAGGGGTAGTTCTAGTGTCAGTGTTATATTTCAAGTTAGGGTGATATTTAGGGCTAGATTTACTTTTAGGATAGGAGTCAGGGTCAGCGTTAGTTTTAGGGTTTCAGTTAGGACTCAAATTAGGGCTTGGTTTACTGTTAGTGTTCAGTTTAAGGTTAGCATCATATTTAGAGCTAGGGTGAGTGTTAGAATATGGGTCAGGGTCAGGGTGAGTTTTAAGGTTAGGGTTAGGACTCGATTAGGGCTAGGATTAGTTCTTGTAGCAGTTTAGTGTTTGGTTTAAGTTAAGGTTTAGGGTTAGGTCTATTCCTCAGTTTTGTTTTAGTCCTAAGGTTAAGGTTAGGGCTAGTTTTATAATGAGTATTAGGTTTAGGGCTAGTGTTAATGTTAGGTTTAGACTTAGGTTAGGGTTACATTTATAGTTAGGTTTAGATCTAGGATTAGGCTAGGATTGATGATAGAGAAAGTGTTAGGGCCAGGGTTAGAGTTATGGTAAAAGATAGGGTTAGAACTACGGATAGGGCTAGTATGAGAGTTATAGTTAGTGATAGGGCTAATATTAGAGTTAGGGTTTGGGATAGGGATAAATTAGGGCTAGGATTAGGGGTAGGGTTAGTGTTCAGCTTAGGCCTAGTGATAGGGATAGGGTTGGGTTTAAGTTTAGGATAAATAATGGTGTTATAGGTAGGTTTAGACATAGCCTGAGGGTTAGAGTTAGGGTTAATGTTTTAGGGTTGGGGTTAGGGTTATGATTAAGGCTAGGGGTAGGGCTAAGATGAGGGCTAGTGTTTGTTTTAGATTTAGGGCTAGTATTAGTGCTAGGGCTAATATCAGGTCTAGGATTATGGTTAAAGATAGTATTAGTATTAGGGTTATGGCTACGTCTAGTGTAAGGGTTAGGTTGAGGGTAAGGGTCAGGTTTAGCATTTGGGGAATTTTTAGTATTAAGGTTTGGCTTAGGTAATGATTTAGGTTTATGGCTCAAAATAGCATTAGTGTTAGGGTTAGGATATAGTTAGGGTTTGTTTTAAGGTTCAGGTTTGGTTTAGAATGATTTATATGGTTAGCGTTAGTGATAGGGCTAGGGTTACACTTAGGGTTTGCATTGGGGTAAGGGTTATGGTTAGGGTAATTAATAGGGTTAGAGCTTATGTTAGAACTAGTTATGGTTAGGAATATGCCTTGAGATAGGTTTAGAGTTAGTGTTAGAACTAGGGTTAGTGTTAGGTTTAGGGTTATGTTTAGTATAAAGGTTAGGTTTTGAGGTAGGGTTAGGGCTAAGTTAAGGGTTAGGTCTAGTGATAGGATTATGGTAGGTTTAGGATTAGGTTTAGAGTTAGGGCTAGGTTTATCATTAACTTTTTGGTTAGGGTTAAGGTAATGGATTGGGTTAGGTTAGGTTTAGATTTTGTTTAGCATTAGAATTAGTGATAGAATTAGGATTAGAGCTATGGTTATATTTAGGTTTATGGTTAGGTTTATGGTTTGATCTAGAGTTAGGGCTATGCTGAGTGTTGATTTTAGGGTTAGGTCTATGGTTAGTTTTCCAGTTAGGATTAGGGTAAACATTAGGGTTCAGGCCAGGATTATCTATAAGTTTAGGTTTACCGTTAGGGTAATGGTTAGGTTTAGAGCTAGGTTTAGGGCTAGGTTAAGTTTCGGATTTGGGCTAGGTTTAGTGTGAGAGTTAGGGATAGGTCTAGTTTTATCTTTAGGTAAGGTTAGGCTTTGAGCTATCTTAGGACTAAGGCGAGGTCTAGGGTTAGGTGTAGGGCTAGGGTAAGGGTTAGGTTTATGCTTAGGGCTAGGTTTAGGCCTAAAATTAACTCTATGGTTAGTGTTAGGTTTAGACATAGGTTAGGGCTATGGTTAATGTAAGATCTAGGGTTATGATTAGGGCTAGTGTTAATGTTAGAATTATGGCTGAGTCTAGAATTAATTTCAATTTTGGTTAGTTTCAGGTTTAGAGGTAGGTTTAGTGTTAAAGGCAGGGTCAGTGTTTGGGTTAGAGTTAAAGTTAATGTTAAAGACAGAATTAGGACTATATTTTTGTCTAGGGGTCAAGTTAGTGTTTGGGATAGGTAAAGGTTTTAGTTAGGGCTAGGGCTAGGATTTTGTTTAGGTCTAGAGCTAGAATTCATGATAGATTTAGGATTAGGTTTAGGTCTAGAGCTAGTGGTAGGATTAGTTTAGGTATAAGGTTACAAGTAGAGCTAGTGTTAGGGTTTGGTTTAGGGTTAGGGTCAGGTTTAGACTTAGAGTTTATGTTATGGTCAGAATAAGGGTCAGTGTTATGGTTAGAGTTTATGATAGTGTTAGAGCTAGAATGAGATCTAGGGTTAGGACTATTATTTAGGTTTAGGATTTGGTTAGCCTAAGGATTAGGGGTAGGTCTTGAGTTACCTTTAGGGTTAAAGTTTTGCTCAGGGTAAGGCATAGGGTTAGGGCTAGGGTAACGTTTATTTTTAGGGTTAAAGCTAGGTATAGTTCTCAGATTAGGACTAGTTTTTGTGTGCAGTTTAAGGCTAGTGTTAGGGCAATGGCTAATATAAAAAATAAGCTTACAATTAGGGTTAGAGGTAAGGGTAGGTAAAGTGTTAGGGTTAGGTTTAAGATTAGGGTGATATTTATAGCTAGGTTTAGTGTTAGAATATCAGTCAGTTCATGGTTAGTTTTAGGGTTAGAATTAGGACTCAAATTAGGGCTAGGGTTACTGTTAGGGTTCAGTTTAAGTTTAGGGTGCTGTTTAGAGCTAGGATGAGTGTTAGGATATAAGTCAGGTACAGTGTAATTTTTAAGGTTATGATTAGGACTCGAATTAGGGCTAGGGTTAGATACAGTTGTAGTGCTAGGGATTGGTTTAAGTTAAGGCTAGTGTTAGGCTTGTTGCTTGGTTTTGTTCTTGGTTTTGTTAGCGTTAGGGCTAGTTTTATGATTAGCTTTAGGGATAGGGCTAGGGTTATGGTTAGGTTTAGGATTAAGGCTAGATTTAAGGATTAGTGCTAGGTTTTGTATTAGGTTTAGGGTATGAATTAGGGCTAGGACTAATATCAGTTGTAGGTTTATAGTTAGTGATATTTTTAGGGGTAAGTTTATGGCTAGGTCAAATTAAAGTATTATGTTTAGGGAAAGGGTCAGATTTGGAGCTGGGGTATTATTAAGGTCAGGGTCAGGATTCGGGTTTGGGTGAGGTTAAGGTTTATGGTTAAGGCTCAAATTAGCATTAAGTTTAGAATTAGGGTTAGGGTAATGGATAGTGTTAGGTTTAGGGTTCAGGTTAGGTTTAAGATAATAATAAGTTTAGGGTTAGGCCTAGGGTTAGCATTAGGGTTATGGTTATAGTTAGGGTAATTTATAGGTTTAGCCCTAGGTTAAGGGCAAGGATTATGGTTATGATTAGGGCTAGCGTTAGGGTTAGGGTCAGCATGAGAGCGAGGGTTACACTTAGGATTAGGTTTAGGGTACGGTTTAGGGTTTGAGTTAGGATTTTTGCTAAGGTTAATTTAGACCTTGGTCTAGGGTCATGGTCAGGGTTAGTGTTATGGTTAGGGTTATCATTAGGATTAGGGTAATAGGTTTATATGTCAGTTTAAAGATAGGTTTAGGTTTAGGTTAGCCTTAGGTTTATGTTTAGAATTAGGGTTAGGGTTTGAGCTAGTTTAGGTTCAAGGTTAGGGTTAGGTTCACTGTTAGTTCTAGGGTTAGGATTATGTTTAGGGTTAGGGTAGGTTTAGCTTTAGGTCTAGTGTTATCATTAGAGTTAGGTTTAGGGTTAGGGTAATGGGTAGGGTTCGAGCTAGGGTTAAGGTTAGGATTAGGGATGGGTTTAGGGTTAGGGTTAAGCCTTGTTTTAGTTTTAGTTTTAGGTTAAGTGTAAGGGTTAGGAATTAAGCTAAGTTTAGGGCTAGGACAAGGGTTTCGTTTACAGTCAGGGCTAGGGTAGTGTTAGGGTTAGGTTTAGGGCTAGGGTTAGCATTAGTTTTAGGGTTATGGTTAGTGTATTGGATAGAGTTAGAGCTAGGGTTTGGGCTATGGTTACAGTTAGGATTAGGGCTAGATTTAGGGTGAGGTTTAGGGTTTGGGCTAAGGTTATGTTTAGGGTAAGGTTTAGGGTTTGAGCTAGGTTTAGGGCTAGAACGAGCGTTAGGGTTAGCGTTAGGGCTAGGTTTAGGGTTAAAATTATGCTTAGGGTTAAGTTTAGGCCTGGAATTATGGCTAGGTTTTTGATGAGGTTTAGGGCTAGTGTTAGGTATGTGGGTAATGTAAGAGCTAGAGTTATGGTTATTGCTAGATTTAGAATTCGTCTAGTGTTACGGTTAGTTTGGGGGTTAGGATAAGTTTTATAGCTAGGGTTTTTGTTAGGGTAAGAGTCAGTGTTCAGGTTAGGATTAGGTTTAGGGTTAGGTCCAGAATGAGGACTAGGGTTAGGTATAGGGGTAGAGTTAGTGTTTGGTTTAGGTTAAGGGTTATTGTTAGGGCTAAGGCTAGGGTTATGGCTATATTTAGGATTAGGTTTAGGTCTCAGGCTAGTGTTCATGTTAGGTTTAGCTTAGGGTTACTGGTAGGGCTAGTGTTAGGTTTTGGATAAGGGTTAGGTTCAAGTTTATACCTAGGTTTAGTATTGGCGTCAGAATAAGGATCAGAGTTAGAGTTAGGGTTTGGGTTAAGTTTAGAGCTAGAATGAGGGTTTGGGTTAGGAGTAGTTAGAAAAAGGGTTTGGGGTAGGCATAGAATTAGTTTAAGGGCTAGGGTCAGTAGGGTGAGGGTTTTTCTAAGTGTAAGAAACAATGTTAGAGCTAGGATTGGGACTAGGAATAGGATTAGGTTTAGGGCCAGTGTTAGGTTTAGGGTTAAACCTAGGCTTAGGCCTTGGATTAGGGCTAGGTTTTGTGTTAGGTTTAGGGCTATGGCTAATTTAAGAACTGGCACTATGTTTAGGCTAGTTTTAAGATTAGGTTTAGGACGAGGTCTAGTGTTAGAATTAGGTTTAGTGATATGGTGATGTGTAGAGCTAGGGTTAGTGTTAAGGTTAGAGTCAGGGTTAGTATTAGTTCTAGGTTTAGTGTTAGGACTCAAATTAGGGCTAGGATTAGGGCTAGGTGTAGTGTTAGGGTTTGGTTTAGGTTAAGGGTTAGGGTCAGTGCTATGGCACGATTTTGCTTGAGGGCTAAGGCTTGGGTTAGGGCTAGTTTTCAAATTAGCATTAGGGTTAGAGCTAGTGTTGGGGTGTGGTTTAGGCTTAAGGTTATGGTTAGATTCAGAGTTAGGTTTAGATCTAGGTTTAGGGCTACAGCAAAGGTTAGGGATAGGGTTAGGGCTAGGGTTTGAGTTATCATAAGGGATAGGGTTAGAACTAGGGATAGGGCTAGGGCAAGAGTTAGAGTTAGTCTTAGTGTTAGGGTTAGATTTAGGGTAAGGGTTAGGGCTTAATTCGGGCTAGGATTAGAGCCAGGGTTATGGTTATAGTTATTGTTTGGTATGATGTTATACCTAGCTTTAGAACTAGGGTGAGGGTTAAAATTAGGGTTAGGTCTATGGTTAGGTCAGGTTTAGGATAAAGGCTAAGATTAGGGCTAAGTTTAGGGCTAGAGTTTGTTCTAGGGTTAGGGCTTCATTAGGGCTAGGGCTAATGTCAGGTCTAGGTTTATGGTTATAGATAGTTTTAGGTTTAAGATTATTAGGGTTATAATTAGGTTTATGGATATGCTTAGGTTTAGGGTTCAGGTAACATTTAGGGTAATGTGTAGGTTTAGGGTTAGGAATAGGTTTAGGGTTATCCTACTGTTAGCATTAGGGTTAAGATTAGGATTAGCATAATGGATATGGTTACAGCTCTGGTTAGGGCTAGGTTTATGGTTAGGATTAAGGCTAGGGTTATGGTAGGGTTTTGGATTATGGCAAGGGTTAGAGTTAGGGTTAGGTTTATGATAAGTTTTAGGGCTAGATTTATGGTTATGTTTAGGGTTAAAGGTAGTGTTAGGGATCCAAATAGGGATAATTTTTGGGTTAGGTTAGGGCTAGGTTTAGGGCTTCAGCTAATATAAGAACTAGGTCTATGATTAGAACTAGATTTAGGGATAGGGTTAGGGCTAGGTCTACATTTAGGTTTAGGTTTAAGTGTTGAGTGATGTTTATAGCTAGAGTTAGTGTTAGTGTCAGAGTCAGGGTCAGGGTTTATTTTAGGGTTAGGGATAGGACTTGAATTAGAGCTAGGTTTAGGGCTCAGTGTAGGATTAGGGTTTGGTTTATGTTAAAGTTTAAAGTTAGCTATGGCTTGATTGTTTTGTAGGGCTAGAGCTAGTTTAGGGTAGTATTAAGATTAGCATTAGTATTACAGCTTGTGTTAGTGAGAGGTTTAGCTTACATTTAGGGTTGATTTAGATTCAGGGTTAAATAGAGGATTAGGGCTAGAGCTAGGTAAAGGGCTAATGTAAACGTAAGTTATAGGAATATGGTAATGGATAGGGTTAGCACTAGAAATACAATTAGGGTGCGAGTTAGTGTTTGACTTATAGGTAGGGTTAGGTTAGGTTTAGGGGTAAATTTTCTAGGATTATGTCTAGCATTTGTATTAGGGTTAGGCCTAGTTTTAGTTAGGTTTAGGTTTGGGGATAGGGTTTGATTTAGGGGAAGGGATAAGGTTTGAGCTAGTTTTAGGGCTAGGTCAAAGGTTAGAATTTTGGATAGGGCTAGGGTTATGGTTTGGTTTAGTAATAAGGCTAGGTTTAGGGCTAGGATGAGGGTAGGGTTTGTTTTAGGGTTATGGCAAGAATTAGAGTTAGGGCTAGAGTCAGGTCTAGGCTTATGTTAGGGATAGATTAAAGGTTAGATTTATGGCTAGGTCAAGTGTAAGGGTTAGGTTTACGGTAAGGGTCAGGTTTAGATTTAGGGGTATTATTAGTGTTAGAATTAGGTTTTGGGTTTGGTTTAGGTTAGGGTTTAGGTTTAGGTTAGGGTTTAAGTTTAGAGCTTGAATTAGCATTAGGGATGGTTAGGATAATGTTGGTTTAGGTTTAGAATTCATGTTAGATAAAGGGTAATTGATAGGGTTATAGTTAGCAAACGGGTTAGGGGTAAGCCTAGTGTTAGCCTTATGGTTATGGTTGTGCTTAGGATGATAGATAGGGTTAGGGCTAAGGTTATGGTTAGTATTAGGGCTAGAGTTAGGGTTAGGCCTAAGGGTAGGGTTAGGTATATTTTTAGGGTATTGTTTAGAGTTTGAGCTAGGGTTAGCGCTAGGGCAAAGTTTAGGGTTAGGTTTAGGTCTAGGTTATAGTTACAGTTAGGGTCAACATTAGTGTTAAGGTTAGGGCTAGGCTTATCATTAGGTTTAGGGTTTTGGATAAAGTTTGATGTCATGTTAGGGTTAGGGTTAGGGTTAGGTTTAGGCTTAAGTGTAGGGTTAGGGATAATTTTAGGGTTAGGTTTAGGGTAATGCTTATGGTTTGAGCAAGGGTTAGCTCTATGTCAAGGGTTAGGTTTATGGTTATGTCTACCGTTAGGGTTAGAGTAGAGTTAAGGTAAGGGCTAGGGTTATCATCAGGGTTAGATTTAGGGTTAGGGTAATGGGTACGGTTAGAGCTATGTTTCCGGATAGGGATACCATTAAGGTAGGATTAGAGTTACGGTAATATGTAGGCTTAGAGCTAGGGTTAGGGATAGGGTTAAGGTTAGGATTAGGGCTAGGGTTAAGGTTAGGTTTAGGTTTAGGCCATGGCTTAGTGTTAGGGTTAGGTTAAGTTTAAGGATTGGGGATTAAGCTAGTGTTTGGACTAGAATGAGTATTAGGGTTAGAGTCAGTGTGAGTGTTAAGGTAGGGTTAGCATTAGGGTTAGTGTTAGGAATGGATAAAGTTAGAGGTAGGTTTGGCCTATGATGGTGGCTAGTTTCAGGGTTAGTAATATGGCTAGGTCTAGTGTTAGGGTTATGTTTTTTTTTTTTTTGGATAAGATTTAGAGCTAGGGTTTGTGTTAGGATAAGGGTCAGTGTTCGGGTTAGGGTTGGGTTTATTGTTAGGGCCAGCATTAGGACTAGGGTTTGGTCTAGGGGTAGGATTAGTGTTTTGGTTAGGTTAAGGGTTATTATTAGGACTAGGGCTAAGTTTTTGTTTAAAGCTAAGCCTAGAGTTATCACTAGATGAAGGATTAAATTTTGGTCTATATCTAGTGTCAGGGTTAGGTTAAGGTATAGGGTTACAGGTAGTGCCAAGGTTAGGGGTCAGTTTAGGGTTAGGGTCAGGTTTAGACCTATGGTTAGTGTTAGGGTCAGAATAAGGGTCAGGGTTAGGGTTAGGATTTTGTATAGTGAGAGATCTAGATTGAGGGTTAGGGTAAGGACTAGTGATAGTGTTAGGTTTTGGGTTATGCTAAGAATTAGGTTGAGGACTAGGGTAGCTTTAGGGTTACAGTTTGGCTTAGGGTAAGTGATAGTGTTAGCGCTAGTGTTAGGACTAGTGTTAGGGTTAGGGTTAGGGCTAGGATTAGGATTAGGATTAGGTTTAAAGCTAGGGTTAAATCTTGGATTAGGGTAGGCTAGGTTTTGTGTTAGCTTTAGGGCTACGGCTAATGTAAGAACTAGGGTTAAAATTAGGGCTCATTTTAGGGTTAGTGTTCTGTCTAGGTTAGTGTTTGTTTAAGTTTAGGGTTAGGATTATGTTTAGGGTAATGGATAGGTTAGGGTTAGTGAATGTGTTAGGGTTAGGCCAAGGATTATTATTAAGTTTAGGATTAGGGTTATGGTTAGGGTAATGGATATGGTTAGAACTACGGTTAGGGCTAGTGTTATGGTTAGATTTTGTGTTAGATTTAGGGTTAGTGCAAGGATTAAAGTTAGGGTTAGGTTTAGGGTAAGGTTTAGGACTTTGTTTAGGTTTAGAGCTAGAGTTAAAGCTTTGGTTGGGGCTCACATTAGGGCTAGATTTTGAGTTACAATATCTATGGCTAATTCAAGAAATGGCATTATGTTTAGGGCTAGTTTTAAGGTAGGTTTTTGGTGATATCTAGTGTTAGGATTAGGTTAGGGATAGGGTGATATGTAGGGCTAGGGTTAGTGTTAAGTTCGGAGTCACGTTTAGTCTTACTTCTAGGGTAAGGGTTAGGACTCAAATTAGGGCTAGGGTTAGGACTAGGTGTAGGATTACGGTTTGGTTTAGGTTAATGTTTAGAGTCAGTGCTATGGCTCAGTTTTGCTTGAGGGCTAGACATGGAGTTAGGGCTAGTTTTCCAATTAGCATTAGGGTTAGAGCTAGTGTTAGGGTCTGGTTAAGCTTAGGGTTAGGGTTATATTTAGAGTTTGGGTTAGATCTAGGTTTAGAGCTATAATGAATGTTAGGGCTAGGGTTACGCCTAGGGTTTGAATTATCATAAGGGATAGGGTTAGAACTAGGGATAGGGATAGGGCAAGAGTTAAAGTTATTTTAATGTTAGGCTTAGATATAGGGTTAGAATTAGGGCTTAATTAGGGCTAGGATTAGAGCTTGGTTTAGTACTAAGGCTTAGCCTATGTTTATGGCTAGGTTTATGGTTATGGTTACGGTTAGGTATGATATTATAACTACCTTTAGAACCAGGGTGAGGGTTAAAATTAGGGTTAGGTCTATGGTTAAGGTTAGGATTAAGGCTAAGATTAGGTCTAGGGTTAGGGATAGAATTTGTTCTAGGGTTAGGGATAGAATTTGTTCTAGGTTTAGGGATTCATTAGGGCTAGTGCTAATGTCAGGTCTAGGGTTAGGGTTAGAGGTAGTTTTAGGTTTAAGATTATTAGGTTTAGGATTAGGTTTATGGATATGGTTAGGTTTAGTGTTCAAGTTAGGTTTAGGGTAATGTATAAGTTTAGGGTTAGGAATAAGTTTAGGGTTATCCTAGGGTTACCTTTAGGGTTAAAATTAAGATTAAGGTAATGGATAGGGTTACAGTGAGGGTTAGGGCTGGATTTATGTTTAGGTTTAAGACTAGGGTTAGGGTTAGGTTTTGGGTTATAGCAAGGGTTAGGGTTAGGGTTAGGTTTATGGTGAGGGGTAGGGCTCAAATTAGGGTTATGGTTAGTGTTAAAGTTAGTGTTAGGGTCTGATTAGGGATAGGTTTTGAGTTAGGTTAGGGCTAGGTTTAGGGCTTCAGCTAATGTAAGAACTAGGGTTATGATTAGAACTAGTTTTAGGGATAGGGATAGGGCTAGGTATAGGGTTAGGTTTAGGTTTAGGTTTTGAATGATGTTTAGAGCTAGGGTTAGTGTTAGGGTCAGAGTCAGCGTCAAGGTTTGTTTTAGGGTTAGGGATAAGACTCGAATTATAGCTAGGTTTAGGGCTAGGTGTAGGCTTAGTGTTTGGTTTATGTTAAACGTTAGGGTTAGGGCTATGGCTTGGTTGTTTTGTAGGGCTAGAGCTAGTTTCAGGATTAGCATTAGTATTTTGGCTTGTGTTAGTGAGAGATTTTTTTTACGGTTAGGGTTAGATTTAGAGTTAGGTTTCAATAAAGGATTAGGGCTAGAGCTAGGGTTAGGAGAAATGTAAAGGCAAGTTATAGGAATTGGTAAGGTATAGGGTTAGCAATAGAAGTACGTCTAGTGTGAGTGTTAGAGTTAGTCTTAGGGCTAGGTTTAGGTTAGGTTTAGGGCTATATTAGGGCTAGGATTATTTCTAGCGTTTGTATTAGGGTTAGGCCTAGTTTTAGGCTTAGGTTTAGGTTTGGGGATAGGGTTAGGTTTAGGGGAATGGATGTGGTTAGTGCTAGTTTTAGGACTAGGTCTAAGGTTAGAATTTCAGTTAGTGCTAGGGTTATGGTTTGGTTTAGTAATAAGGCTAGGTTTAGGGCTAGGATGAGGGCTAGGGTTTGTTTTAGGGTTCTAGCAAGAATTAGGGCTAGTGCTAGTGTCAGATGTAGACTTACATTAGGTATAGATTGATGGTTAGATTTATGGATAGGTCTTGTGTAAGGGTTAGGCTTATGGTAAGGGTCAGGTTTATAGCTATGGGTATTATTACGGTTAGAATTAGGTTTCAGGTTTGGTTTAGGTTAGTGTTTAGTTTTAGGGGTTGAATGATCATTAGGATTTGGTTAGGGTAATGATAAGTTTAGGTTTAGGTTTCATGTTAGGTTTAGGGTAATTGATAGGGTTAGAGTTAGCAAAAGGTTTAGAGATAAGCCTAGGGTTAAGTTAGTGTTGGGATTAAGGTGAAATTTGGGGTTTGGATGAGGGCTAGGGTTTATGTTATGTTTAGGGCAAGTTTTGGCAATAGTGATAATGTCAGGTTTAGGGTTACAGCTAGGGATAGTTTTATAGTTAGGTTCATGGCTAGGTCTAATGTTAGGTTTAGGGTAAGGGCCAGGTTAAAGGTAAGGTGTATTTTTAGGGTCAGGGTCAGGTTTCAGGTTTGTGTTAGGTTAATTATTAAGATTAGGGCTCAAATTAGCACTAGGGTTAGAATTAGGGTAAGGTTAATGGATAGGTTTAGGTTTAGGTTTAGGATGCAGGTTTAGATTAGTGTAATTGGTAAGGTTAGGGTTAGTGATAGGGTTAGTGTTATGCCTGGGGTTATTATTTTGGTTAGGGTTATTGTTAGGGTAATGAATAGCATTAGAACTAGGTTTAGTGCTAGGGTTTTGGATAGGATTAAGGCTAGAGAGTTGGGGTTAGGGTTAGGGCTGGGGCTAGGGTTAGGTTTTGGGTTAGTTTTAGGGTACAGGTTAGGTTTTGATTTAGGGTTAGTGCTATGGTGAGGGTTAGGTTTAGGATTATGTCTAGGGTTAGATTTATGGTTAAGGTTAGGTTTAGTGTTGGTGTTAGGGCTCAGGTTCTCTTTAGAGTTAGGGTAATTGATAGGGTTAAATGTCAGGTTAGGGTTAGGGGTAGTTTTAGATTTAGGGTAAGTGTTATGGTTTTGCAAGGGGTAGTGTTAGAGTAAGGATTAGGTTTTTATATAGGGTTAAGGCTACAATCAGGGTTAGGTTTAGGGTTAGGTCTATGATTAGGATTATAATTAGGATTAGAGCTAGGTTTATCATTAGGGTTAAGTTTCAGTTTAGGGTAATGGATAATTTTAGAGATAGTATTAGGGCTAGTGGTAACATTATAATTAGGGCTAGGATTAGGATTAAGTTTAGGGATAAGGCTAGGGTTATGTTTAGGTTTCAGTTTTGGGTTTTATCTATGGTTAGGTCTAAGGTGAAGGTTAGGGTTAGTGTGAGGGTTAGACTTAGGATAAGGGATAAGGTTAGGTTAGGGTTAGGATTATGCTTTGTGCTATATTTAGGCCTAGGATTAGGGTTAGGTTTTGTGTTAGGTTTAGAGCTAGTTTTAGTGCTATGGTAATGTAAGGGTTATATTAATGGTTATGGCTAGGTCTAGTGTTTGGTTTAGGTTTTGGTTAGGATCTGTTTTATAGCTAGGTTTGGTGTTAGTGTCAGTGTCTGTTTTTGGATTAGGGTAAGGGTTAGTACTAGAGCCAGAATTATGATTGGTTAGGTCTAGAGGTAAGGTTACTTTTTGGCTTAGGATAAGGGTTCTCATTAGGGCTAGGGCTAGGTTTTTCTTTAGGTCTTGGTTAAAGATATGGCTAGATATAGGATTAGGTTTAATCTAGGGCTAGTTTTGGGGTTAGGTTTAGATAGGGTTATGGGTGGGGCTATTGTTAGAGATTGGTTTAGGTTCATGGTCAGAATAAGGGTCAGGTTTAGGGTTAGGATTTGGGTTATGTTTATAACAAGAATGAGGGCTAGGGTTAGGACTAGTAATAGGGTTAGCATTTGGGTTAGATTCAGGATAAGTTTTAGGACTAGGGTTAGCATTAGGGTTGGATTTGGCTAGGGTAAAGGATAAGATTAGAGCTAGGGTTAGCGCTGGGTTTAAGGTTAAGTTTAGGGCTAGTGTTATGGTTAGGGTTAGAATGGACGCTAGAGTTAGGTATCAGATTTGGGCTAGGTTTTGGTTATCATTAGGTTTAATGTTAGGCTAGTGTATTATCTAGGGTTATGATCAGAACTAGTTTTAGAATTAGGGTTAAGACTAGGTCTACTGTTAGGGTAAGGTTTAGGTTTTGGGTGTTGTTTAGAGGTAGGGTTAGTTTTAATGTCAGAGACAGGTTCAGATGTAGTTTTAGGGTTAAAATTAGGACTCGAATTTGGGCTAGGCTTAGGGCTACAGGTAACGTTAGGGTTTGGTTTAGGTGAAAGTTTAGGGTTAGTGTTATGGCTCAGTTTTGTTTTAGGTCTAAGCTTATGGTTAGGGCTAGTTTTAGGATTAGCATTAGGGTTAGGGCTAGTGTTAGTGTTAGGTTTAGGTGTAGAATTAGGGTTACATTTAGAGTTAGGTTTAGATCTAGGGTTAGGGCAAAGTGTAAGGTTAGGGCTAGTGTTATTCTAGACTATGGCTAGGAATAAGGTTACAGTAAGTTTTAGGGTTAGAATTAGGGCTAGGGCTAGGCCAGAGTAGTCTTAATGCTAGGGTTAAGTTTAGGTTGAGAATTAGAGCTAGGGCTACTGTTACGGTTAGTCCTAGGGTAATGGTTAGGGCTAGGGTTACTGTAAGGGTTAGGGTTTGGTTTAGGTTTAGGGAAAACAATGAGGTTATAACTAGGTTTAGGGCTAGGGAAAGGGTTAGATTTAGGGTTAGGTTTATGTTTAATCTAGGTTTTGGGCTAGGATGAGAGCTAGAGTTCGTGTTAGAGTTAGGGCTAGGATTAGGGTTCAGGCTAATGTCAGGTCCAGGGTTACATTTAGGGATAATTTTGGCTTATGTTTATTGTTAGGTCTAGTGTATGGTTAGGTTTGGAGTAAGGGTCAAGTTTACAGCTATGTGTATTATTAGGGTCTGTGTACGGCTTAAGGTTTTGTTTAGGTTTAGGGCAAGAATTAGCATTAGGGTTAGGGTTAGGTTTAGGGTAATGAATAGGCTTAGGATTAGTGTTCAAGTTAGTTTTAGGGCAATGGATCAGTTTAGGGATTGTGATAGGGTTCGGGTAAAGCCTAGGGTTAGCATAAGGTTAGGATTATGGTTAGGGTAATGGATAGGGATTACTGTTAGGGCTAATGTTAGGGTTCGGTTTCGGGTTATGGTCAGGTTTAGACCTACGGTTAGTGTTAGGGTCAGAATAAGTGTCAGGGTTAGAGTTTGCGTTTGCGTTAGGATTAGAGCTAGAATGAAGGTTAGAGTTAGGACTAGTATAGGTAAGGGTTTGGGTTAGGCTATGGATTAGGGTTAGGACGAGGGTTAGCATTATGTTTAGAGTTTAGCTTAAGGTAATGGATAGGGAAAGAACTAAGGTTAGAGCTAGGGTTAGGGCTAGTTTTAGGGTTAGGGTTAAAACTAGGGTTAGTGCTCAGAATAGGGTCAGGTTTGGGGTTAGCTCGCGGCTAATGTTAGGTCTACAACTAATGTATAAGCCAGGGTTATGATTAGGGCTATTTTTGGGTAAGTGTTATGGCTAGCTCAAATGTTAGGATCAGGGTTACCAGTAGCGTGATGTTTAGAGCTAGGGTTAGTTTTAGGGTCAGGGTCAGTGTTTGGGTTATAGTTAGGGTTAGAGTTAAACCCAGAATGATCACTAGAGTTAGGTCTAGGAGTAGGGTAATACTTTGGGCTAGGTCTGGTATAAAGGTTATGTTAAGGGATAGGGTCAAGGTTAGAGCTAGGTATATTATCATAGGAAGGGTCAGAATTAGGGTTTGGTTAGGATATGGTTTAGGGTTAGGGCTAGAATTAGCATAAGGGATAGGGTTAGAGTACTGTTAGGGTTAGATTTAAGGTTCAGGTTAGGTTTAGGTTAATGATATAGGTTAGGGTTAGGGATAAGTTTAGGGTTAGACCTAGGGTTACCATTAGAATTATGGTTATGGTTAGGGTAATGTTTAGGGTTAGAGCTAGTGATAGGGCTAGGGTTATGGTTAGAATTCTGGCTAGTGTTAGGGTAAGGTTTAGGGTTAGGCTCTGGGTTAGATTTAGGGTTAAATCTAGCATTAAGGCTCAGATTAGTGCTTGGTTTGGGGGTTGGTTAGGGCTAGGGTTAGGGCTATGGCTAATGTATGAGCTAGTGTTACAATTAGTGGTAGTTTTAGGGTTAGGGTTAGGGCTAGGTCTAGTGTTATGGTTAGGTTTAGGGTTAGGGTGATGTTTAGAGCAAGAGTTATTGTTAGGGTCAGTGTCAGAGTCAGGGTTAGTTTTAGGGTTAGGGTTAGAACTGGAATTATGGCTAAAGTTAGTACTAGGTGTACCATTAGGGTTTGGTTTAGGTTAAGGGTTGGTGATATAGGTTGGTTTTGTATTAGGGCTAGGGCTACAGATACTGCTAGATTATGGATTAACATCACTGTTAGGGCTAATGTTAAGTTTAGGTTTAGGCTTAGAGTTAGTGTTAGATTTAGAGTTAGTGTTAGATCTAGGGTTAGGTCTAGGGCTAAGGCTAGGGTTAGGGCTAGGGTTAGGTTTATGATAAAGAATATGATGAGAACTAGGGATACGGCTAGGGTGAGAATTAGAGTTAGTCTTAGTAGTAGTCTTAGGGTTAGGGTTAGGGTTAGGGATAAATTAGGGCTAGGATTAGAACTAGGGTTAGGGCTAAATTAGGGCTATGATTAGGGCTAGGTTTAGTGTTAGGGATAGGGCTAAATTATGGCTAGTATTAAGGCTAGGGTTAGTGTTGGGGTTAGACGAAGGGGTTGGGCTAGAGTTAGAGTTAGCATTGATGTTAAGGTTAAGTTTAGGGGAATGGGTGGAGTTATATCTAGCTTTAGGGCTAGGGTGAGAGTTAGAATTAGGATTAGGCCTAGAGTTTTGGTTCAGTTTAGGTTCAAGTCTAGATTTAGGGCTAGGTTAAGGGCTAGGGTTTCTGTTATGGTTATGGCTAGGACCAGGTCTAGGGCTAATATCAGGTCTAGGTTTAATGATAAGGATAGTTTTAGGGTTAGGTTATGGCAAGGTCTAGTGTAAGAGTTAGGTTTATGTTAAAGGTCAGCATTAGGGCTATGGTTATTTTTAGGATCAGGGTCAGGGTCAGGGTTAGAATTTGGTTTAGCTAAAGGTTTAGGGTTAGGGCTCGAATTAACATTAGACTTAGGTTTAGGGTTAGCATAATGGATAGGGTTTCTTTTATGTTTCATTTAAGGTTTAGGGTAATGGATGAGTTCGGTTTAGCTATTGGATTAGGGTTAGCATTAGGGTGGGGTTATGTTTAGTGTAATGAATAGTTTTAGAGCTAGGGTTAGGGCTAGGTTATGGTTTGGATTAAGTCTAGGATTAGGGCTAGGTTTAGGGCTAGGGCTAGGGTGTGATTTAGGGTAAGTTTTAGGCTTAGGGTAAGTGTTAGGTTTAGGGCTTGGGTTATGGTTAGATTAGGGTAAGGGTTAGTGTTTGAACTAGGGTTAGGGCTAGAGTGATTGTTAGGTTTAGGTTTAGGCCTAGGTTTATATTTATGGTTAGAGTTAGGTTTAGTGTTAGGGATAGAGTTTTAATTAGGGTTAGGTTTAAGATTTAGGATAGAGCTAGGATTATATTTAGTGTAAAGTATAGGCTTTGAGCTAGGGTTAGGTCTAAGGTGAGGCTTAAGTTAGGACTAGGTTTAGGGCTAGGTTTAGGCTGAGTGTTATGCTTACAGCTAAGTTTAGGCCTAGTATTAGGGCTCAGTTTTGTGTTAGGTTTAGGACAATGCATAATGTAAGAACTAGGGTTATGTTTAGGGCTAGTTTTAGGGTCAGGGTTATTGCTAGGTCTAGGATTTGAGTTAGTGTCAGGTATAAATGTAGGTTCAGTGTTAGAATCAGGGTCAGTTTTTGGCATAGGGTTAGGGTTAGGTTTAGAGCAAGAATTAGGACTAGGTTTAGGTCTAGGGGTAGGGTAAGTGTTCAGTTTAGGTTAAGGGTTATTGTTAGGACCAGTGCTTGGTTTTTGTTTAGGTCTAGGGCTAGAGTTATAGCTATATTTAGGATTAGCTTTGGGTCTAGGTCTAGTGTTAGGCTTAGGTATAGGTATAGGGTTACCAGTAAGGCTAGTGATAGGATTTGGTTTAGGGTTAGGGTCAGATTTAGACCTAGGGTTACTGTTAGGGTCAGATGAGGGTCAGGGTTAGGTTTAGAGGTAGAATGAGGGCAAGGGTTAAGACTATCAATATGGTTAGAGTTTAAGTTAGGCTAAGGATTAGGATTAGAACTAGGGTTATCGTTTGGGTTAAGGTTTGGCTTAGTGTAAAGAATAGGGTTAAAGTTAGGCTTAGGGCTAGTGTTAGCGTTAGGGTTAAGGCTAGTATTAGGGTTAAACCTAGGGTTAGGGCTCGGATTAGGGGTAGAATTTGTTTTAGGATTAGGGCTACAGTTAAAACAATGAATAATGTATGAACTAGGATTAAGATCAAGGCTAGTTTAGGGTTAGGTTAAGGCTAGATATAGTGTTTAGTTTACTTTTATGTTAGGGTGATTTTTAGAGCTAGGATTTGTGTTAGGGTCAGTGTCAGGGTCACGGTTAGTTTTAGAGTTAGTTTTGGGGCTACTTGTAGAATTAGGGTTTGATTTAATTTAAGGGTTAGTATTAGGGCTATGGCTTGGTTTTGGTTTATGGCTAGGGCTAGGTCTAGGGCAAGTTTTAGGATTACTGCCATGGTTAGGGGTAGATTTAGGGTTTGTTTTAGGCTTATTGTTACAGTTAAATTTAGAGTTAGGTTTAGATTTAGATTTAGGCTTGGATCTAGTATTAGGATTAAGGCTACGTATAGAACTAGGGCTAGGGCTAGTGCTAGGGCAAGAGTTAGAGTTAGTCTTATGGGTAGGGTTAGGGTTAGGATACGATTAAATAAAGGTTAGGATTAGCACAGGATTTGGGTTAGGCCTAGGTTTATGGCAAGGGTTAGGTTAGGGTTTTTTATTATTATTTTTATTTTTTTATTTTTTTTTTTATTTTTTATTGTTGGATGTTCAAAACATTACATAGTTCTTGATATATCATATTTCACACTTTGATTCAATTGGGTTATGAGCTCCCATTTTTACCCCATATACAGATTGCAGAATCACATCAGTTACACATCCATTGATTTACATATTGCCATACTAGTGTCTGTTGTGTTCTGCTGCCTTTCCTATCCTCTACTATCCCCTCTCCCCTCCCCTCCCCTCCCCTCCCCTACCCTCTTCTCTCTCTGCCCCCTCTACTGACATTCATTTGTCCTCGTTGTTTTATTTTTCCCTTTCCCCTCACTTCCTCTTGTATGTACTTTTGTATAACTCTGAGGGTCTCCTTCCATATCCATGCAATTTCCCTTCTCTCTCCCTTTCCCTCCCACCTCTCATCCCTGTTTAATGTTAATCTTCTTCTCATGCTCTTCGACCCTACTCTGTTCTTACTTACTCTGCTTATATCAAAGAAGACATTTGGCATTTGTTTTTTAGGGATTGGCTAGCTTCACTTAGCATAATCTGCTCTAATGCCATCCATTTCCCTGTAAATTCTATGATTTTGTCATTTTTTAATGCAGAGTAATACTCCATTGTGTATAAATGCCACATTATTTTTATCCATTCATCTATTGAAGGGCATCTAGGTTGGTTCCACAGTCTTGCTATTGTGAATTGTGCTGCTATGAACATCGATGTAGCAGTGTCCCTGTAGCATGCTCTTTTTAGGTCTTTAGGGAATAGACCGAGAAGGGGAATAGCTGGGTCAAATGGTGGCTCCATTCCCAGCTTTCCAAGAAATGTCCATACTGCTTTCCAAATTGGCTGCACCAATCTGCAGTCCCACCAGCAATGTACAAGTGTACCCTTTTCCCCACATCCTCGCCAGCACTTGTTGTTGTTTGACTTCATAATGGCTGCCAATCTTACTGGAGTGAGATGGTATCTTAGGGTGGTTTTGATTTGCATTTCTCTGACTGCTAGAGATGGTGAGCATTTTTTCATGTACTTGTTGATTGATTGTATGTCCTCCTCTGAGAAGTGTCTGTTCAGGTCCTTGGCCCATTTGTTGATTGGGTTGTTTGTTCTCTTATTGTCTAATTTTTTGAGTTCTTTGCATACTCTGGATATTAGGGCTCTATCTGAAGTGTGAGGAGTAAAGATTTGTTCCCAGGATGTAGGCTCTCTATTTACCTCTGTTATTGTTTCTTTTGCTGAGAAAAAACTTTTTAGTTTGAGTAAGTCCCATTTGTTGATTCTAGTTGTTAACTTTTGTGCTATGGGTGTCCTATTGAGGAATTTGGAGCCTGACCCCACAGTATGTAGATCATAGCCAACTCTTTCTTCTATCAGACGGTGTGTCTCTGATTTGATATCAAGCTCCTTGATCCATTTTGAATTAACTTTTGTGCATGGCGAGAGAAAGGGATTCAGTTTCATTTTGTTGCATATGGATTTCCAGTTTTCCCAGCACCATTTGTTGAAGATGCTATCCTTCCTCCATTGCATGCTTTTAGCCCCTTTATCAAATATAAGGTAGTTGTAGTTTTGTGGATTGGTTTCTGTGTCCTCTATTCTGTACCATTGGTCCACCCGCCTGTTTTGGTACCAGTACCATGCTGTTTTTGTTACTATTGCTCTGTAGTATAGTTTGAAGTCTGGTATCGCTATACCACCTGATTCACACTTCCTGCTTAGCATTGTTTTTGCTATTCTGGGTCTTTTATTTTTCCATATGAATTTCATGATTGCTTTCTCTATTTCTACAAGAAATGCCATTGGGATTTTGATTGGCATTGCATGAAACCTATAGAGAACTTTTGGTAATATCGCCATTTTGATGATGTTAGTTCTGCCTGTCCATGAACAGGGTATATTTTTCCATCTTCTAATATCTTCTTCTATTTCTCTCTTTAGGGTTCTGTAGTTTTCATTGTATAAGTCTTTCACCTCTTTTGTTAGGTTGATTTCCAAGTATTTTATTTTTTTTGAAGATATTGTGAATGGAGTGGTTGTCCTCATTTCCATTTCAGAGGAATTGTCGCTGATATACAGGAATGCCTTTGATTTATGCGTGTTGATTTTATATCCTGCCACTTTGCTGAATTCATTTATTAGCTCTAATAGTTTCTTTGTAGACCCCTTTGGGTCTCCTAGGTATAGAATCATGTCACCTGCATATAGTGATAATTTAAGTTCTTGTTTTCCTATTTTGATGCCTTTAATTTCTTTTGTCTGTCTAATTGCTCTGGCCAGTGTTTTGAGAACTATGTTGAACAGAAGTGGTGAGAGAGGGCATCCCTGTCTTGTTCCAGATTTTAGAGGGAATGCCTTCAATTTTTCTCCATTCAGAATGATGCTAGCCTGAGGCTTAGCATAGATTGCTTTTAAAATATTGAGGTATGTTCCTGTTATCCCTAGTTTTTCTAGAGTTTTGAACATAAAGGGATGCTGTACTTTGTCGAATGCTTATTCTGCATCTATTGAGATGATCATATGGTTCTTATTTTTAAGTCTATTGATGTGGTGAATAACATTTATTGATTTCCATATATTGAACGAGCCTTGCATCCCAGG
Source organism: Marmota flaviventris (assembly GCF_047511675.1). Classification (NCBI taxonomy): domain Eukaryota; kingdom Metazoa; phylum Chordata; class Mammalia; order Rodentia; family Sciuridae; genus Marmota; species Marmota flaviventris. Next base: position 14,088,426 of record NC_092510.1, read on the forward strand.
GATGAATCCTACTTGATCATGGTGCACAATTTTTTTGATATGTTTTTGTATCCGATTTGCCAGAATTTTATTGAGGATTTTTGCATCTAGGTTCATTAGAGATATTGGTCTGTAGTTTTCTTTCTTTGAAGTGTCTTTGTCTGGTTTAGGTATCAGGGTGATGTTGGCCTCGTAGAATGAATTTGGAAGTTCTCCCTCTTTTTCTATTTCCTGAAGTAGCTTGAAAAGTATTGGTATTAGTTCCTCTTTAAAGGTTTTGTAAAACTCTGCTGTATACCCATCCGGTCCTGGGCTTTTCTTAGTTGGTAGTCGTTTGATGGTTTCCTCTATTTCCTCAATTGATATTGGTCTGTTTAGGTTGCCTATATCTTCCTGACTCAATCTGGGCAGATCATATGACTTAAGAAATTTATCGATGCCTTCACTATCTTCTAATTTATTGGAGTATAAGGATTCAAAATAATTTTTGATTATCTTCTGTATATCTGAAGTGTCTGATGTGATATTGCCTTTTTCATCCCGTATGCTAGTAATTAGAGTTCTCTCTCTTCTTCTCTTCGCTAGCATGGCTAAGGGTCTGTCGATTTTGTTTATTTTTTCAAAGAACCAACTTTTAGTTTTGTCAATTTTTTCAATTGTTTCTTTTGTTTCGATTTCATTAATTTCAGCTCTGATTTTAATTATTTCTTGCCTTCTACTTCTTTTGCTGTTGTTTTGCTCTTCTTTTTCTAGGATTTTGAGATGAATTATGATATCATTTATTTGTTGTTTTTTTTCTTTTTTTAAGGAATGAACTCCAAGCAATGAATTTTCCTCTTAGAACTGCTTTCAATGTGTCCCATAGATTCCGATATGTTGTGTCTGTGTTTTCATTAATCTCTAAGAATTTTTTAATTTCCTCCTTGATGTCTTCTATAACCCATTGATCATTCAGTAACCTATTGTTCATTCTCCAAGTGATGTATTCTTTTTCCTTCCTTCTTTTATCGTTGATTTTCAGTTCCATTCCATTAAGATCAGATAGGATGCATGGTATTATCTCTACTCCTTTATATTGTCTAAAAGTTTCCCTGTGACATAATATATGATCTATTTTTGAGAAGGATCCATGTGCTGCTGAGAAAAAAGTGTAACTGCTTGATATTGGGTGGTATATTCTATATATGTCAATTAAGTCTAGGTTATTAATTGTGTTATTGAGTTCTATAGTTTCCTTATTCAACTTTTGTTTGAAAGATCTCTCCAGTGGCGAGAGAGGTGTGTTGAAGTCTCCCATGATTATCGTATGGTGGTCTATTAGACTCTTGAACTTGAGAAGAGTTTGTTTGATGAACATAGCTGCACCATTGTTTGGGGCATATATATTTATGATTGTTATGTCTTGTTGGTGTATGGTTCCCTTAAGCAGTATCTAGTGTCCATCTTTATCCCTTTTGATTAACTTTGGCTTGAAATTTATTTTATTTGATATGAGTATGGACACTCCTGCTTGTTTCCGAAGTCCATATGAGTGATATGATTTTTCCCAACCTTTCACCTTCAGCCTATGTATGTCTTTTCCTATCAAATGCGTCTCCTGTAGTCAGCATATTGTTGGGTCTTGTTTTGTGATCCATTCTACTAGCCTGTGTCTCTTGATTGGTGAGTTTAAGCCATTAACATTTTGGGTTATTATTGAGATATGGGTTGTTCTTCCAGCCATATTTATTTATTTATGTTACTAAACATGGTTTGTTTTCCTCTTTGATTATTTTCCCCCCTTTACTGTCCTACCTCCCACTGTTGGTTTTCATTGTTATTTTCCATTTACTCTCCCTGTAATGTTTTGCCAAGGATGTTTTGAAGAGATGTTTTTCTAGCTGCAAATTCTTTAACTTTTGTTTATCATGAAAGGTTTTAATTTCATCTTCCATCCTGAAGCTTAATTTCGCTGGAAACACAATTCTTGGTTGGAACCCTTTTTCTTTCAGTGTTTGAAATATGTTATTCCAGGATCTTCTAGCTTTCAGAGTCTGTGTTGAAAGATCAGCTGTTATCCTGATTGGCTTACCCCTAAATGTGATCTGCTTCCTTTCTCTTGTAGCTTTTAAAATTCTCTCCTTATTATGTATGTTGGGCATCTTCATTATAATGTGTCTAGGTGTGGGTCTCTTATGATTTTGTACATTCGGCGTCCTGTATGCTTCTAGGATTTGGGATTCTGTCTCATTCTTCAAGTCTGGGAAGTTTTCTCATATTATTTCATTGAATAGATTGCCCATTCCTTTGGTTTGAAACTCTGTCCCTTCCTGTATCCCAATGACTCTTAAATTTGGTCTCTTGATGTTATCCCATATTTCTTGGATGTTCTGCTCATGGTTTCTTAACAGTCTTGCTGAGCTGTCTATGTTCTTTTCAAGTTGAAATACTTTATCTTCATTGTCTGATGTTCTATCTTCTAAGTGTTCTACTCTGCTGATAGTATTCTCAATTGAGTTTTTAAGTTGGTTTATTGCTTCCTGCATTTCTAGGATTTCTGTTTGTTTGTTTTTTATAACCTCTATCTCCCTGTATAGTTGATCTTTTGCTTCTTGGATTTGTTTATGTAATTCATTGTTGAAGTGATCTTTCATTGTCTGATTTTGCTGTCTGATGTCTTCCTTGAGACTCCAGATCATCTGAAGCATGTATATCCTGAATTCTTTATCTGACATTCCATCTGCTGCATCTATTACCTCTTCTAACGTTGAGTTGACCTGCATTGCTTGTGGTCCTTTCTTTCCTTGTCTCTTCATACTGTTCACCTTCCTTTCTACTTGGTGAAATTGTTGTGCTATTGAATTTTCCCCCTATATATTTATATTGGTCTTGTATAGTTGCAAAGTCTCCCTCGCAGGCGCGGGTTGTGGCTCTGCCCCTCCTCCAATTGGGGCAATGTGCCTACCATGCCGGCAGGCCACTGGGCCTGCTCTGCCGGTCTGTAGCAGGTCAGCCTACCTTGCAGGCACGGGCGGCGGCTCTGTCCCTCTGCGGGCCGCTAGGCTTGTTCTGTTGGTGGTCGCAGTTCTGCCTACTTTGCAGGCGCAGGCAGTGGCACTGCCCCTCTGCAGGCCTCTGGGGCTGTTCTGCCAGTGGGTCGCAGGTCTGCATACCGTGCAGGTGCGGGGGGGGGGGCTCTACCCTTCCTCAGGCCACTTGGCATGTTCTGTCTGTCGGTTGCGTGTCTGGCCTGTTCTGATGGTGGTCACAGTTCCGTCTACCTTGCAGGCGTGGGGGGAGGGGGCGACTCTGCCTCTCAGCAGGCCGCTGCTCCTCTTCTGCCGGTGGGTTGCAGGCCCGCCTACCTTGCAGGAGTGATTGGAAGCTCTGCCCCTCCGTGGGCCCCTGGGCCTTTTCTGTTGGTGGTCACAGTTCCACCTACCTTGCAGGCGCGGGGGGTGGGGGGCGGCTCTGCCTCTCTGCAGGCCGCTGCTCCTTTTCTTCCGGTGGGTCGCCTAGGTTAGGTTTTGTGTTAGGGTTATGGTTAGGGTTAGGGCAATGGCTAATGTAAAAACTAGGGTTACCATTAGGGTTATTTTTAGTGTTAGGCTATGGTTTAGGTTAGGTTTAGTGTTAGGGTTAGATTTAAGGTAAGGGTGATATTTATAGCTAGGGTTCATATTAGGGGAGTATTCAGTGTCAGGCTTAGTTTTAGTGTTAAAGTTAAGACTCGAATTAGATCTAGGGTTACTGTTAGGGTTCAGTTTAAGTTGAGGGTGGGCTTTAGAGCTCCTGTGAGTGTTAGAATATGAGTCAGTTTCAGGGTTGGTTTTAAGGTTAGGATTAGGATTAGAATTAGGGCTAGGGTTAGGTCTAGTTGCAATGTTATCGTTTGGTTTAAATTAAAGTTTAGGGTTAGGGCTAATACTCAGTTTCGTTCTAGTCCTGGGGTTAGAATAAGGGCTTGTGTTAGTGTTAAGCTTAGGCTTAGTGTTAGGGTTAGGGTTAAATTTGGAATTAGGGTTATATCTAAGGTTAGGGCTAGCACTAAGGATAGGGCAAGGGTTATGGTAAGGGATATGGTTAGAACTAGGAATAGGTCTGGGGCAAGAGTTAGTCTGAGGGCTAGGGTTATGTTTAGGGTTAGAGATAGAACTCAATTAAGGCTAGGATTAGGGCTAGGTTTTGTGTTTAGTTTAAGCCCAGGATTACGGTTAGGGTTAGGATTAGGGTTTAGAGTTAGAATTTATAGTTCAGGTTTAGAGTTAGGGCAAAGTTTGGGGTAAGTATGGTTTTATAACTAGGTTTAGAGGTAGGGTAAGTGTTATAATTATTGTTAGGGCTTTGGTTAGGGTTAGCATTATGATTAAGGCTTGGTTTAGGGCTAGGATGAGGGCTATGGTATTTTTTTATGGTTAGGGCTAGGATTAGTGCTAGACCTAATTTAAGGTCCAGAATTATGGTTAAAGTTAGTTTTAGGGTTAGGATTATGGGTACGTCTAGTGTAAGTGTTAGGTTTAGGGATAGTGTCAGGTTTAGACCTAGGGGTATTATTAGGGTCAAATATTTGTTAGGGTTTGGGATAGGTAAAAGTTTAATGTTAAGGCTCAAGTTAGCATTAGGGTTAGTCTTATGGTTATGGTATTGGATAGAGTTAGAAATCAGTTTAGGGCTAGCATCATGGTTATGATTAGGGCCAGGTTTTTGGTTAGGTTAGTTCTAGGTTAAGGGTTACAGCTAATATAAGTACTAGGGTTATGATTACGGCTAAATTTAGTGTTTTAGGGCTAGGTTTAGTGTTAGGTTTATTTTTAGGGTTAGGGTGGTATTTAAATCTTGGGTTAATGTTATGGTCAGAGCAAGGGTCAGGGTTAGTTTTAGGGTTTGGCTTAAAACTCAAATTAAGGCTGGAGTTAGGGCTAAGTGTAGAGTTAGGGCTTGGTTAATGTTAAGGGATAGGGTTAGTGATTTGGCTCATTTTGGTTTTAGGGCTAGGGTTAGGTTTAGGGCAATTTTTAGGATTAGTGTAGGGTTAGGGCTAGTCTTAGAATTACGATTAGGCTTCAGTTTTGGGTTAAACTTAGAGTTTGGATATTATCTAAGTTTAGTGTTAGGCCTAAGGATAGGGCAAGGATTAGGATTAAGTTTTAGGATAGGGTAGGTTTTTCGGAAGGTATAGGACTAGAACAAGTGATAGGGCCAGGTGAGAGTTAGAGTTATTCTTAGGGCTAGTGTTAGGGTTAGGGTTAGATGTAGGGCTAAAGTATGACTAGGATTAGTGTTATAGCTAGGGTTAGAGCTAGTTTTAGAATTAGCATCAGGGTTAGGGCTAGTATTAGGCTTAGGCATCGAGTTAGGTTTAGATTTAAAGTTAGGTTTAATCTAATGTTAAAGCTAGGGCTAAGGATAGGGCTTTTGTGATGACAAGGGTTATGGTTAGAGTTATGTTTATGTTTTGTTAAGGTCTGTAAACAAATCAAGATGGCGCCTGGCATTTTGCCAGAAGGAGTGGTTTGTGATGTAATGCCAGTGAGCCATTAAGTGTGGAGATTCCTTATTGGTTGACTGCTGTATCTAGTTTTGAAAGAGTAAAAGAAATTGAAGTTAATGTGTAAAAGACCGGGTATTGTAATGTTTCTAAGCTGCAAAGCCTGATTTAAAATGTAAAGGACCAGGTATTGTTAAGTTCCTATGCTACACTCAAAACCTGAAATTCCTGTAGCTGTTAGGACAATTCCTGGGACTGCCCAGTAGATATTTCCCCTGACCATTTAGTTATTTAATAACCTGGACCCTGTGTAGCTTGGCACGTAGGCATCTCAGGGCCCAAACCAATCAGTTTGAATGTATCCCCCTCCTTAGGACTCCCCTATCAATCCCGCCCGACCTGTTCCCACCAATGAATGTACTAATCATGTGTGAGAATTGTTGTTTGATTTTCCTGCGCCTCATGATGATTTGCTCTGATGTATGCAAAGCCCCTGCCCTCCCCAAAAAGTGTACCTAAGCACTGCTCAACCCCTGTTCGGGGCTCTGGGCTGCTCTCCCTTCTTGAGTGAGCACGGAGCCCCAGCGTGCTGGATCCTCAATAAACCCCCCTTTTCCAGTTGCATGAGTTGGTCTCTTGGTGTTCTCTTCCTCCAATGTTCGCTAAACCCTTACATTTGTTGCATTGGCTGGGAATCCCGCAGCGTGGACAAGGAGACCCCAACGGACTCCTATAGGTGTAAGTAAGGTGCCTTTTTCCTTTTTTCTTGCAATCGCTCAGCTCAGTTTGGTTTCGGTTTTTGGTTTAAGGGTTGGCAGAGTGGCTGCCGGTGGAGAGCGTGAGCTCCCCCCAGTGGTGGTGGACAGACATGTCCTGAAGCCACAGGCCATGACCCCAAGGGACGCCTTGGAGAATTCACGGAGGGACGGAGGTGCCCTCATCAGGTGTGATTCAGTGACTCTGCTGCCAACCCATCAGGTTCTGCTGGCTACTTTAGTCTTGTTCATTGTCTCATGTTGAGTTTACTGTCTGCCTTTAGGGTACTCGTGTTAAATGTTTTACTGTTTGTTCTTGTCTGTGTCACGTTTGTATTTTCTCTGTCTTTGCCTGAGTAACTCCCATTATGGGACAAAGCCATTCCACGCCTCTGTCCCTGACCCTTGATCATTGGACAGATGTCCGCTCAAGGGCCCAGAATCTTTCTTTTTCAGTGAAACGCCGGACCTGGCAGACACTCTGCACTTCAGAATGGCCCACACTAGGAGTTGAATGGCCCCCAGGAGGGTCCTTCCACCTCCCTCTAATCCGCAAGTAAGAGATATTGTCTTTCAGCTGGGGCCGCATGGCCATCCAGATCAACAGCCATCTTGACCTGGCAGGACCTCTGTGAATTTCCTCCCACATGTGTGAAGCCTTTCCTTGTCCCAGCCCCTGCTCCAACACCTACCCCCACGATCCTGTCACTCAAACCTTCCGCTCCTCCCACTAGTCCCTCCATTCTCCCTGAGTCACAGGATTTAACTTTACTGGACTCCTTTCCCCCTCCTTATCCTCTACCCATGCTCCCAAACCCCCAACAGGTCCTAGAGGACCTGAGAGACTCGGTCTCTCCATATCTAGAGACGATTGGATCAGACCCAAGCCCTCCCAGGGATTTCTCCATGGTAGCAGCAGCAGCAGCCCCTCCCCCACTGGAGGAAACTGGGCCAGCTAAAGAACCCACCTGCGGTGGATAATGGAAAACTTGGAAGCCCCTGTAATGCTTCCTCTTCGTCCTTATGGGCCCACAATAGATGATGGGCATGGGGGGGGGGAGATGCAAGCTTACCAATACTGGCCTTTCTCCTCCTCAGATCTATACAACTGGAAAAATAACAATCCCCCTTTTTCTGAGGACCACACCCAACTCACAGGTTTAATCGAGTCGCTGATGTTCTCACACCAGCCCACTTGGGATGACTGCCAACAACTTCTGGGGACTCTCTTCACAGCAGAGGAACGAGAAAGAATCCTCTTGGAAGCCAGAAAGAATATTCTTGGACCAGATGGGCGACCAACCCAACTTCCCAACATCATTGAAGCTGGCTTCCCCTTAAACCGACCCAACTGGGACCCTAACACCTTTGAAGGTAGGGAGCATCTGTCCACTTATCGCCGGGCTCTTATAGTGGGTTTCTGAGCAGCCGCCAGGTGGCCAACTAATTTGGCCAAGGTAAGAGAGATTATCCAGGGACCCAGTAAATCTCCCTCAATGTTTCTGGAGAGAATTATGGAAGCATATAGGAGATATACTCCCTTTGATCCTCAGGCAGAGGACCAAAAGGCATCTGTTGCAATGGCTTTTATTGGGCAGGCTGCCCTAGATATTAAGAGAAAGTTACAACGTTTAGATGGACTACAAGATATGACCTTAAGAGATTTAGTCAGAGAAGCTGAGAAGGTATATTATAAGAGAGAAACTGAGGAAGAGAGGGAACAGAGGAGGGAGAAGGAAAGGGAACAAAAGGAAGATGAAAGGAGCAAAAGACAGACTAAAGCATTGGCTAAGGTCCTGGTCACAGCCACAGATAGGCCAGAAGTTAGAAAGCAGGGAGACAGGAAGGGATACCTGGGCCCACACCAAAGGTTGCCCCTGGCCTCAGATCAATGTGCCTATAGTAAAGAAAAAGGACACTGGGCCAAAGAGTGCCCCAAAAAGAAGCAGCCGCGCTAGCCTGCCATGCTGACTCTAGAAGATGACTAGGAAAGTCGGGGCTCAGATCCCTTCCCCAAACTCAGGGTAACATTTGAAGTGGAGGGGACCCCAGTGAACTTTGAAGTGGATACAGGAGCAGTATATTCAGCCCTTAAGACCCCACTGGGCCCTCTATCTAATAAAAAATCCTTAGTTCAGGAGGCTAATGGCAGTAAATATCGGGCTTGGACAACAAAGAGGACTATGGACTTAGGAAGGGGAAAAGTCCACCACTTTTTCCTAGTAATCCCAGAATGCCCGGCCCCATTGATGGGCAGGGATCTACTCACCAAGCTCCAGGCTAAAATAACCTTCAACCCTGATGGTCCCCAAGTGGAATTTATAAATCCTTCATAAAGACTCCCATAGTCACGGCTTTGACTATGTCAGTAGAAGATGAACATCAACTCTTCACGGCCCCTGGGACTGATCAAACAGGCAAACTATCCCAGAAATGGATAAAAGATTATCCTGATGCCTGGGCAGAAACTGCTGGGTTAGGTCTAGCCATGAAACAACCTCCAATAGTAGTAGAATTAAAAGCCTCTCCCTCTCCAATCAGTGTTAAACAATATCCTCTAAGCAAAGAAGCTAGGAGGGGATAAGGCCCCATATTCAGAAATACCTGGCTCTTGGGGTCCTAAGGCCCTGTCAGTCAGCCTGGAATACCCCCCCCCCTGCTACCAGTAAGAAAGCCAGGAACTGGGGACTACCGTCCTGTTCAAGACCTAAGAGAGATCAGCAACAGAGTGCAGGACATTCACCCCCATGGTACCAAATCCATATAATTTGCTTAGCACTCTGAATCCAGAGCAGAAATGGTACACTGTGCTGGACTTAAAAGATACTTTCTTCTGCTTGCCCCTGCATAACTACAGTCAGTTGTTGTTTGCTTTCGAGTGGATAGACCCAGAAACAGGAACATCTGGCCAAGTAACCTGGACTAGACTCCCACAGGGGTTCAAAAACTCTCCCACTCTCTTTGTTGAAGCTCTCCACAGGGACCTCAACGACTTCAGAACTGCACACCCCAAAGTCACCTTACTCCAATATGTGGATGATCTGCTGCTGGCAGCCAACACCAAGGAGAACTTTGAGTCTGGGACCCAAGCACTATTATCTGAGCTTGCTCAGCTCGGATATAGGGCTTCTGCCAAAAAGGCCCAAATTTGCCAACAAGAAGTAATCTTCCTGGGTTATTCTCTTAGGGGTGGCAGACGATGGCTCACTGAGCCCAGAAAATGAACCGTTGTGCAGATACCACCCCCATCTAATAAGAGACAACTCAGAGAGTTTCTTGGGACTGCTGGCTTTTGCAGGTTATGGATTCCTGGGTTTGTGTCTCTGGCTGCCCCTTTATACCTGCTGATAAAGGGGGATTCCCAATTCCAATGGACCCCTGAACACCAACAGGCTTTTGATAATATCAAAAAGGCACTGCCATCTGCTCCGGTCTTAGCACTCCCAGATATAGAAAAACCCTTCACTCTCTACATCGAGGAAAAGAAAGGAATAGCATGGGGAGTGCTCACTCAGACTTTGGGACCTTGGAAAAGGCCCGTAGCATACATATCAAAAAAACTGGACCCAGTGGCTAGCGGGTGGCCCCATTGCCTAAGGGCTATAGCAGCGGCAGCCCTTCTAATAAAGGATGCATATAAATTAACATTGGGACAGAAGCTGACCATTATAGCCCCCCATGCGCTGGAGAGCATCATCCATCAGCCTCCAGATAGGTGGCTATCAAACTCCAGAATAACCCATTACCAGAGCCTCTTGCTTGACAAAAACAGAATAATGCTGGGACCCCCTGCTCCACTCAACCCGGCTACACTGCTGCCAGAAGAATCATCAGGACCCGTCGCTCATAATTGTCAACACATACTGGCAGAGGAGACCAGTGTATGACAAGACTTAAAGGATCAGCCACTGCCTCGCCCTGTGGTCGTATGGTTTATGGACAGGAGCAGCTTCCTCCAAGATGGTAAGCGGCGGGCTGGAGCAGCAGTAGTTAGCAAAACTAATGTCATCTGGTCCTCTGGCCTCCCTGAAGGGACATCAGCTTAAAAAGCGAACTAATTGCCCTTATGAAAGCACTGGAGCTAGCAACAGGCAAAAGGGCCACCATATACACTGATAGCCGCTATGCATTTGCCACTGCTCATGTGCACGGGGCTATTTACCAGCAAAGGGGGCTATTAACCTCCACCGGGAAGGAAATAAAGAACAAAGATGAGATCCTCCATCTTCTCTCGGCAGTAAAAGGCCCTAAAGAACTAGCTATAGTGCACTGTCAGGGTCAACAGAAGGGGAACGACCCTGTGGCAGTTGGAAATAGACGGGCAGATGAGGAAGCTAAGTTGGCAGCCCTAAGCAGAGTGACCCTATTAACTGTTTCCATGCTGGGGGAACAAGAACCAGGAGACTTGGCTGCACAAAAACATTCAGGCAACTTATCGTCTGGGGACACAGATACAGAACTCTGGGATCCTACAGAGCCAAGTTTACAATTTCAAAAAGCCCAACTTTACATCAAAGATGTACACCAGCTCACCCATTTAGGCTCAAAGAAGTTACAGGCACTCTTAAAGGACAAAAGAAAGGACTTATTGTTGACTGACTCGCAGAGGAAAGAAATAACTGAGCAGGTGACCAGAGATTGTCAAGTCTGCCAATTAGTTAATGCATACGCATCCAAGCTTCCTGTAGGGAAGCGCTTATGAGGAACCAGACCCGGGCAATTCTGGGAAGTGGACTTTACTGAAATTAAGCCAGCAAGGTATGGACTTAAGTATCTCCTAGTCTTTGTAGATACTTTTTCAGGATGGGTCGAAGCCTTCCCCACGAAGAAAGAAATGGCTCAGATAGTGGTCAAAAAGATTCTAGAAGACATATTTCCAAGATTCGGATTGCCTAAGGTAATGTGGTCCGGTAACGACCGGCATTTGTGGCCCAGGTAAGTCAGGGATTGGCCAGGACCCTGGGGATTAATTGGAAGTTACATTGTGCTTATAGACCCCAGAGCTCAGGACAGGTAGAAAGGATGAATAGAACCATCAAAGAGACCTTAACGAAATTAAGCTTGGAGACTGGCATAAAAGATTTGACTATGCTCCTACCTTATGCACTGTTTCGTGCAAGAAATACCCCCTCTGCCTCTTTGTGTAACCTCACCCCCTATGAAATTCTCTATGGTGCCCCTCCTCCAATAAGGGACCTAACCCCAACCCTGAGACTTAACGATTCCTTTCACACCCCCTTGCTTAACAGACTTAAAGCCCTTGAACACACCCAGCGATACCTGTGGAAACAGTTGGCCACTGCCTATCAGCCCGGAGACAGGGGAACCCCACACCGATATCAAGTGGGAGACTTCGTCTACATGAGACGACATCAGGTGTCATCCCTGGAACCCAGATGGAAAGGATCATACCAGGTGCTGCTTATAAAACCTACAGCAGTGAAAGTGGATGGGATAGCTCCCTGGATCCATGCCTCCCATCTCAAGCCTGCGCCCTGTCCAGACTCCAGCTAGGATTAGGGTTCTAATAAGCGATAGAGTTAGAATGAGGTTTAGGGTTAGGGTTAGAGTTAGAGTTAGTCTTTGGGCTAGAGTTAGGGTTAGGGTTAGGTATAGGGATAAATTAGGGCTAACATTAAGGCTATGATTAGTGTTAGGGTTAGGCCTAGGGTTTGGTTTAGGGATAAAATTAAGGCTATGTTCAAGGCTAGATAAGGGCTAGAATTTGTGTTAGGGATAGGTCTAGGATTAAGTCTAGGGTTAATATCAGGTCTAGGGTTAAGGTTAGGAATAGTTTTAGAGTTAGGTTTGTGGATAGGTCCAGTGTAAGGTTTAGGTAGGGTAAGAGTAAGGTTTAGAACTAGGGGAATTATTAAGGTCACAGTCAGGGTAATTTTTAGGGTAATGGATACAGTTAGAGTTAAGGTTAGGGCTAGGGTTATGGTTAGTATTAGGTCTTGTGTTAGGGTTAAGGTGAGGGTTAGAACTAGGATTAGGTTTAGGGTTATGTTTAGCATAAGGTTTACGTTCTGAGGTATGATTATGGCTAGGCTGAGAGTCAGGTTCAGAGTTAGGTCTAGGGATAGGATTATGGTAAATTTTGGGTTAGGGTTGGGTTAGTGTTAAAACTAGTATAGAGTTAGGGTCATAATAAGGGTCAGGGTTAGGGTTAGAGTTTGGGATAGTGTTAGATCTAAATGAAGGCTAGGGTTAGGACTATTAATAGTGTGAGGTTTTTGGTTTGTCTAAGCACTAGGCATAGGTCTAGGATTACTCTTAGGTTTAGGGTTTTGCTTAGGGTAAGGGATTGATTTAGATCTAGGGTTAGGGCTATGGTTAGGGTTAGAGTTAGAGTTAAAGCTAGGTTTAGGGCTCGGTTTTGGGATAGTTTTTGTGTTAAGTTTAGGGCTATGATTAGGGCAATGGCTAATGTAAGAACTAGGGTTACAATTAGGGTTAGTTTTAAGGTTAGGGTTAGGGGTAGTTTGAGTGCTAGGGTTAGGTTTAAGGTTAGGTTGATATTTTATCTACGGTTTTTGTTAGGATAGGAGTCAGGGTCAATGTTAGTTTTAGGGTTAGCATTAAGTGTCGAATTAGGGCTATTGTTAATGTTAGTGTTCGGTTTTAGTTTAGGGCGGTATTTAGACTAGGGTGAGTGTTGGGATATGAGTCCGGGTCAGGATTAATTTTAAGGTGAGGCTTAGGACTTGAATTAGGGCTCGGTTTAGGTCTAGGTGGAGTGTTAGTGTTTGGTTTAAATTAAGGTTTATGGTTAGGGCTATTGCTCGGTTTTGGTTTACTGCTAGGATTAGGGTTAGGGCTAGTTATACGATTATCATTAGGGTTAGGGCTAGTGTTAGTGTTAGGCTTAGGCTTAGGCTTAAGGTTAGATTTAGAGTTAGGGTTAGGGCTGGGACTAACTTTAGGTCAAGTGTTAGGGCTGGTGTTAGGTTTACGGTAGAGGATAAGAATAGAACTAGGAATAGCGCTAGGGCTAGGGCAAGAGTCATAGTTAGTCTTAGGGCTAGGGTTAGGATAGGGTTAGAGATAGAGCTGAATTGGGGCTAGGATTAGGGCTAGGTCTTGTGTTTAAGCCTTGGGTTAGGGATAAGTTTAGGTTTAAATTTAGGGTAAAGGATAAAATTATAGCTAGGTTTAGAGGTAGGCTGAGGGTTAGAATTAGGATTAGGTGTAGGGCTAGAGATAGGGTTATAATTAAGTATAGGTTTAGGACTAGGATGAGGGTTATGTGTGTTTTTAGGGTTAGGGCTAGTATTAGGGCTAGGGCTATTTTCATGTCCATAATTATGGTTAAAGATAGTTTTAGGGTTAGGTTTATGGCTATGTCTAGGATAAGGTTTATGTGTTGGGTTACAGTCACTTTTAGAGCTAGGGGTATTATTAGGGTCGAGGTCTGGGTTAGGGTTTGGGATAGGTTAAGGTTTCATGTTTGGGCTTGAAATAATTTTAGGATTAGGGTTAGGGTAATGATAGGGTTAGATTTAGGATTCAGTTTAGGTTTAAGGTAATGGAATGGTTAGGATTTAGGATAGGGTTAGGTTTATGCCTAGGGTTATCATTGTGGTTAGGGTAATGGTTATGTTAATGGATAGAATTAGAGATCAGTTTAAGGCTAAATTTATGGTTACAATTAGGGCTAGTGTTAGGGTTAGGTTAGGTTTAAAGCTAGGATATGGCTAGGTTTTGGGTTATGTTAGGGCTAGGATTAGAGTTACAGATAATGTAAGTACTAGGTTTACAATTATCGCGTGTTTTAGTGTTTTAGTGCTAGGTTTAGTGTTAGGTTTAGGTTTAGGGTTAGGGTGATGGTTAGAGGTAGAAGTGTTAGGGTCTGTGTCAGGTGTAGTGTTAGATTTAGGGTTCAGCTTCCAACTTGAATTAGGGCTAGGGTTAGGTCTAGGTGTAAGTTTAGGTTTCGGTGTAGGTTAATGGTTAGCATTTTATCTCTGGCTTCATTTTGTTTTAGGGCTAGGGCTAGGGTTAGGGCTCATTTTAGGTTTAGTGTTATGGTTGCACTAGTGTTAGGGTTAGGCTTAGGCTTCGGGTAAGGCCTAGAGTTAGAGTTATGTTTTGCCTAAGGTTAGTGCTAGGGATAAGAATAGGGCAAGTGTTTGCACTAGGGTTAGGGCTAGGGTTAGGGTTACGGTAAGGGACAGGAATAGAACGAGTGGTAAGGCTAGTGTGAGAGTTAGAGTTAGTCTTAGGGCTAGGGTTAGTGTTAGGTTTAGGGATAAGGCTAATTTATGGATAGGGTTATGTTAGGGCTAGGGTTAGGGCTAGTTTAAGGATTAGGCTTAGACATCAAGTTAGGGTTAGATTTAGAGTTAGGATTTGGTTTAGGGTTAGTGCTAAGGCTAAGAATAAGCAAAGGGTTACCATTAGGTTTAGGGTTAAAGTTAGGGTTCAGTTTAGGGTTAGGATGTGGTTATAGCTAGGTTTAGGGCAAGGGTGAAGTTTGGTATTAGGGTTAGAACTAGGTTTAGGGTTAGGATTATGATAAAGGCTATTTTTAAGGCTATGATAAGGACTAGTTTTGTTTTAGGGTTAGGGATAGTATTAGGGCTATGGCTAATGTCAGATCTAGGGTTACAGTTAGGGATATATTTAGTGTTAGGTTTATGGCTTGGTCCGGTGTAAGGGTTATGTTTTTGGATAGGTTCAGGTTTAGGTCTGGGGTTATTTTTAGAATCAGGTCAGGACTAGGGTTTGGGTTAAGTTAGTGTTTAGGTGCAGGGTTCGAATTAGTGTTAGATTTTGGGTTAGGGTAATGACAGTGTTAGGTTTATGGTTTAGGTTTGTTTTAGTGTAATATATAGGGTTAGTGTTAGGCCTAAGATTATCAGAAGGGTTAGTGTTATCCTTAGAGTAATGGATAGGGTTAGCCTTAAGATTAGGGCTAGGGTTATATATAGGATTAAGGCTAGTGTTTGGGTTAGTATTAGGTTTAAATACGGGGTTAAAGCTAGGTTTAAGACTCTGATTAAAGCTAGGATTTGGGTTAGTTTAGGGCTAGTGTTAATGCTATTGTTAATGTATGATGTAGATTTATGATTACAGCTAGTTATAAGGCTAGAATTAGGTCTAGGTCTAGTGTTAATGTTAGGTTTACAGTGATGATAATGTTTAGATCCATGGTTAGTGTTAGGGTCAGAGTCAGGGTCAGGGTTAGTTTGGGGTTAGGATTAGACTATAATTAGGGATAGGGTTAGGGCAAGGAGTAGGGTTAGGGTTTGGTTTAGGTTAAGGGTTAATTTTAGGCCTATGACTTGGTTTTTTTTTAGGGCTAGGGTTAGGGTTAGGGCTAGTTTTAAGATTAGTCTTAGGGTTAAGGCTAGTGTGTGAATTTTAGGCTTAGGTCAAAGACTAGGGATGAGAGTAGAGTTATGGTTAGATTTATTTATTAGGTTTAAATTTAGAGTTAGCTTTAGATCTAGGTTTTAAGATAGGGCTACGGTAGGGCTACGTTTAGGGCTAGGTATATGAATATGGTAAATGATAGGGTTAGAACTAGGTATAGGGCTAGTGTGAGAGTCTTAGGGCTAAGGTTAGGGTTAGGGATAGGGCTAAATTAGGGCTTGGATTAGGGCTAGGGTTAGTGTTAGGGTTAGGTTTAGGGTTAGGGTTAAGGTTTCTGTTAAGTTTATGGTTAGGGTTAGCTTTAGGGTAAGGTATGGGGATATAGCTACTTTTAGGACTAGGGTGAGAATTAGGGTTAAGGTTAGGGTTAACGTTAGCATTAGGGTTATGATTAAAGTGAGGTTCATGGCTAGGATGTGGGCTTAGTTCTGTATTAGGGTTAGGGCTAAGATTATAGCTTGGGCTAATGCCAGATCTAGGGTAAGTTTAAGGATAGTTTTAGGGTTAGGTTTATGGCTAGGTCTATTGCAAAATTTAGTTTTTTTTTTGTTTCGGTCAGGTTTAGAGCTATGGGTATTATTAGAGTCAGAGACAAGTTTAGGGTTTGGGTTAAGTTTAGGTTTAGGGCTCAAAATAGTCTTATGGTTAGGGATTGGGTAATGACACATTTAGGTTTAGGGTTCAGGTTAGGTGTAGGTTATTTGTCAGGGTTAAGGCTAGTGCTATGATTAGGGTTCCGCCTAGGGTTAGCATAAGGATTATAGTTATCTTAGGGTAATGAATAGGGTTAAAGCTAGTGTTAGGGCCTGGGTCATGGTTAGGATTAGGTCTATGGTTAGACTTAGGGTTATGGTTAGGGTTATCTTTAGGGTTAAAGCTGAGGTAGGGCTTGGATTAGGGCTAGATTTTGTGATAGGTTAGGGCAATGGCTAATGTAAAAACTAGTGTAATGATTAGGACTAGTTTTATGGTTAATGCTAGGGCTAGGTGAAGTTTTAGGGTTAGTTTAAAGTTAAGGTGAAGTTTAGAGCTAGGGTTAGTGTTAGTGTCACTGACAGTGTTTGTGTAGGGTAATGGTTAGGGTTAAAGCCAGAATTAGGACTAGGGTTAGGTTAAGAGGTAGAGTTAGAGTTTAGGTTAGGTTAAGGGTTACTGTTAAGGCTAGGTCTAGTTTGTCCTTGGGTCTACAGCTATAGTTATGGCTAGATTTAGGATTAGATTTAAGGCTAGGTCTAGTATTAGAGTTAGGTTTAGGTATACGTTTACCAGTAGGGCTAGTGTTAGGGTTCAGTTTAGGGTTAGGTTTAGATTTAGACCTAAGATTAGTGTTAGGGTAAGAATAATGGCCAGGGATAGGGTTAGGGTTTGGGTTATGGTTAGATATAGAAGGAAGGCGAGGGTTAGGACTTGTATAGAGTTAGGTTTTTTTTTAGGGTAAGGATTAGTGCTAAGAATACGGTTAGCATTAGGGTGATTCTTTGGCTTAGGGTTAGGGATAGAGTTAGAGCTAGGGTTAGGACTAGGGTTAGGGTTAGGTTTAGGGTTTAAGCTCATGTTAAACTTGGATAAGGCTTAGTTTTGTATTAGGGTTAAGTTTATGGCAAGGTTTAAGTTTAGGGTTAGGTCGAGGGTTAGGTTTATGATTAGGGTTAGGGCTAGGGTTAGGTTTAGGCCTAGGGTTATTATTCGGGTTATGGTTATGGTTAGGGTAATGTTAGGGTTAGAGCTCGTATTAGTACTAGGGTTAAGGTTAGGATTAGGGCTAAGGTTAGGTTTATGTTTAGGAATAGGTCTAGGGTTATGTAAGGGTTAGGCTTTGAGCTAGGGTTATGTGTAAGGCAAGGGTTAGGGTTAAGGCTACATTTAGGATTATGGTTATGCTTAGGGTAGGTTTAGGCCTCAGATTAGGGCTAGATTTTTGTTAGGTTTAGGTGCAGGGTTAAGGCTATATGTAATGAAAGATCTAATGTTCTTATTAGAGCTAGTTTTAGGGTTAGAGTTATGGCCAGGTCTAGTGTTAGGTTAAGGTTTGGGGTTAGGTTCAGGTTTAGAGCTAGGTTTATTGTTAGTGTTAGGATCAGTGTTCAGGTTCAGGTTAGGTTTAAGGTAAAAGCCAGAATTAGGGCTAGAGTTAGGTCTAGGGATAGGGTTAGTGTTTGTTTTAGGTTAAGGATTATGTTAGGGCTAGGGATCAGGGTTTTTTTTTTAGGTCTAGGTCTAGAGTTATGGCTATATTTAGCATTAGGATTAGGTCTAGGGCTAGTGTTAGGGTTAGGTTTAGGTATAAGTTTACTGGTAGGGCTAGTTTTAGAGTTTGGTTTTGGGTGATGGTCAGATTTAGAATGAGGGTTTGTGTTAGGGTAAGGATTTGAGTTAGGGTTAGAGTTAGAATGAGGGCTAGAGTTAGGTCTAGTAATAGGATTAGGGTTTGGATTAGGCTATGAATTAGGATTAGGACTAAGGTTAGCATTATGATAGGGTTTGGCTTAGTGTAAGTGTTAGAGGTAGGGATAGGACTAGTTTTAGAACTAAGTCTAGGTTTAGGTTTAGGTTTACTTCTAGGATTAGGGCTCAGATTAGCGCTTGTTTTTTGGTCAGGATTAGGACTAGTTTTAGGGTTATGGCTAATATAAGAACTAAGGTTATGATTAGAGTCAATATTTCGTCTAGATCTAGTGTTAGTTCTATCTTTAGGGTTAGTGTGATACTTAGAACTAAGGTTAGTGTTAGAATATAAGTCAGGGTCATGGTTAATTTTAGGACTAGGACATGAATTAGAGCTAGAAGGTTATGGCTAAGTTTAGGGTTAGGGTTTGGTTTAGGTTAACATTTAGAGGTAGGACAATGGCTCAGTTGTGTTTAATGAGTAAGGCTAGGTTTACAGCTAGTTTTAGAATTAGAGATAGTGTTAGGTCTAGTGGTAGGTTGAGGATTAGTTTTAGGGTTAGGGTGAAATGTAGAGTTATGGTTAGATCTATGGTAAGATCTAGGGCTAGGTTTAGGGCTAAGGTTAGGACTAGTGTTAGGTTTATTTTAATGGATAGGGTTAGAACTAGAAATAGGGCTGGGGAAGAGTTAGAGTTAGTCTTAGGACAATATTAAGGGTAGAGTTAGGTTTAGGGCTAAATTAGGGCTAGGATCAGTGCTAGGGTTAGTGTTAGGGTTATGTCTATGGTTAGGGCTAGAGATATGGATAGTGTTAGGGTTAAGGTTAGTGATAGGGTTAGAGGAAAGGGTGGGGTTATACCTAAGTTCAGGTCTAGGTTGAGAGTTAAAATTAGAGATAGGGCTAGAGTTAGGGTTTGGGTTAGGATTAAGGCTAGGTATAGGCCTAAGTTGAGGACTAGTGTTTTTGTTAGGGTTAAGGATAGGGTTAGGGCTGTGGCTAATGTCAGGTCTGGGTTTATAGTTATGGTTAGTTTTAGGGTTACATTATGGCTAGGTCTAGTGTAAGTGTTAGGTTTAGGTTAAGGGTCAGGTTTAAAGCTAGGTGTATTATTAGAGTCAGGGTTTGAGTAGGGTTTGGTTTAGGTTAAAATTTAGGGTTAAGACTTGAATTAGCATTAGTGATAGGATTAAGGTTAAGGTTACAGTAATTGATAGGATTAAGTTTAAGGTTCTGGTTAGGTTTAGAGTGATTAATAGGGTTTGTGTTAGCAATAGTGTTAGCGTTTGGCCTAGGGTTAGCATTTGGGTTAGGATTATCTATAGGGTAATGGATAGGGTTAGAGCTAAGCTTAGGACTAGGGTTAAGGTTAGAATTATGATTAGGGTTAGGGTTAGGTCTTGGGTTATTGTCAGGGTTAGTTTGTGGGTAAGTGTTAGCTTTTGAGCTAGGATTAGGGATAGTGTGAGGGTTAGGGTTAGAGTCAGGGCTAATATTAGGGTTAGGGTTAGGGTAATGTTTAGATTAAGTTTAGAATTTGAGCTAGAATTAGGGTTAGGGCAAGGGTTTGGTTTAGGGTAAGTTCTAGGCTTATGGTTCCTATTACAATAAAGTTAGTCTTTGCGTTAGGTTTAGGGCTAGGGTAAGAGCAATGTTTTGTGTGAGGTTTATGGCTATCATTAGGGCTATGGGTAATGTAAGAGCTAAGGGAATGGTTATGGCTAATTTTAGGGTTATGGTTGTGGATAAGTCTAGTGTTCTAGTTAGGTTTTGTGTTTGAATAAGATTTAGAGCTAGGATTTCTTTTAGGGTAACTGTCATTGTCGGGTGAGGGTTAGGTTTAGGGTGAGGGCCAGATTATGACTAGCGTTGGGTCTAGGTATAGAGTTAGTCTTTACGTTAGGCTAACGGTTATTGTTAGGGCTAGTGCTAGGTTTTTCTTTAGGGCTAAGGCTAGATTTATGACTCTATTCAGGATTAGGTTTGGTCTAGTGCAAGTGTTATTGTTATGTTTAGGTATAGGTTTACCGGTAGGGGTACAGATAGGGTTTACTTTAGGGTTAGATTCAGGTTTAGACCTAGGGTTAGTGTTAGGTTCAGAATAAGGGTCAGGGTTAGAGTTAAGGTTAGAGCTAGAATGGGAGCTAGGTTTAGGACTAGTAATAGAGATAGGGTTTGGGGTAGGGTTAGTGTTAAATTTAGGCCTAGGTTTAGGGCTAGGGTTAGGGTTAGCATTAAAGTTAGGGTAAGGTATGATGTTACAGCTATGTTTAGTACTAGGATAAGGGATAAATATAGGATTAGGGTTAGGGTTAAAATTAGGGTTAGGATTAAGTCTAGGCTTAGAACTAGGTTCGGGATAGGGATAGGGCTAATATCAGGTCTAGGGTTAAGGTTAGGCTAGGGTTAGGGATAGGGCTATGGCTCAGTTTTGTTTTAGAACTAGGCCTAGTTTTAGGGCTAGTTTTATGATTAGCAAAAGTGTTAGGGCTAGTGGTAGGGTGAAGTTTAGGTTTAGATTTATTGTTATGGCTATGGCTAGGGTGAGGGCTAAGGTTAGGGCTAGTGTTAGGGTTATGGTAAAGAATAGGGTTAGAACTAGAAATAGGACTAGGTGTAGAGTTCAAGTTAGTCTTTGGGCTAGGGTTAGGGGTAGGTTTAGGGTTACTGCTAAATTAGGGTTAGGATTAATGCTAGGGTTTGTGTTCGGGTTAGGGTTAGTGTTAGTATTATTGTTAGGATTAGATTTAGGGGAAGGGATAGGGTTATAGCTAGCTTTAGGGCTAGAGCGAGGGTTAGAATTAGGGTTAGGGATAAGGTTAGGGTATGGGTTAGAATTTAGGCTAGGTTTAGGGTTAAGCTGAGTTTTTGTGTTAGGGCTCAGGCTAGGATTAGGGCTAGGGCTAATGTCAGGTCTAGGTTCATGGTTAGTATTAGTTTTAGTGTTAGGTTATGGCTATGTCTAGTATAAGTGTTAGGTTTAGGGTAGGGGCCAGGATTAGAACTAGGTGTATTATTAGGGTCAGTTTCTGTATAGGGTTTGGTTTAGGTTAAGATTTAGGGTTAATGCTTGAATTAGTGGTCGCTTATGGTTAGGGTTAGGGTAATAAAAATAATTAGTTTTATGGTTCCTGTTAGGTTTAGAGTAATGAATAGGTTTTGTGTTAGCAACAGGGTTATCATTAGGTCTAGAGATAGCATTTGTGTTAGGCTTATCTAGAGCTAAGTTTAGGGATAGGGTAAAGGTTAGGATTAGGTTTAGGGTTAGGGTTAGGACTAGGGTTAATGTTAGGGTTAAGTTTAGGGTAAGTGTAGGCATTTGAGCTAGGGTTAGGTGTAGGGCAAGGGTTAGGGTTTGAGTCAAGGCAAGGGTTAGGTTTAGGGTTAGAGTTATGTTTAGACTAAGGATTAGAATTTGAGCTAGGGATAGGGCTTGGGCAAGGTTTAGCATTAGGGTTAGGTCTAAGGTTGTGATTAGGGTTAGGTTTAGGGCTAAGATAAGGGCTAGATTTTGTGGGATGTTTAGTACTAACATTAGGGCTATAGGTAATGTAAGAGCTAGGGATATGGTTATGGCTAGTATTAGGGTCAGGGTTATGGATAAGTTTAGTGTTAGGGTTAGGTTTTGGTTTAGGATAAGATTTAGTGCTAGGGTTTCTATTAGGTTTAAGGGTCATTTTTGGGTTAGTGTTAGGTTTTGGGTGAGTGGGAGAATTACGACTAGGTTTATGTCTAGGGATAGGGTTAGTCTTTAAGTTAGGTTAATGGTTATTGTTAGGGCTAGTGCTAGGTTTTTGTTTAGGGCTTAGGCGAGATTTATGACTCTGTTTAGTATTAGGTTTGGTCTAGGGCTAGTGTTACTGTTAGGCTTAATATAGGTTTACTG
The DNA here is from genome assembly GCF_047511675.1 of Marmota flaviventris. Lineage (NCBI taxonomy): Eukaryota > Metazoa > Chordata > Mammalia > Rodentia > Sciuridae > Marmota > Marmota flaviventris. The sequence continues at coordinate 14,110,277 of NC_092510.1, forward strand.
GCAAAGGTAGTGTTTAGGGTTAGGGTCAGGTTTAGATCTAGGGTTAGTGATAGGATCAGAATAAGGGTCAGGGTTAGGATTAGGGTTAAAGCTAGAATGAGGACTAGGTTTAGGGCTAGAAATAGAGTTAGGGTTTTGGGTAGGCTAAGGATTAAGTTTAGGACTAGAGTAGCATTAGAGAGAGGGTTTGGCTTAGGGTAAGGGATAGGGTTAGAGGGATGGTTAGGGTTATGGTTAGAGAGAGGGCTTGGATTAACCTAGGATTTGTGTTAGCATTAGGTCTATGGCTAAAAAAAAAATAACTAGTTTTCTGATTAGGGCAAGTACTAGGGTTAGCGTTAGGGCAATGTTTAGAGCTAGGGGTACTGTTAGGGTCTGACACAGGGTCAGGGTTATTTCTATGGTTAGGGTTAGGACACAAATTAGGGCTAAGTTTAGTGATAGGTGTAAGTTTAGTGTTTGGTTTAGTTAAGGGTTAGCGTTAGGATTATGGCTCGGTTTTGTTTTAGGGCTAGGTTAGGGTAAGGGCTAGTTTTCCAATTAGCATTAGGTTTAGGACTATTGTTAGGGTGAAGTTTGGGTTTAAGTTTAGGGTTTACAACCAGGTTTAGGGCTATGGTGATTGTTAGATTGAGGATTGGGGCTATTGATAGGGCTAGGGTTTGGGTTATGGTAAGGGATAGATTTTGAACTAGGGATAAGTCTATGGCGAGAGTTAGACTTACTCTTAGGGATAGGGATTGGTTTAGGTTTATAATTAGGTTTAATTTAGGTATCAGATTAGCTCTAAGGTTAGTGTTAGGTTTTGGCCTAGAGTTAGGACTAGGTTTAAGGTTAGCGTTATGGTTAGGGTAAGGTATGATGTTACAGCTACATTTTGGACTAAGACATGGGATAAAATTAGGGTTATTGCTCCAGTTAAGGTTAAGATTAGGATTAATGCTTGGGTTTGGGCTAGAATTAGGGGTAATGTTTGTGCTAGGGGTAAGGGTAGGATTAGGTCTAGGGTTAATGTCAGTTCTAGGGTTATGGTTAGGTCTAGTTTTAGGTTTAGGTTTATTGTCAGGTCTATTGTAAGGGTTATGTTGAGGGTTAGGGTCAGGTTTACAGCTAGGGGTATTATTAGGGTCAGAGTCAAGGTTAGGATATGGGTTAGGTTAGGGTTTAGGGTTAGGGCTAAAATTAAAATTAGGGTTAGGGTAATGGATATGATTAGGTTTTAGTTTCAGGTTAGGTTTAGTATAATGGACAGGGTTAGGGTAAGGCATAGGGTTTGAGTTACGCTGAGGGATAGAATTTTGTTAGCTCTAGGATTAGAGCTAGGGTAATGGATAGGATTAGAGCTACATTTAGGGCTAGGGTTATGGTTAGGTTAGGGCTAGGGTTAGGGTTAGGCCTAGGGTTATAATTTGCTTAAGGTTATGGTTAGGGTAATGGATAAAATTATATCTAGGTTTAGGGCTAGTGTTATGGTTAGGAATAGGGCTATGATTCAGCTTACGTTTTGGGTTAGGACAAGGTTTAGGTTTAGGTTTAGGTTAAGTTTTAGGGCTATGGATAGGGCTAGGGCTACGATTAAAACTAGGGTTAGGGCTCATATTAGGGCTAGGTTTTGGGTTAGATTAGAGTTAGTGTAGGACTATGACTAATGTAAGCACTAAGGTTACGATTAATGCTAGTATATGGGTTACGGTCCGGGTTAGGTTTAATTTTAATGTTTTGATTAGGGTTAGGTTTAGGGTTAGTGTTAAGGTCAGGGTTAGTTTTAGTGTTAGGTTTAGTTTTATGGGTAGGGTTAGGGTTAGGTAAGGGTTAGGGTTAGGTTATGGTTAGGGTTTTGGTTTGGGTTAGAGTTTGTGTTAGCATTAGGGATAGGGTTAGGTTTTGCGTTAGGTTTAAGGTTTAAGGTTAGGGTGTTTGTTTGTGTTAGAGTTACTGTTAGGGTTATTGTTAGGGTTGGAGAATACCTTTAGTGTTAATATTAGGATTACGGTTTCATTAGCACTAGGGTTAGTTTTAGGGTTTGTGTTAGTGTTAGGTTTATGTTTACGGTTAGGAATAGGGTAAGGTTTTGTGTTGTGGTTAGGATTAGTGTTAGTTTTATGGTTCGGATTAGGGTTAGTGATATGGTTAGGGTTTGGTTATGTAAGTGTTAGGTTAGGGTTAGTTTTAGGGTTAGGGTTAGTGTTAGTGTTACAATGAGGGTTAGGGCTAGGTATAGTGTTAGGGTTAGGTGTAAGTTTTTGGTTAGGGTTACAGTTAGTGTTACAGTTAGGGTTAGGGTTAGGGTTAGGATTCGTGTTTCACTTCTGGTTACACTTAGGTTTAGGGTTTGTGTTAGGGTTATGGTTATAATTAGTGTTAGGTTTAGGGTTAGGTTTAGGGTTAGTGTTAGTGTTAGTTTAGTTTTAGGGTTAGGGTAAGTGTCACGGTTAGGGTTAGGGTTAGAGTTACAGTTAAATTTAGAGTTAGGTTTAGGGTTAGTGTTAGGGTTAGGGTTACAGTTACTGTTAGGGTTAGGGTTGGAGAATTCCTTTGTGTTCATATTAGGGTTATGGTTTCTGTTAGTGCTAAGGTTAGTTTTAGGGTTTGTGTTAGGGTTAGGTTTATGGTTACGGTTAGGATTAGGGTATGGTTTTGTGTTGTTGTTAGGATTAGTGTTAGTTTTATGGTAAGGATCAGGGTTAGTGATATGGTTTGGGTTTCGTTATGTAAGTGTTAGATTAGGGTTAGGTTTAGTGTTAGGGTTAGTGTTAGTGTTACGGTTAGGTTTAGTTGTAGTGATAGGATTAGGAATAGGGTTAGGGATACAGTTATCGTTACAGTTAGAGTTAGTTTTAGGGTTAGTTTCATATTAGGATTAAGGTTCATTGTAGGGGTATGGTTAGGGTTAGTGTTAGTGTTAGGGTTTTGTTTAGGGTTAGGGTTAGTGTTATGTTTAGGGTTAGGGTTAGGGTTAGTGTTAATGTTTTGGTTAGGGTTAGTATAAATTTAATGTTATATTTATGTTAAAATTAGGGTTAGGGTAACTGATACGGTTAGGGTTAGTGTTAGTGTTATGGTTAGGGTTAGGTTTAGGGTTAGTGTTAGGGTGAGAATTAGGGTTAGGTTTAGGGTTAGGGTTAGTGTTAGTGTTAGGTTTAGTGTTAGGGATAGGTTTAGGGTTAGTGTTAGGGATAGTGTTAGGGTTAGAGATAGTATTACAGTTAGGTTTAAGGTTAAGGTTAAGGTTCGTGTTAAGTTTAGTGTTAAGTTTAGGGCTATTATTAGGGTAAGGATTAGTGTTAGGGTTAGGTCAGAGTTAGGGTTAGAGTTGTGGTTCAGGTATGATTTGTGTTAAGGTTAGGTTTAGGGTTTGTGTTAGTCTAGGATTAAGTTGTTGGTTTGTGTTAGGGTCATTTTTAGGGTTAGCACTAGGGCTAGGTTTAGTGTTAGGTTTAGGTGTAAGTTTTTGGTTAGGGTAAGGTTTAGGGTTAGGATTAGTGTTTCACTTAGGGTTAGAATTAGGTTTAGGGTTTGTGTTAGGGTTAGGGTTAGAGATAGTGTTAGGGATAGGGTTAGGGTTAGGATGAGGTTTAGGGTTAGGGTTAGGTTTAGGGTTAGTTTTAGGGATACAGTTAGGATTAGAGTTCTGTTTAGTGTTATGGTTAGGGTTAGTGTTAGGTGTAGGGTTAGGATTAGTGTTAGTGTTAGTGTTTTGGTTAGGGTTAGGTTTAGGTTTAGAGTTAGTGTTAGGGTTAGGGTTTGTGTTAACTTTAGGGTTAGGTTTAGTGTTAGTGTTAGGATTAGGGTTTTTGTGAGTGATAGATTTAGGATTAGTGATAGGTTTGGGGTTTGTTAGGGTAAGGGATTGGGTTAGGTTTAGTGTTACAATTAGGGTTAGGATCAGGGTTAGCATTAGTGTTACAGTTATGTTATGTTTAGGGTTAGGGTTAGTGTTAGATTTAGGGTTAGAGTTAGGTTTATTGTTAGAGTAAGTGTTAGTGTTAATGTTAGGGTTAGGGTTAGTGTTAGGGTTTGGGTCAGGGTTAGAGTAAGGTTTAGGGTTGGTGTTAGGGTTTGAGTTAGTGTTAGGTTTCCAGTTATGTTTAGTGTTAGTGTTAGAGTATGGTTAGGTTTAGCTTTAGGCTTAGTGTTAGGGTTAGGATTATGGTGTTTGACAAGGTTAGGGTTAGGGTTTGTTATAGGGTTAGGTTTAGAGTTATAGTTGGATTATTGTTAGAGTTAGGGTTAGTGTTAGTGTTAGGGTTAGTTTTAAAGTTAGGTTTAGTGTTAAGTTTACGGTTAGGGTTAGTGATAGGCTTAGTATTATGGTTAGGGTTATCATTAGGGTTAGGGTTAGGTTTAGTGTTAGGGTGAGTATTAAAGTTAGCATTCGGATTAGGTATGGGTTATGGTGAGCGTTGAGTTAGTGTTAGGTTTAGTGTTTGGATTAGGGTTTGTTTTAGGGTTACAGTTAGGAATAGGGATAGGGTGAAGGTTAGAATTAGAGTTATAGTGAGGGATAGGTTTAGGGTTTGTGTTAGTTTTACAGTTAGTTTTAGTGTAAGAGTTATGGTTAAAGTTAGGGTTAAGGTTATGGTTAGGATTATTGTTTGGTTTAGGGTTAGATTTAGAATTAGTGTTAGTGTTAGTGTTAGGGTTAGGATTGGTGTTATGTTTAGTGTTAGGTTTAGGTTAGGGCTAGGGTTACGATTAGCTCAAGGTTAGGGTTAGGTTTAGGGTTAGGTTTAATGTTTGTGTTAGGGTTATGTTTAGGGTTACGTTAGGGTTAGGGTTAGGTTTGGGTTTTTATTAGGGTAAAGTTATGTTTAGTGATAGGTTTATATTTAGGGTTAGGTTTAGAGTTAGGTTTAGGATTACAGTTATGGTTAGGTTTAGTCATAGTGTTAGAGTTAGGGTTAGGATTAGGGTTAGTGTTAGGGTTAGGGTTTGTTTTCAGGATAGGGTTAGTTTTAGCGTTAGCTTTAGGGTTAGATTTAGCATTAGGATTAGGGTTATGGTTAGGGTTAGGGTTAGATTTAGGGTTAGAGTTAGAATTCGTTTAATCTTAGGGTTAGGGTTAGGGTTTTTGTTAAGGTTGGGGTTACTGTTAGTGTTTGGCTTAAGTTTAGGCTTAGGGTTAGTGTTAGGGTTAGGTTTAGTGTAAATTTAGAGTTAGGATTAGGGTTAGGTTAGGGTTAGGGTTATGGTTATGTTTACGGTTTATGTTACGATTAGTGTTAGGATTAGGATTAGGGTTAGGGTTGCAGTTAGGATTAGGGTTGGGGTTAGGGTTTGAGATAGTTTTAGGGTTAGTGTTAGGGTTAGGGTGAGTGTTAGGGTCAGGGTTGGGGTTAGCAATAGATTTAGGGTTAAGTTAGGGATAGGGTTTGGTTTAGGTTTAGTGTAAGGTTTGGGGTTAGGTTTGAGTTTAGGGTTCCTGTTAAGGATAGCTTTAGGTTTAGATTTAGGTTAGGGTGAGCGTTTGACTTAGCGTTCCTGTTATGTTTAGGTTTAGGGTTAATGTTAGTTTTAGGTTTAGGGTTAGTGTTAGGGTAGTGTTAGGGCTATAGTTAGTGTTTGCATTAGTGTTGAGTTTAGCATTTTAATTAGGTTTAGTTTTAGAGTTAGGGTTAGAATTAGGGTTAGTGTCAGGTTTAGAGTCAGGTTTAGTTTTAATGTAAGGGTTAGTGTTAGGGATAGAGTTAGGGTTTTCTTAGTGTTAGGATTAGGGTTGTTTCGGTTTAGGTTTCGGGTTAGGGTTAGGGTTGATGTTATTGTTAGGGTTAGATTTAGTGTTTGGGATTAGGTTTCGGGTTAGGGTTAGGGTTAGATTTAGTTTATGGTTAGGATTAGTGTTATGTTTAGGGTTAGGATTATGGTTAGTGTTAGATTTTTGGTTAGGGTTCGAATTCGGGTTAGTGTTAGGGTTAGTTTTATGGTTAGGTTTAGGTTTGGATTACATTTAGTGTTAAATTTCGGGCAAGGGTTAGTGATAGGGTTAGGTTTATGGTTAGATTTAGGGTTAGGGTTAGGGTTAGGGTAAGGGTTAGGGTTAGGGTTTCTGTGAGTGTTAGGATGATAATTCATTTTAGAGTTAGGGTAAGGGTTAGTATAATGTTTAGGGTTATTGTTAGGGTTAGAATCAGTTTTAGGGCTAGAGTTAGTGTTTGGATTAGGGTTATGCTAGGGTTAGGGTTAGAGTAAGTGTTAGGTTTATGATTAGGGTTAGTGTTATGTTATTGTTAATGTTAGGGTAAGTTTAGCATTAGGGTTATGGTTAGGTTTAGGGTTGGTTTTATGGTTAGAGTTAGGTTAGGATTAGGATTAGGGTTAGGGTTAGGGTTCTTGTTAGGGTTAGTGTTAGTGTTAGGGTTAATGTAAGGTTTAGGGTTAGGGTTATTATTAGAGTCAGTGTTACTGTTAGGGTTAGGGTTAAAGTGAGTGTTAGTGTTGTGGTTAGGGTTAGTGTTATGATTATGATTAGTGTTAGTGTTAGGTTTAGGGTTAGGTTTAAGTTAGGGTTAGGGTTAAGGTTAGGGTTAGTCTTAGGATTAGTGTAAGGTTTAAGGTTACGGTTAGGGTTAGGGTTAGGTTTAGGTTTGGGGTTAGGGTTCATTTTAGAAATAGTGTTAGGTTTAGGTTTACTTAGGGTTAGGGGTAGGTTTGGTTCTTGTTAGGGTTAGGGTCAGGGATAGGGTTAGTGTTAGGTTTAGGGTTAGGGTTAGTGTTAGTGTTAGGTTAAGAATTGGAGTTAGTGTTTCTGTTAGGGATAGGGTTAGGTTTAGGTTTACTTAGGGTTAGGGTTAGGTTTATGGTTCGTGTTAGGGTTATGGTTAAGGTTAGTGTTAGGTGTATGTTTATGTTTAGGGTTAGGGTTAGTGTTATTTTCAGTGTTAGGTTTAGCATTAGGGTTATGGTTAGTGTTAGGTTTAGGGTTAGGGTTAGTGTTAGTTTTTGATTAGTTTTAAGGTAAACTTTAGGGTTATGATTATATTGAGTATTACTGTTCAGGTTTGGGTTATGTTGAGTGTTAAGTTTAGAGTTAGGATTAGGGTTAAGTTTAGTGTTAGGTTTAGGGTTAGGGTTAAGTTGGGATTAGGGTTAGGTTTCGGGTTAATATTACGGTTAGGGTTAGGGTTGGGGTTACGATTCATGTTAGGGTTAGGGTTAAGATTAGGTTTACTTAGGGTAAGTGTTAGGGTTAGGGTTCATGTTAGATTTAAATTTTAATGTTAGTTTTAGGTTTAGTGTTAGGGTTAGCATTAGGTTTAGGGTTAGTGTTTGGGTTAGGGTTAGGGTTAAAGTTAGTTTTACTGTTAAGGAAGGGTTAGTTTTTCTGTTAAAGCTACAGCATGGGTAAGGGTTAGGGTTCATGTTAGGGATATGTTTAGGTTTAGTGTTATGTTTAACTTTAGGGTTAGGGTTAGGTTTAGGATTAATTTTTGTGTTAGCGTTATTGCTAGGTTTAGGTTTAAGATGAGGGTTAGGAGTAGGGTGAGGTTCAGCGTGAGTATTAGCATTTGATTAGGGTTAGGTTTAGGGTTAGTGTTAGGTTTACTGTTATTGTTAGGGTTAGTGTTGGGGTTAAAGTTAGGGTTAGTGTTAGGATAAAGATTAGGGTTAGGTTTTGTGTAAGGGTTAGTATTAGGTTTAGGATTATGGTTTGGGTTTAGTTTAGGATTGGTGTTTGTGTTAGTATTAGTGTAATGTTTAGGTTAGGGTTAGGGTTAGTGTTAGGGTTAGAGTTAGAATTTGGGTTAGGGTTAGGGTTAGTAGTAGGGTTATATTAGGTCTTGTGTTAGGGTTACGTTTAGCTTTAGGTATAGGTTTAGTGTCAGGGTTAGTAAGGTTTTGGGTTAGACATAGTGTTAAGGCTAAGGGTAAGTTTAAGTTTAGTGTTAGTGTTGTGTAGGGTCGGCTTTAGGTTTAGTGTTACGGTTAGGGTTATGGTTAAATTTAATGTTAGGGATAGGGGTAGTGTTAGAGTTAGTGTTAATGTTAGCATAATGTTTAGGGTTCTTATTAGGCTTAGGTTTAGTTTTAGAATTATGGTTAGATTTAGGGTTTGGGTTAGTGTTAGGGTTAGGTTTAGAGTTAGGTTAGGGTTAGGGTTTGGGTTAGTGTTAGGGTTAGGTTTAGAGTTAGGTTAGGGTTAGGGTTGGGTTAGGGTTACGATTAGGGTTAAGGTTAGGGTTAATGTTAGTGTTAGTGGTAGGTTTAGGGTTAGGTTTAGGCTTAGGCTTAGTCATTGAGTTAGTGTTAGGATTAGGGTTAGAGTTAGTTTGGGGTTAAGGTTATGGCTTTGGTTAGGTTTTGTGTTAGGGTTAGTGTTAGGGTTAGATTTATGCTTAGGGTTAGGTTTGTGTGAGGGTTCATGTTAGGGTTAGTTTTAGGTTTAGGTTAGGGTTAGGTTTAGTGTTAGGGTTAGTGTTAAAGCTAATGTTATGGTTAGCATTAGGGTTTGGGTTTCTGATAGGTTTAGTGTTTGGTTTAGGATTAGTGTCAGGGTTAGTGTTAGGGTTAGGATTAGTGTTAGTGTTAGGGTTATGGTTAGGTTTATGGTTAGGCTTATGTTTAGTATTAGGTTCAGGGTTTGTGTAGGTTTAGGGTTACAGTTATGTTAGTGAAAGAATTCGGGTTAGGGTTCGGTTTAGGTTTCGTGTTAGGGTTATTGTTAGATTTACTGTTAGGGTTAGGGTTAGGATTAGGTTTAGGTTAGGGTTAGGGTTAGGATTAATGTTAGTAATAGGTTTAGGTTTAGGGTTAGTGTTAGTGTTAGTGTTAGGGTTCAATTTAGGTTTAGGATTAGGGTTAGTGCTAGGTTTTAGTTTAGTGTTAAAGTTAGTGTTAGTGTTAGATTTAGGGTTAGGTTTAGGTTTAGGATTTATGTTTGTGTTAGGGTTATTGTTAGGTTTAGGTTTAAGATTAAGTTTAGGAATATGGTGAGATTTAGCATTACTATTAGCGTTCATGTTTGGGTGAGGTTTAGGGATGGGTTAGAGGTAGGCTTAGATTTAGGGTTAGTGTTAGGTTATTGTTAGGATTAGGGCTAATGTTAGGATTAAATTTAGGATTAGGATTAGGGTTAAGTTTAGGGTTAGGATTAGGGTAAGTGTTAGGGTTAAGTTCAGGGTTAGGGTTTGTGTAAGTGTTAGTATTAGGTTTAGGCTTATGGTTTGGGTTTAGTTTAGGATTGGTGTTTGGGTTAGTATTAGTGTAATGGTTAGGGTTAGGATTAGGGTTAGAGTTAGGTTTAGGGTTAGAATTTGGGTTATGTTTAGGGTTAGCAGTAGACTTATATTTAGGTCTCGTGTTAGGGTTAGTTTTAGGTTTAGATATAGGTTTAGTGTCAGGGTTAGTTAGGTTTTGGGTTAGGGATAGTGTTAAGGCTAGTGGTAGGTTTAAGGTTAGTGTTAGTGTTCAGTTAGGATTATGTTTAGGTTTAGTGTTAAGGTTAGGGTTAGGGTAAGGTTTAGGGTTAGTGTTAGAGTTAGTGTTAATGTTAGCGTAAGTTTTAGGGTTAGGGTTAGGGTTCTGGTTAGGCTTAGGTTTAGTTTTAGATTTAGGGTTATAATTAGGGTTTGGGTTAGTGTTAGGGTTAGGTTTAGAGTTTCTGTTAGGTCAGGGTTAGGGTTACAGTTTCAGTTAAGTTTAGGGTTAGCTTACTGTTAGGGTTAGGGTGGGGTTAGTGTTACAGTTAGGGTTAGGGTTAGGATTAATATTAGTGTTAGTGTTAGTGTTAGCATTAGGATTAGCATTAATGTTAAGTTTATGGTTAGGTTTAGGCTTAGGGTTAGTGATTGAGTTAGGGTTGGGAGTAGGTTTAATGTTAGGTTTAGGGTTAGGGTTAGGTAAGGTTTAGGGTTAGTGTTAGTTTAGGGTTAAGATTATGGCTTTGGTTAGGTTTTGTGTTAGGGTACGTGTTCCTGTTAGATTTATGGTTATACTTAGGGTTAGGGTGAGGGTTCATGTTAGGCTTAGTGTTAGGTTTAGGGTTTGGGTTAGGTTTAGTGTTTGATTTAGGGTTAGGTTTAAGGTTAATGTTAGGGTTAACATTAGGGTTAGGGTTAGTGTTAGGTTAATGTTAGGTTCAGGATTAGTGACAGGGTTAGTGTTAGGGTTAGGAATAGTGTTAGATTTAGAGTTATGGTTAGGTTTAAGATTAGGTTTATGATTAGTGTTAGGTTCAGGGTAGGTGTAGGTTTAGTGTTAGGGTTAGGTTAGTGATAGAATTGGGGTTAGGGTTTGGGTTAGATTTCATGATAGGGATATGGTTAGATTTAGTGTAAGGGTTAGGGTTAGGATTAGGTTTAGGGTTAGTTTTAGTATTAGGATTAGTGTTAGATTTAATGTTAGTAATAGGGTTAGGGTTAGGGTTAGTGTTAGTATAGTGTTAGGGTTCATTTTAGGTTTAGGGTTAGGGTTAGTGTTAGATTTAGGCTTAGTCTTAAAGTTAATGTTAGTGTTAGGTTTACAGATAGGGTTAGGTATAGTGTTAGGGTTAGGGATACATATAAATATAAGGTTAGGGTTAGGGTTAGAGTTACTTTTAGTGTTTGGTTAAGGCTAGAGTTCGGGTTAGGTTTACTGGTAGGGTTAAGTTTAGTGTTAGCTTTAGTTTTATGGTTAGTGTTAGGGTTATGGTTAGCATTAGGTAAGTGTTAGGGTTTGGGTTAGGGTTGGGTTAGGTTTAGGGTTAGGGTTTGGGTTAGGATTTGTGTTAGTGTTAGTGTTAGTGTTACTGTTAGGGTTATGGTTCGGTATAGAAATAGGTATAGGGTTAAAGTTAGTGTTAGCATTAGCGTTAGGGTTCGGTTTAATATTAGTGTTCTTGTTAGGTTAGGATTAGGGTTAGGGTTAGGGTAAGTATTATGGTTAGTGTTAGGGTTACAGTTAGTGTTAGGGTTAGTGTTAGGTTAGGGTTAGTGTCAGGGTTAGGATTAGGGTTAGGGTTAGGGTAAGGTTTAGTTATAGGTTTAGGTTTGGGTTTAGGTTTAAGGTTATGTTTAGTGTTGAAGATTGGGTAAGGTTTAGGTTTAGGGTTAGTATTAGGGTTGGTTTTAGGTTTAGGGTTAGTATTCTGGTTAGGGTTACAGTTCAGAATAGGGTTAGGTTTAGGTTTAGGGTTAATTTTAGTGTTAGGGTTTATTTTAAGTTTAGAGTTAGTGTTAGGGTTAGGGTATGGTTAGATTCATGGTAAGGATTAGGTTAAAGGTTAATGTTAGGTGTAGAAATAGGGTTAGGTTAGTGTTTAGGTTATGATTAGGGTTCGTGTTAGGGATAAGGTTATGGTGAGTGATAGGTTTAGGATTAGGTTAAGGTTTAGTGTTCGGGTTAGTTTTAATGTTAGTGTTAGGGTTAGTGTTAGGTTTAGGTAAGGGTTAGGGTCATTGTTGGGTTAGATTTAGGGTTATGGTTTGGGGTATGGTGTATGTTAAGGTTAGGGTTTAAGTTAGGGTTACAATTAGGTGTAGGGTTAGGGTTAGAGGTAGGGTTAGTTTCAGAAATAGTGTTAGGTAGTATTAGGGTTAGGGTTATGGTAAGTTCAAGGGTTAGTGATAGGGTTAGGGTTAGTGTTAGGTTTACGGTTAGGGTTAGGGTAAGTGCTCAGGTTAGTGTTAGGTTTAAGGTGCATTTTAAGGTTAAGGTTACACTTAGGTTTAAGGTTAGGTTTAGTGTTAGGTTTAGCGTTAAGGTGAGTGTTAGGGATAGGGTGAGTTTTAGGTTTAGAGTTAGTTTTAGTGTTTGGGATAGAGTTAGTTTAAGGTTAGGTTTAGGTTTAGTGTTAGAATTAGTGTTACATTTAAGGTTTGTGTTAGGTTTACTGTTATGCTTAGGGTTAGATTCCGTGTTAGGGTTAATGTTAGGTTTTTTGATATGGTTAGTCTTAGGATTAGGGTTAGGGTTAGTGTTATGGTTAGGGTCAGGATTAGGGTTTGAATTAGTGTTTGCTTATGGTTGAGTTATGTTAAGGGTTAGTGTTAGGGTTAGGGTGAGGTTTAGGTTAGGGTTAGGGTTAGGGTTAGGTTAGGGTTAGGGATTTGGTTAGCACTACGTTTTGTGTCAGGTTTAGGGTTAGTGTTAGGTTTAGGGTTAGAGTTAGGGTTAGTTTTAGTGTTAGGGTTATGTTTAGGGTTTTCTTAAGGATAATGTTAGGGTTAGTGTTAGGTAGGGTTAGGGTTGGGGTTAGTTTTAGTGTTAGGGTTTACTTAAGGTTAATGTTAGGATTATATTTATGATTTGTGTTTTAGTTAGGGATAGGGTTAGGGTTACGCTTAGGATTATGGTTATGTTTAGTGTTAATGTTAGGGTTAGAGTTAGGGTTAGGTGTAGTGTTAATATTAGGGAAAGGTTTAGGGTTAGGGTTAGTGTTAGGGTTAGTTTTAGGGTTAGGTTTAGTGTTAGGGTTAGCATTAGGTTTAGAATTAGTGTTTTGGTTAGGGTTAGGGTTAGGGTAAGTTTTAGGTTAAGGAAGGGTTAGGGTTTGTGTTAAAGTTTGTGTTATGGATATGGTTCATGTTAGGGATATGTTTAATTTTAGTGTGATATTTAGCTTTATGGTTAGGGTTAGGTTTAGGATTAATGTTTGTGTTAGGGTTATGGTTAGGTTTAGGTTTAAGGTGAGGGTTAGGAATAGGGTGAGGTTTAGAGTTAGTATTAGCATTCGGGTTAGGGTTAGCTTTAGGGTTAGTGTTAGGGTTAGGGTTATTGTTAGGTTTACAGTTAGGGTTAAGGTAAGTGTTAGGGTTAAGATTAGTGTTTTGCTTTGTGTCAGGGTTAGTATTAGGGTTAGGGTTATGGTTTGAGTTTAGCTTAGGATTGGTGTTTGGGTTAGTATTAGTGTAATGGTTAAGGTTAGGGTTGGTGTTAGGGTTTGTAGTAGGGTTATATTTGGGTCTCGTGTTAGGGATAGATTTAGGTTTAGGTATAGGTTTAGTGTCATGGTTAGTTAGGATTTTGGGTTAGGGATAGTGTTAAGGCTAAGGGTAGGTTTATGTTTAGTGTTAGTTTTGGGTTAGGATTAGGTTTAGGTTTAATGTTAGGGTTAGGTTTAGGGTTAGTGATAGGGTTTAGTGTTAGAGTTAGTGTTAATATTCGTGTAAGGTTTAGGGTTAGGGTTAGGGTTCTTATTAGGCTTAGGTTTAGTTTTAGATTTAGGGTTAGAGTTAGGGTTTGGTTTAGTCTTAGGTTTAGGCTTATGGTTTCTGTTAGGTCAGGGTTAGGGTTACAGTTTCAGTTAAGTTTCGGGTTAGCTTAGTTTTAGGATTAGGGTTAAGTTAGTGTTACGGTTAGGGTTAGGGTTAGGGTTAGTGTTAGAGTTAAATTTAGGGTTAAGATTAGGGTTAGTGTTAGGGTTAAGGTTAGGGTTAGTGTTTCTGTAAAGGTTAGTATTAGTGTTAGGTTTATGGTTTGGGTTTAGTTTAGGATTGGTGTTTGTGTTAGTATTAGTGTAATGGTTTCGTTCAGGGTTAGAGTTAGGGTTCGGGATAGTGTTAGGGTTAGATTTAGAATATGTGTTAGGTTTAGGGTTAGTAGTAGGGTTATATTTAGGTCTCGTGTTAGGGTTAGGCTTAGGTTTAGTTATAGGTTTAGTGTCAGGGTTAGATAGGTTTTAAGTTAGGGATAGTGTTAGGGGTAGGTTTAGGGTTAGTGTTAGTGTTGTGTTAGGGTTAGGTTTAGGTTTAGTGTTACGGTTAGGATTAAGGTTAGATTTAGTGTTAGGGTAGGGTTAGTGTTAGAGTTTGTGTTAATGTTAGCGTAAGGCTTAGGATTAGGGTTTGGGTTTTTATTAGGCTTAGGTTTAGTTTTATATTTAAGGTTAGAGTTTGGGTTTGGGTTTGTGTTAGGGTTAGGGTTAGGGTTTCTGTTAGGTCAGGGTTAGTGTTACAGTTACATTTAAGTTTAGGGTAAGTATAGTGTTAGTGTTATGGTTGGGTTAGTGTTACGGTTATGGTTATGGTTAGGGTTAGGGTTAATGTTAGTGTTAGTGTTAGTGTTAGGCTTAGGGTTAGGTTTAGGGTTAGAGTTAGTGATTAAGTTAGGGTTGGGATTAGGGTTAGGTTTAGAATTAGGGTTAGGTTAGATTTAGGTTTAGTGTTAGTTTAGGGTTCAGATTATGGCTTTGGTTAGGTTTTGTGTTAGGGTTAGTGTTAGGTTTAGGTTTATGTTTAGGGTTAGGGTAAGGGTTCATGTTAGGGTTAGTTTAGGTTTAGGGTTAGGGTTAGGTTTAATGTTAGGGTTAGGTTTAGATTTAAGGTTAATCTTAGGGTTAGCAGTAGGGTTGGGATTAGTGTTAGGTTTAGTTTTAGGTTTAGGGTTAGTGACAGGGTTAGTGTTAGGTTTAGGATTAGTGTTAGTATTAGGGTTTGGTTAGGTTCGGGTTAGGTTTATGGTTAGTGTTAGGTTCAGAGTTAGTGCAGGTTTAGGGTTAGGGTTAGGTTAGTGATAGAATTAGGTTTAGGGTTCGGTTTATGTTTCGTGTTAGGGTTATGGTTAAATTTAGTGTTAGGTTAAGGTTAGGATTAGATTTAGGATTAGTGTTAGTATTATGGTTAGAGTTAGGGTTAATATTAGTAATAGGGTTAAGGTTAGGTGTAGTTTTAGTGTTAGCGTTATTGTTCTTTTTAATGTTAGGGTTAGGGTTAGTGTTATGTTTAGGTTTAGTGTTAAAGTTATTGTTAGTATTACGGTTATATTTAGGGTTAGGTATAGTGTTAGGGATAGGGATACATATAAATATAAAGTTAGGGTTAGGGTTAGAGTTACTTTTAGTGTTTGGTTAGGGTTAGAGTTAGGGTTAGGGTTAGTGTTAGGGTTAGGTTTAGATTTAACTTTAGTGTTATGGTTAGGGTTAGGGTTATGGTTACCATTAGGTAAATGTTAGGGTTAGGTTTGGGGTTGGGTTAGGTTTAGGGTTTTGGTTTGGGTTAGGTTTTGTGTTAGGGTTAGTGTTAGGGATAGGGTTATGGTTAGGTGTAGAAATAGAAATAGGGTTAAAGTTAGTGTTAGCATTTGTGTTAGGGCTAGGTTTAAAATTAGTGTCAGTGTTAGGTTAGGGTTAGTGTTAGTGTTAGGGTAAGTATTAGGTTTAGTGTTAGGTTAGGGTTAGGGTCAGGGTTAGGGTTAGGTTTAGGTTAATATTTATGTTTAGGGTTAGGTTTAGTGTTAAAATTTGGGTTAGGTTTAGGGTTAGGGTTAGGGTAGGTTTGGTTTTAGGCTTAGTGTTAGGGTTTGTGTTAGGGTTAGGTTTAGTATTACGCTTCGGGTTACAGTTTGAAATAGGGTTAGGTTTAGGTTTAGGGTTAATTTTAGTGTTATGGTTAATTTTTAGGTTAGGGTTAGTGTTAGGGTTTGGGTAGGGTTAGAGACATGGTAATGGTTAGGTTTAGGCTTAATATTAGGTGTAGGGCTAGGGTTAGGTTAGTGTAAGTTTAATGGTTATGGTTTGTTTTAGGGATAGGGTTAGGGTGAGTATTAAGTTTAGGGTTATGGTTAGTTTTAGCTTTAGTTTTATGGTTAGTGTTAGGGTTCGTTTTAGGTTTAGGTAAGGGTTATGGTCATTGTTGGGTTAGATTGAAGGTTATGGTTTGCCTTATGGTTTGTGTTAGGGTTATGGTTACAGTTAGGTGTAGGGTTAGGGTTAGAGTTAGGGTTAGTGATTGGGTTAGAGTTAGGGTTAGGTTTAGAAATAGTGTTAGGTTAGCATTAGGGTTAGGGATAGGGTGAGTTCAAGAGTTAGTGATAGGGTTAGGTTTAGTGTTAGGGTTACTGTTAGGGTTAGGGTAAGTGCTCAAGTTAGTGTTAGGGTTAGGGTGAGTTTAAGTGTTAAGGTTAGTCTTAGATTTAAGATTAGGTTTAGTGTTAGGTTTAGTATGAGGGTGAGTGTTCGGTTTAGGATAGGGTTAGGTTTAGGTTTAGAGTTAGTTTTAGAGTTTGGGATAGGGTTAGTTTAAGGTAAGTTTTAGGTTTAGGGTTAGGGTTAGTGTTACATATAAGGTTTGTGTTAGGGTTATGGTTATGCTTAGGGTTAGATTCCGTGTTAGGGTTAATATTAGGTTTTTTGATAGGGTTAGGCTTAGGGTTAGGTTTAGGGTTAGTGTTACGGTTAGGGTCAAGATTAGGGTTTGAATTAGTGTTTGGTTTGGGTTGAGTTACTTTTAGGGTTAGTGCTAGGGTTATTGTTATGGTTAGGGTGACGTTTAGCTTAGCTGTAGGGTTATAGTTAGAGTAGGTTTAGTGTTATGGTTAGGGTTAGATTTGGGTTAGCTTTAGAGTTAATTTTAGGGTTAGGTTTAGGTTTTGGGTTACACTTAGGTTTAGTGGTAGGATTAGGGTTAGGGTTCGTGTTAAAGGTAGGGTTAGGTTATGGTTAGGGTTAGTGTTAGGGTTAGGGTTAGGGTTAGGATTAGGATAGTATTAAGTTTAGGGATCAGTGCAGGTTTCGGGTTTGTTTTAGTGTTAGGTTTAGGAATACCGTTAGTGTTAGGATTCGGTTAGATTTAAGGTTAGTGTTAGTGTAAGGGTTACGGTTAGGGTTAATGTTAGTGTAAGGTATAGGATTTGGGTTAGGGTTAGGTTTCATTTTATAGTTAGGTGTAGGCTTAGGGTTATTGTTATGGTTATTGTAAGTGTTCGGGTTATCATTTGTGTTAGGGTTAATGTTTGTTTTACGGTTAGTGTTACAATTAAGATTCGGTTACAGTGAGTGTTAGGGTTTGGTTTGGTTATTTTATTGTTAGTGTTATCTTTAGATTTAGGTTAAGGTTAGTTTTAAAATTAGGGTTAGTGTTGGTATTATGGTTAGTGTTAGGCTTGGTTTAGGGTTAGTTGTAGGTTTAGGGTTATGTTTAGTGTTATGGTTAGGTTTAGGTTTAGGTAAGAGTTAGGGTTAGGGTTGGGGTTAGTGTTAGGTTTATGGTTTTTGTTAGAGTTAGGGTTAGGGTTATGTTTTGTATTAGGGTTAGATTTAGTTTGGGGTTAGCATTAAGGTTAGGATTTTTGTTAGAGTTAGGGTTAAGGGTAGATTTATGGTTAGTTTTCGGGTTATGGGTAGAATTAGTGTTCATTTTAATGTTAGGGGTAGGGTTAGGGATCTACTAGGGTTAGGGTTACAGTTACGGTTCATGTTTCAGTTAAGGTTAATGTTAGGGTAAAGGTTATGGTTAGAGTTAAGTTAGGATTGGGGTTAGGGTTAGATTAGGTAGGGTTATGGTTACAGTTCATGTTAGAGTTAAGGTTAGTGTTAGTGTTAAGTTTAGGTTTAGGTTTAGAGTTAGGGTTATTGTTAGTGTTAGTGTTACAGTTAGGTTGAATATTAGTGTTTGGTTTAGAGTCATAGTTAGGTTTAGGGTTAGTGTTAGGGTTAGTGTTAGGGACAGTGGTTGGATTAGGCATAGTGTTAGGGTGAGATTCAGTGTTAGGATTATTGTTAAGGTTAGGGTTAAGTTTAGGGTTAGTCTTAGGGTTAGTGTTAGGGTTTGGATTAAAGTTAGGTATAGTGTTAGGTTTAGTGTTAGGGTTAGGGTTAGTTTAGCATTAGGGTTCGTGTTAGAGTTTGGGTTAGGGTTAGTGTTAGTGTCAGGTATAGTGTAAAAGTTATGGTTAATGATAGGGTTAGGGTTGGTGTTAGGGTTAGAATTCGTGTTAGAGTTTGGTTTAGGGTTAATATTAGTGTCAGGTATAGTGTAAAAATTATGGTTAATGATTGGTTTTGGATTGGTGTTAGGGTTAGGTTTAGTGTTAGTGTAAGGGATACAGTTAAGTTTAGTGTTAGGGTTACTATTAGGGTAACATATAGAGTTAGTGTTAGTGTTAGGGTTAGGGTTAGTGTTAGGTTTAGGTTTAATGTTTAAGTTTTGTGTTAGGGTGAGTGTTAGTTTTAGGGTTACAGTTACATTTAGGAATCAGTTTAGGGTAAAAATTGGGTTAGAGTTAGGTTTAAGTTAGGGTTAGGGTTAAGGTTTATGTTAGGATTAGATTTAGGATTAGGTTTAGCATTAAGATTATTGTTAGTGTTAACTTTAGATTTAAATTAAGGTTAGTTTTAGGGTTAATGTTAGGGTTAGCATTATGGTAAGATTTAGGTTAGGGTTAGGGTTATTGTTAGTAGTAGCATTTTTGTTAGGGTTAGGGTTAGGTTAGGGTTAGGGTTAGGGTTTTTGTTATGGTTAGTCTCAGAGGTAGGGTTAAGTTTTGTGTTAGGTTAAAGGATAGGGTTAGATTTACGTTTAGGATTAGCATTAGAGTTAGTGATAGGATTAAAGTTAGGGTTAGTGTTAGGGAAAAGGTTAGAGTTAGGGTTAGGGATAGTGGTAAGGGTAGGGATAGGTTTAGGGTTAGTGTTAGTGTTGGGGTTATGGTTAGCTTTAGGTTTAGTGTCACGGTTAGGGTTAGGGTTAAGTTTAGGATTAGTGTAGGTGTTAGGGTTAGGGTTAGTGGTAGGGTTAGTGTTAGGGTTATGGTTAGGGTTAGGGTTAGTGTTAGGGTTAGGATTAGGTTTAGGTTTATGGTTAGTATTAGGGTTAGGTTTAGGGTTAATGTTAGGATTAGGGTTAGGATTGGGTTTCGTGTTAGATTTTCGTTTAGGTTTAGGGTTAGTGTTTGCATTAGGGGTATGTTTAGGTTTAGTATTAGGTTTAGGTTTAGGGTTAACTAGTGTTACAGTTAAGGTTGGCTTTAGGATTAATCTTTGGTTTAGGGTTTGTGTTAGGTTTAGTGTTAGTGTTAGGTTTAGGGTTAGGGATAGGATGAGGTTGAGGGTTACTATTGGTGGTTGGGTTAGGGTTAGGTTTAGGATTAGGGTTAGGGTTAGGTTTAGTGTTAGGTTTAGGGTTAGGGCTAGGGTTAGTGTTAGGCTTGAGGTTAAAATTTGGCTTAGGTTTAGGGTTGTTGGTAGGGTTAGGTTTTAGGGTTCGTGTTAGGGTTAGGTTTAGGATTAGTGTTTTGGTTAGTGTTAGATATAGTGTTAGGTTTAGGGTTAGGGTTAGTGTTAGGGTTAGGTTTAGGTATAGATTTCGTGTTACAATTAGGGTTGGTGTTAAGTTTAGGGTTAGTGTCAGGGTTAGTGTTAGAATTAGTGTTTGTGTTAAGGTTAGAGTTAGGGTTCTGTTTAGTCTTAGGTTTAGGTTTAGAGTTAGTGTTAGGATTATTGTTAGGGTTAGTGTTAGGGTTTGTATTATGATCTGGGTTAGGGTTGTGGTTTCAGTTAATTTTAGGGTTAGTTTAATGTAAGGTTACTGTTTAGAGTTACTGTTAGGTTAGGGTTAGTGTTAGGGTTATTGTTAGGATCCAGGTTAGGGTTTGGGTTTGCGTTAGTCTTACTGTTAGGATTAGTTTTAGTGTTTCATTTAGGGTTAGCGTTAGGGTTAATGTTAGTGTTAGGGTTAGGGTTAGTATTAGGTTTAGTTTAAGAGTTGGGGTTTTTGTCAGGTTTAGTGTTAGTGTTAGGTTTAGTGTCACTGTTAGGGTTATGGTTAATTTTAGGGTTAGGATTACTTAGGGTTAGTCTTAGTGTAGGTTTAGGGTTAGTGTTAGATAAGTGAGAGAATTAGGGTTAGGGTTCGGTATAGGTTTCTTGTTTGGGTTATGGTTAGGTGAGTGTTGGGTTTAGGGTTAGGATTAGGTTTAGGGTTAGTGTTAGTGTTAGTATTAGTGTTAGGGATCATGTTAAGGTTAGTGTTAAGGTGAGTATTCTGTTTAGATTTCATGTTAGGTTTAGTGTTAGTGTAAGCATTAAGGATAGGGTTTGGTATATTTTTAGTTTTAGGGATAGTATTAGGTTAGGAATAGGGTTATGTTTAGTGTTAAGTTTAGAGTTAGTGTTAGGGTTAGGGTTAGTGTTAGGTTCAGGGTTAGTTTTAGTATTATTTTTATGATTAGTTTTAGGGTTAGGTTTAGGGTTAGTTAAGGGTTAGTGTTCGGCTTGGGTTTTGTTTAGGGTTATGGTTTTGATTAGGGTTTGTCTTAGGATTAGGGTTAGTTTTAGGTTTAGAGTTAGGGTTAGTGTTAAAGTTAGAGTTATGGTTAGGTTTAGAATTTTTGTTAGGGTTACACTTAGGGTTAGTGTTAGGGTAAATTTTATTGTTAGTGTGAGTGTTAATGTTTTTTTTAAGGTTAGTGTTAGGATCCGGGTTAGGGTTAGGGTTAGTGCTTGAGTTAGGATTGGGTTTAGGGTAAGGTTTAGGTTTAGGGTTAGGTTTTGGTTTAAGGTTAGGTTTAGTGTTAGGTTTTGTGTTAGGGTTAGGATGAGCATTAGTGTTAGAGTTAGGTTTGGGTTAATTTTAGGCTTTGTCTTAGGGTTTGTGTTAGTGTTATTAGTATTAAGTTTAAATTTAGAGTACAAATTAGGGTTAGATTTGGGGTTAGTGTTAGTGTTAGTGTTCAGGTTAGGGTTACATTTAGATTTAGTGTTAAGTTTAGGTTTACCGTTAGAGTTAGGTTTATGGTTAGTGTTAGAGTTAGGTATAGGTTTAGTGTTAGTGTTAGTGTTAGGGTTAGGGTTCGTTTTAGGGTTAGGGTTATGGTGAGTGTTATGGTTATGGTTAGGTTTAGGGTTCATGTTAGTTTTAATGTTTGGGTTAAAGTTAGGATAAGGGTTATGGATAGTGTTTGGGTTAGGGATAGATTTAGGGTTAGTGTTAGGCTTAGGTTTAGGTTTAATAATAGGGTTAGGGTTAACTTTAGGTTTAGGTTTAGTGTTAGGGTTAGGGATAGATTTAGTGTTAGGATAAGGTTTAGTGTTAGGGTTAGTGTTAAGTTTATGTTTATGTTTAGGGTTAAGATTAGTGTTACTGTTAGGTTAGGGTTAGTGATAGGTTAAAGTTAGGATTAGGTTTAGGGTTAGTGTTAGGGTTAAGATTAGTGTTAGCGTTTGTGTAAGGGTTAGGATTAGCATTAGGCTTACGGTCAGGATTAGGTTAGGGTTGGTGTTAGGGTTAGTATTAGGGTAATGGTTAGAGTTAGGGTTAGGGTTAGTGTTAAAGTGAGGGTTAGAATATGTGTTAGTGTTACGGTTAGTGGTACACTAAGATTTAGGTTTCGTGTTAAGTTTAGGTTAAGGTTTAGTGTTATGTTTAGTATTAAGTTTAGTGTTATTCCTAGGGTTAGGGTTAGGGTTAGGGTTAGGTTAGGGTTAGTTTTAGTCTTAGTGTTAGGATTTGTGTTAGGTTTAGGGTTAGTATTAGGGTTTGGGTTTTATTTCATTTTAGGGTTAGGTTTAGGGTTAGGGTTAATGTTAGTGTTAGGGTTAGGGTAAGTTTAGAGTTATGGTAAGGGTTAGGTTTAGGGTTAGTGTTAGGATTAGGGATAGGGTTAGGGTTAAGATTAGTGTTAGGGTTAGTGTTAGAGTTAGTGTTAGGGTTATTATTTGGGTTATGGTTAGGGTTAGAGTTAGGATTAGGTTTACAGTTAGGGTCAGGATTAGTGTTAGGTTTAGGGTCAGGTTTAGGGTTAGTGTTTTTGATAGGGTTAGGGTTTAAGTTAGGATTCAGATTAGGGTTAGCATTAGATTTAGATTTAGGTTTAGGGTTATGTTTAAGGTTAGTGTTAGGATTAGTGTTAGGGATAGGGTAAGGGTTTGTGTTAGAGTTAGCATTGGGGTTAGTGTTAGGGTTAGTGTTAGGATTCAGACTAAGTTACTGTTTGAATTAGAGTTAAGGTAGGAATTGTTTTAGGGTTAGGGATAGGGTGAGTGTTATGGTTAGGGTTAGGTTTTGGTTTAGGTTTAGAGTTAGTTTTAGGGTTTTGTGTTAGGGTTAGTTTTTGGGTTAGGTTTATGGATAGTGTGATGCTTAGGGATATATTTAGGGTTAGTGTTAGGCTTATGTTTAGGGTTGGGGTTTGTGATAAGGTTAGGGTTGGTTTAGGGTTAGTGTTTTGGTTGGGTTAGGTTTAGTGTTAGGGTTGTGTTAGTGTTAGGGATAGGGTTAAATTTAGTGTTAGTGTTAGGGTTATGGTTATGGATATAGTTAGTGTTATTGTTAGGGTTAGTCTTATGGTTATAGTTAAGCTTATGATTAGGGTTAGTGTTAAGACGTGGGTTAGGGTTAGTGTTAAGTTTACGGTTAGGTTTAGGATTAAGATTAGGGTTATTGTTAGGGTTAGGGTTAGGTTTGGGTTACAGTTAGGGTTAATAACTATAGTAAAATACTAAATAAAATTTAGGGTTGGGTTATGGTTAGAGTTACGTTTAGTATCAGGGTTAGAATAAGTATTAGGGTTAGGGTTAGTGTTAGGGTTAATTTTAGGGTTAGATTTAGTGTCATGGTTAGGGTTAGGTTTAGGATTAATATTTGGGTTATGTTTAATGTTAGATTTACTGTTAGTATTAGGGATAGAGTTAGGGATAGGGTGAGGATTAGGGTTAGGTTTAGGGTTAGTGTTACATTTAAAGTTAGGGTTAGGGTTAGGGTTATTGTTAGGGTTAAGATTAGTGTTAGGTTTTGTGTAAGGGTTAGGTTTAGGGTTAGGTTTAAGGTTTGGGTTAGGGTTACAATTTGAGTTAGGATTAGGGTTAATGGAAGGGTTAGGTTTACGGTTAATGTTAAAATTGTGTTTAGTTTTAGGATTAGGGTTAGTGTTAGGGTTAGTGTTAGTGTTAGCATGAGGGTTAGTGTTAGTGTTAGGATTAAGGTTTGTGTTAGGGTCATGGTTAGTGTTAGGGTTTCATTTAAGATTAGGGTTAGTTAAGTGTTAGGATTAGGGTTTGGGTTAGTGTTACCATTAGGGTTAAGGTTAGGGTTACATTTAGGGTTAGGGTTAGGGTTAAGGTTAGGATTAGCATTAGTGTTAGATATAGTTTTAGTGTTAGGCTTAGGGTTAGTGATAGAGTTAGGGTTCTGATTATGGTTAGTGTTTGGGTTAGGGATAGGGTTAGGTTTAGGTTAAGGTTCGGGTTGTTTTAGTGTTAGGGTTATGGCTTTGGTTAGGTTTTGTGTTAGGGTTAAGGTTAGGGTTAGATTTATGTTTAGGGTTAGGGTTAGGGTTCATGTTCATGTTAGGGTTAGAATTAGGGTTAGATTTAGTGTTAGGTTTAGAGTGAGGTTTAAAGTCAGTGTTAGTGTTAGTGTTAGGGTTAGTGTTAGTGTTAGGTTTAGGGTTCAGATTGGGTTTAGTGACAGGGTTTGTGTTAGGGTTAAGATTATTGTTAGAGTTATGGTTATTTTTAGGTTTAGGGTTGGGGTTAGTCTTAGGGTTATGGTTAGTGTAGGTTTAGGATTAGGGTTAGGTTAGTGATAGGGTTAGGGTTACGGTTTGGATTAGATTTCATGTTAGAGTTACGGTTAGGGTTAGTATTAGGGTTAGGGTTAAGATTAGGTTTAGGGTTACTGTTAGGGTAAGGGTTAGGTTAAGGATTTGTGTTAGTAGTATGGTTTGGGATAGGGTTAGTGTTAGGATTAGGGTTAGGGTTAGGTTTAGTGTTAGGGTTAATGATAGTGTTAGGCTTAAGTTTAGTGTTAGGTATAGTGTTAGGTTTATGGATAGGTTTAGGTTTAGTGTTAGGGTTAGGGTTAGGCTTAGCATTAGGGATAGGGTTAGTTTTATGGTTATTGTTAGGGTTAGTGTTAAGATTTCATAAGGGTTAGGGTTAAGGTTGGGTTTGGTTTACGGTTATGGTTTGTTTTAGGATTTGTGTTCTTTAGGGTTTGGGTTAGGGTTAGGGTTAGGTGTAGGGTTAAGGTTAAGCTTAGGGTTAGGCTTAATGTTAGTGTTAGGCTTAGAATTAGTGTTATGGTTAGCGTTAGTGTTAGCTTTAGGGTTAGGGCTCAGTTTAGGATTAGGTTTAGGGTAAGGTTTAGGGTTAGGGTTAGGTTTAGGTTTAAGTTTTGGCTTAGGTTTAGGCTTATTGTTAGTGTGTGTGTGTTAGAGTTAGGCTCGCGTGTGTTTTAGACTTTGTGTT
This sequence comes from Marmota flaviventris, assembly GCF_047511675.1. Taxonomy (NCBI): domain Eukaryota; kingdom Metazoa; phylum Chordata; class Mammalia; order Rodentia; family Sciuridae; genus Marmota; species Marmota flaviventris. The sequence continues at coordinate 14,134,158 of NC_092510.1, forward strand.
AGGGTTTGTGTTAGGGTTAGGTTTAGTATTAGGGTTAGGGTTACAATTCAGATTTGGTTTAGGTTTAGCATTCGGTTTAAGGTTAGTGTTAGGGTTAGGATTAGGGTTAGAGTTATGTTAAGATTTGTGTTATGGTTAGGGATAGGGTTAGGGTTACTGTTAGTGTTAGGGTTATGGTTCATTTTAGGGTTGGGTTTAGGGTGAGTGTTAGGATTAGGGTTAGTGTTAGGGTTATGGTTAAGGATAGTGTTAGGGTTAAGAATAGGTTTAGGGTTAGTGTTAGGCTTAGGGTTAGTGTTAGTGTTATGGTTAGGATTAGGTTTAAGGTTAGGTTTAGGGATAAGATTAGTGTTAGCCTCAGGGTTAGGGTTAGGGTTAGTGTTAAGTTTTCGTTTATTTTTAAGATTAGGGTTAGTGTTACTCTTAGGTTAGGGTTAGGGTTAGTGTTAGTGTAATGTTTAGGGTTAGTGTTAGTGATAGGTTTAGGGTTGGTGTTAGGTTTAGTGTTAGGGTTAGTGTTAGGATTAGTGTTGGGGTCAGTGTTAGTGTTAGGTATAGGGTTAAGGTTAGTGTTAAGGTTAGTTTTAGGGTACGGTTAAGGGTCGGTTTCGTGTTAGGGTTAGGGTTAAGGTTAGGGTTAGGTTTAGGGTAAGTGTTAGGGTTAGGGTTATGGTTACAGATAGAGTTAGTTTTAGGATTGGTTAGGGTGAGTGTTAGGGTTAGGGTTGGGTTTGTGTTAGGGTGAAGGTTAGGGTTAATGTTAGGTTTAGGGTTAGGGTGAGGGTTAGTGTAAGGGTTAATGTTAGGTTTAGGGTTATGGATACAGTTTGTATTAGGGTTAGGCTTAGGGCTACGGTTAGCTTCAGTGTTAGGATTAATGCTCAAGTTATTATTAGGGTTAAGTTTACATTTAGCTTAATGATATTTTTACTGTTAGGGTTCAGGTTTGGTTTATGGTAATGGATAGGTTAGGTTTAGTCATACTGCTAGGATCAGCCTGAGGATTAGAATTAGGGTTAGTGTTAGGGTTTGGGTAATGTATATGGTTAGAGCTAGGGTTAGGGCTAGGTTTATGTTTAGAGTCAGGGCTAGGGGTAGTGTTAAGTTCTGGTTTATTTCAAGGATTAAATTTATGGTTAGTTTTAGGGTAAGGTTTAGGGCTAGGTTTAGGGTTTGATTTAGGGTTAAAGCTAGGGTTGGGTCTTGGATTAAGGCTAGGTTTTGAGTTACGTTAGTGCTCTTCTTAGGGATACGGCTAATGTAAGAACTAAGGTTACGATTAGGGCTAATTTTAGTGTTACATTTAAGACTAAGTCTAGTTTTAGTATTAGGTTTAGGTTTAAGGTGATGTTTTTAACTAGGGTTAGTGTTAGGGTCAGAGTCAGGGTCATGGTTCATTTTATGGTTAGGGATAGGACTCAAATTAGGGATAGGCTTAGGGCTAGATGTAGGGTTAGGTTTTGGTTTATGTTAAGGGTTAGGGTTAGTCCTACGGCTCGGTTTTGTTTTAGGACTAAAGCTAAAGTTAAGGGTAGTTTTATGATTAGCTTTAGTGTTATTGCTACTGATAGGGTGAGTTTAGGCTTAGGAGTAGATTTACAGTTATGATAATTCTAGGGTTAGGGCTATGGTTAGTGTTAGAGCTAAGATTAGATCTAATGTTTGGGTTATGGTAAATGATAGGGTTAGAACTAGGAATAGGGCTATGGCAAGAGTTAGAGTTAGTCTTAGGGCTAGAGTTTGGGTTAGGGTTAGGGCTAAATTAGGGCTAGGAATAGGTCGATGGTTAGTGTTAGGCTTGTGCCTAGGATTAGAGCTATGTTTATGGATAGGTTTAGGGGAAGGGATGGCTTTTTGATTTCTACCTACATTTCTATTTACCAATAGGTGTCCAAATGAAGTGAAACCTTAAAAATACAAAGTGTTCATTATAGTGAACCATTGAATTGAGAAGAACATACCTTGGGAGCATACTAAGGCTAGATTAAAGATGACTCCTGCCCAGTACAAAGAAATTTGAACAAAACTATATCTCACCCTCATATTACCTCTAACCCTAGACGTAGCCATAACCCTAAACCTAACATTAACCCTAACATGATTAGAGAACCATTAATCCTAAAATTCCCGCTCTTGGGGATCCTTGTGGGGCAAGCTACTTGAGGAATCCTTAGCACCATCAAACAAATCTGACCAAATAATTATGGGAGGTATTTCAGTATGTGCATATTTTCCTGTTTTCTCCTAAAGGGCTCTCAGATTAAGTTGTTTTTGCAAGATTAAGCATAGGCCTACTTTTACAAGGTACAAACCAGAGTCCCTCGAGAGAAGTGATGGAGTGTGTGATGTTTCAAGAAGCTAGCACAAACCCTGTTTGATTTTCAACTCCATTAACTTTCCCGTATAGGTCAAAATGAAGTGAAATCTTAAAATACAAAATGTTCCTTACAGCGAACCTGTGAACAGAGAAGGCCTAAACCTGGGGAAGAGAGTAAATCTTACTAAAAGATAAATCCTGCAAGTATCAAAGAATTTTGAATAAAACAAACTCTAACCCTAACACTAGCTCTTTCCCTAATCCTAACGTTTTTATGAAATGTTTGATCATAGAATTTGTAAACTTGGGCAGCCTAGTGGGGCAACCTAAGGGATGAATAGTGTGCAATATCAAAGAAATCTGTCCAAAAATTTGATGGAGTATGTCACTACATACATATTTCCCTGTTATCTCCTAAAGGACTCTTGGATAAAGTTGTTTTTACATGTTTCAGCTTAGGCCTACTGTCACAAGAACAAACCAGAGATTGCTCAGAGAATTGATGGAGTATGAAGTTTCAAGCAGCTAGCACCAATGCTGTTTGATTTCCAGCTCCATTTCCATTTACCTGTATAGGACAAAATTAATGAAACGTTAAAATACACACTGTTCCTTACACTGAACCATTGAACATAGGAGGTTCTAACATGTGGAGTATAGTAAGATTAGGAGAAAAATGAATCCTTTCCAGTATCAAAGAAATTTGAAAAAAAGTAACTCTAACACTAACACTAGCTCTAACACTAGCCCTAACACTATACTTAACACAAATCCTAAGCTGATTGAAAAACTGATGATCCTAGAAGTCCCGAACTTGGTAAGCCTAATGGGCTAAGCTATCAGATGAATCCTATGCAGTATCAAGGAAATATGACCAAATAATTGAGGTGGTATTTCAGTTCATGCATATATTTCTGTTTTCTGCTAAAAGGCTCTCTCATATACTTGTTTTTACCATCTTCATCTTAGGGCTACTTTCACAAGGGACAAACCAGCAGTTTCCACAGAGAACTGATTCAGTGTTTGAAGTTTCAAGCATCTAGCACCAACCCAGTTTGATTTAAACCTCCATTTTCATTTACCAATATATGTCAATATGAAGTGAAACCTTAAAATACAGAGTGTCCCTGTTAGCAAACCATTGGAATGAAAAGGCCCAAACCTAAGGAGCATATTAAGGCTAGGTAAAAGATGACTCCTTCCAAGTATCAAAGAAATTTGTACAAAACTTACTCTCACCCTAACACATATCTAATCCTAGCCCTAACCCTAAACCTAACACTAACCCTACTGGATTAGAGAACAATTGATCCTAGAAGCCCCACACTTGGAGAGTTTTGTGGGGTAAGCTAAATAATGAATCCTACTCACTATCCCTAAACCTAACCCTAGGACTAAACCAAAACCAAGCAATAGCCCTAACTCTAAACATTAACTTAAACCAAAACATCTAGACATATCAATAACCCTAATTCGAGTTCTACCACTAACTTTAAAACTAACACTGACCCTAACTCATATCCTAACACTCAACCTAGCTCTATACACCACCCTCACCTTAAACCGAATGCTATAATAACCCTAACAATAATTCAATTCCTATCCCTAACCCTAAAACGAACCCTGACCTGACTCTTATCCTAACACAAACCGTAGCTATAAATATCATCCTAAAGTTAAACCTAACCCTAACACTAAACCTAACAAAAATACTAAAACTAACCTAATTTTACCCCTAGTTCTTACATTAGCCATTACCCTAATCCTATCCCTAACACTAATACAAGAACTAGCACTAATCTGAGCCCTAAACCTAATTTTAACTCTAACTCTAACCCTAACCATAGCCCAAACCTAGCTCTAAATCAATCCCTTACCCTAAGCAAAATCTTAATAACCCTAGACCTATCCCTAATCCTTAGGCTAACCAAAACACTAACTCTATTAATAGCCCTAACCCTAGCTCTCATTCTAGCTCTAACCCTATCCCAAATTCTAACCCTAACCCTGACCCCTATAATGACCCTACCTCTCATCCTATGTCTAACTCTAACCCTAACTCTAACCCAAAACATATGGTAATCCTATCCTTAGATGAAACCCTGAAGCTAACTCCTAGCCTAGCCCTAACCATAGCTCAGAAACTAACCCTTACGCTAAAAATAACCCTAAATTTATCCATAGTTCTAACCCTCACCCTATCCCTAACTCATGACCTAATCCTAACCATAACACTAGCCATAACCTTAACTCTAACTGTACCCATTACCTTAAACATTACCTTTACCCTAATGCTAACCCTAGGCCTAACCCTAAACTTATCACTATCCCCTAAACTCTCAATTACCCTAAACCTAACTTGAACCCTAAACCTAATGTTATCACTACCCTAATGCTAACCCTAATGCTAATTCGAGCCCTAACCCTAAACTAAAACCTAAACCAAAGCCCAACACTGACCCTGACATTAATAATTCCCCTAGTACTAAACCCGACTGTTACCCTATACCTAACCCTTACACTAGACTTAGACATAAACCTAACCATAAAACTATCCCTAACCATAACCAGAGACCTGACTTTAGCCTATCCATAATCCTAGCCCTAACCCTAGCACAAACCCTAGTCCTTAGCCTAGCCCTAAACATAGCCTTAATTATAACCCAAACCCTAATCCTAGGCCTAAACCTAACACTAACCATAGCCCTAATCTTAGACCTAATTTAGCCCTTTCCCTAACACTAACCCTCATCCTAGCCCAAATATTAACTCTAACTCTCACTATAGCCCTAAATCTAGTTCTAACCCTATACATTATGGGAAGCCTAATCCTAGCCTGAACCGTAGGTCTAAGCCTAGCCCTATTCATATCCCTGGCCATAATCCTAGATCTAACCCTAACTCTAAATCTAACCCTAAAAATAAGCTTAAGCCTAAACCTAACCCTAGCCCTAACCCTAAGACTAATTGTAAATCTAGCCCTAACCCTAACCCTAACACTAAAACAAAACCAAACCATAGACGTAACCCTAATCCTTAACATAAACCAAGTCCTAATCCTACACCTAGCCCTAACCCTAGCAATAATTCGAGTCTTAAGCCGAACCCTATAAATAATCCTCACCCTGACTCTGGCCTTAACACTAAACCTAGGTGTAAACATCACCCTGACTCTAAACCTAAAACTAACAATAGACCTAGCCCTAACACCTAACACGAAAATTAGCCCTAATCATAACCCTAGTACCTACATTAGCCATAACACTAACACTAGCCCTAACTTAACCCAAATCCTAGCCCTATTCTGAGCCCTAACCTTAGCTTTAACCCTAAATCTAACTCTAACCTTATCACTAATTGTAACTATAACCCTAGTTTTAACCCTAGATCTAACCCTATCCATTACCCTAACCATAACCCTAACCCTAATGCTAAACCTAGGCCTAAACCTAACACTATCCCTAATCTTCATCCTATCCATTATCCTAAATCTAACCTGAAACCTAAACCTAACCCTATTATTACACTGATCCTAAACTTAATGCTAATTCGAGTCCTAACTTTAAACCTTAACCTATCCAAAACACTAATCGTGACCATGACCCTAATAATACTCTTATCTCTAAACCTGAACCTCACTCTAAACCTAACACTTACACATGGTGTAGCCATAAACCTAATCCTAAAACTATCTTTAACCGTAACCCTAGACATGAAATTAGTCCTAACCATAATCCTAGCCCTAACCCTAGCCTAAATCCATATCCGAACCATAAAATGATACCTAACTCTAATTCTAACATTCTCCCTAGACCTAAAACTACTTATAACATTATCCCTTACCCCAAACCTAACCATAACCCAAAACCTAACTCTAACCCCCACCCTAACACTAGGCCTAATACTAGCCTAGTGCTAATCTTAGCCCTAATGTAATCCTATCCTAACCCTAACCCTAGACCTAAAACTAACTATAACTCTTGCCCTACCCTATCCCTAGTTCCATCCTTAGCCCTATCCTAACTCTAGATCTAAACCTCACTATAAATCTAAACCTAACTATAAATTTAACTGTAATCAGAAGCCAAACCAAACCCTAACACTACCCCTAACTATAATGATAATCCTAAAATTTTCCCTAGCCCTGGCCCTAGCCATAAAACAAAATCAAGCCATATCCCTAACCCAAACCCTTAAACTAAACAAAACCCAAACTTTACGCCTAGCCCTAACCCTAACTCTAAAAATTACTCTGACCCTGATGCTGACCCTAACACTAATCCTAGTTCTAATCATCACTCTAACTTAAATTAACCCTAACACTAGACCTAGCCTTAACCATAACCCTAAAACTAGCCTTAATTGTAACCCTAGTTCGTACATTAGTCATTATCCTAACCCTAGCATTAACCCTAAAACAAATCCTACCCTGGATCCAAGCCCTAAACCTAGCTTTAACCCTAATCTTAACCCTAACACTAGCCCTAAACCTAACCCTAACCCTAACCCTAACCCTAACCCTAACCATAGCTCTAAATTTATCTCTTAAACTAAGCCAAACCCTAACCCAATGCAAACCCTAGTCCTAACCCTAATCCTTACCTTAATGTCAACTCTAACCATACTACTAGTCTTAATCCTAGCCTTCATTCTACCTCTAAACCTTACCCTGATCCTCACCTGACTCTAAACGTAATCCTAGATCTAAACCTGACCCTAAACCTAAACCAAAACCTAACACTAGACCTACTGGTAAACCTAGACTTATGCCTAAGCCTAACATTACACCTAGACCCAAAGCTAATTTTAAAAATAGCTATAACTCCAGCCCTAGATCTAAACAAAATCCTAGCATTAGCCCTAACAATAACCCTTAACCTAAACCAAACACTGACCCTATCCCTGGACCTAACCCTAGTCCTAATTCTGGCTCTAACCCTAAATCTAACCCTATCTCGAACACTGACACTGATCCAAACACTTAAACTAGCTTTAAACCTGACAATAACCCAAAACCTAGACCTAACCTAACACTACACCTAGCCATAACCCTAAACCTAAAACTAGCCCTAAACATAACCCTAGCTTTTACATTACCCATAGTCTTAACCCTAGCCCTAAACCTAACACAAAACCTAGAGCTAATCCTAGGCCTAAACTTAGCTCTAAGCATAAACCTAAGCCTAGACATAAGCCAAAACCTAACTCTAACCCTAACCATCTCCTTAGACCTAACCCTACCTAAAAGCCTAACCCTTACACTAAATATAAGCCTAGCCCTATCCTAAATCCTAATCCTAAACCTAGACCTAATCCTAACCTTAACCCTAGCCCAAACATTAGCTCTAACCATAACCATTATCCTAACCCTAATCCTAACCCTAATTAAAACCCTTTCCCTAACACTAAACCTAACTCTAACCATAAGCTTGAACTTAGAACTAAACCTAATCCTAACCCTCACACTAGCCCTAACCCTAGCTCAAACACTAACCTTTATCCTAAACTAATCATAACCTTAACCCTAAACTAACACTTATTCTAACCCTATCACTTACCCTAAACCAAACCCTATCCCTATCCCTAAACCTAACCCTAATCATAGACTTCATCCCAACCATAACCTAGCCCTCACCCTAGCTCTAAAACTATCCATTACACTAAATATAAACCTAACTCTAATGCTAAGCCTAACCTGATCCCTGAAACCTAACCCACCTGTTACCATAAACCTCAACTAAAACCTAAAGTAAACACTTCCATTACCTTAACTCTAAAACTAACCCTAACAGTAATTTGAGCCCTAGTTCCTTAATATTAGCATAAACCAAAAGCTAACCCTGACCCTGACCGTGACACTAATAATATTTCTAGCTCTAAGCTGACCTGTAACCTAAACCTAACCCTTACACTACACGTAGCCATAACCTAACCCTAAAACTATTCTTAACCATAACCCTAGACCTGATATTATCCCTAGCCCAAGTCCTAGCCCTAACCCTATCAGAATACCTACCCCTCATTCTAGCCCTAATCCTAGCCTTAATCTTAAACTGAAGATAAACCTAGGCCTAATTCTAATTCTAAACCTCACCCTAGCCCTAAACCTACCTATAACCACACCCATTACCCTAAACTTAACCCTAACCAGAGTGCTGACCCTAACCCTAGCCCAAACCCTAGGATTAACCTTAACACTAACCCTATTCCTAATCCTAGCCTTAATTTAGCCCTAACAGTAACACTCACCCTAAGCCTACTCCTAAGAGTAACTAATTCTAACCCTAGACGTATCCTTAGTTCTAACCATATTCCTTACCATAACCCTAACACTAGCCCTAACCCTAGTATGAGCCCTAACCCTAGATCAATCCTAACTCTAAATATAACCCTAACATCAAGCCTAAACTTCACTCTAACACTAGCCCTAACCCTGATGCTAATTCAAAATCTAGCTTTAACCCTAGCCCTAGAACTAAAACAAGACTGAGCCATAGACCTAAGCATAACCCTTAACCTAAACCAAAACCTAACCCTACACAAACCACAAATTTAGCCCTATTCGAGTCCTAAACCTAAAACTAGAACTAACCCTGATCCTGACACTGACACTAAATATAACCCTTGCTCTAACCTTCACCCTAACCCTAACCCTAAAATTGGCACAAATTGTAATATTAGTTCATACATTAGCCATAGCCCTAACCCTAGCCCTAACCAAACCCAAAACCTAGTCCTTATTTGAGACTTAACCCTAGTTTTAAACCTAATATTAATCAAAAATCTAGCCCTAATCCTTACCCTAACCCTAGCCAGAATCCTAACCATAACCCTAGCCTTATCACTAGCTCTCACCCTATCCATTATCCTAACCATAACCATAAACCTAATGGTAACCCTAGGCCTAACCCTAACTTATCACTAACCCTAACTATTTCATTAACCTAAACATAACCTGAACCCTAAACCTAAACCTATCATTACCCTAGCCCTAACCCTAATGCTAATTTGAGCCCTAATCCTAAACTTAACCTAAGCCAAGCCCTAACTCTGATCCTTCCCGTAATAATATACCTAGCTGTAACTGTGACCCTACCCATAAACCTAAACCTTATACTAGAACTAGCCATAAAACTAACCCTAAAACTCTTCCTCACATAACCATAGACCTCACATTTGCCCTAGATGTAATCCTAGCCCTAACCTTAACACAAACCATAGTCCTAAACCTAAACATAAAACTAAACCTTGCCCTAATCCTATCCATAAACCTAGGCCTAAACTTAGCTCTAACCCTATCAATTATCCTAAACATAGCCCTAATTCTAATGCTAACCTATGGCCTAAATCTAACACTATGCCTAACCTTAACTCTATCCATTATGCTTAAACCTAACCTTAACACTAAACCTAATCCTATCATTACCCTAACCCAAACCCTAATGCTAATTTGAGTCCTAACCCTAAACCCTAACCTAAAAAAAAACCTAAACATTACCCTGACCCTAATAATAGTCCTAGCTCTAAATTTGACGCTTACCCTAAATCTAAACCTTACACTAAACATAACAATAAACTTAACCCTAAAACTCTCCCTAACTGTAACCCTAGAACTGACATTTGCCCTAACACTAATCTTAGCCCTAACCAAAACACAAAACCTAGACCCCATCCTAGCCCTTAACCTAGCCTTAATAATAACTCGAAAGAAACCTGAGCCCTAACCCTAATTCAAACTTTTGTCCTAGTCCTAAAACTAGCTCTATCCCCATCATTTACACTAATTCAAACCCTAAGCTCAAAACTAACCCTAGGCCTAAACATAAACATAAATGTAGCCCTATTCCTAGCCTTAATTAAGCCCTATACCTAACCAAACCCTAAGTTTAGCCCTAAGACTAACTCTCACTCTTGCCCTAGCCATATCCCTAGTTCTAACCCTATTTTTATCATAACCCTAATCCTAGCTATAAACCTAGAACTAACGCTAGCCATATCTTTAGCTCTAGACCTAACACTAGATCTAAACCTAACTCTAAATCTAACTCTAAACCTAAGACTAAACCTAACCCTAACACTAGTCTTGAACCTAACACTAATCTTAAAACTAGCCCTAACCACAGCCCTAGCCATAAAACAAAACCGAGCCATAGCTCTAACTTTAAAGCTTAACCTAAACCAAAATTTAAACCTACATCTAGCCCTAAACCTAGCCCTAATTCTAGTCCAAATCCTAACCCTAAAACTACCCCTGACCTTAATTTTGACCCTAATACTAACCCTAGCTCTAAATATCACCCTAATGTTAAACCTAACCCTAACACTAGACCTAGTCCTAACCCAATCTTATAACTAGCCCTAATTGTAACTCTACTGCAAACATTGGCCATAACTCTGAATTTAGCCCTAACTCTAACCAAAATTTAGACCTAATCTGAAAACTAATTCTAGCTTTAATACTAAACCTAATCCTAACACTAGCACTAACCCTACCCTAAATGAAGCCCTAACCCCAGGTCTAACACTATCACTTACCCTAATCCAACCCTAACCCTACTGCTAACACTAGTCCTAACACTAATCCTATTACCAGTACTAACCCTAGCCCTCAATCTAGCTCTAACCATAACTCAAACCTGACACTTCTTTTGACCCTAATGGAAAACATAGGTCTAAACCTGACCCTAAACCTGTACTGAACTATAACACTTGCACTAGAAATAAACCTACTCCTAAACCTAACCTTAACACTAGCCCTAGACCTAAACCTAATTCTAAATCTAGCTATATTTCTAGGCCTAAACCTAAACAAAAACCTAGACCTAGCCCTAATAATAAATCTTAACCTAACCTAAACACTAACAATAGCCCTAAACCTAACCCTAGTGATAATTCTGGCTTTAACCCTAAAGCTAAATCTAAACTGAACACTGACCCTGACCCTAACACTAACTCTAGCTCTAAACTTCACACTAACAGTAACCCTAACCCTAACACTTGACCTAGCCATAACACTAACCCAAAAATTGGCACCAATCATCACCCTAGTTTGTACATTAGCTGTAGCCCTATAACTAGCCCTCACCTAAACCAAAAAACTAGCCCTAATCCGAGCGTGAACTCCAGCTTTAACCCTAACACGAAACCTAGCCATAAGCCAGTCCTTAACCCTTCCCTAAACCTAGCTCTTATCCTACTTGTTACCTTAAGCCAAACCCTATACATAATGCTAACCCTAGTCCTAATCCTAATTAATAGCCTAACCCAAATCCTAAACCTATTCATAGTCCTAACCCTAGCCCTCATTCTAACCATAACCCATTCTCTAACCATAACCCATTCTAACCATAACCTCATTCTCTAACCATAACCCAAACCCTAATCCTAACCATGAAACTTATACTGACGCTAACACTAACCGTAGGTCTAATCCTGACCCTAACCCGAACCCGAACCCTAACATTAGCCCTACCAGTAATCCTATACCTAAACCTAAACCTAAAACTAGTCCTAGACTTAAACCTAATCCTAAATCTAGCCATAACTGCAGCCTAGACCTGAACAATAACCTTGCCCTTGCCCTAACCATCACCCTTAACATAACCCAAACACTAACCCTAATTCTAGACCTAACCCTAGTCCTAATTCTGTCACTAACCCCAACACTTACACTAACCTGAACACTGTCCCTGACCCTAACATAAACCTAGCTCCAAAGCTCACCCTAACTCAAAACCTAATCCTAACACTACACCTAGCCATAACCTTAACCCTACAACTAGCCCTAATCATAACCCTAACTCTTAACTACCCATGGCCCTAACCCTATGCCTAAAATAACACAAAATTTAGCCATAATCCTAGTAATAAACCTAGCCCTAAATGTAACCCTAAACTAACCCTAGCCCTAACCTTATCCCTAACCCTCCCCTTAGACCTAAACCTTGCTCAAAGCCTAACCTTTACCATAAACATAACCCTAGACCTATCCCAAACCCTAACTTAACACTAGCCATAATATTAACCTTAACTGTAGCCCTAAACAGTTCTAATTATATACACTACCCTAACCCTAGCCCTAATCCTAACCATAACCCTAACCCTAACCCTAGGTCTAATCCTATCCATTTCCTAACCATAATCCTAACCATAATTCTAATCCTAGGCTTAATCCTAACCCTCACACAATCCCTAAACCTATCCATTACTCTAAAACTAACCTGTACCCTAATCCTAAGCCTATTCATTACCCTGACACTAACTCTAACCCTAATGCTAATTAAAGCCCTAACCTAAACCTTAACCTACACTGAACCAAAAGCAATACCCTGACCTCAATAATATATCTAGCTCTAAACTTGAGCCTTATCCTAAATCTAACCCTTACACTAGACCTAACCATAAATATAACCCTAAATCTATCCCTAACCATAACCATTTACCCTAACACAAACCCTAGCTCTAAACCTTATCCTAACCAAAAAACTAACCCTAATATTAGACAAACCCTAAATCTACCCATAACAATAACCCTAGCTCTTACATTACCCATACACCTAACACTAGCCCTAAACCTCAAACAAAACCTAGCCCTAACCCTATTCCTAAACCTAGACCTAAGTGTAACCCTAACCCAATCCCTAGCACTAACCTTAATCCTAACACTGGCCCTGGCTCTAACTCTACTCAAACTCTAATCCTTACCCTAAACATAACAATAGCCCTAACCTTCAACCTAACCCTAAACCTAGCCCTACACCTAACTGTAACCATAGCAGAAATCCTAGCACAAACTCTATCCATTACGTTAAACATAACCCTAACCCTAATGTTAAACCAAGCCATAACCCTAACACTAACACTAACCATAGCCCTGACTCTAATCGTAACCCTCACCCTGCCCTAACACAAGCTCAGACCATAACACTTCTGCTAAACCTAACACTAACACTAACCATAGGCCTATCTTTAACCTATCCAATATCCTAAGGTTAACACAAGCCCTAACACTAACACTTACCCTATCCTTTACCCTAAACATAAACCTAATCCAAATGCTAACCCTAGGCCTAACCCTAATCCTATTTGTAACACTAACCCTATCTATTAATCTAAACTTTACCTGAACTCTAAACCTAACATTATTTATTACTTTAACCCTAACCCTAATGCTAATTTGAGCCCTTACCCTAAACCTTATCCTAAACCAAAACCTAAAGCAGACTCTGACCATAACATTACACCAAGCTCTAAACCTTTTACCCTAAACCTAACTTTCCAATAGACCTAGCCATAAACCTAAAGTTAACACCATTCCTAACCATAACCCTAAACCTTACACTAGCCCTAGCCCTAATCCTTCTTCTAAACCTAACACAAATAATAGCCCTCAACCTAGCCCCAAAAACTAGCGTTAATCCTAACGCAAACACTCACCCTATTCCTATACCTAATTTTAGCCCTCGCCCTAGCCCTGAACCTAGCCATAACCTCATCCCTTCCCCTAAAACTAACCATAATCCTGACCGTAACACTAACCTTAATTCTAGCCCTAAACATGGGCCTAACCCTAAAACTAAACCTAGTGCTAATCTAGCCCTAATTTAGCCTTAACCCTAAGCAAATCCCTAACTCTAGCCCTAAGAATAACTCGAACTCTCAACCTAGCCCTATTTCTACTTCTAAAACTTTCAATTACCTTAACCCTAACACTAGACCTAATCTTAGCCTTAACCCTAGATCTAACCATAACTCTAAATCTAACCCTAACCTTAAGCCTAAAGCTCACCCTACCACTAGCTGAACACTATCTCTAATTATAAAACTAAACTTAACCCTAGCTGTAGCCCTAAAACAAAACCGAGCCATTACCCTAACCCTAAAAGTAACCTAAACCAAACCCTAACCATACAACTAGCCATAACTCTAGCTGAAATTCAAGTCCTAGGACTAAAAATAACCCTTACCCTGACTCATATCCAAACACTAACCCTAGCTCTATATATCATCCTAACCATAAAGCAAATGGTAACACCATTCCTAGCTCAAACCCTAACCCTAAAACTAACACTAATAATAACCCTAGTTCTTACAATAACCATAGTCCTAACCCCCAAACAAAAATATCCCTAATCTGAGCCCTATAACTAGATTTAATCCTAACCCTAGCCGTAGCCCTAAAACTAACATTATCCCTAGCTCTCAGCCTAGCTGTAACCCTATCCCTTATGCTAAACCAAACCCTGTCCCTAATGCTAGCCCTAGTCCTAATCATAATTCTTAGCCTAAATCAAAATCTAACCCTATTTCTATTCAAAAACCTAACTTTTTTTCTAGCTCTAAACCTAAACCAAAACCTAACCCTAACCTTAACCCTTATTCTGACCCTAACATTAATTATAGGTCTAAACCTGACCCTAACCCTTAACTGAAACCTGAAACTAGCCCTACCAGTAAACTTTACCTAAACCTAACCATAACACTAACCCTAGACCTAAACCTAATCCTAAATCTATTGATAACTCTAGCACTAGATGTAAACAAAAACTTAGTCCTAGCCCTAAAAATAACCCTTAACCTAAACCAAACAATAACACAACCCCTAGACCTAACCCTACTCCTGATTCTGGCTTTCACCCTAACTCTAATCTGAAAACTGACCCTGACACTAATAATAAAACTAGCTCTAAAACTAACTCTAAACCAAAATCTAAACCTAGCCATAACTCTAACCCTAAAACTAGCCCTAATTAGAAACCTACATCTTACATTACTCATAGAATTAACCCTAGACCTAAACCTAACACAAAACCTAGCCCTAATACAAGGCCTCAACCTATTGTAAGCATAACCCTAACTCTATACCTAGCCCTAACCCTAAGCCTCACCCTCACCTTAGACCTAAGCATAGCTCAAAGCCTAACCTTTGGCCTAAACATAACCCTAGCCTTATCTATAACAATAACCCTAACCCTAGCCCTAACTCTAATCCTAACCCTAACTCTATATATTACCCTTATGATAACCTTATTACTAATGCTAACCCCAGGCCTAACCCTAACCCTATTGCAAACCCTAAATCTCTCCATTACCCTAAACCTACCCTTAACCCTAAACCTAACCCTATTCATTACCCTAAACCTAATTCTAACCCTAATGCTCATTTGAGCCCTATCCATAAATCTGAACCTAATACAAACCATAACACTGACCCTGAACCTAAAAATACCCCTAGCTCTAAAACTGACCCTTACCCTAAACTTAACACTAGACTAAGACATAGACCTAATGCTAAATCTACTCCTAACTATAACAGTATACCTGACATTATCCCTAGCCCTAATTCTAGAACTAACCCTACAACAAACCCTAGCCCTCATCCTAGGCCTAAACCTAGCCTTAATCATAACTGTAACCTTAAACCTAGGGTAATACTAGTTCTCAACCACACTCTACCTTTAAACCTAGCTATAACACATCCCTTACCCTAAACTTAACCCTAAGCCTAGCCCTAATGCTATGCCTCAGCTGAACACTAACCTTAGTTCTAATACTTGCCCTGATTTAGCACTATCCCTAAAACTAACCATAACTCTAGCACTAAGACTAACTCTAACTCTCACCCTAGCTTTATCCCTAGTTCTATCCCTATCATTTACCATAACCCTGAACCTAGCCGTAACACTTCCCCTATTATTAAACCTAGCCCTAACTCTAGATCTACCCCTAACTCCAAGTCTTAAACTAACCCTAAGCCTAAGCCTAACACAAACACTAGCCCTGACAATAATGCTAATCATATACACTAGGACTAAAACAAAACTGAGCAATAGAGGCTGAGAATGTGGCTCAAGCAGTAGCAAATTCAGCTGGCATGCGTGGGGTGCTGACTTTGATCCTCAGAAACAATAAAAATATAATTAAAAAAATGTTGTGTCCACCAAAAACTAAAAAAAAAAAAATTAAAAAAGTAAAAAATTATCTCTCTCTAAAAACAAAAACAACAACAACAACAACAACAAAAAAAACTGATCAATAATCCTAACCTTAAGCCTTAACTTAAACCAAACCCTAACACTACACGTAGACCAAACTCTAGCCCTAATTTGAGACCTAACAATAACCTTAAACAAATCCTGACCCGGAATCATATCCTAACACTCACCCTAGGTCTAAACACCACCCTAAACTTAAACTAAACCCTAACAGTAACCCTAGCCTTAATTCGAGTCATAACCCTAACCTTCAAATTAACCCTGAGGCTGACATCCTAAAAGTCACCCTAGCTCTAAATACCGCCCTCACCTTAAACTGAAACCTAACAGTAATCCTAGCCCTTATTTGAGTCATAACCCTAACCCTAAAACTAACACTGTCTCTGAATCATATTCTAATACTAACCTAGCTATAAATATAACCTTAACATTAAACCTAACCCTAATACTAGACCTACCATTACCCCTAACACTAATTGTAAATCTAGTTCTTACATCCATTGCCATAACATTAGCCCTAATCCTAACACAAAATTTAGCCCTAATCTGAGCCCTAAACATATATTGAAGCCTAACCCTAACCCTAATTCTAGCCCTAACCTAAGCCTATCCCTTACCCAAGAAAAAACCTAACCCTAATGGTAACACTAGACCTATCCCTAATCCTTAAGCTAACCAAAACTCTAACCCTATTAATAGTTATAACTCTACCCTCACTCTAGCTCTAACACTATGCCAAACCCTAATGTTAACCCTTACCATTATTTTGACCCTAACACTAACCCTAGGTCTAACCCTAGACCAAACCCTAACACTAGCCCTAGACCTAAACCAAATCCAAAATCTACCTTAACTCTAGCCCTAGACCTAAACATATCCCATCCCTAGCCCTTAAACTAATCCTTAACCTAACACAAACACTAACCCTACCTCTAGACCTAAACCTACTACTAATTCTGGCTGTAACCCTAACTCTAACTCTAACCCAAACATGACCCTGCCTTTAAGAGTAAATCTACCTCTAAACCTTACCCTAAACAAAAATCTAAACCTAGCACTAGACCTAGCCCACATTCTAACCATAAAACTAGCCCTAATCATAACCCTAGCTATTACATTACCCACAGCCCTAACTCTGTGCCTAAACCTAACACAAAACCTAGAGCTAATCCTAGTCCTAAGCATAACCCTAACACTTACACTAATCTAACACTTGATTAGTCCTAAGCCTAGATCAAAGCTGAAACTTTATCCTAAATATAAACCTACACCTATCTCTAAATATACCCCTAACACTAGCCCCTAATCCTAAACTTAACCCTAGCCCAAACCTAGCTCTAAACCTACCCATTACCCTAAAACTAACCCTAAACCTATTGGTAACACTAGGCCTAAACGTAACCCTAATCCTAACCAGAAAACTAACACTAGACCTAACCCTAAACCTCACACTCACCATAGACCTAACTCTAACTCAAACGCTAGCCCTTACTATAAACGTAAATGTAACCATAGCCCTAACCCTAAACCTAAACCTCAATCTAACACAAACCATATCCCTGTGCCTACATATAATCATATCCATTACTTTAACCCTAACCCTCCCCCTAATGATGATGCTAGCCCTAATCCAACCCTAACCCTAACCATACTCTAATTTATCCCTAGATTTAACTCTAAACCTAGCCCTCTCCCTAGTCCTAACCCTAGCTCAAAACCTAACCCTTATGCTAAACATAACCATAACACTAAACCTAGTACTAACCCTAATCATAACCCTAACTCAAGACCTATTCCTAACCATAACAATAGCCCTAACCTTAGCTCTAACCCTATCCATTATCCTACCCAGTACCCTTAAGCTAATGCTAACCCTAGGGCTAACACTAACCCTAGGGCTAACCCAAACCCTATCACTAAACCTAACCCTATCAATTACCTTAAACCTAACCTGAACCCTAAACAAAAACCTATCATTACCCTAACCCTGAACTTAATGCTTATTTAATCTGTAACCCAAACCCTAACCTCAACCAAACTCTAACCTGATCCTGACCCTAATAATTCCCCTAGCTCTTAACCTGATGCTTAACCATAAACATAACCCTCACACAAGACCTAGCCATAAACCTAATCCTAAAACTGTTCTCTCCTCAACTGTAACCCCACACCTGACATTAGCCCTAGCCTTAATCCAAGCCCTAACCCTAACAAAAATCCCAGCCCTTTTTCTAGCCCTAAACCTAGATAATCCTAACCCTAACCCTAGCTCTAACCCCAATACTAACCCTAGCCCTAATCTTAGCCTTAATATCACCCTATCTTTAAACCTAACCTTAACCCTAGATCTAAGAATAAATCTAACTCTCACACTAGCAATATCACTAGTGCTAACCCTATCCCTTACTGTAACCCTAACCCTTGCCCTAAATTTAGTACTAACCCTTGCCCTATCTATAGCCTAAGCACCAACCTTGGATCATAATCTATCTCTAAATGTAAAGCTAACCCAAAGACTAAGCCTAACCCTAACACTAGCCCTAACCCTAACACTAATCCTAAAACTAGCCTTAATCCTAGCCCTAGCCCTTAAAGAAAACTGAGCCATAAGCTCCATTCCTAACCCTTAAACTAAACCAAACCCTAACTATATACCTACCCTAAGCCTAGCCAGCATTCAAGTTTTAAGCTGAACCCTAAAACTAACCCTGACACTGACTCTTACACTAACACTAATCCTAGCTCTAAATATAAACCTAATCCTAACACTAACCCTAACACTAAACCTAGCCCTAATCTTAACCCTAAAATTAGCCCTAATCATAACCCTTTTACTTACATTGCCGTAATCCTAAACCTAGCATTATCTTAACCAAAATCCTAGCCCTAATTCGAGCCCTAAACGGAGCTTTGACCCTAAACCTAACCCTAACCCTAGCCCTAGCCCTAATCATAGCCATAACCCTAGCCCTAACCCTATACATTACCATAACAATAACCCTAACCTTAATGCTAACCATAGGCCTAAACCTAACCCTATCGCTAATCCTATCCCTATCCATTTCCCTAAACCTAACATGAAGCCCAATTCTAAGCCTATCATTACCCAAACATCCTAATGCTAATTCAATCCCTAAATTTAAGCCCTAAGCTATTCCAAATCCTAACCTAGACCTTCACCTTAATAATTCCCCTAGTCCTAAACCTGACCCTAACCCTAAACCTAAACCTTACACTAGACGTACCCATAATCCTCACCCTAAAATTATCTTTAAGCATAAGTCTAGGCTTGAAATTAGCAATACTTCTAATCCTAGCCCTAACTCTAAAACAAAACCTAGCCCTCATCCTAGCCCTAAACCTATCCTTAATCATAACCCTAATCCTAACCCTTATTCTAAACATCACCCTACCTCTAAAAATAGCATAAGACCATCCCTTATCCTAAACTAAATTCTAATTCTAACCCTAATACTATGCTTAAACTGAAAACTACCCATAGACCTAATCCTAGCCCTAATGTAGACCTATCCCTAATCCTAACCCTAACCTTAGCCCTAAGACTAACAATAATTCTCACACTAGCCCCATCACTAGTTCTAATCCTAGCCCTTACCATAACCATAACCCTATCACTAACCCTTGTCCAATCCTTAGTCCTAGCCCAAACCCTAAGCCTAAGCCTCACACTAACACTAAACCTAATCCTAACGCTAATGATAAAACTAGCCCTAACCCTACCACTAGCAGTCAAACAAAACCACGCAATAGCCCTAACACTAAACCTAACTTAAACCAAACACTAACACTACACCTAGACCAGAATATAGCCTTAATTCAAGTCCTAACACTAAACTTAAAAGTATACCGGGCACTGCCTCATATGCTAAACTCACCTTAGCTTGAAACACCATCCTAAACTTAAACCAAAACCTAACAGTAACCCCAGCCCTTATTTGAGTCCTAACCCTAAACTTGACCCTGACTCATATCCTAAAACTAACCCTAGCTCCAAATATCACCCTAAACTTAAACTTAACCCTAACACTAAAACTAAACCCTACCCCTACCCCTAACCATAAAACTAACCCTAAGTGTAACCCTAGTTCTTGCCCTAACACTAATCCTAATAATAACACAAAACTAGCCCTAATCCGAACTCTAAACCTAACTTTAACCCTAACCCTACCATAACTCTAGCCCTAACTCTAGCTCTAAACCTATCCATTATGCTAAGTGAAACCCTAACCCTAATGTTAAACCTAGACCTATCCCTAATCTTTAGGCTAACCAAAATCGTAACCATATTAATAGTCCTATCCCTCATTCCAGTTCTAATCCTATCCCAAACCTTTTCACCATCCCTGACCCTTATTCTCATCCTAACACAAAAACTAGTTATAAAACTGACCTTAAACCTAGCGCAAACCCTAACACTGGCCATACTGCTAACTTATACATAAATCTAACCCTAACCCTAGCACTAAAAATAACTCTAACTCTCAAACTATCCCTATCCCTAGTTCTAAGCCTATCTATTACCATAACCCTAACCCTAGCCGTATTCTTAGTTCTAGCCCCAAATCTAACCCTAACTCGAAATCTAAGCCTAAGCCTAAGCCTAAGCAAAACACTAAAACTAGCCCTAACCCTAACCCCAGAAGTAAAACAAACTGAGCAATAGCCCTAACCATAAAACTTAACACTACACCTAGACCTAACCATAGCCTTAATTTGAGTTCTAAAGCTAACCTTAAATCGAACCCTGACCCTGACTCATATCCAAATGCTCACCCTAGCTCTTAACACCTTCCTAATCATAAACTGAAACTTAAATGGAAACGTATTCCTAATTCGAGTCCTAACCCTAACCCTGACCTTGACTCATATCATAACACTAACCATCACTCTAAATATCATCCTAATCTTAAACCTAACCCTAGCACCAGACCTACCCCTAACCCTGAACCTAAAACTAACCCTCATTGTAACCATAGTTCTTACATTAGCAATTGTCCTATCATTAGCCCTAACCCTAACCCAAAAACTAGCCCTAATCTGAGCCCTAAACCTAGATTTAACCCTAACCCTAACTATAGCCTTAACCCTAGCTCTAAGGCTATCCCTTATCCTATGAATAACCTTAACACTAATGGTAGCCCTAGATCTATGCCTAATCATTAGGCTAACCAAAATCCTAACATTATTAATAGTCCTGACCCTAGCCATCATTCTAGGTCTAATCCTATCCCAATCCCAAACTCTAATCCTGACCCTTATCCTGACCCTAACACAAACCCTAGTTCTAAACCTGATGCTAACATTAGACTAAGACCTAACACTAGCCCTAACCCTAGCTCTAAATCTAACCATTACCCTAACCCTAACCCTAACCCTAATTGTAAACCTAGCATTAACCCTAACCAAAATCCTAACTCTAAAAAGAAAACTAACCCTAGACCTAGCCCTAAACTAATACTTACTATAACCCTAACCATAGATCAAACCTTAACCCTTACCATAAACCTAAACATAACCATAGACCTAACCCTAAACTGAAATGAAAATCTTGCCATGTCCCTAACACTAAATTTACATCTAACCGTATTTATTACCCTAAACCTAAACCTAAACTTAATTATAACCATTCCTCTAACCCTAACCCTAAACCTAAACCTACCATATTCCTATCCCTAAACATAACCCTGAACCTAACCCTTACTCTATTACTAATCATAGCTCAGAACCTAACTCTTACACTAAACATAACACTAATACTAACCCTAGTACTAATGCATACCCTAACACTAACTCAATACCTAATCCTAACCATAAGTCTAGCTATAAACTTAGCTCTAACTGTACCCATTACCCTAATCATAACCCTTACCCGAATGCTAATTCTAGGCCTAACCCTATCTCTAGACCTAATCTTAACCATAACCCTAGGCCTAAACATAACTCTAACTTAACTCTAGCTCTAAGCATTACCTTAAACATAACCATTACCCTAAACATAACCCTTTCCCTAATGTTAACCCTACGTCTAACCCTAAACCTATCACTAACCCCAACCCTATCAATTACCCTAAACCTAACCTGAACCCTAAATCTAACCCTATCATTACCCTAATCATAACCTAATGCAAATTTGAGCCCTTACCCTAAACTCAAACCTAAAAGAAACCCTAACCATGACCCTGACCTTACTAATTCCTCTAGCTCTAACCTGACCCTTACCCTAAACCTAATCCTCACATTAGACCTAGCCAAAACCCAACCCTAAAACTATCCATAACCATAGCAGTAGACCTGATATTAGCCCTAGATATAATCCTAGCCCTAACCTGAACACAAACCCTAGCCCATATTAGCACTAAACATAGCCTTAATCATAACCTTAATCTTAAACCTAGGCCTAAATTAAAACCAACCCTATCCCTAATTGCAGACATAACTTAGCCCTATCCCTAACCCTAACCCTAACCCTAGCCCTAAAACTAAGTCTAACTCTCTCCCTACCCCTAAAACTAGTTATAACTCTATCCCTTTCTGGAACTCTAAACCTAGCCCTAACCCTAGGCCTCCACCTAGCCATTTCATTAGCCCTAGCCCTACCTTGGATCTAACCTTAACTCTAAATCTAACGTTAATGCAAAGCCTAAGCCTAAATCTAACACTAACCCTAACCCTAATGAAACTTCTAAAAGTAGCCCTAACTCTAGGTCTAGCCCTAATACAAAACCGAGCCATATCCCTAATCCTAAACCTTAACCTAAACCAAACCCTAACCCTACACCTAGCCCTAACTCTAGCCCTAATTCTAGTTTTAAGCATAACCCTAAAACTAACCCTAACCCTGATTCTGATGCTAACACTAACCCTAGCTTTAAACATTACCCTAAACAAAACCCTAAATATAACACTAGAACCAGCCCTAACCCTAACTCTAACCCTAACCCTAAAACTAGTCCTAATTTTAACCCTAGTACTTATATTAGCCATAATCCTAACCATAGTCCTAACTTAACCTAAAACCTAGCCTAATCTGAGCCCTAAAACAAGCTTTAAACATAACCCTAACCGTAACCCTAAACCTAGCACTAATAATAACCATAACCATAGCTCTAAACCTAGCTCTAACCCTAGCCATTACCCTAACCATAATCCTAATGCTAATGCTAACCCTAGGCCTAAACCTTACCATATCCCTAATCCTAACCCTATCCATTACCCTAAACCTAACTTGAAACATAAACATAACTATATCTTTACCCTAATCCTAAACCTATGCTATTAAGAGCCCTAAATTTAAACCTTAATCTATCCCAAACACTAATCACTACCCTGACCCAAACAATACCCTTAGCTCTAAACCTGATCCTAACCCTTACACTAAATCTAACCTAACCCTAAACTATCTGTAACTATAAAGCTGGATCTGAAATTAGCCCTGGCCCTAATCCTAGCTCTAAACCTAGCCTTAATCTTAACCCAAACCATAACCCGAGGTTTAAGCCTAATTGTAAACCTCGCCCTAGCCCTAAACCTAGCTATAACCCCATCTGTTACCCTAAACCTAACCATGACCCTAAACTTAACCATAATCTTAAACCTAACCATAATCCTTGCCCTAACCCTAGGCCTAATCCTAATATTAAGCCTAGCACTAACCCTAATTTAGTCCTATCCTAACCTTAAATTTAGCATTAAGACTAACTCTAACTTTTGCCCTAGCCCTATCCCTAGTTCTATCCTTAGCCTAAGCCCAACCATGGATCTAAACCTAACTCTAAATTTAAACCTAACACTAAATTTAACCATAACCATAATCCTAAACCAAACCCTAACACTAGCCCTAAAAATAATCTTAATCCTACAACTTGCCTTAAGCCTAGCCCTAGCCTTCAAATAAAATCAAGTAATATCCCTAACCCAAACCCTTAACCTAAACCAAACCATAAACCTACACCTAGCCCTAACCCTAACCCTAACTCTAAAAACCACCCTGAACCTGACACTGATCCTAACACTATGTCCTAGCTCTAAACATCACCCTAACCTTAAATAACCTAACCCTTACCCTATCTCTTACCCTAAGTCAAACCCTAAACCAAATGCTAACCCTAGTCCTAACCCTAATTCTTAGCCAAACTTAAAATCTAATAGTATTGCTAGTCCTAACCCTAGCCCTCATTCTAGTTCTAACCCTAACCCTGACCCTTATTCTGATCCTAAGAGTTATCCTAAGTCTAAACCTGACCCTAACCCTAAAGCAAACATTAACACTAGCCCTACCGGTAAGCCTATTCCTATACCTGACCCTAACACTAGATCTAGACTCAAAATTATTCCTAAATATAGCTATAATTCTATCCCCAGACCTAAAAAAAATCCTAGCTCTAGCTCTAACGATAACCCTTAACTAAAACTAAACACTTACCCTTCCCCTAGACCTATCTCTAGTCCTAAATATGGCTCTAACCCTAACCCTAACCTTATCCGGAACACTGACCTTGACCCTAACATTAACCTATCTGTAAACATGACCCTAAACCAAAACCTAGTCCTAACACTAGACCTAGCCATGACCCAACCCTAATACTACCCCTAAACATTACCCTAGGCCTAACCCTATATTAACCCTAATCTTAAACCTAACAGTAGCCCTAACACTAACAATAGTACTAACCCTAGTCCTAAACATAACACAAAACATAGACATAATCCTAGGCCTAAACTTAGCTCAAAGCATAACCCTAACTCTAACCCTAGCCCTAACATTAACCATAACACTAACACTTGCCTTTTATCTAACCCTAGCTCAAAGCCAAAACCTTACCCTAAACATTACCCTAGCCCTATCCTAAACCATAACCCTAACCCTAGCTCTTATCCTAACCTTAATCCTAGCTCAAACTTTAGTTCTAAACCTGTCAATTACACTAACCCTAACCCTAATTATAACACTATCCCTAACACTAAACCTATACCTAACTATAAACATATCTCAAGACCTAACCATAAAGCTAAACCTCACCATAGCACTAACCCTAGCGGAAAAATTAAGCCTTACACTAGACCTAATCCTAAAATTAGCCCTAATCCATACCTTAACCCTAACCCTAACCTAACACTAAATCTAACATTATCCTTTACCCTAAACCTAACCCTAACTTTAATGAAAACTCTAGCCATAACCCGAACACTAAACCATACCCCAACAATAAACATCCCTAGACCTGAACGTAAACCTAACCCTCACCCTAGCCCTTACCCTAGCTCAAACACTAACACTTACCCTAACCTAACCATAGCCCTAGCTCTAAACCTAACAATACTGTAACCAAACCCTAGCCCTGCACCTAAACCTAACTCTAATTTTAAACTTAATCCAACCCATAACCTAGCCCTAACCCTAGCTCTTAATCTATCCATTATACTAAACATAACATTAACCTAATGCTAACCTTAACCCTCTTACTAAACCTAGCCCATCCATTAACCTAAACCTTAACTTAAACCTAAACCTAACCCTATCCATTACCCTAACTCTAAGCCAAAACCTAACACTAATTCAAGCCGTAAACATAAACTTTGACCTAAACTAAATGCTAAACCTGATCCTAACCCTAATAATACCCCTAACTCTAAACCTGACTTTTACCCTAACATAGCTCTGACACTAGACATTGCAATATCCTAACCCTTAAAATATCCTTAATCATAAACCTAGACTTGACATTAGCCCAAGCTTAGTTCTAGCTCTGAACCTAACAGAAAACCTAGCCTTAAACCTAGCATTAATCCTAACCTAAAAGCTAACCCTAGCCCTAATCCTAATTCTAAACCTCACCCTAGCCCTAAAGCTTGCTATAACCCCATCCATTCCCATAAACTTAATCCTAACCCCAATGCTAATTCTAAACCTAGCCCTACCCCTAGGCCTAACCCTAACACTAACCTTAGCCCTAATCCTAGCCCTATTTTAGCTTTAACCCTAACCTTAATGCTAAGCCTAGTCCTAAATCTAAATCTAACTCTAATCCTAGTCATTTCCCTAGTTCTAACCCTATACCTTACTATAACACTAACCCTAGCCGTAACCCTAACCCTGGATAAAACCCTAACTCTAAATCTAACCCTAACCCTAAGACTACACCTCACCCTAACACTAGCCCTAACCCTAACACTAATTCAAAATTGATCTAGCCCTAGCCCTAAAATAAAACCGAGCCATAGCCCTAATGCTAAGCCTAACCCAAGGAAGTCAAGATGAAGTGAAACCTAAAAACACAAATTGTTCCTGACAGCGAACATTAACTGAGAAGGCCCAACCTGAGAAACATGGTAATGCTAGGTAAAAGGTGAATCTTGACCTTTATCAAAGAAATTTGAACAAAACTAACTCTAAACCGAACATTTGTTGTAACCCTAGCCCTAAACCTAATCCTAAAACTAAGCCTTTCTTGTTTATAGAGCTTGATCATAAAAGTACCAAACCTGGTGTGCCTAGTAGGAAAAGGTAAGAGGTGAATCCCGCCCAATATCAAAAATTCTGACCAATAATTGGGGAAGGTGTTTCAGTACATACCTATTTCCCCTGTTTTCTGCTAAAGAGCTCTGGAAAAAATGTTTTTTCATGCTTCAGCTTAAGGTACTTTCACAAGGAAAAACCAGAGCATGCACATGGCGAAGTGACGGAGTGTGTGAAGCTTCATGCAGCTGGCACCAACCTTGTTTGATTTCCAGTTCCACTTCCATTCACACCTATAGGCCATAATGTAGTGAAAACTAAAAATTCAAAATGTTCCTGACACTGAACCATTGAACCTTTAAGGCCTAAACTTGGGAGCCTAATAAGGTTGGTCAAAGATGAATCCTGTACACTATCAAAGTAATCTGACCAAGATAAAATGGAAGCTCTTTTAGTACTTGTGTATTTTACTTGCTCCTAAAGCACTCAGAGATAAAGCTGTTTCTTTCTACTTCATCTTAGGGATACTTCAAGGAAACAAACCAGAGAATGCTCACTGAGAACTGATTGAGTGTGTGAAGTTTCCAGCTTCATTTCCATTCAAACCTATAGGGCAAAAAGAAGAGAAACATGAAAATTGAAATTGTTCCTGAGAGAAAACCATTTTACATAGGAGGCCCAAACATTTGGAGTATAGTCAAAATAGGACAAAAAAGGACAATCTGCCTTACAGATGAATCATGGGGAGTTTCAAAGAAATTTGACAAAATAATTGGGGGAGCGATTTCAGTACATGCATATTTCCCTTTTTTCTCGTAAAGTGTTCTCAGATAAATTTGGATTGCATGTTTTAGCTTATTATTAACTTCACAAGGAACAAACCAGAGAGTACCCACAGAGAACTGATTGAATGTGTGAAGTTTCAAGCGGTTAGCACCAAACTTGTTTGATTTCCAGCCACATGTCCATTTACCCATGTAGGTCAAAATGAAGTAAATCCATAAAATACAAATAGTTCCTGTCAGCAAAGAATTGAATCGAGAAGACCAAAACCTGGGAAACATAATAAGGGTAGGTAAAAATATATCCTGCCCAGTATCAAAGCAATGTGAACAAGACAAATTCTAACCCTAACACTAGACTGAACTCTAACCTAACCTGTTTAGAGAACCTTTGATCATAGAATCCTCAAAGATGAGGAGCCTAGTGGGACAAGCTAACAGATGAATCCTGCCCAGTATCAAAGAATTCTGACCAAATGATAAGGGGAGGTAGTTCAGTGCATACATATTTTCCTGTTGTTTCCTAAAATGCTCTCACATAGTGTTGTTTTTGCATGCTTCATCTTTGGGATACTTTCACAAGGATAAAACCAGAGCATCCTCACAGTGAACTGATTGAGTGTGTGAAGTTTCAAGCAGCTAGCAAAAACCTGTTTGATTTCTAGCTCTATGTCCCTTTACCCATATAGGTCAAAATGAAGTGAAACCTTAAAATAAAATCTGAAATATTGAGAGCAAACCAGTGAACCTAGAAGGTCCAAACCTGGGGAACATTGTAAGCCTAGTTAAAAGATAAATCATGCCTAGTATCAAAGAAATTTGAACAAAACTACTGTAAAACTAACAATAGATCTATCCTTAATCCTAATCCTACAGCTCACCCTAGCCTGTTTAGAGAACCTTTGATCATAGAAGTCCCAAACTAAGTGAGCCTAGTGGGGCTAGCTAACAGATGAATCCTGCACAGTATCAAAGAAATCTGAGCAAATAATTGGGGGAAATGTTTCAGTACATGCATATTTCCTTGATTTCTCCAAAGTGCTCTGGGATAAATTTGTTTGCATGTTTCAGCTGAGGGCAACATTCACAAGGAACTAAACAGAGAGTGCCCAGAGAGAATTGATTGAGGGTGTGCAGTTTCAAGCAGCTAGCACAACCCTGTTGGATTTTGTGCTCCATTTATTTTCAACAAAATAGTTCAAAATAAAGTAAAACCTTAGAATACAAACAGTTCCTGACAGCAAACCATTGAACTGAGAAGGCCCAAATGAGGGAACATTGTGAGGCTAGGTAAAACATGAATCCTGCCCAGTATCAAAGATACATGAACAAAACTGACTCTAACCCTAACACTAGGTTTAAACCTAGCCCTTACCCTAACCATAAAACTCACCCTAATCTCTTTAGAGAACCTTTTAACATAGAAGTCCCAAATTAAGGGAGCCTAGGGGGGCAAGCTAACAGATGAATCTTGTGCAGTATATAAGAAATCTGACCAAATAATTTGGGTAGGTAGTTCAGTACATGTATATTTCCCTGTTGTCTCCAACAGTACTTTTGGATAAAGATGTTTTTCCATGCTTCAGCTTTGGGAAACTTTCACAAGGAAGAAACCAGAGTGCCCACATAGAACAGATTGAGTTTGTGCAGTTTTAAGCAGCGAGCATCAACCCTGTTTGATTTCAAGTTCAATTTCCATTTTCCTGTATAGGTCAAAATGAAGGAAAGGTTAAAATACAAACCGTTCCTGACAGCAAACCATTGAAGGGATAAGGCCCAAACCTGGGGAAAAGAGTAAGGCTAGGTAAAAGATGAATTATGCCAAGTATCAAATGAATTTGAACAAAACTCACTCTAACTCTAACACTAGAGCTAACAAAACCCTAACCTTATTCTAACCTGTTTAGAGTACCGATGATCATAGAAGTCCCAAATTGGGGATCCTAGTGGTGCAACCTAACAAATGAATCTTGTGCAGTATCAAAAAAATTTGATGAAAAATTGGGGGAGATATTTCAGTATATTCATATTTCCCTGTTTTTTTTTTTTTTTTCTTAAAGTGCTCATGGATAAATTATTTTTCATGCTTCAGCTTAAGGTACTTTCACAAATAGAAACCAAAGAGTGTCCACAGAGAGCTGATTGAGTGTGCGAAGTTTCATGCCACTGGCACCAACACTGTTTGATTTCTACCTCCATTATATTCATACCTATAGGCCATAATGAAGTGAAACCTAAAAATTCAAACTCTCCCTGACACTGAACCATTGAATGTTGAAGGCCCAAACTTGGGGAGCCTACTAAGGCTAGCTCAAGGATGAATCCTGTACAGTATCAAATTAATCCATCCAAAAAAAATTTTGAAGCTCTTTCAGTACATGGGTATTCTGATTGCTCCTAAAGCACTCAAAGATAAAGTTGTTTCTTTCTAC
Organism: Marmota flaviventris; assembly: GCF_047511675.1. Taxonomy (NCBI): domain Eukaryota; kingdom Metazoa; phylum Chordata; class Mammalia; order Rodentia; family Sciuridae; genus Marmota; species Marmota flaviventris. The sequence continues at coordinate 14,164,160 of NC_092510.1, forward strand.
TTCAGCTTAGGGATACTTTCATGGCAAACACTGTATTATGCTCACTGATAATTGATGGAGTGGGTGAAGTTTCAAGCAGCTAGCCCAAACCGTGTTAGAATTCCAGCTTCATTTCAATTCACCTCTATAGGGCAAAACGAAGAGAAACTTGAAAATTGAAACTGTTCCTGAAAGCAAACCCTTTATGTAGGAGGCCCAAATATTTGGTGTATAGTCAAAATAGGAAAAAGATGAATCCTGCACAGTATCATAGAAATTTGAAAAAAAAAAAAAAAAAAAAAAAACTAAGTCTTACCTTAACACTAGGTCTAATGCTAGTCCTAACACTAACACTAACACTACCCTTAACCTGTTTAGAGTCCCTTTGATTCTAGAAGTCCCACACTTGGGGAGAGAATTTGGGTAGGGTAACAGATGAATCTTTCACAATATCAAAGAAATCTGACCAAATAATTGGGGATGCAGTTCAGTACATGCATATTTCCCTGTTTTCTCCTGAAGTGCTCTCACATAAAGTTGCTTTGCATGCTTCAGCTTAGGGCTATTTTTATAAGGAATAAACCAGACAGTGCCCTGTCGCGACCCCTTGCCCGCAAGGAAGACGCAACACTCGGGAATCTTCTCTCAGCAGTTTATTCAGGTCCCTTGATATTTCTTATTCTTTCTTCTTCTTCTTCCCGGATGCCCTTCCCAGCCTTAATAAAGCATCCCAAGCCCCAATGCAGAGCTGCCGCGTGGAGCTTTCTCACAGGGTGATGTACAGGGTGGTGAAAATCATGTGCCAACTCTCCCAGATAAGGAGTTGTTTGTCACATACCACAGCGGAGCCAGCGCCATCTCATAATGGCGACCATAGTCTGCAGAAACGGCAGAAGCGGCTCACCACAGTTCCCCCTTTTTGTTTTATTAAAACAACACAGGCGAGAGTAGAGGTCCTATCCCACTGTGCAGAAGTGGCTGCATAGTATGGCTCAGTCCTAAGGAGGGCCCTTCCCCAGATCCGAGGCCATATCAGCCGACGCCTTTTTTCGTGGGGCGGGGCGTGGATGCGTCTAACCCGCATGCAATAGGACATGCTCTCCTTGAGGTCCACGTCAAGGATCACTCAAGTGCAGTGCCTTGCCTCGCATCCTGTATCGTGACGATGGTGGGCGAAGGGGGATAGCTGAGGCTGAACTGTGGCTGTTATTAATGACAAACAAGTTGACAGCACCCTGAAAGAAAGGCACGGACTTTAAAGCGATAGTAAAGCACTAGTGTGGAAACCCATCTGCATGCAATGGCAGCAAGACCAGCAGAGTGCAAGGGCTTTCCAACACTAAGAGAATAACAAGGAAAGTCATGTCGATCCCAGTGCAATGTTATAATAACTTGGGGTGCAACGACCATGACAAAGGTTTACTGTTTAAGATGCGCAAGCCAGACTTGAGGTGAGTTGCCATTTTCTAAGGCTGCAAGAGCTTGTATGATCATAGCCTTTTCTTGTGCATGGCGAGTTTTAAGGCGACAGAGAAACCACAAACAAAGTATAACACTGAAGCAACACATTGCACCAAAAATGCCTACTCCCACCCACTCTTTGAAGAAGGAAAAAGCAGAAGATATCCAATCGGTGAATTGACCCAAAGTCACTGGTTCGACACGGGTACTGTTCAAGACAGCAATCTGAGTTAGTTGAGACTGGATCATGTCTTCTGCTGCCAAGGACCAGGTTCCGGATAGATATTCCCCGATGATGCGGGAGGCATTCCTGGAATCATTAAATCTGACAGAGGTTATACATAAATGTGCACGTTGGTCAACACAACCCAAAAGCACTAAGTCAGCCAATTCTTCTACCTGAGCTTGGAGTAAATCTATCCTTTGGTTGGCAGCTAAAATCCCTGACAAAATATGTTGATTAATTGAATTTTGGGATTCAAGTATAGTGGAAGTTTGTTGAACAACTTGATTAATAGTGGCAGCAGTTTGTACTTGACTGGCCATGGCTACTCCAGCTGTAACTGCTGCAGCAGCAGACACTGCCACAGCTGTCACTATAGCTGCCGTAATTCCAAAATCTCTACGGACTCTAAGTAGTTCAACAATGGGGAATTTATCTGGGTCCGCAGTGACTGGGATTGGGACAAAGGTTGGAATTTTCATAACCACTGCTACAGTCCAAGAACCATTCCAACACTCAGATAAGAGACAGGTAACACTAGAACAATTAAGCGTCCCCTGTAATGTAACATTAGCCAAAAGAAACAGGAACGGAGATTGGAGACAGACTGCTGCGGAAGGTAATGTAGCATTAGATAAAAAGCATATCCTTATCCCAGGCAGGGCGTCCCGCTGCATGATTTTGTGCAGCCTGCTCTACCGCGCCCTCTAGCATAAATGCTCTCCAGTCCAAGTATTTGCCTGGGGAGACACAAGCGCGCACCAGACTAGCCCAATCTGAGGGAGTCATGCAAAATCTAGTAAGTCCCTCCACCTGAGTGAGAGTGAAAGCGGCATCTATGCCATAAGTGCGGACAGATTCTGCCAAGGTTTTAACTATCTTAAAGTCTAAAGGCTCATGATATCTTCCTCTATTATTGTCCTGAAACACCGGGTACGCAAGTCCCATATCTGTATTAACTGTCCTCCAAACTTGTGCATGAAAAGATCTCCCGGAACCTTGGCTCCCCCCCACATACGGGGGTGGGGCAACTGGCACCATATCTTCTTCTAGATATTCTACCTCCTCCTCCTCAGAGTTTACCTTCCCCTTCTTACAGTAGGCCTGCGTGCCCTGTGTCTCCTTTTTCTTCTTTTTTACTTTTATCTTGCGTAGTTGTTGCAACAATATATCAAGGTCCTCAGAACACTCTGAGCCGCTTGTGTCCTCAGATGTTTTGAATTCGGTCAAGTCTGGGTAGAGCCTTCTCCTATTTTTATCTTCAGGCTCTTTTGCCTTCTCACTGCTGTTACTTTTGATACTCTCTGCCACTTCACTATGTGACCCTTCAGATTTTTCCTCATGTAGTTGCTCAAGAACGGCCTGACCCTCACTCACATCTTCTTGGCATTTACCATCTGTAAGGCAACTACGGACCATTTTCCAAAGGGGTATCACCCCACCCTCTAATATGCCCTGCTCAGAAGCAAAGTCAAGATCTTTGCCTAATTTATCCCAACTAGGTACAGTAAGGCTGCCCGAAAATGCAAACCACGGTGCAGCGATATCTATCTTCTGTAAAAATCTCTGTAAAGTACAATGTTTCACTTCCAGGCCCTTGGAACGTAACAGGCCATCTAGGGCCAGGAGAAGCGGACTTGAAGATGCGGCACCCATGACACAACAACAAAAGAAGCACAAAAAACAAAAGTGAAAGTAGAAGCGAAAGTACACAGTGCAGCTGCAATAAAATGTAAGGCTCTCTCTGTGTTTACAGAGGAGCTACCCCGCTTTGGTCGCGGATCCCACTTACTAGGGACTAACCCCGCTTTGGTCGCGGATCCCACTTACCTGGGACTAACCGGTGCACCACCCCTGACTACTGAGAGTTCTGATTTCCCGGGTTTCGGCACCACTTGTCGCGACCCCTTGCCCGCAAGGAAGACGCAACACTCGGGAATCTTCTCTCAGCAGTTTATTCAGGTCCCTTGATATTTCTTATTCTTTCTTCTTCTTCTTCCCGGATGCCCTTCCCAGCCTTAATAAAGCATCCCAAGCCCCAATGCAGAGCTGCCGCGTGGAGCTTTCTCACAGGGTGATGTACAGGGTGGTGAAAATCATGTGCCAACTCTCCCAGATAAGGAGTTGTTTGTCACATACCACAGCGGAGCCAGCGCCATCTCATAATGGCGACCATAGTCTGCAGAAACGGCAGAAGCGGCTCACCACAGTGCCCATAGACAACTGATTGAATGTGAGGTATGATGTAGCTAGCACCAACCCTGTTGGATTTCCACCTCCATTTCCATTTACACGCATTGTTCAAAATTAAATGAAAACTTAAAATACAAACTGTTCAGGAGAGCAAACTCTTGTCCCAAGAGGCCCAAACCTAGAGAATATAATAATGCTAGGTAAAAGTTGAATCCTGCCCAGTATCAAAGAAATTTGAACAAAACTAAATCTAACAAAACACTAGCTGTAACCCTAGCTCTAACCTAATACTAAATCTAACCTAACCTGTTTAGAAAACCCTTGATCATAATAGTCCCCAAATAAAGTAGCCCAGTGGGGCAGGCTAACAGATGAATCCTCTTTAGTATCAAGGAAATCTGACCAAATATTTGGGGGAGATATTTCATTAAGTGCATATTTTCCTGTTTTTTCCTAATGTGCTCTTTGAAAAATTATGTTTTCAATCTTCAGTTTAAGGTACTTTCATAAGGAACAACCAGAGAGTGCCAACAGAGAACTGATTGATTTTTTGAAGTTTCAAGTAGCTAGTACTTACTCTGTTTGATTTCCAGCTCCATTTTCATTCACATCTATAGACCATAATAAAGTGAAACCTAAAAATTCAAACTGTTCCTGACAGTGAAGTGGTAAACCTTGAAAACTCAAACATGGGGATCCTACTAAGACTAGGAAAATGATGAATCCTGTACAATACCAATGTAATCCATGCAAAAATAAATGAAGCTTACTCCTAAAGTGCTCACAGATAAAGCTGTTTCTTTCTAATTCAGCTTTGGGTTATTACCACAAGAAACAAAAGATAGAATGTGCACTGAGAACACACTGAGTGTGTGAAGTTTTAAGCAGCTAGCAAAAACCCTGTTTGAGTCTAGCTACATTTCCATTCACACCTATAGGGTAACATGAAGTGAAACATGAAAATTAAAACTCTCATGAGAGCAAACCCTTTTACCTAGGAAGCCCAAACATGGGAGCATACTAAGAATAGGAAAAAAGATAAATCCTTCACAGTATCCAAAAAGTTGAAAAAAACTAACTCTAACCCTAACACTAGTTCTAACACTTCTCCTAACTCTAACCATAACCCTAAGCCTAACCTGTTAAGAGACCTTTGATCATAAATATTTTAAACTTGGGGAGACTAGTGGAGCAAGCTTGCAGATGAATCCTGCACAGTATCAAAGAAATCTGACCAAATAATTGGGGGAGGTATTTCAGTACATGCATATTGCCCTGTTTTCTCCTAAAGTGCTCTTGGATAAAGTTGTTTTGCATGCTTCAGCTTATGGCTAGTTTTACAAGGAAGAAACCAGAGAGAGCCCACAGACTACTGGTTGAGTATGTGATGTTTCAAACAGCTAGCAACAACCCTCTGATTTCAGCTCCGTTTTCATTTACCCATATAGTTCAAAATGAAGTGAGACATTACAAATAAACTATTCCCAACAGCGAACCATTGAACCAAGAAGGCCCCAAACTGGGGCACATAGAAGGCTAGGTAAAAGATAAACCTTCCCAGTATCAAAGACATTTGAACAAAACAAACTCTAACCCTAACATTAGCTCTAAAGCCTAACCATAACACTCACACTTACCTGTTTAGAAAACCATTGACCCTAGAAGTGTCAACCTTGGAGAGCCTAGTGCAGCAAGCTAAAAGATGAATACTGTGTAGTATCAAAGAAATCTGATCAAATTGTTGGGAGACTTATTTCAGTACATACATGTATCTCTATTTTCTCCTTAAGTGCTCTCAGATACAGTTTCTTTTGCATGCTTCATTTTGGGCCTACCTTCAAAAAAAAAGAAAGAGAGAAAGAAAGAAAGAAAGAAAGAAAGAAAGAAAGAAAGAAACTACAGAGTGCCCACTGAGAACTGATTGTGTGAAGTTTCAAGCACCTCCTGCCCACCTTGTTTGATTTCCAGCTCACTTTTCATTCACATCAATAAGCCATGATGAAGAGAAACCTTAAAATACAAACTGTTCCTGACAGCGAACCACTGAACTGAGAAGGCCCAAACCTGTGGAGCATATTAAGGGTAAGTAAAAGTTGAATCCTTCCCAGTATCATAGAATTTTGAAGAAAACTAGGGCCACATGGATGCTCTCAGCTCAGATGGAAGGCTTGGATGTGCAGTTTCTCTGGGAACAGACAGCAGTCTCAGCCGCATTGGTGCTCTCTGCAGAGATGAAAGGCAGCACCGAACACAGAGGCTTAGCTTAAGAGTCAACAGTCAGAATTCTGGACACAGCACAATGTCACTGCTGATCCACCCACCACACAAAACACCATATATGGGTAATAGATGGAATCCATCTTGCAAAACCTTACTCGCTATCTATCAGAGGGCATGGCTACCAGCTCGGTTCTGCAGCTTATCAGGTAACTGGTTTCCAACTCCCCTAACTCAAGCTGTGATAACTCAAGATTTTTCTCACAAGCTTTTGGGGGGTGTAGCTACCAATGCTGAACAGAAACTGTACAGGCACCTGCTTTCCAATTCAGAGACTAAGAGTAGAAAGGCTCCAGGTAGAAGCTCAAGCCATCTCACCTTGGCTACCTACACCTCCCTGAGCACAGAGACTCAAGATAGGAATAGACAACTCCACCTACAGCAAGAAAAGAAAAGAGAGTTCTGAGAGAATTTTTTTTTTTCTTTCTTACTTTTCTTTTCTTGCTCTTCTCATCCATTCTCTGCTACCCTTCCCTTCTGGTCCTCACAAACACAACATATGTGAAACCAAGAACTTTCCATGAAATTGGACTTTAAGAACTGAATCACTAGAATAGTATAATATAGAGGAGTTGCATAGACCCCACTTCTCCACCTCTTTATTTGCTCTTATTTTCTTTCTGCCTCTCTTTCATTCTTTCCTTGTTACTTTTTCTTCTTTTATCTTTCTCCCTCAAACCCACTTTCAGCCTCCTAAGTTTTACGATTTATACATAGGGTAATTTTATGAATACAAATAATGAGTTTGAATTTATACATTTTTCCTTAAATTCCCCTTGTCTATTCATTAGAGTTCTCCTCCAAAGTTGCTAAGTTAGCTTAATCAAATTCCCTCATTCCTTTTCCCCTTAACATAGCATCCTACCCTTGATATAGGGTTAGGGCTAGGGCTAGGGGTAGGGTTAGGGTGAGGTTTAGTGTTATGGTAACAAATATGATTAGAAATAGGGATATGGCTAGGTCGAGAATTAGTGTTAGTCTTAGTAGTAGTCTTAGGGTTAAGGTTAGGTTTAGGGCTAAATTAGGGCTAGGATTATGGTTAGTGTAAGGGCTAAATTAGGGCTAGGATTAGGGCTAGGGTTAGTGTTAGTGTTAGGGCTAAATTAGGGGTAGGATTAGGACTAGGGTAAGGGTTAAGTTTAGGGCTAAATTAGGGCTAGGATTAGGGCTAGGAGTTATGTTAGTGTTAGGGCTAAATTAGGGCTAGGATTAGGGATAGTGTTCGGGTTAATTTAGGGCTAAATTAGGGCTAGGATTAGGGTTAGGTTTAGTGTTAGTGTTAGGGCTAAATTAGGGCTATTATTGAGGATAGGGTTAGTGTTGGGATTAGACCAAGAGGTTGGGCTAGAGTTAGAATTAGTATTGATATTAAGGTTAAGTTTAGCGGAATGAGTGAAGTTATATCTAGCTTTAGGGCTAGGGTGAGCATTAGAATTAGAATTAGGTCTAGGGTTATGGTTCAGTTTAGAATTAAGGCTAGGTTCAGGGCTAGGTTAAGGGCTAAGGTTTCTGTTAGGGTTATGGCTAGGACCAGGTATAGGGCTTATATCAGGTCTAGAGTTAATGATAAGGATAATTTTAGGGTTAGGTTATGGCTAGGTCTCGTGTAAGAGTTAGGTTTAGTTTAAAGGTCAGCTTTAAGGCTATGTTTATTATTAGTGTCAGGGTCAGTGTCAGAGTTATCATTTGGTTTAGCTAAAGTTTAGGGTTAGGGCTCGAATTATCATTAGGTTAGGTTTGGGGTTAGTGCAATGGATAGGGTTTAGTTTAGGTTTCAGTTAATATTTAGGGTAATGGATGGGTTGGGTTTAGTGATCGGATTAGGGTTAGCATTTGGGTTAGGGTTATGTTTAGTGTAATGGCTAGGTTTAGAGCTAGGGTTAGGAATAGGGTTTTGGTTTGGATTAAGTCTAGGATTAGGGCTAGGTCTAGGGAGAGGGCTAGGGTGTGATTTTGGGTAAGTTTTAGCGTTAGGGTAAGTGTTAGGTTTAGGTCTAGATTTATGGTTAGGTTAGGGTAAGGGTTATTGTTTGAGCAAGGGTTAGGGCTAGGGTGAGCGTTAGATTTAGGTTTAGGTCTAGGTTTACATTTATGGTTAGAGTTAGGTTTAGAGTTAGGGATATGGTTTTAATTAGGGTTAGGGTTAGGGTTTAGGATAGAGCTATGGTTATGTTCAGTGTAAAGGTTAGGCTTTGAGCTAGGGTTAGGTGTAAGGTGAGGCTTAGGTTAGGGCTAGGTTTAGGGCTAGGGCTAGGTTTAGTGCTAGGGTAAGGCTGTGGGTTATGCTTAGAGCTAAGTTTAGGCCTAGTATTAGGGCTAGGATTTATGTTATGTTTTGTATTAGGTTTAGGAAAATGTGTAATGTAAGAACTAGGGTTATGTTTAGAGCTAGTTTTAGGGTTAGGGTTATGGGTACGTCTACTGTTATGTTTAAGTTTTGAGTTAGTGTCAGGTTTAAAGGTAGGTTCAGTGATAGAATCAGGGTCAGTTTTTGGGATAGGGTTAGGGTTAAGATTAGAGCCAGAATTAGCACTAGGTTTAGGTCTAGGGGTAGGGTAAATGTTCGATTTAGGTTAAGGGTTATTGTTAGGGCTAGTGCTAGGTTTTTGTTTAGGTCTAGGGCTAGAGTTATAGCTATATTTAGGATTAGCTTTGTGTCTAGGTCTAGTGTTAGGCCTAGTTATATGTATAGATTTACCAGTTGGGCTAGTGTTAGGATTTGGTTTAGGGTTAGGGTCAGGTTTAAACCTAGGGTTATTATTAGGGTCAGGTGAGTGTCAGGGTTAGGTTTAGAGGTAGAATGACGGCTAGGATTAAGACTAGTAATATGATTAGAGTTTAAGTTAAGCTAAGGATTAGGATTAGAACTAGGGTTAGCATTTAGGTTAGGGTTTGGCTTAGTGTAAGGAATAGGGTTAGAGTTAGGCTTAGGGCTAGTGTTTGGATTAGGGTTACAGCTAGTATTAGGGTTAAACCTAGGGTTAGGGTTCGTATTAGGGGTATAATTTGTGTTAGGGTTAGGGCTAAGGTTATGACAATGACTAATGTATGAACTAGGGTTATGATTAAGGCTAGTTTTATGGTCAGGTTAATGCTAGATATAGTGTTAGGGTTTATTTAAAAGTTTAGGGTGATTTTTTAGAGCTAAGATTAGTGTTTTGGTCAGTGTCAGGTTCAGGGTTAGTTTTAGAGTTAGTTTTAGGGCTAGTTGTAGGGTTAGGTTTTGATTTAGGTTAAGGGTTAGGTTTAGGCCTATGGCTTGGTTTTGGTTTATGGCTAGGGCTAGGAATAGAGCAAGTTACTGTTATGGTTAGGGGTGGTGTTAGTGTTAGTGTTTGGTTTAGGCTTATTGTTACAGTTAAATTTAGAGTTAGGATTAGATTTAGATTTATGCTTAGATGTAGGATTAGGATTAAGTCTAAGAATAGAACTAGGGCTAGGGCAAGGGCATTAGTTAGAGTTATTTATGGGTCGGGTTAGGGTTAGGATAGGATTAAATAAAGGCTAGGAATATCACTAGGCTTTGGGTTAGGCCTTGGTTAATGGAGAGGGTTAAGGTTAGGTTCTGTGTTAGGGTTTGGGCTGGGGTTAGGGCAATGGCTAATTTAAGAACTAGGATTACCATTAGTCTTAGTTTTGTTTTTAGGGTATGGGTTAGGTTTTTTGTTAGGGTTAGGTTTAAGGTTAGGGTGAAATTTATAAGTAGGGTTCATGTTAGCAGACTAGTCAGGATCAGGCTTAGTTTTAGGGTTAAAGTTAGGACTCGAATTAGGGCTTGGGTTACTGTTAGGGTTCAGTTTAAGGTGAGGGCGGTGTTTAGAGCTATGGTATGTGTTAGGATATGAGTCAGGTTAAGGGTTGGTTTTAAGGTTAGGGTTTGGACTAGAATTAGGGCTAGCGTAGGTCTAGTTGTAGAGTTATGGTTTGGTTTAAGTTAAGGTTTAAGGTTAGGGCTAATACTAGGTTTTGTTATAGTCCTAGGGTTAGGGTTAGGGCTAGAATTAGTGTTAAGCTTAGGCTTAGTGTTACGGTTAAATTTGGAATTAGGGTTAGATCTCGGGTTAGGGCTAGAAATAAGGATAGGGCAAGAATTATGGCTAGGTTTAGGGTTATGGTAAGGGATAGGGTTACAACTAGGGATAGGGCTAGGGCAACAGTTAGTCTTAGGGTAGGGTTAGGCTTAGGTTTAGAGATAGTTCTCAATTAGGGCTAGGATTAGGGCTAGGTTTAGTGTTTAGTTTAAGCCTAGGGTTAGGGTTAGGGTTTAGAGTTAGTGTATAGCATTTAGATTTAGAGTTAGGGCACAATTTGGGGTAAGGGATGGCTTCATAGCTAGGTTTAGAGGTAGGGTGAGGGTTATAATTCGGGTTAGGGCTGTGGTTAGGGTTAGGGTTATGATGAAGCCTAGTTTTAGGGCTAGGATGAGGGCTAGGGTTTTTTGGGGGGTTTAGGGCTAGGATTAGTTCTAGGCCTAAGTTCAGGTCCATAATTATGGTTAAAGATAGTTTTAGGGTTAGGATTATGGATATGTCTAATGTAAGGGTTAGGTTTAGGGTTAGTGTCAGGTTTAGAACTAGAGGTAATATTAGGGTCAAGTTCTGGGTTAGGGTTTGGGATAGGATAAGGTTTAAAATTAGGGCTCGAATTAGTATTGGGGTTAGGGTTATGGTTATGGTAACAGATAGAGTTAGAAATCAGTTTAGGGCTAAAGTCATGGCTATGATTAGGACTAGGTTTTTGGTTAAGTTAGTGCTAGGGTTAGGGTCACAGCTAATATAAGTACTAGCGTCATAATTACGGTTAATTTTAGTGTTTCAGGGATAGGTTTAGTGTTAGGTTTAGTTTTAGGTTTAGGGTGATGTTTAGATCTTTGGTTAGTGTTATTGTCAGAGTAAGGGTCAGGGTTAGTTTTAGGGTTTGGCTTAAAATTCGAATTAAGGCTGGGGTTAGGGCTAGGTGTAGAGTTAGGGCTTGGTTTAGGTTAAGGGTTAGGGTTAGAGCATTGGCTCATTTTGGTTTTAGGACTAGGGTTAGGGTTAGGACAATTTTTAGGATTAGTGTTAGGTTTAGGGGTAGTCTTACAATAAGGCTTAGGTTTCAGTTTAGGGTTAAATTTAGATTTAGGTTTTTACATAAGTTTAGTGCAAGGGCAAGGGTTAGGACTAGGATTTGGTATAAGGTTAGGTTTATGGGAAGGGATAGGATTAGAATGAGTAATAGGGCCAGTATGAGAGTAAGACTTTTTATAGGGCTAGGGTTAGGGTTAGGGATAGTGCTAAATTACAGCTAGGGTTAGGGTTAGAGATATTTTTATAATTAACATCAGATTTAGGGCTAGTTTTAGGCTTAGGCATTGAGTTAGTGTTAGATTTAAAGATAGTTTTCGATCTAGTGTTAAAGCTAGGGCTTAGGATAGGGCAATTGTGATGACAAGGGTTACGATTAGAGTTAGGGTTACGTTTAGGGTAAGGGATGTGGTTTTGGCTAGGTTATGGCTAGGGCATGGGTTAGTATTAGTGTTAGGGCTAGAGTTAGGGTTAGGCTGAGGGTTATGATTAAGGCTAGGTTTATGGCTAGGATGAGGTTTAGGGTTTGTGTTAGTGTTAGTGATAGTATTAGGGCTAGGGCTAGGGCTACTGTCAGGTCTAGGGTTATAGTTAGGGCTAGATTTAGTGTTAGGTTTATGGCTAAGTCCAGTGTAAGGATTAGGTTTAGGGTAAGATTCAGGCTTATATCTAGGGTTACTTTTAGCGTCAGGGTCAGTGTTAGGGTTTAGGTTAAGTTAGGATTTAGGTTTAGAATAATGACAGGGTCAGTTTTAGGGTTTAGGTTTGGTTTAGTGTAATGGATAGGGTTAGGGTTAGGCCTAGAGTTAGCTTAAGGTTTAGGGTTATTCTTAGTGTAATGGATAGGTTTAGACCTAAGGTTAGGGTTAGGGTAATGTATAAGATTAGGGCTACTTTTGGGTTAGGGTTAGGTTTAAGTTTAGAGTTAAAGCTAGATTTAGGATTCGGATTAAGGCTAGGTTTTGGGTTATGTTAGAGCTAGGGTTAAGGATACGGCTAATGTATGAACAAGGGTTATGATTAGTGCTAATTATAGGGTTAGGGTTAGGGAAAGTTCTAGTGTTGTGTTGAGGTTTACAGTGATGATAATGTTTAGAGCCAGGGTTAGTGTTTTGGTCAGAGTCAGTGTCAGGGTTAGTTTTTGGGTTAGCATTAGGACTAGAATTAGGGATATGTTTAGAGCTAGGTGTAGGGTTAGTGTTTGGTTTAGGTTATGGGTTAGGGTTATGGTTATGACTCGGTTTTGTTTTAGGGCTAGAGCTAGGGTTAGAGCTAGTTTTATGATAAGCATTAGGATTAGGTCTAGTGTTAGGTTTAGGTTTAGGCTTAGGGTTAGTGTTAGATTTAAAGTTAGGGTTAGATCTTGGGTTATGACCAGGGCTATGAATAGGGCTAGGGTTACACCAAGGGTTAGGGCTAGGATTAGGGTTCTAGTAAGGGATAGAGTTAGAACTAGGGTTAGGTTTAGGATGAGAGTTATTGTTAGTCTTTGGGCTAAAGATAGGGTTACAATTAGGATAGGGTTAAATTAGGGCTAAGATTAGGGCTAGGGTTAGTGTTAGGGTTAGGCCTAGGGTTTGTGTTAGGGACAAAATTAAGACTATGTTCAGGGCTAGATAAGGGCTAGGGTTTGTGTTAGGGTTAAGGCTAGGGTTAATATCAGTTCTTGGGTTAAGTTTATGAATAGTTTTAGGGTTAGGTTTATGGCTAGGTCTAGTGTAAGAGTTAAACAGGGTAAGAGTCAGGTTTAGAGCTAGGGGAATTATTAGGGTTATGGTCAGTGTGAGGGCTTGGTTTAGGTTTGAGGTTAGGTTAGTGCTCATATTAGCATTAGGGTTAGGGTTAGCATAATGATTTGGTTAGGTTCAGGGAACAGGGAAGCTTTAAGGTAATTGATAGGTTTGGGGAAAGCGATAGGGTTAGGGTTAAGCCTAGGATTTGCATTATGGTAAGGGTTATGTTTAGGGTAATGGATACAGTTAGAGTTAAGGTTAGGGGTACGCTTATGGTTAGGATTAGGTCTTGTGTTAGGGTTAAGGTGAGGTTTAGAATTAGGATTAGGTTTAGGGTTATCTTTAGCATAAGGTTTAGGTTCTGAGGTATGATTACAGCTATACTGAGAGTTAGGTTCAGAGTTAGGTTTAGGGATAGGATTATGATAAATTTTATGTTAGATTTGGGGTTAGGGTTAGACCTAGGTTTAGTGTTAGGCTCAGAATAAGAGTCGGGGCTAGAGTTAAGGTTTTGGATAGTGTTAGAGCTAAAATGAAGGCTTGGGTTAGGAGTATAAATAGGATTAGGATTTTGGTTAGTCTAAGGACTAGGAAAAGATCTAGGGTTACTCTTATGTTTTGGGTTTCACTTAGGGTAAGTGATTGATTTAGATCTAGGTTTAGGGCTATGGTTAGGGTTATAGTTAGTGTTAAATCTAGGTTTAGGGCTTGGTTTAGGGCTAGTTTTTGAGTTATATTTAGGGCTAGGATTAGGGCAAGGGCTAATGTAAGGACTAGGGTTACCATTAGGGTTAGTTTTAGGGGTAGTTTGAGTGCTAGAGTTAGGTTTAAGTTTAGGGTGATATTTATACTTACAGTTCTTGTTAGGATAGGAGTCAGGGTCCATGTTAGTTTTAGGGTTAGCATTAAGATTTGAACTAAGGCTATTGTTAATGTTAGTGTTCGCTTTGAGTTTAGGGCGGTGTTTAGACTAGGGTGAGTGTTAGGATATGAGTCAGGGTCAGGATTCATTTTAATGTGCATCTTAGGACTCGAATTAGGGCTAGGTTTAGGTGTAGGTGGAGTGCTAGTGTTTGGTTTAAGTCAAGGTTGAGGGTTAGGGCTATGGCTCAGTTTTGGTTTACTGTTAGTATTAGGGTTAGGGCTAGTTTTACGATTATCATTAGGGTTAGGGCTAGTGTTAGTGTTAGGCTTAGGCTTAGGTTTAATGTTAGATTTAGATTTACAGTTAGGGCTGGGACTAAATTTAGGCCAAGTGTTAGGGCTAGTGTTAGCTTTATGGTAGTGGATAGGGATAGAACTAGGTATAGGGCTAGGGATAGGGCAAGAGTTATAGTTAGTCTTATGGCTGGGGTTAGGATAGGGTTAGAGATAGAGCTAAATTAGGGCTAGGGTTAGGACTAGGTTTTGTGTTTAAGTATAGTGTTAGGGTTGAGGTCAGGTTTAAATTTAGGGTAAGGGATGACGTTATAGTTAGATTTAGAGGTAGGGTGAGGGTTAGAATTAGGGTTAGGGCTAGGTCTAGAGTTAGGATTATGATTAAGGCTAGGTTTAGGAATAGGATGAGCGCTAGGTGTGCTTTTAGGGTTAGGGCTAGGATTAGGTCTAGGGCTAATTTCAGGTTAGCATAAGGATTATAGTTATTTTAGGGTTAGCATAAGGATTATAGTTATTTTAGTGTAATGTATAGGGTTAGAGCTAAGGTTAGGGCTAGGGTTATGGTTAGGATTAGGTATAGGGTTAGGTTTAGGGTTATAGTCAGGGCTAGGGTTATTGTTAGGGTTAGCCTTAGGCTTAAAGCTAAGGTAGGGCTTGGATTAGGGCTAGGTTTTGCATTAGGTTAGGGCTATGGCTAATGTAAGAACTAGTGTAATTATTAAGACTAGTTTTATGGTTAATGTTAGGGCTAGTTGTAGTTTTAGGGTTAGGGTTAAGTTTAGAGCTAGGGTTAGTGTTAGTGTCAGGGGCAGTATTCAGGTAGGGTAATGTTTAAGGTTAAATCCAGAATTAGACCTAGGATTAGGTCTAGAGGTAGGGTTAGAGTTTGGGTTACATTAAGGGTTATTGTTAAGGCTAGATCTAGTTTGTCTTTAGGACTAAAGCTATATTTATGGCTAGATTTAGGAGTAGGTTTAGGTCTAGGGCTAGTTTTAGGGTTAGGTTTAGATATAAGGTTACCAGTAGGGCTAGTGTTAGGATTCGGTTTAGGGTTAGGTATAGATTTAGACCTAAATTTACTGTTAGGGTCAGAATAATGGTCAGGAATAGGGTTAGGGTATGGGTTATGATTATATCTAGAATAAAGGCTGGGGTTAGAACTAGTTATAGAGTTAGGTTTTGGTTAGGCTAAGGATTAGTACTAAAAATACCATTAGCATTTGGGTGAGGGTTTGGCTTATGGTAAGGGATAAGATTAGAGATAGGATTAGGACTAGGGTTATAGTTAGGATTAGGGTTAAAGCTTGTGTTAGGGCTTGGATTATGGCTAGTTTTGTATTAGTGTTAGGACTAGTGTTATGGTTATGGCTATTGTAAGAAATTGAGTTATGATTATGGTTAGTTTTAGGGTTAAGTTTAGGGCTAGGTCTAGTGTTATGGTTAGGTTTAAGGTTAGGTTGATATTTAGAGCTAGATTTAGTGTTTGGATATGAGTCAGGGTCATGGCTATGTTTAGGGTCAGGGTTAGGTTTCAAATTAGGGCTAGGGTTAGGGCTGGTGTAGGGTTAGGATTTGGTCTAGGGTAAGGATTAGTGTTAGGGGTATGGCTTGGTTTTATTTTAGGGCTAGGACTAGGGTTAGGGCTTATTTTAGGAATAGCATTAGGGTTAAAGCTAGTTTAGAGGTTAGGCTGAGGCATCAGGTTAGGGTTAGTTTTAGAGATAGGTTTCAATCTAGAGTTAGTGATAGGGCTAAGTGCTAGGGCTAAGGATAGTGCAAGGGTAATGATGAGGGTTTGGGCTTGGGTTAGGGTCATGGTAAGGGATAGGGTGAAAAGTAGGGATAGATCTTGTGTGAGAATTATAGTTAGTCTTAATTCTAGGGTTAGGGTTAGGGTTAGGAATAGGGCTATATTAGGGCTAAGATTAGGGAAATTTTTAATGTTCGGGTTTTGTTTAGATTTAGGGTTATGATTCGGGCTAATGCTAGGGTTAGGGTTAGGGTAAGGGTAAGGGTTTAAGCTATGGTTAGGGCTAGGTGGAGTGTTAGGTTTAGTGTTAGGTCTAGGTTATGGTTATGGTTATGGTTATGGTTATGGTTAGGGTTGAAGTTAGGGCAAGGGTTTTCATTAGGGTTAGGTTTAGTTTTAGAGTAATGTATTTGATTAGATGTAAGATTAGGTTTAGTGTTAAGTTTAGGTTACGGTTAAATTTAGGTTTAAGGATAGGTTTGGTTTTGATTCCTGGTAAAGTTCAGGGTTAAGATTATGGAAAGGGTTATGTTAAGGGTTAGGTTGAGGGTTATGTTTAGGATTAGGGATAGGGTTAGGTTTAGGGCTAGGGTTATGATTTGGGTTAGGTTTATGGTTAGGGTAATGTTAGGGTTAGAGATAGGGTTAAGGTTAGGATTAGGGCTAGGGCTAGGTTTATGTTTAGGAATAGGGCTAGGGTTATGTTTGGGCTAAGGGTTAGGCTTTAAGCTAGGGTTTTATCTAAGGCGAGGGTTAGGGATAGGCTACATTTAGGATTATGTTTATACTTAGGGTAGGTTTAGGCGTTGGATTAGGGCTAGGTTTTGTGTTAGGTTTAGGCCCAGGGTTAAGGCTATGTGTAATGTAAGATCTAGGGTTCTGATTAGAGTGAGTTTTAGGGTTAGGGTTATACGTATGTCTAGTGTTAGGTTTAGGTTTTGGATTAGGTTCAGGTTTAGAGCTAGGTTTAATTTTAGTGTTAGGGTGAATGTACAGGTTAGTTAGGTTTAGGGTTAAAGCCATATTTAGGACTAGAGTCAGATCTAGAAATAGTGTTGGTGTTTGCTTTAGGTTAAGGATTATGTTAGGACTAGGGCTCAGGGTTTTTTAAGTCTAGGTCTAGAGTTATGGCTGTATTTAGGATTAGGCTTAGGTCTAGGGCTTGTGGTAGGCTTAGGTTTAGGTATAAGTTTACTGGTAGGGCTAGTTTTAGGGTTTGGTTTAGGATGAGGTTCAGATTTAAACTGAGGGTTTGTGTTAGGGTATGGATTTGAGTTAGTGTTAGAGTTAGAATGAGGGCTAGGATTAGGACTAGTAATAGGATTAGGGTTTGGATTAGGCTATGAATTAGGATGAGGACTAAGGTTAGTATTATGGATATGGTTTGGCTTAGGGTAAGTGATAGAGTTAGAGCTAGGGTTAGGGCTAGGTTTAGGTTTAGGGTTAGGGCTAGGGCTATTTTTAGGCTTAGGTTTACATCTAGGGTTAGGGATCAGATTAGGGCTGTTTTTCCTGTTAGGTTTAGGGCAAGGTTTAGGGCTATGGCTAATATAAGAAATAAGGTTATGATTAGAGTTAGTATTTGGTCTAGATTTAGTATTAGCACTATCTTTAGGGTTAGCGTGATATTTAGAACTAAGGTTAGTGTTAGAATAAAAGTCAGGGTCAGGTTTAATTTTAGGACTAAGACATGAATTAGAACTAGAAGGTTATGGCTAGGTTTAGGGTTAGGGTTTGATTTAGGTTAACATTTAGCATTAGGACAATGTCTCGGTTTTGTTTAAGGGATAAGGATAGGGATATGGCTAGTTTTGGGATTAGCTATAATGTTAAGTCTAGTGGTAGGGTGAGGATTAGTCTTATTGTTATAATGAAATGTAGAGTTATGATTAGATCTAGGGTAGGATCTCGGGCTAAGGTTAGGACTTCTGTTAGGTTTATTGTAATTGATAGGTTAGAACTAGAAACAGGGCTAGGGAGAAAGTTAGAGTAAGTCTTAGGCCAAGGTTAGGGGTAGAGTTAGGGTTAGGGCTAAATTAGGGCTAGGATTAGTGCTAGGGTTAGTGTTAGGGTAAGCCCTATGGTTAGGGCTAGAGATATGGTTAGTGTTAGGGTTATGGTTAGTGATAGGGTTAGGGGAAAGGATGGGGTTATACCTAAGTTCAGGTCTAGGGCGAGGGTTAAAATTAGAGATAGGGCTAAAGTTAGGATATTAGGTTAGGATTAAGGCTAGGTATAGGCCTCAGTTGAGGACTAGTGTTTGTGTTAGTGTTAACGCTAGGGTTAGGGCTGTGGCTAATGTCAGGTCTGGGTTTATAGTTATGGTTAGTTTTAGGGTTACGTTATGGCTAGGTCTAGTGTAAGGGTTAGGTTTAGGTTAAGGGTCAGGTTTAAAGCTAGGTGTATTATTAGAGTTAGGGTTCGAGTAGGGTTTGGTTTAGGTTAAGATTTAGGTTTAAGGCTTAAATTAGCTTTAGTGATAGGATTAGGGTTAATGTTAGGGTAATTGATGGGATTAAGTTTAGGGTTCTGGTTAGGTTTAGATTAATGTATAGAGTTAGCGTTAGTAATAGTGTTAGCATTAGGCCTAGGGTTATCATTTGGGTTAGGCTTATCTTTAGGGTAATGGATAGGGTTAGAGCTAAGGTTAGGGCCAGGGTTAAGGTTAGAATTAGAACAACGGTTAGGGTTAGGCCAATGGTTCGTGCCAGGGTTAGGTTTGGGGTAAGTGTTAGTGTTTGAGAAAGGATTAGGGCTAGCTTGAGGTTTAGGGCTAGAATGAGGGCTAATGTTAGGGTTAGGGTAAGGGTTATGTTTAGATTAAAGTTAGAGTTTGAGCTAGAATTAGGGTTAGGACGAGGGTTAAGGTTAGGGTTAGAACTAGGCTTATGGTTAGTGTTACAATAAGGACTAGGTTTAGGGCTACAATAAGGGCTAGGTTTTGTGTGAGGATCATTGCTAGCATTAGGGCTATGGGTAATGTAAGAGCTAGGGATATGTTTATGGCTAGTTTTAGGTTTAGGGTCATGGATAAGTCTAGCATTCTAGTTAGGTTTTGGGGTTAGGATAAGATTTAGAGCTAGGGTTTGTTTTAGGGTAACAGTCATTGTTTGGGTTAGGGTTAGGTTTAGGATGAGGGCCAGATTTAAGAAAAAGGTTGGGTCTAGTGATAGAGTTAGTCTTCACGTTAGGTTAACAGTTATTCTTAGGGCTAGTGCTAGGTTTTGCTGAGGGCTAAGGCTAGATTTATGTCTCTATTTAGGATTAGGTTTGGTCTAGTGCTAGTGTTACAGTTAGTTTTAGTTATAGTTTTACCAATAGGGGTAAGGTTAGGGTTCACTTTAGGGTTAGTGTCAGGTTTAGACCTAGGGCTAGTGTTAGGGTAAGAATAAGGGTCAGGGTTAGAGTTAGGGTTAGAGCTAGAATGATTGCTAAGTTTAGGACTAGAAATAGAAACAGAGTTTTAGGTAGGGTTAGGGTTAGGGTTAGAACTAGGGTAGCATTAGGGTAGGGTTTGGCTTAGGGTAAGGGATAGTCGTAGAGGTAGAGTTAGGGTTAGGGTTAAGGTTAGGGTTAGGTTTAGGGTTAAACCTAGGTTTAGGGCTCGGAATAGGGTTAGGATTTGTGTTAGTGTTAGGGTTACATCTAATGAAAGAACTAGGATTCTGATTAGGGCTAGTTCTCGGGTTAGAATTAGGTCAATGTTTAAGGTTGTGTTAGTGTTGGGGACCGAGTAAGGGTCAGGGTTACTTCTAGGGTTAGTGTTAGGACTCAAATTAGGTCTACATTTAGAGCTAGGTGTAGGGTTAGCATTTGGTTGAGGTTAAGGTTTAGGGTTAGGGTTATTGCTTTTTTTTTTTTTTTTTTTTTTTTTTTAGGGCTAGCGTACTGTTAGGGCTTGTTTTCCAATTAGCGTTAGGGTTAGGGCTAGAGTTAGAGTGAGCTTTAGGCTTAAGATTAGGGGTAGATGCAGGTTTAGTTCTAGGGTGAAGGTTAGGGCTAGGGTTGGGGCTAGGAATAGGGATAGGTTTTGGGTTATGGTAACAGATAGGTTTAGAACTAGTGATAGGGCTAGGACGGGAGTTAGAGTTATTCTTAGGGCTAAGGATAGTGTTAGGTTTAGGGTTAGGGCTAAATTAGGGCTATAATAGAGCTATGGTTAGTGTTAGGTTTAGGCCTAATTTTAAGGCTAGGTTTAGGGTTAGCATTAGGGATAGGGTAAGGTATGATGTTACAGCTATATTTAGGGCTAGGGCAAAGCATAAAATTAGGGTTAGGGCTAGGGTTAATGTTAGGGTTAGGATTAAGGCTAAGCTTAGGGATAGGTTAGGGCTAAGTTTTGTGTTACGTTTAGGGGTAGGTTTAGGGATAGGGCTAATGTCAGGTCTATGGTTATGGTTAAGTAAGGAATATGGCTAGGTCTATTGTAAATGTTAGGTTGAAGTTAGGATCAGGTTTATAGCTAGGGATAGGTCAGGGTCAGGGTCAAGGTATGGGTTAGGTTAAGGATTAGGCTTAGAGCTCAAATTAACATTAGGGTTAGTGTTAGGGTTAGGGTAATGGATATGGTTAAGTCTAGGGTTAAGGTTAGATTTAGAGTAATGGACAGGTTTAAGTTTAGGGATAGGGTTAGGTGTAGGCCTAGGAATATGATTCAGTTAGGGTTATGGTTAGGGTACCGATTGGATTAGAGCTACAGTTAGGACTAAGGTTATGGTTAGGT
This sequence comes from Marmota flaviventris, assembly GCF_047511675.1. Lineage (NCBI taxonomy): Eukaryota > Metazoa > Chordata > Mammalia > Rodentia > Sciuridae > Marmota > Marmota flaviventris. The sequence continues at coordinate 14,184,723 of NC_092510.1, forward strand.
TAGAGCTATGGTTAGTTTTAGGCCTAGGGTTAGAATTTGGTTATGGTTATGGTTAGGGTAATGGATAAAATTAGACCTAGGGACAGGGATAAGATTATGGTTAGGATTATGGCTAGGGTTTGGGTTAGATTTCGGGTTAGGACAAGGTTTGGGTTTATGGTTAGGTTTAGGTTAAGTGATAGGACTAGGGTTAGGGTTAGGGCTAGAGTTAAAGCTAGGGTTAGGGCTCTGATTAGGTCTAGGTTTTGAGTTAGATGAGGGCTATTTAGGACTAAGGATACTGTTATAACTAGGGTTATGATTAGGGCTAGTGTTAAGTTTAGCATTATGTCTAAATCTAGTGTGTAGATTACGTTTAGGTTTAGGGTGATGATTAGAGATAGTGTTAGTGTTACCGTCAGTCAGGATCAGGTTTGATGTTACTGATCAGGGTTAGGGATAGACTTGAATTAGGGCTAGGCTTAAGCTAGGCTTAGGGTTAGGGTTTGTGTAAGGGTTAGAGTAAGAATTAGGGATAGATCTAATATCAAATCTAGGATTATGGTTTGGTTAGTGATAGCGTTAGGGCTCTGTCACAGTTTTGTTTTACAGCTAGGACTTCTTTTAGGATTAGCAATAGTGTTAGCACTATTACTATGGTGAGGTTTAGGCTTAGATTTATTGTTATGCTTAGATCTAGGTTTAGGGCTATAGCTGGGATTAGGGCTAAGGTTAGGGCTAATGTTAAGTTTATTAATGGATAGGGTTAGAAATAGAAATAGGGCTAGGGCCAGTGTTAGAGTTTGTCTTAGGGCTAGAGTTAGAGTTAGATTTAGGGTTAGGGCTAAATTAGGGCTAGATTTAGGGCCAGGGTTAGTTTAGGGATAGGCCTAGTGTTAGGGTTAGGGTTATGTTTAGGGGAAGGGATGTGGTTATAGCTAGGTTTAGGGCCTGGGCGAGGGTAAAAATTAGGTTTAGAGCTAGGGTTAAAATTGAGGCTATGTTTATTGCTATGATGAGGGTTTGTGTTAGGGCTAGGGCTAGGATTAGGGATAGGGCTAATGTCAGGTCTAGATTTATGGTTAGTGTTAGTTTTAGGGTTAGGATACAGCTAGGTCTAGTGTAACGTTTAGGTTTAGGTAAGGGTCAGGTTTAAACTAGGTGTATTTTTAGGGTCAGGGTCCAGATAGGTTTTGGTTTAGGTTAAGTTTTATTGTGAAGGATTGAATTATCTTTAGGGTTAGGGTATGGATAGGGTAATGGATAGGATTAGGTTTAGGGTTCATGTTAGATTTAGAGTAATGAATGGGGTTAGTGTCAGCGATTAGGTTAGTGTTATGCCTAGGACTTAGGCTTATCTTTAGGGTAATGGATAGTGTTAGAGCTAATGTTAGGGCTAGGGATAAGGTTAAAATTAGGGCTACAGTTAGGGTTAGGCCTAGGGTAAGGGTGAGGTATAGTTTTAGGTTAAGTATTATTATTTGATCTAGGGTTAGGTCTTGGGCGAGGGTTAGGTTAGAGTCAGGGCTAGGGTTAGGGATAGGATTATGTTTAGATTAAGGGTTAGAGTTTGAGCTAGGTTTAGGGCTAGGGTGAGTGTGGTATTAGGCTTAGGTCTAGGATTATTGTTATTGTTATGTTTAGGGCTAGGTTTAGGGCTAGGATAAGGGCTAGGTTTTGTGTGAGTTTTAGGGCTAACATTAGGGCTATGGGGGATATAAGTGCTAGGAATATGTTCATGGCTAGTTTTAGGATCAGGGTTATGGATATGCCTAGTGTAGGTTTTTGTTTAGGGCTAGGGCTAGATTTATGACTATATTTAGAATTAGGTTTTGTCTAGTGCTAGTGTTACTGTTAGGTTTAGTATAGGTTTACCGGTATGGGAAATGTAAGATTTTGGTTTACTATTAGGGTCAGGTTTAGATTTAGGGTTAGTTTTATTGTCAGAAAAAGGGTCAGGGTTAGGGTTAGGTTTAGAGCTAGAATGAGGGCTAGGATAGGACTAGTAATAGATTTAGGGTTGGGGTAGGCTACGGATTAATTTTCGGACTATGGTAGCATTAGGGTTTGGGTTTGGCTTAGGGAAAGCAATAGGGTTAAAGGTAGGGTTAGGGTTAGAGTTTGGTTAAGGGCTAGGGTTAGGGTCAGGGTTAGGGTTAGAGTTAAAAAAGAGGTTTAGGTCTCAGATTCAGGCTAAGATTTGTGTTATCATTAGGGCTACAACTAATGAAAGAACTAGGTTTCTGTTTAGGGTTAGTTCTAGTGTTAGCATTAAGGCAATGTTTCTAGCTAAGGTTAGTGTTAGGGGGCGAGTTAGTACCAGGGTTAGGGTTAGGGTTAGTACTCAAATTAAGGCTAGGTATAGGACTAGGTGTAGCTTTAGGGTTTATTTTTTAGGTTGAAGTTTAGGGTTATTGATCAGTTTTGTTTTAGATTAAGGTAGATTTAGAGATAGTTTTCCAATTAGCATTAGGGTTAGGGCTAGTGTTAGGGTGAGGTTTATTCTTAATTTTGTTTTTAGATCCAGGTTTAAGCCTTGGGTGAAGGTTATGGCTAAGTTTGGGGCTAGGGATAGGGCTAGGTTTTTTGTTATGGTAAGGGATATGTTTAGAACTAGAGATAGGGCTAGGACGAGAGTCAGAGTTAGTCTAAGGATAGGGATAGAGATAAGATTATGCTTAGTGTTTTGGCTAAATTAGGGTTAGCATTAGTTATAGGGTTAGTGTTAGATTTCGGCCTAGGTTTAGGGTAAAGTTAGGGTTAGCATTAGGGTTAGGGTAAGGTATGATGTTACAGCTCTGTTTAGTACTAGGACAAGGGATAAAATTAGCGTAAGGGCTAGGGTTATAATTAGTTTTAGGATTGAGCCTAGGCTTAAAACTAGGTTTAGGTCAAGGGATAGGACTAATGTCAGGTCTAGGGTTATGATTAGGCTAGGTTTTGGGATACGGCTATGGCTCAGTTTTGTTTTAGAACTAGGCTTAGATTTAGGGCTAGTTTTATGATTAGTGATAGTGTTAGGGATAGTGGTAGTGTGAAATTTAGGGTTAGATTTATTGTTATGGTTAGATCTAGGTTTTGGTCTATGGTTAGGGTTAGGGCTAAATTTAGGGCTAGTGTTATGGTTATGGTAACTGATAGGGTTAGAACTAGAAATAGGGCTAGGGTCAGAGTATGAGATAGTCTTTGGGCTAAGGTCAGGGGAAGGTTAGGGTTAAGGCTAAATTAGGGCTAGGATTAGCGCTAGGGTTAGTGTTAGGGTTAGGCCTATGGTTAGGGTTAGTGTTAGTGTTAGGGTTAGGATTAAGCTTAGGGGACGAAATAGGGTTATAGGTAGCTTTACGGCTATGGCGAGGGTTAGAATTAGGGTTAGGGCTAAGGTTAGGGTTTGGGTTGGGATTCAGGCTAGGTTTAGGGTTAAGCTGAGGGTTTGTTTAGGGCTAGGGCTAGGATTAGTGCTAGGGTAATGTCAGGTCTAGGTTTATGGTTAGTATTAGTTTGGTGTTAAGTTTTGGCTATGCCTAGTATAAGAGCTAGGTTTAGGGTATGAGTCAGGTTTAGAACTAAGTGTATTATTAGGGTCAGTGTCCAGGTAGTGTTTGGTTTAGGTTCAGATTTAGAGTTAATGCTTGAATCAGCAGTGGGTTAGGGTTAGGATTATGGTAATTGATAGAATTAGGTTTATGCTTCCAGTTAGGTTTAGAGTAATGGATAGGGTTAGAGCTAAAGTTGTGGCTAAGATTAAGGTTAGGATTAGGGTTTGGGTTAGGGTTAGGCCTAGGGTTAATTTTAGGGTTAGGCCTAGGGTTAATGTTAGGGTTAGGTTTAGGGTAAGTGTAGGCATTGAATCTAGGGTTAGGCCTGGGGTGAGGGTTAGGCTTTGAGTCAGGACAAGGGTTAGTTTTAGGGTTAAGGTTATGTGTAGACTAAGTATTAGAGTTTGAGCTAGGGTTAGGGCTAGGGCGAGGTTTAGCATTAGGGTTAGGTGTAAGGTTATGGTTAGGGTTATGATAAGGGCTAGGTTTAGGGCTAGGATAAGGGCTAGGTTTTGTATGATGTTTAGGGCTAACATTAGGGCTATGGGTAATGTAAGAGCGAGGGATATGGTTATGGTTAGTGTTAGGGTCAGGGTCATGGATAAGTCTAGTGTTAGGGTTATGTTTTGGTTTAGGATAAGGTTCAGAGCTAGGGTTTCTATTAGATTAAGGGTCATCATTGGGTTAGGGTTAGTTTTATAGTTAGGGCCACAATTAAGACTAGAGCTTGGTCTAGTGATAGGTTTAGTCTTTATGTTACATTAAGGGTTATTTTTAGGGCTGGTGCTAGGTTTTGTTTAGGGCTAAGGCTAGATTTATGACTCTCTTTAGGATTAGGTTTTGTCTAATGCTAATGTTACTGTTAGGTTTAAGTATAGTTTTAGCAGTAAGGGTAGTGTTAAAGTTTGCTTTAGGGTTAGGGTCAGGTTTAGATCTAGGGTTAATGTTAGGGTCAGAATAAGATCCAGTGTTAGAATTAGGGTTAAAGCTATACTGAGGGCTAGGTCTAGGACTACTAATAGAGTTAGGGTTTGGGGTAGGCTAAGGATTAAGTTTAGGACTAGAGTAGAATTAGAGAGAGGGTTTGGCTTAGGGTAAGGGATAGGGTTATAGGTACGGTTAAGTTAGGTTTAGAGTCAGGGCTCAGATTAGGCTAGGATTTGTGTTAGCATTAGGTCTGTGGCTAATAAAAGAACTAGTTTTCTAATTAGGGCTAGTTCTAGGGTTAGCATTAGGGCAATGTTTAGAGCTAGGGGTACTGTTAGGGTCTGACTCAGGGTCAGGGTTATATGTATGGTTAGGGTTAGGACTCAAATTAGGGCCAAGTTTAAAGATAAGTGTAAGGTTAGTGTTTGGTTTATGTTAAGGGTTATGGTTAGGATTATGGCTCAGTTTTGTTTTAGGGCTAGGGTATGGTTAGGGATAGTTTTCCAATAAGCATTAGGTTTAGGGCTAGTGTTAGGGTGCGGTTTGGGCTTAAGTTTAGGGTTTACCACCAGGTTTAGGGCTAGTGTGTTGGTTTGAGTTCGGGTTGGGGCGATGGATAGGGCTATGTTTTGGGTTAAGGGATAGGTTTTGACCTAGGGATAGGGATAGGGCGAGAGTATGAGTTAGTATTAGGGTAGGAATTGGATTTCATTTAGGATTAGGGTTAATTTAGGGCTAGGATTAGCCCTAGGTTTTTGTTAGATTTTGGCCTAGAGTTTGAGCTAGGGTTAGGGTAAGCATTAGGTTTTGGGTAATGTATGATGTTACAGCTACAGTTTGGGCTAGGGCTTGGGATAAAATTACGGTTAGGGTTCTGGTTAAGGTTAGGATTAGGATTAAGGCTAGGCTTAGGGCTAGGAATTTGGGTAGGGTTTGTGCTAGTGTTAGGGCTAGGATTAAGCCTAGGTCTAATGTCAGTTCTAGGGTTATGGTTAGAGATAGTTTTAGTTTTAGGTTTATGGCCAGGTGTATTATAAGGGTTACGTTTAGTGACAGGGTCAGGTTTAGAGCTAGGGGTATTATTAGGGTCAGAGCCAGGGTTAGGGTATGGGTTAGGTTAAGGTTTGGGGTTAGGGCTAAAATTAGCACTAGGGTTAGTGTAATGGATATGGTTAGGTTTCAGTTTCAGATTAGGTTTAGAATAATGGACAGGGTTAGGGAAAGGTACATGGTTTAAGTTAGGCCTAGGGATAGAATTTGGTTAAAGATATGGTTCACGTAATGGATAGAATTAGACCTAAATTTAGGACTAGGGTTATGGTTAGGTTAGGTCTATGGTTACAATTAGGCCTAGTGTTAGAATTTGCTTAGGGTTATGGTTAGGGTAATGGACAAAATTATATCTAGGTTTAGGGCTAGTGTTATGGTTAGGAATAGGGCTATGGTTTGGTTGAGGTTTCAGGTTAGGACAAGGTTTAGGCTTAGGGTTAGGTTTAGGTTAAGTGTTAGGGCTATGGATAGGGATAGGGCTATGATTAAAATAGGGTTAGGGCTCAGATTAAGGCTAGGTTTGGGGTTAGTTTAGGACTAGTGTAGGACTATGGTTAATGTAAGAACTAGGGTTACAATTAGGGCTAGTATAAGGGTTAGCATTAGGATTAGGTCTAGTGTTTTTATTTGGTTTAGGTTTAGGGAGATGATTAGCATTAGGGTTAGTGTTAGGGTCAGAGTCAGAATCAATGTTACTTTTAGGATTAGGGATAGGTCTCGAATTAGGGTGAGGGTTAAGGTTAGGTATAGGGTTAGGATTTGTGTTAGGTTTAGAGTAAGAATTAGGGATAGGGCTATTATCAGGTCTAGGGTTACATTTAGGTTAGGGTTAGGGTTGGGGCTATGGCTCAGTTTTGTTTTAGAGCTAGGGCTAGGGCTAGGGTTAGGGCTAATTTTTGGATTAGCGATAGTGTTAGAGCTAGTAGTAAGGTGAGGTTAAATCTTATATTAATTGTTATGGTTAGATCTAGGTTTAGGGCTAGGGCTATGGTTAGGGCTAAAGTTAGGGCTAGTGTTACGGTTATGATAACAGATAAGGTTAGAACTAGAAATAGGGCTAGGACGAGATATAGAGTTAGTCTTAGTGCTAGGGTTAGGTGTGTGATTACAGTTCATGCTAAATCAGTACTAGGATTAGTGCTGGGGTTACTGTTAGGGTTATTGCTAGGGTTAGGTTTAGGGTTAGTGTTAGTGTTAGCGATAGAGTTAGGTTTAGGGAAATGGGTGGGGTTATAGCTAGGTTTAGGCATAGGGCGAGAGAAGAATAAGAGTTAGGGCTAGGTTAGGGTTTGGGTTATGATTAAGGCTAGCTTTAGGGCTAGGTTTGAGGGTTTGTTTTAGGGCTAGGTCTAGGATTATTGATAGGGCTAATGTCAGGTCTAGGGTTATTGTTAGGAATAGTTTTAGGGTTAGGTTATGGCTAGGTCTAGTGTAAGGATTACGTTTAGGGTAAGTGTCAGGTTTAGAGTTAGGCAAATTATTAGGGTCAGTGTCAGGTAGCGTTTGGTTTAATTTAAGGTTTAGAGTTAAGGGTTGAATTAGCATTAGGGTTAGGGTTAGAGTTAAGGTAATGGATAGGGTTAGGTTTAGGGTTCTGGTTAAGTTTAGAGTAATGGATAGGGTTAGTGTTAGTGATAAGGTTAGCGTTAGGCCAAGGGTCAGCATTTGAGTTAGGCTTATCTTTAGGTTAATGGATATGGTTAGAGCTAAGGTTAGTGCTGGGTTTAAGATTATGTTTAGGGGTAGGGTTAGGATTTGGCCTAGGGTTAATGTCAGGGTTAAGTTTAGAGTAAGTGTTAGGATATTAGCTCGGGTTAGGGCTAGGCGATGGTTATGGTTAGAGTCAGGGCTAGGTTACGGTTAGGGTTACGATTAGGTCTAGGTTAAGGGCTAGGATAAGGCTAGGTTTGTGTGCTTTTTATGGCTAGCATTAGGGCTATCAGTTAGGGTTAGGGTTAGGGTTAGAGTTAAGGCCAGATTTAGTACTAGTGTTGGGTGTCGGGATAGGGTTAGTATTTGGGTTAGGCTAAGGGTTATTGTTAGGGCTAGTGCGAGGTTTTTGATTAGGGCTAGGGCTAGTTTATGACTCTATTTAAGATTAGGTTTGGTATAGTACTGCTAGTGTTACTGTTAGGTTTAGGTACAGGTTTACTGGTAGTAGTAGGGGTAGGGTCCGATTCAGGGTTAGTGTGAGGTTGAGTTCTAAGGTTAGTGTTAGAGTCAGAATAAGGTTTATGATTTGGTTTAGAGTTACAGCTAGAATGAGGGCTAGGGTTAGGACTAGTAATAGAGTTGGGGATTGGGGTAGGCTAAGGATTAGGGTTAGGACTAGGTAACATTAGGCTGAGGGTTTGGCTTAGGGAAAGAGATGGGTTTAGAGGTAGGATTAGGGTTAGGGATAGGTTTAGGACTAGGGTTAGGGTTAGGGTTAATCTTAGGGTTAAACCTAGGTCTAGAGCTTGGATTAGTACTAGGATTTGTGTTAGTTTTAGGGCTATGGCTAATGAAAAACTTGGTTTCTAATTAAGGTTAGTTCTAGGGTTAGCGTTAGGGCAATGTATAGAGCTAGGCTTAGTGTTAGGATCCGAGTCAGGGTAAGAGTTAATTCTAGGGTTAGATTTAGCCCTCAAATTATGGCAAGGTTTAAGGCTAGGTTTAGGGTTAGTGTTTGGTTGAGGTTAAGGGTTAGGGTTATGTTTATGGCTCAGTTTTGTTTTAGTGGTAGGTTAGGGTTAGGGCTAGTTTTCCAATTAGCATTAATGTCAGGGCTAGTGTTAGGGTGAGCTTTAGGATTATGGTTAGGGTTAGATTCACGTTTAGGGCTAAGGAAAACTTTAGGGCTAAGTTTGGGGCTAGGGATAGGGCTAGAGTTTGGGTAATGGAAAGGAATGGGTGTAGAACTAGGGATAGGGCTAAGGAGAGCATTAAAGTTGGTCTTAGGGCTAGGGATAGGGTTAGGTTTATGGTTAGGACTAAATTAGTGCTAGGATTAGTGCTAGGCTTAGTGTTAGGTTTAGGTCTAGGTTTAGTGCTAGGTTTAGGGTAAGGTATGATGTTACAGCTGCGTTTTTAGCTAGGTCAAAGGATAAAATTAGAGATAGGGCTAGGGTTAAGGTTATGGTTAGGATTAAGGCTAGGCTTAGTGCTAGGATTAGGACTATGTTTTCTGTTAGTGTTAGGGCCAGGATTAGAGCCAGAGTTAATGTCAGGTCTAGGTGGGTTATGGTTAGGGATAGTTTTAGGGTTAGGTTTATAGCCATATCTCTTGTAAGGGTTAGGTTGAGTGTTAGGGTCAGTCTTACAGCTAGAGTATTATTAGAGTCAGGATCAGGGTTAGGGTATGTGTTAGGTTAAGGTTTAGGGTTAAGGCTCAAAATCGCATTAGGGTTAGTGTTAGGGTTATCATAATGGATGTAGTTAGGTTTATGTTTCAGTTTAGGTTTAGGGTAATGGACAGCCTTAGGATAGTAAGGATAGTATTAAAGTTATATGTAGGTATACAATTCAATTAGGGTTATGGTTATGGTAATGGATAGGATTAGAACTACAGTTAGGGTTAGTGTTATTGTTAGGTTAGGGTTATGGTTAGTGTTTGGCCTAGGGTTAGAATTCTGTTAGGGTTATGGTTAGGGTAATAAAAAAGACTAGAGCTAGGGTTAGGGCCATGGTTCGGGTTAGGTCAAGGTTTATTTTTTGGTTTAGGTTTAGATTAAGTGTTAGGGATAGGGTAAGCATTAGGGATAGTGTTAAAGCTAGGGCTAGGGCTCAGATTATGGTTAGGTTTTGGGTTTGGTTAGTGATAAGGTAGGACTATGGCTATTGTAAGAAATAAAGTTAAGATAAGGGCTAGTTTTAGAGTTAGCATAAGGTCTATGTCAAGGTCTTGTGCTTAGATTAGAATTAGGTTAAGGGAGATGATTAGAGATAAAGTTAGTGTTAGGGTCAGAGTCAGGATCACTGTTACTTATCAGAGTTTGTGATAGGACTCAAATTAGGGCTAGGATTAAGGCTAGGTGTAGGGTTCAGTTTTGTTTTAGGGTTAGGGTCAGAATTAGAGATAGGGCTAATATCAGGTCTAGCATTAGCGTTAGGCTAGGGTTAGGGTTAGGGCTATATATCAGTTTTGTTTTAGAGCTAGGGCTAGGTTTAGGGCTACTTTTAGGATTAGCAATAGTGTTAGGGATAGTGGTAGGATGAGGTTTAGGCTTATATTTATTTTTATGGTTAGAATTAGGTTTAGGGCTACGGCCTGCCTTAGGATTAAGGTTAGGCTTAGTGTTAGGGTTATGGTAATGGATAGTATTAGAACTATAAAAAGAACTGGGGTGTGATTAGAGTTATTTTTTGGGCTAGGATTAGTAGTAGGTTTAGGGTTAGGGCTGAATTAAGGCTAGGATTAGCGCTAAGGTTAGTGTTAGGGTTAGGCCTAGGGTTAGGGCTAGTGTTATGGTTAGTGTTAGTGTTAGGGTTAGAGTTAGATTTGGAGGAAAATATGGGGTTATAGCTCGGTTTTGAGCTATGGTTTGGGTTAGAATTTTATTTAGGGTTAGGATTAGGGTTTGGGTTAGGGTTAAGGCTAGGTTTAGTTCCAGGATGAGGGTATGTGTTAGGGCTAGTGCTAAGATTAGGGCTAGGGCTAATGTCAGGTCTAGGTTCAAAGAAAGTGGTAGTTTTATGGTTAGGTTATGGCTAGGTTTAGTGTAAGGGTTAGGTTTAAGGTAAGGGTCAGGTTTAGAGCTAGGTGTATTGTTAGGGTCATTGTCCGGGTATGGTTTGGTTTAGGTTAAGGATTAGGGTTAAGGCTTATATTAGCATTAGGGTTTGGTTTAGGATTAGAATAATGGATAGGGTTAGGTTTATAACTCAGATTAGGTTTAGAGTAATGGATATGGTTTTTGTTAGAGATAGGGTTAGCGTTAGGCCTAGGATTGTCATTTGGTTTAGGCTTATCTTTAGGGTAATGGATAGGGTTAGAGCTAAGGTAAGGGGTAGAGTTAAGGTTAAGTTTATGACTAGGGTTAGGGTTAGGCCTAGGATTAGTGTCAGGGTTAGGTTTAGGGTAAGTATTAAATTTTGAGCTAAGGTTAGGTCTAGAGCGAGGTTTCGAGTTAGAGTCAGGGTTAGGGTTAAGTTTAGTGTTAGTGTTATGATTAGGGAAAGGGTTAGAATTTCAGCTAGGTTTAGGACTAGGGCGAAGGTTAGGGTTAGGTCTAGTGTTATGGTTAAGGTTACAATAAGGGCTAGTTTTAGGGCTAGGATATGGGCTAGGTTTGTGTGATGTTTATGGCTAGCGTTAGGGCTATGGGTAATGTAAGAGATCAGGTTATGGTTATGGCTAGTTTTACAGTTAGGGTTATGAATAAATCTAGTGTTAGGTTTAGGTTTGGGGTTAGAATAAGGTTTAGAGCTAGGGTTTCTGTTAGGGTAAGTGTCAGTGTTTGGGTTAGGGTTAGGGCCAAATTTAAGAATAGTGTTGTGTATAGGGATAAGGTTAGTCTCTGTGTTAGGTTAAGGGTTATTGTTAGGGCTAGTTCAAAGTTTTTGTTTAGGGCTAGGTCTAGATTTATGACTCTACTTAGGATTAGGTTTGGTCTAGTGCTAGTGTTACTATTAGGTTTAGGTATAGGTTTACTTGTAGGGGTAGAGTTAGGGTCTGGTTCAGGGTTAGTGTCAGGTTTAGATCTAGGTTTATTTTTAGGGTAAGAATAAGTGTCAGGGTTTGAGTTAGAGCTAGAGCTTGAATGAGGACTAGGGTTAGGACTAGTAATAGGATTCTGGTTTTGTATAGGCTAAGGATAAGTGTTAGGACTTGGGTAGCATTAGGGCGAGGGTTTGGCTTTGGGTAAGGGATAGGATTAGAGATAGGGTTAGGATTTTGGATAGGGTTAGGGATAGGGTTAGGTTTAGGGATAGTCTTAGAGTTAAACCCAGGGTTAGGGCTTGAATTCGTGCTAGGATATGTGTTAGCATTAAGGCTATGGCTAATGAAAGACCTTGGTTTCTGATTAGGTCTAGTTCTAGTGTTAGCATTAGGGCAATGTATAGAGCTAGGCTTAGTGTTAGGATCTGAGTTACTGAGTTAGGTCAGAGTTACTTCTAGGGTTAGGTTTAGCGCTCAAATTATGGCAAGGTTTAGGGCTAGATTTAGGGTAGGTGTTTGGTTTAGGTTAAGGATTAAGGTTAGGTTTATGGCTCAGTTTTGTTTTAGTGGTAGATTAGGGTTAGGGCTAATTTTCCAAATTAGCATTAGGGTCATAGCTAGTGTTAGGTGAGCTTTAGGCTTAAGTTTAGGATTAGATTCATGTGTAGGGCTAATGTAAATGTTAGGGCTAAGGTTGGGGCTAGGGATAGGGCTAGGATTTGGATTATGGTAAGGGATATGATTAGAACTAGGGATAGTGCTAGGGTAGAGTTACAGTTAGCCTTAGGGCTAGAGATAGGGTTCTGGTTAGTGTTAGGGCTAAATTAGGGCTAGGATTAGTACTAGGGTTAGTGTTAAATTTAGGCCTATGTTTTGGGCTAGTTTTAATGTTACCATTAGGGTTAGGGTAAGGTATGATGTTAAAGCTATGTTTAATGCTAGGACAAGTGATAAAATTAGGGACAGGGATAGGGATAGGGTTAAGATCAGGGTTAGGTTTAAGTCTAGGCTTAGAACTAGGATTAGATCTAGAGATAGGGCTGATATCAGGTCTAGGGTTAAGGTTAGGCCAGGGTTAGGGATAAGGCTTTGGCTCAGTTTTGTTTTAGAACTAGGCCTAGTGTTAGGGCTAGTTTTATGATTAGCAATAGTTTTACGGCTAATGGTATGGTTAAGTTTAGGCTTAGATTTATTGTTATGGTAAGATCTAGGTTTAGTTCTATGGCTAGTTTTAGGGGTAAGTTTAGGGCTAGTGTTAGGATTATGATAATGGATAGGGTTAGAACTAGAAATAGGGCAAGGCAAGAGTTTGAGTTAGTTTTTGGGCTATACTTAGGGGTAGGGGTAGGGTTAGGTTTAGGGCTGAATTAGGGCTAGTATTAGTGCTAGGGTTAGGGTTAGGGTTAGTGTTAGTGTTAGGGTTAGAATTAGATTTATGGGAAAGGATAGGGTTATAGCTAGCTTTAGGGCTATGGTGATGGTTAGAATTAGGGTTAGAGATAAGGTTAGGGTATAAGTTAGGATTAAGGCTAGGTTTAGGGTAAGCTGAGGGTTTGTGTTAGTGTTAGGGCTAGGATTAGGGGTAGGGCTAATGTCAAGTCTAGGTTTATGGTTAGTATAAGTTTTAATGTTAGGTTATGGCTATGTCTAGTATAAGGGTTAAATTTTAGGGTAGGGGTCAAGTTTAGAGGTAGGTGTATTATTAGGGTAAGGATCCAGGTAGGATTTGGTTTAGGTTAACATTTAGGGTTAATGCTTGAATTAGTGGTGGGTTAGGGTTAGGGTAATGGAATGAATTAGTTTTATGGTTCCTGTTAGGTTTAGAGTAAGGGATAGGGTTAGTGTGAGCGATAGGGTTATTGTTAGGCCTAGGGATAGCTTTTGGGTTAGGCTTATCTTTAGGGTAATGGATAGGGTTAGAGCTAAGGTTAGTGCTAGAGTTAAGATTAGGTTTATGGTTAGGGTTAGGATTAGGCCTAGGTTTAATGTTAGGTTTAGGGTTAGGGTAAGTGTAGGCATTTGAGCTAGGGTTAGGCCTAGGGCAAGGGTTAGGTTTTGACTCAGGGCTAGGGTTAGGTTTAGGGTTAGGGTTATGTTTAGAATAAGGATTAGAGTTTGAGCTAGGGTTAGGGGTAGGGCGAGGTTTAACATTAGGGTTAGGTCTAAGGTTACGGTTAGGGTTATGATTAGGGTAGGTTTAGGGCTATGATAAGGGCTAGGTTTTGTGTGATGTTTAGGGCTAATGTTAGGGCTATGGGTAATGTAAGAGCGAGGAATATTTTTATGGCTAGAGTTAGGGTCAGGGTTATGGATAAGTCTAGTGTTAGGGTTACGTTTTGGTTTAGGATAAGGTTCAGAGCTAGGGTTTCTATTAGATTAAGGGTAATCATTGGGTTAGGGTTAGTTTTATGGTTAGGACCACAATTAGGACTAGTGCTTGGTCTAGTGATAGGTTTAGTCTTTACGTTAGGTTAAGGGTTATTGTTAGGGTTAGCACTAGGTTTTTGTTTAGGGCTAAGGCTAGATTTATGACTCTAGGATTAGATTTGTTCTAGTGCTAGTGTTAGGTTTAAGTATAGGTTTACTGGTAAGGGTAGTGTTAGGGTTTGGTTTAGGGTTAGGGGCAGGTTTAGATCTAGGATTCGTGTAGGATCAGAATAAGGGTCAGGGTTAGGATTAAAGTTAAAGCTATAATGAGGGCTAAGTTTAGGACTAGTAATAGAGTTAGGGTTTGGGGTAGGCTAAGGATTAAGTTTAGGACTAGAGTAGCATTATGGAGAGGGTTTGGCTTAGGGTAAGGGATTGGGTTATAAGTATGTTTAGGGTTAGGGTTAGAGTCAGGGCTCGGATTAGGCTAGGATTTGTGTTAGCATTAGGTCTGTGGCTAAAGAAAGAACTAATTTTCTGATTAGGGCTAGTTCTAGGGTTAGTGTTAGGGCAATGTTTAGAGCTGGCGATATTGTTAGTGTCCAACTCAGGGTCAGGGTTAATTCTATGGTTAGGGTTAGTACTCAAATTAGGGCTAAGTTTAGGGATAGGTTTAAGCTTAGTGTTTGGTTTAGGTTAAGGGTTATGTTTAGGATTATGGCTCAGTTTTATTTTAGGGCTAGCGTAGGGTTAGGGCTAGTTTTCCAATTAGCATTAGGTTTAGGACTATTGTTAGGGTGAGGTTTAGACTTAAGTTTAGGGTTCACAACCAAGGTTAGGGATAGGGTGATGGTTAGAGTTAGGGTTGGGGCTAGGAATAGGGCTAGGTTTTGGATTATGGTAAGAGATATGTTTTGAACCAGGAATAGGGCTAGGGCAAGAGTTAGAATTAGTCATTGGGCTAGGGATAGGGTTAGGTTTAGGATTAGGGTTAATTTAGGGCTCTGATTAGCCCTATGGTTAGTTTTAGGGTTTGGCCTAGAGTTAGGGCTAGGGTTAGGGTTAGTGTTAGGGTTAGTATAAGGTATGATGTTACAGCTACATTTTGGGCTAGGGCATGGGATAAAATTAGGGTTAGGGCTTCAGTTAAGGTTAGCATTAGGATTAAGGCTAGGCTTAGGGCTAGGATTAAGGGTAGGGTTTGTGCTAGGGTTAGGGCTAGGATTAGGTCTAGGGCTAATGTCAGTTCTAGGGTTATGGTTAGGGATAGTTTTAAGTTTATGGCCAGGTCTATTGTAAGGGTTACATTGATGGTTAGGGTCAGGTTTACAGCTAGGGGTATTATTAGTGTCAGAGTCAGTATTAGGATATGGGTTACCTTAAGGTTTAGTGGTAGGGCTAAAATTAGCCTTAGTGTTAGGGTAGGATATGGTTAGATTTCAGTTTCCCGTTATGCTTAGTATAATGATCAGGTTTAGGGTAAGGCATAGGGTTTTAGTTAGGACTAGGGACAGAATTTGGTTAAAGATATTGTTCAGGTAATGGATAGGATTAGAGCTACACTTAGGACTAGGGATATGTTTAGGTTAGGGCTATGGTTAGGGTTAGGACTAGGATTTGAATTTGCTTAGGGTTATGGTTAGGATAATGGATAAAATTATATCTAGGTTTAGGGCTAGTGTTCTGGGTAGGAATAGGGCTATGATTCAGTTTACATTTCGGGTTAGGACAAGGTTTAGTTTTAGGGTTAGGTTTAGGTTAAGTGTTAGGGCTAGGGATAGGGTTAGGGCTACGATTAAAACTAGGGTTATGGCTCAAATTAGGGCTAGGTTTTGGTTAGCTTAGGGCTAGTGTAGCAATACAGCTAATGTAAGAACTAGGGTTACTATTAGGGCTAGTAGTAGGGTTAGCGTTAGGACTTGGTCTAATGTTTATATTAGTTTTAGGTTTAGGGGATTGATTAGAGATAGGGTTAGTGTTAGGGTCAGAGTCAGAATCAATGTTACTTTTAGGATTAGGGATAGGACTCGAATTAGGGCGACAGATAAGGCTAGGTATAGGGTTAAGATTTGTATTAGGGTTAGGGTAAGAATTAGGGTTAACGCTAATGTCAGGTCTAGGGTTACATTTAGGTTAGGGTTAGGGTTGGGGCTATGTCTCAGTTTTGTTTTAGAGCAAAAGCTAGGGTTTGGGCTAGTTTGGGGATTAGTGACAGTGTTAGGACTAGTAGTAAGGTGAAGTCTAATCTTATATTAATTGTTACGGTTAGATTTAGGTTTAGGGATAGGGCTATGGTTAGGGCTAAATTTGGGGCTAGTTTTACAGTTATGGTAACAGATATGGTTAGAACTAGAAATAGGGCGAGATTTAGAGTTAGTCTTAGTGCTAGGATTAAGGGTGGGTTTAATGTTAGGTCTAAGTTAGGGCTAGGATTAGCACTAGGGTTAGGGTTAGAACTAGGTTTAGGGTTAGTGTTAGTGGTAGGGATAGGGTTAGGTTTATGGAAAGGGATGGGGTTATAGCTAGGTTTAGGGATAGGGCGAGATTGAGAATTAGGGATAGGTCAGGGTTGTTATGATAAAGGCTTGATTTAGTGCTAGGTTTGAGGGTTTGTGTTAGGGCTAGGGATAGGATTAGGGCTAGGGCTAATGTCAGGTCAAGGGTTATGGTTAGGGATAGTTTTATGGTTAGGTTATATCTAAGTTTACTGTAAGGATCAGGTTTAGAGCTAAGTGTATCTAAGGGACAGGGTCCGGGTAGGGTTTGGTTTAGTTTAAAGTTTAGAGTTAAGTGTTGAATTAGCAGTAGGGTTAGGATAAGAGATAGGGTAATGAATAGGTTTAGGTTTAGAGTACAGGTTAAGTTTATAGTAATGGATATGTTTAGTGTTAACAATAGGGTTAGCGTTAGACCTAGGGTTAGCATTTGAGTTAGGCTTATTTTTAGGTTAATGGAAAAGATTAGAGCTAAGGTTAGTTCAAGGTTAAGGTTATGATTAGGCCAAGGGTTAGGTTTAGGCCTAGGGTTAGTGTCAGGGTTAGGTTTAGGGTAAGTGTTAGGGTATGAACTAGTGTTAGGTCTAGGGCGATTGTTAGGGTTAGAGTTAGGGCTAGGGTTGTGGTTAGTGTTACGATTAGGTCTAGGTTTAGGGCTAGGATAAGGCTAGGTTTGTGTGGTGTTTATGGCTAGCATTAGGGCTAATAGTTAGGTTTAGGGTTAGGGTTGGATTTAGAGCCAGAATTAGGACTACTGTTGGCTCTAGTGATAGGGTTAGTCATTGAGTAGTTTAAGAGTTAATTTTAGGGCTAGTGGAAGGTTTTTGTTTAGGGCTAGGGCTAGATTTATGACTATATTTAGGATTAGGTTTAGTCTAGTGCTAGTGTTACTGTTAGGTTTAGGTACAGGTTTACTGGTAGGGGTAGGGTTTGTGTCCGGTTTAGGGTTAGTGTGAGGTTCAGTCCTAGGTTTAGTGTTAGAGTCAGAATTAGGGTCAGGGTTTGGGTTAGAGTTACAGCTAGAATGAGGGCTAGGTTTAGGACTAGTAATAGAGTTGGGGATTGGTGTAGTCTAAGGATTAGAGTTAGGACCAGGTAACAATAGGGTGAGGGTTTGTCTTAGGAAATGGGATGGGTTGAGAGGTAGGATTAGGGTTAGGGATAGGATTAGGGCTAGGGTTAATGTTAGGTTTAGTGTAAGGGTTAAACCTAGGGTTAGAGTTTGGATTAGCACTAGGATTTGTGTTAGTTTTAGGGCTATGGCTAAGGAAAAAAACTTTGTTTCTGATTATGGCTAGTTCTAGGGTTAGCGTTAGGACAATGTATAGAGCTAGGGTTAGTGTTAGGATCCGAGTAAGTGTCAGGGATACTTCTAGGGTTAGGTTTAGCACTAAAATTATGGCAAGGTTTAGGGGTAGGTTTAGGGTTATTGTTTGGTATAAGTTAAGGTTTAGGGTTAGTGTTATAGCTTAGTTTTGGTTTAGGGCTAGGGTAGGGTGAGGGATAGTTTTCCAATTAGCATTAGGATCAGAATTAGTGTTAGGGTGAGCTTTAGGCTTAAGGTTAGGGTTAGATCCATTTTTAGGGCTAGGGAAAAGGTTAGCACTAAGGTTGGGGCTAGGGATAGGGCTAGAGTTTAAGTTATGGTACATGATATGTTTAGAACTAGGGATAGGGCTAGGGTGAGAGTTAGAGTTAGTTGTAGGGCTAGGGATAGTGTTAGGTTTATGGTTGGGTCTAAATTAGGGCTAGGATTAGTGCTATGGTTAGTGTTAGTTTTACACCTAGGTTTAGTGGCTAGGGTTAGGGTAAGGCATGATGTTACAGCTCCATTTTGGGCTAGGTCAAGTGATAAAATTAGGGATAAGGCTAGCGTTAAGGTTATGGTTAGGATTAAGGCTGGGCTTAGTGCTAGGACTAGGGCTAGGGTTTGTGTTAGCATTAGGATTAGGATTAGTGTTAGGGCTAATGTCTGGTCTAGGGTTATGGTTAGGGATAGTTTTAGGGTTAGGTTTATAGCCAGATTTATTGTAAGGATTAGGTTAGGGTCAGCTTTGCAGCTAGGGTATTATTAGAGTCAAAATCAGGTTTAGGGTATGTGTTAAGTTAAGGTTTAGGGTTAGGTCTCAAATTAGCATTAAGGTTAGTGTTAGGGTTAGGGTAAAGGATATTGTTAGGTTTAGTGTTCAGTTTAGGTTTAGGGTAATGGACAGACTTCGGGTTAGGGATACTGTTACGGTTGGGCCTAGGGATAGAATTCATTTAGGGTTAAGGTTAGGGTAATGGATAGGAGTAGAGCCTCAGGGCTATGATTAGTGTTTGGCCTAGGGTTAGAATTCTGTTAGGGTTATGGTTAGGTTAATAAATAAGTTTAGATCTAGGGTTAGGGCTAGGGTTAGAGTTAGGATTAGGGCCATGGTTCGGGTTAGGTCAAGGTTTAGTTTTGGGGTTAGGTTTAGGTTAAGTGTTAGGGCTAGTTTTAGGTTTAGGGATAGGGTTAAAGCTAGGATTAGGGCTCAGATTAGGGCTAGGTTTTGGGTTAGGTTAGGGATAAGGTAGAACTATGGCTATTGTAAGCAAAAGAGTTAAGATTAGGTGTAGTTTTATAGTTAGCATTAGTTCTAGATCTAGTGCTTAGAATAGGTTTAGGTTTAGGGTGAGGGTTAGAGATAGGGTTAGTGTTAGTGTCAGAGTCAGGATCAGTGTTACTGATCAGGGTTAGGGATAGGACTCAAATTAGGGCTAGAATTAAGGCTAGGTGTAGGGTTATGGTTTGTATTAGTGTTAGGGTAATACTTAGGGAGAGGGCTAATGTTAGGTCTAGCGTTACTGTTAGATAGAGTTAGGGTTAAGGCTATGGCTCAGTTTTTTTTTTTTTTTTTTTAAGGTTGGACTAGTGTTGGGGGCTAGTTTTATGATTAGCGATAGTGTAAGGGCTAGAGGTAAGATGAGGTTTAGGCTTAGATATATGGTTATGGCTAGATCTAGGTTTAGGGCTAGGGCCTGCATTAGGGTTAAGGTTAGGGCTAGTGTTAGGGTTATGGTAACGAATATGGTTAGAACTACAAATAGGACTGGGGTGCGATTAGAGTTTTTCTTTGGGCTAGGGTTAGAGGTAGGTTTTGGGTTAGGGCTAAATTAGGGAGAGGAATAGAGCTAGGGTTAGTGTTAGGATTAGGCCTAATGTTAGGGCTGGGGTTATGTTTAGTGTTAGTGTTATGGTTAGGGTTAGATTTAGGGGAAGGGATGGGGTTACATCTAGGTTTAGAGCTAGGGTTCTCGTCAAAATATTATTTAGGGCTAGGATTGGGGTTTGGATTAGGGTTAAGCCTAGATTTAGTGCGAGAATGAGGGTATGTGTTAGGAATAGGGCTAAGATTAGGGCTAGGGCTAATGTCAGGTCTAGGTTCAAAGAAAGTGGTAGTTTTATGGTTAGGTTATGGCTAGGTCTAGTGTAAGGGTTAGGTTTAGGTTAAGGATCAGGTTTAGAGCTAGGTGTATTGTTAGGGTCATTGTCCGGGTATGGTTTGGTTTAGGTTAAGGATTAGGGTTAAGGCTTATATTAGCATTAGGGTTCAGTTTAGGAATAGGGTAATGGATATTGTTAGGTTTAGGATTCAGGGTTAGTTTTAGAGTAATTTATATGCTTATTGTTAGCAATAGGGTTATCACTAGGCCTAGGGTTAGCATTTGGTTTAGGCTTATCTTTAGGGTAATGGATAGGGTTAGAGCTAAAATTAGGGCTATGGTTAAGGTTAAGTTTATGGCTAGGGTTAGGATTTGGCCTAGGGTTAGTGTCAGGGTTAGGTTTTGAGTAAGTATTGGGGTTTGAGCTAGGGTTAGGACTAGGGTGAGGGTTGGGGTTAGAGTCAGGGCTGGGGTTAGTGTTAGGGTTAGTTTTATGATTAGGGAAAGTGTTAGAATTTGAAATACGTTTAGGACTATGGCAAGGTTTAGGGTTAGGTCTAGGGTTACAGTTAGGGTTATAATTAGGGCTAGGTTTAGGGCTAGGATATGGGCTAGGTTTGTGTAATGTTGATGGCTAGTGTTAGTGGGTAATGTAAGAGCTCGGTGTATGGTTATGGCTAGTTTTAGGATTAGGTTTATGGAAAAGTCTAATTTTAGTGTTAGGTTTTGGATTAGGATAAGGTTTAGAGCTAGGGTTTGTGTTAGATTAAGCATCAGTGTTTGGGTTAGTGTTAAGAGAAGAATTAGGAATAGCATTGGGTCTAGGGATAGGGTTAGTCTTTGTGTTAGGTTAAGGGTTATTTTTAGGGTTAGGACTAGATTTATGACTATATTTAGGATTAGGTTTTGTCTAGGTCAAGTGTTACTGTTAGGTTTAGTTATAGGTTTACTGGTAGGGGTAGAGTTAAGGTCCGGTTGAGGGTTACTGTCTGGTTTAGATCTAGGGTTAATGTTAGGGTCAAAATAAGGGTCAGGGATTGGGTTAGGTCTAAAGCTAGAGTGATGCCTAGGTTTAGGACTTGTAATAGAGTTAGGATTTGGATAAGCTAAGGATTAGTGTTAGAACTAGGGTAGCATTAGGGCGAGGGTTTGGCTTAGGGTAATGGATAGAATTAGAGGTAGCCTTAGGATTAGTGATAGGGTTAAGGCTAGGATTAGGGTTAGGGTTACTGTTAGGATTAGGTTTAGGGTTAGGTTTGAGGTTTCAGTTAGTATGAGGGTTAGGTTTGAGGTTTCAGTTAGTATTAGGGTTAGGATTAAGGTTAGGGTTAGCGTTAGTGTTTGGTTTAGGGTTATAATTAGGTTTAGGGTTAGTGCTAGTATTAGGGTTATGGTTAGTGTTAGGTTTAGGGTTAGGATTAGGATTAGGAGAGTCTTAGGGTTAGGGTAAGGGTTAGGGTTAGGATTAGTGTTAGAGTTAAAATTAGGGTTAGAGACAGGGTTAGGGTTAGGGTTAATGTTATGGTTAGGTTTAGGTTTAGCATTATGGTTAATGTTAGGTTTAGTGTGAGAATTGTGTTAGTGTTAGTGTTTGTGTTAGGCTTAGGGTTAGAGAAAAGATTAGGGTTAGGGTTAGGGTTAGGGTTAGCATTTGTGATAGGGTTAGGGTTAGGCTCAGGGTTCAGGTTAGTGTTAGGGTTAGTTTTAGGGTTACAGTTAAGGTTGGATTTAGGGTTAGTGTTAGGGTTAGTATTTGGGTTAGTGTTTGGTTACAGATAGGGTTTGTGTTAGGGTTAGGGTTAAGGTTATCATTAGGGTTAGGGTTATATTTAGAGTTAGATTTAGGGTTATGGTTAGGGTTACGGTTAGGGTTAGATTTAGTGTTAGGTTTAGGTTTATGGTTAAAGTTATACGGTTAAGGTTGGTGTTAGGGTTAGTGTTTTAGGGTTAGGGTTAGGTTTAGGATTAGGTTTAGGTAGGGGTTAGGGGTAGGTTAGGGTTAGGTTTATGGTTTTCTTATGGTTTGTTTTAGTGTTAGAGTAAGTTTAAGGATTTGTGTAGTGTTAGGGATAGGGTGTGGTTGGTGTTAGGGTTATGGTTAGAATTAGGTTTAGGGTTTGTGTTAGAGTTAGGGGTAGGGTTAGTGTTAGGGTTACATGTAGGTTTATGGCTATGATTAGGGTTAGTGTTACCGTTAGGGTTAGGTTCAAAGTTAGGATTATTTTGGGGTTAGTGTTAGAGTTAGGTTTAGGCTTAGTGTTTGGGTTAGGGTTGGGAATAGAGTTACGGTTAAGGTTAGGGTTAGGATTATGGTTTGGGTTAGGGTTAGGGTAAGACTTAGGGTTAGGATTACTGTTAGGGTTAGTCTTAGGGTTAGGGTTAGGGTTATGATTGCATTAGGTATAGAGTTAGGGTTAGGGTAAATGTAGGGTTAGTTTTAGGGTTAAGGGTAAATTATGGTTAGTGTTAGTGCTAGTTTTAGGGTTACAGTTAGGGTTAATATTAGATTCAGCGTTAGGATTACAGTTAGGTTTAGTGATAAGGTTAGGGTTGGGGTTAGGGTTAGTGTTAGAGTTAGTGTTAGGGTTAGGGTTAGGGTTACATAAAAAATTAGTGTTAGGGTTAGATTAGGTTTAGGTTTATCATTTGGATTATGGTTTGTGTTCAGGTTAGGGATTGGGTTAATGTTAGGGTTACAGTTAGGGTTAGGGTTAGTGTTAGAGTTAGGGTTGGGGTTAGGGTTCATGTTAGAATTAGGATTAGGGTTAGGATTACTGTTTGGGTTAGGGTTATAGATTCGTTTAGGGTTATGTGAGGTTTAGGGTTACTGTTAATGTTAAGGTTAGTTTTTGGATTAGTGTAGGGTTAAGGTTAAGTTACAGATAGGGTTAGTTTCAGGGCTAGGGTTAGTGTTAAGGTTAGTTTTAGTGTTAGGGTTACGGTAAGGGTTAGGTTAGGGGTATGGTTAGGGTTAGGATTATGGGTCATGTTACGATTAGATTGAGGGTTAGTGTTAGGTTTAGGTTTATGGTTAGGTTTTGAATTAGGGTTAGGGTTACTGTTAGGGGTAGTGTTAGTGATCATTTAGGGTTAGGGTTAGGGTTATGTTGAGGTTTAGGGTTTGGGTTAGTGTTTGGGTTAGTTTTATGTTTAGGTTTATGGTTAGGGTTAGTGTTAGGTTTGGGGTTAGTGTTAGGGTAAGGGTAAGATTTAAGGTTAGTGTTAGGGTTAGTGTTAGTGTTTAGGTTTAGGGTTGGGATTAGTGTTAGGGTTAGGGTTAGTGTTAGGGTTAGGGTGAGATTTCTGTAAGAGTTATGGTTAGGGTTTTTGTTCGGGTTAGGTTTAGACTTCTGGTTAGTGTTAGGGTTAGTATTAGTGTTTTTGTTAGCTTTAGTGTTAGGGTTAGTGTTAGGGTTAGGATTAGTATTAGGTTAGGATTTGGGTTAGGTTTAGTGTTATGGTTATTGTTAGGGTTAGTGTTAGGGTTAGGGATTGTGTTAGGGTTAGTGTTAGGGTTACTGTTAGGATTAGGGATACATTTAGCATTATCATTAGCATTTTGGTTAGGTTTAGGGATTGTGTTAGTGTTAGCATTAGGGTTAGGTTTAGTGTAAGTTTAGGGTTACTGTTGCAGTTAGGGTTAATGTTAGGGTTAGGGTGAGAGGTCCTGTTAGGTTTAGGGTTACGGTTATTGTTAGAGATAATATTAGTGTTTTGGTTAGGTTTAGGTTTCGGGTTAGTGTTAGTTTTAGGGTAATAGTTAGTGTTAGGTTAGGGTAAGTGTTAGGGTTAGGGTTAGTGTTAGAGTTAGGGTTAGTGTTAGTTCTATAGTTAGGATTAGGGTCAGGGTAAGGTTTAGAGCTAGGTTAAGGCTTATGGAAAAAGTTAGTGTTATTGCTAAAGTTAGGGTTATGGTGAGGATTAGGTTTAGGGTTAGGGTTAGTGTTAGGGTTGTGTTAGGGTTTGTGTTAGGGTTCAGGTTAGCGTTAAGATTAGGGTTATGGTTACAATTAGGATTTGGTGTAAGGTTATGATTAGGGTTAGAATTATGTTAGGTTTAGGGTTAGCATTAGGGTTGGGGTTATGCTTAGTGTTAGGTTTAGAGTTAGGGTTATCTTTAGTATTTGATTTAGGTTTATAATTAGATTTAGGGTTAGTGCTATGTTTAGGTTAGGCTTTGGGTTAGGGTTTGTGTTTGAGTTAGGTTTAGGGTTAGGATGAGTGTTAGGTTTAGGTTCAGGATTAGGTTTAGTGTTAGTGTTATATTTAAAGTTAGGGTTAAGTTTTGGGTAAGGGTTAGGGTTACAGATAAGATAAGGTTTATAGTTAAGGTTAGGTTTAGTGTTAGTGTTAGAGTTATGGTTTGCATTAGGGTTAGGGTTTGTGTTAGGGTTAGTGTTAGTGTTAGGTTTCAGTTTAAGGTAAGGGTTAGTTTTAGAGTTAGGGGTATGGTTAGTGTTAGAGTTAGGGTTATGTTTAGTGTTAGCATTAGAGTTAGGGTTTGTTTAGGATTAGGGTTTGTGTTAGGGCTAGAGTTTGTGTTAAGGCTAGGGTTATGTTTAAGATTATGGTTAGAGATAGGGTTAGTGTTAGGGTTAGGGTTAGTGTTAGAGTTACAATTAGGTTTAGGTTAATGTTAGAATTAGGGTTAGGGTTAATGTTAGTGTTATGTTTAGGTTTAGGGTTAGGTTTAGAGTTAGTGTTAAGTTTAGGGTTAACTTTAGTGTTAGGGTTATGTTTAGTGTTAGGTAAGTGTTAGATTTCGATTTAGGTTAGGGTTAGGGTTTTGTTTTTTTTTTTCGGGTTTGTGTTAGAATTAGGGATAGGGTTAGTGTTTGTGTTAGGTTTAGGGTTAAGGTGTGTGTTTGTGTTAGGGTTACTGTTAGGCTTAGATTTAGGGTTTGTGTTAGGGTTAGGGCTATGTATAATGTTAGGTTTAAGTGTAATTTTTGGTAAGGGTTACAGTTAGTGTTTCGGTTAGGGTTGTTTTAGGGTTAGGATTAGTGTTTTGCTTAGGGTTACAGTTAGATTTAGTGTTTGTGTTAGGGTTATGTTTATAGTTAGAGTTAGGTTTAGGTTAGGGTTAGGGTGAGATTTAGGGTTAGTGTTAGGGTTAGTGTTAGTTTTAGGATTAGGTTTAGGGTTACTGTTAGGGTTTTAGAGTTACAGTTAGACTTTTAATTAGGGTTAGTGTTAGGGTTAGGGTTACAGTTAAGGTTAGTGTTAAGGTTGGAGATTGCTTTAATGTTAATATTAGGGTTTGGTTTATGGTTAGTGCTAGGGTTAGTTTTAGGGTTTGTGTTATGGTTAGGTTTATCGTTACGGCTAGGATTAGGGTAAGTTTTGTGTTGTGGTTAGGATTAGTGTTAGTTTTAGCATTTGAATTAGGGTTAGTGATATGGTTAGGGTTAGGTTAGCATTAGTGTTAGGGTTAGGGTTAAGTTTAGGGTTAGAATTAGTGTTAGGGTTAGGGTTAGGTTTAGTTTTATTGTTAGGGTTAGGAATAGGGTTAGGGATAAAGTTATGTTTAGGGTTAGAGTTAGTGTTAGGTTTAGGTTCGTATTAGGGTTAAGGTTCGTTGTAGCTTTATGAATAGGGTTAGTGTTAGTGTTAGGGTTATGTATAGGGTTAGGGTTAGGCTTAAGAGTTTAAGAGTTAGGATCAGGGTTAAGTTTAGGGTTAGTGTTAGGGTTAATGTTAGGTTTAGAGTAATGGTTTGTATTAGGTTGAAGTTAAGTTTAGGGTTTGGGTTAGGATTAAGCTGAGTGTTATGGTTGGATTAGGGTAACAGTTTGGGTTAGGGTTAGGGTTAGTTTTAAATTATGGTTTGGTGTTAGGCTTACGGTTAGGGTTACAGTTAGGGTTAATGATGGTGTTCGGGTTAGGTTTAGGGTAAGTATTAGGTAAGGGTTAGGGTTATTGTTAAGGTACGGGTTAGGGTTAGTTTAGTGTTAGCTTTAGAATTAGAGTGAGGATCAGGGATAGGTATCAGGTTATTGTTATGGTTAGTTTAAGAGATAGGATTAGGGTAAGAGTTAGGGTTACTTTTAGGGTTAGTGTTAGGTTTAGGGTTATGTTTGTGTTAGGTTGAGTGTTAGGGTTAGGGTTTAGGTTAGGGTCAGGTTTAGGCTTATGGTTTGATTAGGGTTACAATTATGGTTAGGGTTAGGGTAAGGGTTAGTGTTAGTGTTATGAATAGGTTTAGGCTAAGGGTTAGGTTTAGTGTTAGGGTAAGGATTAGGGTTAGGTTTAGGATTAGTGTTAGTTATATGGTTATTATTAGGCTTAAGGTTTGGGTTAGGTATAGTTTTAGTTTTAGGGTTAAGGTTAGGGTTAGGGTTAGGTTTAGTTATAAATTTAGGGTTCATGTAAGATTCAGGGTTTGTTGTAGGGTTGAGTAAGGTTTTGTTTTATGATTAGGGTTATGGTTAGAGTTAGCTTTAGGGTTAAATTTAGAGTTAGGGTTAAATTTAATGTTCATGTTATGGTTAGGTTTAGGGTTATGGTTTTTGTAAGAGTTAGGGTTCGTGTTACTTTTAGGGTTAGGTTTAGTGTAAGTGTTAGGGTTATGGTTAGTGTTAGTGTTAGAGTTACAGTTAGGATTAGTGTTAGTGTTAGGTTTACAGTTAGTAATAGGTTTAGCGTTAGTGTTAGGGATAATGTTTCGGTTAGGGTTAGTGTTACGTTTAGGGTTAGGGTTAAGGTTAAGGTTAGTGTTAGGTTTAGGTTTAGTGTTCGGGTAAGGTTTGGGTTAGGCTTAGTTAAGGGGAAGGGTTAAGGTTAGGTTAGGGCTAGGGTTGTGGTTTAGGTTATGATTTGTTTTAAGGTTACAGTTAGGGTTAGGGTTTGTGTTAGGTTTAGGGTTAGGTTGTTGGTTTGTGTTTGGGTTTCTGTTAGGTTTAGGGTTAGGTTTCGTGTTAGGGTTAGGGTTAGGTTTAGGGGTAAATATTTGGTTAGGGTTAGGTTTACACTTAGTGTTTCGCTTAGGGTTAGAGTCAGGTATAGGGTTTGTGTTAGAGTTAGGGTAAGAGATAGTGTTAGGGTTGGGGTTATCTTTAGGGTGAGGTTTAGGGTTAGTTTTAGTGTTACAGTTAGGATTAGAGTTAGGTTTAGTGTTATGGTTAGAATTAGTGTTAGGTTTAGGGTTAGGATTAGTGTTAGTGTTCAGTTAGGTTAGGTTTAGTGTTAGGGTTAGTGTTAGGATTAGGGATAGAGTTAGTGTTAGTGTTAGTTTTATGGTGAGTGTTAGTGTTAGTGTTACACTAACACTAAGGTTTAGTGTTAGGTTGATAGGGTAAGGATTATGGTTAGGGTTACCATTAGGATTAGGGTTAAGTTTAGTGTTAGGGTTAGTATTAAAGTTAGGTTTCAGATTAGGTATGGGTTAGGGTTAGTGTTAGGTTATGGTTAGAGTTCGTGTTAGGGTTAGGGTTAGTGTTAGGTTTAGTGTTATGTTTTGTGTTAGTGTTAGGCTTAGTGTTAGTATTTTGGTTAAGGTTAGCCTTAGGGTTAGTGTTGGGGTTAGGGTTAGTGTAAATTTAGGGTTAGGATTAGGGTTAGGTTAGGGTTAGGGTTATGGGCAACTACATTTTATGTTACGTTTAATGTTCACATTAGGATTAGGGATAGGTAAGTGTTAAGTTAAGGTTTAGGGTTAGGGTTAGGTTTATGATTACAGGTAGTGTTAGGATTAGGGTTAGGTTGAGTGTTTGGGTTAGGGTTAGGGTTAAGGTTAGTGTGAGGTTTATGGTTAGTGTTATGGTTATGGTTAGGGTTGTGATTAGGGTTAGGGTTGTTAGGTTTAGGTTTAGGGTTAGGGGTAGGGGTAGGGTTAGGGTTAGGTTAGGTGTTAAGTTTAGGTTTAGGGATAGGCTTAGTGTAATGTTTTGGTTAGGGTTAGAGTTAGCATTAGGGTTAGGGTTAGTGTTAGGGTTAGGGTGAATGTTAGTGTTTTATTAGGGTTAACGTAAGGTTTAGTGTTAGGTTTAGGATTATGATTGCATTTAGTATTCCTGTTAGGTTTTGGTTTAGGTTGAGTGTTAGGTTTAGAGTTAGGGTAAAGTTTAAGTTTAGTGTTAGGTGTAGGGTTAGTGTTATGTTTAGGGTTATGGTCATGGTTAGCATTAGGGGTAGGTTTAAGTTTCGGGTTGGGATTAAGTTAGGATTAGGATTAGGGTTTTGGTTAGTGTTGGGGTTAGGGTTAGGGTTGCGGTTACGATTTGTGTTAGGGTTAGGGTTCAGGTTAGGGTTAGGGTTAGTTTTAGAACTAGAGGTAGTTTTAAGGTTATGGTTAGTGTTAGAGTTAGAATTATGGTTTGTGTTAGGGTAAGGTTAAGTTTTAGGCTTTCTGTAAGGGTTAGGGTTAAAAGATAGATTTAATGTTAGGTTTAGTGTTAGGGTTAGGGTTAGTGTTACGTTTAGGGTTATGTTTAGGTTTAGGATTAGTGTTTGGGTTATTGTTATACTTAGGTTTTGGGTTAGTGTTAGGGTTAGAGTTAGGGTTAGGGTTACACTTAGGTTTATGGTTAGGAAGAAGGTTAGAGTGAGGCGTAGGTTTAGGGTTAGTGTTATTTTTATTGTTAAGGGTAGGTTAGGTATAGTGTTATTATTAGGATTAGTGTTATTGTTAGAGTTAAGGTTAGTGTTAGGGTTACGGTTATGGTTAGGATTCATGTTAGGGTTAGTGTTTGTGTTAGGTTTAGGTTTAGGGTTAGGGTTCAGGTTAGTGTTAAGTTCAGGTTTATGGTTAGGTTTAGTATTAGTTTGGGGGTTAGTGTTAGACTTAGATTTTAGGTTAGCATAGCATTAGAATTAGGGTTAGTGTCATGGTTAGGGTTAGTGTTACGGTGAGGCTTAGGGTTAGTGTTAGGTTAGGGTTAGGGTTAGGGTTAAGGTTAGAGTAAGTGTTAGGGTTAGGACTAGAGTTAGGTTTAGGGTTATTGTTAAAATTAGGTTTATATTTAGGGTTAAGATTGGGGTTAGTGTTTGTGTTAAAGTTACTGTTCGGGTTAGGGTTTGTTGTAGTGTTAGTTTTAGGGTTTGTTTTAGGGTTAGGTTTAGGGTTAGGGTTAGGGTTAAGGTTAGTGTTAGGGTTATGGTTAAGTTAGGATAAGGTTAGGATTATTGTTAGGGTTAGAGTTAGGGTTGTGTTTAGATTGAGGGATAGAGTTAAGGTTAGTGTTAGTGATAGGGTTAGGGATAGGGTTAGGTTTAGGGTTAGGGATAGGGTTAGGATTAAGGTTAGGTTGAGGGTTAGGGTTAGTGTTAGGGTTA
Source organism: Marmota flaviventris (assembly GCF_047511675.1). Classification (NCBI taxonomy): domain Eukaryota; kingdom Metazoa; phylum Chordata; class Mammalia; order Rodentia; family Sciuridae; genus Marmota; species Marmota flaviventris. The sequence goes on from NC_092510.1 coordinate 14,213,399, forward strand.
GGATTAGATTTAGGGTTAAGGTTAGGGTTTAAGGTTAGGGTAGGAGTTAAGGTAAGGTTTAGAGTAAGGGTTATGGTAAGGTTTGGGTTTAGGGTTATGGTTATGGTTAAAATTAGTGTTAGTGTAGGTTTAGGGTTAGGGTTAGGGTTAGTGTTAGGGTGAGGGTTAGGGTTAGTGTCAGGTTTAGGTATAGGATTTGTCTTAGGGTTATGTTTAGGATTAGGGTTAGTGGTAGGGTTAGGGTTAGGTTTAGGGTTAGAGTTAAAGTTTTGGTTAGTGTTAGTGTTACGTTTAGTGTTAGGTTATGGTTACGGATTGTGTTACGATTAGGTTTATGATTACTGTTAGGGATACGGTAAGGGTTAGGGTTAGGGTAAAATTTTGATTAAGGATTAGGGTTAAGGTTAGAGTTAGTGTTAGCTTTAGTGTAACCATTATGGTTAGTTTTAGGGTTAGGGTTTAGGTAAGTGTAAGTTTTAGGGTTACAATTTGTGTTGGGGTTATGGTTAAGGTTATGGTTAGGGTAATGATAAAGATTTGGATTAAGGTTTGATTTAGGTATAGGGTTAGGGTTAGGTTAGTGTTAATGTTAAGATTAGTGCCCGTGCTAAGGTTGGGGTAACAGTTAAGGTGAAGATTAGTGTTAGGTTTAGGGTTATATTTTGGGTTAAATTAGGGTTAGGGTTAGGGTTATGATTTGTGTTAGAATTAAGGTAAGGGTTTGTATTAGGTTTATCTTTAGGGTTGGGTTAGTGTCAGTGTTAGGTTTAGGGTTAAGGTTATAAATAGTGTTAGTGTTAGTGTTAGTGCTATTGTTAGGGTTAGGGTTAGGTTTAGAGTTATGGTTAGGGTTAAATTGCGGTTAGGGTTAGGATTAGTGTTAGGGTTAGGGTAAGAATTAGGGTTAAAACTAGTGTTAGGGTTAGTGTTAGTATTAGGTTAGTGTTAGGGGTAGGGTTAGGGTTAGGGTTATGTGTAGATTTAGGTTTAGAATTATGTCAACTGTGAGTGTTAGGGTTATGTATAGGGTTAGTATAGGATTAGGGTTATGATTATGATTAGGGTTCATGTTAGGGTTAGGGTTAGTGTTTAGTGCTTGTGTTTGGGTTATAGTTAATTTTAAGGTTAGTGTTAGGATTTGAATTAGGGTTAGTATTAGGTTTAGCATTAGGGTTAGGGAGTTGGTTAGGGTTAGGTTTCGGGTGAGGGTTTGGGTTAGGTAAAGGTTAGTATTAGGGTTAGGTTAGGTTTAAGGTTATGATGTGGGTTAGGGTTTGTGTTAGAATTAGGGTTAGGGTTATGGTTAGGTTAAGATTTACATTAGTTTTAGGGTTAGGGTGAGTGTTAGGATTAGAATTCGGGTTAGGGTTAGAGTTCCCGTTATTGTTAGGGATAGGATTAGGGTTACAGTTTTGTTTAGGTAAGGGTTAGGTTTAGGGTTAGGGTTGTGGTTAGGATTAGGTTTAGGTTTAAAGTTAGGGTTAGGGTTAGTTTTAGCGTTAGTGTTAGTGTAAGAATTAGTGTTAGCATTAGGATTATCATTTGTGATAGGTTAGGATTAGGTTTAGAGTTTCTGATAGGGTTAGGTAAAGGATAGTTTTATGGTTAGTATTAGGGTTAGAGTGAGGCTTATGTTTAGGGTTAGGGTTATGTTTTGTATTAGGGTTTGTGTTAGAATTACTGTTAGGGTTAGTGTTTGGCTTACTTCAGGCTTAGGGTTAGGGTTAGGGTTAGTGTTAGGGTTAGGTTTAGGGTTAAGGATAGGTTTAGTGTTAGGGTTGTGGTTAATATTAGGGTTTGGTTTAGTGTTAGTGTTAGGGTTAGTGTTAAGGTTTGTTAAGGGTAAGGGTTCATGTTAGGGTTAGGGTTAGTGTTAGTGTTAGGTATAGTATTAGGTTTATGGTTAGGGTTAGTGTTACATTTAGGGTTATGGTTGGGTTTAGGATTAGTTTTTGGGTTAGTGTTAGAGTTAGGTTTAGGAATAGTGTTAAAATTAGGTTTAGGGTTAATGTTAGTGTTAGGTTTAGTGTTAAGGTGAGGCTTAGGTTTAGTGTTAGGGTACGGTTAGGGTTAGGGTTACAGTTAGTGTTAGGATTAGGGTTTGTGTTTGGGTTAGGCTTAGGCTTAGGGTTATTGTTTGTGTTTAGGTTAAGTTTAGGTTTAGGTTTAGTTTTAAGTTTAGAGATAGTTTTAGGGTTAGTGTTATTGTTATCTTTTAGGGTTAAGGTATTTATTACCATTAGGGTTAGGATTAGGGCATTTTTAGTGTTTAGGATATGGTTAGAGTTAGTGTTAGGGATAGAGTAAGGGTTTTGTTTAGTGTTAGGTTTTGGTTAGGTTAGGTTTCGTTTATGATTATGGTTAAGATTAGGATTGGGGTTTGTGTTACGGTTAGGGTTAGTGTTAGTGTTGGGGTTAGAATTTCTTTTAGGGTTAGGGTTAGAGTTAGTGTTAGGGTTAGGGTTAAGTTTAATGTTAGGGTTATTGTTAGAATTAGGGTTAGAGTAAGTTTCAGGGTTAGATTTAGGGTTACGGATACAATTAGTTTTAGTTTAGTGTTAGGGTTTGGATTAGGGTTAGGTTTAGTGTTACGTTTAGGGTTAGTGTTCGTGTTAGGTTTAGGGTTAGGGTTTGTGTTGGGGTTAAGATTAGTGTTATAGTTAGTGTTACGATAAGGGTTAGGATAAGGGTTAGAGTTAGGTTAGGGTTAGGGTTAGGGTTAGGGTTAGGTATATGGTTAGGTTTAAGATTAGTGTTTGGGTAATTGTTAGTGTTAGGGTTAAATTAGGGTTAGGGTTAGGGTTAGGGTTCATGATTGGGTTACAGTTCATGTTAGGTTTAGGTTTAGGGTTAGAGTTTAATTTAGGATTAGTGTTAGGGTTATGGTTCGTGTTTTAGTTTGGGTTAGGATAAGGGTTTGCATTAGGGTTAGATTTAGGTTAGGGTTAGGGAGAGGGTTAGTGTTACAGTTAGGGTTATGGTCAGCTTTAGGATTAGTGTTTGGTTTAGGGTTAGTGCTATGTTTTAATTAGAGTTAGGGTTCAGGTTATGGTTTGTGATAGGGTTACTGTTTGTGTTAGGCTTAGGTTTAGGGTTAGGGTTAATGTTAGGTTTAGGGTTAGGTTTAGGGTTAGCGTGGGTTATGTATATAGTTAGGTTTAGAGTTATTGTTAATGTTTTGGTTACGGTTAGTTATAGGTTTAAGTTTAGGGTTAGGGTGAGGTTTAGGTTTAGGGTTACTGTTAGGATTAGATATAGGTTTTAGATTAGTGTTAGGTTAGCCTTAGGGTTAGTGTTAGAGTTAGGGTTATGGTTAAAGCTAGTGTTAGAATTAATGTTAGGATAAGGATAGGGTTAGGGTTTGTGTTAGGTTTAGCGTTCGGGTTAGGGTTATGTTTAGGGTGTTAGGTCTAGGGTTAGGGTTAAGGTTAGAGTTAGTGTTAAGTTTAGGTTTAGGGTTACTGTTAGTGATAGGGTTAGGGTTAGAATTGGGGTTAGGATTAGTGTTACGTTAGGGTTAGTGTTAGGTAAAGGTTTAGGGTTAGGGTGAGGTTTAGAATTAATGTTAGGGTTATGGTTAGCTTAATAATTAGGGTTAGGGTTGGGTTTAGGGTGATGGTTAGGGTTAGCTTAAGGTTAATGTTTGGTTTAGGTTTTGTGTTAGTGTTAGGGTTAGGGTGAGGGTTATGGTGAAGTTTAGTGTCAGGGTTAGGTTCAGGTTAGGGTTAGGGTTTGAGTTCATATTAGGGTTAGGATTAGGGTTAGTGTTAGTTTTAGGTTTAGAGTGAGGGTTAGAGTTAGGTTTAGTGTTATTGTTAGTGTTAGGTTAGTTTTATGGTTTGGCTTAGAGTTAATGTTAGGGTTAGGGTTAGGTTTAGGATTAGGTTTAGTGTTAGTTTTATAGTTATGTTTAGGTTTAGATAAGGGTTAGGTTAAGATTAGGGATAGTGTGAGGGTTCGTGTTTGTGTAAGGGTTAGGTTTAGTGTAAGTATTAGGTTTAGGTTTAGGGTTAGGTTTAGTGTTAGGATTAGGGTTAGGGTTAGGTTTAGTGTTAGAGTTTGGGTTAGGGTTATGGTTACTTTTATTTTTACTGTTAAATTTCAGTTAGTGTTAGTGTTAGGTTTAGGGTTAGGGATATTTTGAGGCTTAGGGTTAGGTTTGGGTTAGGTTTAGGGTTAGGTTTATTGTTTTGGTTACAATTTGGGATAGGGTAATGTTTAGGTAAGTTTTAAAATTAGGGTTAGGGTTAAGGTTAGGATTAGGGTTAGCTTTAGTGTTAGGGATAGGGTTAACGTTAGTGATAGGTTTAGAGTTAGGTTTTGGGTTAGCATTAGTGATATGGTTAGCTTTGGGGTAAGGGCTTGTGTTAACATTTTCGTTAAGGTTAGTTTTAGGTGTGCTGTTAGGTTTAGGGTTATGGTTAGGGAAGGGTTTGGTTAGGGCTGGGGAAGGGATTTGTTATCGTTGGTGTTAGGGGTTCCGTTAGGGTTAGGTTAAATTAGTGTTAGTTTTTGGGTTTCGGTTAGGGTTAGTTTTAGTGTTAGTGTTAGTGTTAGGGTTCGCTTTAGGGTTAGGGTAAGGTTTAGTATTAGGTTTTTGGTTAGGTTTATAGTTAGTGTTAGATTATTGTTAGTGCTAGTTTTAGGGTTAGGTTTAGGGTTGGGGTTATTGATAGTGTTAGGTTTAGGGTTAGTTTTAAGTTTAGGGTTCGTGTTAGGGTTAGGGTTAGGGTTAGGTTTAAGGTTAGGGTTAGGGTAAGTTTTAGGTTTAGGTGTAGGATCAGGGTGAGGGGTAGGGTTAGTGTTAGGGTTAGGTTTATGGTTAGAGTTAGTGTTAGGAATAGGTTTAGAATTAGGGTTAGGATAAGTGTTAGGGTTAGAATTAGGTTTAGTTTTAGGTTAGCATTAGTGTTAAGTTTACTGTTAGGGTTTGGGATAGTGTTAGTGTTTGGGTTTGGTTTATAGTTAGGTTTAGGTTTAGTGTTAGGGTTTGAATTAGGGTTAGTATTAGGTTTACAGTTAGGATTTGGGACCAGGTTAGGTTTAGCGTTCGAGTGAGGATTAGGGTTAGTGTGAGGTAAGAGTTATTGTTAGGGTTAGTTTAGGTTTAGGGTTACGGTTTGGGATAGGGTTTTTGTTAGAATTAGGGTTAGGGTTATAGTTGTATTAGGGTTAGGGTTAGGGTGAGGGTTAGTTTTAGGATTCAGGTTAGGGTTAGGGTCAGGGTTATTGTTAAGTTAGGGTTAGGGTTAGGGTTAGAGTGAGTGTTAGGGTTAAGTTTTGTGTTAAGGTTAGGATTAGTGTTAGTGTTAGGGTTAGGGTTATGATTAGTGTTAAGTTAAGGGTTAGAATGAGAGTTAGGGTTTGGATTAGGATTATGGTTACAGTTTCTGTTAGTGTTAGTGTTAGGGTTATATTTATTGTTAGGGTTAAGGTTTTCTTTTGTGTTACAGTTAAAGTTAGGTTTATGGTTATTTTTATGGTGATGGTAATGATTAAAGTTAGGATTAGATTAGGTATAGGGTTAGGGTTAGTGTTACATCAGGGTTAGGATTAGGGTTAGTGTTAGTTTTTGATGAGGGTTAGTGTTATATTTAGGTTTAATTTGAGGGTTAGAGGTAGGGTGCTGGTTAGGGTTAGGGTTAGGATAAGTGATAGGTTTAGGTTTAGGATTAGGGTTGTGGTAGGATTAGGGTGAGGTTTAGTGTTAGGGTAAGTGTTAGGGTTATGCTTAGGGTTAGTGTTTGTATTGGGTCTAGGGTTAGGGTTAGTGTTATGTATTGGGTCTAGGGTTAGGGTTAGTGTTATGTTTTGAATAGGTTTAGGTTACTGTTAGTGTTAGGGTTAGTGTTAGAGTTAGTTTTAGGTTTCTAGTTAGGTTTCATGTTTGGGTTAGGTTAAGGTTAGTGTTAGATGTAAGGTTAGGGTTAGAGTTAGGGATAGGGTTAGGTACAGCGTTAAGTTTAGTTTTAGTGTTAGGGTTAGATTTAGGTTTAGGGTTAGGTTTAGTGTTAGTGTTAGTGTTAGGGTTAGGGTTAAGTTTAGTATTAGGGTTACGGATAGGTTTAGGTTTACTGTTAGGTTTAGAGTTAGTGTTAGTGTTATGGTTAGGTTTAGAGTTAGGTTTAGGGTCAGTGTTAGGTTTTGGGTTAGGGTTAGTGTTAAGGTAAGTGTTAGGGTTAGGATAAGGTTTAGCGTTTTTTTTTTTTAGGTTTTGGATCAGGATGTTTATGTTTATGTTATGTTTATGGTTATTTTTAGAGTTTGGGTTTGTGTTAGGGTTATGGTTAGTGTTAGTGTTAGTATTAGTGTTAGGGTTAGGTTTAGTGTTAGGATTAGGGTTAGAGATAGGGTTAGTGTTAGGTTAGGTGTTAGGTTTCCTGATAGTTTTAGGGTTATTTTCAGGTTTAGGTTCAGTGTAAGGGTTAGTTTTGGAATTAGATGTAGGTTTAAGTTTAGTGTTAGGGTAAGTGTTAGGGTTAGGTTAGGTTTATTATTAGGGTTGGGGTTAGGGTTAGATTTATGGTTAGTTTTAGTGTTAGGGTTAAGATTAAGTTTCATGTTAGGGTTAGAGTTAGGGTTAGGGTTGGGTTTAGGGTTAGTGTTAGGTTTAGGGTTAAGGTTAGTGTGAGGATTTAGTTTTAGGATTAGGATTAGGTAAGTGTGAGAGTTATGGTTGGGTTAGGGTCAGGGTTATGGTCTAGGATATGGTTTGTGTTAGGTTTAGTGTTAGGGTTAGTGTTAATGTTAATGTTAGGAGTACGGTTAGGTTTAGGATTAGTTTTAGGCTTAGATTTAGTTTTGTTTTAGAGTTAGGTTTAGTGGTATGGTTAGTGTTTGGGTTCGTGTTAAGGTTAGGGTTATGGCTAGTGTTAAGTGTTAGGGTTAGGGTTACTGTTAGGGTTAGGTAAGGTTAGAGTTTGGGTTATGTTAGGGTTATGGTTATGGTTTCATTTAGGGTTAGGTTTAGGGTTAGTGTTCGAGTTAGTGTTAGGGTTAGCGTTAGCACTATGGTTAGGGTTATGTTTAGTGTTAGGGTTATGGGTAGGTTTAGGTTTAGTATTAGTGTTAGGGTTAGGTTTAGTGTTAGTATTAGGGTTAGGGTTAGGTTTAAGGTTTGTGTTAGGGTTAGGGTTATAGTTATTTTTAAGTATTGTGTTAGGGTTAGTGTTAGGGATATTGTTAGGATTAGGTTTAGGTTTAGGGTTAGGGTTAGTGTTACAGTTAGGGTTAGGGATAGGGTTTGGATTAGTGTTGTGGTTGGGTTTAGAGTAAGGTTTAGGCTTAGTATTAGGGTTAGTTTTCGGGTTAGTGTTAGGGTTAGGTGTAGGCTTAGGGTTAGGGTTCGTGTCTGGGTTTGGGTTAGGCTTAGAGTTTTGTTAGGTTTAGGGTTAGGGTTACAGTTAGGGTTATGGTTATGGTTGGAGATTGGTTTAGAATAATGTTTAGGGTTGGGGTTAGGGTTAAGAGTTAGGTTTAGGGTTTGCATTATGGTTAGAATTAAGGTTAGGGTTAGTGTTAGAATTACAGTTAGGATTAGGGTTAGGTTATTTTTAGGTTTAAGATTAGTGTTAGATTTGGTGTTAGGGTTAGGTTTAGAGATAGGATTATGGTTAGTGTTAGGGTTAGGTTTAGTGTTAAGTTTATTGTTAGGGTCAGGTTTAGGGTTAGGGTTCTTGTTAGGGTTAAGGTTAGGTTGAGGTGTAGTTATAGGGTTAGGATTGCAGGTAGGGTTATTGTTAGGGTTAGATTTAGTGTTACGGTTAGGATTAATTTTAGTGTTAAGTTTAGGGTTAGGTTTAGTGTTAGTGTTAGGTTTAGGTTTAGTGTTAATGTTAGGGTTAGGGTTAAGTTTAGGTTTTGTGCTATGGTTAGGGTTAGAGTTATGGTTAGGCTTTGTGTTAGGCTTAGTGTTAGGGTTATTGTTAGGATTAGGTTTAGGTTTAGGGTTAGGGTAATAGGTTACAGTTAGGGTCAGGGTTTTGATTAGTTTTGAATTTATGGTTAGAGTTAGGTTTAGGGTTAGTGTTAGGGTAAGTTTTATCATTAGGCTAGGCTGAGTTTTAGCGTTAATGTTAGGTTTAAGGTTAAATTTAGTGTTAGTTTTAGAGTTAGGGTTAGGGTTACGAGTATGATTAGGGTTAGTGTCTGGGTTTCAGTTAGGCTTAGGGTTCAGATTAAATTTAGTTTTAGGGTTACAATTAGTGTTAGGGTTAGGGTTGGTGTTTGGGTTAGTGTTAGGGTTTATTGTGAGGGTTAGGGTTAGTGCTAGGGTTAGGTTTAGGGTTTGTATTTTGTTTAGAATTAGGTTTATGATTAGAGTTACTGTTAGGATTAGGGTTAGGTTTAGGATTAGGATTAAGATTAGTGTTAGATTTAGTGTTAGGGTTAGGTTTAGGTTTAGAGATAGGTTTAGGGTTACGGTTCTTGTTAGGGTTAGGGTTAGGTTTAGGGGTATTGATAGGTTTCGGATTGCATATAGGTTAGTGTTAGGGTTAGGGCTTAGGGATATTGTTAGGGTTAGTGTTAGGGTTAGGGTTAGGGTTAAGGTTAGCCTTAGGATTAGGGTTATGGTTAGGATTAGGGTTAGGGTTAGTGTTAGGGTTAGAGTTAGTTTTGGGTTAGGGTTCAAGTTAGGTTTCAGGTTAGGTTTATGTTTAGGTTAAGTGTTAAACTTACGGTTAGGGTTACATTGACCGTTAGGGTTAGGGTTAGGATTACTGTTAGTGTTATGGTTAGTGTTATGGTTGGGTTTATGTTTAGGGTTAGTGGTTTGGTTAGGGTTAGGTTATGGTTAGTGTTAGGCTTAGGTTACGATCAGGGTTATGATTTGGGTTAAGGTTTATTTTAGAGTTATCGTTAGAGTTAGTATCAGAGTTTATGTTAGGGTTAGATTTAGGATTAGGCTTAGTGTTTCTTTACAGTTAGGATTAGGGTTAGTGTTTTTGTTAGAGTTAGGATAAGGTTTAGGGTTCGTGTTATGGTTAGGGTTAGGGTTTGGTTATGGGTTAGGTTTAGTGATATGGTAAGTGTTAGGGTTTGATTTAGTGTTAGGTAAGTGTTAGTGTTAGTGTTAGGGTTAGGATTAGGGTTAGGGTTAGGTAAGGGTTAGTGTTCAAATTAGGTTAGAATTAAGGTTATGGTTTGGGTTAGGTTTTGTGTTAGGATTAGGGTTAGTGTTAGGGTTAGGTGTTAGTGATAGTGTTAGGGATAGGTTTAGGCTTTGGGTTTGTGTTAGGGTTATGGTTATGGTTAGGGTTAGCGTTTGTGTTATGTTTAGGGTTAGGGTTAGTGTTAGGGTGAGGTTTAGGTTTAGGGTTAGGTTTACTGTTATGTTTATTTTTATTGTTATGGTTTAAATTAACATTTGTGTTTGGTTGGAGTTAGGTTTAGGGTTAGTGTTAGGGGTAGTTTTTGGGTTAGGGTTAGGGTTAGGATGAGGTTTAGGGTTAGGGTTAGGGTTAGTGTTAGGTTTACATTTTGGGTTAGAGTTAGTGTTAGGATTAGGGTTAGTGTTAGGGTTTGTGTTAAGGTTAAATTTAGGGTTAGCATTAGGTTTTGGGTTAGGGTTAGGGTTAGGTTTGGTTTAGTGATAGTGTTAGTGTTTGTGTTTGGGTTAGATTTAGGGTTAGGGTCAGTGTTTGGTTTAGGGTTAGGATTTGGATTTGGATTTGGGTTATTGGTAGGGTTTTTGGTAGGGTTAAGGATATGCTTAGGTTTAGGGTTAGGTTTAGTGTTATGGATAGGGTTTGTGTTAAGGTTAGGGGTACTGTTAGGGTTAGTGTTAGGGTTAGTGTTAGAGGTAGGTTTAGAGTTTGTGTGAGTGTTAGGATTAGTGTTTGTGTTAGTGTTAGGTTTAGGGTGAAGTTTAGGTTTAGTTTTAGGGTTATGGTCAGAGGTAGGGTTAGGGGTAGTGCTAGTGTTTGTGTTAGGGATCGTGTTAGGGTTGGACTTAGGGTTTGTATTAGGTTTAGGGTTAGAGATAAGTTTAGGCTTACAGTTAGGATCAGAGTTTGGGATAGTGTTAGTGCTAGGGTTTGTTTTAGAGTTACTGTTAGAGTTAGTGTTATGGTCAGTGTTAGGTTTAGTGTTAGGGTTAAGTTTAAGGTTTGTGTTAGGTTTTGTGTTAGGGTTAGTGTTTGTGTTTGGGTTCATGTTAGGGTAAGTGTTAGGGTTATGATTAGGATTAGCATTATATTTAGGTTTAGGGTTAGGGTTATGTTTAGGTTTAGAGTTAAGTTTAGAACTAGTGTTAAGGGTAGGGTTATAGTTCGTATTGGGGGGTTATTATTAGGGTTAGGTTGAGTGTTAGGTTTTGGGTAAGAGTTAGGGTTAGGATTAGTGTTATGGTTAAGTTTAGGGTTTGTTTTATGTTTAGGGTTAGGCTTAGGGTTATGATTAGTGTTAGGTTTAAAGTTAGTGTTTGTGTTAGTGTTAGAGTTAGTCTTAGAATTTGTGTTAGTTTTAGGGTTAGAATTAGGGTTAGGGTAAAAGTTAGGATTAGGGAAAGAGGTAGGGTTAGGGTTAGTGTTAGGGTTAGGGTAGTTTTAGGGTTAGTGTTATGTTAGGGTTAGGATGTGTGTTAGGTTTAGGGTTAGTGTTAGAATAGGGTTATGTGTAGGATTATGGTTAGGGTTAGTGTTATTGTTTGGGATTGCATTCGGGTTAGTGATAGGTATAGTTTTAAGGTTAGTGTTAGAGTTGAGTTAGGGTTAGTGTTAGGGTTAGCATTAGGGTTAGTTTTAGAGTTAGTGTTAGGGTTAGGATTAGGGTTCTTGTTAGGGTTAGGTTTAGGGATAGGGTTATGGTTAGGGTTAGGTATTGGAATAGGGTTAGTATTAGGGTTATGTTAAAGGTTAGTGTTAGGATTAGAGTTACAGTTAGGGTTAGGTTTATTTTTAGGGTTAGTTTTAGGTTTAAGATAGTATTAGCATTAGGGTTATGGTTAGGGTTAGGTTTATGGTTAGGGTTATTGTTATTGTTATGGTTAAGGTTATGGTTAGGGTTAGTGTTACAGTTAGGGTAAGGTTTAGGGTTTGGGTATTGGTTATGCTTAGGTTTAGTGTTAGGATTAGCGTTAATGTTAGTATTAGAGTTAAGGTTTTGGTTAAGGTTAAGGTTAGTGATAGTGTTTGTGTTAGGGTTAGGTGTAGAATAACAATTAGGGTTAGGTTTAAGGTTTGTTTTGGGGTTAGTGTTAGGGTTAGGGTGAGGTTTAGGTTTAGGGTTAGTTTTAGGGATAGGGTTAGGTTTAAGTTTAGGTTTAGGTTTAGGGTTAGTATGAGGGTTAGGTTTATAGTTTGCCTTAGAGTTTAGGTTAGGATTAGTGTTAAAAATAGATTTAGGGTTGGTGTGAGGTTTAGGGTTATGTTTAGTGTTAGGTTTAGTGTTAGGGGTAGGGTTATTGATAGGCTTATGGATAGGTTAGTGTTAGTGTTAGTGTTAGGGTTATGGGTTGTGTTGGGGTTAGCGATAGGTTTGAGGTTAGTGTTAGGTTTAGGGTTACACTTAGGTTTTGTGTAAGGGTTAGGGTTACAGTTAGTGTTAGAGTTTCAGTTTGAATTAACGTTAGGGTTAGAGTTAGGTTTAGGATGAGTGTTAGGTTTACGGTTTTGGTTAGTGTTAGTGTTAGCATTATGATTATGGTTTGAGTTAAGTTTAGTGTTATGGTTAGTGTTAGGTAAGGGTTACATGTAGGATTTGGGTTAGGGATAGAATTATTGTTAGTGTTAGGTTTTGTGTTAGGATTAATGTTCGGGTTAGTGTTAATGTTAGGTTTAGGGATGGGTTAGGGTTAGTTTTAGGGTTTGGGTTAGGGTTCATTTTAGGTTTAGTGTTAGGTTTAGGGTTAGGTTTAGGATCATTGCTAGGGTTAGAAATAGGTATAGGTTTAGGTTTAGTTTTATTGTTGTGGTTAGGGTTCTTAGGTTTAGGGTTAGAGCTAGGCTTAAATTTAGGATAAGTGTTAGTGTTATTGTTAGGCTTAGGGATAACAATAGTGATAGTGTTAGGGATAGGTTTAAGGTTAATATTAGGGTTATGGTTAGTATAAGGGTTAGAGTTATGGATAGAGTTAGTTTTAGGGATAGTGATAGGGTAAGGTTTAGGATTAGTGTTAGGGCTTGTGTTAGGGTTAAGGTTAAAGTTTGTGTAAGGGTTAGTGTTAGTGTTAGTGTTGGGGTTAGTGTTAGGGTGAGAGTTATGGTTAGGGTTAGGTTTAGTGTTACGTTAGTGGAATGGTTTGGGTTATGGTTAGTTTTCATGTTAGGGTAAGGTTTATGTTTAGAATAACGTTTATTGGTAAGGGTGATTGTTAGGTTTAGTTTCAGTAGGATTAGGGTTAGGGGTATTGTCAGTGTTATAATTTGGGTTAAGTTTAGGGTTAGGGTTAGTGTTAGGGTTGGTGTTGGGATTCTGTTATGGTTAGGGTTAGTGTTAGGGTTATAGTTAAGTTTAGGGTTACGGTTATGGTTAGGGTTCATGTTAAGATTAAGGTTTGGGTTAGGTTTAGAGTTAGAGTTAGAGTTAGAGTATGTGTTGGATTTAGGATTAGGTTTAGGTTTAGTGTTAGAGTTTGGGTTATGTTTAGGATTAAGGTTAGGGTTAGGGTTAGTGTTAGGTTTACTCTTAGGGTTAGAGTTATTGTTAGGGTTAGGTTTATGGTTATGTTTAGGGTTAGTGTTAGGAATAGGCGTAGGGATAGGGTTAGGGTTAGGGTTAGGGTTAGTGTTAGGGTTCTTCTTAGGGTTAGGGTTAGGGATAGTGTTAGGTTTAGGAATAGGTTTAGGGTTACTGTTATGTTTAGTGTTAGTGCTAGGTTTAGGTTTAGTCATAAGGTTATGGTTTAGATAGAGTTAGTGTTATTTTTAGAGTAAGGGTTAGGGTTTGTTTTAGGGTTAGTGTTAGGTTTTGGTTTAGTGTTTGTGTTAGAGTTAGGGTTAGGGTTAGGGTTTGGGTTGAAGTTAGGTTAAGGTTAAGGTTAAGGTTAAGTTTAGAGTTAGGGTTACTGTTATTTTTATGGTTAGTGTTTGTGTTAGGGTTAGGGTTTCGGTTAGGTTTAGTGTTAGGGTTAGGGTTTGTGTTATGGTTAGGTTTAGGGTTAGGGTTACAGATGGGAGTAGGCTTAGAATTAGTTATATGTTTAGAGTTACTGTTAGTGTTAGGTTTAGGGTTTCGGTTAGGGTTAAGTTTTGTTCTAGGGTAACAGTTAATGTTAGAGTTAGGATTATTATTAGGTTTAGGTTTTGGTTTAAGGTTAGGGTTATTGATAGGGTTATGTTTGGGTTTAGGGTTAGTGTAAGGGTTAAGGTTAATTTTAGGGTTAGTGTTAGTGTTAGGGTTAGGTTTACCATAACAATTATGGTTAAAGGTTAGTTTTTGGGTTTGTGTTAGGTTTAGGGTGCAGTTTAGGTTCAGGGTTAGTGTTAGGAATAGAGTTAGATTTAGCATTAGGGTTAGTTTTAGGGTAACAGTGTGCCTTAGAATTTGTGTTAGGGTTTGTATTAGGGTTAAGTTTTGAGTTAGAGTTAGGTTTATGGTTTGGGTTCGGGTAAGTTTTAAGGTTAGTGTTAGGTTTAGGTTTAGTGTTAGGGTTAGTGTTAGGGTTAGGGTTAGGGTTTGCGTTAAGTTTAACTTTAGGGTAATGTTTAGGGTTATGCTAAAAGTTTTGGTTAGGTTTAGTGTTAGTATTTGGGATACTGTTAGGGTTAATGTTTGTGTTAGGGTTATGGTTAGGGTTAGTTTTAGGCTTACTGTTATGCTTAGGTTTCGTACTAAGGTTAAGCTTATAGTTCGGATTAGGGTTAGGTTTTGAGTTAGGATTAGAGTTAGTGTTACGGTTAGGGTTAGGTTTCAGGTTAGTGTTAGGGTTAGGGTTAAGTTTAGAGTTATGGTAAGGGTTAGGTTTAGGGTTAATGTTATGGAAAGGATTCGGGTTAGGGTTAGGGTTAGGGTAAGGTTAGGGTTCATGTTCAGGTTATGCTTAGGGTGAGTTTTAGGTTTAGGGTTTTGGTTAGGTTTCAGATTAGTGTTAGTGTTAATGATTGGGTTAAGGTTAGGGTTATAGTTAAGTATAGTGTTTGTGTTAGCGATAGGTTTAAGTTTAATGTTTGGCATGGGGTGACAGTTAGTGTTACGGTTAAGTTTTGGGTTTGGTTTACGTTTAGTGTTAGGTTTAGTTTTAGGGTTAGGGTTAGTGTTAGTGTAAGGGTTAGGGTTAGGGTTAGTGTTAAGTTTACTCTTAGGTTAAGGGTGAGCTGCAGTGTTACTGTTAGGGTAGGTTTAGAATTAGGGTTAGTGTTAGTGTTAGGGTTAGGGTTAGGATAAGGGTTAGGGATAGTGATAGGTTTAAAAATATGTTTAAGGTTACTGTTAGTAATAGGGTTATGGTAGGGGTTAGGGTTAGTGTTAGGGTTACTGTTAGGATTAATGTTAGAGTTAATGTTAGTGTTAGGGACATGGTTAAGTTTAGTGTTAGAGTTAGTGTTCGGGTTAGGTTTAGGTTTAGGTTTAGGTTAGAATTAGGGTTTGTGTTAGGGTTAGGGTTAGGGTAGGTTTAGGTTTAGGATTAGGGTTAGGGTTAGGATAAGTGTAAGGTTAGGGTTATGGTTACAGATAGATTTAGTGTTAGGGTTTGGGTTAGGGTTAGTGTTAGGGTTAGGGTTAGTGTTAGGAATAGTGTTAGGTTTTCTGTGAAGGTGAGGGTTAATGTTAGGTTTAGAATTATGATTACGGTTAGAATTCAGATGAGGATTAGGTTTAGTGTTAGGTTTTGGTTAGGTTTAGAGTTAAGTTTTGTGTTAGCATTAGATTTAGGTTTTGTTTTTGTGTAGTGTTATTTTTGGGTTATCGTTAGATTTAGGGTTAAGGTCAGTTTTAGGGTTAGTTTTAGGATTCAGGTTTGGGTGAGTTTTAGGTTAGGGATAGGGTTAGGGTTAGTGTTAGGTTTAAGTTTGCGGTTCGTCTTACTGTTATGGTTAGGGTTAGTGTTAGGTTTAGGCTTAGGTTTAGTATTACTGTTAGGGTTAGGGTTAGGGATACGGTTAGAAATAGAGTTAGGGTTAGGAATAGGTTTAGGTTAATTTTTAGGGTTAGTTTTAGGATTAGTATTAGGTTTAGTGTTAGGGTTAGGTTTAGGGTTAGTAATAGGTTATGGTTGGTTTAGGGATAGTGTCAGTTTTAGGGTTAAAGATAGGGATTTTTAGGTTTAGGGTTAGGATTAAGGTAAGTATTAGTGTTAGTGTTAAGGTTAGGGTTAGGGTTACTGTTATGGTAAGGTTTAGGGTGAGGGTAAGGTTAGGGTTAGATTAAGAGTTAGATTAGATTTATGGTTATGGTTAGTTTTAGGGTTAATGTAAGGGTTAGGTTGAGTGTTTGTGTTAGGTTTGGGTTTAGGGTTAAGGGTTGTTTTAGAGTAAGGTTTAGCATTAGGGTAAGGGTTATGGATAGGCCTAGGGTTAGAGTTATAATTAGGTTTATGGTTAGGCTAAGTGTTAGGGTTACAGTTAGGGTTATTGTTAGTTTTGGCTTAGGGTTACGGTTTGGGGTAGGGTTTTGTTAGGGTTAGGGTTAACATGAGGGTTCATGTTATTGTTAAGTTGAGGGTTTTGTTTAGTGTTAGGGTTAGTGATAAGGTTAGGTTGTAGGTTTTTGTTAGTGTTAAAGTTAGGGTTAGTTTCAGTGTTAGTGTTAGGGTTAGGTTGAGGTTTATGGTTAGTTAAATGTTAGGGTTAGGGTTAGGTTAAGTTTAGGGTTATGGTGTGGGATAGGGTTTGTCTTAGGGTTAGGATTTGTGTTAGAGTTAGTATTAGGTTTTGGATAGGTTTAGTGTTATGTTTAAGTATATTGTTAGGGTTAGGAATAGGTTTAGTGTTAGTGTTAGTGGTAGAGTTAGGTTTAGTGTTGTGGTAATGGTTAGGGTTAGGGTAATTTTTAGATTGAGGGTTATTTTTAAGGTTAGTGTTTCATTAAGGTAAAGGTTAGCATTAGGGTTAGGTTTAGCTTTACATTTAGGGTTATGGATAGGGTTAGGTTTAGTGTTAGGGTTAGTTTTAAAGTTAGGATTCGGGTTAGGTTTAGGGTTAGGATTTGTGTTAGGGTTAGGGTTAGGGTTAAAATTACTGATAGGATTACTTTTAGATTGAATGTAAGGGTTAGAGTTAGTGTTAGTGTTAGTGTTAGGGTTACGTTTAGGGTCTGGTCTAGTGTTGTGGTTAGATTTACGGTTAGGTTTAGGGTTAAGATTAGTGTTAGGGTTAGGTTTAGAGTTATTTTTAGGTTTAGCGTTAGGGTTTGGGTTAGTGATAGGGTAAGGATTCGGGTTAGGTTTAGTGTTATGTTTAGGGTGATGTTTAGATTTAGGTTATTGTTAGGGTTAAGTTAGTGTTAGGGTTACTGTTATGTTAAGGGTAAGATTTAGGGTTAGGGTTAGCTTTAGGGTTTGGGTTATGGATAGGGTTAGTGGTAGGGTTAGTTTTAAAGTTAGGATGAGGTTTAGAGTTAGGTTTAGTATTTGTGTTAGGGTTAGAGTTGGTTTAGAATTGCAAATAGGTTTACAGTTAGATTAAAGTTTATTGTTAAATTTAGCGTTAATCTTAGGGTTACGTTTAGGTTTAGGGTTAGTGTTATGGTTAGAGTGAGGTTTAGTGTTAGGGTTAGGTTAGCATTTAGTGTTAGGTTTAGAATTAGGGATAGGGTTAGGGTTAGGGTGATAGGGTAAGGGTTCGTTTTCAGGTTAGTATTAGGGTTAGGGTTGTAATTATTGTTAGGGTTACGCTACAGTTAGGTAAGGGTTAGGGTTAGGCTTCGGTTAGGTTTAAGATTATAATTTGGTTTAGGTTTTGTGTTAGGGTTAGGGTTATTGTTAGAGTTATGGTTAGGTGTAGGCTGAGGGTTAGATTTATGGTTAGGGTTAGTGATAGCATTAGAGTTAGGTTTAGAATTAGTGTTAGGTTTAGCATTAGGGTTTGGTTTAGGGTTAGGGATATGGTAAGTTTTAGGGTTAGTGTTAGGATCAAGATTAGTGTTAAGGTTTGTGTTAGTTTTAGGGTTAGGGATAGTGTTAGTTTAAGTTTAAGTTTAGGGTAATTTTTAGAGTTCCGGTAAGTTTAGGGTTAGGTTTAGCATTAGGGTTTGTGTTATGATTAGTGTAAGGGTTAGTGTTAATGTTAGGGTTAGGGTTAGTTTTAGGCTTAGTGTTAGGTTTTGTATTGGGGTTGGGTTAGTATTAGGGTTAGGATTACAGTACAGATTAGGGTTAGGTTTAGGATTATGTTACAGTTAGTGTTATGGTTAGGGTTAGGGTTAATGTTAGGTTTAGGGTTAGTGTCAGTGTTAGGGTTAGGATTAGGGTTAGGTTTAGATTTATGGTAAGGGTTAGGTTTAGGGTTAGGTTTAGGCTTAGTGTTAGGGTTAGGGTTAGGGTTCATGTTAGGTTTAGGTTTAGGATGAGTGTTAGGATTAGGATTAGGTGTAGGTTTAGGATTAAGGTTACTGTTAGTGATTGGGTTAGGGTTAGGGTAAGGGTTATGTATAGTGTTAGGTTAAGGGTAAGGTATACTCTTAATGTTAGTTTTAGGGTTAGGGTTAGGGTTTGCGTTAGGGATAGGGTTATGGTTAGGATTAGCGTTAGGGTTAGGGTTAAAGTTAGTGTTTAATTTTGCATTACAGTTAGTGTTAGGGTTACTGTTAGGGTTAGGGTTAGGTTGAGGGTTAGGGTTAGGTTTAGGTATAGGGTTAGGGATAACTTTAGGGTTAGTGTTAGGGTTAGAGTTAGGATTAGGTTTAGTGTGAGTGTTAGGGTTAGGGTTAGTGTTAGATTTAGTATTAGTGCTTAGCTTAGATTTAGATTTAGTGTTATGGTAAGGTTTAGGCTTAAGGTTAGGTTTAGAATTAGTGTTAGTTTTAGGTTTAGGGTGAGAATCTTAGGCTAAGAATTAGGGTGAGGGTTAGGGTTAGGGTTTGTTTTAGGGGTAGGGTTCTGGTTAGGGTTAATTTTAGATTTAGTGTTAGATGTTAGGCTTAGGGTTAGTGTTAGGTTTAGTGTTCAGATTTGAGTTAGGCTTTGTGTTAGGTTTATGGTTATAGTTAGGCTTTGTGTTAGGTTTATGGTTAGAATTAGTGATAGGATTAGGGTTGGGTTTAGGTTTAGTGTTAGGTTTACAGTGAGCTTTAGTGTTAGGATTACTGTTAGACTAAGGTTTAGGGTGAGGGTTAGTGTTAGGGTTAGGGTTAGTTTTAGGGTTAGAATTTGTGTTAGATTTAGGGTTAGGGTTGGGTTAGGGTTAGTATTAAGGTTAGGGTTAGGGTTAGGTTTAGGTTTAGGTTTGGTGTTAGGGTTAGGGTTAGTGTTAGGGTAAGGATTAGGGTTAGTGCTAGTGTTAGTGTTAGTGTTATGGTTAGGATTAGGGTTAGTGTTAGGGTTAGGATTAGTGTCATTGTTTGGGTTAGGGTTAAGTTTAGGCTTATTTTTAGGGATACTGTTAGGGTTAGGGTTCCATTTATCTTAGTGTTAGGGTTAGGGTTAGTGTTAGTTTTATGGTTAGTTTTAGGGTTAGGGTTACTCTTATGTTTAGGGTTAGAGTTAGGGTTTGGGTTAGGGTTACTGTTAGGTTCAGGAAAGAGTTTAGGGTAAGTGCTAGTGTTAGGTTTAGCTTTAGGTTTATTGTAACAAATAGGGATAGGTTTAGGGTTATGGTTTGTGTGTAGATTCAGGGTTATGTTTAAGTTTAGTGTTATGGTAAGGTTTAGGATTTGGGTTATGTTAAGTGTTAGGGTTAGTTTAAGAGTTAGGTTGATTGTTAGGGTTAGGGTTAAATTTAGAGTTATTTTTAGGGTTAGGGTTAATGTTAGGGTAAGGTTTAGGACTAGGATTAGGGTAAGTGTTAGGGTTAGTTTAAGAGTTAATTTTAGGGGTAGCGTTAGGGTTACTTTTAAGGTAAGGGTTAGGTTTATCATTAGGTTTAGGGTTAGGGTTATGGATAAGATTAGGGTTAGAATTAGTGTTAGGTTATGGTTAGGGGAAGTGTTAGGGTTACGGTTAGGTTTACTGTTAGTGTTAGGTTTAGGTTTAGGGTTAGGGTCAGGGTTTGTGTAAGGGTTAGAGTTAATGTTAGGTTTAGGCTTAGTTTAGCGTCAGCGGTAGGCTGAGGTTTGGAGTTAGGGTTAGTGTTAGGGTTAGCATTAGGGTTATGGTTAGGGTTAGGGTTAGGTTTAGGGCCAGATAAGTGTTAGGGTTACGGTTTGGTTAAGTTTACAATTCTGGTTTGGGTTAGGGTTTGTCTTTGGTTTATTGTTAGCGTTGGTGTTAGGGTTAGGGTTTGTATTAGGGTTAGTGTTATTTTAGGATTGGAATTATGGTTAGGATTAGCTTTAGGATTAGGTTTAGTATTAGGGTTAAGGTTATGGTTAGGGTTGATATTAGGGTTTGGGTTATGTTTAGGGTTTATTAGGGTTGGGTTAGGTTTAGGGTTAGTGTTAGGGTAAGCATTAGGGTTAGGTTTAGGGTTAGGGTTAGGGTAAGCCTAAGGATTAGGGTTAGTGTTAGGATTAGTGTTAAGTTTAGTGTTAGGGTTAGTGTTAGTGTTACAATTCGGATTTTGGATAGGGTTAGGGTTAGTGTAAGGTTTAGCATTATGGTTAGTTTTAGATTTACAGAAAGTGTTAGGTTAGGTTTAGAAGTAGGATTAGTGTTAGGGCTAGGGTTAATGTTAGTGCTAGGTTTGTGTTAATGTTAGTATTAGGGTTATTGTTAGTGTTAGCATTTGGGTTGGGTAAGGGTTAGTGTTAGGGTTAGGGTTTGTGTTAGGGTTAGATTTAGGGTAGGATAAGATTTAGTTTTAGTGTTAGTGTTAGGGTTAGGGTTAGTGTTAGGGTTAGGGTTAGTGTTAGTGTTCGTGTTAGGGTTAGGGTTAACATTAGTGTTAGTGTTAGAGTTCGGGTTAGTGTTAGGTTTTATGTTAGGGTTAGGTTTATTTTTAGTTTTAGGGTTACATTTAGGATTAGGGTTAGGTTTAGGGTTATTTTTAGGGTTAGTGTTGGGGTTAGGTTTAGGGTTAGTTTTAGTGTTAGGTTTTGGGTTTGGGTTTGTGTTAGTGTTAGGGTTAAGTTTAGTGTTAGTTTTAGGGTTATCCATATGATTAAGGTTAGTCTTAGGATTAGTGTTAGTGTTAGGTTTTGGGTTATGGTTGGTGTGAGGGATAGTGTTATGGTTAAGGTTAGGGTTAGTGTTAGGTTTTATGCTAGGTTTAAAGTGAGGGTTAATGTTAGTGTTAGGGTTAGTGTTAAGGTTCATCATAGTGTTAAGGTTAGAGTTAGAGTTAGGATCTTTTTGATACTGTGAAGGAATAATTGGAACTCCAGTCCTACTTGGGCCCCCAAATTTGATTGTTGTAGGTTTAAGAGTTGTTTGCAGGGACACTTTGAATTTTTAGGTTTCACTTTGTTTTCCCCTATACGGATAGAGGAATTTGGATCTCTAAATCAACCACGGTTTGTGCTAGGTGCTTGAAACTTACCACACTCAATTAGCTATCAATATGCTCTCTATGCTTTGTTCCCTGTTGAAGTAGCCCTAACAGAGGCAAGGGAAAAATAAAAACTTGCACTTGAACACATTTTCAGAGGTTCCACAGAATTCAGAGCAAATATTTTTTCACCCGATCTTGTTGATACTTTGAAGAAATGATTGGTACTCCAGTTTACTTGCCCCCCTCAAATTTCATTCTTCTAGGTTGAAACTTTCTTTTTCAGTCACACTTTGAATCTTTAGGTTTCACTTCATTTTCCCCTATAGGGATAGAGGTAGTTGGAACTCTAAATGAAGCATGGTGTGTGCTAGCTGCATGAAACTTGACACACTCAATTATTTCTCAGGGTTCTCTCTATGATTTGTCCCCTGTTGAAGTGCCCCTAACAGAGTCAAGGAAAAAACACATGCATTTGAACACATTTGACGAGCTACCACAGAACCCCGAGCAAATATTTTTACAACCAATCTTGTTGATACTTTGAAGGAATGATCAGTACTCCAGTCGCACTTGACCCCCCAAATTTCATTATTCTATGTTGAAGCATTTCTTTGCAGGAACACTTTGAATATTTAGGTTTCACTTTGTTTTCCCCTATAGGGATGGAAGCAGTTGAATATCTAAACCAAACATGGTTTGTGCTATCTGCTTGAAACTTGAAACACTTGATTAGTTCTCAGTGGGCTCTCCATGCTTTGTTTCCTGTTGAAGTAACCATAACAGAGACATGGAAAAAACACTTTCATTTGAAAGCGTTTGCCAAGGTTCCACTAAACTCTGAGTTTACTGGAACCTTAGCAAATATTTTTTCACCCCATATTGTTGATACTTTGAAGGAATAATCAATATTCCAGTTGTATTTGGGCCCCCAAATTTCATTGTTCTAGGTTGAAGAGTCGTTTGCAGGAACACTTTGAATTTTTAGGTTTCACTTTGTTTTCCCCTATATGGATAGAGACATTTGAAACTCTAAATCAAACACGGTTTGTGTTAGCTGCATGAAACTTGACACACTCAATTAGTTCTCAGTGTGCTCTCCATGCTTTGTTTCCTGTTGTAGTAGCCATAACAAAGGCATGGAAAAAACACTTTCGTTTGAAAGCTTTTGCCAAGGTTCCACTAAACTCCGAGTTTACTGGAACCTCAGCAAATATTTTTTCACCTCATATTGTTGATACTTTGAAGGAATAATCGATACTCCAGTCGTATTTAGGCCCCCAAATTTCATTGTTCTAGGTTGAAGAGTCATTTGCAGGAACACTTTGAATTTTTAGGTTTCACTTTGTTTTCCACTACATGGATAGAGACATTTGAAACTCTAAATCAAACACGGTTTGTGTTAGCTGCTTGAAACTTGACACACTCAATTAGTTCTCAGTGGGCTCTCTATGTTTTTTACCCTGTTGAAGTGGCTGTAACAGAGGCAAGAAAAAAACACTTGCATTGAACACATTTGCGGAGTTTCCACAGAACTCCGAGCAAATATTGTTACACCCGATATTGTTGGTACTTTGAATGAATGATCAGTACTCCACTCGCACTTGGCCCCCCATATTTCATTGTTCTAGGTTGAAAGATTCCTTTGCAGGAACACTTTGAAATTTTTGGTTTAACTTTGATTTCCCGATAGTTATAGAGGCAGTTTGAAATCTAAATCAAACATAGTTTCTACTAGTTGCAAGAAACTTGACACACTCAATTAGTTCTCAGTGTGCTCTCTAAGCTTTTTCCCTGTTGAAGTAGCCCTAAGCCGAGTCAAGGAAAAAAAAAAAAAAACACTTTCATTTCAAAGCATTTTCCAAGCTTCCTCTGAACTCAGAGTTTACTGGAATCTCAGCAAATATTTTTTCACCCGACCTTTTTGATACTTTGAAGGAATTATTGTTACTCCCATCGTACTTGGACACCCAAATTTGATTCTTCTAGGTTGAGGCGTCGTTTGCAGAAACACTTTGAAGTTTTGGTTTCACTTCATTTCCCCGTATACGGATAGAGGCATTTGGAACTCTAAATGAAACACGGTGTGTGCTAGCGGCTTGAAACTTGATACACTCAATTAGTTGTCTGTGCACTCTCTATGCTTTGTTCTCTGTTGAAGTGGACCTAACAGAGGCAAGGAGAAAAACACTTGCATTTGAACACATTTGCCAAGCTTCCACAGAACTCTGAGCAAATATTTTTACACCCGATCTTGTTGATATTTTGAAGGAATGATCAGTACTCAAGTCCCACTTGGGCCCCTAAATTTCATTATTCTAGGTTGAAGCATTCCTTTGTAGGAACACTTTGATTTTAGGTTTCACTTCTTTTTCCCCGATAGGGATAGAGGCAGTTTGCACTCTATATAAAATATACTTTTTACTAGCTGCTTGAAACATGACACACTCAATTGGTTGTCAGTGTGCTCTCTATGCTTTGTTCCCTCTTGATGTAGCCCTAACAGAGGCATGGGAAAAAACACTTTCATTTGTAAGTGTTTGCCAAGGTTCCACTGAACTCTGAGTTTACTGTAATCTCAGAAAATATTTTTTCACCTATCTTTTTGTATTTTAAAGGAATGATCAGTACTCAAGTCGCACTTGGCCTCCCAAATTTCATTATTCTATGTTGAAGCATTCCTTTGTAGGAACACTTTGAATTTTTTGGTTTCACTTCCTTTTCCCCGACAGGGATAGAGGTAGTTTGAACTCTATACCAAATATAGTTTTTACTACCTGCTTGAAACTTGACACACTCAATTAGTTCTCAATACACTCTCTAAGCTTTTTCCCTGTTGAAGTAGCCTCAAGGAAAGCCAAGGGAAAAAAAAAAAAAACTTTCATTTGAAAGCATTTGCCGATCTTCCACAGAACTCGGAGTTTACTGGAATCTCAGAAAATATTTTTTCACCCAATCTTGTTGATATTTTGAAGTAATAATTGGAACTCCAGTGGTACTTGTCCCCCCAAATTTCATTTTTCTAGATTGAAGCATCTTTTGCAGGAACCCTTTGAATATTTAGGTTTCACTTTGTTTTCCCCTGTATGGATAGAGGCATTTGGAACTCTAAATCAAACATGGTTTTTCCTATCTGCTTGAAACTTGAAACACTCAATTAGTTCTCAGTGTGCTCTCTATGTTTTGTTCCCTGTTGAAGTAGCCCTAACATAGGCAAGAGAAAAACACTTTCATTTTAAAGCATTTGCCAGGCTTCCACAGAACTCAGAGCAAATATTTTTCATCTGATCTTGTGTAGATGTTGAAGGAATAATTGGTACACCAGTTGCACTTGGCCCCCCAAGTTTCATTCTTCTAGGTTGAAGCATTTGTTTGCAGGTACACTTTGATTTTTTTTAGGTTTAACTTTGTTTTCCCCTATAGGGATGGAAGCAGTTGAATATCTAAACCAAACATGGTTTGTGCTATCTGCTTGAAACTTGAAACACTTGATTAGTTCTCAGTGGGCTCTCCATGCTTTGTTTCCTGTTGAAGTAGCCCTAACAGAGGCATGGAAAAAAACACTTTTATTTGAAAGTGTTTTCCAAGGTTCCACTGAACTCTGAATTTAATGGAATATCAGCAAATATTTCTTCACCCCATCTTGAAGGAATAATTGGAACTCCAGTTGTACTTGTCCCCACAAATTTTGTTCTTCTAGGTTGAAGGGTTCATTAACAGGAACAGTGTGAAATTTTAGCTTTCACTTTGATTTCCCGTATAGGATAGATGCAGTTGGAACTCTAAATCAAACACAGTTTCTGCTAGTTGCTTGAAATTTGACACACTTAATTAGTTCTCAGTGCACTCTCAAAGCTTTTTTCCCTCTTGCAGTAGCCCTAAGCAGAGGCAAAGAAATAACACTTTCATTTGAAAGCGTTTGCCAGGCTTACTCAGAACTCTGAGTTTACTGAAATCTCAAGAAATATTTTTTCACCCGATCTTGTTGATAAGTTGGAGGAATCATCAGTACTCAAGCTGCACTTAGCTCCCCAAATTTCGTACTTCTTGGTTAAAGTGTTCATTTGCAGAAACACTTTGAATTTTTTGGTTTCACTTAGTTTTCCCCTATAGGGATAATACATTTGGAATTCTAAATCAAACACAGTTTCTGCTTGCTGGTTGAAATTTGACACACGGAATTATTTCTCAGCATTCTCTATGCATTTTCTCTCTCCTGCATTAACCCTAAGCAGAGACAAGTAAAAAATGCTTTCATTTGAAAGCCTTTGCCAGGCTTACAAAGAACTCTGAATTTACTGAAATCTCAGCAAATATGTTTTCACCTGATCTTGTTGGTATGTTGCATGAATCATAAGATCTCTGGCTGCACTTGGCTCCCCAAATTTTGTACTTCTAGGTTAAAGCGTTCATTTGCAGGAACACTTTGAATTTTTAGGTTTTACTTCTTTTTCACCTATAGGTATACTCACAGTTGGAGCACTAAATCAAATAGGGTTTGTGCTAGCTGCTTGAAACTTGACACACTGAATTAGTTCTCAGTTCACTCTCAATGTTTTGTTCCCTCATGAAGTAGCAAAAGGCAAGGCAGGAAAAAAAAAATTTCATTTGAAAGTCTTTTTCAATCTTCCACAGAACCGTGAGTTTACTGAAATCCCAGGAAATATTTTTTTCACCCAATCTTTTTGATACTCGGTGGTAATTATTGGTACTTGAGATGCACCTGGCACCCCATATTTCTTTCTTCTAGGTGAAAACATTCGTTTGCAGGAACAGTGTGAAATTTTAGGTTTCACTTCATTTTCCCTTATACATGCATTTGGAATTCTAAATCATACAGAGTTTCTGCTAGCTGCTTGAAATTTGACACACTGAATTAGTTCTCAGTGTACCCTGTATGCTATATTTCCTCTTGAAGTAGCCCTAAGCAGAAGCACTTGTCAGTGAAAAAAAAATCACTTTAGTTTGAAAGTGTTTGCCAAGTTTCTACAGACCTCCGAGTTTACTGAGATCCCAGTAAATATTTTTTTCACCCAATCTTTTTGATACTTAGCACTAATGATCAGTACCAGTCACACTTGGCCCCCCAAAGTTTGTTCTTCTAGGTGGAAGCCTTCATTTGCAGGAACACTTTGAAATTTTAGGTTTCACTTTATTTTGTCCTATAGGGATAATGCATTTGGAAATCTAAATAAAACACGGTTTCTTCTAGGTGCTTGAAATTTGACAAACTGAATTAGTTCTCAGTGCACTCTCTATACTTTGTTCCCTCCTGCAGTAGCTCTAAGCAAAGGAAAGGAAAAAACATTTTTCATTTGAAAGTGTTTTCCATGCTTCCACACAACTGCGAGTTTACTGTAATCTCAGCAAATATTTTTTCACCCAATCGTGTTGATATGTGTCAGGAATTGTCAGTATTCCAGCTGCACTTGGCTCCCCAAATTTTATACTTCTAGGTTAAAGCATTCTTTTGCAGGAACACTTTAAATTTTTAGGTTTCACTTAGTTTTCCCCTATAGATATATATTGCCAGTTGGAATCCTAAAACAAACAGGGTTTGTGCTAGCTTCTTTAAACTTGATACACTGAATTAGTTTTCTTTGCAATCTCTATGCTCTGTTCCCTTTGAAGTAGCCCTAAGCAGAGGCACTTGTCAGTGAAGGAAATATCACTTTCAAATGAAAGCCTTTGCCAAGCTTCCACAGACCTCTGGGTTTACTGAAATCCCAGCAATTATTTTGTTCACCCAATCTTTTTGATACTTGGTAGTAATGATTGGTACTCCAATTGAACTTAGCACCACAAATTTAGTTCTTCTAGTATGAAGCATTCGTTTTAAGGAATTCTTTGAAATTTTAGGTTTCACTTCATTTTTCACTATAGGGATATTTCATTTGGAACTCTAAATCAAACATGTTTTCTTCT
This sequence comes from Marmota flaviventris, assembly GCF_047511675.1. NCBI lineage: Eukaryota > Metazoa > Chordata > Mammalia > Rodentia > Sciuridae > Marmota > Marmota flaviventris. The sequence continues at coordinate 14,239,786 of NC_092510.1, forward strand.
AGCTGCATGAAAAATGACACACTGAATTTGTTCTCAGTGCAGTCTCTATGCTTTGTTTCCTGTTGCAGTAGCCCTAAGCAGAGCAAGAAAAAAAAAAAAAAAAAACACTTCATTTGAAAGCATTTGCCAGACTTCCACAGAACTCGGAGTTTTCTGAAATTTCAGCAAATATTTTTTTCACCTGATCTTGTTGATACCTTGCAGGAATCTTCAGTACACCAGCTGCACTTGCCTCTCCAAATTTCACACTTCTACGTTAAAGCGTTCCTTTGCAGGAACACTTTGAATTTTTAGGTTTCACTTCATTTTCCCCTATAGGTATACCTCCAGTTGGAACTCTAAATCAAACAGGGGTTGTTCTAGCTGCTTGAAACTTGACACACTGAATTAGTTGTCAGTGCGCTCTCTATGCTTTGTTCCCTCTTGAAGTAGCCCAAAGGTGAGGCAGGAAAAATACAATTTCATTTGAAAGCCTTTGCCAATCTTCCACAAAACTCCTAGTTTACTGAAATCCCAGCAAATATTATTTTCAATCAATCTTTATGATACTTGGTGGCAATGATCAGTACTCCAGTCGCACTTGGCCCCCCAAATTTCATTCTTTTAGGTGGAAGTGTTCCTTTGCAGGAAGACTGTGAAATTTGAGGTTTCTCATCGTTTTCCCCTATAGGGATAGATACAGTTGGAACTCTAAATCAAACAGGGTTTCTGCTAGCTGCTGGAAATTTGACACACTTAATTAGTTCTCAGTGTGCTATCTATGCATCATTCCCTCTTGCAGTAGCTTTAAGCAGAGACAAGGAAAAAAACACTTTCATTTGAAAGCGTTTGCCAGGCATCCACAGAACTGTGAGTTTACTGAAATCTCAGCAAGTATTTTTTCACCCGATCTTGTTGATACATCACAGAAATCATCAGTAATCCAGCCACACTTTGCTCCCCAAATTTTGTACTTCTATGTTAAAGCATACGTTTGCAAGAACACTTTGAATTTTAAGGTTTCACTTCATTTACCCCTATAGGTATACTACCATTTCGAAATCTAAATTAAACAGGGTTTGTGCTAGCTCCTTGAAGCTGGAAACACTGAATTAGTTCTCAGTGCACTCTCTATGCTTTGTTTCCTCTTGCAGTAGCCCTAAGCAGAGGCAAGGAAAAAACACTTTCATATGAAAGCGTTTGCCAAACTTCCACAAAACACAGAGGTTACTGAAATCTCAGCAAATATTTTTTTTCACCCAATATTGTTGATACATTTATGTAATCATCAGTATCCAGCCGCACTTTTCTCCCCAAATTTGGCACTTCTAGGTTGAAGTGTTCCTTTGCAGGAACAGTTTGAATTTTTAGGTTTAACTTTGTTTTCAATTATAGGTATACTCCCAGTTGGAACTCTAAATCAAACAGGATTTGTGTTAGCTGCGTGAAACTTGACACACTGAATTAGTTCTCAGTGCATGCTCTATGCTTTGTTTCCTCTTGAAGTAGCCTGAGGGTGAGGTAGGAGAAAAACAATTTCATTTGAAAGCCTTTGCCAAGCTTCCACAGAATTCTGAGTTTACTGAAATCCCAGCAAATATTTTTATCACCCAATCTTTTTGATACTTAGTGACAATGATGTGTACTCCAGTCTCACTTGACCCCCCAAATGTTGTTCTTCTAGGTTGAAGCTTTCTTTTACAGGAACAGTGTGAAATTTTATATTTCACTTCATTTTCTTTACAGGGATAGATGCATTTGGAATTCTAAATCAAACAGGATTTCTGGTAGCTGCTTGAATATTGACACACTGAATGAGTTCTCAGTGTGCACTCTATGCTATGTCCCCACTTGAAGTAGCCTGAAGCATAAGCACTTGTCAGTGAAGGAAATATCACTTTCATTTAAAAGCATTTGCAAAGCTACCACAGACCTCTGAGTTTACTGAAATCACAGCAAATATTTTTTTTCACCCAATCTTTGGATACTTGCCAGTAATGATTGGTTATTGAGTCACACTTGGCTCCCCAAATTTCGTTTTTCTAGGTGGAAGCGTTTGTTTGCAGGAAGAAATTGAAATTTTATGTTTCATGTCATTTTCCCCTATAGGGATAATACATTTGGAATTCTAAATCAAACAAAGTTTCCGGTAGCAGCTTGAAATTTGACATACTGAATTAGTTTTCAGTGTGCTCTCTATGCTTTGTTCCCTCCTGCAGTATCCATAAGCAGAGACAAGGAAAAAAACTTTCATTTGAAAGTGTTTGCCAGGCTTACACAGAACCCCAAGTTTACTGAAATCTCAGAATTTTTTTTTTTTTACTTTTTTTTATTGGTTGTTCAAAACATTACAAAGCTCTTGAGATATCGTATTTCATACATTAGATTCAAGTGGGTTATGAACTCCCATTTTTACCCCAAATACAGATTGCAGAATCACATTGGTTACCCATCCACATTTTTACATAATGCCATATTAGTAACTGTTGTATTCTGCTACCTTTCCTATCCTCTACTATCCCCCCTCCCCTCCCCTCCCATCTTCTCTCTCTACCCTATCTACTGTAATTCATTTCTCTCCTTGTTTTTTTCCCATTCCCCTCACAACTTCTTATATGTAAATTTGTATAACAATGAAGGACTCCTTCCATTTCCATGCAATTCCCCTTTTTTCTCCCTTTCCCTCCCACTTCATGTCTCTGTTTAATGTTAATCTTTTCCTCCTGCTCTTCCTCTCTGCTCTGTTCTAAGTTGCTCTCATTATATCAAAGAAGATATTTGGCATTTGTTTTTTAGGGATTGGCTAGCTTCACTTAGCATAATCTGCTCTAATGCCATCCATTTCCCTGCAAATTTCATGATTTTGTCATTTTTACTGCTGTGTAATACTCCATTGTGTATAAATGCCACATTTTTTTTTATCCATTCATCTATTGAAGGGCATCTGGTTTGGTTCCACAGTCTATCTATTGTGAATTGTGCTGCTATGAACATTGATGTGGCAGTATCCCTGTAGTATGCTATTTTAAGGTCTTCAGGGAATAGTCCGAGAAGGGCAATAGCTGGGTCAAATGGTGGTTCCATTCCCAGCTTTCCCAGGAATCTCCATACTGCTTTCCAAATTGTACCCACCAATTCACAGTCCCACCAGCAATGTAGAAGAGTACCCTTTTCCCCACATCCTCGCCAGCACTTGTTGTTGTTTGACTTCATAATGGCTGCCAATCTTACTGGAGTGAGATGATACCTTAGGGTGGTTTTGATTAAGATTTATACAATGAATACTACAGAACCCTAAAGAGAGAAATAGAAGATCTTAGAACATGGAAAAATATACCCTGTTCATGGATAGGCAGAACTAACATCATCAAAATGGCAATATTACCAAAAGTTCTCTATAGGTTTAATGCGATGCCAATCAAAATCCCAATGGCATTTCTTGTAGAAATAGATAAAGCAATCATGAAATTTATATGGAAAAATAAAAGACCCAGAATAGCAAAAGCAACTCTAAGCAGGAAGTGTGAATCAGGCAGCATAGTGACACCAGATTTCAAACTATACTACAGAGCAATAGTCACAAAAACAGCATAACACTGGTACCAAAACAGGCGGGTGGACCAATGGTACAGAATAGAGGACACAGAGACTAATCCACAAAGTTACAACTATCTTATATTTGATAAAGGGGCTAAAAGCATGCAATGGAGGAAGAATAGCATCTTCAACAAATGGTGCTGGGAAAACTGGAAATCCATATGCAACAAAATGAAACTGAATCCCCTTCTCTCACCATGCACAAAAGTTAACTCAAAATGGATCGAGAAGCTTGATATAAAATCAGAGACTCTGCGTCTGATAGAAGAAAAAGTTGGCTCCTATCTACATATTGTGGGGTTGGGCTCCAAATTCCTTAATAGGACACCCATAGCACAAGAGTTAATAACCGAATCAACAAATGGGACTTACTCAAACTAAAAAGTTTTTTCTCAGCAAGAGAAACAATAAGAGAGGTAAATAGGGAGCCTATATCCTGGGAACAAATCTTTACTCCTCACACTTCAGATAGAGCCCTAATATCCAGAGTATACAAAGAACTCAGAAATATTTTTTAAACCGATCCATTGATACGTTGCAGGAATCATCAGTACTCCAGCTGCACTTGGCTCCCTGGATTTCATACTTCTTGGTTAAAATGTTCCTTTGAAGGAACACTTTGAATTTTTATGTTTCACTTTGTTTTCTCCTGTAGGTATACTCCCAGTTGGAACTCTAAATCAAACAGGGGTTGTTCTAGCTTCTTGAAACTTGACACACTAAATTAATTCTCAGTCCGCTCTCTATGCTTTGTTCCCTCTTGAAGTAGCCAGAATGAGAGGCAGGCAAAATAAAGTTTAATTTGAAAGCTTTGCCAAGCTTCCAGAGAACTCCGACTTTACTGAAATCCCAGGAAATATTTTTTTTACCAAATCTTTTTGATACTTGGCAGTAATGATCAATAGTCCAGTTGCACTTGGCCCTCAAATTTCGTTCTTCTAGGTTGAAGCTTTCTTTGAAGGAACACTGTGAAATTTGACATTTTACATTGTTTTCCGCTGTACAGATAGATGCAGTTGGAACTCTAAATCAAACACGGGTTCTGCTAGCTGCTTGAAATTTGAGACACTGAATTATTTCTCAGTGAGCTCTCTATGCTTTGTTCCCTCTTTAAGTAGCCAGAAGGAGAGGCAGAAAAAAAAATAAAACAATTTCATTTGAAAGCCTTTGCCAAGCTTTCACAGACCTCCGAGTTTACTGAAATCCCAGCACATATTTTTTAACCTATTTTTTGATACTTGCCAGAAATGATTGGTAGTCCAGTCACACTTGGCCCCCCAAATTTTTTCGTCCTCCTAGGTGGAAGCACTCGTTTGCAGGAACACTTTGAACTTTTATGTTTCACTTCGTTTTCCCCTATAGGGATAATTCTTTTGGAATTCTAAATCAAACATTGTTTCTGCTAGCTGCTTGAAATTTGAAACACTGAATTAGTTTTCAGTGTGTTCTCTATGCTTTGTTACCTCCTGCAGTAGCCCTAAGCAGAGGCAAGGAAAAGGCACTTTCATTTGAAAGTGTTTGCCAGGCTTACACAGAACTCTGAGTTTACTGAAATCTCAGTAAATATTTTTTCACCCAATCTTGTTGATACATTGATACATTGCAGAAATCATCAGTACCCCAGCCACACTTGCCTCCCCAAATTTTGCACTTCCAGGTTAAAGCGTTCCTTTGCAGGAACGCTTTGAATTTTTAGGTTTCACTTATTTTTCCACATAGGTATACTCCCAGTTGGGACTCTAAATCAAACAGGATTTGCAGGCACAGTGTGAAATTTCAGGTTTCTCTTCATTTTCCCTTATAAGGATAGATGTATTTGGAATTCTAAATCAAACAGGGTTTCTGCAAGCTTCTTGAATTTTTATACACTGAATTAGTACACTCTGTATGCTATGTTCCCTCTTGAAGTAGCCCTAAGTAGAGGAACTTGTCAGTGAAGGAAAAAATCACTTTCATTTTAAATTATTTGCCAAGCTTCCATAGACCTCCGAATTTACTGAAATCCCAGAAAATAGTTTTTCACCAGATCTTGTTGATACTTTGAAGGAATAATCAGAACTTCAGTTGTACTTGTACCCTCAAATTTTGTTCTTCTAGGTTGAAGCGTTCATTTGCAGGAACAGTGTGAAATTTTAGGTTTCACGTCGTTTTCCCTTACAGAGATAGATGCATATGGAATTCGAAATAAAACAGGGTTTCTGATAGCTGCTTGAATTTTGTCACACTGAATTATTTCTCAGTGCACTCTGTATGCTAAATTCCCTCTTGAAGTAGCCCTTAGCAGAGGCACTTGTCAGTGAAGGAAATATCAGTTTCATTTGAATGCATTTGCCAAGATTCAATAGACCTCAGATTTCTGAAATCCCAGCAAATATTTTTTCACCCAAACTTGTTAATACTGTGAAGGAATAATCAGAACTCCAGTCCTGCTTGTCCCCTCAAATTTCGTTCTTCTAGGTTGAAGTGTTTATTTGCAAGAACAGTGTGAAATTTTAGGTTTCACTTCATTTTCCCCTATAGGGATAGATGCAGTTCGAACTCTAAATCAATCAGGGTTTCTGCTAGCTTCTTGAAATCTGACACACTGAATTACTTATCAGTGCACTCTCTATGTTTTGTTCCCTCCTGCAGTAGCCCTAAGCACAGACAAGGATAAAACACTTTCATTTGAGAGCGTTTGCCAGGCTTACACAGAAATCTGAGTTTACTGAAATCTCAGCAAATAATTTGTCACACGTTCTTGTGATACGTTGCAGAACTAATCAGTACTCCAGCCACACTTTGCTCCCCAAATTTCATACTTCTAGGTTAAAGCATTTATTTGCAGGAACACTTTAGATTTTTAAATTTCACTTCCTTTTCCCCTGTAGGAATAATGCATTTAGAATTCTAAATCAAACACGGTTTCTGCTAGCTGCTTGAAATTTGACACACTGAATTCGTACTCAGTGAGCTCTCTATGCTTTGTTCCCTCCTGCAGTAGCCCTAAGCATAGGCAAAAACAACAACAACAAAAACAAACAAACAAACAAAAAAAAATACACTTTCATTTGAAAGCATTTGCCAGGCTTGCACAGAACTCCGAGTTTACTGAAATCTCAGAAACATTTTTTCACTCGATCTTGTTGATACATTACAGAAATCATCAGTATTCCAGCTGCACTTGCCTCCCCAAATGTTGCACTTCTAGGTTAAAGCATTCCTTACAGGGAACACTTTTAATTTGTAGTTTTCACTTATTTTTCCCACATAGGTACACTTTCAATTGGAACTCTAAATCAAACAGGGTTTGCATTAGCTGCTTGAAACTTGACACACTGAATTAGTTCTCATTGCACTCTCTATGCTTTTTTTCCCCCTCTTGAAGTAGCCCAAAGGAGCGGCAGGAAAAAAAAAATTCATTTTAAAGCCTTTGCCAAGTTTCCACAGAACTCTGAGTTTTCTGGATCCCAGCAAGTATTTTGTTCACCCAATCTTTTTGATACTTGGTAGTAATGATTGGTACTTCAATTCTACTTGGCTCCCCAAATTTAGTTCTTCTAGGTTGAAGCAATTGTTTGAAGAAAAATTTGAAATTTTGGGTTTCACTTCGTTTTACATTATAGGGATAATTCATTTGGAACTCTAAATCAAACATGCTTTCTGCTAGCTGCTTGAAATTTGACATATTGAATTAATTCTGAGTGTGCTCCCAATGCTTTTTTCCCTCTTACAGTAGCCCTAAGCAGAGGCAAGGAAAAAACACTTTCATTTGAAAGTGTTTGCCAGTCTTACACAGAACTGTAAGTTTACTGAAATCTCAAGAAACATTTTATAATCCAATCTCGTTTATATTTTGCAAAAATCATCAGTACTCCAGCTGCATTTGCCTCCCCAAATTTCATACTTCTAGGTTGAAGCGTTCGTTTGCAGAAACACTTTGAATTTTTAGGTTTCACTTCATTTTCCCCTATAGGTATACTGACAGTTGGAACTCTGAATCAAACAGGGTTTGTGATAGCTGCTTGAAATTTGACACACTGAATTAGTTCTCAGTGACCTCTCTATGATTTATTCCATCCTGCAGTCACCCTAAGTAGAGGCAAGGAAACAACACTTTCATTTGAAAGCGTTTTCCAGGCTTACACAGAACTCTGAGGTTACTGAAATCTCAGCAAATATTTTTTTTCTCCCAAATTTTTTGATACTTTGCTGCAATGATTTGTACTCAAGTCGCACTTTGCCACCAAATTTAGTTCTTCTAGGTTGATGCGTTCCTTTGTAGGAACAGTGTGAAATTTTATGTTTCACTTTTTTTCCCTTATATGAATAGATGCATTTGGAAATCTAAATCAAACAGGGTTTCTGCTAGCTGCTTGAATTTTGACACACTGAATTAGTTCTCAGTGTGCTCTCTATGCTATATTTCCTCTTGAAGTAGCCCTAAGCAGAGGAACTTGTCAGTGAAGGAAAAATCACTTTCATTTGAAAGTGTTTGCCTACTTCCACAGACCTCCGAGATTACAGAAATCCGAGCAATTATATTTTTCACCCTTTTTATTTTGATACTTACAGTAATGATTGGAACTCCAGTGACACTTGACCCCCAATTTTCATTCTTCTTGGTGGAAGCGTTGGTTTGCAGGAACACTTTGAAATTTTAGATTTCACTTTGTTTTCCCCTTTAGGGATAATGCATTTGGAACTCTAAATCAAATACACTTTCTGCTAGCTGCTTGAAATTTGACACACTGAATTAGTTTTCAGTCTACTCTCTATATTTTTTTCCTTCCTGCAGTAGCCCTAAGCAGAGGCAAGGAAAAAACACTTTCATATGAAAGCATTTGCCAGGCTTACACAGAACTCCGAGTTTACTGAAATCTCAGGAAATATTTTTTCTCACAATATTGTTGATATGTTGAAGAAATCATCAGTACTCCAGCCACACTTAGCTCCCCAAATTTCGTTCTTCTAGGTTAAAGCATTCCCTATCCATAACCTTAACCCTAATATTAACCTTAACTCTGACACTAACATTAACCCTAACATTATCCATACCTAATGCTAACACTAATGATAACTATAACCCAAACCTTAACCTTAACACTAATCCTAACCCTAACCCTAACCTTAAACTTAATCCTAACAATAAACCTAAGTCTAACCATAACCCTAACGCAAACTCTAACACTAACCCAAACCTAACCCTAACTGTAACACTAACTATAAAAATAACCCTAACCCTAACTCTAAACATAATATTTACCCAAATCCTATCCCTAACCAAACTATAACATTAACCCTAATTTTAACCCAAACCTTAACCCTAACACTAACCCCAAACCTATCCCTAACCCTATTTCTATGCCTAATATTAATCCTAAATCTAACCCTAAAACTAAGACCACCCATAACCAAAACCCTAACACTAAACTTAACACTAACTCTAAAACTAACAATAACCATAAGAAGAGCCCTAACACTAACCATAAACTTAACCCTAAACCTTACACTAACCCTAACCCTAACCCTAACACTAACCCAAATGCTAACACTCACTCAAAACCTAATCCTAACATTAAAATTAATCCTAACCCTAACTCTAACCCCAACACTAACCCTAACACTAAACTTAACCCTAACCTAAAACTAACACTAATCCTAACAATAACCCTAAACCTAATATTAACACTAATTCTTGCCCTAACCCTACAACTAAAACTAATCCTAAACCTAACACTAACACAAACACTAAACCTAAACGTTCCCTTAACACTAACACTAACACTAACCCTAAACCTAACCTTAACCCTAATATTAACTCAAATCTTAAACCTAACTATAACACTAACACTAAAACTAATTATAAAACTAAACCTAAAACTAATACTAATCCTAACTCTAACCCTACACTTAACACAAAACGTAAGCCTAACTGTAAACCTTATTCTAAACCTAACACTAACACTACCCCAAAACATAATCCTAAACCTAACTTTAAACCTAACTCTAAATCTAACCCTAACACTAATATTAACAGTAACCCTCAATCTAACCCGAAACCTAACACCAAATCTAACCCTAAACTTAAACCTGACACTATTCTTAACCCTAACCATAACATTAACCCTATTCCTAAGCCTAAAACTAACCCTGACCCTAAACCTACCCCTAACACTACTCTTAAGACAAACCCTAATTCTAACACTAACACTAACCCTAACCCAAAAACGAACCTTAACCGTAATGTAACCCCAACACTAACCCTAACAATAACCATAACACTAAAAATAGCTGTAACACTAACCCTAATCCTTTCCCTAACCCTAACACTCACCCTAACAGTAACCCTTACCCCAACCTTAATGTTCAATGTAAAACTAACACTAACCCTAACAATAACACTAATCCTAACCCTATCCCTATCCATAACCAGAAGCCTAACCCTAAACCGAACACTAAACCTAAATTTAACACTAAACCCAACCCTAACATTAACCCTAAACCTAACGCTAACCCTAACCCTAAGCCTAAACTTAAAAATAACACTAACACTATCCTAACACTTACTCTAACTGAAATCCAAATCCTAACCCTATACCTAACACTAAACCTAATCCTAATCCTAACTCTAACACTAACCATTACAATTTTCCCAACTCTAACCTTATCACTAACCCAAATCCTAACCCTAACCCTAAACTTAACACTAACCCTCACCCTAACCCAGCACTAACACTCACCCTAAAACTAACCCTAATCCTAATAATAACAATAAATTTACCCTAAATCTAACTCTAACCCTAATGCTAACCCTAACCCTAACACAAACCTAACACTTAACATAATTTTAACACTAACCCTAACCCTACACTCAAACCTAAACCTAACCCTAACCCTAAAACTAATCCTAACTCTTACACTAACCCTAAAAATAACCTAACCCTAACACTAACACTAACTCTAATGCTAAACCTAACCCTAACCAAACCCTAAAGATAACCCTAACACAACCCTAATGCTATCCCTAACCGTAACCGTATCAGTTATCCTAACCCTAAACCTAACCCTAAACCTAACCTTAAACCTATCTATATTCCTAACACTAACCCTAACCCTAAACCTAACCATAACACTATCCCTACCACTAACCTTAAGCTTTACACTATTTCTAACCTTAAACTTTACCCTAACCCTAACACTAACCATAAAACTAACCCTAACCTTAACCCTAAATCTTACCCTTAAACTAACCCTAATTTTAACCCTAATTTAACCCTAACCCTAAACCAAAAGTTAAACCTAAACCTAACACTAACACTAATCCTAAACCTAAACCTTTCCCTAACCCTTACACTAACATTAAACCTATCATTAACCCTAATTCTAAACGTAACCCTAACCCACCCAAACACTAAACCTAACCCTAACCAAAATTTTAGCCTTAAACCTAACCGAATCATAACCCTAACAGTAACCCTAACCCTAAATTTAACCCTTACCCTCACACTAATCCTAACCCTTACCCACAACCTCACCCTAACATAACACTAATCCTAACCCTAACAATAACACTATCCCTAAAACTATCATTAATCCTAACCCTAACACTAAACCTAGCCCTAACCCTAAAACTATCCCTAAACATTACCCTCACACAAACCATAACACTATCCCAAACCTAACCCTAAACCTAACACTAAACCTAACACTAACCCTAACCCTAACCCTAACACTAACCCTAACTCTAAACCTAACATAAGCCCAAAATCTAACCCTTACATTAACTCAAACACTAACCCTAATCCTAACCCTAACCCTAACACTAAATCTAACATTAAAACTAACCCTAACCCTATTTCTAACATTAACATTAACCTTAAACCTACCTCTAAACCTAATGCCAATCATAACCAAAACCCTAACACTAATTCTAACACTATCTCTAAAACTAACACTAAACCTAACAAAACCCAAACAATAACCATAAACTTAACCATCAACTTAAAACTAACCCTAAATTAGCCCTAACCGTAAGACTAACCCTAATGCTAAACCTCACCCAAACGGTTATCCTAACACTAAAATTAATCCTAACCCTAATCCTAACCCTAAACCTAATCCTAATCTAAAATTTAACCCTAAACCTAACACTAACCCTAACTTTAACCCTAACACTAACCCTAACACTAAAAGTAACACTAATCCTTACCCTAACACTAACACTAAAACTAATCCTAATCCTAACCCTAACCCTAACACTAACACTAAATCTAATCCTTCCCCTAACACTAACCCTAAACATAACATTAAACCACACCCTAACCCTAATGCTAACACTAAAACTAATTATAACCCTAACTCTAACCCTAATACTAATCCTAACCCTAACCCTAAATCTCACACTAACCCTACCCCTAACCCTAAACATAAATCTAATTCTAAACCTAACCCTAACACTAACCCTAAACCTAACACCAACTCTAACACTAAACCTAACTCTAAATCTAACCCTAACCCTAATACTAACACTAACCCACAAACTAACCCTTAATCTAAACCTGAAACTGACACTAAAACTAAGCCTCATCCCTAACCCTACCCCTAACCCTAACACTAACCCTAAAACTAACACTATACCTAACTCTAACACTAACGTTAACACTAACCTAACACTAACACTAACCCTAACTCTAATCCTAATACTACCCCAACCCTAACCCTAACACTAACGTTAACTCTAACATAACCGTAACACCAACCTTAAACCTAACACTAACCCTAACACTAACGCTATACCTAACCCTAACACTAACTTTCACCCTAACCTAAACCTAACACTAAACCTTACAGTAATTCTAGCACTAACCATAGCCCTAAACTTAACACTAAACCTAACCCTAACACTAAACTTAACACTAACCTAACCCTAACACTAATCCTAAAACTAACCATAACATTAACCCTAGCCCTAACACTAAACCTAATCCTTTCCCTAAGACTAAAAATCAACCTAACACTAACCCTAATAATAAACCTAACACTCACCATAAACCTAACACTAACCCTAACACTAACACTGATTCTATCTCAAACCCTAATCCTAACCCTTACCCAAAACGTAGTACTAAAACTAAACCTAAATCAAAACCTAAGCCCAACTCTAAAACTAACCCTATCCCTAAACCTAACCCTAATCTTAACCCTAAATTTATCTCTAACCCTAACACTTAACACTAACCCTAACCCTAACACTAACCCTAAACAAAAAACTAACACTAACACTAAACCTAACACTAACCCTAACCCAAATGCTAAACCTAACGCAATACATAACACTAAACCTAACCCTAACCCTAACACTCACCCTAACCCTTACCCCCACTCTAACCCTATCACTAACCCAAACCCTAACCCTGACCTTAAACCTAACACTAACCCTAACCCTAACCAAGCCCTAACATTAACACTAATCGTAACCCTACCACTAACCCTTATATGAACACTAACCCTAAACCTAAACATAACACTAACTCAAAACCTAACCATAACCTTAACCCTGTCCCTAAAACTAACCCAAACTAACTCTAACCCTAACCCTAACCCGAACTATAAAACGAACTCTAATCCTAACCCTAATTAAAACCCTAATAGTAAACCAATAGGGAACCCTAAACCTAACCCTAACCCTAAATCTAACCCTAACCCTAACATTAACCCTAAGCCTAACACTAACCCTAAACCTAACCATGCAACTAAACCTAAAAATCAACCTAAACCTTACACTCAACCTAACAGTAACTTTAACTCTAAGGTTAACACTAACCCTAACCCAAACCCTAACCCTAAACATAGCACTAGCACTAATTCTAATCCTCACCCTAACACCAAATCTAACGCTATCCCAAATCCTAACCAAAGCTAAACAAAACCTAATCTAACACTTATCCTAATACTTAACCTACTCCTAAACCTAACCCTAATACTAAGCCTAACTCTAATTCTAATATTAACCTTAAACCTAACCCTAAATATTACTTTAACTCTAACCCTAACACTAACCCTAATCCTAACACTTACAATAACTCTAACCCTAACAATAACCAAAAACCTAAACCTAAACCTAAAACAAACCCTTACCCTAAACCTAAGCCAAAGTCTAACAGTAAGCCTAACCCTAACCCAAACCCTAACACTAACCTTACCCCTAACACTCACCCTAATTCTATCCCAAACCTAATTCTAAAGTTAACATTACAATAATCCTAACCATAATCATAACACTAACCCTAACCATAACCCTAACCCTTATTCTAACACTAACACTAGCCCTAAACCTTACCCTAACCCGAAACCTCTAACTTTCCCTTTACCTAACCATAGCCTTAACCCTAACACTAACCCTAACCTTATCACTAAACCTAAAACTAACCCTGTCCCTAACCCTAAACCTTACAGTAACCCTAACCTTAACCCTAACCCTACATGAGCCCTAACCCTATCACTAACCATAAAATAACACTAACCCTAACTCTAATTCTAACCCTTATACTAAAACTAACCCTAACACTAACATATCCCTAACTTTAGCCCTAACACTAACCCTAAACCTAACACTAACCCTAACCCTTTCCATAACCATAAGCCTAACCCGAACCCTGACACTAACCCTAAACCTAACAAGAACCCTAACTCTAATCCTAACCCTACACTAACACTAACCCTTACCCTAATCCTAATCCTAATCCTAACACTAACCCTTACTCTAATGCTAAACCTACACCTAAACCTAAATCTAACCCTAAACCTTAGACTAAACCCAACCCTAACCGTAACACTAAACCTAAACTTAACCATAAACCAAACAAAAACCCTAACCCTAAAACTAACAATAACCCTAAACCTAACTATAACACTCAACGAAACCCTAAACCAAACAGTAACCCTAACATAACCCTAACCTTAACCATAACACTAACACTTACCCTAACCCTAACCTACTCCTAACATTAACTCTAACCTTAAACTTAGCCCTAACTCAAACCCTAACCCTAGTCTTAGCCCTAACACTAAACCTAACACTAACACTAACACTAACCCTAAACCTAACACTAACCCTAACCCTAACCTTATACATCAAACTAACGCTAACCCATACCATAATATTAAATCTAACTCTAACACCAATCCTAACCCTAACCCTAACTCTAACACTAACCCTAACCCTAAACTTAACTTGAACTCTAACACTATCCCTAACATTAACTCTAACCCTAAACCTTGCCTAACACTAATCCCAACCCTAATGGTAACCCTAACACTAATCCTAACCCTAACGCTAACACCAACCCTCAACCTAACCCTAACTGTATCACTAAACCTAACCCTAACCCTAAAGCTAACCATAACACTGCCCCATCCCTAACTCTAACCCTTACCATAACAAATCACCTAATCCTAACCCTAACACTAACTTTAACCCTAAACATAAACCTAATCCTATCAGTAAAACTAACCCAAAGCTAACTCTAACCCTAACGTAACCCTATCTGAAAAACTAACACTAATCCTAACCCTAAATCTAACCCTAACAGGAAACCTAATCCTAAACCTAACACTAACCCTAACCCTGACCCTTAAACGAACCCTAAAAATAACCCTAAACCTTACCATAGCTTTACCCCTACCCCTAGCACTAACCCTAACTCTAACCCTAATATTAACCTTAACCCTATCCATAACACTCACCCTAACCCTAACCTAAATCTAACCCTAACCCTAGTTCTAACAATAACCCTAACCCTAACACTAGCCCTAACCTTAACCTTAACCCTAACCGTATCTCTAACCTTAATTTTTACACTACACCAAACCCTCACCCTATTGCCGCAGTAGTCCTAAACCTAATCCTTACCCTACCCCAAACACTACCTCTATTTCTTGTCTTAACCCTGCCCTCATCCAAGCTCTAATCCTAAAACAAATCATAACCCTATCCCTGACACTTATTCTGACCCTAACACTAACCTTATATGTAAACCTGATCCTAACCCTTAAGCGAACCCTAACCCAATTCCTACTGATAACCTATACCTAAACCTAACTGTAACATTAGGAATACATCAAACCTAATCCAAAACAAAGTCATAAATCTAACTTTAGCCCTGAAGAAAACCTTGCACTAGCCCTAACTATAACCATTAACCTAACCCAAAGATTATTCCTATCACTAGACCCAAGCTAGTCATAAATCTGGCCATAAACCTAAACCTAAACCTAACCCAAATGATGACTCTTACCCTAATATAAACCCTAGCCCTAAACCTTATCCTAACCCAAAACCTAACCCAAACATAGACTTTTCATAACCCTAACCATAAAACTCGCCATAAACAAAAACCTAGTTCTTACATTACCCATAACCCTAATGCTAGCTATAAACCTCACACAAAACCTAGCCCTTACCCTAGCCCTAAACCTAGCCCTAATTGTAACCCTAACCATAACCCTATACCTGAACCTAAACATAACCTTTGCACTAGACCTAACCCTAGCTCAACTTGAAAGATACCTAAATATAACCCTAATCCTAAACCTAACACTAGCCTTGACTCGAGCCCTAACCCTCACCTTATCCCTAACCCTAGCCAAATGCTAACACTTACTCTAAGCCTAACCCTAACAATAACCCTAGGCCTAAGCCTAACCTTAGCCCTAATGCTAAACTTAACCCTAGACGTAACATTAGCTCTAACATTACCCTAAAGATAAGCCTAACCAAAACTTAACCTAGGCTTAACACAAACCTATTGCTTATCACTAACCCTATATATTACGCTAAACCTAACCTGAACCCTAAACCTAACCCTATAAAATACCCTAACCCTAGGCCTAACCCTAATGCTAATTCAAGCCTTAATCCTAAACCTTAACCTAAATCAAAACATTCCTGGACCCTTACACTAATAATACACCTAGCTCTAAACTTGGCCTTTATCCTAAACCTAACCCTTACACTAGACTTAGCCATAACCTAAACCTAAAGCTATACATAACCATAAACCTAGACCTGACATTAGCCCTAGTCCTAACACAAGAACTAACCCTAACAGAAACCCTCATCCTAGCCCTATACTTAGCCTTATTCCTAACCCGAACCCTAACCCTAGCCCTACACTTAGCTATAAACCCATCCCGTCCCCTAAAACTAACTCTAAACCTAAGCCCAAACACTAGCCCTGTCTCTAGCCCTAACCCTAGCCCTAACACTAACACTAACCCTAGAGCTAATCCTAGCCCTAATTTAGCCTTAACCCTAAACCTAACCCTCTCCCTAAACCAAAGAATAACTCTAACTCTCACCGTAGCAGTATCCCTAATTTAAAAACTATCCCTTATGAACACCCAAAATCTAGCCCTATCCCTAGGCCAAACCCTAGCCTTAACCTTCGCCCTAGCCCTAAACCTGGATTTAACCCTAAACATAAGCCTAAACCTCACCCTAACACTAGTCTTAACACTAACACTAATTGGAAAACTAGCCCTAACCCTACCCTAGCCCTAAAACAAAACATAACCATAACCCTACAGCTAAGCCTTAACCTAAACCAAAACCTAACACTACACCTAGCCCTAAACCTAGCCCTAATTTGAGTCCTAACCCTAAGCCTAGAAAAAACCCTGATCCTGACCCAGATCCTAACACTAACCATAGCTCTAAACATTACAGTAATGCTAACCCAGGAACTAGCCCTAATTGAAATCCTAGTTCTTACATTAGCTGTATACCTAACGAGAACAAAAATCCTAGCCCTAATATGAATCCTAATCGTAGGTTTAACCCTAAGCAAAACCCTAACCTTAGCCCTAACCCTAACCCTTGCCCTAACCCTACTTCTAACCCTATTTTTTAACCTATGCCAAAACCTCACCCGAATGCTACCCTAGTCCTAAACCTAACTCTTAGCCTACCACAAACACTACCTCTATTATGAGTCCTAACCCTCCCCTCTTTCTAGCTCTAACCTTAACCCAATCCCTAACCCTAACACTGACCCTTATTCTGACCCTAATACTAACCCTAGGTCTAAACCTGACTCGGATCCTAAAGGGAACCCTAACCCAACCCCTAACAGTAAACCTATACCTAAACCTAACAGTAACACTAGCACTAAACCAAACCTAATCCTAAATTGAGTCATAAATCTAGCATTAGCCCTAAAGAAAAACCTAGCACTAGCCCTAAAATTATCCCTTAACCTAACATGAAGACTAACCCTTTGCGTAATCCCAAAGCTATCCTTAAATGTGACCCAAAGCTTGTACCTAACGCTAATCTGAACAATGACACTTACCCCAACAGAAACCCTAGCTGTAATTCTTATGCTAACCCAAAACATAACCCTAACACTAGACTTATCCATAACCTTAAGCCTGAAACTACCCATAAGCATTAACAAAGTTCCTACATTACTCATAGCCTTAATGATATCCATAAATCTCACACAAAACGTAGCACTTATCCTAGCCCTAAACCTAGCCCTAATCATAACTCTAACCATAACCCTAGACCTGACACTAACCCTAACCCTCACCCTAGCCCTAACCCTAGCTCAAATTCTAACTCTTAACTAAAAAAACCCTACAATTACCCTATCCCTAGTCATTACTCTAGCCCTAACCATAGCCACAGCCCTAACCCTAGATCAAATGCTAACACCCTAAGTCTAACCCTAACACTAACCCTACGCCTAACTCTATTGCTAGCCCTAATCCTAAACTTAACCCTAGCCCTAAACTTACCTCTAACATTACCCTAAATATAAGCCTAACTAAATGCTACCCCTAGGCCTATCGCTAACCATATCGCTATCACTAACATTATCCATTACGGTAAACATAACCTGAACCCTAAACTTAACCCTATCCATTATCCTCACCCTAATCCTAACCCAAACGCTAATTCAAGCCTTTACCTAAACCTTAACATGAATCAAACCCTATCTGGACACTGAACTTAATAGTACACCTAGTTTTTACTTGGCCCTTACCCTAAACCTAACCCTTACAATAGACTTAGCCATTACCTAATCCTAAAGCTAAAATTAACCATAAACCTAGACCTGACATTAGCCCTAGTCCTAATCCAATCCCTAGCCCTAACACAAACCCTCATCCTAGTCCTAAACCTAGCCTTAAATTAACCCGAACTCTAACTCTAGCCCTAAATGTAGTAAAACCCCATCCCTTCTCCTAAAACTAACTGTATTCCTAATCCTAACACTAACCCTATCTCTAGCCCTAACCCTAGGCCTAACACTAACAGTAACCCTAGCACTAATCCTAGCCCTAATTAACCCTAACCCTAAACCTAACCCTATCCCTAGCCCTAAGATAATCTCTAACTCTCACCATAGTGTATCCATAATTTTAAACCTATCCCTTCTAATAACCCAAAACCTAGCCCTATTCCTAGCCCCAACCCTAGACCTAACCGTTGCCATAGCCCTAAACCTCGATCTAACCCTAAACGTAAGCCTAAACCTCACCCTAACACTAGCTTTAATCCTAATGCCAATTGGAAAACTAGCCCTAACCCATCCTAGACCTAAAAGAAAACCTAGACATAACCCTACACCAAACCCTTAACATAAACCAAACCCTAACCCTACACTTAGCCCTAAAGCTACCACTAATTTGAGTCCTAACCCAAACCCTAGAAAAAGCCGTGACCCTGACCCAGACACTAACACTAAACCTAGCTCTAAACAATGCCCTAATGCTAACCCTAGAACTAGCTCTAAATGGAATCCTAGTTTTTACATTAGCTGTAGCCCTAATGCTAACACAAATCCTAGTCCTAATCTGGGCTCTAAACCAACGTTTAAACCTAAAACTAACCCCAACCCTAGCCCTAACCTTAACCCTAACCCTAACTGTACCTCTAACCCTATTTTTCACCCTAAGCCAAACCTTCACCCTATTGCTATAGTAGTCCTAAACCTAATCCTTAGCCTACCCCAAACATTACCTCTATTACTAGTACTAACCCATCCCTCATTCAAGCTCTTACTCTAACCCAAATCATAACCCTATCCTTGACTCTTATTCTGACCCTAAAACTAACCTTAGGTCTAAACCTGGTC
The DNA here is from genome assembly GCF_047511675.1 of Marmota flaviventris. Lineage (NCBI taxonomy): Eukaryota > Metazoa > Chordata > Mammalia > Rodentia > Sciuridae > Marmota > Marmota flaviventris. The sequence goes on from NC_092510.1 coordinate 14,259,486, forward strand.
CTAACCCTAAAGCGAACCCTATCCCAATTCCTACTGGTAACCTGTACCTATACATAACTCTAACACTAGGAATAGACAAAACCTAATTCTAAACAAAGTCATAAATCTAAACTTAGCCCTGAAGAAAAACCTCACACTAGGCCTAACAATAACCATTAAACTAACACAAAGACTAACCCTATCACTAGACCCAAGCTAGTCCTAAATTTGGTCATAAATCTAAACCTAAACCTAACCCGAACAATGACCCTTACTCTAACATATACCCTAGCCCTAAACCTTATTCTAACCCAAAACCTAACATTAACACTAGACTTATCCATAACCCTAACCTTAAAACTAGCCATAACCAAAAATGTAGTTCTTACTTTACCCATAGCCCTAATGTTAGCCATAAATGTCACAAAAAACCTAGCCCTTATCATAACCCTAAACCTAGACCTAATCGTAAGCCTAACCTTAACCCTAGACCTGACCCTAAAGATAAACTTCTCACTAGTCCTCACATTAGCTCAACTCAAAACTTACCTAAACATAACCATAATACTAAACCTAACCCAGGCCCTGACTCTAGCCCTAACCCTCACCCTATCCATAACCCTAGCTCAAATGCTAACACTTACCCTAAGCCTAACCGTAACACTAACCCTAGGCCTAAGCCTAACACCAGCCCTAATGCCAAACTTAACCCTAGCCATACATTAGCTCTAATTTTACCCTAAAGATAAGCCTAACCAAATGCTAACCCTAGGTATAACGCTAACCCTATTGCTATCACTAACACTACACATTACACTAAACCTAACCTGAACCCTAAACCTAACCCTATACAATACCCTAACCCTAGGCCTAACCCTAACGCTAATTCAAGCCTTAACCCTAAACCTTAACCTAAATCAAACCATACCTGGACCCTTACCCTAATAATACACCTAGCTCTAAACTTGTCCTTTATCCTAAACATAACCCTTACACTAGACTTATCCATAACTTAATCCTAAAGCTAAATAAAACCATAAACCTCGACCTGACATTATCCCTAGTCCTAACACAAGCACTAACCCTAACAGAAACCCATGTCCTAGCCCTAAACCTAAACTTATTCCTAATCCAAATCCTATCCCTAGCCCTAAACCTAGCTATAAACCCATCCCTTCCCCTAAAACTAACTCTAACCCTAACTCTAACACTAAACCTATCTCTAGCCCTAACCCTAGCCCTAACACTTAAACTAACCCTAGAGCCAATCCTAGCCCTAATTAAGCCCTAACCCTAAACCTAATAACTCTAACTCTCGCTGTAGCTGTATCCTCAATTTAAAAACTATTCCTCATGGTAACCCACTAGCACTATCAATAGCCCAAACCCTAGCCTTAACCTTCGCCCTAGCCCTAAACGTGGGTTTAATCCTAAATGTTAGCCTAAACCTCACCCTAACACTAGCCTTAACACAAATGCCAATTTGAAAACTAGCCCTAACCCTACCCTAGCCCTAAAACAAAACATAACCATAACCCTGCACCTAATCCTAAACCTAAACCAAAACATAACACTACACCTAGCCCTAAACCTAGCCCTAATTTGAGTCCTAACACTAACCCTAGAAAAAACCCTGAACCTGACCCAGATCCTAACACTAACCATAGCTCTAAACATTACAGTAATGCTAACCCTAAAACTAGCCCTAATTGGAATCCTACTTCTTACTTCTTATATACCTAGTGCTAACAAAAATTCTAGCCATAATATGAGCCCTAACCATAGGTTGAAACCTAAGGATAACCCTAACCCTTGCCCTAACCCTAATCATTCCCCTAACCCTACTTCTAACCCTATTTTTTACCCTATGCCAAAACCTCACCCGAATGCTACCCTAGTCCTAAATCTAACTCTTAGCCTACCACAAACACTACCTCTATTACGAGTCCTAACCCTGCCATCATTCTAGTTCCAACCCTACCAAAACCCTAACCCTAACACTGACCCTTATTCTTACCCTAAAACTAACCCTAGGTATAAACCTCACTCTGATTCTAATGTGAACCCGAAGCCAACCCCTACCGGTTAACCTATACCTAAACCTAACAGTAACACTATCACTAGACCAAACCTAATCCTAAATAGAGTCATAAATCTAGCCTTAGCCCTAAAGAAAAACCTAGCACTAGCCCTAACAATAACCCTTAACCCAACACAAAAACTAACCCTATCCCTAGACCCAAAGCTAGTCTTAATTCTGGTTCTAAACCTAAACCTAACCATAACCCGAACAATGACACTTACCCTAACCTAAACCCTAACTCTAAACCTTATCCTAACACAAAACCTAACCCTAACACTCGATTTATTCATAACCCTAAAAGTAACCATAACCATAACACTAGGTCTTACATTACCCATAGCCCTAATGCTAGCCATAAACCTCACACAAAATCTAGCCCTTATCCTAGCCCTAAACGTAGCCCTAATTATAACCCTAATCATAACTCTAGACCTGAACCTAACCCTAACCCTTACCCTAGCGCTAACCCTAGCTCAAACTCTAACCCTTACCTATACATAAACCTAACTTTTACCATAGTCCTGACTCTAGCACTAACCCTCACCCTAGGCCTTACCTTAGCTCAAATGCTAACACTTACCCTAAGCCTAACCCTAACACTAACCCTAGGCCTAAGCCTGTACTTAGCCCTAATGCTAAACTTATCCTTATCCCTAACATTAGCTCTAAATTTACCCTAAAGTTAAGCCTAACCAAATGCTAAACCTAGACCTATCACTAACTCTATCACTATCACTAACCCTATCTATTATGCTAAACCTAACCTGAACCCTAAACCTAACCCTATCCATTACCTTAACCCTAATCCTAAACTTAACGCTAATTCAAACTTTAACCCTACATCTTATCCTAAAGCAAACCCTCCTGGCCCCAGACCCTAATAATACACTTAGCTTTAAACTTGGCCCTTACCCTAAATTTAAGCCTTTCACTAGACTTAGCCATAACCTAATCCTTAAGCTTAACTTGACCATAAATTTAGACCTGACATTAGCACTAGTCTTTATCCAAAACCTAGCCCTAACACAAACCCTCATCTTAGCCCTAAACCTAGCCTTAATCTTAACCCAAATCCTAACTTTGGCCTTAAACCTAGCTATAACTCCATCCCTTCCCCTAAAACTAACTCTAACCCTAACTCTATCACTAATCCTATCTCTAGCCCTAATGCTAGGCCTAACACTAACACTAACGCTAGCTCTAATCCAACCCATTCTTAACCCTAACCCTAAACCTAGCCCTATCCCAGCCCTAAGACTAACTCTAACACTCACCCTTGCCGTATCCCTAATTTGAATCCTATCCCTTACCATAACCCAAAACCTAGCCTAATCCCTAGCTGCATCCCTGGTCCTAACCTTTGCCCTAGCTGTGAATCTGCATGTAAGCCTAAACATAAGCCTAAACCTCAACCTAACACTAGCCTTATCCATAATGCAAATTGGAAAACTAGTCTTACACCTACCATAGCCCTAAAACACAACCGAGAAATAACCCTACACCTAACCCTTAACCTAAACCAAACCCTAACCCTAAACCTAGCATAAAACCTACCCCCAATTTGAGTCCTAACCCTAACCCTAGAAAAATCCGTGAACCTGACTCAGACCCTAACACTAACCATAGCTCTAAACATTGCCCTAATGCTAATGATAGAAATAGCTCTAATTGGAATCCTAGTTCTTACATTCGCTGTAACCCTACTGCTAACACAAATCTTAGCCTTAGTTCGAGTCCTAACACTAGGTTTAACTAACCCTAACCCTATCTTTAACCCTAACCCTAACCCTAGCATTAACCTATATTTTACCCTAAGCCAAACCCTCACCCTAATGCTATCCTAGTCCTAAACCCAAACTTTAGGCTGCCCTAAACATGAGCTTTATTACTATTCTTAACCCAGCCCTCATTTTAGCTCTAACCCTAACCCAAATCCTAACCCTATCCCTGACCTTTTTCTGACCCTAACACTAACCCTTGGTCTAAACCTGACCCTAAACCTAAAGTGAACCTTAACCCTACCACTACCGGGAAACCTATACCTAAACCTAACAGTAACACTAGCACTAGACAAAACCTAATCCTAAATAGAGTCATAAATCTAGCCTTAGCCCTAATGAAAAACCTAGCAATAGCCCTAAAAATAACCCTTAACCTAACACATAGACTAATCCTATCCCTAGACCCAAAGCTAGTCCTAAATCTGGCCCTAAAACTAAACCTAACCCTAACATGAACAATGAACCTTACCCTAACATAAACCCTAGCCCTAAACCTTATCCTTACCCAAAACGTAACCCTAACACTAGACTTATCCGTAAACCTAACCCTAAAGATAGCCATAATCATAAACCTAGCTCTAACATTACCCATAGCCCTAACTCTAGCCATAAATCTGACACAAAACCTAGCCCTTATCCTAGGTCTAAATGTAGCCCTAATCATAACCTTAACCATAACCCTAGACCTGACTCTAACCCTAACCCTAGCCCTAGCCCTAACCCTAGCTCAAACTTTAACGTTTACCTAAACAAGAACCCTAACCCTAACCATAACCCTAGCCCTGACTATAGCCCTAACCCTCATTCTATACCTAACCCTTGCTCAAATGCTAAGATTTACCCTAAGCCTAACCCTAACACTAACCCTAGGCCTAACCCTAACCCTAGCCCTAAACTTACCTCTAACATTACCCCAAAGATAAGCCTAACCAAATGCTAACCCTAGGACAATCGCTAACCCTATTGCTATCACTAACCCTATCCATTATGGTAAACCTAACCTGAACCCTAAACCTAACCCTATACATTACACTTACCCTAATCCTAACACTAACGCTAATTCAAGCCTTAACCCTAAACCTTAACGTAAACCAAACCTTACCTGGACCCTGACCTTAATAATACACCTAGCTCTAAACTTAATAATACACCTAGCTCTAAACCTAACCCTTACACTAGACTTAGCCAAAACCTAATCCTAAAGCTAAACATAAACATAAACATAAACCTAGACCTAACATTAGCCCTAGTCCTAATGCAAGCTCTAGCTTTAACACAGACCCTCATCTTAGCCCTAACCCTAGCTATAATCCTAACCCAAACCCTAACCCTAGCCCCAAACCTAGCAATAACCTCATCCTTTCCCCTAAAACTAACCCTTTCCCTAACCCAAACACTCACCCTATCCCTAGCCCTAACCCTAGGCCTAACACTAAAACTAACCCTAGGGCTAATCCTAGCCCTAATTTAGCCCTACCACTAAACCTAACTCTATCCCTACCCTAAGACTAACTCTAACTCTTGTCATAGCCATATCCCTTATTTTAAACCTATCCCTTCTGATAACCCCAAACCTAGCCCTATTCTTAGCCCCAACCCTAGACCTAACCTTCTTCCTAGCCCTAAAACTGGATTTAACCCTAAACGTAAGCCTAAATCTCATCCTAACAGAAACCTTAACCCTAATGCTAATTGGAACGATAGCCCTAAACCTACCCTAGCCCTAAAACAAAACCAAGCCATAATGCTACCTCTAACCTTTAACCTAAACCAAACCCTAACCTTACACCTAGCCCTAAAAGCTAGCCCTAATTTGAGTCCTAACCCTAACCCTAGAAATAATCCTGACCCTAACTCAGACCTTAATACTCAACCTAGCTCTAAACATTGCCCTAATGCTAACCTAGAACTAGCCCCAATCAGAATACTAGTTCTTAAATTAGCTGTAGCCATAATGTTAACACAAATCATAGCCCTAATCTGAGCCCTAACACTAGGTTTAACGCCAACCCTACCACTAACCCAACATCAAACACTATCTTATATCCTAACACTATCTTATACCCTAGTCCTAACCCTATTCCTTAGCCTATCCCAAACCCTAGCTCTATTTCTAGTCCTACCCTAGCCCTCATACTAGCTGTAACCCTAATATAAACCCTAACCCTAACCCTGGCACTTATTCTCACCCTAATAATAACAATAGTTCTAAACCTGACCCTGATTATAAAGCAAACCCTAACCTAACCCCTACAGTTAAACCTATACTTAAACCTAACTGTAACACTTGCACTAGAACAAACCTAATCCTAAACAAATTCATATAACAAGCCCTAGCCCTAAACAAAAACCTAGCACTACCCCTATCATTAACCCTTAACCTAACACAAAGACTAACACTATCCCTAGACCCAATGCTAGTCCTAATTCTGGCCCTAACAATAAACCTAACTCTAACGCGAACAAGGACACTTACCCTAACATAAACTTTAGCTCTAAAATTTATCCTAACCCAAAACCTAACACTAACACTAGACTTATCCATAACCATAACCCTAAAACTAGCCATGACCAGAACTCTAGCTCTTACATTACTCATATCCCTAGAGCTAGCTATAAACTTCACACTAAACCTAGCCCTAATCCTAGCCCTAAACATAACTCTAACTGTAACCCTAGACCTAACCATAACCTTAATCCTCGCCCTTTCCCTAACTCTAGCTCAAACTCTAATCCTTACCTAAACATAATCCTAACCTTAACCCCAAACCAGCACTGACTCTAGCCCTAATCTTAGCCATTGTCCTAACCCTACCTCAAACGCTAAAACTTACCCTAAGACTAACCCCAACATTAACCCTAGGCCTAACTGTAACCTTAGCACTAAACCTAAACTTAACCCTAGCCCTAACCTTAGCTCCAACATTACCCTAACGATAAGCCTAACCAAATGCTAAGCTTAAGCCTAACGCTAACCCTATTGTTAACACTAACCATACCTATTAGGTAAACCTACCCTGAAACCTAAACCTAACCCTTTCCATTACCCTAACCCTAACCCTAAATAATTCAATCCTTAACCCTAAACCTTTAATTTACCCAAAGGCCTAATGCTAGCCATAAAGCTAGTACTAATCGTGTCCCTCCCATATACTAGAACTAACCCTAACCCAAACCCTTGCCCTAGCCCTAAACCTAGCTCAAACTCTAACCCTTACCCTAAAAATAACCCTAACTTTAACCCTAACCCTAGCCCTGACTCTAACCCTAACCTTCACCCTAGCCCTAACACTAACCCTAACCCTAACCCTAACACTTACCCTAAACCTAATCCTAATTCTAACCCTAGCCCTAATCCTAACCTTAGTTGTAGGCCTAAACTTAGCTCTAACCCTATCCATAAAGATAAGCTTAACCCAATTACTAACAATAGGCCTAACCTAACCCTATCACTAACACTAACCCTATCCATTACTCTAAACCTAACCTTGAAATCTAAACTTAAACCTATCCATTACCTTAATCCTAACCCTAATGTTAATCCAAGCCTTAATCCTAAACCTTAACCTAAACCAAACCCTACACTGACCCTGACCCTAATAATACACCTAGCTCTAACCTGACCCTTACACTAAACCCAACCCTACACTAGACCTAGCCATAACCTAACCCTAAAACTAACCCTAACCATGAACCTAGACCTGACATTATCCCTAGCTCTAATCCCATCCCTAACTCTTACGCAAACCCTAGTCTTCATTTTAGCCTTAAACCTAGCCTTAATCAAAACGCAAAACCTAATCCTAGCCCAATCCCTAATATCAACCCTTGCCATAGCCCTGAACCTAGTTATAACCCCATCCTTTCCCCTAACACTAACCCTAGCCCTAATTCTAATCCTAACACTAACCCTAACTCCAGCCCTAACCATAGGCCCCACTCTACCACTAAACCCAGCGCTAATTTTAGCCCTAATTTAGCCCTAACCCTAAACTTACCCCTAACTCTAGACCTAAGACTAACTCTAACTCTCATCCTAGCCCTATATCTAGTTCTTAACCTATTAATTACCATAAGCCAAGCACAAGCCATAATCTTAGCCCTAACCCTAGCCCAAGACCTAACCATATATCTAACAATAACTCTGAATCTATCCCTAACCCTAAGCCTAAACCTCACCCTACCACCAGACCTAACACTATTGGTATTGGTATAACTAGAGTTAACCCTTCGCTTAGCCCTAAAACAAAACCAAGCCATTCCTCTAACCCTAAATGTTAACCTAAACCAAACCCTAACCCTAACCATAAATCTCTAGCTCTGATTTGAGTCCTAAGCCTAAAACTAAACCTGGATATAAGGAAATAAGACCCTGACTTATATCCGAACACAAACCCCAGCTCTAAATATCACACTAACCCTAAAGATAATGCTAACGATAGACTTGACCAAAAACTAACCCTATCTTAACCTAAGGTTAAGATAGCCCTAACACTATCCCTAAACCTAATAGAAAAATTAGCCCTAATCTGAGCTCTAAACCTAGATGTAACTCTAAATCTAATCTTAACCCTAACACCAACCCTAACTCTAACCCTAAACCTAGCCCTAATTCTAGCTCTAACTCTATGATTTATTCTAAGCCAAACTTTATCCCTAATTCTAATCTTAGTCGTAATCCTAATATTTACCCTAACCCAAACCCTAACCCTATTACTCGTTCTAACCTAGCCTTCATTCTAGCTCTAACGGTAACCCAATTCTAAACCTCACACAAATCCTCAGTCTAATCCTGACTCGCCCCCTAAAACGAACCCTAAAACTAGCCCTATCAGTAAACTTATACCTAAACCTAAACCTAACACTAGCCCTAGACATAAACCTAATCCTAAATCTAGACATAACTCTAGCCCTAGAGCTAAAAAAAAAACCTTAGCCCTAGCCCTACAAATAACCCTTAACATAAAGCAAACACTGACCATACCCCTAGACTTAAACCTAGTCCAAATTCTGGCTGTAACCCTAACTCTAACTTGAACACTGATGCTGACAGCAACACTAAACCTAGCCTTAAAACTGACCCTAACCCAAAAACTAAACCAAACACTAGACCTAGCCATAACCCTAACCCTAAAACTAGCCCTAATCAGAACCCTAGGTCTTACATTACCCATAGCCCTTACCTTGGGCCTAAACCAAACACAAAACCTTGCCCTAATCCGAGGCCTAAACCTACCCTTACCATAATGTTAACCCTAAACATAGCCCTTACCCTAATCCTCGCCTAACTCCTAAGCATATCTGAAAGCCTAAACCTTAGCCTAAATGTAACCCAGCCCTATCCCTAAGCATAAACCTAACCCTAGCCCCAATGTTAACCTTAACCCTAGAACTAACCCTGACTCAAATCTTAACATTTACCCTAACCCTAACCCTAATGATAACCCTATCTTTAAACCAAACACTAGCCCTGATCCTAATAGTAAACCTAAACTTACACCTAACCCTAAACTTAACACTTACTATAGCGTTAACCCTAACTCAAACGTTAACACTTTACTCTAAACCAACACTAAACCTGACCCTAAATCTAAACCTATCCATTACTTATCCATTAACCCTAAACCTAACCTTAACCCTAACCCTAAACTTACATCTAACCCAATCCATTACCTTCACCGTAACCCTAACCTAGACCTAACACTAAACCTAACACTTGCCCTAGCCCTAAACCTAGCTTAAACCCTAACTCTTACCCTAAAGCTAACCCTAGCCATAGCCCTAACCACAACAATAACTCTAGCCCTAACCCTAACCCTAACACTACACCTAATCCTAATCCTAGACCTAATTTATCCCTATTTCTAACCCTAACCCTAACCCTAGACCTAAGACTAAATATAACTCTCATACCAGATGTATCCCTAGTTCTAACCCTACTTATTACCACAACCCTAAACTTAGCCCAAACCTTAGTGGTAACCCTTTCCCTATCTGTAGCCCTAGCACTAATTCTATATCAAAACCTTACTGTAAATCTAATGATAAACCTATGCCTAAGCCTAACCCTGAAACTAGACGTAACCCTAATGCTAATTCTAAAAGTAGCCCTAACCCTAGCCCTAGCCCTATAATATAACCAAGCCATACCCCCAACCCTAACCCCTAAACTAAACCAAGCCCTAACCATACACATAGCATTAAACAGCCCTAATTCAAGTCCTAACTCTTACCATAAACCTAACCATGACCCTGATTCATATCTAAACACTAATCCTAGCTGTAAACATCACCCTAAACATAAATCTAACCCAACACTAGCCCTAGCCCTAAACCTAATCCTAAAACTAAAACTAATTGTAACCCTAGTTCTTACATTAGCTGTAACCTTCATACTAGCCCTAAACCTAATTCAAACATAGCACTGATCTGAGTCCTAACCTGAGCTTTAACCCTATACCAAATCCTAAGCCTAGCCCTAAGCCTAGCCCTAACCCTAGCTCTTACTCTATCCTTTACCCTAAGACAAACCTTCACCCTAATGAAAACCTTAGTCTAACCATAATCCTTAACCTAACCCAAACCCTAACGCTATTACCTAACCTTAGTCTAAACCTGAACCTAACCCTAAACGGAACCCTAACACTAGCCCTACTGGTAAACTTATACCTAAACCTAATGCTATAACTAGCCCTAGAACTAAACCTAATCCTAAATCTAGTCATATTTCTACCCCTAGACTTAAAGTAAAACCTGGACCTAGCCTTAACAATAATGCTGAACTTAACCCAAATTCAAAACCTACCCCAAGACATAATTGGAGTCCTAATTCTGGCTTTAACCATAACCCTAACCCTAACCAGAACACTGACCATGACACTAACACTAACCCTAGCTCTAAATATCACCCTAACCCTAACCCTAAATTTTAAACTAGCCCTAATCATAAAACTAGTTCATACATTAAGCATAGCTCTAACCTATCCAAAAACCTAGCCTTAATCCAAGCCCTACCCTTGCTTTAAACCTAAAACTAACCCTTAATCATAACCCTAGCCTTTACCCTACCCCTTAGTCTAAACCTAGACCTAATCCTAACCATAACCTTACCCTAACCCTAGCTCTAACCCTATCCATTACCCTAATGGTAACCATAACTCTTATGCTAACCCTATTGAACCCTAAATCTATCCCTATCATTAACCCTATACATTTACCAACCCTTAACCTAAACCCTAAACCTAACCATATCATTAACCTATCTCTAACCCTAATGCTTATTCAGTCCATAACCCTAAACCTGAACCTAAACCAAACCATATCCCAGACCCTTACTTTAATAATACCCCTAGCTCTAAACCTGAACCTAACAATAAACCTAATCCTTACAATAGACCTAACCATAAATCTAACCCTTAAACTATCCCTAACATAACCCTAGACATTTCATTAGCCCCAGCTCTAATTCTAGCCCTAACCCTAATACAAACCTTAGCCCACAGCCTAGCCAAAAACCTCACTTTAATAACAATCCTAACCCTACCTAAACCTAACCCTTTCCCTAGCCCTAAACTAGCTATAATCCCATACCTTACCCTAAACCTAAAACTAACCCTAACTGTAACACTAACCCTAGCCCTAAACCTAGGCCTAATCCTAACCCCAAACCTAGCCCTAATCCTAGCCCTAATTTAGACTTATCCTTAACCCTAACCCTAACATTATCACTTATCATCACCCTAATCCTAGCCCTAAACTTAGTTCAAACCCTAGCTCTATCCTTAGCCCTACTCAAACCCAAGATCTAAACCTAACTCTAAATTTAACCCTAACCTAAGCCTAAACCTCAAAATAACACTAGCCCTAAACCTAACACTAATCCTAAAACTAGCCCTAAACCTACTCCTAGCCCTAAAACAAAACCGAGTCATAGTCCTAACCATAAACCTTAAACTAAACCAAACCCTAACCATACACATAGCCCTAAACCTATACCTAATTCTAGTCCTAACCCTAACCCGAAAACTAACTCTGACCCTGACTCTGACCCTAACAATTAACCTGTCTCTAAACATCATCATAAATATAAATCTAACCCTAACATTAGACATAGCCCTAACCATAAATCTAGTGCTAAACATAACCTTACTTCATACATTAGCCATAACCTTAATCCTAGCCCTAAACTAACCACAAACCTACCCTTAATCTGAGTCATAAACCTAGCTTTAACTCTAAAATTAAACCTAACACAAACCCAAATGCTAGCCCTAATCCCATACGTAACCTAGCCCTAATATTAGGTGTAACACTATACATTACCCTAATGATAACCCTAATCATTATGCCAACCCTAGGCCCAACCCTAATCCTGTCAATTACACTAAACCAAATGTAAACCCTAAAACTGTCCCTGTAATTACCCTAACCCTAAACCTAATGCTAATTTGAGCCTAAACCTAAACCTTAATTGAACCCAAATTCTAAAACTGACCCTGACCCTAAAAATAACCCTAGATCTAAATCTTACCCTTACCCTAACCCTAACAGTTACACTGGACCAAGCCATAAACCTAACACTAAATCTACCCTAATTGTAACCCTAGACCTGACATTAGCCCTAGCCCTAATATTATCCCTAACCCTAACACATACACTAGTTCTCATCCTAGCCCTAAACCTAACCTTAATTATAACCCTAACAATAACCCTAGGCCTAAACCTAATACTAACCCTCACCCTAGCCTTAAACATAGCTATAATCACATCCCTTATCCTAAACGTAACCCTAACTCTAACCTTAACCCTAGTCATAACCCTTGACATATCATTAGCCCTAGCACTAACCCTAGATGGAAACCTAACTCTAAATCTATCCCTAACTCGATGCCTACGCCTAACCATAAAACTAGCCCTAAACCTTATACTAATCCTAAAACTAGCCTTAACCCTAACACTAACACTAACCCTATCTGTAATTTAGCCCTATCTCTATCCCTAACTCTAACCCTAGCCCTAAGAGTAACTCTAACTCTCACATTAGCCTTATCACTCATTCTAACCTTATCCTTTACTTGAACTTTAACCCTAGCCATTACCCTAGCCCTTACCCTTTCCCGTCCTTAGCCCTAGCACTAACTTTAGATCAAAATCTAACTCTAAATCTAACCCTTACTCAAAGCATAAGCCTAACCCTAATACTATCCCTAACCCTAACACTAATCCTAAAACTAGCCCTAATCCTAGCCCTAGCACTAAAACAAAAGTGAGCCATAGCTCTAATCCTAAACGTTAAAGTAAACCAAATCCTAACCATAAAACTACCTCCAACACTAGTCCTAATTTGAGATTTAAGCTGAACCCTAAAAATAACCCCTTACCCAGACTCTGACACTAACACTAATCCTAGGTCAAAACATCACCCTAACCCTAACCCTAATACTAATCCTAGGCATAAATTTAAACCTATCTCTAATCCTATCCCTGTCAATTACCATAAACCTAACATGAACCCTAATACTAACCCTATCATTATCATAACCCTTACCTTAATGCTAATGCTATCCTTAAATTTAAACTATAACCTATCCCAACCCCTAACCCAGACCTTCACCTTAATAGTACCCCTAAACCTAGACCTTACCCTAACTGTAAATCTAACCCTTATGTTAGACATAGCCATAATCCCAATTCTAAAACTATCTTTAAACATAATTCTAGACCTGAATTTAGACATACTCCTAATCCTAGCCCTAAACATAAAACAAACCCTAGCTCTCATGCTAGCCCTATATCTAGCCTTAATCATAACCCTAACCCTAACTATAGCCCTAATTCTAATTCTAGATCCCATTTTACCTCTAAGCCTAGATATAACACTATCCCTTACCATAAACTTAATCCTAAATCTAACCCTAACTCTAGGCTTAAGCTGAACACCAATCATAGACCTAATCCTAGACCTAATTTAACTCTATCCCTAACTTTAACTCTAATATTAGCCTGACTAAGACTGACTAATTCTCACACTAGCCCTATCACTACTTCTAATCCTATCCCTTTCCATAACTCTAACACTAGCCCTAACCCTTGCCATATCCTTAATTCTAGCCCAGCCGTAGAGTTAACCCTAACTCTAAATCTAAAACTAAACCTAAGCCTAAGCCTAACACTAACACTAACACAAGCCCTAACCCTAAAGCTAATCATAAAACTAGCCCTAACTCTAACCTTAGCAGTAAAACAAAACCGAGCCATAGCCCTAATCCTAAACCTAAACTTAAATCAAACTCTAACTCTACACCTAGATTTGACCCTAGCCTTAATTCGAGTCCTAACACTAATGTGAAAATTTAACTCTGACCCTAACTCATATCCTAAACTCACTCTAGGTCTAAACACCATCCAAACCTTAAACGGAAACCTAACATTAACCCTAGCCCTTATTTGAGTCCTAACACAACTCCTGACTCTGACATATATCCTAACACTAAATCTAGCTCTAAATATCACCCTAACCTTAAAACTAACCCTAACTCTAGACCTACCCCTAACCCTAACCCAAAAAATAACCCTAATTGTAACCCTAGTTCTTACATTACCTATTGTCCTAACCCTAGCCCTAAGTCTAACCCAAAATCTAGCCCTATTCTGAGCCCTAAACCTAGCTTTAACCCTAACCCTACACTAACTCTAGCCCTAAGCCTAGCTATAACACTATCCTTTGACATAAGCAAAATCTTAACCTTAATGATAACCCTAGAACTATCCCTATTCCTTAGGCTAACAAAATCCTAACCCCATTAATAGTCCTGAAACTAGTCCTCATTCTAGCTCTAATCTTATCCCAAAATCTAACACTAACCCTGACCCTTATTCTGAGCATAACACTAACCCTAAGTCTAAACCTAATCTAAACCTAGACCAAATCTTTACACTGGACCTACCAGTGAACTTATTCCTAAACCTAAACCTACCACTAGCCCTAATCTAGAAATTTATCCTAAATCTAGCCTTAAATCTATCCCTAGACCTAAACAAAAACCTATTCCTAGCCATAACAGTAACTCTTACCATAACCCAAACAGTAGCCCTACCCCTAGACATAAACCTAGTCCCAATTATAGCTGTAACCCTAACTCTAACTCTAACCCAAACACTGTCCCAGCCTATAAGAGGAAACCAAGCTCTAAACCTGACTCTAACCAAAAATCTAAACCTAAAACTTGACCTAACCATAAACCTAACCCTAAAACCAGCCCTAATCATAACCCTAGCTCTTATGTTACCCACAGCTAAAACCCTAGGCCTAAACCTAACACAAAACCTAAAGCTAATCCTAGGCCTAACTCTACCCTAACCCTAACCAAACACTTACCTTAGACCTTATGCTAGCTCAAAGCCTAAAACTTACTGTGAGCATAAACCTAGAACTATCCCTAAATCTAACCCTAACCCTAGCCCTAATCCTAACCTTAACCCTAGACCTAATCCTAGCTCTAAACCTACCCATTACACTAAACCTAACCCTAAACCTATTGATTAAACCTAGCCATAATCTTAACCCTAAACAGAAAACTTACCCTAGACTTAACCCTAAACCTAACACTTGCAATAGCCCTAAATATAGCTCAAACCCTAACCCTTAATATAAACCTAAATATAACCATAGCCCTAACCCTAGACCTAAACCTAAATCTAACCCTAACTCTAAAACTAAATCTAACTATATTCATTACCTAACCCTAACCCTAACCCTAGGGATAACCCGAGACCTAACCCTAACCCTAACCTTAAACCTACCATAATCATATTTCTAGACCTAAGTCTGAACCTAAACCTTGCTGTAGCCCTAACCATACCTCAGAACCTAACTCTTATGCTAAACATAACCTTAACCCTAACCCTAGTTCTAACCCTCACTGAACCCTAACTCAAGACATAATCCTAACCATAATTCTAGCCCTAAACTTAGCTCTAACTATATCCATTACCCTAATCATAACCCTTACCTTAATGCTAACCCTAGGCCTAACCCTAACCCTATTGCTAACCCAAATGCTATCAATTACCCTAAACCTAAACTGAACCCCAAACTTAATGCTATCATTACCCTAACACTTATCCTAATGCTAATTCGAGCCCTAACCCTAAACTCAAACCTAAACCAAACCCTAAGCCTTACCCTGAACCGAATTATTCCCCTAGATCTAAACCTGATCATTACCCCAATCCTAACCCTTACATTAGACCTAGCCAAAAACCTAATCCTAAAACTAACCCTAACCATAACCCTAGACCTGACATTAGCCCTAGACATAATGCTAGAATTAAACCTAACAAAAATCCTAGCCCTTATCCTAGCTCTAATTATAGCCTAATTATAACCCTAATCCTAACCCTAGGCCTAATGCTAACATGAACCTTAGCCCTAATCTTACCCGTATTTTAGCCCTATCCCTAACCTAACTCTAATCCTAGCCCTAAGACTAAGTTTAACTCTCATCATAGCCCTAAAACTAGTTCTAACCCTCTCCTTTACCAGAAACCTAATCCTAGTCCTAACCCTAGGCTTAACCCTAGCCCTTTCCTTAGCCCTTGCCCTAAACCTAGATCTAAACCTAACTCTAAGTCTAACTCTAAATGTAAGCCTAAACCTAAACCTAACACTAGCCCTAACCCTAACCCTAAAGCTATTCCTAAAACTAGTTCTAACTCTAGAGTTAGCTTTAATACAAAACTGCACCATATCCCTAAACCTAAGCCTTAACCTAGACCAAGCCAAAACCCTACACCTAGACCTAACCCTAGCCCTATTTTGAGTTTTAAGCTGAACCCTAGAATTAACCCTGAACCTGACTCTGACACTAAAACTAACCCTAGCTTTAAACATTAACCTAACCCTAAAACTAAACCTAACACTAGACCTAGCCCTAACCCTAACCCTAAAACTAGCCCTAATTGTATCCCCAGTACTTACAATAGCCGTAACCCTAAACCTAGCTCCAACTTAACCAAAAACCTATCACTAATCCGAGCCTTAACCCCAGCTTTAACCCCAACCCTAACTTTAACACTAAACTTAGCACTAATGATAATTATAACATTAGCCCTAACCCTAGGACTAACCCAATTCATTACCCTAACCATAATCCTAACCCTAATGCTAACCCTAGGACTATATCTAACCCATGTCCCTAATTCTAACCCTATCTATTACCCTAAACCTAATTTGAAACCTAAATCTAATCCTATCAGTACCCTAATCCTAACCTTATGCTAATTTGAGCCCTAAATTTAAACCTTAACCTATCCCAAACACTAATCATGACCTTGATGCCAATAATATACTTAGCTCTAAACTTGACCCTAATCCTAATCCTAACCCTTACACCAAATGTAACCATAAATCTAACCCTTAAACTTTTTTTTAAATGCAATGCTGGACCTGAAATTATCCTGAACCCTAATCCTAGCACAAAACCTAGCCTTAATCTTAACCCAAAACATAACCCGAGTTTTAACACTAGTTCTAACACTAACCCTAGCCCTAAAACTAGCTAAAACCCCATCCATTTCACTAAACCTAACAAAAACTCTAAACCTAACCATCACCCGAAACCTAACCCTAATCCTTGCCCTAACACTAGGCCTAACACTAACACTAAGCCTAGCACTAATCTTAGCCCTAATTTAAACCTATCCTAACCTGAACCCTAGCCCTAAGACTAATGCTCACTATTGTCCTAGACCTCACCCTAGTTATACTCTTAGTCCTAGCCCTGATTCTAGATCTAAACTTAAATCTAAATCTAAATATAACTCTAAATTTAACTGTAACCAGAAGCCTAAACCAAACGAGAACACTAGGCTTAACTGTAACACTCATCCTAATACTTGCCCTAACCCTATACCTAGCCATAAAAGAAAACCAAGCCATAGCCCTAACTCTAACCCTTAACCTAGAACAAACCTTAACCCAACACCTAGCTTTAACTCTAACTCTAAAAGTAACCTTAACCCTAACCCCAACCCAAACCCAAACACTGATCCTGACACTAACACTAACCCTAGTTTTAAAACTGAACCTGACCAGAAACCAAAACTAACACTAGACCTAGACATAACCCTAATCATAACCCTAGCCATTACATTACCATAGCACTAACCCTAGCTCTAAAACTAAAATCTATCCCAAATCCTAGGCCTAAACCTAGCCCTAAGTGTAACCCTAACCCTAACCCTAGCCCTCACACAACCCCAACCCTTGCCTTGCACCTAATCATAGCTAAAACCCTAACCCTAACCCTAAGCAAGAACCTAGACCTATTCCTAAACCTAACTTTAACCCTAGCCCTAATCATAACATTAACACTAACCCTAATACTATCTCTAAAGTTATCCATTACCCTATACCTAACCCTAACCCTAATGATAACACTAGCTCTAACCCTAAATGTAAACCTAATCCAAGACCTAACCCTAAACCTAACCCTCATCATAGCCTTAACCCTAGATCAAACACTAAGCCTTATTCTAACCCTAACCCTAGCCCAAACCTTAACACTAACCCTAAACCTAAAACTACCCCTAACCCTAACCTGAAATCTAGTCCTATCCATTACGTTAACCCTAATGATAACCTAAGCCCTAACCCTAACAATAACCCTAAAACTAAAACTACCATTAACCCTAACCAGATATCTAACCACCTAACTCTAATGATACCCTTAGCCCTAACCCTAACACTAATCCTAAACTTAACCATAAATCTAAACGTAGAACTAACCCTAAAACTAACCCTCACCCTAGCACTAATTCTAGCTCAAAACCTAACCTGTACACTAAACTTAACCCAAACCCTAACCCTAGCCCTAGTCCTAATCCTAACCCTAATTCTAGCTCTAATCCTAACCAAAACCTTAGCCTTAAACATAGCTCAAACACTATCCATAACCCTTAAAATAACCCTAACCAAAATGCTAACCCTAGACCTAACCCTAACCCTATCACTAACCTATCAGTAAACCATTACCCTAATTTTAACCTGAATCCTAAACCTAACCCTATCCATTACCCTACAGCTAACTCTAACCCTAATTCTTATTCAAGCCCTAACCCTAAACCTTAGCTTAATACATACCAAAAGCCTGACCCTGACCCTAAAAATACATGTAATTCTAAACCTGATCCTTACCCTAAACCTAACCTTTACACTAGACCTAGCCATAAACCTAACCCTATAACTATCCCTAGCTGTAACCCTAAACTTGGCATTATCCATAGCCTTTAAACTTGTCCTAACCAAAACAAAACCTAACCCACACCCTAGCCCTAAACCGAGCCTTAATCCTAACACAAACCTAACCCTAGCCCTAAACCTAATTCTAATCATCACCCTGGCTCTAAACCAGCTGTAATTCCATCCCTTCCCCTAAACTTAAATCTAAACCTAACCCTAAACAGCCCTAACCATAGATCAAATCCTAACAATAAACATAGACCTATTTCTAGCCCTAATTTAGCCCTAACCCTAACCCTAGACCTAATTTAGCCCTAACCCTAACGCTAACCCTAGACCTAAGACTAAATCTAACTCTCTCCCTAGCCTTATTTCTAGTTCTAACCCTATCCCTTACTGTAACCCAAACACTAGCCCTAACCTTAGCCCTAACCCTAGCCATAGCCCTAACCCTAGAATTAACCATAACTCTAAATCTACCCCTAAGCCTAAACTCACCCTAACACTAGCAATAACACTAACACTAATTGTAAAACTACTCTTAAATATAGCCTTAGCCCTAAAACAAAACTGAGCCATAGCACTAACCCTAATCCTTAACCTAAACCAAATTCTAACCGTACATCTAGCCCTAAGCCTATCACTAATTTGAGTCCTATCCCTAACCTTAAAACTAACCCTGACCCTGATTCTTACCCTAACATTAAGCCTAGTTCAAAACATCACCCTAAAGTAAACCTAATCCTGAAACTAGACTTAGCCATAATCCTAACCCTAAAACTAGCCCTAATCGTTGCCTTAGTTCTTACATTAGCCATCTCCCTAACGTAACACAAAACATAGCCATAATCCGAGGCTCAACCCTACCTTTAACCCTAACTCAAACCCTAATTTTATCCCTATCCTTACCCTAAACATAACACTAACTTTAATCTTTGGGTTAGCCCTAAACCTAGCACTAAACGTAGCCCTAACCATAACCATAACCCTAGCACTAACACTAGCTCTAACCTATCCATTACCCTAACCCTAAACCTAATACTAATGCTAATCTTTGGCCTAACCTTAACACTCTCCCTAACCCTAACTTATCCATTACCCTAAACATAACCTGAACCCTAAACCTAACCATATCCATTACCCTAACTGTATTCTTAACCCTAATGCTCATTCGAGCCCTAACCCAAAACCTTAACCTAAATCAAACCTTAATGCTGTCCTGACCCTAATAATACCCCTACCTCTAAACCTGACACTAACTCTTATCCTAATTTCTACACTATACCTAGCCATAAACCTATCCCTAAAACTATCCCTAACCATAACCCTAAACCTGACATTAGCACTAACCCTAATGGTATCCCAAACCCTAACACAAACCCTAGTCCTAATCTTAGCCCTAACACTAGCTTTAATCTAAACCCTAACTTAACCCTAGCCCTAACCCTAATTTTAGCCCTCGGCCTACCCCTAAACATAGCTGTTACATTGTACCTTACCCTAAGCCTAACCCTAACCCTAATTGTACACCTGAACCTAGGCCTAACCCTAACACTATCTCTAGCCCTAATCCTAGCCCTAATTTAGAACTAACTTTAACCATAACCCTAACTCTAGTCTTAAGCCTAACTTTCACTGTCAAGTTATCCATACAAGTAGTTCTAAACCTATCCCATACCATAACCCAAAACCTAGAGCTAACCGTAGCCCAAACTCGAGCCCTAACCTTCGCCCTATCCCTAACCCAAACTCTAAATATTACCCTAATCCTAAGCCTAAACCTCGCCTTAACACTAGCCATAACACTAAAGCTAATCTTAAAACTAGGCATAACCCTATCCCTAGCCCTAAAATAAAACTAAGCCATATCCCTAAATGTAACCCTTAACGTAAACCAAACCCTAATCCTACACCTAGACCTAACCCTAGTGCTAATTCGAGTCCTAACTCTAACCCTAGAACTAACCCTGAACCAAACTTGGAGGCTAACACTAATCCTAGCTCTAAACATAACTGTAACCTTAAACCTAACAGTAACACTAGACCTAGACATAACATTAACACTGAAACTACCCTTAATTGTAATTTGCTAGTTATTATATTAGCTGTAGCCTTAATGCTAACACACAACCCAGCTCTAATCTGAGCCCTAACCCTAGTTTTAACCCTAAACCTAACCCTAACCCTAGTCCTAACCCTAACCCTAAGCCTAGCCCTAACAATAGTGCTAACCCTATTCCTTACCCTAAGCCAAACTATAACCCTAAACCTCCCCTAGTCCTAAACCTAATCCTTAGCCTTCCCAAAACACTAACTCTATTACTAGTTCTAACCATAGCCTTTGTTTCAGCTCTAACTCTAACCAAATCCCTAAAAATAAACCTGAACTTATTCGGACCCTAACACTAACCATAGGTCTAAACCTGACCCTAAACTTAAACCGCACCCCAACACTAGAACTACAGGTAACCCTATATATAAACCTAACCCTAACACTAGACTTAGGCATAAACCTAATTTTTCATCTAGTGATAAATCTATATGTAGCCCTAAACAAAAATCTAGACCTAACCCTAACAATAACCCTTAATCTCACCCAAACATGAACACTACCCTTAGATCAAACTTTAGTCTTAATGCTCTCCCTAACCATAAACCTAACACTAACCCAAACACTGACCCTTACCTTAACACAACCCTAGCTCTAAACTTTATCCTAATCAAAACCTAACCATAACACTAGACTTAGCCATAATCCTAACCCTAAAACTAGCCATAACCGTATGCCAAACCATAACTCTAACTCTATCCATTACCCTAACCATAACTCTAACCCAAATGCTAACCTAGCCCTAACCCTAACTGTAACCCTAATCCTGACTCTAACCCTAACCCTTTCACTAGCCCAAACCCTAGCTCAATCTCAATCCCTAACCCTTAAACTTAACCTAACCCTAACACTAACCCTTGGCCTAAACCTAACCCTAACCATAACCTTAGCCCTAATCCTAAACTTACCTAGCCATAACACTAGCTCTAACCTTACCCATTACCCTAACCCTAACCCTAATTATAACCCTAGCCATAACCTAAATTTACTCTAACCCTAACTGCAAACCTAACCATAGACATAACTGTAAACCTAACCCTTGCCAAAGACCTAACCCCAGCTCAAACCCTAACCATTACCCTAAGCCTAAACCTAACACTAACCCTAACCTTAATTCTAAACCTAAACCTAACCCTAAACCTAACCTGACATCTAACTTTATCCAATACCCTAAACCTAATGATAACCCTATCCCTAACCCTTACACCAATCCTGACCTTAACTGTAACTCTAACCTAGACCTAACACTAAACCTAACCCTCACCTTAGTGCTAACCCTGGCTCAAACCCTAAACCATACCCTAAGCCTAAACCTAATCCTATCCCAATTCCTAACCTTAACCCTAAGTATAGCCTTAACACTAAACATAACCATAGCCCTAATCCTAGTTCTAACTATCCATTACCCTAAACATAACCCTTACCCTAAGGCTAACCGTAGGCCTAACCCTAACCCTATTGCTAAATATAACCCTATCAATTACCTAAACCTAACCTGAACCATAAACCTAACCCTATCATTACCCTTGAACTAACCCTCATGCTAATTCAACCCCTAACTGTAAACAATAACCTAAACCAAACCCGGAACTTTTCCCTAACCCTAATAATACCTCTAGTTTTAAACCTGACCCTTACCCTAAACCTAACCCTTACACTAGATCTAACAATAAACCTAACACCAAATCTGTCCATAACCATAACCCTACACCTGACATTTGCCCTAGCCATAATTCTTGCCATAAACCTAAAACAAACCTTGCCCTCATCCTAGCCCTAAATCTAGCCTTATTACTAACCCAAACTATAAATGTAGCCCTAACCATAATTCTGACCTTCGACATAGCCCTAAATCTAGCTATAAGTGGATCCCTTCTCATAAACCTATCCCTATCCCTAAGCCTAAACCTAAGACTAACACTAGGCCTAACATTAACAGAAACCCTAGACCTAATCCTAACCCTAATGTAGCCCTAAACCTAATCTAACCTAACCTTTGCCCTAAGACTAACTCTCACCCTAGCCCTATTTTTAGTTATAATCCTATCCCTTACCATAAGCCTAACACTTGCCCTAACCTTAGCCCCAACCCTTGCCCTATCCCTAATCCTACATCTAAACCTAACTCTAAATATAACCCTAACCCTAGGCCTAAATCTCTCACACAAACTGTAACACTAACACTAATCCTAAAACTAGCCCTAAATTAGTGCCAACCTAGACCTAGCCCTATAATATAATTGAGCCATATCCCTAACCATAAACCTTAACCTAAACCAAACACTAACTCTACACCTAGCACTAAACCTACCTCTAATACGAGTTCTATCCCTAATCCTAAAATTAAACCTGACCCTGACTCTGACCCTAACACTAATCGGGGTCTAAACATCACTCAAAACTTAAACCTAACACTAGATCTAGTGCTTACTCTAAGCCTAAAACTAGCCCTAATCATAACCCTAGTTATTACATTACTCATAGCCCTAACCCTAGCCCTAACCTAACCCAAATCCTAGCCCTATATGGAGCCCTAATAATAGCTTTAACCCAAAACATAACCCTAATCCAAGCTCTAACATTTACATAAACCTAACCCTAACCCTAAACCTAACCCTAGGCCTAATCTTAACCATAACCCTAGCCATTACTCTAGCTGTAATTCTATCCATTACCCTAACCCTAACCCTAATGTTAACCCTAAAATAATCCTAAACATATTTCTAACCCTATTCTAAACCTATCCGTTACCCTAAACCTAACCATATCCATAACCCTAACCCTAACTCTAACCCTAATGCTAATTGAGCCCTAACACTAAAAATTAACCTAACAGAAACTGTAACACTGAACCTGACCCTAATAATACCCCTAGATCATAACCTTACCCTAAACCTTAATCTAAGCATTAAACTATACTTAGCCATAATCCTAACTCTAAAATTATTTCTAACATAACCCTAGACCTGACATTACCCCTAGCCCTAATGCTAGCCCTAAGCCTAACACAAACCCTAGACCTAATTCTAGCCCTAAACTAAGCCTTAATCCTAACTCTTACCCTAACTTTAGCCCTAACCCTAATTTTAACTCTGGACCTAGCCCTAAAACTAGCTATAATATCATACCTAAACCTAACCATAACCATAACCCTAGCCCTAAACCTAGGCCTGGCCATAATACTAATTCTAGCTCCCATTCTAGCCCTAATTAAGCCTTAACCCTAACACTAAACCTAAACCTAACTCTAACCCTAAGACTAACTCTAACTCTCACCCTAGCCTTATTCCTAGTTTTAACCATATCCCTTACCTTAAACTAAAAGCTAGCCTTAACCCTATCTCTAACCCTAGCCCTAGCCTTAACTCTAGTCCTAAACCTAGATCTAACCCTAACTATAAATCTAACCCTAACACAAAGCCTAAACCACACCCTAACACTAGCTCTAACCCCTATGCTAATTTGAAATCTGGCCCTAACCCTAGACCTAGCCCTCAAACAATACCGAGACAGCCCTTAACCCTTAACCTAAACCAAACCATAACCCTACACCTAGCACTAACCCAGCCCTAATATGAGTCCTAAACCTAGCCCTAAATCTAATACAGACCCTGACTCTGACCCTAACATTAACAATAGCTCTAAACATCACCCAAACCATCAACCTAATCCTAACACAAGACTTAACCCTAAATCTAACCATAAAACTATCCCTAATTGTAATGCCGTTCTTACCTTAGACATATCCCTAACCCTAACACAAAACTTAGCCCTTATCCGACTCCTAACCCTAATTTTAACCCTAATCTTAAGCCTAGCCCTACCCCTAACCCTATTCCTAGACCTTACCATAGCTATAACCCTATCCCTTACACAAAGTCAAATCCTCACCCTATTGCTACCACAGTCCTAACCCTAATCCTTAGCCTACCTCAAACCCTGACTCTATTACTAGTCCTATCCCTATCCCTCATTCTAGCTCTAAACTTAACCCAAACACTAACTCAACACTGACCTTTATTCTGACCCTAATTCTAATTCTAGGTTTAAACGTGACCCTAACCCTAAACAAAAACTTAACACTAGCCCTACCAGTAAACCTATACTACATAATCCTGACACTAACACTAGCCCTAGACATAAACCTAATCCTAAATATAGCCATAATTCTAGCCCTTGCCCTAACAATAATCCTTAACCTAACCCAATAACTAACTTTGCCCCTAGACCTAACCCAGTCCTAATTATGGCCCTAACCCTGACCCTAACCCAAACACCGACCCTTACCCTAACACAAACCCTAGCTCTAAATCTTATCTTAAACCCCAAACTAACCCTAACACTAGACTAACCCTAAAGCTATTTATAACCATTAACCTAGCTCTTAGATTACCCATAAGCCTAACACTAGCCCTAAACCTCACACAAAACTAGCCCTTACCCTAACCCTAAACCTAACCCTAAGCACAACCCTAACACTAAAACTAGCCCTAAACCTAACCCTAAACCTTGCCCTGGCCCTAACCCTAGCTCAAATCCTAAACCTTACTGTAAACATAACCCTAGGTGAAGCGCTAAACATCACCCTAACCATAGCCCTAATCCTAACCATAACCATAGCCCTAATCCTAACCGTAACCATAGCCCAAACCCTAGCTATAACTCTATCCATTACCCTAACCATATCCCTAAACCTAATGCTAACCCTAGCCCTAACCATAACCAAAACACTACTCTAGTCCTCGACCTAGCTTAAACCTATCTCAATACCTTACCCTGCATCAGTCGCTAACCCTTACCCTTAACATAACCCTAACACTAACCCAAGGCCTAACCCTAACTCTAAATCTAGCCCTAATCCTAACCTTAACCCTAGCCCTAACACTAACTCAATCCCTACCCATTACCCTGACCCAAAACCTAATTCTAATGATAACCCTAGACCTAAAACTAAACCTACCCTAATCCTAAACATAAAACTAAACCTAGAACTAGCCATAAGCCCAACCCTAACCCTAACCCAAGCTCAAACCCTAACACTTATCCTAAACCTAACCCTAATCATAACCATAAACCTAACCCTAACATTAACCCAACATCCAACCCTATCAATTACCCTAACCTTAATGATAACCATAGTCCTAACACTAACCATAACCCTAACCCTAGAGCAAACCCTAAACCTAACCCTAGCCCTAACACCAACCCTAGCTAAAACCCTAATCTGTATCCTAAACCTAATGCTAACCCTAACCCTATACCTAACCCTGAACCTAACCCTAATTCTAGCCCTAAACCTAACAATAACTCAAGCACAAACCCTAGCTCTAACCCTATGAATTACCCTAATGATAACTATAACCCTAATGCTATCCCTAGGCCTAACCCTAAACCTATCACAAACCCTAACCATATCCATTACCATAAACATAACCTGAAACCTTAGCCCAACCCTATCCGTTACTCTACACCTAACTCTATTGTTAATGCCAATTTGAACCCTAAACATAAACCTTAACTTAACACAAACCTAAAATCTGACCCTGATCCTAATAATATCCTTATCTCTAAAACTGACACTTTCCCTGAACAAAACCCTCTAACTAAACGTAGCCATAAACCTAACCTTAAAACTATCTATGACTCTAACATTAGACTTGGCATTAGCCTTAATCCTAATTCTTGCCCTAAAACTTACACAAAATCTAGCCCTATTCTTATCCTTAAAACTAGCCTTAATCCTAACATGAAATGTAAAACTAGCCCTAACCCTAATGCTAATCCTAAAACTAGCCTTAACCCTAACCCTAACCCTAGAACAAAAACAAAACCGAGATACAGGCCTAACCCTAAAACTTAACTTTAACCAAACCGTAATACTACACCTAGACCTAACTCTAATCCCAACCTTAAAAATAACCATTACTCTGACTCATATCCTAACACTCACCCTAACTCTAAACAACACCCTAAACATAAATCGAACCCTAACCATAACCCTAGCCCTAATTTGAGACCTAACCCTAACCCTAAAACTAACTTTGACTCTGACTCATATCCTAACACTAACCCTAGCTATAAATATCACCGTAACCTTAAACCTAACCTTACAACTAGACCTACTCCTAACCGTAACCATAAAACTAACCCTAATTGTAACCCTAGTTCTTACATTAGCCATTGCCCTAACCCTAGCCTTAACCCTAACACAAAAACCAGTTCTAATCTGAGCCCTAAACCTAGCTGAACCCTAATCCTAACATAACCCCAGCTCAAAGCCTAAACCATGCCCTAAACATAGACCTAGATCTATCACTAACTCTAACCCTAACCCAAGCACTAATCTTAAACTTAACCCTATCAATAAACTTAGTTCTAAACCTACCCATTACCCTAACCCTAACCCTAATCCTATTGAGATACTAACCAAACCCTAATGCTAACTATAAACCTAACTGGGAATCTACCCCTAGACATAACCCTAAATCTAACACTCGTCATAGCCCTAAACCTATCTCTAACTCTAGCCTGAACCTTAATCCTAAACCAAAATCTAACCATAACCCTAACCCTATATCTAACCCTATTCATTACCCTAACCCTAATCTTACCCTAATCCTATTCCTAGACTTAACCCTAAACCTAACCCTCACACTAGCCCTAACCCTGGCTGAAACCCTAACCCTACACTAAACATAACCCTAAACCTAACCCTAGTTCTAACTGTAACACTAAACACTAACCCTAACTAAAAACCTATTCCTAACCATAACCATAGCTCTAAACTTAGCTCTAACCCTAATTACCCTAACCATAACACTCATTTTAATGCTAACCCTAGGCCCAACCCTAAAACTATCACTAACCCAAACCCTATGAATTACCTTAAACTTAACCTAAAACCCTACACCAAACCCTACCATTAATCTAGCCCTAACCTAATTCTAATTTGAGCCCTAAATCTAAATCCTAACCTAAACAGAACCCTAACCCTGACCCTAACCATAATAATTTCCCTAGCTCTAAACCTGACCCTTACCCTAATAATTCACCCAGCTCTAAACTTGAATCTTACCTTAAACCTAACCCTTACACTGATGTATCCATAAACCTAAGCATAAAACTATCTTTAACCATCACCCTAGTCCTGTTATTAGCCCCAGCCATAATCCTAGCCCTAACCCTAAAACAAACTCTAGCCCTCATCCTACCCTTAAACCTAGCCTTAATCATACCCTAACAATATCCCTACCCCTAACCCTAACTCTAACCCTCACCCTAACTCTAAACCAGGATATAAAGTCATCCCTTATACTAAACTTAACTCTAACCATAATGCTAATGGTAGGTCTTAGCAGAACACTAACCTTAGCCCTAATCCTAGCCCTACTTTAACACTATCCCTAACCCAATCCTAACCCTAGAACTGAGAGTGACTCTAATTCTCACACTAGCCCTATCCCTAGTTCTAACACTATCACTTACCGTAACCATAACCCTAGCCCTAACCCTAGCTCTAACCCTTGCCCTATCCTTAGTCCCAGCCTTATCCCTAGATCTAACCCTAACTCTAAAGGTAACCCTAACTCTAAGCCTAAGCCTATCCCTAACACTAGCTTTAACTCCATCTCTAACCCTATGCAAAACCCTAAACCTAATGGTAACCCACGACCTATCCCTATTCTTTAGGTTAACCAAAACTCTAACCATATTTATAGTCCTAAACCTAGTCCTCATTCTAGTTCTAACCCTATCCCAAACACTAACCCTAACCCTGACCTTTATTCTGACTCTAACTCTAACCCTAGGTTTAAACCTGATCCTAACCCTAGACCAAACCCAAACACCAGACCTACCAGTAACTTATACCTAAACCTAACCCTGTCACTGGCCCTAGACCTAAACCTAATCCCAAATCAAGCCTTAACTCTAACCCTAGACCTCAACAAAAACATAGCCCTAGCCCTAACAATAACCCTTAATGTAACACAAAGACTAAACATACCCCTAGAAATAAACCTAGTCCTAATTCTGACTTCAAACTTAACTCTAATTCTAACCTGAACACTGACCCTTTCTTTAACACTAAACGTATCTCTAAACCTGACCCTAACCAAAAATCTAAACCTAACACTAGATCTAGCCATAATCCTAACTCTAAAAATATCCCTAATTATAACCCTAGCTCTTACATTACAAACAGCCCTAACCTTACGCTTTAAACTAACAGAAAACCTATAGCGAATCCTAGGCCTAAACCTAGCCCTAAGCATAACATTTACCCTAACCCTAGCCCTAAACCTAATCCTAAATGTAGCCTTAGTCCTAAACCTAGCTCAAATCCTAATCCTTACCCTAAAGATAAACTTAGACTTTTCCCTAACTCTAAACTTAACACTAACCCTAATCCTAACCTTAACCCTAGACCTACACCTAGCTCTAAACCCACCCATTACCCTAACCCTAACCCTACTCCCATTAATAGTCCTAACCCTAGCCATCAATCTAGCACTAACCCTATCCCAAACCCTAATGATAACCTTGGCCCTTATTCTGATCCTAACACTAACCCTAGGTCTAAACCTTACACTAACCCTAGACCAAACCCTAAAACTATCCCTAGACCTAAACCTAATCCTAAATCTAGCCTTAACTCTAGCCCTGGACCTAAACAAAAACATAGCCCTAGCCATAACAATAACCCTTATACTAACCAAAACACTAACCCTACCCCTAGACCTAAATCGAGTCCTAATTCTGGCTGTAACCCTAACTCTAACTCTAACCCAAACACTGACCCTGCCTTTAGGAGTAAACCTGGGGCTAGGGATGTGACTCAAGCAGTAACACACTCATCTGGCATGCTTGGGGTGCTGGGTTTGATCCTCAGTAAAACATAAAAACTAAAAAAAGAAATTAAAGATGTTATGTCCACTGAAAACTGAAAAATAAATATTAAAAATTTCTCTCTCTCTCTGTCTCTTCTCTCTATTTTTTTAAAAAAGTAAGTAAACCTACCTCTAAACCTGATCCTAACCGAAAATCTAAACCTATCACTAAACCTAGCCATAACCCTAGCCCTACAACTAAACCTAAACATAATCCTGGCTTTTACATTACCCATAGCCCTATCCTTACACCTTAACCTAACACAAAACCTAGAGGGAATCCTAGGCCTAAACCTAGCCTTCAGCATAACTCCAACCCTAACACTAGCCTTAGTCCTAAACCTAGCTCAAAGCCTAACCCTTACCCTAATATAAACTTAGACCTATCCCTAACTGTAAACATAACCCCTACCCTAATCCTAACCTAAACCCTAGACTTAAACCTAGCTCTAAACCTAACAGTTACCCCAACCCTAACTCTAACCCTATTGATATCCCTAACCCTAACCCTCACACTAACCCTAACCCTAACTGGAAAACTAACCCTAGACCTAACTCTAAACCTAACTCTCACCATAGCTCTAACCCTAGCTCAAACCCTATCCTGTATCATAAACTTAAACATAACCATAGTTTTAACCCTATCCCTAAAACTATATCTAATCCTAACCCCACACCTAAACCTATATCTAACCATATCTTTTACCCTAACCCTAATCCTAAACCTAATAATAACCCTACCCCTAACCCTAAACCTAAACCTACTGTAATCCTATTCCTAGACCTAACACTGAACCTAAACCTCATCATATCCCTAGCTCAAACTCTAACCCTTACCCTAAAATAACTCTAGCCCAAACCTTAACCCTAATCTTAGCCCAAATCCAAAACATAACTATAGAACAAATCCTAGCTCAAAATATATCCATAAAACTAAACATAACCCTAAACCTAGTGCTAACCCTAGACCTAACCATAACACTACCACTATCCTTTTCTCTGATTCTAAGCTGAACCCTCACCTTAGCCCTAACCCTTACCAATCCCTGACCCTTACCCTTAACCTAACTGTGACACTAATACTAAGCCTAAACCTAACCCTAGCCCTAATCCTAAACTTAACTCTAGCCTTAACCCTAGCTGTAACCCACCAGTTACGTAACCCTAAACATAAACCTCATAATAAACCTTGCTCAAACCATTAACCTACTCTAACCCTGATGGTAAATCTAACCTTAAACCTAACCGTAAACCTAACCCATTCTGTAGACTTAAACCTAGCTCAAACCTTAACCCTAGTCCTAAAACTAACACAAATCCTAACCCTAACCAAACATCTAACTGTGTCCATTACCCTAAACCTAATGATAATCCTAGCCCTAAACCTAATATTAAACCTAACCCTAACCCTAGACCTAATTCTAAACCTAATCCTAGTCTTTTCACTAACACTAGCTCAAGCTCTAACCCGTACCCTAAACCTAACCCTAACCCTAGCCTTAACCCTAACCCTCACTCTAGCCCTAATCCTAACCATAACCCTAGCCCTAACCCTAGCTCTAACCCTATATATTACCGAAAAGATGAACATAAATTTAATGCTAATCCTAGGCCTAACTCTAACCTTATCCATTACCCTAAACCTAAATTAAACCCTAAACTACCCCTATTCATTACCCTAACTTTAACTCTAACCCTAACGCTAATTAGACCCCTACCCCTAAACCTTAACCTAACCCAAACTCAAACCTGAACCTGAACATTATAATATCCCAACCTCTAAACCTGAACCTTACCCTAAACCTAACTCTGATACAAGACCTAGCCATGAACCTTTCCCTAAAATTATCCTTAACCATAACCCTAAACCTGATATTAGCCCTAGCCCTAATTCTTGCCATAACCCTAACAGAAATGCTAGCCCTCATTCTAGCCCTAAACCTAGCCTTGATCGTAACCTAAAGCCTAACTCTAGCCCTATCCCTAATTTTATCCCTCGCCTTAGATCTGAACCTAGCTATAACTGAATCCCTTCCCTTAAACCTAACCCTACCCCTAACCATAGACCTAACACTAACACTATCCTAGACGTGAAAATAGCACTAATTTCACCCTAACACTAACTCTAACATTAGCACAAAGACTAAATCTAACAATTGCCCTAGCCCTAATCCCAGTTCTAATCCTATCCCGTAATCCTAATCCTAGACCTGATCCTAGCCCTAATTTAGACCTAACCCTAACACTAACACCAAGACTAAATCTAATAATCACCATAGTCCTATTCGCAGTTCTAACCCTGTCCCTTACTGTAACCCTAACACTTGTCCTTACCTTAGAGATAACCCTATCCCTAGTTCTAACCCTAGATCTAACCATAACTATAAATCCAAACCTAACTTTAAGCCTAATCCTCACGCTAACTCTAGCCCTAACACTAACACTAATCCTGAAACTAGCCCTAACCTAGTCCTATCCCAAAACAAAACCGAGCCTTATCCCTAACCCTAAACCTTAACCTAAACCAAAATCTAACCCTATACCTAGCCCTAACCTTAGCCCTAATTCCCATCCTATCCTAACCCTAAAACTAACCTTGACGATGATTCTGACCCTAACACTAACCCTAGCTCTAACATCACCCTAAAAATAAACCTAAACCTAAAACTAGACCTAGGCCTAACCCTAACCCTAAAACTAGCCCTAAATCATAACCCTAGATCATACGTTAGCCATAAACCTAAATTTAGCCCTAACCTAACCCAAAACCTAGCCCTAATCAGAGTCCTACACCTCGTTATAATCCTAACCCTTACCCTAGCCCTAAGCACTACCCTAAACCTAACCCTATCCCTAAAACTCTTCTAACCCTAAACTTAACCCTAACACTAGCCCCAATCCTAACCATAATACTAAACCTAAACCTAGCTTAACCCTATCCATTACCCTAACCATAAACCTAATCCTAATGCTAATGCTAGGATAACCCTAACCCTATCTGTAACCCTAAATATATACATTACTCTAAACCTAACCTGAACCCTAAACCTAAACATATCTATTATCCTAACCTTAACTCTAACCCTAGTGCTAATATGAGTTACTAACCTAAATCTTCACTGTGGTCATGACCTTAATAATAACCCTATTACTAAACCTGACTCTAACACTAAACCCAACCCTTACACTAGAACTAGTCATAAACCTCACCCTAAAACTAACCCTAAGCATATACCTAGAACTGATATTAGCCCTAGCCCTAATCCTAGCTCTAACCCTAACACAAAACCTAGTCCTAATCCTAGCCCTAAAACTAGCCTTACTACTAAACCTAACCAGAGCCCTAACCATAATTTGATCCTCTCTCTAAACCTAGCTATAACATCATACCTTACCCTAATCCTAACACTAATATAGCCTTAAACCTAGGCCTAGACCTCACATTAACCCTAGTGCTAATCCTCGCACTAATTTAGCCCTAACTCTAACCCTAATCCTAGCCCTAAGACTAACTATAATTCACACCCTAGACCTAACCCTAGCTCTAAACCTATCCCTTACCATAACCCAAACCCTAACCCTAAAACTAGACCCAACCCTAGCCCTAAACATAGATCTAACCCTAATTCTAAATCTAACCCTAACCCTAAGCATAAAACTCACCCTAACACTAGCCCTAACCCTAATATTACTTGGAAAACTAGCCCTAACCCTAGCCCTAGCACTCAAACGAAACCAAGTTATAGGCTTAAGCCTAAACCTTAACCTAAACCAAATCCCAACCCTACACCTAGCTATAACACTAGCCCTAATTTAAGTCCTAACCCTAAGTCTAGAACTTATCCTGACCCTGACACAGACCCTAACATTAACCCTAGCTCCAACCATCCCCCAAATTCTAAACCTAAACCAAACACTAGACCTTGTCCTCAACCTAACCAGAAAACTAGCCCTAATTGGAACCCTAGTTATTATATTAGCCATAGCCCTAACCCTAACAGAAAACCTAGCCTTAATCTGAATCCTAACTCTAGCTTTAACCCTAACCCTAACCTTAACCTTAGACCTATCCCTAACCCTAACAGAAGCCCTAACCCTAGCTCTAACCCTATCTCGTTAGGGTAACGTCAGCCAAATCCTCACCCTAATGTTATCCTCGTTTTAACCCTAATTTTTAGCCTACCCCAAACCCTAACTCTAATACTAAAACTCACCCTATCCCTCATTCTATCTGTAACCCTAACCGAAAACCTAACCCTAACCCTGATCATTACTCTGACCCTAATACTAAACCTAGGTCTAAACCTGACCCTAACCCCAATCCGAGCCCTAACACTAGCCCTATCAGTAAACCTATAACTAAACCTAACCATAATACTAGCACTAGACCTAAACCTAATACTAAATATAACCATAATTCTAGACCTAGCCCTAAACAAAAACCTAGCCTTAGCCTTAAATATAACTGTGAACCTAACACAAAGATAACCCTACCCCTAGACCTAACCCTAGCTTTAATTCTGGCACTAACCCTAAACCCAACAATAGCCCAAACATTGGCCTCTATTATAGCACAAACCCAAGCTCTAAACCTTATCTTACCCCAAACCTAACCCTAAAACTACAACTATCCATAAACCTAACCCTAAAACTAGCCATAAAAAAAACCTAGATCTTACATTACAATATCCCTAACACTAGCCTTAAACCTCATACAAAACCTAACCTTAATCCTAGTCCTTAAAATAGCTGTAAGCATAACCCAAACCCTAACCCTAGCTCTAACACTAACCATAATGCTTGTGCTAGCCCTAACACTAGCTCAAACTCTAACTCTTACCCTAAACATAACCCAAGCTCTAACCCTAACCCTAATCCTAGCCTTAATCTTATCTGTAATCATAGCCCAAACCTAGGTCTAACTCTATCCATTACCTTAAACATAACCCTAACCCTAGGTTAACCCTAGTCATAATGCTAACCCTAACCATAACGTATCCTTGACTCTAACCATAACCCTCGTCCTAGACCTATCTATAGCTCAAACCCTAACACTTGCCCTAAACCTAACAATAACACTAACCCTAGGCCTAACCCTAACCCTAGCCTTAATCCTAACCTTAACACTAGCCCTAACACTAGCACTAGCCCTATCCATTACACTGAAGATAAGCCTAACCCAAATGCTAACTCTAGGCCTAACCCTAAACCTATCACTAACACTAACCATATATATTACTCTAAACCTATCCTGAACCCTCGACCTAACCTTATCCATTACTCTAACCCTAACCATAATGCTAATTTGAGCCCTAATCTAAACTTTAAACTAAACCAAAACCTATCCTGGATTCTGACCCTAATAATATACCTAGCTCTAAACCTGACCCTTATCTTAAACCTAACCCTTACAATAGACGTAGCCATAACCTAACCCTAAAACTATCCCTAATAATAACCCTAGACCTGACATTAGCCATAGCCCTAATCTTAGCCCTAACCATAACACAAAACCTAGCCCTTATCCTATCCAAAAACCTAGCCTTAATCTTAACCCAAACCCTCACTATAGTCCTATCCCTAATTTTACACCTCGCTCTAGCCCTGAACCTGAACCCCATTCCTTCCCCTAAAACTAACCCTAATCCTAACTCTAACATTAACCCTGACCCTAGCCCTAACACTAGGCCTAACCCTAAAACTAACCCTAGTTCTAATCATAGCCCTAATTCATCCCAACCAAAACCCTATCCCTAACCCTAGTTCTAAGACTAATTCTAACTCTCGCTGTAGACCTATTTATATTTCTAACCCTATTCATTACCATAACCCTAACACTAGCCCTAACCTTAGCCCTAACCATAGCCATAACCCTAACCCTAGATGTAATCATAACTCTAAATCCAACTCTAAACTTAAGAATAAACCTCACCCTACCACTAGTCTGAACACTATTACTAATCCTAAAACTAGCTCAACCCTAGCCCTAGCCCTAAAACAAAACCGAGCCTTTGCTCTAATCCTAAACCTTACCCTTTAAAAAACCCTACCCATATAACTAGCCATAACCCTAGCTGTAATTGGATTCCTGGGCCTAAAACTAACCTTGACTCTGACTCTTATCCAAACATTAACCCTAGTTCTAAATATCACCCTAACCCTAAAGCTAATGCTAACAAAGACCTAGCCCAAAACATAATCCTAAAACTAACACTAATTGTAACCCTACTTCTTACATTAGACATAGCCCTAAAACTAGCTCTAACCCTAACACCAAAAAAGCCCTAATCCGAGCCATAACACTAGAATTAACCGTATCCCTAATCATAGCCCTAAACCTAACCCTAAACCTATCCCTTACCCTAAGCCAAACCCTATCCATTATGCTAACCCTAGTCCTAATCCTAATTCTTAGCCTAACCCAAACCCTAACCCTATTACTAGTCCTAACACTAGACCTCATTCTAGCTTTAACCCTAACCCAAATCCTAACCCTAACCTTCAAACTTATTCTGACCCTAACACTAATATAGGTGTAAATCTGAAACTAATCCTAATCGAACTCTGAATCTAGCCCTACGAGTAACCTTATACCTAAACCTAACCCTTATACCTAAACCTTAGACCTAAACCTAATTCTAAATCTAGCAATAACTCTAGCCCAAACAGAAAGAAAAACTTAGTCCTAGCTCTAACAATAACGTTAACCTAAACGAAACACTAACCCTACCCATAGACCTAATCCTAGTCCTTATTCTGGCTTTCATCCTAACCCTTACTCTAACCTGAACACTGACCCTGACACTAACACTAAACCTAGCTCTAAATTTGACTCTAAACCAAAATCTAAACCTAAAATTAGACATAGCCATAAACTTAACCATAAAACCAGCCATAATTAGAACCATAGGTATAACATTACCCAAAGCACTAAACCTAGGCCTAAACCTAACAGAAAACCTATCCCTAATCCTAGGCCTAAGCCTACCCTAAGCATAACCCTAACCCTAACCCTAGCCCTAACCCTAATCCTTACCCTCACCTTTGTCCTAACTCTAGCACTAAGCCTAACCCTTAGATTAAACAAAACCATATCCCTATCCCTAACCAAAACCCTAACACTAGCCCAAACCCTAGCTCTAACCCTAGCCATTACCCTAACTCTAAATCTAACCCTAATGATAACCCTAATCCGAACCATAACACTAGATTTAACTCTATCCCTAATCATAGCCCTAAACCTAACCATAACAATAGCCCTAATCTGTAAACCTAAACTAAACCATAAATCTAACTGTAAACCTAACCCAAACCACAAACATAACCCTAGACCTGAACCTAAACCTAACCCTTGTCATAGCCCTAACCTTAACTCAAACCGTAACCCTTACACTAAACCCAACAGTAAACCTAGCCCTAAACCTAAATTAACCCTAAACCTAACAGTAACCCTAAAGCTGACCTTACAATCTATTACTCTAAACATTACCTTAACCCTAATTAAAACACTAGCCCTAACACTAAACCTACCCTGACCATAAACATAACCCTAACCCTAGACCTAACACTAACAGTAACCCTTACACTAATACCTAAAGCTACCTCAAAACCTCACCTTTATCCTAAACCTAACCCTGACCCTACCCTAAGATAGGGTTACTAGCCCTAAACCTAACCCTAAGCCTAACTCTAGTCCTAATCCTAAACATAACCCTAGCTCTAAAACTAGCTCTAACCCTATACATTACCCTTATGATAACCCAAATTCTAATGCTAACCCTAGGCCTAACCCTAACCCTATCACTAACCCTAAACCTCTCCAGTACCCTAAACCTTCTCTGAACCCCAAACCTAACCCTATTCATTATCCTAACCCTAACCCAACCCTAATGCTCATTTGAGCATTATCCCTAAAGCTTAAACTAAAACAAACCCTAACCCTTATACTGACCCTAAAATTACACCTAGCTCTAAAACTGACCCTTATCCTATTCCTAACCCTTAAACTAGAACTTGCCATAAACATAACCCTAAATCTACCCCTAACTGTAACACTATACATTAGCCCTAGCCCTAATTTTAGACCTAACCCTACAACAAACCCTAGACCTCATTCTAGCCCTAAACCTAGCCTTAATCATCTAACACTAGCCCTGACCCTAATTCTAACCCTCACCCTACCTCTAAACCTAGGTATAATGCAATCCCTTACCCTAAACTTAACCCTAAGAACAAGGCTAGGCCTAAGCTGAACACTAACTCTAGGCCTAATTCTAGCCCTAATTTAGCCCTATCCCTAACACTAACCATAATCCTAGACCTAAGACTAACACTAACACTCATCCTAGACCTATCCCTAGTTTTAACCCTATCCCTTACTGTAACCCTAACCCTAGCCCTCACCTTTGCTCTACTCTTAAATTTAGCCCTAAGTCTAAATCTAAACCTAACTCCAAATCTAAACCTAACCCTAAGTCTAAGCCCAACACTAACACTAGCCCTAACACTAATGCTAATCATAAGACTAACCATAACCCTAAAACTAGGACTATAACAAAACTGAGCAATAGCCCTAACCCTAAAGCTTAACTTATACAAAATTCTAACACTACACCTATACCTAATCCTAGCCCTAATTCGAGTCCTAAACTTAACCTAAAAACTAACCCAGATTCTGGCTCCTATCCTATCACTCACCCTAGCTCTAAACACCACTCAAAGTTAAACCAAACCCTAAGAGTAAGCCTAGCCCTTATTTGAGTCATAGCCCTAAATGTAAAATTAAACCTGACTCTGATTTATATCCTAACAAAACCCAAGTTATAAATATCACACTAACCTTAAACCTATCCCTAACACTAGATCTACCCCTACACCTACCCTTAATTGTAACCCAGATCTTATATTAGATATTGCCCTAACCCTAGCCCTAACCCTAACCCTTAAACTAGCCCTAATCTGAGCCCTAAAACTAGATGTAACACTAATCCTAACTGTAACTCTATCCCTAACCCCATCTTTCACCCTATCCCTTACCCTAAGCGAAACCCTAACCCTAATGGTAATCCTAGACCTATCCCTAATCCTCAGGCTAACCAAAACCCTAACCCCTATTAATAGTCCTAACCCAAGCCCTTAGTCTACCTCTAACCCTATCCCAAACCCTAATGATAACCCTGACCCTTATTCTGACCCTAACACTAACCCTATGTCTAACTGACCCTAACCCTAGATCAAACCCTATCACTAGCCCTACTGGTGAACTTATACCCAAACGTAACATTACCACTACCTCTAGACCTTAACCTAATCTTAAATCTAGACTTAACTCTAGCCTAGACATAAAAAAAGACTAGCCCTAGCCCTAACAATAACCCTTAACCTACCCCAAACACTAACCCTACCCCTTGGTCCTAATTCTGACTGCAACCCGAATTGTAACTCTAACATGGACACTGACCCTGCCTTTATCACTAAATCTAACTCTAAACCTGAACCTAACTGGAAACCTAAACCTAACTATAGACTTGGCCATAAACCTAAACCTAAAACTAACTCTAATCATAACCCTAGCTCTTATAGTTCCCATAGCCTAGGCCTAAACCTAACACAAAATCTAGAGGTAACCCTAGGCCTAAATCTAACCTTAAGTGTAACCTGAACCTTAACCCTAGCCCTAATCCTAACCTAAACCTCGCCTTAGTCCTAACCATAGATCAAAACCTAACCTTTACCCTAAACATAAACCTAGACCTTTTCCTAATTCTAACCCTAACCCTAGCCCTATTCCTAACCTTAACCCTAGCCCTAAACCTAGCTTTAAACGTACTCATTACACAAACCCAAACCCTAACTCTATTGATAACCCTAGGCCTAACCCTAACCCTAAACCTAACTGGAAAACAAATTTTAGATCTAAACCTAAGCCTCACACTCGCCATAGCCAAAACCCTAGCTCAAATCCTAACCCTTACCATAAACCTAAACAGAAATATAGCCCTAACACTAACCCTGAAGTTAAAACTAACCCTAACCCTTACACTATATTTAAACATATCCATTACCTTAACCATAACTGTAATCCTAATGGTAACCCCAGCCATAATCCTAACCCTATACATAATCCTACCATAATCCTAAACCCAGATCAAATTCTAAACCTAACCCTCAACCTAGCCCTATCCCTAAGTCAAAACCTAACACTTATGCTAAACATAACCATAGCCCTAACCCTACTTCTAACCCTAACCCTAACTCTAAACCTAACCTAATCTTAACCATAACCCTAGTCCTAAACTTAGTTATAAACTTTTCCATTACCCTAACCATAACCCTTACTCTAATGCTAACCCTAAGCCTAACCCTAACACTACCAATAACCCTAAACTTAACCTGAACCCTAATCCTAAACCTATCATTACCCAAACACTAATATTAATACTAATTTGAGCCTTAACCCTAAACACTAACGTAAACCAAACGCTAACCCACAACCTGACCCTAACTACTATCCTAGCTCTAAAACTGACCCTCACCCTAAACTTCAACTTTACACTAGACCTAGCCACAAAACAAACCCTAAAACTATCCCTTACCATAAAACTAGACTTGGCATTATCCCTAGCCATAATCCTAGCCCTAACCCTAGGAACCTCAGCCCTTATCCTAAGGCTACTCCTAAACCAAGCCTTGATCATAGCCCTAACCCTAGGCCTTACCTTAACTCTACCCTAGCCCTAATCTTAGGCCTAAATAAGCTCTTCCCTAACCCTAGACTTAACCTTATACCTAAGACTAACTCTAACTCTCAACTTAGCCCTGTACCTAGTTCTAACCCTATACTGTACAGAACCCTAATCTTAGCCCTAACACTAGCCCTAACCCTAGCCCTAGCTCTTACCCTGGATCTAACCCTCACCCTAAGCCTAAACCTAAAATGAGACCTAATACTATCCCTAACCCTAAACTAATACTAAAACTAGTTCTAACCCTACCCCAAGCCTTAGAGCACAATGAAGACATAACGCTAACCATAAGTCTTAATGAAAACCAGACGCTAAACCTACAAATAGACCTAACCATAGCTGTAATTCGAGTTTTAAGCCTAACACTAAAACTAACCTTGAACATGACTCTGACCCTAACATTAACCCTAGCTCTAAACATTACCTTAACCCCAAACCTAACCCTAACACTTAACCTAGGCCTAATCTCAACCTTAAAACTATCCCTAATCATAAATCTAGTACTTATATTAGACATCACCCTAACCCTAGCCCTAACATAACACAAAATCTAGCCCTAATCTGAGCCCTAATCCTAGATTTAATCCTAACCCTAACTCTAACCATAGCCTGAATCATAAACATAAACCTAGCCCTAACCCTAGCTCTAACCTTATCCATTAACATAACCATAATCCTAACCCTAATCCTAATGCTAATCCTAGGCCTAAACCTAACCCTATCTTTAATCCTAACCCTATCCATTACTGTAAACCAAACCTTACCTAAATCTCACCCTATCATTACCATAACCCTAACCCAACACTAAGTCAAGCCATAAATTTAAACCTTAACCTATCCTAAACTCTAACCCAGACCCTGACCCTAATAATACCCCTAGCTCTAAACCTGAATCTAACCCGAAACCTAACCCTAACACTACACTTAGCCATAAACCTAATCCAAAACTATCTTTAAACATAGCTATAGACCTGATATTAGCCCTAGCCATTATCCTAGCCCTAAACCCCCCCAAAAAATAACCCCATAGCTTTCATTCTAGCCCAAAACCTAGTGTTAATCACAAACCTTAACCTAACCCTACCCCTAACCCTCACCCTACCTCTAAACCTAGCTATAACACCAACCGTTTCCATAAAC
The DNA here is from genome assembly GCF_047511675.1 of Marmota flaviventris. Lineage (NCBI taxonomy): Eukaryota > Metazoa > Chordata > Mammalia > Rodentia > Sciuridae > Marmota > Marmota flaviventris. The sequence continues at coordinate 14,301,453 of NC_092510.1, forward strand.
TTAACCCTAATTGTAACCCTAATGCTAGGTCTAAGCTAATCACTAACCTTAGCCCTAATCCTAGACCTAATTTAATCTTAACTCTATCCCTAACTCTAGCCCTAAAACTAACTCTAACTCTCACAATAGGCCTAACCATAGTTCTAACCCTATCCCTTACAATAACCCTAACCCTTAGCATATCTTAATTCTTAGCCCTAATCCTAGATCTAAACTTAACTCTAAATTGAACACCAAACCTAACCTAAGGCTAACACTAACACTAGCCCTAACCTTAATGCTAATCATAAAAGTAGCCCTAAACCTAACCCTAGCAGTAAAACAATAAACCTAACCCTAAACCTTAACTTATACCAAACCATAACACCACACCTAGACGTAATTCTAGCCCTAACTCAGGTCCTAACTCTAAAATTAACACTAACCCTTACCCTGACTCATTCCTAAGATATACTCTAGTTCCAAACACTACCCTAAATTTAAACTGAACCCTAAGAGTAATCCTAGCCTTAATTTGAGTCCTAAACCTAACCCTAAAAATAACCCTTACCCTGACTCCTATCCTAACACTAACCTTAGCTCTAAGTATCACCCTAACCTTAAACCTAACCCTAACCCTCTACCTACCCTTAACCCTAACCCTAAAAATAACCCTAAATGTAACCCCAATTCTTACATTTCCCTTTGCCCTAACCCTAGCACTAACCCTAACACAAAACTAGCCCTAACCCGAGCCCTAAACCTAGCTTTAATCCTAAACTTAGCCCTAACCCTAACTCTGATCCTATAATTTACCTTAAGCCAAACCCTAAATATAATGTCAACCCTAATTCTAACCCTAATCTTAGCCTAACCCACCCCTAACTCTATTACTAATCCTAATCCTAGCCTTCATTCTAGCTCTAACCATAACCCAAACCCTAACCCTAACCCTGCCCTTAGTCTGACCCTAAAACTAATCATAGGTCTAAACCTGAACCTAACCCTAAACTAAACCCTAACAGTAGCCCTACCACTAATCTTATACCTAAACCTAATGATATGAATAGCCTTAGACCTAAACCTAATCTTAAATCTAGCAATAACGCTAGCCCTAGACCCAAAGAAAAACCTAAATCTAGCCCTAACAATAACCCTTAGCCTAACCCAAACACTAATCCTTCCCCTAGACTTTACCCTAGTCCTAATTCTGGCTGTAACCCTAACCATAACCCTAACCTGAATACTGAAACAGACAGTAACACTAACCCTAGCATTAAACATCACCCTAACCATAAACCTAACCCTAAAACTATACCTAGCCATTTAATTAGTCATAAAACTAGCCCTAATCATAACACTAGTTCTTACATTAGCCATAGCCCTAACCTATCACAAAAATAGCCCTAAGCCAAGCTCTAACCTAGCTTTAACTCTAAAGCTAAACCTATCCTTAAATCTAACCCTAACCCTAAGCCTAAACACTAGACCTAATCCTTACCATAACCCTAGTTCTAACCTTAGCTCTTACCCTATCCATTACTCAACACCTAACCTGAACAATAAACCTAACCCTATCTTTACCCTATCCCTAAACCTAATGCTAAGTTGAGCCCTAATGCCTAATGTTAACCATACCCAAACCCTACTTCTGACCCTGACCATGACCCTAATAATACCCCTAGCTCTATACAGAACCCTAAAAATAGACCTAACTCTTACAATAGACCTAGACATTAACCTAACCCTAAAACTAATCCTAACCAAAACCATAGACTTGTCTTTAGCCATAACCATAATCCTAGCCTAACCTTAACACAAACCCTAGCCCTTATTTTTTCTCTAAACATAGCCTTAATCATAACCCTAACCCTAACCCTATGCCTAACCCTAACACTAACCCTAGCCCTAATCTTCACTGTAATTTTGCCGTTCCCTAACCCTAGCCCTAAGACTAACTGTAACTTTCATACTAGTCCTATACCTAGTTCTAACCCTATCCCTTACCATAACCCTAATTCTAGCCCTAACACTAGCCCTATTCTTAGCCCTAGCCCTAAACTAGAACTAACCTTACTCTAAATCTAATCCTAACACTAAGCCTAAACCTAAACTAACACTAGCCCTAACAATAATGCTAATCCTAAAACTAGCGTTAATCCTAGCCCTAGACCTAAAACAAAACCAAGACATAGCACTAACCCTAATGCTTAACCTAAAATTAACCCTAACCTGAACTATAACCCAAGCCCTATTTTGAGTTTTAAGCCAAACCCTAAAACTAACCCTGACCCTGACTGTGACACTAACACTAACCCTAGCTCTAAGCATCACACTAACTCTAAACCCAACCATAACCCTAAACCAGGCCTAAACTTAACATTAAATTAGCCCTAAGTATAACCCTAATACATTCATTAGCTGTAATCCTATCCCTAGCACTAACTTAACCCCAAACCTAGCCCTATTCCGTGCTCTTACCCGAGCTTTAACCATAATCCTAAATCTAGCCCTAGCCATAATCATAACCAGAACCCTAGCCCTAACCATAGCCCTATACTTATCCATTTCCATAACCCTAACCCTAACCCTAATCATAAAATAAGCCTAAATCTAACCTTATCCCTATTCCTATCCATATCCATTACCCAAAACCTAACCTGAACACTAAACCTAACCTTATCATTACCCTAACCCTAACCCTAAAACTAATTCAAGCCTTAACTGAAACCTTAACCTATTCCAAACCCTAACCCAGATCTTGACCTAACAATGCCCCTAATACTAAACCTGACTCTAACCCTAAACTTAACCTTTACACTAGACGTATGTATAATCCTAACCCTAAAATTATCTTTAACCATAATTCTAGATCAGAAATTAGTCATAGCCCTAATTTTAGTCATAACCCTAAAAAAAACATTAGCCCACAGCCTAGCCAAAAACCTCTCTTCTAGTCCTAAACCTAGCCTTAATCCTAACCTGATCCCTAATCGTAGCCCTATCCCTAATATTAACCTTCACTCTAACCATGCACCTAGATATAATCCCATCTTTTTTCTTAACAATAACCCTAACTCTAATCCTTATTCTATTACTAAACCTAACTCTAGCCCTAACCATAGGCCTCAACTTAATACTAATGCTAGCGCTAATTCTAGCCCCAGGTTAGCTCTAACCTTAACCCTATCCCTAAACCTAGACCTAAGGCTATTTCTAACTCTTTCCTTAGCTCTATTTCTAGTTCTAATCCTATTTGTTACCATAACCGTAGCACAAGCCCTAACATTAGTTCTAACCCTAGCCCTAGACTTAACCCTATATCTAAACATAACTCTAAATCTATCCCTAAACCTATACCTAAACCTCACCCTACCACTAGACCTAACACTCTCGGTAATCCTAAAACTAGCCCTAACCCTAGCCTTAGCCCTAAAACAAAACCAAGTCGTTGCCCTAACCCTAAACCTTAACCTAAACCCAAATCCTAACACTACACCTAGCCATAAACACCTAGCTCTTATTACAGTCCTAACCCTAGCCCTCATTCTAGCTCTAACCCTAACCCAAATCAAAATCCTAACACAAACCCTTGATCTAATCCTGACTCTAAACCTAACCCAAACCCTAAAACGAGCTCTACCAGTAATCTCATACCTAAACTTACAATGACACTAGAAGTAGACCAAATCTGATCCTAAATCTAAATCTAGCCATAACTCTAGCCCAAGACCTAAAAAAAAAAAATAGTTCTAGCACTAACAATAACTTTTAACCTAAACCAACCACTAACACTACCCCTAGACCTAACCGTAGTCCTACTTCTGGCTTTCACCCTAACTGTAAATCTAAGCTGTACACTGAACCTTACACTAACATTAAATCAACATCTAAACCTGACCCTAACACAAAACCTAAACCTAACTCTAGACCTAACAATAACTCTAACCCTAAAACTAGCCCTAATCAGAACCCTAGATCTGACATTACCCATAGCCCTAAACCTGAGCCTAAACCTAACACAAAATCTAGCTCTAATTCGAGGCCTAAACCTACACTAAGGATAACCCTAGCCCTAAATGTAGCCCTAACCCTAACCCTCATTTTATGTCTAACCCTATCTCAAAGCCTAAATCTTAGCTTAAATGTAACCATAGCCCTATCCCTAACCCTAGCCCTAATCCTAACTTAACCCTAGCACTAACCCTGGATCTAATCCTAATCCTAAAGTTAACCCTAACCCTATCCCTAACACCCTAATCATAAACCTAACCCTAGACCTAACCCTAAACCTTACAATTGCCAAAGCAATTGTTACCATAACTAAAACCCTAACTCTTACCCTAAACCAACACTAAACCTGGCGCTAAATATAAACTTATCAATTACTTATACATTAACCCAAAACCTAACCTTAACCCTAACCCTAAACTTACATCTAACTCAATCCATATCCCTCACCCTAATCCTGACTCTAACCATAACAATAACCTAACCCTAGACCTAACACTAAACCTACCACTCGGCCTAACCCTAATTATAGCTTAAACCCTAACCCTTACCCTAACCCTAACCCTAGCCCTAGCCCAACCATAACCTTAACTCTAGCCCTAACACTAAAACTACACCTAACCCTAAACCTAGCCCTAAATTATTCCTATTCCTAAAGCTAACCCTAACCCTAGACCTAAGACTAACCATAACTTTCATAATCTATCCCTAGTTCTAACTCTATTTATTACCATAACCCTAAACCTAGCCCTAACCTTAGTCGTAACCCTTTCCCTATCCTTAGCCCTAGAACTAACTCTAGATCAAAACCAATCTCTAAATCTAACCCTAACCCGATGCCTTTGCCTAACCCTGAAACTAGCACTAACCCTAACCCTAATGCTAATCCTAAGAACCCCCAAAATCCCTAATGCTCTAAAAGTAGCCCTAACCCTAGCCCTAGCCCTATAACAAAACCAAGTCATACTCCTATCCTGAACCCCTAACCTAAATCAAAACCTGACCCTACACATAGCCCTAAACTTAGCCCTAATTTGTGTCCTAACCCTAACCTTAAACCTAACCATGACTCTGACTCATATCCAAACACTAACCTTAGATGTAAACATTACCCTAACCTTAAACCTAACCCAATACTAGCCCTAGCCCTAAACCTAATCCTAAAACTAACCCTAATCGTAACCCTAGGTTTTACATTAGCCATAACCCTAACACTAGCCCTAACCCTAATACAAACCTTGCTCTTATCTGAATCCTAAGCCAAGCATTAACCCTAAACCTAATTCTAAGCCTAGCCCTCAACCTAGCCTTAACCCTAGCTCTTACCCTATCCCTTACCCTAAGCCAAACCATCAACCTAATGCTAACCCTAGTCCTAATCCTAATTCTTAGCCTAACCCAAATTCTAATTACTAGTTCTAACATAGCCCTAATTCTATCTCTAACCATATCGCAAACTCTAACCCTAACCCTGACTCTTATTCTGATCCTAAAATTAATCATAGGTCTAAACCTGAACCTAACCCTAAACCAAACCCTAACAGTAGCTCTACAGGTAAATTTATACCTAAATCTAATGCTACGACTAGCCCTAGACCTAAACCTAATCCTAACCTTAATTCTAGCCCTAGACCTAAAGAAAAACCTAGACCTAAACTTAACAATAACCCTTAACCTAACTCAAACTCTATCTATAAGCCTATACCTAACCCTCGTCTTAATTTTGGCTTTAACCTTAACCATAACCCTAACCAGAACATTGACCCTGACATTAACACTAACCCTAGCTCTAAACAACACCCTAGCCCTAAACCTGACCCTACAACTACAACTACACATAACATTAACCCTACAACTAGCCCTAATCATAACACTAGTTCTTTTATTAGCTATAGCACTAACATATCCCAAAACCCAGCCCTAATCCAAGCCCTACCCAAGCTTTAACCCTAAAGCTAAAACTAACCATAACCCTAGCACTAACCATAACCCTAAGTCTAACCCAAGACCTAATTCTAACCATAACCCTAGCCCTAAACCTAGCTCTAACCCTATTCACTACCCTAATGGTAACCCTAACTCTCATGCTAACCCTATTGGAACCCTAATCCCAACCCTAATATTAACCCTATCCATTAACCTACACCTAACCTGAACCCTAAACCTAACCCTATAGTTACCCTATCCCTAACCGTAATGCTAAATTGATCCCTAAACCTTAACCTTAACCTAACCCGAACCCTAACTCTGACCCTTACCCTAATAATACCTCTAGCTCTAAACCTGACCCTAACAATAAACCTACTCCATACAATTGACCTAGACATAAACGTAACCCTAAAACTACCCCTAACCATAGCCCTACACCTGACATTAACCCTATCTCTAATCCTAGCCCTAAACATAACAGAAAATTTAGCCCACAGCCTAGCCATGAACCTCGCTTTAATTAAAACCCTAATCCTAACTCTAATCCTAAAACTCACCCTAGCCATATAACTAGCTATAATACCATCCTTTACCTAACCCTAACCCTAACACTAACACTAAAGCTAGCTCTAACGCTAGGCCTAACCCTAATACAAAACCTAGCCCTAACCCCAGCCTTAATTTAACCCTAGCCCTAACCCTAACCCTAGCCATAAGACTAACTCTAAATTTTTCCCTAGCCCATACCTAGTTCTAACCCTACCTCTTATCATCACATTAAGCTTAGCCCTAAACATAGTTCTAACACTAGCCCTATCTTTAGTCCTAGCTCAAACCCAAGATCTATACCTAACTTAAATCTAAACCTAATCATAAGCCTAAAGCTAAAAATAACACTAGCCCTAACCCTAATGCTAATCATAAAACTAGCCCTAACACTACCCCAACCCTAAAACAAAACTGAGTAATAGCCCTAACCTAACCCTTAACCTAAACCAAACCCTAACCCTACACCTAGCCCTAACCCTATCCATAATTCTAGTCCTAACCCTAACCCAAAAACTAACCCTGAACCTGACTCTGACTCTAACACTAAACCTGACTCTAAACATCAACATAAATGTAAACCTAACCCTAACACTAGACCTAGCCCTAACCCTAACCGTATAACTAGCACTAATCATAACCCTACTTCATACATTAGCTCTATCATTAACCCTAGCTTTCAACAAACCCAAAACCTAGCCTCAATTTGAGACCTAAACCTAGCTTTAACCCTAAACTTAAATAAAACGCTAACCCAAACACTAGCCCTAATCCTATACATAACCCTAGCCCTACCTTATGTCTAACCCCATCCATTATCCTAACAATAACCCTAACCCTTATGTTAAACCTAGACCTAACCCTAACCCTATCCATTACATTAAAGCAAACCTAAATACTAAACCTAACTCTTTCATTATCCAAATCCTAAACCTAAAGCTAATTTGAATCCTAAACCTAAACCGTAACTGAACCCAAACTCTAACCCTGACACTGAGCCTAAACATAACCCAAGATCTAAAACTGACCCTTATCCTAACCCTAACACTTACACTGGACCAAGCGATAAACTTAACACTAAATCTAGCCCTAACTGTAACCCTAGACCTGACATTAGTCCTAGCCCTAATATTATCCCTAACCCTAATACAAAACCTAGTCCTCATCCTAGCCCTAAACCTAGCCTTAATCATAATCCTAACTCTAACCCTAGACCTAACCCTAATATTAACCCTTGCCCTAGAACTAAACATAGCTATAACCACATCCCTTACCCTAAACCTACTCATCACTCTCGCCCTATCCTTAGCCCTACCTAGCACTAACTCTATAGATAGAAACTTAACTCTAAATCTATCCCTAACTAGATGCCTAAGCCTAACCCTAAAACTAGTCGTAACCCTAATACTAATCCTAAAACTAGCCCTAATGCTAGCCCTAACACTAACCCTAGCCGTAATTTACTCCTATCCCTAACCATAGGCCTAAGACTAACTCTCACACTAGCCCAATTACTCGTTCTAACCCTATCCCTTAATGGAACTTAAACCCTAGCCACAACCCTAGACTTAACCCTTGCCCTATCATTAGCCCTAGCACTAACTTTAGATCAAAATCTAACTCTAAATCTAACTCTATCCTGAAGCCTAAGCCCACCCTAATACTAGCCCTAATCCTAACACTAATCCTAAAACTAGTCTTAACCCTAGCCCTATCCCTAGCCATAGCTCTAACCCTAAACCTTAAACTAAACCAAACCCTAATCATATACTTACCCCTAAACCTAGACCTAATTCAAGTTTTAAGCTGAACCCTAAAACTAACCCTGACCCAGTCTCTGACACTAATACTAACCCTAGCTCTAAACATCACCCTAACCCTACACCTAATGCTAACACTAAACCTAGCCCTAATCTTAAACCTAATATTAGTCTTAATTTTAACCCTAGTACTTACATTAGCCATAACCCTAACCCTAGCACAAACTTAATCCAAAACCTAGCCCTAATCCGAGCCCATACATGAGTTTTAACCCTTACCCAAACACAAAACCTAGCCCTAATAATAACCATAACCCTACCTCTAACCCTAGATCTAATGCTATCCATTACCATAACCATAACCCTAACATTAATGCTAACTCTAGGCCAAAATCTGAATGTATCTCTACTCCTATCCCTACCCATTACCATAAACCTAACATGAACGCTATCATGTTAGCCTATCATTACCCTAACCCTAACTCTAATGCTAATTTGATATCTAAAATTAAACCTTAAACTATCCAAAACCCTAACCCAGACCTCCACATTAATAATACCCCTAACCATCAGTCTGACCCCAAGCCTAAACCTAAACTTTATAATAGACATAGTCATAATCCTAATCTTAAAAATATCTTCAAACATAATTCTAGACATGAAAATAGCTGTACTTCTAATCCTATCCCTAATCCTAAAGCAAAACCTAGCCCTCATGCTGGCCCTAAATCTAGTTTTAAGCATAACCTTAACCATAACCATAGCCGCAACCCTAATTCTAAACATCACCCTACGTCTACACCTAGCTATAACACCATCCCTTATCCTAAACTTAATCCTACATCTAAACCTAACTCTATGCTTAAGCTGAACACTAACCTAACCCTAATCCCAGCCCTAATTTAGCCCTATCAGCAACCCTAATACTAATCTTAGCCCTAAGACTAACTCTAACTCTCACACTAGTCCTATGCCTATTTCTCACCCTATCCCTTACCATAACCCTAATCCTAGCCCTAACCATAGTCCTAACCCTTGCCATATCCTTAGTTTAGCCCAAACCCTAGATCTAACCATAACTCTATTTCTAACCCTAACCCTAAGCCTAAGCCTAACACTAACATTAACCCTAACCCTAACGCTAGTCATAAAACTACCCCTAACCATAACCCTAGCAGTAAAACAAAACAGAGAAATAGCCCTAACCCTAAAACTTAACTTAAACCAAACCCTAACACTACACCTAGACCTAATCATAGCCTTAATTCAAAGTCCTAACCTAACCTGAAAACTAACACTGACCCTGATTCATCCCAAACTCACCCTAGCTCTAAAAACCATCCAAAACTTAAACCTAAACCTAACAGTAGCTCTTATTTGAGTCCTAACACTAATCCTGACGCTGACTCATATCCTAACACTAACTATAGCTCTAAATATCATCCTAATCTTAATCCTAACCCTAACACTAGACCTACCCCTACCCCTAACCCTAAAACTAACCCTAATTGTAACCCTAGTTCTTACATTAGCGATTGCCCTGACCCTAGCCCTAACCCTAACACAAAAACTAGCCCTATTCTGAGCTGTAAACCTAGCTATAATCCTAACCCTACCCTAACTCTATCCCTAACCCTAGCTCTAAAGCTATCACTTACCCTAAGAGAAATCCTAACCTTAATGGTAAACCTAGAACTATCACTAACCCTTACGCTAACCAAACTCCTAACCCCATTAATAGTCCTGACCCTAGCCCTCATTCTATCTCTAAACCTATCCCAAATTCCAACACTAATCCTGAAACTTATTCTGAGCCTAACACTCACCCTAGATCTAAATCGACCCTAAACATAGACCAAATCCTAACACTGGCCCTACCAGTAAACTTATTCTTAAACCTAACCCAATCACTAGCCTTAGACTAAAACCTAATCCTAAATGTAGTCTTAACTAGACCTAAACAAAAACCTAGTCCTAGCCCAAACAATAACTCTTACCTGAACCCAACACTAACCGTTCCGCTACACCTAAACCTATTGCTAATTCTGGCTGTAACAATAAATCTAACTCTAACCCAAAAACTGACCCTGCCTTTAACAGTAAACCTTCCTCTAAACCTGACCCTAACCAAAAACCTATACCTAAAATTAGACCTAGCCATTACCCTAACCCTAAAACTAGCCCTAATTATAACTCTAGATCTTACATTACCCACAGCCCTAACCGTAGGCCTAAACCAAACACAAAACCTAGAGCTAATCCTAGGCTTAACCCTAGCCCTAACGCTAACTGAAACCTCACGTTAGTCCTAACCCTAGCTCAAAGCCTAACCCTTACTTTAAACATAAACCTAGAATTATCCCAAAATCTACCCCTAACCCTAGCCCTAATCTTAATGTTAACCCTAACCATAAACCTAATTCTAAAACTTTCCACTACTCGAAACATAACCCTAAACCTATTGGTAACTCTAGACTTAATGCAAACTCTAAACAGAAAATTAACCCTAGACTTAACCCTAAACCTAACACTTGCTATAGCCAGAACCATAGCTCAAAACTTAACCCTTAATATAAACCAAAACAAAACCATGGCCCTAACACTAACCCTAAACCTAAATCTAACCCTAACCCTAACCCTAAAACTACATCTAACCATATTCATTACCCTAATCCTAACCCTAACCTTAATGATAACCCTAGCCCTAACTCTAATCCTAACCCTATTCTTCCGTAATCCTAACCCTAGACCTAACTGTGAACCTAACCCCTGCTCTAGACCTAACCATAGCTCAGAACCTAAACCTTACCCTAAACATAACCTTAAGCCGAACCCTAGTTCTAACTTTCACCCTAAACCTAATCAAGACATAATCCTAAACATAACTCTAGCCCTAAACTTAACTCTAACTCTATCCTTTACCCTAAACATAACCCTTACCTTAATGCTAACCCTAGGCTTAACCCTAACCCTATTGCTAACTCCAACACTATCAATTAACCTAAACCTAACCTAAATCCTAAACAATACCCTATCAATACTCTAAACCTAACTCTAATGCTAATTCGAGCCTTCACCCTAAAAACAAGCCTAAATGAAACCCTAACCTTGATGCTAATAATTTCCCTAGCTTTAAACCTGACCCTTACCCTAAACCTAACCCTTACACTAGACTTAGCCAAATACCTAACCATAAAACTATCCCTAAACGTAACCCTAGACCTGATATTAGACCTAGACATAATCTTAGCCTTAACACTAACACAAATCCTAGCCCTTACCCTAGCCCTAAATATAATCTTAATAACCCTAACCCTAAGCCTAAGCCTAATGCTAACACTAACCTTAGTCCTAATCTTAACCCTAATTTAGCCATATCCCTAACTCTAACTCTAAATCTAGCCCTAAGTTTAAGTTTAACTCTCACCCTAGCCCTAAAACTAGTTCTAACCCTATCCTTTACTAGAACCCTAATCCTAGCCCTAAACCTAGGCCTAATCCTAGCCCTTTCCTTAGCTCTTGCCCTAACCGTAAGTCTAAACCTAACTAAATCTAACCCTAACCCTAGTCCTTAACTTAAACCTAACACTAGCCCTAACACCCTAACCCTAATGCTATTCCTAAAACTAGTCCTAACTCTAGTGCTAGCTCTAATACAAAACTGAGACATAGCCCTAACCCTAACCCTTAACCTAGACCAAGCCAAAACCTGACACATTTCCCTAACCTTAGCCCTAATTCAATTTTTAAGCTGAACCCTAAAACTAATCCTGACCTAGAGTCTCACTCTAAAACTAACCCTAGCTTTAAACATCACCCCAACCCTAAACCTAAACCTAAAAATAGACCTAGCCTTAACCCTAACCCTAAAACTAGCCCTAATTGTAACTCTAGTGCTTACATTAGCTGTAACCTTAATCCTAGCCTTAATGTAACCCCAAACCTAGCCCTAATCCGAGCCCTAAACCAAGCTTTTACCCTAACCCTAATATTAACCATAGACCTAGCACTAATCATAACCATAACCCTAGCCCTAACCCTAGCTCTAACCCTATCCATTACCCTAATCCTAATCCTAACCCTAATGCTAACCCTAGGCCTAAACCTAAGCATAACCATATTCCTAACCCTATCCATTACTCTAAACCTAACCTGAAACATAAATATAACCCTATCATTACCCTAATGCTAACCTTATGCTAATTTGATCTCTAAATTTAAACCTTAACCTATCCTAAACACTAATTGTGACCCTGAACCTAAAAATACCCTAAGCTCTAAAGCTGAACTTAACACTAAACCTAACCCTTACACTAGACGTAGCCTTAAATCTAACCCTAAAAGTATCCTTAACCTAAATGCTGGACCTGAAATTAGCCCTAGCCCTAATCCTTGCCCTAAAACTAGCCTTAATTGTAACCCAAAACATAAACTGAGTTGTAACCCAAATTCTAACCCTTGCCCTAGTCCTAAACCTAGCTGTAACCCCATCCCATACCCTTAACTTTACCATTACCTAAACCTAACCATAACCCAAAACCTAACCATAACCCTGGCCCTAACCAAAGGCCTAACATTAACACTAAGCCTAGCACTAATCCTAGCCCTAATTTAATCCTATCCTAACACTAACCCTAGCCCTAAGACTGACTCTAACTCTTGCCCTACCCATATCCTTAGCCCTAGCTCTAAATCTAACTCTAAATTTAGCCATAACCATAAGCCTAAACCAAACCCTAACATACTCCTCACAATAATGCTAATTCTAAAACTTGCCCTAACCGCAGCCCTAGCCATAAAACAATACCAAGCCATAGCCCGTACCCTAACCCTTAACCTAAACCAAACCTAACCCTAACCTAGACCTAACACTAAATCTAAAACTAACCCTGACCCTGACACTTACCCTAACACTAATCCTAGCTCTAAACATCACCCTAACCTTAAATTAACTAGACCTAGCCTTGACTCTAAACCTAAAACTAGCCATAATCATAACCCTGGTTCATATATTAGTCATTGCCCTAACACTAGCCCTACGTCTAACACAAATCATACCCTAATCTGAGCCCTAAACATAGCTTTAACACTAATCTTATTCCTTTTCCTTAGCCTAAGTCAAACCCTAAACCAAATGCTAACCCTAATCCTAACCCTAATCCTTAGCCTAACTTCAACTGTACCCATATTACTAGTCCTAAACCTAACACTAATTCTAGCTCTAACCCTTACCCTAACCCTTATTATCACCCTAACAGTAAGCCTAGGTCTAGACCTGACCCTTTCCCTAAACCAAACCCTAACACTAGCCCTGCCGGTAACCCTATACCTATACCTAAGCCTAAAGCTAGATCAAGACTCAAAGCTAATCCTAATATAGCTAAAACTCTAGCCCTGGACATAAAGAAAAACCTAGCTGTAGACATAACAATAACTCTTAACCTAAACCAAACACTTACCCTACCACTAGACCTAACACTAGTCCTAATTCTAGTGATAACCCTAATCCTAAGCCTATCCTGATCACTGACCCTGAATCTAAAAATAAATCTAGCTCTAAACCTGACCCTAACCCAAAACCTAGACCTAACACTAGACATAGCCATAACCCTAACCCTAAAACTAGCCCTAATCATACCCCAAGCTCTTACATTACCCACAGCCCTAACCTTAGTCCTAAACCCAGCACAAAAACCTAGTACTAATTCTAAGAATAAACTTAGCCCTAAGCATAATCCTAACCATAACCCTTGTTGTAACACTAACACTAACATTCAACCTTGCCTTAGACATAACCTTATCTCAAATCCAAACCCTTACACTAAACATAACCCTAGCCCTATACTAAACCCTAACCCTAACTCTAATCCTAACCTTAATCATATCCCAGAATTTAATTCTAACCCTATCCATTACCCTAACCCTTTCCCTAAAGATAATTATAACCCTATCCCTAACAAAAACCTAACCCTAACCATAATTGTAACCCTAGACCTAACCCTAAACCTAACCCTCAACATAGCAATTACCCTAGCTGTAACATTAAGTCTTACACTAAACCTAATCTTAACAGTAGCCCTAACCCATACTCTAACCCTAACTTAACCCTAACTCTAATATTATCCATTACCCTAAACCTAATCTTAATGAAAACCCTAGCCATAACCCTAAACTTAAACCAAACCCTAACCATAAATATAACCCTATACCTAACTTAAAATGAAACATCACCATAGCCCTAAACCTAGCTCAAACACTAACCCTTGTCCTAACCTAACACTTACCCTAACCCTAACACTTACCCTAAACCAAACCCTAGCTCTATCCCTAAACCTAACCCTAATCCTAGACTTAATCGAAACCATAACCTAGCCCTAACCTGAGCTCTAAACCTATCTATTACACTAAACATAACACTAACCCTAACGCTAACCCTAACCCTATCGCTAAATCTAACCCATGTATTACCCTAAATTTTAACTGAAACCTAAACCTAACCCTATCCATTACACTAAAAGTAAGCCTAACCTAACACTAATTCAAACTCTAACCCTAAACTTTAACATAAACCAAACACTAACCCTGTCCCTAACCCTAATAACTCCTAGCTCTAAACCTGACCCTTACCCTAAATGTAACCCTTTCACTAGACGTAGCCATAACCTACCCTAAACTATCCCTAACTTGAACACCGATGCTATAACTAACACTAAACCTAGCTATAAACCTGACCCTAACCCAAAACTTAAACCTAACACTAGACCTAGCAATAATCCTAACCATAAACTAGCTCTAATCAGATCCCTAGATCTTACATTTTCCATAGCCCTAAACCTTGGCCCAAACCTTACACAAAACCTTGTCCTAATCTGAGGCCTAAACCTACCATAAGCATAACCCTAATCCTAAACATAGCCCTAACCCTAACACTCACCTTATACTTAACCCTATCTCAAAGGTGAACATTAGCCTAATGTAACCCTAGCCCTATGCCTAAACATAAACCCAACTCTAGCCCTAATCCTAACCTTAACCCTACCTCTAAAACTAGCCATTATTCTAATCCTAAAACTAACTCTAATGATAACCCTAGCCCTAAACCTAACCCTATCCCCAACCCTAATTATAAACATAACTCTCAGCCTAATCCTAAACGTAACCCTTGTCATAGCCTGAACCCTAACTCAAACCCTAACCCTTATCCGGAACCCAACCCTAAACCTAGCCATAAACCTAATTTTAACCCTAAACCTAACCTAAACCCTAATCCCAAACTTACATAAAACCCAATCCATTACTCTAAACCTAACCCTAACCCTAATGAAAACCCTAGCCCTAACACAAACCATAACCATAAGTATAATCATAACCAGAACCCTAGACTTAACACTAAACCTAACACTCGCCCTAGTCCTAACCATAGTTTGAACCCTAACGCTTACCCTAATTTTAACCCTAGCCATAGCCCTAACATTAACCCTAACTCTAGCCCTAACCCTAAACCTAACACTAAATCTAGCCAAATCCTAGCCATAATTTAGCCCTCTTCCTAACCCTAATCCTAAACTTAAGACTAACTATAACTCCGATGCCAGATCTATCCCTAGTTCTCACCCTATCCTTTACTGTAAACTTAACCCTAGCCCTAAGGCTAGTCATAAACTTTGCCTTATCCTTAGCCCTAGCACTAACCCTTCATTGAAACCTAACTTTAAATCTAACCCTAAACTTAGTCCTAAGCCTAAACCCGAAACCAGCTCTAACCCTAAAACTAATCCTAAAATTTGTCCTCACCCTAGCCGTAGCCCTTTAACAAAACAGAGCCATACCCCTAATCCTAATCCTTAACCTAAACCAAACCCTAACTCTACATATAGCCCTAATCCTATCCCTAATTTGAGTCCTAACCCTAACCCTGAAACTAACCATGACCCTGACTCATAACCTAACACTAATCCTAGCTCAAAACATTACTCTAACATTAAAACTAACCCTAACACTAGACCTAGCCCTCAACCAAACCCTAAAATTAACTCTAAATATAACCCTTGTTCTTACATTAGCCATAACCCTAAAACTAGCACTAACCCTACTACAAAACCTAATAATACCTTATCCTTTACTAGAACCCTAATCCATCTGAGACATATCCCGAGATTTAACCCTAAATTGAATCTTAACTTTAACCCTAACCTAGCCCTAAACCCAGCTCTAACCCCATCCCTTACCCTAAGCCAAACTCTCACCCTAATGCTAACCTTAGTTTTAATCCTAATCCATAGCCTAACTCATACCCTAACCCTATCACTAGTCCTAAACCTAGCTCTTATTCTAGCTTTAACCATAACCCAAACCCTAACCCTAACCCTGACCTTTATTGTGACCCTAACATTAATTGTAGGTGTAAACCTGAACCTAATCCTAATATGACCCTAACATTAGCCCTACCTGTAAATTTATACCTAAACCTAACGCTAACACTAGCCCTAAACCTAAACCTAATCCTAAATCTAGCGATAACTCTAGTCCTAGACCTTAAGAAAAACCTAGACCTAGACTTAACAATAAACTTTAACCTAAACCAAGAACAAACTCTACCCATAGACTTAACCCTTGTCTTAATTCTGGGTTTAATCCTAACCATAACTCTAATCAGAACACTGACCATGACACTAACAGTAACCCTAGCTCTAAAACATCACCCTAACCCTAAAACTAACCCTAAAACTACACCTAGCCCTAACATTAACCCTAAAACTCGCCCTAATCTTAATACTATTTTTTACATTAGCCATATCCCTAACCTATCCAAAAACCTATCCCTAATCCAAGCCCTTCCCTAGCTTTAACCCTAAAGCTAACCCTAACCATAAACCTAGCCCTAACCATAGCTGTAACCCTATTAATCACCATAATGGTAAACCTACCCTTTAAGCTAACCCTGGGTGAAACCCTAATCTTATCCCTAACCTTAACACTATTCATTAACATGTACCCAACCTGAACCCTAAACCTAATCCTATCGTTACCCTATTCTAAACCCTAAAGCTAACTTGAGTCCTAACCCTAAATCTTAACCTAAACAAACCCTAACACAGACTCTGACCCTAAAATAACCCTTGCTCTAAACCTGACCCTAACAATAAAACTAATCTTTAAAATAGACCTAGCCATAAAATGAACCTAAAACTATCACTAACCATAGCCTAGACCTAAAAATAGCCCTAAATTTAATCCTAGCCCTAACTCTAACACAAACCTTATACCACATCCTAGCCATAAACCTTGCCTTAATGAAAACCCTAACCCTAATTATAACAGGTACCCTAGCCCTAAAATTAGCTACAATCCCATTCCTTACCCTAAACTTAAGCCTAACCCTAACACTAACACTAACCCTAGACCTAACCCTAGACCTAACCCAAACACTAACCCTAGCCCTAATCCCAGCCCCAATTTAGCCCTCTCCCTAACTCTAAACCTAACTCTGACTCATAACCTCACACTAAAATTTGCTCTAAACATTAGAGCTAACACTAACACGACCCTAAGGACTAACTATAACTTTAACCCTAACCACAGCTCACATACTAACTCTAACTCTTGCCCTAGTTCTATACCTAGTACTAACCCTATACTTTATCATAACCCTAAACCTAGCCCTAAATTTAGCCCTAACACTATCCCTATGCTTAGCCGTATCTCAAACCCTAAATCTATACCTAATTCTAAGTCTAACCCTAACTTTAAGCCTAAAGCTCATACTAACACTAGCCCTAATCCTAATGCTAATCTTAAAACTAGCACTAACACTATGCCTAGCCCTAAAAGAAAAATGAGTCATTGCCTTAACCCTGAACTTTAACCTAAACCAAACTCTAACCCTACACCTAGCCCTAAACCTATCACTAATTCTAGTCCTAACCCTAACAGGAAAAGTTACCCTGACCCTGACTCTGACACTAACACTAATACTCTAAACATCATCTTAACCAAAAACCTAACCCTAACACTAGACCTAGCCCTAAACTTAACCCTATGACTAACACTAATCATAACCCTACTTCATACATTATCCATAGCCTTAACCCTAGCCCTAACCTAACCCAAAACCTAGCCTTAATCTGAATCCTAAAACTAGCATTAACCCTAAACTTAAACCTAACCTTAACCCAAACACTAGCATTAATCCTATACATAACCCTAGTCCTAACCTTAGGTCTAACACTATCCATTACACTAACAATAAACCTAACCCTTATGCTAACTTTAGGCCTAACCCTAACCCTATTCATTATACTAAACCAAACATAAAACCTAAATCTCACCCTGGCATTACCCTAAACTTAAACCCTAACCTAGCCCAAACTCTAAATCTTACACTTACCTTAAAAATAAACCTAGATCTAAACCTGACCCTTACCCTCTTAACCCTTACACTGGGCCAAGCCATAAACCTAACACTAAATTTATTACTAAATGAAATTCTTGACCTGACATTAGCCCCAGCCCTAATATGATCCCTAACCCTAATACAAACACTAGTTCTCATCCTAATCATAAACCTAGCCTTAATTGTAACCCTAACCCTAACCCTAACCCTAACCCTAGCCCTAACCATAATATTAATCATCACCCTAGCCCCAAACCTAGCCATAACAACATCCCTTACCCTAAACGTAACCCTAACTCTAACCCTAACTCTAGTCTTCACCCTTGCCCTTTCCATAGCCCTAGCACTAACCATAGATCAAAACCTAACTCTAAATCTAACCCTAACTCGATGCCTAAGCCAAACCCTAAAACTAACCCTAACCCTAATGCTAATTCTAAAACTAGCCCTAACCCTATCCCTAACACTAACTCTAGCTGTAATTTAGCCCTATACCTAACCCTAGCCCTAACCCTAGACCTAAGTCTAACACTAGCTCTCACACTAGCCTTATCACTCTTATAACCCTATACTTTACCATAACCCTAACCCTAGCCCTAACCCTAGTCCTAACACTTGCCCTATCCTTAGCCCTAGAATTATACATAGATCAAAAAACCTAACTCTAAATCTAACTCTAACACGAAGACTTAGCCTAAGACTAACACTAGCCCAAACCTTGCCACTAATTCTAAAACTTGCCCTAAGCCTAAACAAAGCCCCAAAACTAAACTGACCCCTAGCTCTTATCCTAAAAAAAAGCCCTAACCATACACCTAGCCCTAATCCGAGCCCTGAATCTAATTTAAAGCCAAACCATAAAACTAATCCTGACCATGACTCTATTACACTAAACCTAGCTCTAAACACCACCTTACCCTAAAGCTAAACCTAATACTAAACATAGTCCTAAAACACTAAAACTAGCCCTAATCGTAACCCTAGTACTTACATTAGCCGTAATACTTACCCTAGCCCTATCTTAACCCAAAACCTAGCCCTAATCTGAGTCCTAAACCTAGGTTTTACCCTAACCTTAACACTAAACCTAGACCTAATCGTAACCATAATCTTTGCTCTAAACCGATCTCTAACTCTGTCGATTACCATAACTGTAACCCAAATCCTAATGCTAACCCTAAGCCTAAACCTAAAACTATCCCTAATATTTACCCTAGCCATTACCCAAAACCTAAACTGAACCCTAAATATAACCCTATTATTACAATAACCCTAACCCTACCACTAATTTGAGCCCAATTTTAAACCTTAACCTATCCCAAATCACAACCCAGACCTTGATCCTAATAAAACCCCTAGCTCTAAACCTAATCCTAACCCAAAACTTACCCCTTACTCTATACATAGCCATAATTCTAACCCTAAAACTATCTTTAACCATAATTCTGGACATGAAATTACCCATAGCCCTAATCCTAGCCCTAAAATTAAAACAAATGCTAACCCTAATCCTACCCCTAAACCTAGCCTTAATCATAACCCTAACCCTAAACCTAGTCCTAGCCCTAACCCTAGTTTAAATCCTCACCCAACCTCTAAACCTAGCTATAAGACCATTTCTTACCCTAAACTTAACCCTAATTCTAACCCTAACCCTAAGCTTAAGCAGAACACTAACCCTAGCCCTAATCCTAGCCCTAATTTAGCCCTCTCTCTAACCCTAACCCTAACCCTAGCCCTAAGACTAACTCTAACTCTTGCCTTAGCCTATCCATAGTTCTAACCCTATTCCTTACATAACCCTAACCCTTGCCCTATCCTTAGTCCTAGCCCTAACCCTAGATCTAACCCTAATTCCAAATTTAACACTAACTCCAAATCTAACACTAGCTCTAAGCCTAAGCTTAACACTAACACTAGCCATAAGCTATTGCTAATCATAAAACTAGCCCTAACCCTAATCCTATGACTAAAACAAAACCGAACAATAGCCCAAACCCTAAACCTTCACTTAAGCCAAATTCTAACACTACACTTAGATCTAATCCTAGCCTTAATTTGAGTCCTAAACCTAGACTTAAAATGAACCCTGACCCCGACTCATATCCTAACACTCATCCTAGCTCTAAACACCACCCTCAATTAATCCTAACTCTAACAATAACCCTAGCCCTATAATGAGTTCTAACCCTAACCTTAAAACTAACCCTGACCCTGACTCATAACCTAACATAAAACCTAGCTGTGATTCGATAAGATGGCGGCGAGGGGAGTGCATTGCCCCCGTGTGCTGCTTAACTGTGTGGGAGTATGACAAGTCAGGATGGCTAAAGTCTATCTTGTTAGGAATTTCCAGCAATAGTGGGGTGCTCCGGAACCTGGAGGAAGGATTTCCATTGCACAAGGATCAGCTACGGGGACTCAAATGCGAAAGGTTTGTTGCATGGAGGGTAACACTGCTTATTCAGCAAATCGCCCCGCGGCTAGAGTCTGCAATGCGCGCTGGGAAACGAGGAATATAGCGATGCAGGGATACAGCTCTGCAGTTTCTGCCAGCTGTGCAAGCACCGTATTCAGGGCTGAATTCTGGGTTCGAGACGGGGGAAGGAAGCGGTCCATCTCGGTTCTCCACACCGGTCAGACCACAGAGGAGGCCAGCGGCCACCATGTTGGAAAGCTGATGTCACCATCCCTGTTTTCGACTGACCGCAGCTCATTCAGCCATAGAACAGGGGAACGAAATGCTGCCATTCGCATAGGACAGCAACATGGCAGAGATCTGATGTCATCAGAAAGCGGTGGAGGAGAGAACTTCATCAATACCAGTGGCGACAAAAACAGTTGGTCTCCTGGTAGGGGGGGTGATGCACAGACACCCGAGTCTCTCTCAATTTGTCATCGAACCAGACGGGAGGAACCAGGCCGCCACCAGCACCCGGAGCAGACCCAGCGGCTTGCCGGCGTGGTGATTGCGTGACCCCAATTGGAGAGGGGGCGGAGCAGAGCCACCACCCGCGCCCACAAGGTGGGCAGACCCGAGACCCAGTGGTACACGGGTGTGGTAGGAGGGGCAGGGCAGAGCCACCGCCCGTGCTTGCAAGGTAAGCAGACCTGTGACAGACTGGCGGGTCAGGCCCAGCAGCCTGCCAGCGTGGTACACACGTCACCCCAACTGGAGTAGGGGCAGAGCAGATCCTTCGCCCACGCCCGGATGAGGCCCTGCCGGTGTGGTGGACATGTGACCCCAATTGGAGTGACCAACCTGCAGATCAGGCACAGGAGCCTGCCGGCATGGTACACACATCACCCTAATTGGAGTAGGGGCAGAGCAGAGTCACCGCCCGTGCCAGGAACAGGCCCAGCGACCTGCCAGCGGGGTAGTCACGACACCCTAATTGGAGTAGGGGCAGAGCAGAGTCACCACCCATGCCCGAAAGGTGGGCAGACTTGCAACCAACCAGCGGGACAGACCCAGTGGCCAGCTGGTACGACAGACACATCACCCCATTTGGAGAAGGGGCAGAGTAGAGCCGCCGCCCACGCCTGCAGGGTAGGCAAACCTGCAACCGACTGGTGGATCAGGCCCCGTGGCCTGCTGGCGTGGTACACTTGTCACCCCAATTGGAGTAGGGGCAGAACAAAGCCGCAGCCAGGGCCCAGAACAGGCCCAGTGACCTGCTGGCGTGGTAGTCATGACACCCCAATTGGAATAAGGAGAGAGCAGAGCCGCCGCCCGTGCCTGCAGGAAAGAAACGCAAGCAGTATGAAAAGACAAGGAAAGAAAGTACCACAAGCAATGCAGGTCAACGCAACTTTAGAAGAGGTAACAGCTGCAGCAGATGGAATGTCAGATAAAGAATTCAGGATATACATGCTTCAGATGATCTGGAGTATCAAGGAAGACATTAGACAGCAAAATCAGACAAAGAAAGATCACTTTGACAATGAATTACGCAAACGAATCCAGGAAGCAAAGGATCAAGTATACAGGGAGATAGAGGTCATAAAAAAACAAACAAACAGAAATCCTAGAAATGCAGGAAGCAATAAACCAACTTAGAAACTCAATGGAGAATACTACCAGCAGAGTAGAACACTTAGAAGATAGAACATCAGACAATGAAGACAAAGTATTTCAACTGGAAAATAACATAGACAGCTCAGAAAGACTGTTAAGAAACCATGAGCAGAACATCCAAGAAATATGGGATAACATTAAGAGACCAAACTTAAGAGTCATTGGGATACAGGAAGGTACAGAGCTCCAAACCAAAGGAATGAGCAGTCTATTCAATGAAATAATACGAGAAAACTTCCCAAACTTGAAGAATGAGACAGAATCCCAAATCCTAGAAGGCTACAGGATGCCGAATGTGCAAAATCATAAGAGATCCACACCTAGACACATTATAATGAAGATGCCCAACATACAGAATAAGGAGAAAATTTTAAAAGCTACAAGAGAAAGGAAGCAGATTATATTTAGGGGTAAGCCAATCAGGATAACAGCTGATCTTTCAACACAGACTCTGAAAGCTAGAAGATCCTGGAATAACATATTTCAAACACTGAAAGAAAATGGGTTCCAACCAAGAATTGTGTATCCAGCGAAATTAAGCTTCAGGATGGAAGATGAAATTAAAACCTTCCACGATAAACAAAAGTTTAAAGAATTCGCAGCTAGAAAACCATCTCTTCAAAACATCCTCGCCAAAACATTACAGGAAGAGGAAATGGAAAATAACAATGAAAACCAACAGTGGGAGGTAGGACAGTAAAGGGCGGGGGATAATAAAAGAGGAAAACAAACAATGTTTAGTAACAGAAATAAACAAATATGGCTGGAAGAACAACCCATATCTCAATAATAACCCTAAATGTTAATGGCTTAAACTCACCAATTAAGAGACACAGGCTAGTAGAATGGATCACAAAACAAGACCCAACAATATGCTGCCTACAGGAGACACATTTGATAGGAAAAGACATACATAGGCTGAAGAGGAAAAGACATACATAGGCTGAAGGTGAAAGGTTGGGAAAAATCATATCCCTCATATGGACTTCGGAAACAAGCAGGAGTGTCCATACTCATATCAAATAAAATAGATTTCAAGCCCAAGTTAATCAAAAGGGATAAAGAGGGACACTACATACTGCTCAAGGGAACCATACACCAACAAGACATAACAATCATAAATATTTATGCCCCAAACAATGGTGCAGCTATGTTCATCAAACAAACTCTTCTCAAGTTCAAGAGTCTAATAGACCACCATACAATAATCATGGGAGACTTCAACACACCTCTCTCGCCACTGGACAGATCTTCCAAACAAAAGTTGAATAAGGAAACTATAGAAATCAATAACACAATTAATAACCTAAACTTAATTGACATACATAGAATATACCACCCAACATCAAGCAGTTACACTTTTTTTCTCAGCAGCAAATGGATCCTTCTCAAAAATAGATCATATATTATGTCACAGGGCAACTCTTAGACAATATAAAGGAGTAGAGATAATACCATGCATCTTATCTGATCATAGTGGAATGAAACTGAAAATCAACGATAAAAGAAGGAAAAAGCATACATCACTTGGAGAATGAACAATAGGTTACTGAATGATCAATGGGTTATAGAAGACATCAAGGAGGAAATTAAAAAAATTCTTAGAGATAAACGAAAACACAAACACAACATATCGGAATCTATGGGACACATTGAAAGCAGTTCTAAGAGGAAAATTCATTGCTTGGAGTTCATTCCTTAAAAAAAGAAAAAAAACCAACAAATAAATGATCTCATACTTCATTTCAAAATCCTTGAAAAAGAAGAGCAAAACAACAGCAAAAGAAGTAGAAGGCAAGAAATAATTAAAACCAGAGCTGAAATTAATGAAATCGAAACAAAAGAAACAATTGAAAAAATTGACAAAACTAAAAGTTGGTTCTTTGAAAAAATAAACAAAATCAACAGACCCTTAGCCATGCTATCGAAGAGAAGAAGAGAGAGTACTCAAATTACTAGCATACGGGATGAAAAAGGCAATATCACAACAGACACTTCAGAAATACAGAAGATAATCAAAAACTATTTTGAATCCTTATACTCCAATATATTAGAAGATAGTGAAGGCATAGATAAATTTCTTAAGTCATATGATCTGCCCAGATTTAGTCAGGAGTATATAGACAACTTAAACAGACCAATATCAATTGAGGAAATAGAAGAAACCATAAAAAGACTACCAAATAAGAAAAGCCCAGGACCGGATGGGTATACAGCAGAGTTTTACAAAACCTTTAAAGAGGAACTAATACCAATACTTTTCAAGCTACTTCAGGAAATAGAAAAAGAGGGAGAACTTCCAAATTCATTCTATGAGACCAACATCACCCTGATACCTAAACCAGACAAAGACACTTCAAAGAAAGAAAACTACAGACCAATATCTCTAATGAACCTAGATGCAAAAATCCTCAATAAAATTCTGGCAAATCAGATACAAAAACATATCAAAAAAATTGTGCACCATGATCAAGTAGGATTCATCCCTGGGATGCAAGGCTGGTTCAATATACGGAAATCAATAAATGTTATTCACCACATCAATAGACTTAAAAATAAGAACCATATGATCATCTCGATAGATGCAGAAAAAGCATTCGACAAAGTACAGCATCCCTTTATGTTCAAAACATTAGAAAAACTAGGGATAACAGGAACATACCTCAATATTGTAAAAGCAATCTATGCTAAGCCTCAGGCTAGCATCATTCTGAATGGAGAAAAACTGCAGGCATTCCCTCTAAAATCTGGAACAAGACAGGGATGCCCTCTCTCTCCACTTCTGTTCAACAGAGTTCTCGAAACACTGGCCAGAGCAATTAGACAGATGAAAGAAATTAAAGGCATACAAATAGGAAAAAAGAACTTAAATTATAACCATTTGCGGAAGACATGATTCTATACCTAGAAGACCCAAAAGGGTCTACAAAGAAACTACTAGAACTAATAAATGAATTCAGCAAAGTGGCAGGATATAAAATCAACACGCATAAATCAAAGGCATTCCTGTATATCAGCGACAAATCCTCTGAAACGGAAATGAGGACAACCACTCCATTCACAATATCTTCAAAAAAAATAAAATACCTAACAAAAGAGGTGAAAGACTTATACAATGAAAACTACAGAACTCTAAAGAGAGAAATTGAAGAAGATCTTAGAAGATGGAAAAATATACCCTGTTCATGGATAGGCAGAACTAACATCATCAAAATGGCGATATTACCAAAAGTTCTCTATAGGTTTAATGCAATGCCAATCAAAATCCCAACGGCATTTCTTGTAGAAATAGAGAAAGCAATCATGAAATTCATATGGAAAAATAAAAGACCCAGAATAGCAAAAACAATGCTAAGCACGAAGTGTGAATCAGGCGGTATAGCGATACCAGACTTCAAACTATACTACAGAGCAATAGTAACAAAAACAGCATGGTACTGGTACCAAAACAGGCGGGTGGACCAATGGTACAGAATAGAGGACACAGAAACCAATCCACAAAATTACAACTATCTTATATTTGATAAAGGGGCTAAAAGCATTCAATGGAGGAAGGATAGCATATTCAACAAATGGTGCTGGGAAAACTGGAAATCCATATGCAACAAAATGAAACTGAATCCCTTTCTCTCACCATGCACAAAAGTGAATTCAAAATGGATCAAGGAGCTTGATATCAAATCAGAGACATGCCGTCTGATAGAAGAAAAAGTTGGCTATGATCTACATACTGTTGGGTCAGGATCCAAATTCCTCAATAGGACACCCATAGCACAAAAGTTAATAACTAGAATCAACAAATGGGACTTACTCAAACTAAAAAGTTTTTTCTCAGCAAAAGAAACAATAAGAGAGGTAAATAGGGAGCCTACACCCTGGGAACAAATCTTTACTCCTCATACTTCAGATAGAGCCCTAATATCCAGAGTATACAAAGAACTCAAAAAATTAGACAATAAGAGAACAAACAACCCAATCAACAAATGGGCCAAGGACCTGAACAGACACTTCTCAGAGGAGGACATACAGTCAATCAACAAGTACATGAAAAAATGCTCACCATCTCTAGCTGTCAGAGAAATGCAAATCAAAACCACCCTAAGATACCATCTCACTCCAGTAAGATTGGCAGCCATTATGAAGTCAAACAACAACAATTGCTGGCGAGGATGTGGGGAAAAGTGTATACTTGTACATTGCTGGTGGGACTGCAAATTGGTGCAGCCAATTTGGAAAGCAGTATGGAGATTTCTTGGAAAGCTGGGAATGGAGCCACAATTTGACCCAGCTATTTCCCTTCTTGGTCTATTCCCTAAAGACCTAAAAAGAGCATGCTACAGGGACACTGCTACATCGATGTTCATAGCAGCACAATTCACAATAGCAACACTGTGGAACCAACCTAGATGCCCTTCAATAGACGAATGGATAAAACAAAAATTTGGCATTTATACACAATGGAGTATTACTCTGCATTAAAAAATGACAAAATCATGGAATTTGCAGGGAAATGGATGGCATTAGAGCAGATTATGCTAAGTGAAGCTAGCCAATCCCTAAAAAACAAATGCCAAATGTCTTCTTTGATGTAAGGAGAGTAACTAAGATCAGAGTTGTGACGAAGAGCAGGAGAAGAAGATTAACATTTAACAGAGATGAGAGGTGGGAGGGAAAGGGAAATTGCATGGAAATGGAAGGAGACCCTCAGGGTTATACAGTGGAGGGGGTAGAGAGAGAGGAGGGGAGAGGTGGGGAGGGGGGATGGTGGAGGATGGGAAAGGCAGCGGAGCACAACAGACACTAGTATGGCAATATGTAAATCAATGGATGTGTAACTGATGTGATTCTGCAATCTGTGTATGGGGTGAAGGTGGGAATCAAAGTGAGGAATATGATATGTCAAGAAATTTGTAATGTTTTGAACAAACAACAATAAAAAAAGAAAAAAAAAACACCTAGCTATAAGTATCACCCTAACCTTAAACCTAACCCTAGCACTAAACTTACCCCTAACCCTAACCCTAAAACTAATCCCAATTTTAACCCGAGTTCTTACATTAGCTGTTATCCTAACCCTAGCCCTAACACTAACACAAAGACTAGCCCTAGTGTGAGCTCTAAACCTAGCCTTAACCCTAACTCTAAGCCTAACCATTGCTCTAACCCTAAATCTAAATCAACCCCTTACCTTAAGCAAAATCCTAAACCTAAGGGTAACCCTACATCTATCCCTAATCCTTAGGCTAACCCAAACCATAACCCTATTAATAATCCTAACCCTAAATTTCAGTTTAGCTCTAATCCTATACCAAACCCTAACACTAACCCTGACCCTTATTCTGACCTTAACACTAACCCTAGGTCTAAAACTGACCCTAACACTAGACCAATCCCTAACAGTAGCCCTAGACCTAAATCAATTCCTAAATCTAGCTTTTACTCTAGCACTAGACATAAACATAAACCTAACCCTACAAATAATCCTTAACCTAACTTAAACACTAACCCTACCCCTAAACCTAAACCTAGTCCTATTTCTGGCTGTAACCCTAATTCTAACTCTAACCCAAACATTGGCCCTGCCTTTAGAGTAAACCTATCTCTAAATCTGACCCTACCTGAAAATCGAAACTAAACACTAGACCTAGCAATAACCCTGTTCCTACAACTAGTCCTCAACATAACCGTAACTCTTACATTAACCATAGACCTCTCCCTAGGCCTAAACCTAACACAAAACCTAGAGGTAATCCTAGGCCTAAGCCACGCCTTAAACATAACACTAATACTAACCCTTGCCCTAACCCTAACCTAATACTCGCCTTAGTCCTAACCCTAGCTCAAAGCCAAAACATTACCCTAAACTTAAACCTTCACCTGTCACCTATCTCTCTATCTAAGCCTAAACCTAGCCCTAATCCTAACGTTTACCCTAGCTCTAATCCTAGCTCTAATCCTACCCATTACTCTAAACCTAACCCTAAATTGTTGATAATCCTAGGCCTAGCCTTAACGTAAACCTAACTGGAAAACTAATCCTAGACCTAACCTTAAACCTCACACTTACCATAGACTTAACCCTACCTCAAACCCTAACCCTTACTATAAACCTAAACATAACCGTAGCCCTAACTCTAAGCCTAAACCTCAATCTAATGTTAAATGTTAAACATATCCCTAAATCTACACGTAATCATACCTATTACCCTAAACCTACCCCTAACTCTATGATGTCCCTAGCCTTAATCCTAACCCTAACCCTATCAGTACTGTAATCTTATCACTAGAAGTAACCCTAAACCTAACCATCACCCTAAACTAACCCTAGCTCAAAACCTAAACCTTACGCTAAACATAACCCTAAGCTTAACCCTAGTTTTAACCCTAACCCTAACCCTAATTCAAGACCTATTCCTAAACATAAGCCTAGCCCTAAACTTAGCTCTAACCCTATCGAATATACTAAACATAACCATAACCCTAATTCAAGACCTATTCCTAAACAAAAGCCTAGCCCTAAACTTAGCTCTAACCCTATCCAATATACTAAACATAACCCTTACCCTAATGCAAACCCTATGCCTAACATTAACCTTATCACTAACCTAAACCCTATCAATTACCTCAAACCTAATGTAAACTCTAAACAAAAACCTATCATTATCCTAACCCACACCCTAATGCTAATTCAAGCACTAATCCTAAATCCTAACCTCAACCAAACTCTAACATTGACCCTGACCCTAATAAATCTCCTAGCTCTAAAGCTGACCCTTACACTAAACCTAACCCTTACACTAGACTTATCCATAAATCTCAACCTAAAACTATCCCCAACCGTAAGCCTAGACCTGACATTAGCCATAGCCCTAATCTTAGCCCTAAACATAACACAAATCCCAGCCCTTATCCTAGCCCTAAAACTAGCCTTAATCCTAACACTAAACTTAACCTTAGGCCTAACCAGAAAACTAACACTAGCCCAAATCTTAAGCCTAATTTAGCCCTATTCCTAACCCTACCCCTAAACATAACTGTAGCCCTAACTCTAGCCTAAACCTCAATCTAACATTAAGCATAGCCCTCTATCTACATCTAATTGAATCCATTACCCTAACTCTAACTCACACCATTGCCCCATCCATAGTTCTAACCCTATCCCTTGCTGAAACCCTAATCCTAGCCCTAACCCTAGCCCTATCTCTAGCCCTATCATTACCCCAGCCCTAACTTTCATCTAAATTTAACTATAAATTTAACCCTAACCCTATGCCTAAACCTAACCCAAACTCTAAATCTAACATTAACACTAAGCCTAAATCTAAACTTAACACTAGCCCTAACCATAAAGCTAATCCTAAAAGTAACCCTAATCCTAGCCCTAGACATAAAAAAAAAAAACTGAGCCATTGCCCTAACCCTAACCCTTAACATAAACGAAACCCTAACCCTAAACCCAACCTTAACTCTAATTCTAGTGTTAAGCAGAAAACTAGAACTAATACTGACCCTGACTCTGACCATAATACTAACCCTAATCTAAACATCATTCTATCCCTGACCCTAAACCTAACACTAGACCAACCACTAACTCTAAGCCTAAATTTAGCCCTAATTGTAACCCTGGTACTTACATTAGCCTTACCCCTAACCCTAGCACTAACTTAACCAAAAACCTAGCCCTAATGTGAGCCCTAACCCGAGTTTTAACCTTAACCCTAACCCTAAACCTAGTCCTAATCAAAACCATAACCCTAGCCCTAACCCTAGCTCTTTCCATATATATTGCCAAAAGCATAAGTCTTGGTCTAAAACTTAACCTATCCCTATTGCTAAACCTATGCAATACCCTAAACCAAACCTAAAACATAAACCTCACCCTATCATTACACTAACACTAACCATAATGCTAATTTGAGGCCTAACTTTAAACCTTAATCTATCCCAAATTTCTAACCCAGATCTTGACCTTAATAATACCCCTAACTCTAAATATGATTCTAACCCTAAACCTTACACTACATGTAGCCATAAACCTAACCCTAAAACTATCTTTAACCACAACCCTAGATTTGATATCAGCCCTAACCCTAATACTAGCCTTAATGCTAAAATAAACCGTAGCTGTCACCCTAGCCCTAAGCCTAGCCTTAATAATAACCCTAACCCTAATTCTAACCCTCACCCTATCTCTAAACCTAGCTATAATGCTATTCCTTACCCTAAACTTAACTCTAACCATAACCCTAATGCTAGGCCTAAGGTGAACACTAACCCTAGCCATAATTCTAGCCCTAATTTAACCCTATCCCTAACCTTAACCCTAAGCCTAGCCTTAACACTAACTCTAACTCTCACACTAGCCCTATCTCTATTTCTAACCCTATTCATTATCATAATCCTAACCCTAACCCTAAGCCTAGCTCTAACCCTAGACATAACTATAGCCTAATCCTTATTCCTAGTCCTAACCTTAGATCTAACCCTAACACTAAATCTAATCCTAACCCTAAGCCTAAGCCTAACATTAACACTACCCTTAGCATTAATGCTAATCATAAATCTACCCCTAACACTATCCCTAGCAGTAAACCAAACTGAACAATAGCACTAACCCTAAATCTTAAACCAAGCCCTAACAATACATCTTGACCTAACACTAGCCCTAATTCTAGTCCTAACCTTAACCTTAATACTAACCTTGACTTTGACTCATATTCTAACACTCATCCTAGCTATAAACAACACCCTAACTTTAAACCAAACCCTTACAGTAATTCTAGCCTTAATTCAAGTCTTAACCCTAACCCTAAAATTAAACCATACCCTGACTATTAACCTAACACTAACACTAGATCTAAATTTCACCCTAACCTTAAACCTAATCCTAACACTAGAGATAAAACGCCTAACCGTAACCCTAAAACTCACCCTAAAAACCCTAGTTCTTACAATAGCCATTGCTCTTACCCTAGCCATAACCCAAACAAAACAAAACAACAACAAAAAAACTAGCCCTAATCCAATCTGTCAACCTACTTTTAACCCTAAACCTGGCCCTAACCCGAGACTTCATCCTAGCTCTAACCTTATCCCTTACACTAAGCCAAACTCTAAGCCTAATGCTAATCCTAATCCTAACCCTAATCCTTAACCTAATCAAAATGCTAACCCTATTACTAGTCCTAACCCTAGTTCTCATTCTAGCTCTAACCATACCCCAAACCCTAACCCTAACCCTTATTCTGGCCCTAATACTAATCATAGGTCTAAACCTGAACCTAACCCTAAACTAAACACTAACACTAGCCCTACTGGTAAATTTATACCTAAACCTAACCTTACCACTAACCCTAGACCTAAATCTAATTCTAATCTGGCCATAACTCTAGCCCTAAATCTAAAGAGAAACCTAGCCCTAGCCCTAACAATAAACCTTAGCCTAAAGCCAAATACTAACCCTTTTCCTAGATTAATCCCTAGTCCCAATTTTGGCTTTCACATTAACCATTACCCTAAAATGAACACTGACCCTGACACTAACAGTAACCCTAGCCCTAAACATAACCCTAATCCTAAACCTAACCCTAAAACTATACTTAACTCTAATATTAACCCTAAAACTAGCCCTAATTATAACACGATCTTACATTTGCCATAGACCTAAGCTATCACAAAACCTAGCACAAACCCAAGCCCTACCCTAGCTTTAAACCTAAAGCTAAACATAACCCTAAACTTAAACCTATCCATAAAACTAAGCCTAATCCTAGACCTAATACTAAGCATAACACTAGCCCTATCACTAGCTCTAACCCTATTCATTACCCTAATGATAACCTTAATGCTTCTGCTAACCCAAGGCCAAACCCTAATCCTATCCCTAACCCTAACCCTATTAATTACACTACACATAACCTGAACTTTAAACCTAAAACTATCATTAACCTATCTCTAACCAAAATGATAACTCGAGCCTTAACCTAATAAAAACAATAACCCTGACTCTAACCCTAATAATACCCATAGCTCCAAACCTGACCCTAACAAGAAACCTAACCCTTTAAATAGACCTAGCTATAAACCTAACCCTAAAACTCTCCCTAACCGTAACCTTAAACCTGACATTAGCCCTAGCTCTAATCCTATTCCTAACCCTAACACAAATCTTAACCAAAATTCTAGCCATAAACCTCGCCTTAATAATAAACCTAACCCTAACCTTAACCCTAATTCTAATTCTCACCCTAGACTAAAAGTAGCTATAATCCTATTCCTTAACCTAAACCTAAATATAACCCTAACACTAACACTAACACTAGTCCTAAAAATAGGCCTAACCCTAGCCCTAATCCCAGCCCTAATTTACCCTATACCTAACCCTACCCTAACCCTAGCCGAAGACTAAAACAAACTCTCACCCTAGCCCTATACCTAGTTCTAACCCTATCCCTTACCATCACCCTAAACCTAGCCGTAAATTTTTTCCCCAATCCTAGCCCTATATCTATACCTAACTCTAAATCTAACCCTAAACTAAGCCTAAACCTCAAACTAACTCTAGCCCTAATCCTAACATTAATCCTACAATTAGCCCTAACTCTACCCCTAGCCCTAAAACAAAACCAAAACATAACCCTAACCCTAACACTTAACCTAAACCAAATCCTAACCTTACACCTAGCCCTAATCCTATCTCTAATTCTAGTCCTAACCCTAACCTGAAAACTAATGTGGATCCTGAATCTGACCCTAACATTAAACCTAACTCTAAACATCATTGTAACTGTAAACTTAACCCTAACACTAGACCTAGCCCTAACACTGACCCTATCACTAGGACTAATCAGAACACTACTTCATGCATTAGTCGTAGCCTTAACCCTAGTCCTAACCTACACCAAAACCTAGGCTTAATCCGAGTCCTAAACCTAGCTTTTATTAATATTTATTTTTTTTTAGTTTTCGGTGGACACAACATATTTATTTTGTTGGCATGTAGTGCTGGGGATTGAACCCAGCGCCCCTCCCATGCCAGGCCAGAATGCTACCACTTGAGCCACATTTCCAGGCCCTAAACCTAGCTTTAACCCTAAACATAAACATAAACCTAACCCAAACAAAAGCCCTAATCCTATACATAACCCTACCCCTAATCTTAGGTCTACCCTATCTATTACCATAATGATAAACCTAGGCCTAAACCTAACTCTATCCATTACACTAAACCACACCTAAATGCTAAACCTAACCCTTTCATTAACTTAACACTAAACCTAATGATAATTCAAGCCCTAAATCTAAACCCTAACCTAATGCAAATCCTCACCTTGATCTGACCCTAATAATAGCCCTGGCTTTAAAACTGACCATTACTCTAAAACTAACCCCTATACTGGACCAAGCCATAAAACTAACACTAAATCTATCCCTAACTGTAACACTGGACCTGACATTAGCCCTAGCTCTAATAATAGCCCTAACCCCAACACAAATATTTGATCTCATCTTAGCCCTAAACCTAGTTTAATCATAACCCTAACCATAACTATAGCCCTCTACCAAGCTATAACCCAATCCTTTTACCCTAAATGAAACCCTAACTCTAACCATAAACCTAGGCCTAAACCTAACACTAACACTACCCCTAAATTAGCCCTATCCCTAACCCTAACATTAACCCTAACCCTAAGACTAACTCTAACTGTCACACTAGCCCTATCACTAATTCTAACCATATCCCTTACCATAACCCTATACCTAACCCTAACCCTAATCCTAACCCTTGCCCTATCCTTAGCCCTAGCCCTAACCATAGATAAAAACCTAACTCTAAATCTAACCCCAACCTGAAGCCTAAGCCTAACCATTATATTTAGACTCTATTTCTACAGATGTGGGCTTCAATTATTATTTAGAATATAGTCATTAGTTTTATAAAAGGCATACCATTTCTGGTAATGTATAGAGAACTGAGGGTCAGGGGTAGGATGCTATGTTAAGAGGGAAAGATATGAGTGTATGGGATTAATCTAATTTAGCGAATTTGGAGGAGAACTCTAATGAATAGACAGAAGGAATTCATGGAAAATATATAAATTCAAACTCCTTATCAGTATTCATAAAATTACCCTATGTATAAATAGTAAAAGTTGGGAGGCTGAAAGTGGGATAGAGGAAGAAAAAAATAACAAGGAAAGAAAGAAAGATAAGGAGAAAGAAAAATAAGAGAAAATAAAGGGGTGATGAGGTGGGGCCTATGAAATTCCTCTATATTATACTATTCTGGTGATTCAGTTCTTAAAGTTCAATTTCATACAAAGTTCTTGGTTTCACATATGTTGAGGTTTTGAGTACTATAGGGGGAAGGGTAGAGAAGAATTGATGAGAAGAGTGAGAAAGAAAAAGAAAAAAAGAGAAAAAAATGTGTCTCAGAACTCTGTTTTCTTTTCTTGTTGTAGGTGGTATTTTCTATTCCTAGCTTGAGTCTCTGTGCCTAGGGTGGGGGAGGTAGCCAAGGTGAGAGGGCTTGAGCTTCTACCTGGAGCCTCCCTACTCTTATCTCTCAATTGGAAGCCAGGTACCTGTACAGTTGCTGTTCCACATTGATAGCTATGCCCCCCAAAATCTTGTGAGAAAAATCTTGAGTTATCAGAGCTTGAGGTAGGGGAGTTGGAAACTGGTACCTGATCAGCTGCAGAACCAAGCTGGTAGCCATGGCAACCAATAAATGGTGAGTAAGGTTTTGCAAGATGGATTCGATCTATTAGCCATGTATGATGTTTGGTGAGGTGGGTGGTTCTGGAATGACCTTGTGCTGTGTCCGGAGCTTGGTGACTCCAAGCAAAGCCCCTGTATTCTATGCTGCATTCAATCTGTGCTGAGAGTTCCTGCATGGCTGAGACTGCTGTCTGCGACCAGAGCAACCATGCAGCTGAGCCTTCCACCTGAACTGAGAGCACCTATGTGGCATTAGTTTTTTCAAATTTATATGATACTGGGCAGGATTCATCTTTTACTTAGCCTTACTATGCTCCACAAGTTTGAGACTTCTCAGTAAAATGGTTTGCTGTCAGGAACAGTTTGTATTTTAAGGTTTCCCTTCATTATGGTTTCTTGATGTGATTGAAAATTGAGCTGGAAATCAAACAGGGCTGGCAGGAGGTGCTTGAAACTTCACACAATCAATTCTCAGCTGGTACTCACTGGTTTCTTTCTTTTGAAGGTATGCCAAAGATGAAGCATGCAAAAGAAACTGAGAGCCCTTAAGGAGAAAATTTTTAGGTTTCACTTTATTATGGCCTATAGATATGAATGAAAATGGAGCTAGAAATCAAACAGTGTTGGTACTAGCTGCTTGAAACTTCACACACTCAATCATCTCTCTGTGGGCACTCTACAGTTGTTCTTTGTGAAAGTACCTTAACCTGAAGCATGAAAAATAATTTATCTAAGAGAACATTAGGAGAAAACAGGGAAATATGCATGTATTGAAATATCTCCCCCAATTATTTGGTCAGATTTCTTTGATACTGCACAGGATTTATCTGTAAGCTGGCCCCACTAGGGTCCTTTATTTGGGGACTACTATGATCAATGGTACTCTAAACTGGTTAGGTTAGGTTTAGTATTAGTTTAGGGCTAGGGTTACAGCTAGTGTTTTGTTATAATTAGTTTTGTTCAAATTTCTTTGATACTGGGAAGGATTCAACTTTTACCTTGCCTTATATGTTTTCTGGTTTTGGCCTCTTGGTTCAAGTGTTTGCTCTCCTGAACAGTTTGTATTTTAGGTTTTCATTTCATTTTGACCTATGCGGGTAAATGTAAATGGAACTGGAAATCCAACAGGGTTACTACTAGCTACTTCAAACCTCACACACTCAATCAGTTTTTATGGGCATTCTCTGGTTTATTCCTTGTAAAATTAGCCCTAAGCTTCAGCATGCAAGGCAACTCTATGTGAGAGCACATTAGGAGTAAACAGGGAAGTATGCATATACTAAACTACCTCCCCAATTATTTGGTCAGATTTCTTTGATACTGTGAAAGATTCATCTGTAAGTCTGCCCCACCTGGCTTAACAAGTGTGGGACTTCTAGGATCAAAGGGACTCTAAACAAGCTAAGGTTAGTGTTAGGGTTAGTGTTAGAACTAGGATTAGATGTAGTGTTAGGGTTAGAGTTAGTTTTGTTTTCAAATTTCTATGATACTGTGCATGATTCATCTTTTTCATATTTTGTCTATATTCCAAATATTTGTGCCTCCTACATAAAGGGTTTGCTTTCAGTAACAAATTCAATTTTCATCTTACTCCTCATTTTTCCCTATAGGGGTGAATGGAATTGAAGCTGGAAATAAAACAGTGTTTGGGCTAGCTGCTTGGAACTTCACACACTCCATCAATTTTCAGTGAGCATAATCTTGTGTTTCCTGTGGAAGTAGCCCTAAGATGAAATAAAAAGAAACAATTTTATCTCTGAGTGCTTTAAGAGCCAGCAGAATACCAATGTACTGAAAGAGCTTCAGTTATTTTTGGTTGGATTACTTTGATACTGTACAGGATTCATCCTTTTCCTAGCCTTAGTAGGCTCCCCATGTTTGGGACTTCAAGGTTCAATGGTTCAGTTTCAGGAACAGTTTGAATTTTTAGGTTTCACTTTACTATGGCCTATAGGTGTGAATGAAAATGGAGCTGGGAATCAAACAGGGTTGGTGGGAGCTGCATGAACCTTCAGACACGCAATCAGCTCTCTGTGGGCACTCTTTGGTTTTTCTTTGTGAAAATACCTTAAGCTGAAGCATGAAAAAAAAAAATTATCCAAGAGCACTTTAAGAAAATACAGGGAAATATGAATGTACTGAAATACCTCCCCCAATTTTACATCAACTTTTTTTGATACTGCACAGGATTCATCTGTTAAGTTGCACCACTATGCTCCCCAAGTTTGGGACTTCTATGATCATAGGTCCTCTAAACAGGTTAGAATTAGTTTAGGGTTGGGTTATATCTAGTATTAGAGTTAGAGTGAGTTTTGTTCCAATTCATTTGATACTTGGTATAACTCGTGTTTTACCTAGCCATAATATTTTCACCAGGTTTGGTTCTTCTCCCTTCAATGATTCACTGAGACAGGAACAGTTTGTATTTTAAGGTTTCCTTCATGTTGACCTATACGGGTAAATGAAAATCGAGCTCAAAATCAAACAAGGTTGGTGCTCGATACTTGAAACTACACATTCTCAATCAGTTATATGTGGGGACTCTCTAGTTTCTTCCTAGTGAAATTTTCCCAAAGCTAAAGATGCAAAAACAACTTTATCCGAGAGTACTGTAGGAGACAACAGGGAAAATACATGCACTGAACTACCTCCCCAAATTATTTGGCCAGATTTCTTTGATACTGCATAAGATTCATCTATTAGCTTTCCCCACTAAGCTCCCTTAATTTGGGACTTCTATGATAAAAGTTTCTCTAAACAGATTAGTGTTAGTTTTATGGTTAGTATAAGGGCTAGGTTTAAATCTAGTGTTAGGGTTAGAGTCATGTATCTCTGATACTGGGCACAATTAACCTTTTACATTGCCTCACAATGTCCCCTGGTTTGTGCCTTCTTATTTCAATGGTTTGCTGTCAGGAACAGTTTGTATTTAGGGTTTCACTTTATTTTTGAACTATTTTGGTGAAGAGAAATGGAGCAAGAAATCGGTGTTGGTTCTAGCTGCTTGAAACTGCACACACTCAATCAGTTCTCTGTGGGCACTCTCTGGTTTGTTCCTTGTGAAAGTTGCCCTCAGCTGAAACATGCAAAGAAACTTTATCCCAGAGCACTTTTAGAAAAAAAAAAGGAAATATGCATGTACTGAATCACTTCCCCCAAATATTTGCTCAGATTTCTTTGATACTGTGCAGGATTCATCTGTTTGCTTTCCCCACTAGGCTCCCTTAGTTTGGGACTTCTATGATCAAAGGTTCTCTAAACAGCCTAGGGTTAGCTGTAGGGTTAGGATTAAGGATAGATTAAGAGCTAGTGTTAGGTTTACAGTTGTTTTGTTCAAATTTCTTTGATACTAGGCAGGATTTATTTTTTACCTAGCCTTACTATGTTACCCAGGTTTGGACCTTCTAGGTTCACTAATTTTCTGTCAGTATTTCAGTTTTTATTTTAAGGTTTCACTTCATTTTGACTTAGGAGCTGGAAGTCAAACATGGTTTTTATACAATCCTCTTGAAACTTCACACACTCAATCAGTTCTGTGAGAAGGCTCTGGTTTTATCCTTCAGAAAGTATCCCAAAAATGAAGCATGAAAAAAAAAAAAAAAAAAAAAAAAAAAAAAAAAAAAAAAAAACTCTATGTGAGAGAATTTTTGGAGACAACAGGAAAATATGCATGTACTAAACTACCTCCCCGAATCATTTGGTAAGATTTCTTTGATACTGGGCAAGATTCATCTGTTAGCTTTCCCCAGTAGGCTCCTCAACTTTGAGACTTCTATGATCAAAGTTTCTCTAAACAGGTTAGGTTTAGGCTTATGGTTAGAATTTGGTCTAATATTAGGGTTAGAGTTTGTCTTGTTCAAATTTATTTGATACTGGGAAGGATACATTTTTACTTAGCCTTACTATGTTCCCCAGGTTTCAGTCTTCTAGGTTCAATTCTTTGCTGACAGGAACAATTTGTATTTTACAGATTCACTTCATTTTGACCTACATGGGTAAATGGACATGTGGCTGGAAATCAAACAAGGTTGGTGCTAACCGCTTGAAATTTCACACACTCAATCAG
The DNA here is from genome assembly GCF_047511675.1 of Marmota flaviventris. Lineage (NCBI taxonomy): Eukaryota > Metazoa > Chordata > Mammalia > Rodentia > Sciuridae > Marmota > Marmota flaviventris. The sequence goes on from NC_092510.1 coordinate 14,340,935, forward strand.
TTCTCTGTGTGCACTCTTTGGTTTGTTCTTTGTGAAATTAATAATAAGCTGAAGCATGGAATACAAATTTATCTGAGAATACTTTAGGAGAAAACAGGGAAATATGAATGTACTGAAATAGCTCCACCAATTATTTTGGCAGATTTCTTTGTAACTGCCCATTATTCATCTGTAAGCTTGAGAAACTAGACTCCCCAATTTTGAAACTTGTATGATCAAAGGTTCTCTAAACAGATTAGGGTTAGGGTTAGAGTTAGTGTTAGGACTAGGTTTAGACCAGGTGTTAGGGTTAGAGCTTGTTTTTTTTTTTTTTTTTTTTTTTTTAATTTTATGATATTGGGCGGGATTCAACTTTTTGCTATTTTTACTATACTCCAAATTTTTGGGCCTCCTATATAAAAGGGTTTTCTCTCAGAACAGTTTCAATTTTCATGTTTCTCTCGTTTTTGCCCTATGGAAGTGAATGGAAATGAAGTTGGAAATCAAACATGGTTTGTGCTTGATGCTTGAAACTTCACACACTCAATCAGTTCTCAGTGAGCATTCTGTGGTTTGTTTCCTGTGAAGTATTCCTAAGCTGAAGTAGAAAGACACAACTTTAACTCTGAGTGCTTTAGGAGCAAACAGAATAAACATGTACTGAAATAGCTTTGAATTTTTTTGGTAAAATTATTTTGATCCTGTACAGGTTTTATCCTTTACCTAGCCTTAGTAGACTCCCATATTTGGGCCTTCAAGATTCAATGGTTCAGTGTCAGAAACAGTTTGAAATTTTAGGTTTCTCTTCAGTATGGCCTATAGGTGTGAATAAAAATGGAGCTGGAAATCAAATAGGGTTGTTGCTAGCTGCATGAAACTTCACACACTCAATCATTTCACTGTGGGCATGCACTGGTTTGTTCCTTGTGAAAGTACCTTAAGCTGAAACATGAAAAAAAAAAAAAAAAAAAAAAACAACAAAACAATTTATCCAAGAGCACTTTAGGAGAAAACAGGGGAAATAGGCATGTTCTGAAATACCTCCCCTATTTCTTGGTCAGATTTATTTTTTATACTGGGCAGGATTCATATGTTACTTTGCCCTACTAGGTACCCCATGTTTGGGACTTTTATGATCAAGCTCTATTAACAGGAAAAGCTTAGTTTTAGGATTAGGGTTAGGGCTAGGGTTATAACTAATGTTCAGGTTAGAGTTAGTTTTGTTAAAATTATTTTGATACCGGTCAGGATTCATCTTTTACCTAGCATTACCATTTTCCCCAGGTTTGGGTCTTCTTGGTTCAAGGTTTGCTGTCAGGAACAGTTTGTGTTTTAAGGTTTCACTTCATCTTGACTTCTATGGGTTAGGTTTAGGGTTAGGCCTATGGCTCAGTTTTGTTTTAAGGCTAGGTCTATGTTTAGGGCTAGATTTTGAATTAGTGTTAGGTTAGGGCTAGTGTTAGGGTGAAGTTTAGGCTTAAGGTTAGGGTTAAATTTAGAGTTAGGGTTAGATCCAGGGCTAGGGTTAGGGCTAGGATTAGTGTTATGGTAAGGAATAGGGTTAGAAATAGGGAAATGGCTAGGACAAGAGTTAGATTTAGACTTAAGACTAGGCCTAGATTAGGGTTAGGGTTATGGTTAAATTAGGGCTAGGATTAGAGCTCAGGTAAGTGTTAGGTTAGGCCTAGGGGTAGTGCTAGGTTTAGGATTAGCATTGGGGTTAGTATAAATTTTAGCAGAATGGGTGTGGTTATAGCTATCTTTAGGTCTAGGGTGAGGGTTAGGGTTAGGATTAAAGCTAGGTTTAGTGCTAGGGTTTCTGTTAGATTTAGGGCTAGAACTAGGGCTAGGGCTAATGTCAGGTCAAGGTTTATGATTAAGGATCATTTTAGGGTTAGGTTATGACTAGGTCTAGCATCAGATCTATGTTTAGGGAAAGGGTCAGGTTTACAGATAGGGATAATATTAAGTTTATGGTCAGGGTTAGCATTTGATTTATGTCAAAGTTTAGGGTAGAAGTTGAATTAGTGTTAGGTTTAGGCTTAGGGTTAGGGTAATAGACAAGGATAGGTTAAGGTTTCAGTTAAGGCTTAGAGTAATGGATGGTTTAGGTTTAGCAATAGGGTTAAGGTTAGCATTAGGGTTAGGTTCATGTTTAGTGTAATGGGTAGATTTAGAGCTAGGGTTAGGGATAGATTATTGTTTGGATTAAGTCCAGGATTAGAGTTAGGTTTAGGGATAGGGCTAGGGTTTCGTTTAGGGTAACATTAGGTTTATGGCTAGGGTTATGTTTATGTTATGGTAAGGGCTAGTGTTTGAGCTAGGGTTAGGGCTAGGGTGTGTAGTCTAGGGTTTACGTTTAGTCTAGGATTATGTTTATGGTTATGGTGTGGTTTAGGGTTAGGGTTATGGCTAAAGTATTCATTAGAGTGCAGGCTAGGTTTAGGGTAATGGATAATGTTAGATTTAGGGTTATTGTTAGTGTTAGGGTTAGGGTATGGATTAGGGCTAGTTTTAGGTTTAGGTTTAGTGTAAGGCTTAATGTTTCAGCTAGGGTTAGGAATATGGTGAGGTTTATGTTTATGGTTATGTCTTGGATTACTTTTATGGTTATGGTTAGGTTTAATGTTAGGGATATCATTATAATTAGGGTTAGGGTAATTGACCAGGATAGAACTAAATTTTGGGATAGGATTAAGGTTAGGATTAGAGCTAGGATTAGGGTTAGGTTTTAGGATAGGGCTAGCATAATAAGGGTTTGCCTTTGAGCTAGGGTTAGTTCTAATGCAAGGTATAGTGTTAGGGTTAGTTTTAGGGCTAGGGTAAGGCTTAGGTTTATGCTTAGGGCTAAGTTTAGGCCTAGGATTATGGCTACGTTTTGAGTTAGGTTTAGGGTTAGGGTTAGGACTATGGTTAGGGCTAGGGCTAATGTTAGGGTTAAGATTAGGGTTAAAGCTTTGGTAAGGGCTAGATTTATGTTTATTGCTAGTATTAGGTTTAGGATTATGGCTAGGTCTAGTGTTAGGACTAGTTTTTGGTTTAGAGTCAGGTTTAGAGATAGGTTAATGTTAGGTTCAGTGTCAGTTTTCAGGATAGGGTCAGGGTTAGGGTTAGAGCCAGAATTAGGACTAGTATTAGTTCTAGGTGTAGGGTAAGTGTATAGATTAGGTTAAGGGTTATTGTTAGGGCTAGAGCTAGGATTTTTTTTAGGTCTAGTGCTACAATTATTGCTATATTTAGTTTTAGTTTTGAGTCTAGATCTAGTTTTAAGGTTAAGTATAGGAATAAGGTTGGCAGTAGGGCTAGTGTTAGGGTTTGGTTTAGGGTTAGGGTCAGGTTTAGACCTAGGCTTACTATTATGATAAGAATAAGGGTCAGGGTTAGGGTTAGAACTAGAATAAGGGCGAGGGTTAGGGCTAGTGTTTAAGTTAGGCTAAGGATTAGGGTTAGGACTAGGGTTAGCATTTGGTTTAGGGTTTGGCTTAGGTTAAGTGATATGGTTAGAACTAGAGTTAGGGCTAGCGTTAGAGTTAGAGTGAGGGCTAGTGTTGGGGTTAAGATTAGGGTTAAAGCTCAGGTTAGGGCTCATATTAGGGCTAGGTTTTGGATTAAGTTAGGGATAGGGTAAGGTTTCTGGCTAATATACCTACTAGGGTTAAAATTAGGGCTAGTTTTAGGGTTAGTATTAGGGCTAGATCTAGTGTTATGTTTAGGGTTATGTTTAGGGTGATGTTTAAAGCTAGGGTTCATGTTATCATCAGAATCAGGGTCAGGGTTAGTTTTAGGGTTCTGCTTAAAACTCGAATTAGGGCTAGGGTTAGGGCTAGGTTTAGGGTCAGGGTTTGGTTTGGGTTAAGGGTTAGGGTTAGGGATATGGCTCAGTTTTGTATTAGGGCTAAGGCTAGAATTAGGGCTAGTTTTAGAAGTAGCATTAGGATTAGGGTAGGGATAGGGTTAGGTTTAGGCTTAGGCTTTGCATTAGGGTTAGATTTAGAGTTAGAGTTAGAACAAGGGTTAGGGCTAGGGCTAAGAAAATGGCTAGGCTTAGGCCTCGGGTTAGGTCTAGGTTTATAGTTCCAGTAACGGATAGGGTTAGAACTAGTTTTAGTACTATGGAAAGAGTTAGAATTAATCTTAGGGCTAGGGTTAGGGTTAGGGTTAAGGTATAGAGCTAAATTATGTCTAAGTTTAGGGCTAGGGTTGGTTTTAATTTGGGCCTAGGTTTAAAGTTAGGGTTATGATCAAGGCTATGTTTATGGCTAATATTGGCTACGGTTTGCATTCAGGTTAGGGCTAGGATTATGCCTAGGACTAATGTCAGGTCTAGTGTTATGGTTATGGATAGTTTTAGGGTTAGGTATTGGCTAGCTCTAATATAAGAGTTAGGTTTAGGGTAAGGGTCAGGTTTAGAACTAGGAGAATTATTAGGGTCAGGGTCAGGGTCAGGGTTTGGGTTTGTTTTAGACTTGAGTTTAGGGTTAATGCTCAAATTAGCATTAGGCACAGGGTTAGGGAAATGATAGGGTTAGATTTAGGGTTCACGTTAGGTTTAATGTAATTGATATGGTTGGGGTTAGCAACAGGGTTAGGGTTAGGCCTAGGGTTAGCATTAGGGAAAGGGTTATGTTTAGGGTAATGTATATTGTTAGAGTTAAGGTTAGGACTAGAGTTCTGGTTAGGGTTAGGTATTGAGATATGGTTAGGCCTAGAGTTAGCATTAGGGTATGGGTTATGGTTAGGGTAATGGATACAGTTAGAGCTAAGGTTACAGCTAGACTTATGGTTGGAATTATGTCTTGAGTTAGTGTTAGAGTATGGGTTAGAACTAGGATTAGTGTTAGGGTTATGTTTAGCATAAGGGTTAGGTTCTGAACTATGGTTAGGTGTAGAGCAAGGGATAGGTTCTGGGTCATGTCTAGGGATAGGATTACGGTAGGTTTAGTGTTAGGGTTAGGATTAGGGGAATGGTTATAATTAGGGTTAGGGTTAGGGTTAGGGGATTAAATACAGTTATATGTAGGCTTAGGGTTAGGAATAGGGTTAGATTTAAGTTTAGGTTTAGGGTAAGTTCTATGGTTATGTTTAGGTTTATGGTAAGGTTTAGGGTTTGAGCTATGGTTAGGACTATAGAGAGTATTAGTTTAGGGTTAGGTCTAGGGTTTGTTTTCTGTTTAGGGTTAGGATTATGCTTAGGTTTAAGGCTAGGTTTACAATTAGGTTTTGTGTTAGGTTTAGGATAATGGGTAGGTTTAGGGCTAGGGTTAGGGATAGAGTTAAGGTTAGGATTAGGACTAGGTTTAGGGTTAGATTTAGTGATATTTCTAGGTTTATGTTTATGGTAAGGGTTAGGCTTTGAGCTAGGATTAGGACTAAGTTTAGGATTTTGGTTAGGCTAAATATTAGGGATAGGTCTAGTGTTACCAATAGGGTTAGGTTTTTACATAGGGTAAGGGATAGCCTCAGAACTAGAGCTAGAATGAGGGCTAGGGTCAAGACTATTAATAAGTTTAGGATTTTCATTAGCCTAAGGATTAGGGATAGGTCTAGGGTTAGCATTAAGTTTAGGGTTTCACCTAGGGTAAGGGATTGCCTTAGAGCTAGGGTTAAAGCTAGAGTTAGTGTTAGGGTTAGGGTTATGTTTGGGTTAGGTCTAGGGTTAGGGTTAGGGTTATGCTTAGGGCTATGTTAAGGCCTAGGATTAGCTCTAGGTTTTGTGTTAGGTTTAGGCCTAGGGTTAAGACTGTGGGTAATGTAAGAGCTAGGGTTATGATTAGGGCTAGTTTTAGGGATAGGGTTATGCTTAGGTCTAGTGTTAGGTTTAGGTTTTCATTTAGGGTCAGGTTTAGAAGTAGGTTTAGTGTTAAAGGCAGAGGCAGTATTTGGGTTAGAGTTCAAGTTAGGATTACAACCAATATTAGGACTAGGTTTAGGTCTAGTGATAGGGTTAGTGTTTTTGTTAGAATAAGGGTTATTGTTAGGCCTAAGACTAGGTTTTTGTTTAGGGTTAGGGCTAGATTTAGGATTAGGTTTAAGTCTAGGGCTAGTGTTAGGTTTTGGTCTAGTGTTAGGGTCTGGTTTAGAAGTAGAGTTTAGGGTCAGAATAAGAGTCAGGGTTAGTGTTAGGGTTTGGGATAGAATTAGAGCTAGAATGAGGGCTTAGTTCAGGACTATTAATTGGGTCAGGACTTTGGTTAATCTAAGGAGTAGGAATAGGTCTAGGTTTACCATTAGCATTAGAGTTTCACTCAGTGTAAGGAATAGGGTTCGAGCTAGGGTTAGGGCTAGAGTTATGGTATGGTTATGGTTAAAGCTAGGTTAAGGGATCAGATTAGGGCTAGTCTTTGTGTTAGCATTAGGACTAGAGTTAGAGCAATCGCTAATATAAGAACTAGGGTTACAATTAGGGTTAGTTTTAGGGTTAGGGGTATGGGTAGTTTTAGTATTAGGTTTAAGTTTAAGGTTAAGGTGATATTTAGAGCTAGGTTTAGTTTTAGGATGTGAGTCAGGGTCAGGGTGAGGGTTAGGACTCAAATAAGTGCTAGGGTTACTGTTATGTTTTGGTTTAAGTTTAGGATAGTATTTTGAGCTAGGGTGAGTTTAGCATATGAGTCAGTGTCAGGTATAGTTTTAAGGTTAGGTTTAGGACTCAAATTCACACTAAGTTTAGGTATAGGTGTAGTGTTAATGTTTGGTTTAAGTTAAAGATTAGGGTTAGGGCTATTACTCAGTTTTGTTTTACTGCTAGGGGTAGGGTTAGGGTAGTTTTATGATTAGTGTTAGGATAAGATTTAGTGTTTGTGTGAGGCTTAGGCTTAGAGTTAGAGGTAGAACTAAAGATTGGACAAGGGTTAGGGCTAGGGTTATGATTATGGAAAGGGATAGGATTAGAACTAGTGATAGTGCTAGTGTGTGAATTATTGTTAGTCTTAGGAGTAAGGATATTGTTAGGATTAGGGATAAGGCAAAATTAGTAATAGGATTAGTTCTATGGTTAGTGTTCAGTTTAAGCGTAGAGTTAGGGTTAGATTTAGGATTAAATTTAGAGTAAGGGATGGTGTTATATATAGGTTTAGAGGTAGGGTCATGTTTAAAATAAGGGTTAGGATTAGGGTTATGATTAAACTAGGTTTAGCGCTAAGATGAAGTCTAGGGTTTGTTTTAGCTTTAGGGCTGGGATTAGTAGAATGGCTAATTTCAAGTCTAGAATTATGTTTAAAGATATCTTTAGGGTCAGGATTATGGCTACGTCTAGTGTAAGGTTTAGGTTTAGGGTTAGGGTCAGGTTTAGGGCTAGGTGTATTATTAAGGTGACGGTCTAGTTTAGGGTTTGGGATAGATTAAGGCTTAAAGTTAGGGATCTAATTAGTATATTGGTAAGTGTTAGGGTAATGACAGGCTTAGAATTAGGGTTTATGTTAGGTTTAGGGAAATGGATAGGGATAGGAGTGGAGATATGGTTAGGTTTTGGCCTGGGGTTAGCATTAGGTTTAAGGTTATGGTAATGGATAATGTTAGGGCTACAGCTATTGTTATGATTAGGGCTAGGGCTAGGGTTAGGGTTAAAGATTGGTTAGGGGTCAGATTAGGGCTGGATTTGGGGTTAAATTAGTGCTAGGGTTAGGGTTATGGATAATGTAAGTACAAGGGTTATGATCAGGGCTAATTTTAGGATTAAGATTAGGGCTAGGTTTAGTGTTAGGGGTAGTGTTAGGATTAGGGTGATCATTAGAGCTAGGGTTAGTGTTATTGTCAGAGTCAGGGTCACGGTTAGTTTTGGGGTTCAGCTTAAATCTCAGTTAGGGGTAGGTGTATGGTTAAGGTTTGGTTTATTTTAAGTTTTGGGGATAGAGTTTATGGCTCATTTATTTTTAGGGTTGGGGCTAGAATTAGGGCTAGTTTTAGGATTAGTATTTTAGGTTATGGCTAGGTCTAGTGTTAGGTTTAGATTTTCTGGTAAGGTCAGCTTTAGAGGTAGGTTTACTCTTAAAGGCTGGGTCAGTGTTTGGGTTAGAGTTAGAGTTAGAGTTAGGGTTAAAGCCAGAATGAGAGCTAGGTTTAGGTCTAGGGGTAGGGTTAGTGTTTGTGTTAGGTTAAGGGTTACTTTAAGGGATATTTATAGGTTTTTGTTTAGTTCTAGGACTAGGTTTAAGGCTAGATTTAGTATTAGGTGCAGGTCTATGACTAGTGTTAGGGTTTGGTCTAGGGTTAGGGTAAGGTTTAGACCTAGGGTTAGTGTTAGAGTCAAAATAATGGTCAGTGTTAGCATTAAGGTTTGGGATAGGTTTAGAGCTAGAGTGAGGGTAGGGTTATGACTATTAATAGGTTTAGGTTTTGGTTAGCTTAAGGATTAGGGATAGGTCTAAGGTTAACTTCAGGGATAGGGTTTCACTTTGGGTAAGGGATAGCCTTAGAGTTAGGGTTAGGGCTAGAGTAAGGTTTAGAGTTAGGGTTAAATCTTGTTTTTGTTTTAGGGTTAGAGTTAATCTTATGGCAATGGCTAATATAAGAAATAGGGTTAAAATTAGGTTTAGGGTTAGGGGTAGGTCTAGTGTTAGGGTTAGGTATAAGGTTAAGGTGATATTTATAGCTAGGGTTACTATTAGGATATGAATCAGAGACTGTGTTAGTTTTAGGGTTAGGGTTAGGACTCAAATAAGGGCTAGGATTACTGTTAGGTTTCAGTTTAATGTGAGGGCAGGGTTTAGAGCTATGGTGACTATTAGGATATGAGCCAGCATCAGGGTTAGTTTTAGGGTTAGTGTTATTACTTGAATTTATGCTGGGTTACTCTTAGGGTTCGGTTTAAGTTTATTGTGGTGTTTAGAGCTAGAGTGAGTGTTAGGATATGTTTCAGGGTCAGAGTTATTTTAAGGTTAAAGTTAGGGTTAGGTCTAAGTGTAGTGTTAGGGTTTGGTTTAAGTTAAGGTTTAAGGTTAGAACTATTGCTGAGTTTTTGTTTTGTTTTTTTTAAAGAGAGAGGCACACAAACACACACACAGAGAGAGAGAGAGAGAGAGAGAGAGAGAGAGAGAGAGAGAGAATTTTTAAATATATATATTTTTAAACTTTTTTTAGTTTTTGGTGAACACAACATTTTTTTTCCAATTTTATTTTTATGTGGTGCTGGGGATCGAACCGAGCATCCCGCGCATGTCAGATAAATGCGCTACTGCTTGAGACACATCCCCAGCACCTATTTCTCAGTTTTGTTTTAGTCCTAGGTTTAGGGTTAGGGCTAGTTATATGATTAGATTTAGGGTTATGGCTAGTGTTTGTGTTAGGCTTAGCCTTAGGGTTAGGTTAAGATTTGGAATTAGGGTTAGATCTAGGGTTAGGGCTAGGTCTAAGGATAGGGCAAAGTTTAGGGCTAGGTTTAGGGTTATGGTAAGGGATAGGGATAGAACTAGGGATAAGGCTAGGCCATGAGTTAGAGTTAGTCTTAGGGCTAGGGTTATGGTTAGTTTTAGGGATAGGGCTAATCAGGGCAAGGATTATAACTAGGGTTAGTGTTCAGCTTAGGCCTAGCATTAGGGCTAGGGTTAGGGTTAAGATTAGGGTAAAAGATGTGTTATAGCTAGGTTTAGATGTAGAGTGAGTGTTAGAATTAGGATTAGGGCTAGAGTTAGGGTGAGGGTTATAATTAAGGCTAGGTTTAGGGCTAGGGTGAGGGCTAGGGTTTCTTGTAGGTTTAGGTCTAAAATTAGGGCTAGGGATAATGTCAGGTCTAGTTTTACAGTTAGGAGTATATTTAGGATTAGGTCTATTTATTGGTCTGTTGTAAAGGTTAGGATTACGGTAAGGGTAAGTTTTAGAGCTACGCTATTTTTAAGTTCAGGGTCAGGGTTAGGGCTTGTTTTAGGTTAAAGTTAAAAGATAAGGCTCAAATGAGCATAAGGGTAAGAGTTAGGTTTAGGGTAATGGGTAGGGTTAGATTTAGGGTTTAGGGTAGGCTTAGGGTAATGGAGATATTTAGGGTTTGTGAGAGGTTTAGGGTTAGGCCTAGGGTTAGCACTAGGAATAGGGTTATCATAAGAATAAAATATAGGGTTAGAGCTAGGGTTAAGCCTAGGGTTATGGTTAGGATTAAGGATAGAGTTAAGGTTAGGGTTTGGTTTAGGGCTAGTAAATCTAGCTTAGAGTAGTGTTATGGTTAGGTTTAGGGTAAATATAAAGTTTTTAGCTAGGGTTAATTCTAGGAAGAGTGATAAGGTTAGTTTTAAGTCTAGGGTTAGGGTTATAGTTATGGTCAGGTTTAGGTTTAGGGTTAAGTCTAGGATTTTCATTAGAGGTAGGTTTAGGTTTAGGTTAATAGATTGCGTTAGATGTAAGGTTAGGTTTAGCTTTAAGTTTTGTTTTAGAACTAGGTTTTCTATTGGGTTTAGGGTAAGGGTTAGGGTTTGAGTTAGGGTTAGGATTATGACAAGGGTTAGGTTTAGGGTTAGGTCTAGAATTATGTTTATGATTTGTGTTAGGGTTTTGGTTAGGGTTAGGGCTAGGGTTATCATTAGGTTTATGGTTAGAGTTAGGGTAATGGCTAGGGTTAGCACTAAAATTAAAGTTAGGATTAGGGCTAGGGTTAGGGTTATTGTTAGGGATAAGTCTAGGGTTAAGTTTAGGTCAAAGATTAGGCTTTGAGCTATGCTTAGGTCTAAGGTGAGCATTAGGCCTAAGGTTAGTGTTAGGGTTAGGGTTTGGGTTATGCTTACAGTAGGTCTAGGTCTTCAATTAGGACTAGGTTTTGTGTTAGGTTTAGGTCAATGGTTAGTGCTATGGATAATGTGAGATCTAGGGTTCTAATTACGGCAGGATTTAGAGTAAGGGTTATGGATAGGTCTAGTGTTAGGTTTAGATTTTGGTTTAGGGTCGGTTTTAGACCTAGGTTTAGTGTCAGTGTCAGGGTCAATGTTCAGCTTAGATTTCGGGTGAAAGAAAAAATTAAGAGTAGAGTTTGGTCTAGGGGTAGTGTTATTGTTTGGTTTAGGTTAAGGGTTATTGTTAGGTCTAGGATTAAGTTTTTTTTTTTAATTTTTTATTGTTGGATGTTCAAAACATTACATAGTTCTTGACATATCATATTTCACACTTTGATTAAAGTGGGTTATGCATTCCTATTTTTACCCCTTATACAGATTGCAGAATCACATCTTTTACACATCCAATGATTTACATATTGCCATACTAGTGTCTGTTGTATTCTGCTGATTTTCCTATCCTCTACTATCCCCCCTCCCCTCCCCTCCCCCTCCCCTCCCCTCCCCTCTTCTCCCTCTACCCCATCTACTGTAATTCATTTCTCCCCCTTGTTTATTTTTTTCCCTTTCCCCTCATTTCCTCTTGTATGTAATTTTGTATAACCATGAGGGTCTCCTTCCATTTCCATGCAATTTCCCTTCTCTCTCCTTTTCCCTCCCACCTCTCATCCCTGTTCAATGTTAATCTTCTTCTCATGCTCATCCTCCCTACTCTATTCTTAGTTACTCTCCTTATAACAAAGAAGGCATTTGGCATTTGTTTTTTAGGGATTGGCTGGCTTCACTTAGCATAATCGTATCTAATGCCATCCATTTCCCTGCAAATTCCATGATTTTGTCATTTTTTAATGCAGAGTAATACTCCATTGTGTATAAATGCCACATTTTTTTTATCCATTCGTCTATTGAAGGGAATCTAGGTTGGTTCCACAGTCTTGCTATTGTGAATTGTGCTGCTATGAACATCGATGTAGCAGTGTCCCTGTAGCATGCTCTTTTTAGGTCTTTAGGGAATAGTCCGAGAAGGGGAATAGCTGGGTCAAATGGTGGTTCCCTTCCCAGCTTTCCAAGAAATCTTCATACTGCTTTCCAAATTGGCTGCACCAATTTGCAGTCCCACCAGCAATGTACAAGTGTACCCTTTTCCCCACATCCTCGCCAGCACTTGTTGTTGTTTGACTTCATAATGGCTGCCAATCTTACTGGAGTGAGATGGTATCTTAGGGTGGTTTTGATTTGCATTTCTCTGACTGCTAGAGATGGTGAGCAATTTTTCATGAACTTGTTGATTGATTGTATGTCCTCCTCTGAGAAGTGTCTCTTCAGGTCGTTGGCCCATTTATTGATTGTGTTATTTCTTATTGTTTATTTTATTTTATTTTTTTGAGTTCTTTCTGTACTCTGGATATTAGGGCTCTATCTGAAGTGTGAGGAGTAAAGATTTGTTCCCAGGATGTAGGCTCCCTATTTACCTCTCTTATTGTTTCTTTTGCTGAGAAAAACTTTTTAGTTTGAGTAAGTCCCATTCTTTGATTCTAGTTATTAACTCTTGTGCTATGGGTGTCCTATTGAGGAATTTGGAGCCCGACCCCACAGTATGTAAATCATAGCCAACTTTTTCTTCTATCAGACACAGAGTCTCTGATTTGATATCAAGCTCCTTGATCCATTTTGAGTTATCTTTTATGCATGGTGAGAGAATGGGATTCAGTTTCATTTTGTTGTATATGGATTTCCAGTTTTCCCAGCACCATTTGTTGAAGATGCTATCCTTCCTCCATTGAATGCTTTTAGCCCCTTTATCAAATATAAGATAGTTGTAATTTTGTGGATTGGTTTATATGTCCTCTATTCTGTACCATTGGTCCACCCGCCTGTTTTGGTACCAGTACCATGCTATTTTTGTTACTATTGCTCTGTAGTATAGTTTGAGATCTGGTATCACTATACCACCTGATGCACACTTCATGCTTAGAGTTGTTTTTGCTATTCTGGTTCTTTTATTTTTCCATATGAATTTTATAATTGCTTTATCTATTTTTACAAGAAATGGTGTTGGGATTTTGATTGGCATTGCATTAAACCTATAGAGAACTTTTTATAATATCTCCATTTTGATGATGTTAGTTCTGCCTATCCATGAACAGGGTATATTTTTCCATCTTCTAAGATCTTCTTGTATTTCTCTCTTTAGGGTTCTGTAGTTTTCATTGTATAAGTCTTTCACCTCTTTTGTTAGGTTGATTCCCAAGTATTTTATTTATTGTTTTTTTGAGGATATTGTGAATGGAGTGGTTGTCCTCATTTACATTTTGAAGATTTGTCGCTGATATGCAGGAATGCCTTTGATTTATGCATGTTGATTTTATATCCTGCCACTTTGCTGAATTCATTTATTAGTTCTAGTAGTTTTTTTGTAGACCCTTTTGGGTCTTCTAGGTATAGAATCATGTCTTCCGCAAATGGTGATAATTTAAGTTCCTTTTTTCCTATTTGTATGCCTTTAATTTCTTTCGTCTGTCTAATTGCTCTGGCCAGTGTTTCGAGAACTATATTGAATAGAAGTGGTGATAGAGGGCATCCCTGTCTTGTACCAGATTTTAGAGGGAATGCCTTCAATTTTTCTCCATTCAGAATGATGCTAGCCTGAGGCTTAGCATAGATAGCTTTTACAATGTTCAGGTAAGTTCCTGTTATCCTTAGTTTTTCTAATGTTTTGAACATAAAGGGATGCTGTACTTTGTCGAATGCTTTTTCTGCATCTATCGAGATGATCATATTGTTCTTATCTTTGAGTCTATTTATGTGGTGAATAACATTTATTGATTTTCGTATATTGAACCAGCCTTGCATCCCAGGGATGAATCCTACTTGATCATGGTGCACATTTTTTTTTGAAAAGTTTTTGTATCCGATTCGCCAGAATTTTATTGAGGATATTTGCATCTAGGTTCATTAGAGATATTGGTCTGTAGTTTTCTTTCTTTGAAATGTCTTTTTCTGGTTGTGGAATCAGGGTGATGTTGGCCTCGTAGAATGAATTTGGAAGTTCTCCCTCTTTCTCTATTTCCTGAAATAGCTTGAAAAGTATTGGTATTAGTTCTTCTTTAAAGGTTTTGTAAAACTCTGCTGTATATGCATCCAGGCCTGGGCTTTTCTTAGTTGGTAGTCTTTTGATGGCTTCTTCTATTTCCTCAATTGTTATTGGTCTGTTTAGGTTGTCTATATCCTCCTGACTCAATCTGGGCAGATCATATGACTTAAGAAATTTATTGATGCCTTCACTATCCTCTATTTTATTGGAGTACAAGGATTCAAAATAATTTCTAATTATCTTCTGTATTTCTGAAGTGTCTGTTGTGATATTGCCTTTTTCATCCCGTATGCTAGTAATTTGAGTTCTCTCTCTTCTTCTCTTTGTTAGCATGGCTAAGGGTCTGTCGATCTTATTTATTTTTTCAAAGAACCAACTTTTAGTTTTGTCAATTTTTTCAATTGTTTCTTTTGTTTTGATTTCATTAATTTCAGCTCTGATTTTAATTATTTCTTGCCTTCTACTTCTTTTGTTGTTCTTTTGCTCTTCTTTTTGTAGGATTTTGAGATGAAGTGTGAGATTATTTATTTGTTGTTTTTTTTTCTTTTTTTAAGAAATGAACTCCAAGCAATGAATTTTCCTCTTAGAACTGCTTTCATTGTGTCCCATAGATTCCGATATGTTGTGTCTGTGTTTTCATTTGTCTCTAAGAATTTTTTAATACCTCCTTGATGTCTTCTATAACCCATTGATCATTCAGTAACCTATTGTTCATTCTCCAAGTGATGCATGATTTTTCCTTCCTTCTTTTGTCGTTGATTTCCAGTTTCATTCCATTATGATCAGATAATATACATGGTATTATCTCTACTCCTTTATTTTGTCTAAAAGTTGCCCTGTGACATAATATATGATCTATTTTTGAGAAGGATCCATGTGCTGCTGAGAAAAAAGTGTAACTGCTTGTTGTTGGGTGGTATATTCTATATATGTCTATTAAGTCTAGGTTATTAATTGTATTATTGAGTTTTATAGTTTTTTTATTCAACTTTTGTTGGAAGATCTGTCCAGTGGTGAGAGAGGTGTGTTGACATCTCCCATAATTATTGTGTGGTGGTCTATTAGATTCTTGTACTTGAGAAGAGTTTGTTTGATGAACATAGCTGCACCATTGTTTGGGGCATATATATTTATGATTGTTATGTCTTGCTGATGTATGGTTCCCTTGAGCGGTATGTAGTGTCGCTCTTTATCCTTTTTGATTAACTTTGCCTTGAAATCTATTTTATTTGATATAATATGGACACTTCTGCTTGTTTCCAAAGTCCATATGAGTGATATGATTTTCCCCAACCTTTCACCTTTTGTGTCTTTCCCTATCAAATGCGTCTCCTATAGGCAGCATATTGTTGGATCTTTTTTTTTTTTTTATCCATTCTACTAGCCTGTGTCTCTTAATTGGTGAGTTTAAGACATTAAAATTTAGGGTTATTATTAAGATATGGATTGTTCTGCAAACCATATTTGTTTCTTTATGTTACGTAACATGTTTTTTTTTTCCTCTTTGATTATTTTTCCCTTTACTGTAGTACCTTCCACTGTTGGTTTTCATTGTTATTTTCCATTTCCTCTTCCTGTAATGTTTTGCCAAGGATGTTTTGAAGAGATGGTTTTCTAGCTGCAAATTCTTTTAACTTTTGTTTATTGTGGAAGGTTTTAATTTCATCTTCCATCCTGAAGCTTAAGTTTGCTGGATACACAATTCTTGGTTGGAACCCATTTTCTTTCAGTGTTTGAAATATGTTGTTCTAGGATCTTCTAGCTTTCAGAGTCTGTGTTGAAAAATCAGCTGTTATCCTGATTGGTTTACCCCTTAATGTAATCTGCTTCCTTTCTTTTGTAGCTTTTAAAATTCTCTCCTTATTCTGTGTGTTGGGCATCTTCATTATAATGTGTTTAGGTGTGGATCTCTTATGATTTTGCACAATCGGCGTCCTGTAGGCTTCTAGGATTTGGGATTCTGTCTCATTCTTCAAGTCTGGGAAGTTTTCTCATATTATTTCATTGAACAGTTGCTCATTCCTTTGGTTTGGACCTCTTTACCTTCCTTTATCCCAATGGCTCTTAAGTTTGGTCTCTTTATGTTACCCATATTTCTTGGATGTTCTGATCATGGTTTCTTAACAGTCTTGCCGAGCTGTCTATGTTCTTTTCAAGTTGAAATACTTTGTCTTCATTGTGTGATGTTCTATCTTCTAAGTGTTCTACTCTGCTGGTAGTATTCTCATTTGAGTTTTTAATTTGGTTTATTGCTTCCTGCATTTCTAGGATTTCTGTTTGTTTTTTTATAACCTGTATCTCCCTGTATAGTTGATCTTTTGCTTCTTGGATTTGTTTATGTAATTCATTGTTGAAGTGATCTTTCATTGTCTGATTTTGCTGTCTAATGTCTTCCTTGAGACTCCAGATCATCTGAAGCATGTAAATCCTGAATTCTTTATCTGACATTCCATCTGCTGCAGCTATTACCTCTTCTAAAGTTGAGTTGACCTGCATTGCTTGTGGACCTTTCTCTCCTTGTCTTTTCATACTGCTCGCGTTTCATTCTGCTTGGTAAAACTGTTGTGTTATTGAATTTTCCCACTATATATTTATATTGCTCTTGTATAGTTGCAAAGTCTCCTTCTGCCAGTCCGTCACAGGTCTGCCTACCTTGCAGGCGCGGGCGGAGGCTCTGCTCTGCCCTTCCTCCAATTGGGGTGATGTGTCTACCGCTCTGGCGGGCTGCTGGGCCTGTTCTGCTGGTCGGTCACAGGTCTGCCTACCTTACAGGAGCAGGCGGTAGCTCTGCTCTGCCCCTCCTCCAATTGGGGTGTTATGTCTACCACGCCGGTGGGCCTCTGGGCCTGTCTGCTGGTCGGTCGCAAGTCTGCCTACCTTGCAGGTGTGGGCGGCGGCTCTCTAGGATTAAGTTTTTGTTTAGGTCTAGGGCTAGAGTTATTGCTAGATTTAGGATTAGGTTTAGATATAGGGCTAGTGTTGGGATTAGGTTTAGGTAAAAGTTTACTGGTAGGGATAGTTTTAGGGTTAAGTTTAGGGTTAGGGTCAGGTTTAGACCTCTAATTGGTGTTATGGTCAGAATAAGGGTGAAGTTTCAGGTTAGGTTTTGGGTTACAGTTTGAGCTAGAATGAGGGCTGTGGATAGGACTAGTAATAGGGTTAGTGTTTGATTTACACTAAGGATTACGATTACAACAAGGGTTATCATTATGGATAGTGTTTAGCTTAGGGTAAGGGATAGGGTTAGAGCTAGGGTTAGGGATAGTGTGAAGGTTAGGTTTAGGTTTAAGGTTAGGGTTAGGGTTAGGTTTAAATCTAGTTTTAGGGCTCAGATTCGAGCTATTTTAGTGTTAGGGTTAGGGCTAGTGTTAGGACTATGGCTAATATAAGAAGTAGGGTTATTATTAGGGTTAGTTTTAGGGTTAGGGTTTGGGATAGGAATGGTGTTAGCATTTGCTTTATGGTTAGGATGATATATAGAGCTAGGGTTACTGTTTGGATATGAGTCAGGATAAAGCTTAGTTTTAGTTCTAGGACTCCAGTTTGAGCTAGGGTTATGGCTAGTTGTAGGATAAGGGTTTGGTTTAGGTTAGGTTTAGTGTTAGAGTAATGGCTCCGTTTTGTTTTAGGGCTAGGGCTAGTGTTAGGTTTAGTTTTAGGATTAAGAATAGTGTTCAGTTAGTTGTAGTGTGAGATTTAAGCTTAATGTTAGGGTTAGATTTAGAGTTATGGTTAGATCTAAGTTTAGGGCTAAGATAAGGATTAGTGTTAGAGTTACGGTAATGTACAGGTTTAGAAATAGAAATAGGGGTAGGTTGAGAGTTAGAGTTAGTCTTAGGGCTGGCAATAGGGGTTTGCTTAGGGTTAGGGCTAAAATATGGCTAGATTAGTGCTGGGTTTAGTGTTAGTGTTATGCCTATTGTTAGGGGTAGAATCAGGGTTGGTGTTAGTGTAGTGTTATTATTTGTTTTACGGGAGGGGATGAGGTTATAGCTAGGCTCAAGGCTATGTCCAGGGTTAAAATTACGGATAGGAATAGGCTGAGTGTTCGGATTAGGATTAAGGTTAGATTTAGGGCTAGGATGAGGGCTACGGATAATGTCAGGTCTAGTGTTATGGTTATGGATAGTGTTAAGGTTAGGTTTATGGCTAGGTCTAGTGGACAATTAGCTTTAGTTTAAAGGTCAGGTTTAGAATTAGGTGTATTATTATGCTCAGAGTCCAGTTTAGGGTTTGGTTTAGGATAAGGTTGAGGGTTAGGGCTCAAATTAGCATTAGGTTTAGGGTTAAAGTAATGGATAATGTTCCATTTAGGGTTCAGATTAGGTTTAGTGTAATGGATAGGGTTACTGTTAGCGATAGGATTAGAGTTAGGCGTAGGTTTAGCATTATGATTAGGCTTATGTTTAGGGTAAAAGATATGGTTAGTGATAGTGTTAGGGCTTGTGTTAACATTAGGATTTTGGCTACGTTTAGGGATAGGCCTAGGGCTAGTGTTAGTGTTAGGTTTAGCATAAGTGTTAGGGTTTGAGCTAGGGTTAGGGCTAGGGTGAGGGTTATGGTTAGAGTCAGGGCTACGGTTAGGGTTATGGTTAGGCTTTTGGCTTGGTATAGAATTAGGGTTAGGGTTATGTTTAAGGTAATGGATAGAGATTGTGCTAGGATTTGTTCTATGTTTACAGTTAGGATTGGGCTAAGTTTAGGGTTAGCTTTAAGGTTAAGTCTAGGGTTATGTTTAGGGTAAGTGTTAGAGTTTTAGTAGGGTTAGGGCCAGGGCCAGCATTAGGGTCAAGGTTAGTGCTAGGGATAGGGTTAGCGTTACAATTAGGTCTAGTTTTAAGGCTAGGGTTATGGCTAGGTTGTGTGTGAGGTTTAGGGCTAGTGTTAGTTGTATGGGCAATGTAAGGGCTAGGGTTATGGTTATGGGTAGATTTAGGGTTTGTCTAGTGTTAGGGTTAGTTTTTGCATTAGAATAAGGTTTAGAGCTAGGGTTTGTGTTAGGGTAAGTGTCTAGGGATAAGTCTAGGGTTATGGTTAGGGATATATTTAGGGCTATGTTTGTGGTTAGGACTAGTGTAAGGGTTAGATTTAGGGTAAGGGTCAATTTTAGAGCTAGGTGTATTATTAGGGTCAGGGTATGGCTTAGGGTTTGGTTTAGGTTAATGTCTAGGTTTAGGGCTCAAATTAGCATTAGGGTTAGTGTTAGGGTTAGGGTAATAAATAGGCTTAGAATTAGGATTCAGTTTAGTTTTAGGGTAATGGATAGGTTTAGGGATTGTGATAGGTTTAGAGTTAATCCTAGGGTTAGCATTAGGGTTAGGATCATGGTGAGAGTAATTAGAGCTGGGTTTAAGTCTAGGGTTATGGTTAGGATTAGGGCTAGGGTTATGATAGTGGATACAATTAGATTTATGTTTAGGTCTATGATTAAGATTAGGATTTGGGCTAGGGTTAGCTTAAGGATTGGGCTAGGGCTAGGGTTATGTTTAGGGTGAAGGTTAGGCTTTGAACTAGGGTTATTTCTAAGGGGAGGGTTAGGGTTAGGGATATGGTTAGGGTTAGGTTTAGGGTTAAACTTAGGGCTAGGTTTAGGCCTAGGGTTAGGGCTAGGTTTTATGTTATTTTAGGCCTAGGGTTAGGGCGATGGGGAGTTAAGAGTTAGGGTTATGATTAGGGCTAGTTTTAGGGTTTGGTTTATGACTAGGTGTAGTGTTAGAATTAGGTTTTGATTTAGGGTGAGCTTTGGAGCTAGGTTCATGTTAGGATCAGTTTTAGTGTTCAGGTTAGAGTTAGTGTTGGAGTTAGTGCCAGAATTAGGACTAGGGTTAGGTCTAGAAGTAGGGTTAGTGTTTGGGTTATGTTAAGAGTGATTGTTAGGGGTAGGGCAAGGTTGTTGTTCAGCTCTAGGGCTAGAGTTATGGCTAGATTTAGGATTTGGTTTAGGTCTAGGACTAGTGATAGGTTTAGGATTAGGTACAGGATTACCAGTAAGGAATCGGGTCAGGTTATAACTACGGATAGTGTTAGGGTCAGTATAAGTTTCAGGGATAGGGTTAGAGTTTGAGTTATGGTTAGTACTAGAATGAGTGCTAGGGTTTGGACTAGTAATAGGGTTAGAGTTTGGTTTATGGTATAATTTAGGGTTAGGACTAGGGTTAGCATTAGCTTTAGGGTTTGGTTTAAGGTAACAAATATTGTAAGAGCTAGGGTTAGGACTAGGTTTAGGGTTTGGCTTATGGCTAGGGTTAGGGTTAGTGTTAAAGCTACGGTTAGCGCTCGGACTAGAGCCAGGTTTTGGGTTAGGTTAGGGCTAGTATTAAGGCTACAGCTAATGAATGAACTAGGTTTATGATTAGTTTTTTGGTTAGTGTTATGGCTAGGTCAAGTTTTAGGGTTAGGGTTCAGGTTAGAGTTAGGGATAGGGTTAATTTCAGAATTATCACTAGGGTTAGGTCTAAGGGTAAGGTTAGTGTTTGGGTTAGTTAAGGTTTATCATTGGGGCTAGGGCTAGGTTTTTGTTTAGGTCTAGAGCTAAATATATGGCTAGATTTAGGATGAGGTTTAGGTCTAGGGCTAGAGTTAGGGTTAGGTTTAGGTATAGGTTTATTTCTAGTGCTATTGTTAGGGTTCAGTATAGAGTTAGGGTCAGGTTTAGACCTATGGATATTATTAGGGTCAGAATAAGTGTCAGGTTTGATTTATGGTTAGAACTAGAATGAGGGCTAGAGTTAGAACTAATAATGGGCTTAGGGTTTGGGTTTGGTTGAGAATTAGGTTTAGGACTAGGGTTTGCATTAGGGTTAGGGTTGGCTTAGGGTAAGGGATAGGGTTAGATGTAGGGTTAGGGTTACATTTAGGGTAGGGTTAGTGCTAGTGTTAGGGTTATGTTTAGGGTTAAAGCTAGGGTTATGTCTCGGATTAGGACTACATTTTGGTTAGATTTAGGTCTAGGTTTAGAATTATGGCCAATGTTTGCAGTAGGGTTATGATTTGGTCTAGTTATAAGATTAGGGTTAGGACTAAGTCTAGTGTTAGGGTTAGGTTTAATGTTAGGGAGATGTTTAGAGCTAGGGTAAGTATTAGAGTCAAAATTAAGATTAGGGGGTAGTTCTAGGGTTAGGGTTTGGACTCAAATTGGGGCTAGGGTTAGGGCTAGGTGTAGGGTTAGTTTTGTTTTAGGTTAAGCTTTAAAATTAGGGCTATGGGTCAGTTTTGTGATAGGCCTATGGCTATGGTTAGGGCTAGTTTCAAGATTAGTGTTCGGTTTAGGGCTAGTGTTAGGGTTAGGATTAAGCTTAGGTTTATAGTTAGATTTAGATTTAGGATTAGATCTAGGGTTAAGTCTAGGGCTAAGGATATGGTTAGCATTAGTTCTAGGTTTATATCTAAGATTAGGGTTATTCTAAGGATAACATTAGAAATAGGGATAGGTCTAGGGTGAGAGTGAGAGTTAGTCTTGGGGTTATGCTTAGGGTAAGGTATAGGGCTTAATTGGGGTTAGGAATAGGGCTAGGCTTAGGGCTAGGCTTAGGTTAGGTATAGGGCTTAATTAGGGTTAGGAATAGGGCTAGGTTTATGTTTATGTTTAGGCCTAGGATTAGGTTTAGGCTTAGGGTTAGGTTTAGTGTAAATTATGGGTTTAGAGCTAGGTTTAGGGCTAGGAAAAAGGTTAGAATTAGAGTTAGGGCTAGGGTTTTTTTAGAGTTTTGATGAAGGCTAGGTTAAGGTCTAGTATGAGGGGTATGGTTGTGTTTTGGTTAGGCCTAGGATTAGTGCTAGGGTGAATGCCAGTTCTAGGGTTATGGTTAGGGATAGTTTTAGGGTTAGGTTTATGGCTATGTTTTGTGTAAGGTTTATTTTTAGAGTAAGGTTCAAATTTAGAACTAGGAATATTATGAGGGTCAGAGTCATGTTTAGGGTTTTGTTTATGTTAGGGATTAGGGTTAGGGCTCAAATTAGCATTAGGGTTTGGGTTAGGGCAATGATAGGGTTAGGTTTAGGGTTCAGGTTAGGATTAGTATAATGGATAGGTTTATGGTTAAGGATAGGGTTAGATATAGGATTAGGGTTAGCATTAGAATTAGGGTTAGCATTAGAATTAGGGTTATGTTTAGGGTAATTGATAGGGTTATAGCTAAGTTTAGGTCTAGGGTTATGGATAGAATTAGGGCTAGGGTTATGATTATGGTTAGGGTTAGGGCTATGGTTTGTGTTAAGGTTAGGGCTAGGATTACTGCTAGAGCAAATTTCAGGTCTATGGTTACATTAGGGATAGTTTTAGGGTTAGGTTTATGGCTAGGTCTACTATAAGGTTTATGTTTAGGCGTAGGGTCAGGGTTAGAGATAGGTATATTATTAGGGGAAGGGTCAGAGTTAGGGTTTGGCTTAGGTTAAGATTTAGGATTAGGGCTCAAATTGGCATTAGGTTTAGGGTTAGGGTAATGATAGTGTTAGGTTTAGGGTTCACTTTACTTTTAGGTTAATAAACAAGGTTAGGGTTTAGGTTAGCATTAGGCCTAGGGTTACCCTTAGGTTTATGGTTATGTTTAGGTTAATGCATAGGGTTAGAGCTAGAGATAAGACTAGGGTAATATTTAGGATTCTGGCTAGGGATAGGGTAAGACTTTGGGTTAGGTTTTGGGTTAGAGTTCAGATTAATAGTAGGGTTAAGGCTCAAATAAGAGCTAGGTTTTGGGTTTGGTTAGGGCTAGGGTTAGGGCTGTGGCTAATGTATGAACTAGTGTTACCATTAGTGCTAGTTTTAGGGTTGAGGTTAGGGTGATGTTTAGAGCAAGGGTTATTGTTAGCGTCAGTGTCAAGGACAGGGTTAGTTTTAGGGTTAGGTGTAGGACTTGAATTAAGGCTAAATTTAGTGCGAGGTGAAGTGTTAGGTTTTGGTTTAGGTGAAGGGTTATGTTTAGGGCTATGGCTCAGTTTTGTTTTAGGGGTAGGACTAAAGTTAAGGCTAGATTTTGAATTAGCCTCAGGGTTAGGGCTAGTGTTACAGTGAAGTTTAGGCTTAGGGTTAGGGTTTGACTAAGAGTTAGATTTGATCTTGATTTAGGGCTTGTGCTTGGCTTAGGGATAAGGTTAGGTTTATGGTAAGGAATATGGTTAGAATTAGGGATCTGTCTAGGGCAAGCTTTAATTATTCTTAGGAGTAAGCTTAGGGTTACCTTAGGGTTAGGGCTAAATTAGGGCTAGGATTAGTGCTAGGGTTAGTGTTAGGGTTAAGCCTAGGGGTTGGGCTAGGGTTAGGGTTAGCATATAGGTTAGTGTTAAGTTTAGGTGAATGGGTGGGATTATAGCTAGTTTTAGGGTTAGGTTGAAGGTTAGAATTAGGATTAGGCCTAGGGATATGGTTTAGTTTAGGATTAAAGCTAGGATAAGGGCTATGATGAGGGGTAGGCTTTTGATAGGTTTAGGTCTAGGACTCGGGCTAGGGCTAATATCAGGTCCAAGGTTATGGTTAAGGATAGTTTTAGGGTTAGGTTATTATTAGGACTAGTGTAAGTGTTAGGTTTATGTTAAAGATCAGCTTTAGAGCTAGGGTAATTATTAGGGTCACAGTCAGCGTCAGGGTTAGCGTTTGGTTTATGTTAAGGTTAAGGGTTAGGGCTCGAATTAGAGTTAGGTTTAGGTTTAAAGATAGTGTAATGGAAGGGTTTACTTTAGGTTTCAGTTAACGTTTAGTGTAATGTATTGGTTAGGTTTAGCAATCAGGTTAGGGTTAGCGTTAGGGTTAGGGTTATGTTTAGTGTAATGTATAGTTTTTGAGCTAGGGTTAGGGCTAGATTATGGTTTGGATTAAGTCTAGAATTAGGGTGAGGTTTAGGGATAGGGCTAAGGTTTGGTTTAGGGTGTTAGGGTTAGGGTAAATGCTTGTTTAGGGCTTGGGTAATGCTTAAGTTAGGATAAGGGTTAGTGTTTGAGCTAGATTAGAGCTAATGTGAGGGTTAGGTTTAGGTTTAGTTCTGTTTAAATTTATGGTTGGACTTAGGTTAAGTGTTAGGGATATGATTTTAATTAGGGTTAGGTTAAGGGTTAAGGTTAGGGTAATGGATATGTTTAGAGCTAAATTTTGTGCTAGGATTAAGGTTAGGATTAGGGCTAGGGTAAGGATTAGGATTTAAGATATGGCTAGGGTTATGTTTAGTGTAAGGGTTAGGCTTTGAGCTAGGGTTAGGTCTAAGTTGAAGTTTAGGGTTAGAGTTAGGGTTAGGATTAGGGCTAGGCTTAGGTTTATGCTTAGAGCTAAGTTTAGTCCTAGGATTTGGGCTAGGTTTTGTGTTAGGTTTAGGGCTAGGGTTAGGAATATGGGTAATGTTAAAGCTAGGGTTATGTTTAGGGCTAGTTTTAGGTTTAGGGTTATTACTAGGTCTAGTGGTAGGTCTAAGTTTTGGGTTAGGTTCAGATTTAGAGCTAGATTTATTGTTAGGGTCAGGGACAGTGTTCATGATAGGGTTAGAGTTGGGGTTGGAGCCAGAATTAGGACTAGGTTTAGGTCTAGAGATAGGGCAAGTGTTTGGTTTAGGTTAAGTTAGGGCTAGGTCTAGGGTTAGGGTTACGGTTATTGTTAGGGCTTGTGCTAGGTTTTTGTTTAGGTCTAGGGCTAGAGTTATAGCTATATTTAGAATTAGCTTTGGTTCTAGGTCTAGTGTTAGGCTTAGTTATAGGCATAGGGTATTTTAGGTATAGGTATAGGCTTAGGTATATGTATATACATTATATAGGTTATAGGTCTAGTGTTAGGGTTTGGTTTAGGTTTAGTGTCAGGTTTATACATAGGTATACTGTTTGGTCAGATGGGGGTCAGGGTTATGGTTAGAGATAGAATAAGAGCTATGTTTAATACTAGTAATATGGTTAGAATTTTAGTTAGGCTAAGGATTTGGGTTAGTATTAGGGTTAGCATTTGTGTTAGTGTTTGTCTTAGGGTAAGGGATAGGTTTAGAGCTAGCATTAGAACTAGGGTTAAGGTTAGGTTTAGGGCTAGTGTTGGGGTTAAGTTTAGGATTAAAGCTAGGTTTAGAGATCAGACCTGGGGTAGGATTTGTGTTAGGGTTAGGACAATGACTAATGTATGCACTAGGGTTATGATTAAGGCTAGTTTTAGAGTTACTGTTAAGGATAGGTGAAGTGTTAGGGCTAATTTAAGGTTAGGGTAATGATTAGAGCTAGGATTAGTGTCAGGGTAAGCATCAGCATTGGGTTACTTTTAGAATTAGGGTTAGGGCTAAATGTAAGGTTAGGGTTTGGTTTAGGTTAAGGGTTAGGTTAGAGATATGGCTTGGTTTTGTTTTATGGCTAGGGCAATGGTTAGGGCAAGTTTTAGGGTTAGTGTTATGGTTAGAGGGGTGTTAGGGTTTGGTTTAGGCTTATGGTTACAGTTAAATTTAGAGTTAGGTTTAGAATTAGAGTTAGTTTAAAATCTAGATTTAGGGCTAGGGCTAAGGATAGTACTAGAGCTATGGCTAGAGCAAGAGTTAGACTTAGACTTAGGGTTAGGTTTAGTGTTAGGATAGGCTTAAATTAGGGTTAGGATTAGTGCTAGGCTTAGTGTTAGTGTTAGGTCAAGGGTTAGGGCAAGGGTTATGTTTAGGGTTAGGGTTATGGTTAGGTGTAGGATAATGGATGGGGTTATAGGTAGTTTTAGGGCTAGGGTGAGAGTTTGAATTAGGTTTACGGCTCGGGTTATGCTTCAGGTTAGGATTAAGGCTAGGTTTAGGGCTCGGATTGTGGCTAGGACTAATTTCAGGTCTAGGGTTACTGTTAAAGATAGTTATAGGGTTAGGTTTATGCTATATCTTGTGTAAGCATTAGGTTTAGGGATAGGGTCAGGTTTAGAGCTAAGGGTATTATTAGTGTCACAGTTGTGTTTAGTGTTTTGGATAGGTTAAGGTTTAAATTAGTTTTCGAATTAGCATTAGGGTTAAGATCAGGGTAATGATAGAATTAGGTATAGGTTTCAGATTAGATTTAGGGTAATGGATAGAGTGAATTTTAGGGATAGGGTTCGATTTAGGCCTAGGGTTACCATTAGGGTTAGGATTATTGTTAGGGTAATGGATAGGGTTAGAGCTAGGGTTATGGCTGGGATTATGGTTAATATTAGTGATAGTGTTAGGGTTAGGTTTAGGGTTAAAGCTAGCATTCAGTCTCTGAATAGGGCTTTGTTTTGGGTTAAGTTAGGGCTAGGGTTAGTGTTATGGCTAATTTAAGTACTAGAGTTATGATTAAGGCTAGTTTTAGGTTTAGGCTTATGACTAGCTCTAGTGTTAGGTTTAGGGTTAGGGTAAGAGTGATGTTTAGAGGTAGGGTTAGTGAGTCAGGGTCAGGGCTTGTTTTAGGGTTCGGCTTAAAACTCAAATTGTGGCTAGGGTTAGGGGTAGGTTTAGGTTTAGTCTTGATTTATGTTAAAGATTAGTGTAAGGTCTATGGCTCGGTTTTGCTTTAGAGTTAGGGCTGGGGTTAGGGCTAGTTTTAGGATTAGTCTTAGAATTAGGGCTAGGGTTAGGTTAATGTTTAGGCTTATTGTTAGGGTTAGATTTAGAGTTTGGGTTATATTTACGGTTACACACTGGGATATGAATAGAGCTAAGTTTATACTTACGGTTCGGGCTAGGATTAGGCTTCCAGTAAAAATAGTGTTAGAAACAGGGTTAGGACTAGGGTAGAGTTAGGTTTAGGGCTCTATTAGGGCTAGTTTTTAGAGTTCATCTTTGGGCTATGGTTAGGTTTGGGGTTAGGGATAGGACTAAATTAGGGCTAAGATTAGGGATACGGTTAGTGTTAGGTTTAGGCCTAGGTTTAGGGTTAAGCTTATAATTAAGGCTATGTCTAGGGCTGAGATAAGGGCTAGGGTTTGTGCAAGGGTTAGGACAATGATTATCGCTAGGGCTAAAGTCAGATCTAGGGTTATGATTAGGGATAGTTTTAGGGTTAGTTTTATTGCTAGGTCTAGTGTAAGTGATAGGTATAGGGTAACAGTCAGGTTTAGAGCTAGGGGAAATATTGGTGTCAGGGTCATTGTTGGGCTTTGGTTTAGGTTTAAGTTTAGGGTTAGAGCTCAAGTTAGCATTATATTTAGGGTTAGGGTAATGATAAATTTAGGTTTAGGTTTCAGGTTAGGTTTAGGGTAATTGACAGATTTGGGGATAGTGATAGGGTTAGGGTTAGGCCTAGGGTTAGCATTAGGGTGAGGGTAATGTTTAAGGTAATGGATAGAGTTAGAGTTAAGTTTAGGGTCAGGGTTATGGTTAGGATTAGGTATTGAGTTAAGGTTAGGGTGAGGGTTAGAACTAGGGTTAGGGTTATATTTAGCATAAGGGTTAGGTTCCTAGCTATGGTTAGGGCTAGCCTGGGAGTTAGGTTCAGGATTAGGTCAATGATAGGATTACCATAGGTTTTGGGTTAGAGTTAGGGTTAGGGTTGGACCTAGGATTAGTGGTAGGGTCAGTATAAGGATCAGGGTTAGGGTTCGAATTTGGGATAGGGTTACAGCTAGAATGAGAGCTAGGGTTAGGGCTATTAATAGAGTTTGGGTTTCGGTTAGCCTAAGGATTATAGATAGATCTTGGTTTACCCTTAGGATTAGGGTTTTGCTTAGGGTAGGGATTGGTTTAGAGCTAAGGTTAGGGCTATGATTAAGGTAAGAGTTAGGGTTAAATTTAGTTTTAGGGCTCTATTAGGGCTAGTTTTTGTGTTAGGGTTAGGGATAGGATTAGGGCAATGGCTAATGTAAGAATTATGGTTAAAATTATGTTAGTTTTAGGGGTACAGTTAGGTTTATTGTTAGGGTTATGTTTAAGTTTAGGGTGATATTTATAGATAGGGTTTGTGCTAGGATAAGAGTCCTATCACTGTGCTAGGATAGGACTCAATTTATGGCTAGGGTTATTCTAAATGCATACAGTTTAAAGTGAGGACGGTATTTAGAGCTAGGTTGAGTGTTTGGTTATGAGTCAGGGTCAGTGTTACTTTTAAAGTTAGGGTTAGAACTCGAATTAGGGCTAGGGATACATCTAGGTTTAGTGTTAGGGTTTGGTTTAAATTAATGTTTAGCATTAGAGCTATTGCTTTGTTTTGGCTTAGTCCTAGGGTTAGGTTTAGGGCTAGTGTAAGTGTTAAGCTTAGGCTTAGGGTTAGGGTTAGATTTGGAGTGAGGTTTAGATCTAGGGTTAGGGCTGGGACTAAGAATAGGGCAAAAGATAGGAATAGGGTAGCATTACGGTAATGGATAGGGTTAGTACTAGGGGTAGGTATAGGGCAAGAGTTAGAGTTAGTCTTAGGGCTAGGGTTAGTGTTAGGGTTAGAGGTAAGGCTAAATTAGTGCTAGGATTAGGGCTAGGTTTATTATTTGGCTTAAGCCTAGGGTTAGGGTTAGGTTTAGGGTTAAGTTTAGGTAAGAGATGTCATGGTAGCTAGGTACAGAGGTAGGGTGGGGTTAGAATTATGGTTAGGGATATGGTTAGGGTTAGGGTTAGGAGTAAGGCTAGGTTTAGGGCTAGGATTAGGGCTAGGGTTTGTTTTAGATTTAGGACTATGTATAGGGCTTGGGCTAATTAGGTCCAGAATTATGGTTAAAGATAGTTTAGTGTTAGGATTATGGCTACTTCTAGGGTAAGGATTAGGTTTAGTGTTAGGGTCAATTTAGAGCTAGGGATTTTATTAGGGTCAAGATCAGGATTAGGTTTCGGGATAGTTTAAGTTTTAAAGTTAGGGCTCAAATTAATGTTAGTATTAGGTTTAGGGTAATGATAGGGTCAGGTTTAGGGTTCATGTTAGGTTTAGGGTAATGGATTGTGTTAAAATTAGAGATAGGTTTAGGTTCATTCCTAGGGTTAGCATTAGGGTTATGGTTATGGTTATGGTAATGGATAGATTTAGATATCAGTTTAGGGCTAGGTTTCTGGTTATGAATAGGACTAAAATTAAAGCTATGATTAGAGCTAGGTTTTGGGTTAAGTTAGGGGTAGGGGTAGGATTAGGGCTAATGTAAGTACTAGGGTGATGTTTAGGGCTAGTTTTATGGTTTTAGGGCTAGAGTTATTGTTAGGGTTAGGTTTAGGTTTAGGATGATGTTTAGAGCTAGTAGTGTTAGGGTCAGTGTCAGGTTCAGGGTTAGTTTAAGGGTTCGGATTACAACTCAAATTAGGGTAGAGTTAGGGCTAGGTTTAAGGTTAGGGTTTGGTTTAGGTTAAGGGTTATAACTCTGGAAATAACTAGGTTTTGTTTTAGGGCCAAGGCTAGGGTTAGGGCTAGTTTTAGGATTAATGTTGTGGTTTGGGCTAGTGTTAGGGTTTGGCTTAGTCTTCAGGTTAGGGCTTGATTTAGAATTAGGTTTTTTTCTAAGGTGAGTGCTAGGACTAATTATAGGGCAAGGGTTTATACTAGCCTTAGGGCTAGGGTTAGGGTTATGGGAAGAGATATGGTTAGAATGAGTGACAAATCTAATGTGAGAGTTAGTTTTACTCTTAGGACTAGGGTCAGGGTTAGGTTTAGGGATAGGGCTAAATTAGGAATAAGTTTATGGCTAGGGTTAGTGTTACTGCTAGGCCTAGAGTTTGGGTTAGGGTTATAATTAAGGCTATGTTTAGGGTTAGGATAAGGTCTAGGGTTTGTGTTAGGGTTAGGTCTAGGATAATGGCTAGGGCTAATGTCAGGACAAGGTTACAGTTAGGGATAGTTTTAGGGTAAGGTTTATGGCTAGGTCTATTATAATGGTTAAGTGTAGGTTAAAGGTCAGGTTTAGAGCTAGGGTAATTATTAGGTTCAAGGGTCAGTGTTATGGTTTGGTTTATGTTTGAGTTTAGGTTTATGGCTTGAATTAAAGTTAAGGTTAGTGTTAGGGTAAAAATAGGGTTAGGTTTGGGGTTCAGGTTAGGTTTAGTGTAATTGATAGTTTTGGGTGTAGTGATAGGGTTAGGGTTAGTCCTAGGGTTAACATTAGAATAAGGGTTATTTTTAGGTTAATGGATACAGTTAGAGTTAAGTTTAGGGCTAGGATTATGGTTAGAATTAGGTCTTGGTTAAGTGTTAGGGTGAGGGTTAGGATTAAGGCTAGGTTTATGGCTTGGATGTTCGTTTGTGTTAGGGCGAGGGCTAGGATTAAGGCTAGGGCTAATGTCAGGTCTAGCATTATGGTTAAGGTTAGTTGTAAGGTTTGTTTATGAATAGGTCTACTGTAAGGGTTAGGTTTAGGGTAAAGATCAAGTTTAGAGCTAGGTGTATTATTATTGTCAGGGTAAGTGTTATGGTTTGGTTTCAGTTAAGGTTTAGGGTTAAGGCTCGAATTAGTATTAGGTTTAGGGTAATGGATATGGTTAGGTTTAGTGTTCAGGTTAGGTTTAGGGTTTTGAATAGCATTAGGGATAGCTATAGATTTAGGTTTAGCATTTGGGTTATGCTTATGTTTAGGGTAAATGATAGGATTATATCTAGGTTTAAGGCTATGTTTATGGTTAGGATTAGATCTAGTGTTAGGGTTATGGTTAGGGTTATGATTAGGCCTAAGGTTATGGTTAGGTTTAGGGTAAGTGTTATGGTTTGCGTAGATTGAGGGCTAGGGTGAGGTTTAGGGTTAGAGCAGTTTTAGGGTAAAGGTTAAGGTTAGGGCTACATTTAGCATTAGGGTTATGGTTAGAGTTATGGTAATGGATATAATTAGAGCTAGGGTTTGGCAATGGTTACAGTTAAAATTAGGGTTAAAGTTAGGGTTAGGGATAGGGCTATGTTAATGTTTAGGGTCAGGATTAGGGCTCAGTTTAGACGTAGTGTTAGGGTTAGAGTTACATTATATAAATTTCTTTGATACAATTCAGGTTTCTTCTTTAACTAACCTTACTCTATTTCCCAGATTTAGGCCTTTTCGTTCAACTATTTGGTGTCAGGAACAGTTAGTATTTTCATGTTACTTCATTTTGACCTATACAAGTAAATGGAAATAGACCTGGAAATCAAACAGGGTTTATGGTAGCTGCTTGAAACTGTACACACACCTTCAATACTTTGTGTGGACAATCTTGCATGTTCTTTGTGAGTGAAGGCATAAACTGAAGCATGCAAAAACAACTTTATCTGAGAGCCTTTTAGGAGAAAGCAGGGAATATGCATGCACTAAAATTCCTCCCATAATTATTTAGTCTGATTTGTTTGATATTGAATAGGATTCATCATTTAGCTTGCCCCACAAAGCTCTCCAAGTGTGCAACTTCTAGGATCAATGATTCTCTAATCAGATTAAGGTTACTTTTAGGTTTAGATTTAGGGATAGGTTTAAATGTAGTGTTAGTCTGAGAGTTAGTTTTGTTCAAATTTTTTGGTACTTGGAAGGAGTCATCTTTTACCTAGCCTTAATATGTTCCCCAGGTTTGGACCTTCTCATTTCAATGGTTCGCTATCAGGGAAACTCTGTATTTTAAGGTTTCACTTCATATTGAGCTATATAGGTAAATAAAAATGGAGGTGGAAATCAAACTGGGTTGGTGCTAGCTGCTTGAAACTTCAAACACTTAATCTATTCTCTGTTGGAACTCTCTGATTTTTTCCTTGTGAAAGTAGCCCTAAGATGAGGATGGCAAAAACAACTTTATCCAAGAGCCCTTTTGCAGAAAACAGAGAAATATCCATGAACTGAAATACCACCCCAATTATTTGGTCATATTTATTTGATACTGCATAGAATTCTTTGGATAGCTTACCCCATTAGGCTAATCCAAGGCCTAAGCCTAAAACCAACCCTAGACCTATTCCTAGCCCCAATTTTGCTCTAAACCTAACCCTAAACCTAGTCCCAAGACTAACTCTAACTCTTGCCTTAGAACTAACCTGAACACTAGCCCTAACCTTAGCTCTAAACTTAGCCAGAGCCCTAACCCTAGAATTAATCATAACCCTAAATCTATCCCTAAGCCTAAACTCACCCTATCACTAGCAATAAAACTAACACTAATCATACGGCTACCCTTAACTTTATCCTTAGCCCTAAAACAAAACCGGGCCATAGAACTAATGCTAACCCTTATCCTAAAAAAAAATACTAACTGTATATCTAGCCCAAGCCTACCCCCAGTTTGAGTCCTATCCCTAACACGAAAATGAACTCTGACACTGACTCTGACCCAAACACTCACCCTAGTTCAAAACATCACCCTAAACATAAAACTAATTTAAAAACTAGACTTAGCCATAAATGTAACCCTAAAACTAGCCCTAATCGTAATCCTAGTTCTTACATTAGCCGTATCCCTAACAAGAGTCCTAACATAACCCAAAACCAAGCCCTAATCTGAGACCCAACCATAGCTTTAACCCTAAATCTAATCCTAAATTTAGTCCTAACCCTTACCCTAAATCTAACATTAACTTTAATCCTTGCACTAACCCTTAACCAAACCCTAACCTTAGCCAAAACCATAACCATAAACCAAGCACTAGCCCTAGCTCAAACCCTATCCATTACCCTAACACTAACCTTAATGCTAACCCTCAGCCTGACCCTATCACTATGTCTAACCCTAACCTATCCATTACCCTAAACCTAATCTGAATCCTAACCCTAAATATATCATTACCCTAACTCTAACCTTAAACCTAATGCTAACTAAAGTCCTAAACTTAAACCTTAACCTGAACCAAACCCTAAGGCTGACCCTGACTGTAATAATACCCCTCCCTCTAATCCTGACCCTAAGCTTCATCCTAACCCTTATACTATACCTAGCCATAAAACTATCCCCAACTCTATTCCTAACCATAACCCTATACCAGACATTAGCCTAGCAGTAATACTATCCTAACTCTAACACAATCCCTAGCCCTAATATTAGGCCTACCACTAGCTTTAATGCTAACCCTACACTTAACCCTATCCCTACCTCTAATTTTGCCTTCACCCTAGCCCCAAACCTATCTGTAACATCATACCTAACCCTTACCCTAACCCTACCCCTAACACTAGCTCTAACGAATCCCTAACTGTAAGCAAAACCCTAAAACTAATGGTAACCTTAGACCTATCCCTAATCCTTAGGCTAATCAAAACCCTAACCCTATAAATAGTGCTAAACCTAGCCCTCATTCTAGCTCTAACCCTATCCCAAACCCTACGCTAGTCCTTACCCTTATTCTGACTATAACACTAAACCAAGGTCTAAACCTGCCCGAAACCCAAGACCAAAACATAACACTAATAACCTTATACCTAAACCTGGCCTTACCACTAGCCCTAGACCTAAACCTAAGCCTAAATCTAGCCTTAACTCTAGCCCTAGATGTAAACAAAAACCTAGGGCTAGCCCTAAAAATAACCCTTAACCTAACAAAAGACTAACCCTACGCCTAGACATAAACCTAGTTCTAATTCTGGTTTTAACTTAAACTCTAACTCTAACCTGAACACTTACCTTACATTTAACACTAAGCTATCTCTAAACCTGACCCTAACCGAAAACCTAAACCTAACACTAGACCTAGCCATAACCCTAATCCTACAACTAGCCCTAATCATAACCCTAGATCTTACATTACCAATAACCCTAACCCTATGACTTAACCTAACACAAAACCTAGAGCAAATTCTAGGCCTAAACCAAGCCCTAAGTGTAACCCTAACCCTAACCCTAGCTCTAATCCTAATCCTAACGTTAGCCTTAGTACTAAATCTTACACAAAGCCTAACTCTTATCTTAAATATGAACTTAGATCTATCCCTAATTCTAACCCTAACCCTAACCCTAAACTTAACCATATCCCTAAAACTAGCTCTAA
This sequence comes from Marmota flaviventris, assembly GCF_047511675.1. Classification (NCBI taxonomy): domain Eukaryota; kingdom Metazoa; phylum Chordata; class Mammalia; order Rodentia; family Sciuridae; genus Marmota; species Marmota flaviventris. The sequence goes on from NC_092510.1 coordinate 14,374,529, forward strand.
ACCTACACATTACCCTAACTCTAAACCTAATGCTATTGAAAACCCTAGCCATAACCCTAAACCTAGACCTAATCCTAAACCTAAAACTTACAATAGTCCTAACCCTGGCTCAAACCAAATCCTGTAAAATAAACCTAAACATAACCCTAGCCTTCACACTAACCCTAAAACTAAATCTAACCCTAACACTAAACCTAAACCTACATCTAACCATATCCATTACCCTAACGCCTATCCTAACCCTAATGATAACCCTAGCCCTAACTACAACCCTAGACCTAAAACTACCATAGTCCTATCACTAGACCTACCACTGAACCTAACCCTTGACCTAGTATTAGCCCTAACTTCAGCTCAAACCCTAACCCTTAACCTAAATATAACACTAGGCCAAACCCTAACCCTAATCCTAGCCCTAACCCTAGCCCTAATCCTAACCATAACCATAGCCCAAACCCTAACTCAAACTCTATCCATCACCTTAACCATAACCCTAAACCTTATACTAAACCTAGCCATAACCCTAACACTAACTGTATCCCTAGACCTGATTCTAACCTGAAGCCTCAACCTAGCCCTAACACTTACTCACTCCTTGACCCTTACCCTTAACCTAATCCTAGATCAACCTGAAACCTAACCCAAAACATAAACCTAGCCCTAATCTTAAACTTAACCCTACCCTTAACCCTAGCTCTAACCCCACCCATTACTCTAAACCTAATCTTAAACCTCATGATAACCCTAGCCATAACCCTAAACCCACTCTAACCAAAATGAATACCTAAATCTAGACCTAAACATAAACCTAATTCTTACTGTAGTCCTAACCCTAGCTCAAATCATAACAGTTATGCTAAATCTAACAGTAACCCTAGTCCTAAACCTAAACCTAACACTAAGCCCAACCCGACATCTAACCCTGTCCACTACCCTTACTGTAATAATAACCATAGCCCTAACCCTAATACTAACCCTAATTATAGACCCAACCCTAAACCTAACACAAGTCTTAGCACTAACCATAGCTTAAACCCCAATTCATATCCTAAACCTAAACATAGCCTAAAACCTAATACTAACCCTAACTCTAGCCCTAATCCTAAACATAACCCTGGCTCTAAATCTATCCATTACACTAATGAAAACCATAAACCTAAGGCTAACCCTAGGTCTAACTCTAAACCTATTCATTAACCTAAACCTAACCTGAACCCTAAAACTAACCTGAAGTTTAAACCTAACCCTATTTATTACCCTAACCCTAACTCTAAACCTAATGCTAACTTGAGTCCTAAACCTAAACCTCAAACTAACCCAAACCAAAACCTGACGCTGACCATTATAATACCCCTAGCTCTAAGCCTGAACCTTACCCTAAACACAACTCTGACACTAGACCTAGCAATAAAACTTACCCTAAAATTATCCCTAACCATAACCATAGACCTGATATTAGCCCTAGCCCTAATTATTGCAATAACCCTAACATAAATGCAATCCCTCATTCTACTCTAAACCTAGCCTGATCCTAACTTGAAACTTAACTCTAAACCTATGCCTAATTTTATCCCTTGCCCGTGTTCTGAACCTTCGTATTACCCCATCACGTCCCCTAAATCTAACCCTAACTCTAACCCTAGACTTAATCCATACACTAATCCTAGACCTTATCCTAGCCCTATTTAGCATTAACCCTAACCCTAACACTAGCACTAAGCCTAAATCTAACTGTCGCCCTAGGTGCCTATTCCTAGATCTAACCCTGTCCCTTACCTTAACCCTAACACTTACCCTAACCTTACCCCTAACACTAGACCTAGCCCTAAGCCTAGATCAAACCTAAACTCTAAATCTAACCCTAAACCTAAGCCTAAACCTCAAGAAACACTAGCCATAATACTAACGCTAATCTTAAAACTGGCCCTAACCTAGGCCTAGACCTAAAAAAAAAAAAAAAGAAAGAAAAAAAAAAAAAAAACGAAAACCGAGCCATAGCCCTAACCCTAACCCTTAACCTAAACCAAAACCTAACTCTACACCTAGCCTAATTTTAGCCCTAATTTCAGTCCTACCCTAACCCTAAAACTAACCTTGACACTGACTCTTACCCTAACACTAACCCTAGCTCTAACATCACCCTAAAAGTATACCTAAACCTAAAACTAGACCTAGCCCTATCCCTAAAATAGCCCTAATCATAACTCTCGTTCTTACATTAGCAGTAGCGCCAATCCTAGCCCTAAACTAACCCAAAAACCTAGCCCTAATCCAAGTCCTACACTTCGTTTTAACCCTATCCCTAACCATAGCCCTAACCATTACTCTAAACCTAACACTAACCCTAAAACTTGCCCTAACCCTAAACTTAACCCTAGCCTTAATCCTAATGATAATTCTAGCCCTAACCCTAGCTCTAACCCTATCCATTACCCTGATCAAAACGCTAACCCTAATGCTAACCCTAGAATAACCCTAACCCTGTCTCTAACCCTAACTTTATACATTACCCTAAACCTAACCTGAATCCTAAACCTAACCATAATCATAAACATTACCCTAACCTTAACCCTAACACTTACATTAATGAGAACCCTGACCCTAACCTTAACCTAACCCAAACCTTAACCTGACTGTGACCCTAATAATAACCCTATCTCTAAATCTGACCCTAACCCTCAACCTAACCCTCAAAATAGAACTAGCCATAACACTAAACCAAAACTAACCCTAATCATAAACCTACACCTGACATTACCAGAACCCCTAAATATAGCCTTAACCTTGACTAAAACCTAGCCATAATCCTAGCCCTAAAACTAGCCCTAAACCTAGCCCTAAAGTGAGGCTTAATCCTCATCCTAATTGTAATGCTAGCCCTAACCCTATTTTGACACTCGCCCTAAACCTAGCTATAACATCATACCTTACACTAATCCTAACCCTAAACCTAGCCATAAACCTAGTCCTAGCCCTAACACTAACCCTAGCAGTATTCCTAGAAATAATTTAACCCTCACCCTAACCCTAACCCTAACTCTCACCGTAGCACTAACCCTAGTTCTAAATCTATCCATTACCATAACCCAAACACTAGCCCTAAACCTATCCCCAACACTAGCACAAAGTTCACTATAGCTCTAAACCTAGACCTAACCCTAACTCTAAAGCAAACCCTAAACATAAGCCTAAACCTCACACTAACACTAGCCCTAATCCTAATGCTAATTGGAAAACTAGCCCTAACCCTAGCCCTAGCACTCAAACAAAACTGAGTCCTATGCTTAACCCTAATCCTTAACCTAAACAAAACCTGAAGTTTATACCTAGCCCTAACCTACCAATAATTCGAGTTTAAACCCTAACTCTAGAACTTACCCTGACCCTGAATCACACCCTATCAATAACCCTAGCTCTAAACATCACCCTAACCCAAAACCTAAACTGAACACTAGACCTAGCCTGAGCTCTAACCCTAAAACTAGCCCTAGTCATAATACCAGTTCTTACATTAGCCATAGCCCTGTAATAAGAGAAATCCTAGCCCTAATCCGAGACCTAAACCTAGCTTTAAACCTAACCTTAACCTTAAGCCTAGCCCTATACCTAACCCTAACCAAAGCCCTAATCCAAGCTATAAACTTATCCCTTACCATAAGCCAAATCATCAACCTAATGATACCCTAGTCCTAATCCTAATCCTTAGCCTACCCCAAACCATAACTCTAATACTAATCCTAACCCTAGCCCTCATTCAAGCTCTAACCATAACCTAAACCCTAACCCTAACCCAGACCCTTATTCTGACCCTAACTCTAATCTTAGGTTTAAACCTGACACTAACCCTAAACCTAACCCTAACACGAGGCCTATGGGTAACCCTATACATAAACCTAACCTTAACATATGACCTAAACAAAAGCCAAATCCTAAATCTAGCTATATCTCTAGCACTAGCTCCAAACAAATACCTAGCCATAGGCCTAACAATAACTCTTAACCTAACCCAAACACTAACCCTACACATAGACCTAACACTAGCTCTAATTGTAGCCCCAACGATACACCTAACACCAACCCAAACAAAGACACTTCTCCTAAAAAAACCCTAGCTCTAAAATTTATGCTAAACCAAAATCTAGCCAAAACCCTAACACTAATTCTAACAATAACTCTAACTCTCTTACATTACCCATAGCCTTAATGCTAGCCCTAAACCTCACACAAAACTTAGCACTAATCCTAGCCCTAACCCTAGCCCTAAGTGTAACTCTGTCCCTAACCCTAGACCTAACCCTAACCCTAACTCTCGCCTTAGCCTTAAACCTAGCTCAAACACTAACCCTACCATAAACATAACCCTAGCCCTAACCCTAACCCTAACCCTAATCCTAGCCCTAATCCTAACCATAACCAAGGCCAAACCCTGCCTCTAACTCTATCCATTACCCTAAACATAAGCCTAAACCTAATGCTAACCCTAGCCCTCAACTTAACACTAATCCTAAAACTTACCTGACCCTAACCCTAACACTTGCCCTAGCCTTAACGATAGCTCAAACCCTAACACAAACCCTGAATCTGACCTTAACACTAACCCTAGGCCTAAAATAACACTAACCCTAACCCCTCCCATAATCCTAACCATAAACCTAGCCCTAAATCTATCCATTAATTTAAACATAAGCCTAACCCAAATGCGAACACTAGGCCTAACTCAAAACACATTTCTAACACAAACCCTATTCATTACCTAAACCTAACCTGAACATTAAACTTAAACCTATCAATTACTCTAACCCCAACCCTAACCCTAATGCTAATTTGAGCCCTAAGCCTAAACTATAACCTAAACCAAACTCTAAACAAGACATTGACTCTAATAATAAACCTAGCTCTAAACCTGACCCTAACCCTAAACCTAACAATTACACTAGACCTAGCCATAAAACTAACCCTAACAGTACCCCTAACGTAACCCTAGACCCAACATTAGCCCTTTTTGTAATTCTTCCCTAAACCTAACACAAACCCTAGCCCTCACACTAGCCCTAAACCTAGCCTTAATCCTAACCTGAATTCTAACCCTAGCCCAATCCCTAACTTCAACACTCGCCATAATTCTGAACCTAGGTATAACCGCATCCCTTTCCTTAAACCTAACCTAACCCTATCCCTAACACTATCACTAACCTTAACCCAAGCCCTAATCCTAGGCCTAACCCTAACACTAACCCTAATTCTAATACTTGCCCTAATATATCACTAAATGTAAGCCTAACTTTAACCCTAGTCCTAAAACTAACTCTAACTCTCGCCCTAGACCTATTTCTAGTACTAACCTAATCTGTTACCATAATCCTAACACTAGCCATTACCTTAGCCATAACCCTAGCCTTAACCCTAGATCTAACCATAACTCTTAATCTAACCCTAAGCCTAAGCCTAAACCTCAGCATACCAATAGCCCAAACACTATCGCTAATCCAAAAACTCTCCCAAACCCAAGCCCTTGACCCAAAACAAAACTGGGCCATAGCCCTAACGTTAATCCTAACCTAACCATAACCCTATACCTGACATTAGCCCTAGTCCTAATACTTGCCCTAACCTTAACATAAAATTTCACTCTACACCTAGCCTTAACTCTATCTCTAATTCGAGAATTATTCCTAACCCTAAAACTAACACTGACCCTGACTATGATCCTAACAATAACTCCATCTCAAATCATTACCCTGAAGCTTACCCTAACTCTAATACTAGACCTAGCCCAAACCCTAGTCATAAAACTAGCTGACAACTGAGGTCTCTTGCACCAGCTACCAGGGGCGTGGCTACCGGAGGGCAAGCAAAATTTGCTGAGAGTCCTCAGCCCCAAGCTCCAAAAACTTAGGGTCTGAGGGAATGGCAAATGGGGAGAGTGTGCCCAGTCATTCAAGAAAATAGGGCTCCCGGGAGCAGCAGTCCTGGCGTGTAGCCAGTATTGTGGTGAGCATCACCAGTGAGCGGGGCCTGGCTTGAGGAAAATTGGAGAAGTGACTAGACACAAGAGAAGGCCCTAGGCACTTAGGATTGGAGACCCACCCAGTCTGGGAGGAGGAGCTGCTGCACAGTGATTGGTTCCCGCATATTGAGGGGAGAAGCTTGGCCCGGTGGGTACAGCTCCACCTACTGGAAGAGAAGTTAATCAAACTCTATGACTGCATTTATTATTATTTTTTTAATTTGTTTTTTTTTTCATTTTCATTTTTTATTTTTTAATTTTTTTAAATATTTTTTTTATTATTATTTTTAAATTTAATTTTAATTTTTTTGTTTATTATTTTTTAAAATATTTCTTCTTTTTTATTTTCTATTTTTTTCTTTTGTCTTTTCATTTCTTTTCAATTTCCTTATTCCCCCTTCCTTGAATTCTACCTGCTTACTGTCATTCTCTTTGGTGACTTCTTCCCTTCCCTTCTAATACCTTTCCTCCCCAGCATCAAATAAATTTATAAGAGTAAATAGTAACTCAGCAGTCAAACAGAACAAGAAGTAACATGAGCAGCATGAAAAAGCAAGGAAGAAAAGGAGTACAAACAATGCAGGACAGCCTAAATATTCAGGAGGACCTAGAGGCATCAGAGAAATGGCCAAATAAAGAACTCAAGGAATACCTTAGACAGATGTTATGGAATCTTAAAGAGGATATGAGACAGCAAATTCAAACAGTGAAAGAACACATTGAAAATGAATTATATAAACAGATAAAAGAAGAAAATAAGCATCTTTATCAGGAGATAGTGATTATAAAAAAATCAAACAATAATTCTAGAAATGAAGGAAACTATAAACCAAGTTAAATCTCAAATGAGAGTATCACTAACAGAGTGGAGCAAGTAGAAGCCAGAATGTCAGATAATGAAGACAAAATATATCATCTTGAAAAGAGTCTAGCCAACTCAGAAAGGCTGGCAAAAAATCAAGAGAAAAACATCCAAGAGATATGGGATAACATAAAAAAAAAAAAAAAAAAAAAAAAAAAACTTAAGATTCATCAGGATAGAGGAACGTATAGAGGTTCAAACCAAGGGAATGAGAAACCTGCTGAATGAAATAAGTATAGAAAACTTTTCAGAAATAAAAAAGGAAACAGATATACAATTTGTCAATGCATACAGGACACCAAGCATACAAAATCACAGTAGACCAACGCGAAGACACATTGTTGTGAAGATATCCAATATACAGAACAAAGAGAAAATATTAAAAGCCACAAGAGAAAGGAGGCAGATTACATTCAGGGGTAAACCAATAAGGTTAACATCGGATTTTTCATCACAGACGCTGAAAGCGAGAAGATCCTGGAACAACGTATTTCAAACACTTAAAGACAATGGATGCCAACCACGAATTTTGTATACAGCAAAATTAAGCTTCAGGTACAACAACGAAATAAAAATCTTTCATGATAAACAAAAGTTAAAAGAATTTGCAGCCAGAAAACCAGCACTGCAAAGCATCTTGAGCAAAACACTACACGAGGAAGAAATGAAAAACAATAACCAAAACCAACAGTGAGAAGTACCTCAGTAAAGACAGAGGGTGGGGGGAAAGCTAATCATGGAGAAACAAACTAAATTAAAAAAAGATAAAAAATCAAACATGGCTGGAAGTACAAACCATATATCAATAGTAACTCTAAACGTTAATGGCTTAAACTCTCCAATAAAGCGACATAGGCTGGTAACATGGATTAAAAAAACAAACCCAACAATATGCTGCCTCCAGGAGACACATCTGATTAGAAAAGACATACACAGGCTGAAGGTGAAAGGTTGGGAAATAATATACCACGCACACGGTCCTCGTAAGCAAGTAGGGGTGGCCATCCTCATATCGAATAAAATCAACTTCAAGACTAAGTTAATCAAAAGGGATAAGGAAGGACATTATATACTGTTAAAAGGAACCATTCACCAACAAGACATAACAATTATCAATATTTATGCATCAAATAAGGTTGCTGAGACGTTCATAAAACAAACTCTCCACAAGTTCAAGAATCAAATAGACCACAACACAATAATTATTGGTGACTTCAACCCACCTCTGTCACCATTGGACCAGATCCTCTAAACAAAAGTTGAATAAAGAAACTATAGAACTCAATATCATAATCAATAACATAGACTTAACTGACATATATAGAATATATCAACCATCATCAAGTGGATATACTTTTTTCTCAGTAGCACATGGATCCTTCTCAAAAATAGACCATATAGTATGCCATAGGGCAACCCTCAGTAAATATAAAGGGGTGGACATAATACCATGCATTTTATCTGATCATAATGGAATGAAACTGGAAATCAATGATAAAAGAAGGAAGGAAAAATCCTACATCACACGGAAAATGTACAATATGTTACTGAATGATCAATGGGTTACAGAAGACATAAAGGAGGAAATCAAAAAATTCTTAGAGAAAAATGAAAATACAGACACAACATATTGGAATCTATGGGACACAATGCAAGCAGTTTTAAGAGGGAAATTCATCACTTGGAGGTCATTCCTCAAAAAAAGAAAAAAAAAAAAAAACAACAAATAAATGATCTCACACTTCATCTCAAAGCCCTAGAAAAGGAAGAGCAAAACAAGAGCAAATGTAGCAGAAGGAAAGAAATAATTAAAATCAGAGCAGAAATCAACGAAATTGAAACAAAAGAAACTATTTAAAAAAATTGACAAAACTAAAAGTTGGTTCTTCGAAAAAATAAATGAGATCAACAGACCCTCAGCCATGCTAACGAAGAGAAGAAGAGAGAGAACTCAAATTACTAACATATGGGATGAAAAAGGCAATATCACAACAGATGCTACAGAAATACAGAAGACAATAAGAAATTATTTTGAAAACCTGTATTCCAATAAAATAGAAGATAATGAAGACATCAATAAATTTCTTAAGTCATATGATTTTCCCAGACTGAGTCAGGAGGATACACACAATTTGAATGGACCAATATCAATGGATGAAATAGAAGAAGCAATCAAAAAACCACCAACCAAGAAAAGTCCAGGACTGGATGGGTATACAGTGGAGTTTTACAAAACCTTTAGAGAAGAATTAATACAAATACTTTTCAAGTTATTTCAAGAAATATAAAAAGAAGGAGCTCTTCCAAATTCATTCTATTAGGCCAACATCACCCTGATTCCGAAACCAGAAAAAGACACCTCAAAGAAAGAAAACTACAGACCAATATCTCTAATGAACCTATGTGCTAAAATCCTCAATAAAATACTGACAAATCAGATACAAAAACACATCAAAAAATTGTGCACCATGATCAAGTAGGATTCATCCCTGGGATGCAAGGATGGTTCAATATATGGAAATCAATAAATGTTATTCACCACATTAATAGACTCAAAGATAAGAACCATATGATCATCTTGATAGATGCAGAAAAAGCATTTGACAAAGTACAGCATCCCTTTATGTTCAAAACATTAGAAAAACTAGGGATAAGAGAACGTACCTCAATATTGTAAAAGCTATCTATGCTAAGCCTCAGGCTAGCATCATTCTGAATGGAGAAAAATTGAAGGCATTCCCTCTAAAATCTGGAACAAGACAGGGATGCCCTCTATCACCACTTCTATTCAATATAATTCTCTAATCACTGGCCAGAGCAATTAGACAGACAAAAGAAATTAAAGGCATAAAAATAGGAAAAGAAGAACTTAAATTATCACTATTTGTGGAAGACATGATTCTATACCTAGAAGACCCAAAAGGGTCTACAAAGAAACTACTAGAACTAATAAATGAATTCAGCAAAGTGGCAGGATATAAAATCAACATGCATAAATCAACTCATTTCTGTATATCAGCGACAAAACTTCTGAAACAGAAATGAGGAAACACACCCCATTCACAATATCCTCAAAAAAAAAAAATACTTGGGACTCAACCAAAGAGGTGAAAGATTTATACAATGAAAACTACAGAATCCTAAAGAGAGAAATACAAGAAAATCTTAGAATATGGAAAAATATACCCTGTTCATGGATAGGCCGAACTAACATCATCAAAATGGCGATATTACCAAAAGTTCTCTATAGGTTTAATGCAATGCCAATCAAAATCCCAATGGCATTTCTTGTAGAAATAGATAAAGCAATCATGAAATTCATATGGAAAAATAAAAGATCCAGAATAGCAAAAGCAACTCTAAGCAGGAAGTGTGCATCAGGGGGCATAGTTATACCAGATTTCAAACTATACTACAGAGCAATAGTAACAAAAATAGCATGGTACCGGTACCAAAACAGGTGGGTAGACCAATGGTACAGAATAGAGGACACAGAGACTAATCCACAAAGTTACAACTATCTTATATTTGATAAAGGGGCTAAAAGCATGCAATGGAGGAAGGATAGCATCTTCAACAAATGGTGCTGTGAAAACTGGAAATCCATATGCAACAAAATGAAACTGAATCCCCTTCTCTTGCCATACACAAAAGTTAAATCAAAATGGATCAAAGAGCTTGATATCAAATCAGAGACACAGCGTCTGATAGAAGAAAAAGTTGGCTCCGATCTACATATTGTGGGGTTGGGCTCCAAATTCCTTAATAGAACACCCATAGTACAAGAGTTAATAACTAGAATCAAAAAATGGGACTTACTTAAATTAAAAAGTTTTTTTTTCTCAGCAAAAGAAACAATAAGAGAGGTAAATAGGGAGCCTACATCATGGGAACAAATTTTTACTCACACTTCAGATAGAACCCTAGTATCCAGAGTGTACAAAGAACTCAAAAAATTAAACAATAAGATAACAAATAACCCAATCAACAAATGGGCCAAGGACCTGAACAGACACTTCTCAGAGGAGGACATACAATCAATCAACAAGTACATGAAAAAATGCTCACCATCTCTAGCAGTCAGAGAAATGCAAATCAAAACCACCCTAAGATACCATCTCACTCCAGTAAGATCGCCAGCCATTATGAAATCAAACAACAACAAGTGCTGGCGAGGATGCAGGGAAAAGGGTACACTTGTACATTGCTGGTGGGACTGCAAATTGGTGGGGCCAATTTGGAAAGCAGTATGGAGATTCCTGGGAAAGCTGGGAATGGAACCACCATTTGACCCAGCTATTGTCCTTCTTGGACTATTCCCTGAAACCTTAAAAGAGCATACTACAGGGATACTGCCACATCGATGTTCATAGCAGCACAATTCATAATAGCAAGACTGTGGAACCAACCCAGATGCTCTTCAATAGATGAATGGATAAAAAATGTGGCATTTATACACAATGGGGTATTACTCTGCACTAAAAAATGATAAAATTATGGAATTTGCAGTGAAATGGATGGAATTAGAGCAGATTAAGTAAGCTAGGCAATCCCTAGAAAACAAATGCCAAATGTCTTCTTTGATATAATGAGAGCAACTAAGAACAGATCAGGGAGGAAGAGTAGGAAGAAAAGATTAACATTAAACAGAGACATGAGGTGGGAGGGAAAGGGAGAGAAAAGGGAAATTGCATGGAAATGGAAGGAGAACCTCATTGTTATACAAATTTAAATATAAGAGGTTGTGAGGGGAATGGAAAAAAAAAAACAAGGAGAGAAATGAATTACAGTAGATGGGGTAGAGAGAGAAGATGGGATGGGACGGGAGGGGAGGGGGGATAGTAGAGGATAGGAAAGGTAGTAGAATACAACACTTACTAATATGACATCATATAATTATGGAAGCTAAGAAGTTCCAGATCCCAAGATCTGCAGTAAGCCAACTGGAGAACCAAAAGAGCTCATGGTATAGTTTCAGTGCAAGTCCTAAGGCCTGAGGACCAGAAGAACCAATCACATAAGTTCAAGTCTGAGTGGGAAAGAAGAAAAAACACCCTCAGCATCAACTTGAAGACTGGCAGAGAGAATGAATTCTCTGCCTTTTTATTCAACTGAGGCCTTTCAATGAATTGTGAGAGGCTCATGTTGAAAAGGGAAATGCTTTACCAATTTGGACACACCTAGAATAATGTTTAACCAAATAAATGGACAAGTCAAATTGACATTGAGTGGTCACAGATCCACCCTTTTCAATCTATATGCATCTCCTAAGCCATACTCATATCTAAAAAAGACAATAACAAGTTCCTAATTGCACCTAATGAGAGACCTATCCTGTGTATAACTGAAAACACATCAACCATTTCTCCAGAAGAAGAGATAAACTCCTTGAGTAGTATTTGTATCTTCTTCCTTATATAATAAAATTTAATACTTATAAATTAAATACTTAATACTGTGACTTTAGGAGAAAAAAACATTTAATATGTTTATATAAACACACATATTCATAATGACATAAAGAGGAAATACTAGTGGCAAGTATAAAAAATTAATAAATAAAGTAAAGGTATAGAATAATAAAAATAAATAAATAAATAAATAAATAAAACTAGCCCTGATCATAACCCTGGTTCTTACATTAGCTGTGGCCCTAACCCTAGCCCTAAGCTAATCTAAAACTTAACTCTAATCTGAGCCCTAACCCTAACTTTAACCCTAAACTGAACCCTAACCCTAAACCTAATCATAACCCTAGCATTAATCCTAACCATAACCCTAACCCTAACTCTAGCTCTAATCCTATCCATTAGCTTAACCCTAAATATATCCCTAATGGTTACCCTAGGATAACCTTAAACCTATCCATTACCTTAAACCTAACCTGAATCCTATACCTAACCATATCCATTATCCTAACCCTAAATCTAACCCTAAAACTAATTTGAGCCCTAACCCTAAACCTCAACCTAAACAAACCCAGATCCTGAGCCTGATCCTAATAATACCCCAAGCTCTAAAACTGACCCTAACCCTCAACCTAACCCTTTAACTATAACTAGCCATAAACTTAACACTAAAATTATCCCTAACCATAACCCTGCACCTGACATTTGCCCTAGCCCTAATGCTAGCCCTATCCCTAACAAAAACCATAGCCCTAATCCTGGCCATAAACCTAGCCTTAATCCTAACCCTAATACTAACATTAGCCCTAACCCTAAATTTACCCCACTTCCTAGTCCTAAACCTAACTATAACATCATACCATACCCTAACCCTAAACTTAAACCTAGCCATGAACCAAGGCCTAGCCCTACTGCTAACCCTAACTCTAATCCTAGCCCTAATTTAGTCCTAACACTAAACCTAATCATAGACCTATCCCTAAGACTAACTCTAACTCTTGCCCTAGTCCTATCACTTGTTCTAACCTTTTCCCTTACCATAACACAAAGATTTCCCTAATTCTATCCCAAACATAGCCCTAAACTTAGTCCTAGCCCTAAACCTAGATCTAACCCTAACTCTAAATGTAACCCTAAACCTAAACCTAAACCTCACCCTAACACTAGCTGTAACCCAAATGCAAATTTGAAAACTAGCTCTAACCCTAGCCACAGCACTCAAACAAAACTGAGCTATAGCCCTAATCCTAACTCTTTACCTAAACCAAATCCTAATGCTACACCTAGTCCTAACACTATCCCTACAACTAATACTGACCCTTACTCTGACTCTAAAATTCACCCTAGCTCAAAACATCACCTTAACCCTAAACGTAACCCAAACACTAGACCTAGCCCTAACCCTAACCATAAAACTAGCCTGAATTGTAAAACCAGTTCTTACATTAGCCATAGCCCGAACCCTAACACAAAACCTAAACCTAATCTGATCTCTAAACCTAGCTGTAACCCAAAACCTTAATCTAACTCAAGCCCTAACCCTAATCCAAACTCTAACCCTATCCCTTATCCTAAGCGAAACCCTCACCCTAAAGCTACTCTAGATCTAAGCCTAATCCTTAGCCTACCCCCAACACTAACTTTATTAATAGTCCTAACCCTAGCCCTCATTTTATCTCTAACCATGTTCCAAAGCCTAAGCCTAACCCTGACTCTTATTCTGACCCTGACACTAACCCTAGTTCTAAGCCTGACCCTAACTCTAAACCGAACCCTAAATCTAGCCCTACTGGTAAACCTATACCTATCCTAACCATAATACTAGCACTAGACCTAAACTTAATCCTAAATATAGCCATAAATCTAGCCCTAGCCCTAAAAATTCCTAGTCCTAGACCTAACAATAACCATTGCCCTAACGCAAAGTTTAACCCTAACCCTAGACCTAACCCTAGTTCTAATTGTGGCCTTAACCCTAAACCCAATGCTAACTCGAAAACTGACCCTTATCCTAACACAAACCCTAGTTCTAAACCTTATCCTAAACCAAAATTGAACCCTAACTATAGAACTATCCATCCATAACCCTAACTCTAAAACTAGCCATAACCATAAACCAGGGTCTTTCAATACCCATAGCCCTAAAGCTAGCCATGAATCTCAAACAAAACCTAGCCCTAACCCTAGCCCTGAGCGTAACCCTAATCAAAAATCTAGCCCAAACCCTAATGCTAACACTTGCCCTAGCCCTGACCCTAGCTCAAACTCTAACCCTTACCCTTAACATAACCCTAGCCCTAACACTAACCCTAGCACTAATCCTAATTGTCACCGTAGCCCAAATCTTAGATTTAACTTTATCCATTACCTTAAACATAACCCTGAACCTAATGCTAATCCTAGTCCTAACCATAGCCCTTAGTCTAACCCTAACCCTCGCCTTAGCATTAATCCTAGCTCAACCCCTAACACTTACCCTAATAATAAAACCAGTCCTAACACTAACCCTATGCCTAACCCTAACTCTAGCCATAATCCTAAGCTTAACACAAGCCCGAACAGTACCACTAACCTTAACTATTATCCAAAACATAAGCCTAAACCAAATGCTAACCTTAGGCCAAACCTTAACCCTATAACTAACATGAACCCTATACATTACTCTAAACTTAACCTGAATCCTAAACCTAACCATATAGATTACTCTAACCCGAAACTCACCCTAACCCTAACCAAAAAACTAGCCGTAATTGTAAAGCCAGTTCTTATCCCTAATGCTAATTTGAGCCCTAAAACTAAATCTTAACAAAATCCAAACCCTAACCTGACTCTGAACTTAATAATATACCTAGCTCTAAACCTTACCCCTTCATTAAACCTAACCCTTACACTAGACTTGACCATAAACCTAACCCTAATGCTAACCCTATTCCTTAACCTAACCAAAACCCTAACCTTATTACTAGTCCTAACCCTAGCACTCATTCTAGCTCTAACCAAACCCCAAACCCTAAATCTAACCCTGACCTTTATTCTGAAACTAACACTAATTGTAAGTCTAAACCTGAACCTAACCCTAAACAGAACCGTTACACTAAAACTACTGGTAACCTCATACCTAAACCAAACCCTAACACTATCTCTAGACCTAAACATAATCCTAAATCTAGCGATAACTCTATCCCTAGCCCTAAACCAAAATTTACTCCTATACCTAATAGTAACCCTTAACCTAATCCAAACACTAACACTACCCCTATACCTAAACTTGACCTAATTCTTGCTTTCACCCTAACCTTAACTCTAACCTGAACACTGACCCTGACACTAACATTAAACCTAGCTCTAAACTTGACAATAAACTAAAATCTACACTTTACACTAGACTTAACCATAACACTTACCCTAAAACTAAGTATAATTAGACCCCTAGATCTTACATTACCTATAGCACTAACCATAGGTTATAGGTAATGTAATACCAAGCCCTAATCTGAGGCCTAAACCTACCCTAAGCATAACCCTCACCCTTACCCAACCTTAAACCTAACCCTAAACCTCACCTTAGTCCTAACCCTAGTTCAAAGCCTAACCATTAGCCTAAAAATAACCCTATCCCATCCATACCTATAACCCTAACCCTAGCCCTAATCCTAACCTTAACCCTCGTTCTAACCCTAGCCATTATCCTAACTCTAAACCTAAACATAATGATAATCCTCGCCCGAACCCTAACCGAAACCCTAACACAAAACATAAATCTAACCCTAGACCTAACCCTAAACCTAAACCTTGCTACAGCCCTAACTCTAACTCAAACCCTTACTCTTACCCTAAACCCAACAGTATACCCAGCCCTAAAACTAAACTTAACCATAAACCTAATCTTAACCCTAAAGCTAACCTTATATGTAACCCAATCTATTACTCTAAACCTAACCCTAACTCTAATGAAAACCCTAGCCCTAATCCTAAACCTAACACAGACCATAACCATAATTCTAACCCTGGACATAACACTAAACCTAACCCTCACCCTAGGAAAATCTAAGCTCAAAACGTATCCTTTACCCTAAACCTAAACCTAACCCTACCCTAAACTAGGGTTACTAGGCTTAACCGTAATTCTAACCATAACTTTATCCCTAGTCTTAACCATTAACGTAGCCCTAACCCTAGCTCTAATCCTATATATTATCCTTATGATAATCCTAATCCTAAGGCTAACCCTGGGCCTAACCCTAACCCTATTGCTATCCTAAAATCTCTTCATTACCCTAAACCTACCCTGAACCCTAAACCTAACAATATCCATTACCTTAACTCTAACAATAGACCTAACATTAGTCATATCCCTAATTCTAGACCTAAGCATAATACAAACCTAACCCTAATCCTAGCCCTAAACCTAGCCTTATTCATAAACTAATCCTAAACCTACCCCTAATTCTAACTATAACCCTCACCCTACCTCTAAACCTAGCTATCAAAACATCCCTTACCCTAAATATAACCGTAAGCCTACTTCTAACTATAGGCCTAAAATGAACATCGACAGTAGCCCTGATCCTAGCCCTAATTTAGCCCTATCCCTAAAACAAAACATAACCCTAGCCCTAAGACTAAATCTAAATCTCATACTTGACCTATCCCTATTTCTAAACATATCCGTTACCATAATGCTAACCCTAGCCCTAAACTTTGGTGTATTCTTAGACCTAGCGCTAACACTAGATCTAATGCTAACTCCAAATCTAAGCCTAAGCCTAACACTAACCCTAACCCTACCCTAAGCCTATCCCTAAACCTAACACTAAACCTGACCATAACCCTAACACTAAACCTACCCCTAACACTAAAACTAACCCGAACACAAACCCTAAACCTAACACTAATACTAACACGAACCCTAATCCTAAACTTAACCGTAACTCTAACATCAACCCTAAAACTAACCCTAACACAAACCATACCCTAACCCTAACACTAAACCTAACCCTAACTCTAACTGTAACACTAACCCTAAACATAACATTAACCCATACTCTAACACTAACACTACCCCTAACCCTAACACTAATACTAAACTGAACACTAACCCTAACAATAAGCCTTACCATAACTGTTACCCTAAAAGTAAACCTTACACTAACATGAACACTAACCCTAAACCTAACAATAAACGTAAACATAACTATAACCCTCACCCCAACACTAACACTAACACTAAACCTAACACAAACCCTAACCCTAACCCTAACTCTAACCCTAAATAAACCCTCACCCTAACACTAACCAGAACACTAACACTAATGCAAAACCTAAAACTAACACTAATCTTAACCCTAACCACAATCCTACATGTAACACTAACCTAACACTAACACTAACCCTAAAATTCACACAAACCCCAAGACTAACCCTAACCCAAACCCTACCCTAACACTCATCCAAAACCTAAACCTAACACTAACCCTTATCCAACTGAAACTCTAACGCTAACAAACCTTAAGTCTAACCCTAAACCTAACACTAACCTAACTCTAACCCTAATTCTAACCCTAACCTAACTCTAACCCTAATTCTAACCCTAACACTAAAACTAATCATAACCCTTACCCTAACACTAATCCTAACAACAAACCTAACCCTAAATATAACCCTAAACCTAACACTAACCCTAAGCATAAACCTAACACTAACACTAGCCATAACCATATTCCTAACCCTAATGCTAAACCTAACACTAACCCTAAACCTACTGTAATGTTAACCCTAACACTAACCCTAACCGTAACCCAAACCCAACAATAAACCTAACCCTAAACCTAACCCTACACCTAACCCTAACAAAACCTCTAACCCTAACCCTAAACATAACAAAAACCTAAACCTAACTATAAAATTAACCCTAAAACAAACCCTTAAACTAACCCTAACTCTAACATTACCCTAACACTAATCGTAAAAATAATGCTAACCATAACACTAACCCATTCAATAACCCTAACCTTAATCCTAACACTAACCCTAACACAAACTTTAACCCTAACACTAACACTAACACAAACACTAATCCTAATCCATCCATAACCTTATCACTAAACCTAACACTAACCTAAACTTAATCCTAACACTAACCCTAACCCTAACTCTAACACTAAACCTCAACCTATCCCTAAACTTAAACTATTGCTAACTCCAACCCTAACCATTAAACTACCACTAACCCAAACCATAAACTAACACTAACACAAACCCGAATCCTAACCCTAACACTAACCCTAAAACTAACACCAACACTAACCCTAAAACTAACTCTAACCCTAACCCTAACCCTACACAATCCCTAAAACTAACCCTAACCCTAAACCTAAACCTAACGCAAACCCAAACACTAACACTAAACCTAAAAATAACCCTAACAATAATTCTACATATAACCCTATTCTAAGACTAACCCTAACACTAACACTAACCCTAACCCTAAACCTAATCCTAACTGTAAACCTAACCCTAAACCTAATCCTAAACCTAACACAAATTATATTTGTAACCCTAACTCTAACACTAACACAAACATTAACCCTAAACCTAACACCAATCCTAACCCCAAACCTAAACCTAACCCTAACCCTAACTCTAATCCTAATTCTAACACTCAATCTAAACCTAACAATAATCCTAAACCAAACCCTAACCCTAACACTAACACTAACCCTAACACTAATTCTAACACTAACCCTAACCCTAACCTTAACCCAAATTCTAACACTAACACTACACCTAACACTAACCCTTATTCTAAACCTAATACCAAACCTAAAAATAACCCTTACCATATCCGTTACCCTAACCATAAACCTTACCCTAACATGAACACTAACCCTAACCCCAAACTTAACACTAAACCTAAGCCTAACAATAATTCTCACCCTAACATTAACCCTAATTTTAACACTAACCCTAACTGTATCCCTAACCCTAACCCTAACACAAACCCTAATACTAAACTTAAACTTAACTCTAACCCTAATGCTAATTTTAGAACTACCCTATAACTAATCCTAACCCTAACCATAAAACTAACCCTAATCCTAACCCTAACACTAACACTAATACTAACCATAAACCTAACACTAACCTGAACACTAAACCTAACCATAAACCTAACCCTAAACCTAACATTAACCTGAACACTAAACCTAACCCTAACCCTAACCATAAAAAAACTAGCCCTAACCATAATCCTAAACCTAATGCTACCCATAACACTAACCCTAAACCTACTGTAATGCTAACTGTAACACTAACCCTAACTCAAAACCGACCCTAACACTAAACCTAACCCTAAATCTAACCCTACCAAAACCTCTAACCCTAACCCTAAACCTAACAAAAACCTAACCCTAAACCGAAACCTAACTGTAAACAAACTCTAACACTAAACCTAAACCTAATGCTTAATGTAACCCTAACCCTAACCCTAAACCTAACATTACCCTAACACTAACCCAAAACCTAAGCATAAACCTAACACTAACCCATTCCCTAACCCTAACCTTAACCCTAACACTAACCCTAACACAAACCTTAACCCTAACCTTAATATTAATACTAATCCTAACCCCTCCATAACCCTATCACTAACACTAATCCTCACCCGAAACTTAAACCTAACACTAACCCTAACCCTAACCCTAAAACTAAACCTCAACCTATCCCTAAACATAAACTATTCCTAACCCAAACCCAAACACTAACAATAACATTAACCCGAACCATACACTAACCCTAACCCTAACCTTAAAACAAACCCTAATCCTAACCCTATCACTAACCCTGAAACTAACTCTAACCCTAACCCTAACACTAATCCTCAACCTAACACTAACCCTAACACTAACCCTAACACAAACCCTCACACTAAACTTAACACTAACCAGAAACAAACCCTAAAACTAATCCTATTACTAACCCAAACGCAAAACCAAAAACAAACACTAACCCTAACCCTAACCCTAATCCTAATCCTACATGTAACACTATTCTAACATTAACCCTAATCCTAACACACACCCAATCCCTAACCCTAACATTAATCCTAAAACTAACCTTAAACCTCACACTAACCCTTACCCTTACCCTAAACCTAATCCTAACTGTAAACCTAACCCTAACTCTAAACCTAAACCTAACATAAATTCTAGTTATAAGCCTAACCCTAAAACTAACACATACACTAATCCTAACTTTAACCCTAATCCTAAACCTAACACTAACTCTAACACTATCCCTTAAACTAACACTACCCCTTACCCTAACTCTAAGCTTCACTATAAACCTAAGCCTAAACCTAAACGTAAACCGACATTTAACACTAATCCTAATCATAACCCTAACACTATCTCTAACACTAACCCTAACACAAACTTTAAACCTAACACAAAACTTAACACAAACCCTAACCTTAACCCTAAAACTAAACCTAACATTAATGATAACCCTAAATCTAACCATAACTCTAAAACAAACCTAACCCTAACCCTACTGATAACCCTAATCCTAACTGTAACCCTGATCCTAATTCTAACCCAAAACCTAACACAAACCCTAAGTCCAACCCTTACACTAAGACTAACGCTAACCCTAACCCTACCACTAACCCTAAAACTAACCCTAACCCTAACAGTAACCCTAACCCTAACACTAAACTTAACCTTAAACATAACCCTAAACCTAACCCTAAACCTAATACTAAACCTAAACCCAACCATGACCCTAAACCTAACACTAACCCTAACACTAACCTTAAACTAAACTTAATGCTAACCCAAACACTAACCATAATGCTAACACAACAATAACACTAACACTAACCCTTACCTAAACCCTAACAAACCCTAAATATAAAATAAACCCTAACACTAACCCTAAGCCCAACCTAACGCTAATTCTAACCATAATACCAACTTGAACCCTAACCCTAACTTTAACACAAACACTAACCCTAAACCTGACCCTAACCCTAAAAAAAAAAACTAAACTTAGCCCTAAACCTAACCATAATCCTAAACGTAACCCTTACACTTACCCTAACCCTAACCCTAACCATAATCTTAACCATAACCCTAACACTAACACTTACCCTAACCCTAACCCTAACCATAATCCTAACCTTAACCCTAACCATGACACTAAACCTAACCATAATCCTAAACAAAACCTTAAACCTAACCCTAAATCTAACTTTAACCCTAAATCTAACCCTAACCCTAACCCTAAAAGTAACCCTAATCCTAACACAAACACTAACTCTAAACCTATCCCTAACCCTATCCCTCACTGAAAACCTAACCCTAACCCTACCTCTCACCATAACCCTAACCCTAACATGAAAACTAATTCTAACCCTAACACTGACCCTAACGCTAATGCTAACCCTTAACTTAACCATAACATGAACCTTAAACTTAACCCTGAACCGAGACCTAAAACTAACCCTAACCCTAACCCTACCCCTAAACCCAACCCTAAACCTAACCCTAACCCTAACATGAACACTAACATTAACTCTAACTCTAAACCTAATCATAATCCTAAAACTAAACCTAATCCTAATTCTAAGCCTAAATATAAACCTAATGGTATTGGTAACCCTAATATTAACCATAAACCTAACCCTTACACAAACCCTAACCCTAACCCTAACACTAACCTATACCCTCATCCTAAACCTAAGTAACCCTAACCCTAACAATAACCTGAACACTAATCCTAAACCTAACCCTTACCCTAAACCTAACCCTAACCATAACCCTAACACTAACACTAACCCTAATAGTAAACCTAAATCTAACCCTAACACTAACCCTAACACTAACCCGAACAATAATCTTAAACCTAACCCTTACCTTAAACCTAACCCTAACCATAAAACTAACACTTACACTAACACTAAATGTAAACCTAACCATAACCCTTACCCTAACACTAATACTAACCCTAACTCTACCCCTAACCCTAACACTAATGTTAACTCTAACTCTAAACCTAATCATAATTCTAACACTAAACCTAATGCTAATTCTAACCCTAAATATAACAGTAATCTTATCCATAACCCTAACATTAACCCTAAACCTAACCCTAAAACAAACCCTAACCCTAAACTTAAACCTAACACAAACCCTAAACCTAACTCTAAAAATAAACCTAACACTAACCCTAAACCTAATTGTAACCTAACTCTAAAACTAACCCTAAACCTAAAACTAACCCTAACTTAACCCTTACCCTAACACTAATCCTAACCATAATCCTAAAACTAACACTAATAATAAACCTAATCCTAAATCTAACCATAACACTAACCCTAACACTTTCCCTAACCCTAACACTAACACTAACTCTAAACCTATCCCTAACCCTAACACTAAAATTAACCCTAACCATTACCCTAACACAAAGCTAACCATAACCGTAATCCTAAGACTAACACTCACCCTAACCCGTACTGTAACAAAAGCCTTAATTCTAATACTGACACTAACCCTAACCCTAATCCTAACCATTACCTAAAACCTAAAACTAACCCTAAACTTAACTATAACCCTAACACTTAAACTAACCCTAACCTAAACCTAACCCTAAATATAACATTAACACTAGCCCTAAACCTAATCCTAACACTGACACTATAATTATAACACAAAATTTAACACTTACATTAACCCTACCCTAACGTAATCCTAATTGTAACAATAAACCTACTAATACTTCTAACCCTAATCCTAACTCAAATTCCTAACCTAACCCTAAAACTAACCCTAACCCTAAAACTAACCCTAAACCTAATCCTTACCCTAACACAGAACTTAACCCTAAACCTAACCATATCACAAAACTTAACCCTAAACCTAACCATAATTATAACACTAACCCTAAAGCTAAGTGTAAATGTAACACTAACTCTAAAGCTACACCTAAACCTAACAAAAAATAAATAACCCTAACCCTAACCCTAAAACAAACACTAATACTAAACCTAACAGAAAACCTAATCCTCACCATAACCCTAACCTTAACCGTAACATTCACCCTAACCCTAACATTAACAAGAACCCTTTTTCTAACCCTAACACTAACTCTAACGCTAATACTAACCCTTAAATTAACCATAACTCTAACCTTAAACTTAACCCTAACCCTAAAATTAACCCTAACCCTAACTCTAAAATTAACCCTAACCCTAAACCTAATGCAAAATTTAACACTAACACTAACCCTAACCTTAACGTAATCCTAACCATAACACTAACACTAACCCTAAACCTAATCCTAACTCAAATTCTAATCCTAACACTAAAATTAACCAAACCCTAATCCTAACCCTAACCCTTACCCTAACAGTAAACTTAACCATAACCCTAACCCTAAAACTAAAATTAACCCTAACCATTACACTAACCCTAACACTAATCCATATCTATTCCTAAACCTAACATGTTTCCTATCTCTAAGCCTTACCCTAACCCTAACACTAACACTAATTTTAACCTTAACCCTAAATATAGCCCTTACAATAACCCTAACCCTAACCCTAAGATGAACCCAACCCAAAGACTAACAATATCCCTAACCATAATCATAATCATAACCATAACACAAAACCTAAACCTAACCGTAACAATATCCCTAAACCTTACCCTAACCCGAACAATAAACCTAACCCTAATCATACCATAACACTAACCCTAACACTCTACCTAAAACTAACACTATCCCTTAACTTAACATTAACCCTAGCACCAACCTGAACCCTAACCCTAATACTAATACTAAACATAACCCTAACCCTAAACCTAACACTAACCATAACCATAATGCTAAACCTAAACCTACTCTTACCCTGACCCTAACCCTAACTCTCACACTTACTCTAACCCTAACACTAACACAAACCCTAATCCTAATCCAAACCCAAATACTAACCCTAACACTAACTCTAACTCTACCTAACCCTAACAATGACACCAACCCTAAGAGTAACCGTAACTCTAACACTATCATTAACCTTAACCAAAACATAACCCTAAACCTAACCCAAAATGTAAACCAAACTCTAACACTAACCATAACACTAACCCTAACACTAACAATAACCCTAAATCAAACCCTAATCCTAATTGTAATTCTAACAATAATCCTTAATCTAAACCTAAACCTAACCTGAACACTAACACTAATTTTAAACCTCAATGTAGAACTAACCCTAACACTAACACTAAACCTAACCCTAACCTTAAACCTAACACTAACCCTAACCCTAACCATAACAGTAAAACTAACTCTAACCAAAACTCTTACCCTAACCCTAAACCCAACCCTAACCCAAAATCTAACACTAACAGTAATCCTAAACCTAACTATAATCCTAACACTAACCCTAACCCTAAACCTAACCCCAAATTTAACCAGAATCCTCTCCCTATTTCTAACCCTAATCCTAACCATAACCTTAACAGAAAACCTAAACCTAACTCTAACAGAAACCGTAACCCTAACCCAAACCATAACAATAACAATAACCCTAAACCTAACTCTAAAAGTAACCCTAAAACTAATCCTAACACTAAACCTAAACCTATACATAACCATAACAATAACCCTGGCCAAAACAATACCACTAACCCAAACTCTAACCCTAACACTAAACCTAAACCTAACCCTAAACATAACACTAACACTAACCCTACACCTAACCCTAATCTTAGCACTAACATTAACCTTAACCCTAACACTAAACCTAAAGCTAACCCTAAAGCAAACTCTAACAGAACAAACTCTTAACCATAACCGTAATGCTAAATATAACAGTAACCCTAAAATTAACCCTAAACCTAAACCTAACAAAAACCCTAACCATAAACCAAACACTAATCCTAACCTTAACCAACACTAACCCTAAACCTAACCCTAAACCTAACCCTAATCCTAAGTGTAACACTAACCCTAACACTAACCCTAATGCTAACACATATACTAACACTTACCCTAACACTAACCCTAAACCTAATCCAAACCCTAAGCATAACTGTAACACTAAACCTAATTCTAACACTAATTCTTACCATAACCCTTACCCAAACCCTAAACCTACCTGAACACTAACCTTAACTATAAAGCTAAATGTAAAACTAACCCTAAAACTAACCCTAAACCTAACCCTAAACCTAACACTAACACTAACTCAATCCGTAACCCTAAATCCAACCCTAACCCTCTATGTAACCCAAAACCTAAGCCTACTCCTACCCCAATACAAACCCTATCACTAACCCTAACACTAAACCTTACACTAACGTTAAAACTAAACTTAACCCTAACATTAAAACTAACACTAAACCTAACCCTAACTCTTTTCCTAACCCTACTTCTAACACCAACCCTAACACTAAAAATGAACCTAACACTAACCCTAAGAATAACTGTAAACCTAACTTTAACCACAACCCTAACCCTAACCCTAACCCTAACACTAACCCAAACACTAAACCTAACCCTAAACCTAAAAATAACATTAAACATTACCCTAACCCTAGCCCAAACTCTCACCCAAACCCTAAACGTAAACTTAAAATTAACCCTAACACTAAACCTAATCCTAACATAAACCCTAAACCTAAACCTAACAAAGAAACCTAACACTAACCCTAATCATAATTCTAAAACTAACCCTAACTCAAATTGCAAGTATAAATCCAACTGTAATCCTATCTGTAACCCTAATCCTAACCTTACTTCTAACCCTAACACAAACACTACCCCTAAACCTAACACTACACCTTACACTAACCCTAACTCTAAACCTAACGTTAATTCTAAAACTAACCCTAATCCTAAACCTAACCCTAATCCTAACCCTAAACCTAACCTTAACAAAAACACCAACCTTAAATCTAACACTAACCCTAACACTCAATATTACCCTAACCCTAAAGCTAACCCTAATCCTTACCCTAACCATAACACTAACACAAACACTAACCCTAACCCTAACCCTAACCCTAACCCTAACCCTAAACATAAAACTACCCTATCTTAACACTAACACTAATTCTAACCCTAACTGTAACCCTAACCCTAACTGTAACCCTAATATTAAATCCAACCCTAATTTTATCTGTAACCCTAACCCTAGACCTAACACTAATCCTAACACAAACCCTACCCTAACCCTAACACTAAACCTAACACTGACCCTAAACTTAAACCTTACCCTAACTATAGAAGTAACTTTAACCCTAAACCTAACCCTAAACCTAACCCTAAATTTTAAACTAACCCTAACCCTAAGCCTAACTCTAAACATAATATTCACCCTAATCTTAACCCTAACCCTTACACTAACTCTAAACCTATACAAAACCCTAACTTTACACCTAAACTATCCCTAACACTAACCCTAAACCTAAAAAGAATCCTAAACCTACCCTGACACTAACCCTACCTAACTGTAACCCTCTCACTAATTCTAAACCTAACACTTACCCTAACCCTATACCTAACACCCTAACCCTAACAATAACCTTAACCTTAATCTTAACACTAACAATAACCTCAAATCTAACCCTATCACTAACACTAAGCCTCACCCTAAACCTAAATCTAAAACTACCCATAACCGTAACACTCTCCCTTGCACTAACATTAACCCTAAACGATACCCTAAACCTAATCATAGTCCTAACCCGAACCCTTAACCTAACACAAACACTAACCCTAAACATAACCCTAAGACTAACCATAAAACTAATCCTAACTCTAACCATAACACTAAACCTAAATGTAACCCTAAACCAAAACCTATCTTTAACCGTAATTCTAACCCTAAACCTATCCATAACTCTAACAGTAAACTTAACCCTAACCCTAACATTAACACATACCTTAAACCTAACCCTAACCCTATCACAAACTTTAACCCTAACCCTAACCCTAACCCTATCACTATCCCTAACACTATCCCTAACATGAAACCTTACCCTAACACGAGCCCTAATCCTAACCCTAATATTAACCTTAACCCTAATTTAAAACTAACTGTAAACCTAACCCTAATTCTAAAACTAACACTAACCCTAAAACCTAAGCTTAACCCTAACCCTAATCCTAAACCTAAAACTAACCCTAAGAGAAACCCTAATGCAAACACTAACACTAACCATAAACTTAACCCTATTCCTACACCTAACCCTAACCCAAACACTAACCCTAATCCTAAACCTATCACAAACCCCAAACATAACCCTAAATCTAACCCTAACCCTAATCCTAATCCTACCAGTAACCCTAACACTAACCCTAACCCTAAAATTAAAACTAACTCTAACCCTAAACCTTACCCTAAACCTAATGCTAACCCAATCACTAAACCTAACCCTAATTGTAACCCTAAGCCTAACACTATCCTTAACCTTAAAAATAACCCTAACCATATTATTAACCCTAACCCTAAACCTAACCTTAACACTCAACCTAATACTAACCCTAAACCTAACCATAAAACTAACTCTAAAACTAACCTAAACTCTAATTCTAACCCTAACCCTTACCACAACCCTAAACCAAACCCTATCTCTATACAAATATATAACACTAAAAATAAACCTAACACTAACACTAATCCTAAACCTATCCCTAAACCTAACACTATTTCTATCCCTAACACTAACACTAACCCTAAACCTAAACCTAACCATATCACTAACCCTAACACTAATTCTAACCCTAAACCTATCACAAACCCTAACACTAATCATAACACTAACCAAAACCTAATTCTAACCCTAACCCTAAAATAAACCTAAATTTATCCTAACCTTAACCATAACCCTAAAACTAACCTTACCCTAACCCTATCCCTAAACATAACACTAAAATTAACCCTAACCCTAAAACTAAATCAAACCCTAACACAAACCTTAACCCTATCCCTAAACCAAATCAAACACCAACCATAATCCTAATAAGAATGCTAACCGTAATCATAAACCTACCCTATAAAAACCCGTAACCCTAACAAAAATGGTAATCCAAACCCAAACACTAACTCTAACCATTACCCTAACCCTAACACTAAAACTAACCATAACCCTAATAATAACACCTAACCCTATCCGTAACACTAAACTATCCCTAAAATAGCACTAAAACTAATTCTAACACTAACCCTAATCCTAAACTTAACACTAACACTAACTTAAACCCCAACCCTAACCCTATCACTAACACTAAAACTAAACCTAACCCTAAACATAACACTAAACCTCTCCCTAACCCTAATGCAAACACAAACTCTAAACTTAATCCTAACCCTAAAACTAACTGTAACTTTAAACCTAATCATAACCCTAACACTAACCCTAACCCTAACCTAAATCTAAACCTAATCCGATCCGAGACCCTAACCATAACCCTAAAATTAACCATAACATTTACCATAACCCTAACCCTATTTCTAACACAAACCCTAACCCTATCCCAAACACTAAGCCTAACCCAAACCCTAACCCTAAACCTACCCCTTACTCTAAAACTAATACTAATTCTAATTCTAACTCTAACACTAAAGCTAAATCTATCCCTAACATAACACGTTTTCCAACCCTAAACCTAACACTAACCCTAACCCTTATCTAAGAGTAACACTAACTCTAACCCTAACCGTAACTCTAACACTAATCCTATCCCTAACCCTAACCATAACCCTAACACTAATCTTAACCCTAAAACTAACGCAAACCCTAACACTTACTCTAACCCTAATCCTAGCCATGCCCCTAACACTAACACTAACCCTAATCCTAACCCTAACACAAATCCTAACCTTAAACCTAACACTAACACTAAACCTAACACTAACCATAACCATAACCCTAACCTTAACTCTATCCAAAACACCTTCTCTATTCCTATCCCTAACCCTAAAACTATCCCTAACCCTAAAACTAACCATAAACATAACACTAACACTATCCCTTACCCAAACACTAATGCTAACCCTAAAACTAACACGAACACAAACACTAACCCTAACACTAAACCTAACCCTAATCCTAAACCTAACCCTAATAGTAACCATAAAAATTATCCTAAACCTAAAACTTACACTAGTCCTAAACCTTAACCTAACACTAACCATAACACTAACCCTAACCCTAACTCTAACACTAAAACCTAAGCCTTACCGTAACACAAACACTTACCCTAAAACTAAACCTGAACCTAACAAAATCCTAACCCTAACACTGCCCCAAACCCTATCTCTAACCCTTACACGAACGCTAAACCTAACACTAACCTTAACACTAATCTTAATCCGACCCCTAATTCTAACAATAACCTAACCATAAACTTTACCCTAAATCTAACCCTAAACCAAACACTAACCCTAAACTTAAACCTAGCACTAACCCTAACCCTAACCCTAATACTAACAATAACACTATCCCTAAACCTTGTCACTAACATTAACCCTAATACTAACCCTAACCCTTAACCTAACCATTTCATTGACATTAAACCTAACCCTAACCCAAACCATAACACTAAACCTAAACCTAACACTAATTCTGACCCTAAACCTATCCCTTACATTAACAATATCCCTAACCCTAACACGAACATGAACCCTAAACCTAAACCTTCCTCTAAACGTAACACTAACCCAAATGCTAACCCTAACAAAACCCTAACCATAACCTTAATACTAACCCAAACACCAACCCTAACACTAACCCAAACTGTAACTGTAACCATAACCCTAAGCCTAACACGAACACTAACCCTAATCTTAACCCTAAAACTAACCCTAACTCTAAACATAATCCTAACACAAACCCTAACCCTAACAATAACCCTAAACCTAACCCTATCCTGAATGCTAGTACTATCCCCAAACCTCACCCTAACACTAACCCTAATCTAACCTAAACCTAACCATAAAACTAACCGTAACCATAACACAAAACCTAACCCTAAACCTAACCTAACCCTGACCCTAACCCTAATCTTAAACCTAACAACAACCCTAACCCAAACTATGACCCTAAATTTTAACTAACCCTAATGCTAACGCTTACCTAACCAAACCCAAATCCTAATACTAATACTAAGCCTAACATTAACAGTAACCCTAACATGAACCCTAAACCTAACCATACCACTAAGCCTAACTCTCACCCAAAACATAATCCCAACCCTAACACAAATCCTAAATCTAACCCTATCCCTAACCCTAACAGAAACCCTAAATCTAACTCTAACCCTAACCCTAAAACTAAACCTAACCCTAACTTTGCCAATAACCCTAACCCTAATTTTAACCCTAAAAAATCCTAAACCTAACCCTTAACCAATCCCTCAACTTAACCCTAACTCTAAACCTAAACATATCCATAACCCTAACACTAACACAAACCCTAAACCCCATTAAAACCCTAAACCAAAAACTCATGCTAACCCTTAACCTAACCCTAACCCTAACTGAAACCTTAAACCTAAATCTATCACTAACCTTAAGCCTAAACCTAACATGAACCCTAAACCTAATGCTAACTGTAACCCAAACCCTAAGACTAACCTTAACCCTAAACCTCACAATGACAAAAACTTTAACACCAACCCTAACCCTAACCTTCCCTAAGCCTATATTTAACCCTAAACCTAATCATAACAGTAACTGTAATCCTATACATAACCCTATCAGCAACCCTAACACAAAACCTTACCCTAACCCTAACCCTAACCCTAACCCTAATTTTAACACTACCCTAACCCCAAATTTACACTAACACTAATTCTTACCATAATCCTAAAACTAAACCTAAACATTAAACTAAACTTAACCCTAACCCTAACACTAAATTTAACCCTAAACCTAAAACTAACCCTAACTATAATCCTAAGAGTAACACAAAACCCAAACCTAACCCACTGAACCTTAACCTAACTCTAACCCTAATCCTAACCTAACACTAACCCTAAACATAACCATATACTGATCAAAAAACCTAACCCTTATCCTAACCCTAACACTAACCCTAAACTTAATCCTAACAAGAACCTAAACCCTAACCATAAAACTAACCCTAACACAATCCCTAACCATAACTCTAACCCTATCATTAACCCTAACGTTAATACTAAACCTAACACTAAGCCTAACCCTAATGCTAACCCTAACATTAACCTTAAATCTAACCCTAACCCTAACCCTAAACCTAAACCTAACACTAACCCTAACTCCAAACCTAAGGCTATCCCTAACCCTTACACTAACGATAACCCTAAACCTAACCCTCACCCTCAACCTAACCCTAAACCAAACACTAAACCTAACCCAAATACTAACACACTTAAACTATCTATAACCCTAACCCAAACATTAATGCTAAACCTAAACCTATCCCTAACATTAACCTTAAACTAACCCTATTCCTACACCTAGAACAAACACTAACCCTAACCATAACACTAACATGAACCCTAACCCTAAACCTAACACTAACCCTAATCCCTAACCCTAACACAAACCCTAACACTAAAACTAACCCAGACCCGAACCTAATGCTAACCCTAAACATAAACCTAATCCTCAACCTAACCCTAACCCTAACCCTAACACAAACACTAACCATAAAAAAACCCTAAATCTAACCCTAAACCTAACATGAACCCTAAACCTAACCCTTACATTAACCCTAACATTAACACAAACCCTATCCCTATACCTAACACTAAACATATCTCTAACCCTAATCCTAACACTAATGCTAACCATAACCCTAACACTAACACTAAAACTAAACCTCATCCTTAACTTAATTCTAACCTAACTTTAACCTTAACACTAACCATAAACCTAACTCTAACCCTATCCAAAACACTAATTTTAAACCTAAACATAACCCTAACCATAACAGTAATCCTAAACCTAACAATAGCCTAACACTAACATGAACACTAACTCTAACCTTAACCATTTAACAAACCATAACCTAACCCTAAACCTAAAGCTAACACTAACCCTAAATCTAACACTAACCCTAACACTAACCCTAAGATTAACTCTAAAACTAACCCTAACACCCTAATTCTAATGGTAAACCTAACACTAATCCTAACCCTAAAGTTGACACAAACAAAACCGTAACCCTAATTCTAACTTAACACCAATCCTAAGCCTTAACTAACCCTAACCCTAATTGGAACCCTAACACTATCCCTACAACTATCCCTAACCCTAAATATAACACTAAGCCTACCCACAATTCTAACCCTATCACTACCCCTAAACCTAACTATTACCCTAACAAGAACTCTAACCCTAAACTTAACACTAACCTTAAACTTAATACTAAAACTAACCCTAACCCTAATCATAATCCTATCTCTAATCCTAAACCTAACACTAAATCTAACAGTAATCCTAAACCTAAACCTAAACCTAACCCTAATATTAACAGTAACTCTAACCTAACCCTATTCTAACCATAATATAACCCTAAACCTAAACCTAACCCTAACCCTAACCATAATCCTAATTATAACCCAAACTCCAACCTAACCCTCACTGTAACCCTAACCCTAAACCTAACCTGAACCCTAAGCCTAATCCAAACCTAGACACTAACCCTAACTCTAACCATAACTGAAACTAACACAAGCACTAACCCTAACCCTAAACCTAACACTAACCCTAACCCTACCCCTACACCTAATCATAACCCTAAACCTAACACTAACCTACACTAACCCTAACACTAACCCTAAACCTAACTCTAAACCTAACCTCAACACTAATACTAATGCTAACCCTAACCGTAACAATAACACTAATCCTAACCCTAACCCTAACACAAAACCTAATCCTTACAATAACCATAAAACTAACTCTAACACAACACCTAACTGTAATTCTAACCCTAACCCTAACCGAAACCATAAGATTAAACTTAACCTAAACTTAACGCTAACCTTACCTAACCCTATCCGTAAGCCTAACACTAAAATTAAACTTAACACTAACCCAAACCCTAATCTTAACAAGGACCCAAACAAAACAATAACCATATCATTAACTCTAAGTTTAAACCAAACCCTAACCCTAAACCTAACACTAACCCTAAACCTAACCCTAATCCTAACATTAATACTAACACTAAGCCTAACCCTAACATTAACACTAACACTAACTCTTACCCTAAAGCTAACACAAAACCTAACCTAAACCACAACCCTGACCCTTACCTAACCCTAACTCTAATACTTACCTAAACCTAATCCTAACCCTAACCCTAACACTAACCCTAACCCTAAACCTAACACTAACCGTATACCCAACTGTAACCCTATCCCTGACACGAAAGCTAACCCTATCCGTAACACTAAAGCTAAACCTAACAATAACCCTAACACTAACCCTAACCCTAATCCTAACACCAACCCTAACACTAAACTTAAACCTACACCTAATTCTAAAAATAACCCTAACCCTAACACTAACACTAACCCTAAAACTCTCTCAAACCCTAACACTTAAACTTACACTAACCCTAAACTTAACCCTAAACTTAATACTAAACCTAACTCTAATGCTAACACTAACCGTAACACTAACCCTAACCCTAACATTAACACAGCCTAAACCTACCCATAAACCTAACACTAACCCTAACCATAACCCTAAACCTTACCCTAACCCTAACAATAATCTTAAACCTAACCCTAACCCTAATACTGATATTAACCATAAAACTAATCCTAAAACAAACACTAACTCTAAAACTAACCATAACCATAACTCTAAACCTAATCCTAAAACTAACACTAATCCTAAATCTTACGCTAACAATAACAGTTACTCTAACAGCAACCCTAACCCAAAACCTAACCCTAACATTGAGCCTAAACCTAATTCTAACCCTAACCATGACACTAACACTAATTCTAACCCTAACACTAACCCTAAACATATTGTAACCCAAACACTATACGTAACCCTAATCCTAACCTAACACTTACACTAACCCTAACCCTAAACCTAACAATAAAACTTAGATGAACCCTAAACCTAAAACTAACACTAACCCTAACCCTAATAATAACCCTAAACCTAACCCTAACCCTAATATTAACACTAACCCTAACCATAACCCTAATACTAATACTAAACCTAAACCTAAACCTAACCTTAAACCTAACACTAACCCTAACCCTAAACCAAACATGAAACCTAACCCTAACTCTAATCCTAACCCTAAACCTACCCTAACCCTAAAGCTAACCATAACATTCATCCTAACCCTAACCCTAAACGTAACCCTATGACTAACCCTAACCCTAATGCTACAGCTAAATATAACCATAAACTAAACCTAACCCTAATCCTAACCAGTACCCTAACACTAACCTTAACTGTAACCCTAACACTAACCCTAAATTTAACATTAACCTAAACCTATCGCAAAACCGAACACTAACCGTAACTCTAGACCTAATCCAAACATTAACACTAACCCTAACCCTAACATTAACACTAACCCTAAACCTAACACTAACCCTAACCTTACACTAACCCCCCTAACACAAAACCTCACCATAATCCTAACACTCACCCCAACCCTAACACTAAACCTATCACTTATCCTAACCCTAACCCTAACCCTTAATCTAACTCTAACCCTCAACCTAAACCTAAACCTACCTCTAACCCTAACCTAAAAGTAACACTAACCCTACACCTACCTCTACTCCTATCCGTAACCCTAATCCTAATTTTAACCATAACAATAACCGTAACCATAACCTTCACCATAACCCTAACACAAAACCTAATCTTAACCTTAACACCATCCATAACCCTAACACTAACACTAACACATACAATAATTGTAACCGTAACTCTAACCCAAAACCTAAACCTTACCCTAACCCAAATAATAAACTTAATCCTAAAACTAACACTAACCCTAACCCTAACTTTAAATCTAACACTAACTTTAATCCTAACCCAAACCATAAACCTAACCCTAATACTAACCCTAAACTTAACCCTAAACCTAACCCTAACACTAACCCTAAACCTAACCCTAAACCTAACCATAACACTAACCCTAACCCTATCACTTACACTAAAACCAATACTAACCATAACCCTAAATCTAACTTTAAATCTAAACAAAAACCTTACACTAAACTTAACCTGAAACCTAATCCTAACACTAACCCTAACCATAACCCTAACCCTTACTTTAACACTAACCCTGAAGTAACCCTAACCCTAAACCTAACCCAAACCATAACCCTAACCCTAACATTAACCGGAACCTAACCCTAACACTTACCTAACCCTATTACTAAACCTAACACTAAACCTAATATTAACCTTAACCCAAATGTTAACACTAACCCCAATGCTAAGCCTGTCACTAAATCTAACCTAATTCTAACTCTAAACCTAACAGTAACATTAACCCTAACCATAACACTAATTGTACCGTAATCATAAAACTATCCTTAACCCTAAACCTAGGCCTCACAATTACCCTAATACTATCCATAACCCTAACACTGATCTTAATGGTAAATCTAAACCCAAGACTAAACCTAAGCCTAACTGTAATCCTAACCATAATCCTACCCTAAACCTAAATCTTACCTAAACATAACCCTATCCCTAATTGCAACCATAACAATAACCCTAACTCTAAAACTAAGCCAAACCCTAACCCTAATTCTCTCCCTAACCCTAAACCTATAACTAACAGTAATACTAACCCAAACCCTCACACTAAACCTAAACTTAACTATAACACTAATCCCAACTGTAAAGCTAAATCTCACCATAACCCTAACCCTAACACTAACCCTAAAGCTAACCCTAATCCTAAACCTAACAATAACCCTAACCCTTACATTAACACAAAACCTCACCCTAACCCTAACCTTAACCTAACCCTAACCAAACCCTAACCGTAACTTTAATCCTAACACTAAACCTAATCCTAACCCTAACTCTAACCGTAACACTTACCCTAACCATAACAATAAAATGACACGAACACTAACAATAACCTTAACACTAACTCTAAACCTCACCCTAAACCTAAAACTATCACTTACCCTAATCCTATCCCTAAAATGAACCCAAATCTTATCCCTAACCGGAACCTATCCCTAACATTAACCTTCACCATAACACTAACTCTAACCCTAATACTAACACAAAACCTAATCCAAACCCTAACCTTAACCTAACCCTAAAAATAACCCTAACACCAAGCCTAACCCTAACCCTAACTCTAATGTTTAACCTCACCCTAACACTAGCCATTTTACTAAAAATAACCCTAAACATAATGTAACACTAATCTTAACAATAACACTAATCCTAACCCTAACCTTAAGCCTAAAATAACCCTAACCCTAAACCTAACCATAACCTTAAAACAAACCCTAACCTAAAACATAGCGCTAACCCTAACATAACACTAAGCCTAACTCTTTCCTTAATTTAACACAAACCCTAACACTAAACCTGACAGTAATCCTAACCCTAATTCTAACACTAAACCTAACCCCAACCCAATACCTATCATTAACCCTTACCCTAACCTTAATCCTAAACCTAACACTACACCAATCCCTAATCTTAACCTTAACCCTAACACTAACATTAATCCAAAACCTAACCCTAAATTTAACCCTAAACCTAACCCTATGCCTCACTTTAACCCTCTTACTAACCTAACCATAACCCTAACATTAATCCTAAACATAACCCTAAACCTAATTCTAACACTAACCGTAACCCTAAACCTAACCCTAACCCTAACAAAAACTCTAACCCAAACCCTAACCCTAACCCTAAGCTAACCCTAACCCTAACCCTTACATAACCCTAACCCTAACCCTAACTCTAAACCTAACTCTAATTCAATCCCAAATCTAAATACTAACACTTACCACAACCCTAATGCTATACTAACCCTAACCCTAACTGTAACCCTAAAAATAACACTAACTCTTAATCTATCCTTAATACTAACCTTAAAACTATCCCTAACCTTAACCATAACACAAATCCTAAACCAATCCTAACCCTATCAAAAACAATAACCTAACGCTAACACGAATTTTAACACTAACCCTAATGCTAAAACTAACCCTAAGACTAACCTTAAACCCTAACCATTACATTAAACCTAAAACTGATCCTAACCATAACCCCAACCCTGAAACTAGCACTTACCTAAACATAACCCTAACCCTAACCCTAATACTACCAATAAACCTAAACCTAAGTTTAGACCAAATCCTAACCCTAATCCTCACCATAACCCTAACCCTAATGTAACCTTAGCCCTAACCCAAACCCTAATTCTAACACAAACACATACACAAATCATAATCCTAAGCCTATCCTAAGCCTATCCCTTAACTAACCCTAAGCCTAAACCTAACACAAATCCTAACTCTAACCCTCAACATTATCCAAATGCTAAACCTAATACTAACCCTAATTCAAACCCCAACACTAACTCTAAACCTCAATATAACCAAAACTCAAACACTAACGGTAACCCTAACCCTAACCTTAACAGTAACACTAACCCTAACCCTAACATGAACAATAACCCTAACCCCAACCCTAACGCTAACCTAACCCTAACCATAACCATAACACTAACAGTAAACTTAATCCTAAACCTAACCCTAAAGTTAACAGTAACCCTAACACTAAACCTAACACTAACCTAACACTAACATTAACCCTATGCCTAACCCTAACTCTAAACCTCACCCTAACCCTAACTCTAAACCTCACCCTAAGACTAAACCTCACCCTAAACTATAACCTAACACTAACCCTAACCATAAACCTAACATGAAACCTAAATCTAATCCCAACCTGAACATAACCCTAAAACTAAACCTTTATATATCACTAACCCTAACCATAACCCTAACACTAACCCTAAATTAAACACTAACCTTAACCTAATCCTAACCCTAACCCTAACCATAACCCTAAAGCTAACTCTAACCCTGACATTAACCATAAGCCTCACCCTACCCCTAACCCAAAACCTAAAACTAACCCTAACCCAAACAGTAAACCTAACCCTAACCCTAACACTAACCCTAAATCTAACACTAACACAAAACCCTAAACCTAACACAAACACTAACCTTAATTCTAACACGAACCATAAACCTAACCCTAAATCTATTTTAACTTAAACCTTATCCTTAAGTTGAACCCTTACCCTAACCCTAACACTAACCCTAAACCTCATACTAACCCTAACCTAACCCTTGCCCTAAACCTAACTCTAACCCTAATTCTAAACTTTATCCTAACACTAACCATAACCCTAACTGTAACCCCAACACAAAACCTAAACCTAAAGCTAACACTAACCTTAACCTTAAACCTAACACTAACCCTAACCCCAATTCTAACACTAGCACTTAATCTAACCTTAAACCTAAACCTAACACTATGCATAACCCTAATTCTAACACTAATACTAACCTTAACCCTAAACTTAACCCTTAATTTTACCCTAACCCTAATACTAACCATAAACCTAACACTAACTATAACCCTAATCAACACAAACAATAACTTTAACCCTAACTCTTAACCTAACAGCAACCCTAACTCTAACCCTTAACCTAACACTAACCCTAAACCTAACACTAACCCTAACTTTAACCCTAACTCTAACCCTAACCCTAACACTTACACTAACTCTAACCCTATCTCTAACCATAATAATAACCCTAAATCTAACATTAACCCTAAACCTCACTCTAGTTCTAACGCTAAAGCTAACCCTAAACCTAACCCTAATATTAAAAATGACCCTAAACATACCTATAACCTAATGGAATGCTAAAACTTCCCGAACCTTAACTCCAAATTTAAACCTAAAGCTAACACTAACCCTAAACTTAACTATAACACAAACCCTAAACCTAACCCTAACCATAATCCTAACTGTAACCAGAACATTAAACATAATCCTAACCATAAACCTAAAACAAATCCTAACTAAACCCTAACACAAACACTAGCCCTATCCCTAACACTAACCATAACCCTAGAATAACACTAATTCAAACTGTAACCTAAACCTAACCCTAAACCTTATCCTAACAATTACCCTAAACCTTACCCTAACACTTACCCTAACCCTCACCCTAAAACTAAGCCTAACCTTAACCCTAAACCTAATCCTAACCCTAACACTAACTCTAAGCCTAAATATAAACCTAACCCTATCCCTAACACTAACACTAACCCTATCCCTAATCCTACCATTAACACTAATCTTAATCCTATTCCTAACCATAAATCTAACCCTAACTTAACCCTAACAATAACCCTAACCTTAATCTAACCCTAACCCTAACACTAA
Organism: Marmota flaviventris; assembly: GCF_047511675.1. Classification (NCBI taxonomy): domain Eukaryota; kingdom Metazoa; phylum Chordata; class Mammalia; order Rodentia; family Sciuridae; genus Marmota; species Marmota flaviventris. The sequence goes on from NC_092510.1 coordinate 14,414,300, forward strand.
CCCTAATCCTAACCCTAACACAAATCCTATACCTAACAGTAACTTTAACAGTAACCCTAATCCTAACCCTAAACCTAAACTTGATCCTAACCCTAACCCTAAACCTATCCCTAAACCTAACCCTAACACTTACTCTAACCATAAACCTAACCTAACCTAACACTAACCCTAAGACTCACCATAAGTCTAACCCTAACTGTAACACTTAACCTAACTCTAACCCTAACACTAACCCTGAATCTAAGTCTAACACTAACCCAACACCAATCCTAAACCTAACCCTAAAACTAAACACTAATCCTAACCATAACCCTAACCCTAAACCTAACCCTAACCCTAAACCTAACCCTTACCCTAACCCTAACCCTAACACTAACCCTAAAACTAACCATAACCCTAACACTAAACCTAAACCTAACCCTAAACCTAACTTTAACACTAACTCTATCCCTAACCTTAACCCAATAAATAACCCGAAACCTAACGTAACCCTAACTCTAATCCTAAACATAAATCTAAGAAAAACACTATAGCAAAACATAACCCTAACCATAAATTAACACTTACCCTAGCTGTTACCTGAGTGTAACCCTAACCCTAACACGAACACTAACCCAAACTCTAACCCTAACCCTAATTCTAACATGAATCCTAAACCTAACACTAACCTTATCACTCACCCTAACCCTAAACCTAACCCTAACCCTAACACTAACCCTAACAGTAACACTAACCCTAACCCTAACACTATACCTCACCTCCCTTTAACCATAAAAAAACCCTAACCCTAACCCTACACCTCACTCTAACCCTCTTCCTAACCATAACACTAACCATGACATTAACCCTAACCCTAACTCTAGCACTTAAAATAAACCTAAGTATAACACTATCCCAATCACTAAACCTAAACCTAACCATAACCCTTAACAAAACACTGACCCTAACCCTCACCCTAACCCTAACCCTAAACCTATCTTTTAACCCTAACCCTTAGAGAAATCTATACCTAAACCTTACCATAATGAAACTGTGATTCTTACCCTAACACGAACCCTAAAACTAACCCTAACTCTAACTCTAATGCTAATTCTGAAACTAACCCTAAACCTAACTATAACCCTAACATTAACCAAACCCTAACCTAACTGTAACACTAATTCTAATCCTAGCCCTAACCCTAAAAGTAAAGCTAGCCCTATCCCTAATCGTAATACTTTTTCTAACCCTAACCATAATACTAACACTAATACTCACACTAAACCTAACCCTAAACCTAAACATAACCCTAACCATCACCCTAACCCTAACATTAACACAATCCCTAACCCTAACACTAACCCTATCCTACCGTAAACCTCAAACTAACCCTCAACCTAATCCTAATCCAGATTATAATTTTCATAATAAACATGACACCAACCCTAACCCTTTCACTAACCCTAATACAAACCCTAAACCTAACACTTACTTTAACACAAATCATAATCCTGAACCTAACACTAATAGTAACACTAATCCTAACCCTAAAGCTAACTCTAAAACGCATCCTAAACCTCACGCTAACTTTAACACTTCCCTAAATCTAAAACTATCCCTAACCTTAAACATTTCCCTAAACATAACACTATACCTAACCCTAACCCTAACACTAAAACTAAAGCTAACCCTTAACCTCATCCTATCACTAACACAAACCCTAACCCCAACGCTAACAAGACCCTAAACCTAACACTAAATCTAACTTTAACTCTAACCATTACACTAACCCTAAAGCTCAAAATAACCCTAACCGTAAACCTAAAACTAAGCCTAATAATAATCGTAACACTAAACCTAATCATAACCCTAGCCATAACCCTTAATCTAACCCTAATCCTATCATATCAATAACAATATCCCTAACCTTAACCCTAACACTAAAAATAAAGCTAATCCTAAAACTAACCCTAAACCTAACACTAACACTACCCTAACTTTAACCCTAACACTAACACTAACCAAAAACCTAACCCTTACATGAAACCTAAACCTAACCCTAACATCTACCCTAACCATGAACCTAACACTAACTTTAATACTAACACTAACCCTAAAACCAAACCTAATTCTAACCCTAACACAAATCCTAACCCTAAATTAAACCCTAACCCTAACACTAACCATAACCCTAAACCTGAACTAATCCTATCACTAACCCTAAACCAAACACTAAACCTAAAACTAACCCTAACCCTAACCCTAAAACTAATCCTAATCACAACCAGAAGCCGAACCCTAACCCTAACCCTAACCCTTACCTAGGCCTAACCCTAACCCTAAACAAAAAAATAACCCTAACCTTAACCCGAACCCAACCATAACACTCACCCAAACCATAACCCTAAACCTAACGCTAATCCTAACCCTAACCTAACCATAACCCTAACCCTAACACTAAACCTAACCCAAACACAAAGTTTAATCATAACACTAACTGTAACCTAACATTAATCCTAACCCTAACTGCAACCTAAACCCTAATCCTTAACATAACCGTAACCCTAAACCTAACCCTAAACTTAAAACTCACAGTAACCCTAAACATAACCTAAACCTAACCCTAACACTAAACCTAACCATAATCCTAAACTAACACTAAAACTAACTCTCACTCTTACCCAAACACAAATCCTAACCTCAAACCTAACCCTAACCGTAACACAAACCCTAAGCCTATCACTAAACCTAAGTGTAACACTAACACAAAGCCTAACCCTAAAACTAACATGAACCCTAACACTAACCCTAATATGAACCCTAATTATCATTCTAACACTAACCCTAAACCTAACCCTAACACTAACCCTAATCTTAACCCTAACACTAACACTAATCCTAATCCAACCCTTACACGAAAACTAAATCTGACCCTAAAACTAAGCCTAATCCTAACCGTAACCCTAAACCTAACAGTAAACTTAAACCTAAACCTAATCCTGTAGCTAACACGAACCCTAAAACTAACCCTAACCCTAACACTAACCCTATTCCTTACACTAACCATAAGTCTAAACCTGACCCTAACCTATCACTAACCCTAACACTAACCTTAAACCTAAAACTGTGCTAACCCTATACCTAAACCTAAACCTAATCCTAACCGAACCCAAATACTAAACCTAACCCTAACCCTTATCTAAGCCTAAACCTAAGCCTAATCCTAACAATAACCCTTACTCTAACATTAAACTAACACTACACATATCCCTAACACAAATCCTAGCCCTAAACCTAACACAAACCCTAACCCTAACCCTAACATGAAAACAAACCCTAAACATAAGCCTAACACAAACCCTAACCCTAAACCAAACACGAACCCTAAACCTTAGTCTAACACTAACACTAACACTAACTCCAATCCTAAAACTAAACCTAACCATAACACTAACATTATCCCTAATTTTACCCAACTCTAACCCAAACCCTTACATAAACCTAAACCTAACCCTAACCCTAACACTAAACTAATTCTAACACTAACACTACCCCTAACCCTAACAGTAACCCTATTACTTACCATAAGCCTATCTCTAACCCTACCTTAACACAAGCGCTAACCCTAAATTTAACTCTGTTACATAAACCATAACCCGAATACGAACCCACACCCTAACATTAACTCAAAACCTCACCCTAAAACTAACCCTAACGCTTACATTAAAACTAACTCTAACACTAAACATAACCCTAACAGTAAGCCTAAACCTAAACCTAACTCTATCCCTAACATTAATCCTAAACCTAACGCAAACCCTAACCCAAACACTAAACCTAAAACTAACCCTAAGCCTAACCCTAAACCTAAATATAATCACAACCAGAAGCCTAACCCTAACCCTAACCCTAACCCTTACCTATGCCTAACCCTAACCATAAATCTAACAATAAACCTTACCTTAACCCAAACCCAACCATAAATCTCACCCTATCCTTAACCATAAACCTAAGACTAATCTTAACCCTAACCTAACCGTAACCCTAACCCTAACCCTAACACTAAACCTAACCCTACCATTAACCCTAACCCAAAGAATAACTTTAACTGTAACCCTAACTCTAACCTAACACTAATCCTAAACCTAACTGCAACCCAAACCCTAATCCTTACTGTAACCATAAAAATAACCATAACCCTAACCCTGACCTTAAAACACACCATAACCCTAACCCTAAGTGTAAAACTAACTCTAACACTAAACTTAACCATAACCCTAACACTCACCCTAAAACTAACTCTCACCTTTGCCCAAACACAAATCCTAACCCTAACCCAAACCCTAACCGTAACACAAACCCTAAGCCTATCACTAACCCTAAGTGTAACACTAACACAAAGCCTAACCCTAAAACTAACATAAACCCTAACACTAACCCTAACATAAACCCTAATTCTAATTCTAACACTAACCCTAAACCTAACCCTTTAGCTAACCCTAAACCTTACCCTAACCCTAACCCTAACACTAACCCTAACCTTAACCCTAACCCTAACCCTAACCCTAATCCAAACCTTACATGAACCCTAATTCTGACCCTAACACTAAGCCTAAAACTAACCATGACACTAAACCTAACACTAAACCTAAACCTAAACCTAATCCTATCCCTAACACTAACCTTAACCCTAACACTAACCCTAACCCTAACACTAACCATAAGCCTAAACCTGACCGTAACCTATCAATAACCCTAATACCAATCCTAAACCTAAAACTATGCTAACCCTAAACCTAAACCTAACCCTAATCCTAACCAAACTCAAATCTTAAACCTAACCCTAACCCTTATCTAAGCCTAACCCTAAGACTAATCCTAATAATAACCCTTATCATAACATTAACCTAAGACTACACATATCCCTATCACAAAACTTAACCCTAAATCTAACACTAACCCTAACCATAACACGAACCCTAACCCTAACCCTAATCCTAACCCTAACAAAAATCCTTACCTTAAAACTAACACGAACACTAACCCTAAACCTAACATGAACCCTAATCCTAATCCTAACCATAAGCCTAAACCTAACCTTAACTCTGACACTAACCCTAACCCTAACACTAACACTAACACTAATCCTAACCCTAACACTTAGTCTAACACTAGCACTAACTCTAACCCTAAAAGTAACTAACCATAACACTAACACTAAACCTAATATTAACCTAACTCTAACCCAAACCCTTACATAAACCTAAACCTAACTCTAACCCTAACACTAACACTAATTCTAACCTTAACACTAACCCTAACCCTAACACTAACCCTAACTTTAACCCTAAGTGTAACATAAACCATAACCCGAACCCTAATCTGCACCCTAACACTAACTCAAAACCTCACCCTAAATCTAACCCTAACCCTTACATTAAAAATAACTCTAACACTAAACCTAACCCTAACATTAACAGTAAGGCTAATCCTAACACGAACCCTAATGCTAAACCTAACACTAAGGATAACCCTATCCGTAACCAAAACTAAACCTATCCCTAAACCTAAATCTAACCCTAATCCTAATCATAAACCATAACCCTAACCCTAACCCTAACCCTTAACCCTAACTCTAAACCTAACATTCACCTAACCCAAAACTAAACAGTAATATTAACTGTAATCATAACCCTAACCCTAAATATTACCTTAACCCTAGTCAAACACTAACACTAACCCTAACCCTAACCCTAATTCTAACCCTAATCCTAACCCTAACAGTAACACTAAGCCTAACCCTAAACCTAAATCTAAATCTAACACTAAATTTAACCCTAACTCTAACAACAACCTTAACCCTAATCTTAAGTAAACCTAACCCTAACCCGATCCCTATAATGAAACCTAACCCCAACACTAACCCTAACCCTAACACTAACCCTAACCCTAACTTAACCCTAACCCTAAAACTCACCCTAACCCTTATCCTAAACATAACACTAACCCTAAACATAACACTAACCCTAAACATAACACTAACTTCATCCCTAACCCTAACCCTAATGCTAACACTTACCCTAACCCTAACCCTAACTATAACACTAACTCTAATCATAACCTGACCATAACCCTAAACATTTCCTTAACTCTTACCCTAAAACAAACACTAATCCTATCTTTAACACTAACTCTAACACTAACCCTACACATAACCCTAACCTAAATCAAACCATAACACAAACTGTAACCATAACCATAACCCTAAAACTAAACTTACTCTAACCTAACACTAACCCTAATACTAACCCTAACTCTAAAACTAAACCAAACACTAACTCTAACCCTAACACTAACCCTAAACCTAACCCTAACCCTTACCATAAAACTTACACTAAACCTAACATTAATCCTAAACCTTAAGCTACACCTAACCCTAAGTCTAAAATTAACCCTAAACCTAAACCTAATAGTAACACTAACCATAGCCCTAAACCGAAACCTAACACTAATGGTAATTCTAACCCTAAACCTAAACCCTAATCTTAACTATAACACTAACCCTGGCCTTAAGCCTATCCCTTACCTAAACCTAACAGTAACTCTAACACTAACACTAACAATAACCTTAACCCTAACCCTAACCTGAAACCTAACCCTAAACCTAACCTTAACTCTAACTCTAACTCAAACCCTAACCCTTACATTAAAGGTAAACCTAAGTCTAAACCAGACGCTAACCCTAATTCTAAGCCTAACAGTAACCCTAAACCTAATTATAATGCTAAAACTAACACTAATGCTAACCCAAACCATAATCCTAATACTAACTGTAACAATAACCCTAATCCTAAACCTTACACTAACCCTGACCCTAACTTTAACACAAACCCTTAGCCAAACTCTAACCCTATCCTAAACCTAACATTAACCCTATACTTAGCACAATCCTAAACTCAAACACAGCCCCAACACTAACAATAACCCTAACCCTAACACTAACACTAACACTAACACTATCCCTATCCCAAACACTCACCCTAACCCTAACCCTAACACTAACACTAACTTTATTTAAAACCTAAACCTAATCCTAATCCTAACACTAACTGACCCTAATCCTAACACTAACCCTAACGCTTACGCTAACACTATCCTTAAGCCTAAAACTAACCCTAATCCTAACCATAACCCTAACCCTAGTCTTAACCCTAACACTAACTGTAAAATAAACCCTAAACTTAACCATAACCCTAACCCCAACAAAACCCTAATCTTAACCCTAAATTTACCCTAACCCTAACCCTCAGCCTAATCCTAATCCTAAACTTACCCAAACACTAACAGTAAACATAACACTAATCCAAACTCTAACCCTAACTTTAACATTAACCCTAACCCTAAAACTTACAATAACCCAAACCCTAACCCTAACACGAACTCTAACCCTAACCTTAGCAGTAACACTAAACCTTACCCTACACCTAACCATAACCATAAACCTAACCCTAAACCTAACCTTAACATTAACCCTAATTGTAAACCTAACCTGAAACCTATCACTAACTGTAATTCTAACCCTAAACATAACCCTAATCCTATTCATAAAACTAACCCTAACCTTAACCCAAACCTTACCTAAACGTAACAGTATTTCTAACCCTAACAATAACAATAACCTTTTTTTTTTTTAGTCTTTTTTTTTTAATTTTTTATTGTTGGCTGTTCAAAACATTACATAGTTCTTGATATATCATATTTCACAATTTGATTCAAGTGGGTTATGAGCTCCCATTTTTACCCCATATACAGATTGCAGAATCACATCAGTTGCACATCCATTGATTTACATATTGCCATACTAGTGTCTGTTGTATTCTGCTGCCTTTCCTATCCTCTACTATCCCCCCTCCCCTCACCTCCCCTCCCCTCTTCTCTCTCTGCCCCCTCTACTGACATTCGTTTGTCCCCCTTGTATTATTTTTCCCCTTCCCCTCACTTCCTCTTGTATGTACTTTTGTATAACTCTGAGGGTCTCCTTCCATTTCCATGCATTTTCCCTTCTCTCTCCCTTTCCCTCCCACCTCTCATCCCTGCTTAATGTTAATCCCTAACACAAACACTAACCTGAAACATAATCCAAACCCTAACAAAAACCCTAACACTAAGCCAAACCCTGACCCGAACCCCAACCCTAAACCTAACCCTAACACTAACCCAAACCCTAACCTGAAACCTAACCAGAACCCTAACCCTTACATTAAAACTAAACCTAATTTTAAACCTGACACTAACCCTAATCCTAACCATAACAGTAATCCTAAACCTAATTATAACATTAAAACAAACACTAATTCTAACCCTTACTGTAAACCTAATACTAACCCTATAACTAACCCTAAACCTCAACCTTACACTAACTCTAACCCTAACATGAACCCTAAACCCAACACAAACACTAACCCTACCCCTAAACCGAACACTAAACCTAACACAAACCCTTAACCTAACCATACCCCTAACACTAAACCCAACCCTAAATATAACACTTACCCTATACCTAATCCTAACTCTAACCCTATTCCTAACACTAACACTAACACTAACCCTAACACTTACCCTATCACTAACCGTAACACTAACCCTAAACCTCAACCTAACCCTAACCTTTACCCTAACATTAACCATAACCCTAAGCCTAATCCTAACCCTAAACCTAGCACTATCCCTAAACTTAAACTAACCCTAATCCTAACCACAACTCTAACACTAATCCTAGCCCTAACACTAACCGTAACATAAACCCTAACCATAACCCTAACCCTAACCTAACCCTATTTCTAACCCTAAATTTACCCTAACCCTAACATAAACACTAATCCTAAACCTAAACTTAACTCAAGCACCAACAGTAACCATAAGAGTAACCAAAACTCTAACCATAACTTTAAGACTAACCGTAAATATAACCCTAATGATAAAACTTACACTAACCCTAACCCTAACACGAATTCTAACCCTAAACCTAACAGTAACCCTAAACCTTACCTCACACCTAACACTAACCCTAAACCCAACCCTAAAGGTAACCCTAATCCTATCCCTAACCCAAAACCTAACAATAACCGAAATCCTAACACTAAACCTAACCTTATTCCTACACATAACACTAACCCTAACCCTAACTTTAACCCTTACCTAAAGCTAACAGTAACCCGAAGACTAACAATAACAATAACCTTAACCATAAACCTAAATGAAAACCTAACCAGGACCCTAACTTTAACCCTAAAACTAACTCAAACCCTAAACCTAAACCTAACCCTAAATCTAATATTAAAATTAAACCTAACTCTAAACATGACACTAACTCTAACCCTAACCCTAAAAGTAACCCTAAACCTAATTATAATACTAAACCAAACACTAACACTAACCCTATACGAAATCCTAACTCTAACCCTAAACCTAAAACTAAACCTAACATAAACTAACATAAACTAACCCTAATCCTAACTCTTACACGAACCCTAAGCAAAACACTATCCCTATCCTAAAACTAACCCTATCCCTAACCCTAAACCTAAACCTAATACTAACCCTAAACTTAACTCAAACACTAACACTAATCCTAACACTAACCCAAACTCTATATCTAAACTTAACACTAACATTAATGCTAAACCTATCCCTAATCCTAATCCTAACCATACCCTAAACTTAACTCAAACACTAACACTAACCCTAACACTAACCCAATCTCTAAACCTAACCCTAACTTTAACCCTAACCCTATCACAAACCCTAATCCTAACCCTAAAACTAACACTAATTTTAACCATAAACCTAACACTAACACAAACCCTAACCATAACTCTAGCACTAACCATAACCCTATACCTAACATTAACACTAAAGCAAACTTCATACCTAAACCTAACCGTAACTGTAACCCTAACCCTAACACTAACCCTAAACCTAACTCTAACTTAAACTCTAACACTAAATATAACCCTAAAAGTAACCCTAACCTTAACCCTATAACTAACCCTAACCCTGACACTAACCCTAACACTAATCCTAAAACTCACTCTAAACCTAACCCTAACCATAACCCTAACACAAACACTGAACTTAACTCTAACCCTAAGTGAAATACTAATCCTAAACCTAACCCTAAACCAAAGCCTAACCCTAATCCTAACCATAACACTAAACCTAAGCCTAACCCTAATCCTAAACCTAAACCTGTCCCTAACCCTAATCATAACCCTAACACTAACCCTAATTTTAAACTTTACCCTAACCCTAACAATCATCTGATCCAAACTCTAAACCTAACACTAACCATAACCCTAAACCTAACACTAATCCAAAACTTAACTATAACCCATAACCAAACACTAACAGTAAACCTAACCTCAACCCTAAACCTAAAACTAACCCAAATGGCAACCCTCACCCTAAAACTAAACCTAACAGTAACCCTAACCATAACCCTAACCCTAAACCTAACCCTAACCCTAACACTACCCATAACAAAAACCCTAACTCCGTAACTTTAACACAAACCCTAATCCTAACCCTAACCCTAACCCTTACCCTAACACTAAACCTAATCATAATGTTAACACTAACACCAAACCTCACCGTAAAACTAACCCTAATCCTAACCCTCACTCTAAACCTATCCTTAACACTTACCCTAAACCTAACTCTAACTCTAACCCAAACACTAATCCTAACTCTAACCCTAAACCTAACCAGAACACTAAAACTAACACTAACCATAAACCTACACCTAACCCTAACACTAACCTAATCCCTACACCTAACACGAACCCTAACCCTAACCCTAATATTAACCCACTCTCTAACCCTAAACATAACACAAACCCTAAATTTAACCCTAACCCTAACACAAACCATATCCCAAACCATAACCCTAACCCTAACCTAACCCTAACCATTGCCCTTACCTAACCCTAAACCTAACCCTAACACTAAAAATAACACTATATTTGAACCCTAAACATAATATTAACCCTATCCCCATCAATAACTCTACACGTAACACTAACCCTAACCTTAATCCTTAATGTAACACTTACCCTAACCTGAATCCTTAACCTAAAACTAACTCTAACTCTAACCCTTACCCTAACCATAACACTAACATCAACCCTAAACCTAACCTAAACCTAGCACTAACCCTAACCCTAACATAACTAAACTTAATCTTAATCCTAACACTAATCCTAATGCTCACCTCAATGCTAACCCTAACACAAACCCTAACCCTATCCCTAATACTAACCCTAACACTAACCCTAAACCAAATCCTAAACCTAAATGTAAATCTAATCCTAACCTAAATCTGAATCCTAAATTAAAACCAATCCTATTAAAAACACTAACCCTAAACCTAACACTAACCCTAACCATAACCCTAACACTAATCCTGACCCTAAACATAACCCTAATCTTAAATGTTACCCTAACCCTAACCCAAATATAAACCTTAACACAATCTCTAACACTAACGCTAACACTAATCCTAATAATAAGACTAATCATAATCCTAACACTAAACCTAACCCTAATCCTAACCCTAACCCTAACAATAAACATAACAATAATCCTAACAATAACACTAGCCCTATACTAATACTTACCCTAACCCTTACACTAACCCAGAAACTAATCCTAACCCTAACCCTAACCGTATCCCTAATCCTAACCGTAACTCTAACCCTAAAATTATCTAACCAAAATACAATCCCTAACCTAACTGTAAACCTAACCCTGTCCGTAATCATAACCCTAACCCTTACCCTAGCACTAACCCTAAACATGACCCTAACTCTAACACTATCACTCACCTAATCTTAAATCTAAACCTGACACTAACACTAACCCTATCCCTAACACTAACCCTAAACCTAACTATAAACCTAACCCAAACAGTAAAGCTAACCCTAACCCTAACTCTAACACTAACCCTAACCGAACCCAAACCCTAACCATAACACATACTTTAACACTAACCCTAAAACTAACCATAATTCAAACCATAACCCTAACAATAATGATAACTCTATCACTAACCATAACTCTAAACCTATACCAAACACTGTTCTCATGCCAAACCCTAACACGAACAGTAACCTTAATCCTAATCCTAACCCTAACACTAACCCTAAACTTAACCCTAATTTCAACCTAACACTAACCCTAACCCTAACCCTATCCCTAAAACTAGCCCTAACCCTAAACCTAACCTTAACCCTAACCCTCAACCTAACACTATACATAATTTTAACCATACCCTAACACTAACCTAACCCTAACCCAAACACTAACACTAAACCTAATCCTAACACTAACCCTAACCCTAACACTAAACCTAACCCTAACCTGAAACCTAACACTAACCCTAGCACTAATTGTAAACCTAACCCTAAACCTAACTCTAAGCCTAACACTAACCTTAATCTTAAACCTAAGCCTAACACTAACACTACCCCTAACACTAACCCTAACCCTATCTCTAAACTTAACAGTAACCCTAACCCTACCCTTACCCTAAACATAATCGTTACACTAACTGTGACTATAACCCTAACTCTGTCACTAAAACTATCACACTAAACCTAACCTAAAACTAACCCTGTAATTAAACCTTAGCCTAATTCTAACCCTAACACTATCCCTAACTTTAACCCTAACACAAACCCTTAACTTAATTCTAACCCTAACTGTAAACATAACTGTAAACCCAACACTAAACCTAATTCTAAATCTAAACTTAAAACTAAACCTAACACTAATTCTAACCCTAACACTAACCCTAACCCTAAACCTAACCCTAAACCTTACCCTAACCCTAACCCTAACCCCAACCCTAGCACTAACCCTGAACCTTATACTAACCCTATCCCCACCCCTATCACTGACTTTAATCCTATCCCTAACCTTTTTTTTTAATTTTTTATTGTTGGCTGTTCAAAACATTACATAGTACTTGATATATCATATTTCACAATTTGATTCAAGTGGGTTATGAGCTCCCATTTTTACCCCATATACAGATTGCAGAATCACATCAGTTACACATCCATTGATTTACATATTGCCATACTAGTGTCTGTTGTATTCTGCTGCCTTTCCTATCCTCTACTATCCCCCCTCCCCTCCCCTCTCCTTCCCTCTTCTCTCTCTGCCCCCTCTACTGACATTCGTTTGTCCCCCTTGTATTATTTTTCCCCTTCCCCTCACTTCCTCTTCTATGTACATTTCTATAACTCTGAGGGTCTCCTTCCATTTCCATGCATTTTCCCTTCTCTCTCCCTTTCCCTCCCACCTCTCATCCCTGTTTAATGTTAATCTTCTTCTCATGCTCTTCGACCCTACTCTGTTCTTAGTTACTCTCCTTATATCAAAGAAGACATTTGGCATTTGTTTTTTAGGGATTGGCTAGCTTCACTTAGCATAATCTGCTCTAATGCCATCCATTTCCCTGTAAATTCTATGATTTTGTCATTTTTTAATGCAGAGTAATACTCCATTGTGTATAAATGCCACATTTTTTTTATCCATTCATCCATTGAAGGGCATCTAGGTTGGTTCCACAGTCTAGCTATTGTGAATTGTGCTGCTATGAACATCGATGTAGCAGTGTCCCTGTAGCATGCTCTTTTTAGGTCTTTAGGGAATAGACCGAGAAGGGGAATAGCTGGGTCAAATGGTGGCTCCATTCCCAGCTTTCCAAGAAATCTCCATACTGCTTTCCAAATTGGCTGCACCAATTTGCAGTCCCACCAGCAATGTACAAGTGTACCCTTTTCCCCACATCCTCGCCAGCACTTGTTGTTGTTTGACTTCATAATGGCTGCCAATCTAACTGGAGTGAGATGGTATCTTAGGGTGGTTTTGATTTGCATTTCTCTGACTGCTAGAGATGGTGAGCATTTTTTCATGTACTTGTTGATTGATTGTATGTCCTCCTCTGAGAAGTGTCTGTTCAGGTCCTTGGCCCATTTGTTGATTGGGTTGTTTGTTCTCTTATTGTCTAATTTTTTGAGTTCTTTGTATACTCTGGATATTAGGGCTCTATCTGAAGTGTGAGGAGTAAAGATTTGTTCCCAGGATGTAGGCTCTCTATTTACCTCTCTTATTGTATCTTTTGCTGAGAAAAAACTTTTTAGTTTGAGTAAGTCCCATTTGTTGATTCTAGTTATTAACTTTTGTGCTATGGGTGTCCTATTGAGGAATTTGGAGCCCAACCCCACCGACTGTAGATCGTAGCCAACTTTTTCTTCTATCAGACGGCATGTCTCTGATTTGATATCAAGCTCCTTGATCCATTTTGAATTAACTTTTGTGCATGGCGAGAGAAAGGGATTCAGTTTCATTTTGTTGCATATGGATTTCCAGTTTTCCCAGCACCATTTGTTGAAGATGCTATCCTTCCTCCATTGCATGCTTTTAGCCCCTTTATCAAATATAAGATAGTTGTAGTTTTGTGGATTGGTTTCTGTGTCCTCTATTCTGTACCATTGGTCCACCGGCCTGTTTTGGTACCAGTGTTACTATTGCTCTGTAATATAGTTTGAAGTCTGGTATCGCTATACCGCCTGATTCACACTTCCTGCTTAGCATTGTTTTTGCTATTCTGGGTCTTTTATTTTTCCATATGAATTTCATGATTGCTTTCTCTATTTCTACAAGAAATGCCGTTGGGATTTTGATTGGCATTGCATTAAACCTATAGAGAAGTTTTGGTAATATCGCCATTTTGATGATGTTAGTTCTGCCTATCCATGAACAGGGTATATTTTTCCATCTTCTAAGATCTTCTTGTATTTCTCTCTTTAGGGTTCTGTAGTTTTCATTGTATAAGTCTTTCACCTCTTTTGTTAGGTTGATTCCCAAGTATTTTATTTTTTTTGAAGATATTTTGAATGGAGTGGTTGTCCTCATTTCCATTTCAGAGGATTTGTCGCTGATATACAGGAATGCCTTTGATTTATGCGTGTTGATTTTATATCCTGCCACTTTGCTGAATTCATTTATTAGCTCTAATAGTTTCTTTGTAGACCCTCTTGGGTCTGCTAGGTATAGAATCATGTCATCTGCAAATAGTGATAATTTAAGTTCTTCTTTTCCTATTTTGATGCCTTTAATTTCTTTCGTCTGTCTAATTGCTCTGGCCAGTGTTTCGAGAACTATGTTGAACAGAAGTGGTGAGAGAGGGCATCCCTGTCTTGTTCCAGATTTTAGAGGGAATGCCTTCAATTTTTCTCCATTCAGAATGATGCTAGCCTGAGGCTTAGCATAGATTGCTTTTACAATATTGAGGTATGTTCCTGTTATCCCTAGTTTTTCTAGAGTTTTGAACATAAAGGGATGCTGTACTTTCTCGAATGCTTTTTCTGCATCTATCGAGATGTCCTATCCCTAACCTTAAAAGTAACCCTAACACTAAATCAAACCCTAAACCGAACCCTAAAGTTAACCTAGCCCTAACTCTAACCCTAAAACTTACCCTAAGTTTTACCCTAACCCTAACCTTAATTCTTACCCTAAACCTAATTCTAATCATAACATAAACTCTACTCCTAACCCTAAACTAACCCTAACCCTAACCCTAATACTAACCATAACCCAAACTCTAACCCTAACCCTAACCCTAACTCTAATGCTAACCATAACCCTACCCTAACCCTAACCCTAACACTAAACCCAACACAAAACTTAAACCTAATCTTAAACAGACCCCTAACCCTAACAGAAACCCTTACTCTAACCATACCCCTAACACTAAACCTAACACTAAACCTAACCCTATCCCTAACACTAACCCTAAACCTAACTATAAACCTAACCCAAACACTAAAGCTAACCCTAACCCTAACTCTAACATTAACCCTAACCTAACCCAAACCCTAACCCTAACATGTAATTCTAACCCTAAACATAACCCTAGTCCTATCCATAAAACTAACCCTAACCTTAACCCAAACCTTACCTAAACCTAATAGTAACTCTAACCCTAACCCAAACACTAACACTAACACTAAACCTAACCCTTACCCAATCCCTAACCCTAACACTAACTCTAAACCTCACCCTAACCCTAACCCTTACCCTAACATTAACCCTAACCCTAAGCCTAACCCTTACCCTAAAGCTAAACCTAACCCTAACCCTATCTCAAACCCTATCATTTTCACTAATTTAAACCCTCATCCTAATGCTGCCCTAGTCTTAATTTTAATTCTTAGCCTACCCCACACCCTAACTCTCTTACTAGTCCTATCCTAGCCCTCATTCTACCTTTAATCTTAACTCCAACCCTGACCCTTATTCTGACCCTAATACTAACCCTATGTCTTAACCTGAGACTAACACTAACCTGAACCCTAACACTAACCCTAACCCTATCACTAACCATAACCCTAGCCCTAACCCTAGCTCTAAACCTATCCATTACACTAACCATAACCCTAATCCTAACCCTAATGATAACCATTGTCCTACCCCTAACACATTCGATAACCCTAACCTATCCATTACCCTAAACATAACACTAATACTAAACCTAACCAAACACTAAACGTAGACGTAACACTAACCCTAAAACTAGCCCTAATTGTAACATTAGTTTTTACACTAGCAGTAGCCCTAAAGCTAACACAAAACCAAGACCTAATATGAGCCCTAACTCTAGGTTTTACTCTAAATCTAGCCCTAACCCTAACCCCATGCCTTGTCCTTACCCTAGCCCTAACCCTATCCCTTACCCTAAGCCAAACTCTAACCCTAAAGCTACCCTAGTCCTACCCTAATCCTTAGCCTAACTCAAAACTTAAATCTATTACTAGTCTTAACACTATCCCTCAATCTAGCTCTATCCCTATCCCAAACACTAACCCTTACCCTTAATCTGACCCTAACACTAAACATAGGTCTAAACCTGATGCTAATCCTAAACCGATCCCTAACATTGGCACTACATGTAACCCTATACCTAAACCTAACCCTAACACTAGGCATGGACCTACACTTAATCCTTCATCTAGTGATAACTCTAATCCTAGCCCTAAACAAAAACTTAGCCCTAACCCTAATAATAACCCTTAACCTAACCCAAGCAATAACCCTACCACTAGACCAATCACTAGTTTTTATGCTGGCCCTAACAATATACCTAAACCTAACCTGAACACTGACCCTTACCCTAACACAAAACCTAGCTCTAAATCTTGTCCTAACAAAAAACATAACCCTAACACTAGACCTACCCATATCACTAACCCTGAAGCTAGCCATCACCATAGGCCAAAACCTACCTCTAACTCTATCCATTATCATAACCCTAACCCTAACCCTAATGCTAACCCTAGCCCTAACCCTCACAAAGTCTAACCCTAATACTTGTCCTAGTCAAAACACTAGCTCAATCCCTAACCCTTAAACTTAAACTAACACTAACACTCTTCCATGGCCTAAATCTAAACCTAACCTCCACCCTAGCCCTAATCCTAACCTTAACCCTATTCCTAACCCTAGCTCTAAACCTACATATTACCCTAAATCTAACCCTAAACTTAATGGTAACCCTAGCCCTAACCCTAGTTCTCAACCTACCCATTATCCTAACCCTAACCCTAACCCTGATAATAACTCTAGCCCTTACCTTAAATCAAACCAATAACTAACCCTATACATAACCATAAACATAACCCTTGCCATAGAGCTAACCCTTGCTCAAACCTTAACCATTACTCTAAACCTAAGTGTAAATGTATCCCTAACCCTAAACTCAAGCCGTAATCTAACCCTAACCCTAACAAGACATCAAACACTAACCAATACCCTAAACCTATTGAAAACCCTAGCCCTTAACTTAACACTAATCTTGACCCTAACCGTAACTGTAACCTAGACCTAACCCTACACCTAATACTTGTCATAGCGCTAACCCTAGCTCAAACTCTAAACCATACTCTAAACCTAAACCTAACTGTAACACTAGGCCTAACACTAACTCTAGCCCTAATCCTAACAATCGCCCTAGCCCTAACAATACTCATTACCCTAAGCACAACCATAACCCTAAGGCTAACCCTAGGCCTAACCTAACCCTTTTTCTAACTCTGACCCTATTAATTAGCCTACACATAACATGAACATTAAAACTAAAACTATCATTACCCTAACCAAATCCTAATGCTAATTCAAGCTCTAAACCTAAACCTTAACCTAAACCAAACCCAATACCTAATTCTTACCCTAATAATACCCCTAGGTCATAACCTGACCCTTACCCTATGGTTAAACCTTACACTAGACCTAGCCATAAATCTTACCCTCAATCAATCCCTAACATAAGCCTAGACCTGACACAAGACATAGCCCTAATTCTTGCCATAACCCTAAAAGAAACCCTAGCTCTCATCCTAGCCCTAAACCTAGCCTTATTACTAAACCAAACCATAATTCTAGCCCTAACCAAAATTCGAACCTTCGACCTAGCCCTAAAACTAGCTCTAACCCCATCCCTTCCTCTAGACCTAACCCTGTCTCTAAACGTAAACCTAAGCCTAAATCAAGGCCTAAACCTATCACAAATGCTAGCCCTAATTTAGCCCTAAACCTAACCTAACCCTAGCCCTAAGACTAACTCTAACTCACGCCCTAGTGCTGTTCCTAGTTCTAAACCTATCCCTTACCATAATCCTATCACTTGCTTTACAAAAGCCCTAACCCAAGCCCAAGACCTAATACTATATCAAACTCTAGTTATAAATCAAGCCATAACCCTAAGCTAAACCTCTCACTAACACAAGCCATAACACTAATGCTAATCCTAAAACTAGCCCTAACCTAGCCTTAGCCATACAAAACAACCTAGCCATAATCCTAACCCTAACCTTTAACATAAACCAAACCCTAAGCCCACACCTAGCCCTAAACCTAGCTCTAATTTGAGTCCTAACCCTAACCCTAAATCAAACTCTGACCCTAACACGAACTCTAGCTCTAAACATTACTCAAAACCTAAACCTAACCCTAATCCAATGCCTAACCCTGGCCCTAACCCTAACCCTATCCCTAGTCCTAATCCTAGATCTAACCCTATTTCTTACACTTAGTCAAACTCTCACCCTATTACTACCGTAGTTCTAACTCTAATTCTTTGCCTACCCCAAACCCTAACTCTATTACTAGTCCTATCCCTAGACCTAATTCTAGCTCTAAATTTAATCCAAACTTTAAACCTAACCCTAACCCTTATTCTTACCCTAACACTAATCCTAGCTTTAAACCTGACACTAAACCTTATCCAAAACCTAACACTAGCCCTACCAGTAACCCTAACCCTAAATAACACTAACACTAGCCCTAGACCTAAACCTAATTCTAAATATAGCCATAACCCTAGTCTTAGCCCTAACAATAACACTTAACCTACACCAAACACTAATTCTAACTCTAGACCTAACCCTAGTCCTTATTCTGGACCTAAATTCTGAACTTAATCCTAACCTGAACCCTGACACTAACCCTAACAAAAACACTAGCTCTCAACCTTATGCTAACCCCAAAACTAATCCTAACACTAGACAAACTCTAAATCTAGCCATAACCATAACTCTATCTCTCACAATACCCATATACCTAACAATAGACCTAAACTTCACACAAAACCTAGCCCGAATTACAGCCCTAAACCTAACCCTAAGCATAACTCTAACCCTAACCCTAACGCTTCTTCTAGCCCTAACCCTAGCTTAAACCCTAAACATTACTCTAAAGATAACCCTAGCCTAAACCCTGAACCTCACCCTAACTCTAGCCCTAATCCTAATTGTAATCATAGCCAAACCCTAGCTCTAACTCTATCAATTACACTAATCATATCCGTAAAACTAATACTAACCCTACCCCTAAACCTAACCCTAACTGTACCCTAGCCCTGACTGTAACCCTAAGCCTCACCTTAGCCCTAAAATTAGCTCAATCTATAACCCTTACACTTATCCAACCCTAACATTAACCCAAGGCCTAACCCTAACCCTAACCCCAGCCCTAATCCTAAACTTAACCCTAGCCCTAATCCTAGCTCAAACCCTACCCATTACCCTAACCCTAAACTTAACTGTAATGATAGCACTAGAACTAAAGCTAAACCTACCCTAACCCTAAACATAAACCTAACCCTAGAACTAACAGTGAACCTAACCCTAAACCTAAACCTAAGCTAGCTCAAATGCTAACAATAATCCTAAACCCAAACCTAACTGTAACCTAAACCTAACCCTACCTTTAACCTGACATCTAAACCTATTACCCTAAACATAAGGATAACCCTAGCCCTAACCATAAAACTAACTATGACCATAACCCTAGACAAAACCCTAAATTAACATTTGCCATAGCAAAAATCCTAGATCAAACACTAAACTGTACCCTAAACCTAATCCTAACTGTAATCCTCGCACTAACCTTGACCCTAACACTAATCCTAGCCCTAATCCTAATCATTACCCTAGCCTTAACCCTAGGTCTAACCCTATAAATTACCCTAAAATAACCATAACCCAAATGCTAACCCTAGCCCTAACCCTAAACCTATCACAAACCCTAACCACATCCATTACCTTAAACCTAATCTGAACCCTAAATTTAACACTATCCATTACCCTAACCATAATTCTAACCTTAATGCTAATTTTAGACTTAACACTAAACCTTAAACTACCCCAAGCCCGAAGACTTACCCTGACCCTAATAATACCCTAGCACTAAATCTGACCCTTTTCCTAAACGTAACACTTTAATTTGACATAGCCATAAATCTAACCATGAAAATATCACTAACTATAAACCTAGATCTGACATTAGTCCTAGCCCTAATTCTTGCCCTAAACCTAACACAAAAGCTAGCCCTAATCCTAGCCTTAAATCTAGCCTTAATCCTAAACCTAACAATAACCCTAGCCCTAACCCTAAAGGTAATCATAAAACTAGCCCCAAGTCTAAGCATAGCACTAAAACAAAACTGAACAACAGGCCTAACACTAACCTTAACTTAAACCAAAACTTAGCACTATACCTAGATCTAAACCTAACCCTAATTCAAATCCTAATCATAACCTTAAAAATAACCCTTAATCTGACTTATATCCTAACACTCATCCTAGCTCTAAAACCTCCCTAAACTTAAACTGAAAACTTAAACTACCCTAACCTAAACTTAAACTTAAACTAGCCCTATCTCTAATTTGAGTCCTAATCCTAACCCTAAAACTTACCCTGACTTGACTGGTATCTTAACACTAACCCTAGCTATAAATTTCACCCTAATCATAAACCTAAACCTAACACTTGACCTACCTCTACCCCTAACACTAATTGTAACCCTATTTTATATTAGCCATTGCCCTTACCCTAGCCTTAAACCTCACACAAAAACTAGCCCTTATCTGAGCTCTAAACCTATCTTTAACCCTAACGATAAACCTAATTCTAGCCCTAACCCTATACTTTACCCGGAGCAAAACCTTAACCCTAATGGTAACCCTAGACCTATCCCTAATCCTCAGGCTAACCAAATCCTAACTCTATTAATAGTCCTAATACTAGATCTTATTCTAGCTCTTACACTATCCCAAACCCTAATCCTAACTTGACCTTTATTCTGATGATAACATAAACCCTAGGTCAAAACCATACCTTAACCATAAACCAAACCTAACACAAGCTCTACTTATAACCTTATACCTAAACTAATTCTACCACTAGTTCTAGACCTAAGCCTAATTTTAAATCAAGACTAAACTCTAGCTCTAGACCTAAACAAAATTCTAGCCTTAGCCATAACAAAAACCTTTACCTAACCCAAACACTACCTCTACCGCTAGACCTAAACTTACTCCTAATTCTGGCTTTAACCCTAAATTTAACTCTAACCCAAACACTAACCCTACCTTTAACACTAAACCTACCTATAAACCTGAAACTAACAAAAACCTAAACCTAATTCTAGACCCAGCCATAACCCTAACCCTAAAACTACCCCTAATCATAACACTAGATCTTACATTAACCATAGCCCTAACCCAAGGCCTAAACCTAACACTAAACATAGAGCTAATTTTATGCCTAATTTTAGCCCTAAGCATAATACTTACCCTAACACTAGCCCTTTACCTAATGCTTGCCTTCTCTTTAAACCTAAGATAACACAAAGCCTAACCCTGACCCCAAACATAAACTTAGACCTATCCCTAACACTCACTCTAACCCTAGCCCACATTGTAAACTTAACCTAGCCCTAAACCTAGCTATAAATGTACCAATTACCCTAACCCTAAATCTAAACATATTGATAATCTTAGCCCGAACCCTAATGTTAACCCTAACCCTAACCAGAAAACTAACCATAGACATAACCTTAAAATTAACACTCAGCATAGCCCTAACTCTAGATCAAAACATAAACCTTACCATAATCCTAAACATAACCATAGGTCTAATCCAAAACCTATCACTAATTCTAACACTAAACAAAAACCTAAACCTAACCTAACCCTATCCATTACCTTAACCCTAACCCTAATGATAATGATAACCCTACCCCTAACTCTAACCCTATCCCTAAACCTTCCATAATCTTATCCCTAGACCTAACCCTAAACCTAGCCATAAACCTAGCTCAAAACCTAATCTTTATGCTAAACATAACCCTAACCCTAACCCTAACCCTAACCCTATTTCTAACACTAACTCTAACCCTAACTCAAGGCATATTCCTAACCATAACTCTACTTCTAACATAAGCTCTAACCCTATCAATTACCCTAACCATAACCCTTACCCTAATGCTAACTCTAAGCCTAAGCCTAGCTCTATCACTAATGCTAACCGTATCAATTACCCTAAATGAAACCTGAACCTTAAACAAACCCTAACTATACCCTAACCCTAATGCTAATTTGAGCCATATTAATAGTCCTAACCCTAGCCCTCATTCTAGCTCTAACCCTATCCCAAACCTTAATTCTAACCCTCACCTTTATTCTGACCATAACACTAACCTTGGTCTAAACCTGGCCCTAACGCTAGACCAAACCATAACACTAGCCCTACCAGTAACCTTATACATAAACCAGACCCTATCACTAGCCATAGACCTAAACCTAATTCTAAGTCTAGACCTAACTCTAGCTCTAGACCTAAACAAACATCCTAGCCTTCGCCCTAACAATAACCGTTAATGCAAATACTGACTATACACCTAGAAATAAAATTACTCCCAATTCTGGCTTTAACCTTTACTCTAACTCTAACCTGAACACTGACCCTGCCTTTAACCCAAATGTATATCTAAACCTGACCCTGATCGAAAACATAAACTTAACACTAGACATAGCCATAACCCTAACCCTACAACTAGCTGTAATCATAATCCTAGCTCTTACATTACCCATAGCCCTAACTCTATGCCTTAACCTAACACAAAACCTAGAGTGAATTCTACGCCTATATCTAGCCCTAAGCATAACCCAAAACTTAACCCTAGCACTAACCCTAACCCTAAACCTAACCCTAACCTTAGTCTTAAACCTTACTCAAAGCCTAACCCTTACCATATATATAAAATTAGAACTATACCTTACTCTAAACCCTAACCCTAGCCCTAACCCTAAACTTAACCCTATCCCTAAACCTAGCTCTAAACCTACACCTTACCCAACCCTACACCTAATTGTATTGATAACCCTAGCCTTAAGCCTAAACATAACCCTAACCCAAACCAGAAAACTCACAATAGACCTAACCCTAAAACTAACACTCACCATAGCCCTAACCCTAGCTCAAAACCTAACACATACCGTAAACCTAAACATAACCATAGCCTTAACATTAACCCTAAAACTAAATCTAACCCTAATCCTAAACCTAAACCTACATCTAACCATATCCATTATCCTAACTCTTATCTTAACCCTAATGATAACCCTAGCCCTAACCTTAAACCCTAAACCTAAACCTATAATAATCCTGTCCCTAGACCTAAAGCTGAACCTAATCCTCGACCTATCCCTATCACTAACACTAGCTCAAACCCTAGTCCTTACACTAAACATAACCCTAGCCTAAACCCTAACCCCAATACTAGCCTTAATCCTAACCATAATCATAGCCCAAACCCTAGTTCTAATTTTATCCATTACCCTAACCATAACCCTAATCCTAAGGCTAAACTTAGCCCATACCCTATCCTTAAGTTTAACTCTATCCCGAGCACTGATTCAAACATGAAGCCTCAACCCAATCCTAACACTTACTCAATCCCTGACCCTTACCCTTAACCTAACCGTAAGCAAATAATAAGCCTGACCCTAACCCTAACCCTAAAACTAATCCTAAACTTAAAACCAGACTTAATCTGAGCTCTAACCGCACCCGTTACCCTAATCCTAACCATAAACGTCATGATAACCCTAGCCCTAACACTAAACCTCCTCTAACCCTAACTGTAAACCTCACCATAGACCTAACCATAAACCTAACCCTAGTTCAAACTGTATCAATTATGCTAAACTTAACACTAACCCTATTCCTAAACCTGAATCTAACCCTAACCCTAACCCAATATCTAACCTGTACATTACCTTAACCCTAAAGATAACCTTACAGGATTAGGTGTAAGGTTATCTTTAGGGTTAAGGTCCTAACCCTACACCTAATCCTAAACCTAACCCTATCCTTAGCACTAACCCTAGCTCATACCCTAACCCATAGCATAAACCTAACACTAGCCTTAAGCCTAACCCTAACCCTAAATCTACCCCTAATTCTAAACATAACCCTAGGCCTAACCCTAACCCTATCCATTATCCTAAATCTAACCTGAGCCCTAAACCTAACCTGAGGCCTAAACCTAACCTTATCCATTACCCTAACCCTAACTCAAACCTAATGCTAATTTGAGCCGTAACCCTAAACCTTAACCTAACCCAAATCCAAAACCTGACTATTATAATACCCCTAGCTCTCAACTTGAACCTCACCCTAAACCTAACTCTGACACTAAAACTAGACATAAATCTTACCTGAAAACTATCCCTAACCATAACCCTTGACCTGATATTAGCCCCAGCCCTAATTCTTACCATAACCCTAACATAAATGGTAGCCCTCATCCTGGCCCTAAACCTAGATTTGATTTTAACCAAAACCCTAACTATATCCCTATCCCTAATTCTATCACTCGCCCTAGTTTTGAACCTTGCTATAACCCCATCCCTTCCCCAAATCTAACCCTAACTCTTACTGTAGACTTACCCCTTACACTAATCCTAGACCTGACCCTAGCCCTAATTTAACCCTAACCCTACCACTAGGACTAAGAATAACTCTAACTCTCGCCCTAGCCCTAGTCCTAGATCTAACACTATTTTTTACAATAACCCTAACACTTGACCTAACCTTAGCCCTAACACTAGCCCTAGCCCTAACCCTAGAACTAACCATAAATCTAAGTCCAACCCTAACCATAAGCCTAAACCTCACACTAACACTAGCTCTAACATTAACACTAATCCTAAAACTAGCCCTAATCTGGTTCAAGCCCTAAAACAAAACCTAGCCATAGCCCTAACCCTAACCCTTAACCTAAACCAAAACCTAACCTTACACCTAGCCCTAACCTTAGACCTAATCCAGTCCTAACCTAACCCTAAAACAAACCTTGAGACTGACTCTTACCTTACACTCACCCTAGCACTAGCATCACCCTAAAAGTATACCTAACCCTAAAACGTGAACTAGCCCTAACCGTAACCCTAAAAGTAGCACTAATCATAACCCTAGTTCTTATGTTAGACGTAGCCCTAATCCTAGCTCTAATCTAACCCCAAACCTAGTCCTAAACTGAGCCCAATACCTCATTATTACCCTAACACTAACCGTGGCCCTAACCATTATCATAAACCTAACCCTAACACTAAAACTGGCCATAACACTAAACCTAAGCCTAGACTTAATCCTAACCATAATCCTAGCCCTAACTCTAGCTCTAAACCTATCCATTACCCTAAACATAAACATAAACCTAATGCTTACCCTAATCCTAAACTTAACCCTAATCCTATACCTAGACCTGACACTAACCCTAACCATCGCCCTAGCCCTAAACATAGCTCAAATAAACACTTACCCTAAACTTAACCATAACACTAAACCTAGGCCTAACCATAACCCCACACCTACCCCTAAGCCTAACAAGAACCCTAGCCCTAAAACTATCTATTACCCTAAACATAAGCCTAACCCAAACATAGTTCTAAACATAGCTCTAACCCCACCCATTACACTAACTCTAACTATACATGTCATGATAACACTAGCCCTAACACTAAACCTACTCTAACCCTAACTGTAAACTAAACCCTAATAATAACCCTAAACCTACACTAAACCTAACTGTAAACCTAACCCTAGACCTAACCGTAAACATAACCCTTGTCATAGTCCTAATACTAGCTCAAACCCTAAGAGTTACGCTAAACCTAACATTAACTCTAGTACTAAACCTAAATCTAACCCTATCCATTTAGGCCTAACCTTAAACCTAATGCTGACACTAACCTTATCCTTACCTAAACTTAACCTGAACACTATACCTAACCCTATCTAGACCTGACACTAACCCTAACCTGAAATCTAATGCTAATTCAAACCCTAAAACTAAACCAAAACCTAACCCAAACTCTGAACAAGACACTAACTCTAATAACACAACTAGCTCTAAACCTGACGCTTACCCTAAACATAACCCTTAAACTAGACCTAGCCATATAACTAACCCTAAATGTATCCCTAACTGTAACCCTAAACCTGATATTAGCACTCTACCTAATTCTTGCCTTAAGCCTAACACAAACCTAAGCCCTCATTCTAGCCCTAAAACTAGCTTTAAACCTAACCTGAACAATCACCCTAGCCCAAACCCTAATTTCAACACTTGCCCTAGTTCTGAACCAAGGTATAACCACATCATTTTCCCTAACCCTAACCCTAACCATTACACTATCACCAACACTAACTCTAGCCCTAACCCTAGGCCTAATCCTTACACTAACCGTAACTCTAATCCTAGGCCTAATTTATTGCTAACTGTAACCCTAACTCTAACCCTAGCCCTAAGATGAACCCTAACTCCAGCCCTAGACCTATTTATAGTACAAACATTATCTATTGACTAACCCTAACACTAGCCCTAACCTTAATCCTAACACTAGCCCTAGTCGTAAACTTAGAACTAACCCTAACTCTAAATCTAACCCTAATTCTAAACTTAAATCTTACCCTAACACTAGCCCTAACCCTAATTCTAATTTGAAAACTAGCCCTAACCCTAGGAATAGCCTTAATCCTAACCCTTAACGTAAACCAAATCCTATTGCTACACCTAGTACTAACCCTATGCCTACAAGTAATGCTGACCCTGATTCTGACCCTAAAACTACCTCTAAACAACACCCTAACCCTAAACTTAACCCAAACACTAGACCTAGCCCTAATCCTAACCCTAAAACTATCCCTAATTGTAAAGCTAGTTCTTACATTAGCCGTCTCAAAAAACATAACACAAAACCTAGCCCTAATCTGAACCTCAACCCTAGATTTAACTCTAACCCTAACCCTGAAACTAATACTAACCCAAACCCTAGCTCTAAACCTATTTCTTACCCAAAGCCAAACTCTCATCCTATTGCTACCATAATTCTAACACAAATCCTTAGCTTACTCCAAACCTAACTCTACTACTAGTCCTAACCTTAGGCCTCATTCTATCTTTAACCCTAAACCAAAGACTAAGCCTAACCCTTACCCTTATTGTGATCCTAACACTAACCCTAGGTCAAAGCCTCACCTTAACACTAAACCAAAACCTAACACTAGCCCCACCAGTAAACCTATACCTAAACTTAACCATAATTCTAGCACTAGACCTAAACTTAATCGTAAATATAGCCATAACTCTAGCCCTAGTCCTAAACAAAAACCTATCCCTAGCCCTAAAATAACCATTAACCTAACACAAAGACTAACCGTACCCCTAAACCTAACCCTAGTTCTAATTCTGGCCCTAACCGTAAACCCAATGCTAACCTGAACACTGACAATTACCCTAACACAAACCCTAGCTCTAAAACTTACCCTAAACCAAAATTTAAACCTAACACTAGACATATCTGTAAACCTAACCCAAAAATTTAGCGATAATCACAACCCTAGTTCTTACATTACCCATAGCCCTAACACTAGCAATAAACCTCACACAAAACCCAGCCATAATACAAGCCCTAAACCTAGACCTAAGCATAACCTTTACTTTAATCCTAGCCCAAATCCTAAACCTAATGCTTGCCCTAGCCCGAACCCTAGCTCAAACTGTAACCTTTATCCTAAACATAATTATAGCTCTAACCCTAATCCTATCCCTAATCCTAACTGTAACTATTGCCCAAATCCTAAATATAAATTTATCCATTACATTAAACATAACCCTAACCCTAATGCTAACCCTAGCCCTAACCCTAAACCTAACCCTAACCCTACCCTAACCGTAGCCCTGACTCTAATCCTAAACGTCGCTCTAGCCCTAACCCTAGCTCAAACACTAACACTTAGCATAAACCTAACCCTAACAAAAACCCTAGGAATAACCCAAACTCTAGCCTTAATGCTAACCTTAACCTAAGCACTAACACTAGTACTAAACCTATATATTACTCTAAACATAGGACTAAACCAAGTGCTAACCCTAGGCCTAACCCTAACCCTATCCCTAATACTAACCCTATACTTTACTCTAAACCTAACCTGAACTGTAAACATAACTCTATCCATTAATATAACCCTAACCCTAACCCAATTCTAATTTGAGCCCTAACCTTAAACCTTAACCCAAACCCTAACCCAGACTCTGACCATAATAATTACCTAGCTCTATACCTGACCCCTACCATAAACCTAACCCTTACACTAGACCTAGCAATTAATCTATCCCTAACACTATCCCTAACCAAAACCCTAGAGCTGACATTATCCCTAACCCTAAACCTAGCCCTAACCATAACACAAACCCTAGCCCTCATCCTAGACCTAAACCTAGACTTAATCTCTAATGGGAACCATCCCGCTACTCATATCCCTAATTATAAACCTCGCCCTAGCACTGAACCTAGCTATATAACCCCATTCCTTTCCCTAAAACTAAACCTAACCCTAGCCCTAACCATAGGCCTAACCCTAACACTAATCATAGCACTAATACTAGCCCTATTTGAACCCTAACCTTAACCCTATACATAACCCTAGCTCTAAGACTAACTTAACTCACACCCTAGCCCTATTTCTCTTTATAACCCTATTCATTACCGTAACACTCACAATAGTAATAACCTAAGCCCTGAACCTAGCCACAGCCCTAACCCTAGATCTAACCATAACTCTAACACTAATCTTAAGCCAAAACCTCAATCTACCACTAGCTCTAACACTATTGCTAATTCAAAAACTAGCCCTAATCCAAGCCCGATCCCTAAAACAAAACCGAGCCATTGCTCTCACCCTAAACCTTAACCACAACTGAAACCTAACCCATAACTAGTCATAACCCAAGCTCAAATTTGAGTCTTAGGCCTAAATCTAACCCTCACCCTGACTCATATCCAAACACAAACCCAGCTCTAAATATCACCCTAACCCTAAAACTACTGCTAACACTAGACCTAGCTGAAACTCTAACCCTAAAACTAGCACTAATAGTAACCCTATTCTTAAATTGGCCTTAGCCAAACCCTAGCCCTATCTCTAACTTAAAAAAGCCCTAATCTGAGCCCTAAAACTAGATTTAATCCTAACCCTAACCCTAAAACAAGCCCTAAACCTAACTCTTATCCTAATCCTAACCCTAGCTCTAATCCTATCCATTACCCTAAGCCAAACCCTATTCATATTGCTAACTCTAATCCTAAACCTAATTCTTAGTGAAACCCAAACAATAACCCTATTACTAATCCTAACACTAGCCCTCATTTTAGATCTAACCCTAACCCAAAACCTCACCCTAACCTTCACCCTTATTCTGACCCTAACACTAATTATAGGTCTAAACCTGACCCTAAACCTAAATCGAAACCTAAAACTAGCCCTACCTGCAAACTTATATTTAAACCTAACCCAATCACTAGCCATAGACCTAAACCTAATCTTATATCAAACTATAACTCTAGCCTTTGAGCTAAACAAAAATTTAGTGCTAGCCCTAACAACAACCCTTAAACTAAACCAAACACTAACCCTACCATAAGACCTAACACTAGTCCTATTCTGGCTTTCACACTTACTCTAACTTTAATCTGAACACTGGCCCTGACACTAACATTAAACCTAGCTTTAAACCTGAGCCTAACCCAAAATCTAAACCTAAAACTAGACCTAACCATAACCCTAACCCTAAAACTAGCTCTAATCAGAACCCTAGATCTTACATTACACATAGCACTAACCCTAGGCCTAAACCTAACAAAAAACTTAACCCTAAAGGAGGCCTAAACCTACCCTAAGCATAAACCTTACCTTAAACCTAACCCTAGTCCTAACCCTAATCATAAACCTTACCTTAGTTTTAACCCTAGCTCAAAGCCTAACCCTTAGCATAAACATAACCCTAGCACTATTCCAAATCATAACCCTAACCATAGCGCTAATCCTAACCTTTACCCTAGACCTATCACTAGCTCTAACCCTAGCCATTACCCTAACTCTAACCCTGACCCTAATGATAACCCTATCCCTAACCCTAACCAAAACCCTAACCCACACAATAAACCTAACACTAGACCGAACCCTAAACCTAACCTTGCCATAGCCTTAAACAAAACTCAAACCCTAAACCTTACCATGAAACCAACAGTAAACCTAGCCCTAAAAATAAACTTAAACCTAAACCTATCTTTAACTATAAAGGTACCCTTACATCTAACCCAATCTATTACCCTAAACCTCACCCTAAACATAATGAAAATCCTAGCTCTAAACCTAAACCTAATCCTGACCAAAACACTAATCCTAACCCTCATCCTAGACCTAACCCTAGTTCAAATCCTAACCTTTACCCTAAATCTAACCCTAACCCTACCCTAAGCTAGGGTTAATAGAACTAACCCAAAACCTAACCTAACCCTAGCCCTAATCCTAATCTAACCCTAGCCCTAATCATAGCTCTAACCCTATATATTATCCTTATGATAACACTAATCATAATGCTAACCCTAGGCATAACCCTAACCCTTTTGCTAACCCTAAAGCTCTCCATTGCGCTAAACCTACCCTAAAAGCTAAACCTAACTCAATTAATTACCCTAACCCTAACTCTAACCGTAATGCTCATTTGAGCCTTATCCCTAAACCTTAACCTAAAACAAACCCTAACTCTGATCCTGACCCTAAAAATACACCTAACTCTTAAACTGACCCTTACATTAAATCTAACACTTACACTAGACATAGACACAACCTAACCCTAAATCTACACCACAATGTAACACTAGACCTGACATTATCCCTATCCCTAATTCTAGACCTAACCCTAAAACAAAATGTAGCCCTCATCCTAGAGGTAAACCTAGCCTTAATCATAACCCTAACCCCAACCCTAGACCTAACCCTAATTCTAACTCTCACCCTACCTCTAAACCTAGCTATAACACCATACCTTACCTTAAAATTAACTATAACCCTAGCCGTAACACTAGGCCTAAGCTGAATTCTAACCCTATCCCTAATCCTAGCTTTAACATAGCCCTATCCCTAAAACTAACTGAAACACTAGACTTAAGACTAACACTAACTCTCACCCTAGCCCTAATCCTAGTTCAAACCCTATCTTTTCCCTTAACCATTAAACTAGGTGAAACGCTTGCCCTATATTTAGACCTAGACCTAATCCTAAATCTAATGATGAATCCAAATCTAACCCTAACCAAAAGACTAAGCCTAACACTAACACTAGCCCTAACCCTAATGCTAATCTTATAACTAGCCCAAACCCTAAACCTAGGACTGAAACAAAACTGAGCAACAGCCCTAACACTAAATCTTAACTTAAACAAACCCTAACACTACACCTAGACATAATCCTAGCCCTAATTTGAGTAATAACACTTACCATAAAACCTGCACTGAACCTGACTCATATCCTAACACTGACGCTAGCTCTAAAGACCACCCTAAACTTAAACAAAACACTAACAGTAACCCTATCCATAATTCAAGTCATAACCCTAAACTTAAACCTAACCCTGACCCTAACTGATATCCTAACAGTCACACTAGCTCTAAACACAGCCCTCACCTTAAACCGAACACTAACAGTAACCAAGCACTTATTTGAGTCCTAACCCTAATCCTAAAACTAACCCTGATGCTGACTCATATACTAACAATAAACCTAGCTCTGAATATTACAATAATCTTAAACCTGAACCTAACATTAGATCTACCCCTACCATTAACCCTAAAACTAACCTGAACTATAAGCCTAGCTCTTACATTAGCCAATGCCCAAATCTAGCCCTAACCCTAACAGAAAAAAAAGTAGCCCTAATCCGAGCTCTAAAACTATATTTAACCCCAACCCTAACCCTAACTCTAGCATTAACCCTAGCTCTAAGACTATCCCTTAACCTAAGAAAAACCCTAACCCTAATGGTAACCCTAGACCTATCTCTAATTCTTAGGCTAACCAAAACACTAACCCTATTAATAGTCATAACCCTAGAACTCATTGTAGGTCTAACCCTATCCCAAACCCTAACACTAACCATGACGCTTATTCTGACCCTAACACTAACCCTGGGTCTAAAACTGACCCTGAACCTAGAACAAACCCTATCACTAGCCCTAGACCTAAACCAAATTCTAAATCTAGCCTTAACTCTAGCCCTAGACCTAAACATAAACCTAGCCCTATCAATAATCTTAACCTAACTCAAACACTAACCCTACCCCTAGACCTAAACCTAGTCCTAATTCTGGTTGTAACCCTAACTCTAACTCTAACCCAAACACTGGCCCTGCCTTTAGAGTACACCTATCACTAAATATGACCCTACCCGAAAATCTAAACTTAACACTAGACCTAGCCATAACCCTAAATATACTATTAGCCCTTAACATAACCCTAGCTCTTACATTACCCATAGCCCTAACCCTAGGCCTAAACTTAACACAAATCTGGAGCTATTCCTTGACCTAAATCAAGCCTCAAGCATAACCCTAACCCTAAACCTAACCCTAACTTAACCCTCAACTTAGTCCTAATCCTAGCTCAAAGCCTAAACATTACTCCAAACATAAACCTACACCTATCTCTCAATCTAACCCTAACTCTAGCCCTAATCCTAACTTTAATCCTAGCCCTAAACCTAGCTCTAAACCTACCCATTATTCTAAACCTAAACCTAACCTTATTGATAATACTAGGCTTAACACCAAACCTAAATCTAACTGGAAAACTAAATCTAGACCTAACCTTAAACCTCACACTTGCCATATTCAAAACCCTACCTCAAACCCTAACCATTACTATGAACGTAAACATAACTATAGCCCTAAATCTAAGCCTAAACCACAATTTAATATTAAACATGGCCCTATATCTACATCTAATCAAATACATTACCGTAACCCTAACCCTATCCCTAATGATGTCCCTAGCCCTAATCCTAACCCTAACTCTATGACAACTATAATCTTATCCCTAGAAGTAACCCTAAACCTAACCCTTATCTAGCCCTAAACCTAGCTCAAAACCTAACCCTTATGCTAAACATAAACCTAAGCCTAACTCTAGTTTTATCCCTAACCCTAACCCTAATTCAAGACCTATTCCTAACCATAAACATATCTCTAAACTTAGCTCTAATCCTATCCATTATACTAAACATAACCCTTACCCTAATGTGAATCCTAGGCCTAACCTTAACCCTATTGCTAACCCTAACCCTATCAATTACACTAAACCTAATGTAAACTCTAAAAAATCCATATCATTACCCTAACCCACACACCTGAACACTGGCCCTGACACTAAACATTAAACCTAGCTCTAAACCTGACCCTAACCCCAAACCTAAACCTACAACTAGACCTAGGCATAACCCTAACTTTAAAAACAGCTCTAATCAAAACCCTAGATCTTACCTTACACATAGCAATAAACCTAGGCCTTAACCTAACACAAAACTTAAGGCTAATTGAGGCCTAAACCTTCCCTAAGCATAACCCTCACCCTTAAACCTAGTCCTTACCCTACTCTAACACTTACCTTAGACCTAACCCTAGCTCAAAGCCTAACCCTTAGGCTAAACATAACCCTAGCACTATTCCTAATCATAACCCTAATGCTAATTCAAGCCCTAAACCTAAACGCTAACCTCAACCAAACTCTAACACTGTCCCTGACCCTAAAATATCTCCTAGATCTAAAGTTGACTTTTATACTAAATCTAACCCTTACACTAGACCTAGGCATAACACTAATCCTAAAACTATCCCCAATGTAAGCTTAGACCTGACATTAGCCATACCCTAATCTTAGCCGTAAACCTAACACAAATACCAGCTCTTATCCTAGCCCTAAACCTAGCCTTGATCCTAACTCTAAACCTAACTTTAGGTCTAATCAAAAAACTAACCCTAGCCCTAATCTTACTACTAATTTAGTCCTATTCCTAACCTTAGCCCTACCCCTAGCCCTACTATTAACTCTAACTCTCACACTAGCCGCATCCCTAGTTCTAACTCTATCCCTTACTGGAACCCTAATCCTAGCCCTAAACCTAACCTTAGCCCTAGCCCTATCATTAGTTCTAGCCCTAACCTAGATCTAATTTTAAATCTAAATCAAACCTAACCCTAGGCCTAACATAACCCTAACACTAACTCTAAATCTAAATTTAACCCTAGCCCTAAAACAAAACTAAGCCATAGCCCTAAACCTAACCCTTAACCTAAACCAAATCCTAAACCTAACCCTAGCCTTAGCTCTAGTTCTAGTTTTAAGCTGAAAACTAGAACTAACACTGACCCTGACTTTGACCATAATACTAATCCTAGTCTAAACATCACCCTAACCCTAAACCTAAAACTAAAGCTAGACCTACTACTAACCTTAAACCTAAATTTAACCTTAATTGTAACCCTGGTACTTACATTAGCCTTACCCTTAACCCTAGCACTAACTTAACCCAAAACCTAGTCCTAATCCAATCCCTAACCCGAGTTTTAACCCTAACCTTAATCCTAAGCCTATCCCTACTCAAAACCATAACCCTAGCCCTAACCCTAGCTCTAAACATATCCATTGTCATAACCATAACCCTAGGCCTAAACCTAACCCTATCCCTAATCCTAAACCTATGCATTACCCTAAACCAAACCTAAACCCTAAACCTCATACTATCATTACACTAACACTAACCGTAACACTAATTTGAGCCCTAACTTTAAAACTTAACCTATCCGAAACTTCTAATCCAGAACTTGACCCTAATAATACCCCTAGCTCTAAAACTGACCCTAACCCTAACCCTAAACCTGACCCTTACATTACATGTAGCCATAAACCTAACCCTAAATCTATCTTTAACCTTAGATCTGATATTAGCCCTAGCCCTCATCTTAGCCCCAAACCAAATCTTAATCATAATCCTAACCCTAAGCATAGCCCTAACCCTATTGTACCCCTCACCCTTTCTCAAAACCTAGCTAAAATGCCACTCCTTAACGTAAACTTAACCCTAACCTTAACCCTAATACTAGGCCTAAGGTGAACAATAAACCCTAGCCCTATTTCTATCCCTATTTTAAACCTATTTCTAACCCTAATCCTAGCCCTAAGAGTAACTCTAACTCTCACAGTAGCCCTATCACTACTTCTAATCCTATCTATTACCATAATCATAATTCTAGCCCTAACCCTAGCCCTAAACATAGCCATAACCATTCCCTAATCCTTATTCCTAGTCCTAACCCTAGATCTAAACCTAACTCGAAATCTAACCTTAACCCTAAGCCTCAGCCTAACATTAACACTAGCCCTATCTCTAATAGTAATCATAAAACTAGCCCTGAACCTAACCCTTGCAGTAAAACAAAACCTACCAATAGCCCTAACCCTAAACCTTAAATTAAACCACACATTAACACTATGCCTAGACCTAACCCTAGAACAAATTCGAGTCTTAATATTAACCTTAATAATAACGCTAACTCTGATTCATATCCTAACAGTCACACTAGCTCTAAATACCACCCTAACCTTATACCAAACCCTTACGTTAACCCTAGCCTCAATTAGAGTCCTAACACTAACCCTAAAACTAAACCTAACCCGTACTATTAAACTAACACTAACACTAGCTCTAAATTTCATGCTAACTTTAAACATAATTCTAACATGAGAGGTTTAACCCCTAACCATAACCCTAAAACTAATCCTAGAAACCCTTGTTCTTACATTAGCCATTGCTCTAACCCTAGCCATAACCCTAACACAAAAACGAGTTTTAAAATGAGTTCTAAACCTAGCTTTAACCCTAACCCTAGCACTAACCCTAGGTCTAAGCCTATCCCTTACCATATGCCAAACCCTAAAACTAATGCTTATCCTTATCCTAACACAAATCATTAACCTAACCAAAACCCTAACCCTAATCCTCATTCTAGCTCTAACTATAATCCAAACCCTAACCCTAACCCTGACCCTTATTCTGACCCTAACACTAATCATTGGTCTAAACCTGAACCTAACCCTAAACTGAACTCTAATTCTAGACCTATGGTAACCTTAAACCTAAACCTTAACCTAATACTAACCCTAGACCTAAACCTAATCCTAATCTATTCATAACTCTAGCCCTAGACCTAAAAAAGCTAGCCCTAGCCCTAACAATAACACTTAGCCTAAAGTTAAACACTAACCCTTCTCCTAGACTTAACTGTAGTCCTAATTCTGGCTTTCACATTAAACATAACCCTAAACTGAACACTGACCCTGACACTAACACTAACCCTAGCTCTAAACATCACCCTAACCTTAAACATAACCCTAAAACTATACTTAGTTCTAACATTAACCCTAAAACTAGCCCTAATCATAACAAAGTTCTTAAATTTTCTATAGCCCTAACCTATTGCAAAACCAATCCCTAACCCAAGCACTACCCTAGATTTAACCCTAAAGCTAACTATAACCTAACTTTAGCCATAATCCTAAACCTAAGCCTAACCCTAGACCTAATCTTAAGCATAGTACTAGCCCTATCACAAGCTCTAACCCTATCCATCACCATAACGATAACCCTAACACTTCTGCTAACCCTAGGCCAAACCCTTATCCTATCCCTAACCTTTATCCTATTCATTACCCTACACCTAACCTGAACTCTAAACCTAAAACTATCATTAACCTATGCCTAACCATAACGATAACTTGAGCCATAAACCTAAACCTTAATCTAATAAAAACCCTAAATCTGACCCTGTCCCTAATATACCCACAGCTGTAAACCTGCCCTAACAAGAAACCTGACCCATACACCTAGCTATAAGCCTATCCCTAAAACTCTCTCTAACTGTAACCCTAAGCCTGACATTAGCCCTAGATCTAATCCTAGTTCTAATCCTAACAGAAACCTTAGCCAACATCCTAGCCATATACCTTGCCTTAATCATAAACATAACCCTAAACATAACCCTAATTCTAATCCTCAACCTAGTTCTAAAAAGAGCTATAATCCCTAACCCTAACCCTAACCTAACCCTAACCCTAACCTAACCCTAACCCTAACCCTAACATTAACCTTAGCCCTAAACCTAGGCCCAAACCTAACACTAACCCTAGTTCTAATCCCAGCCCTAATCCTAATCCTAGCCCTAAACCTAAAATGAACCATAGCCCTCATCTTAGCTCTAAACCTAACAGAAACCCCAGCACTTATCCTAGCCCTAAACCTAGCCTTAATCCTAACTCTAAACCTAATTTTAGGCCTAATCCAAAAACCTAACCCACCATAACCCTAGCCCTAAGACTAACTCAAACTTTCACCTTAGCCTTATACCTAGTTCTAACCCTATCCCTTACCATCACCCTATACCTAGCCCTAAACTTAGCCCTAATCCTAACCCTATCTTTACCCCTAGTTAAAATCCTAGATCTAAACCTAACTCTAAATCTAACCCTAAACCTAAGCCTAAGCTTCACACTAACACTAGCCCTAATCCTAACATTAATCCTAAAAATAGCCCTAACTCTACCCCTAACCCTAAAACAAAACCGAATCATAACACTAACACTAACATTTAACCTAAACCAAATCCTAACCCTACACCTAGCCCTAATCCTATCTCTAATTCTAATCCAAACTCTAACCTGAAAAGTAATCCAGACCCTGACTCTGACTCTAACATTAAATCTAGCTCTAAACATCATCATAACAGTAAACTTAACCCTAACACTAGACGTAGCCCTAACCCTGACCCTATCAATAGCTCTAAGAATAATACTACTTTGTACATTACCCGTAGCGTTAAACCTAGCCCTAACCTAACCCAAATGCTAGCCTTAATTCAAGTACTGAACCTATTTTTTTATTATTCATTTTTTAGTTTTGGGTGGACACAACATCTTTATTTCATTAGTATGTGGTGGTGAGGATCGGACACAGCACCCTGCGCATACTAGGCGAGCAGGCTACTTCTTGTGCCACATCCCCAGCCCTTAAACCTAGCTTAAACACTAAATGTAAACCTAACCCTAACCCAAAAGAAAGCACTAATCCTATCCATAACCCTACCCCTAATATTAGGTCTAACCCTATACATTACCCTAATGATAACCCAGCACTTATTCTAACCCTAGGCCTAAACCTAACCCTATCCATTACATTAAAACACATCTAAACCCTAAACCTAACCCTTTCATTACTTTAACCCTAACTTAATGATAATGCAAGCCCTAAACCTAAACCCTAACCTAACCCAAACCCTCACTTGATCCTGTCCCTAATAATAACCCAGCTCTAAAACTGACCCTTAGTATAAAACTAACCCCTACACTGGAAAAAGCTATAAAGCTAACACTAAATCTATCCCTAATTGTAATCCTAGACCTGTCATTAGCCCTATCCCTAATACTAGCCCTACCCCTAACACAAACATTAGCCCTCAACTTAGCCCTAAACCTACCCTTAACCATAACCCTAAACCTAACCCTAGACATAACCCTAATACTAACACTAGCTTTAGCCTCAACCTAGCTATAACCCAATACCTTACCCTAAATGTAATCCTAACTCTAACACTAACCCAAGGCCTAAACCTAACACTAAAACTAGCCATAATTTAGCCCTATCCCTAACCCTAACCCTAAGACTAAATCTAACTCTCATGCTAGCTCAATCATTAGTTCTACCCTCTCCTTTACTATAATCCTAAACCTAACCCAAACACTAGTCTTAACCCTTGCCCTATCCTTAGCCCTAGCCCTAGCCATAGATCAAATCCTAACTCTAAATCTAACCCTAACCCGAAGCCTAAGCCTAACCATTATAAATACATTTATATTTAGACTCTATGTCTACAGATGTTGGCTTCAATTATTATTTAGAATATAATCATTAGTTTCATAAAAGCATACCATTTCTGGTAGTGTATAGAGAAATGAGAGTCAGGGGTTGGATGCTTTGTTAAGGGGGAAAGGAGTGAGGGTATGTGATTAATCTAACTTAGCAACTTTGGAGTAGAACTCTAATGAATAGACAGGGGGAATTTATGGAAGAAGGTTTAAATTCAAACTCCTTATCTGAATTCATAAAATTACCCTATGTGTAAATAGTAAAAGCTAGGAGGCTGAAAGTGGGATAGAGGAAGAAAGAAAAAATAACAACCAATGAAAGAAAGAGAGGAGAAAAAAAATAAGTGCAAATAAAGAGGTGGTGAGGTGGGGCCTATGAAATCCCTCTATATTATACTATTCTAGTGATTCAGTTCTTAAAGTCCAATTTCATGGAAAGTTCTGGGTTTCACATATGTTAATGTTGTGAGGAACAGAGGGGGAATGGTAGAGGAGACTGGATGATAAGAGCAAGAAAATAAAAGTAAGAAAGATAAAAAAAATATGTCTCTCAGAACTCTGTTTTCTTTTCTTGTAGTAGGTGGAGTTGTCTATTCCTAGCTTGAGTCTCTGTGCTCAGGGTGGTGGAGGTAGCCATGGTGAGAGGGCTTGAGCTTCTACATGGAGCCTCCCTACTCTTATCTCTGAATTGGAAACCAGGTACCTGTACAGTTGCTGTTCCGCATTGATAGCTATTCTCCCCAAAAGTTTGTGAGAAAAATCTTGAGTTATCACAGCTGGAGGTAGGGGAGTTGGAAACCGGGTACCTGATAAGCTGCAAAACCAACCTGGTAGTCATGTCCACGGATAGATTGCAAGTAAGGTTTTGCAAGATGGATTCCATCTATTACCCATTATGGTGTTTGGTGCGGTGGGTGGTTCTGGAGTGAACTTGTGTTGTGCCCAGAGCTCGGTCTTTTGACAAGCAAGAAAGCCTTTGTGTTCTGTGCTGCCTTCCATCTGTGCAGAGGGCATGTGTGTGGCTTAGACTGCTTTCTGTACCCAGAGGAACTGCACAGCCGAGAATTCCATCTGCGCTGAGAGCACACATGTGGCCCTAGTTTTCTTCAAAATTCTATGATGCTGGGCAGGATTCATCTTTTACTTAGCCTTACTATGCTCCACAGGTTGGGCCTTCTCGGTTCAATGGTTTGCTGTCAGTAATAGTTTGTATTTTAAGGTTTCCCTTTATTATGGCTTATTTATGTGAATGAAAATTTAGCTGGAAATCAAACAGGATTGGCAGCAGGTACTTGAAACTTCAAACAATCAATTCTCACTGGGCACTCTCTGGTTTCTTTTCTTTCTTTTTTTTTTTTTTTTTTTTTTTTGAAGGTAGGCCAAACATGAAGCATGCAAAAGAAACTGTATCCGAGAGCCCTTAAAGAGAAAACAGAGAAACATGTATGTACTGGAATAAGTCTCTCAACAATTTGATCAGATTTCTTTGATACTGTGCAGTATTCATCTTTTAGCTTGCTCCACTAGGCTCCCCAAGGTTGGCAATTCTAGGATCAATGGTTCTCTTAACAGGTAAGTGTTAGTGTTACAGTTAGGGATAGAGCTAGCTTTAGAGCTAGTGATAGGGTTAGAGATTGTTTTCTTCAAATTTCTTTGATACTGGGAAAATTTATCTTTTACCTAGCCTTACTATGTGCCCCACTTTTGGGCCTTCTCGGTTCAATGGTTCACTGTTGGGAATGGTTTGTTTTTAATGTCTCACTTCATTTCAACCTATATGGGTAAATGAGAATGGAGCTGGAAATCAGAGGGTTGGTGCTAGCTGGTTAAACTTTACATACTCAATCAGTTGTCTTTGGGCACTCTCTGGTTTCTTCCTTGTAAAAGTAGCCATAAGCTGTAGCATGCAAAACAACTTTATCCAAGAGCACTTTAGGAGAAAACAGTGCAATATGCATGTACTGAAGTACTTCCCCCAATTATTTGGTCAGATTTCTTTGATACTGT
Source organism: Marmota flaviventris (assembly GCF_047511675.1). NCBI lineage: Eukaryota > Metazoa > Chordata > Mammalia > Rodentia > Sciuridae > Marmota > Marmota flaviventris. Next base: position 14,456,016 of record NC_092510.1, read on the forward strand.
GCAGGCTTTATCTGTAAGCTTAGCCCATTAGTCTCCCCAAGTTTAAAATTTCTATGATCAAAGGTTCTCTTAAGAGGTTAGGCTTAGTGTTACGGTTAGAGTTAAGGAAAGTGTTAGAACTAGTGTTAGGGTTAGAGTTAGTTTTTTTTTTTTTTTTCAACTTTTTGGATACTGGGCAGGATTTTTCTTTTTCCTATTCTTAGTATGCTCCCCATGTTTGGGCCTCCTAGGTAAAAGGGTTTGCTCTTGGGGTCAGTTTTAATTTTCATGTTTTACTTCATTTTGCCCTATAGGGGTGAATGGAAATGGATCTGGACTCAAACAGGGATTGTGCTAGCTGTTTAAAACTTCACACACTCGATCAGGTCTCAGTGCATATTCTCTCATTTGTTTCTTGTGGTAGTAGCCCAAAGCTGAATTAGAAAACAACAACAACAACAAAAAAAAAAAAAAAAAAAAAAAAAAAAACAGCTTTATCTGTGAGCACTTTAGGAGCAAGCTTTAATTTTTTGCGTGGATTACTTTGATATTGTATAGGATTCATCCTTTTCCTAGTGTTAGTAGGATCCCCAAGTTTGGGTTTTCAGTTCACTGTCAGGAACAGTTTGAATTTTTAGGTTTCACTTTATTATGGCCTATATATGTGTATGGAAATGGAACTGTGGATCAAACAGAGTTAGTACTAGCTGCTTGAAACTTCACACCCTCAATCAGCTCTGTGTGGGCACTCTCTGGTTGTTCCTTGTGAAAGTACCTTAAACTGAAGACTGAAAAAATAATTTATCCAGGAGCACATTAGGAGAAAACAGGGAAATATGCATGTACCGAAATACCTCCCCCAATTATTTGGTCAAATTTCTTTGATACTGCAGAGGATTCATCTGTTAGCTTGCCCCACAGGGCTCCTTTATTTGGGGACTACTATGATCAATGGTTTACTAAACAGGTTAGGTTAGATTTAGTATTAGTTTAGGGTAAGGGTTACAGCTAGTGTTTTGTTAGATTAATTTTGTTTCAATTTCTTTGATACTGGGCAGGATTCAACTTTTACCTAACCTTACTATATTCTCTAGGTTTTGGCCTCTTGTATCAAGTGTTTGCTCTCCTGAACAGTTTGTATTTTAAGTTTTCATTTCATTTTGATCTATGCGTGTAAATAAAAATGGAACTGGGAATCCATCAGGGTTGGTGCTAGCTACTTCCACCCTCACACACTCAATCAGTTTTCTATTGGCATTCCCTGGTTTATTTCTTGTATAAGTAGTCCTAAGCTGAAGCATGCAAAGCAACTTTATGTGAGAGCACTTTAGGACAAAACTGAAAAATATGCATGTACTGAACTACCTCCCCAATTATTTGGTCAGATTTCTTTGATATTGTGAAAGATTCATCTGTTAGCCTACCCAACATGGCTCCCCAAGTGTGGGACTTCTAAGATCAAAGGGACTCTAAACAGGTTAAGTTTACTGTTCGGATTAGTGTTAGGACTAGCATTAGACCTCATGTAAAGGTAAGAGTCAGGTTTGTTTTCAAATTTCTATGATACTGTGCAGTATTCATCTTTTTTCTATTTTGACTATACTCCAAATATTTGGGCCTCCTACATAAAGGGTTTGCCTTCAGAAACAGTTTCAAAGGAAATGTATCTGGAAATCTAACAGGGCTAGCTGCTTGAAACTTCACACACTCCATCAATTTTCTGTGAGCATAATCTGGTGTTTGCCATGGAAGTAGCCCTAAGATGAAGTAGAAAGTAACAGCTTTATCTCTGAGTTATTTTGGGGCCAGCAGAATACTCATGTACTGAAAGAGCATCAAAATTTTTGGTTGGATTAATTTGATACTGTACAGGATTCATCCTGAACCTAGTCTTAGTAGTCTCCTCAAGTTTGGGCCTTCAAGGTTTAGTGGTTCAGTGTCAGGAACAGTTTGAATTTTTAGGTTTCACTTTATTATGGCCTATAGGTTTGAATGCAATGGAGCTGGAAATCAAAAAGTGTTGGTGCTAGTTGCATGAAACTTCACACACTCAATCAGCTCTCTGTGGGCACTCTTTGATTTTTCTTTGTGAAAGTACGTTAAGCTGAAACATGAAAAAAACAATTAATCCATGATCACTTTTTAAAAAAAAATAGGGAAATATGAATGTACTGAAATAACTCCCAGAATTTTTTATCAAATTTCTTTGATACTGCACAATATTCATCTGTTAAGTTGTGCCGCTAGGCTCGCCATGATTGGGGCTTCTATGATAATAGCCATCTAAACAGGTTAGAATTAGTTTAGGGTTGGGTTATATCTAGTGTTTGAGTTAGTGAGTTTTGTTCAAAATCATTTGATACTTGGCATAAATAATCTTTTACCTACCTTGCTATTTTCCCCAGGTTTAGGCCTTATCCCTTAAATGGTTTGCTGTCAGGAACAGTTTGTATTTTAAGGTTTCCTTCATTTTGACCTATATGGGTAAATGAAAATGGAACTTGAAATCAAACAGGGTTGGTGCTCGCTTCTTAAAACTGCACACACTCAATCAGTTATATGTGGGCACTCTGGTTTCTTCCTTGTGAAAGTTTCCCAAAACTGAAGCATGCGAAAACATCTTTATTCAAAAGTAGTGTAGGAGACAACAGAAAAATATACATGTACTGAACTACCTCCCCAAATTATTTGGTCAGATTTCTTTGATACTGCACAAGATACATCTATTATCTTGCCGCACTAGGCTCCCTTAATTTGGGACTTCTATGATATGAAGTTGTCTAAATATATTAGGGTTAGGTTTATGGTTAAGGTAAGGGTAGGTTTAAACCTAGTGTTAGGGTAAGAGTCAGTTTTGTTCATGCATCTTTGATACTGGGCAGGATTCTTCTTTTACCCAGCCTCACAATGTTCTCTGGTTTGGGCCTTCTCGTTCAATGGTTTGCTGTCAGGAACAGTTTGTTTTTCAAGGTTTCACTTTACTTTGTACTATTTTGTTGAAGAGAAATGGAGCACAAAATCAAACAGGGTTGGTGCTAGCTGCTTGAAACTGCACACACTCAATCAGTTCTCTGTGTGTACTTTCTGGTTTGTTCCTTGTGAATATTGTCCTCAGCTGAAACATGCAAAGCAACTTTATCCCAGAGAACTTTTGGAGAAATTAAGGAAATATGCATGTACTGAAACACTTCCCCCAAATATTTGCTCAGATTTCCTTTATACTGTGCAGGATTCATCTTTTAGCTTTCCCCACTAGGCTCCCTTAGTTTGGGACTTCTATGATCAAAGGTTCTCTAAACAGGCTAGGGTGAGCTGAAGGATTAGGATTAAGGATAGATCTAGTGTTAGGTTTACAGGAGTTTTGTTCAAATTTCTTTGATACTAGCCAGTATTTATCTGTTACCTAGCCTTACTATGTTCACCATGTTTGGGCCTTCTGGGTTAACTGGTTTCCTGTCAGTATTTCAGTTTTTATATTAAGGTTTAACTTTATTTTGACCTATATGGGTAAATGGAAATGGAGCTGGAAATCAAATAGGTTTTTTTGCTAGCTGCTTGAAACTTCACACACTCAATCAGTTCTCAGTGGATCCTGGAGAAAGATGAAGTTGCAAAAACAACACTATGTGAGAGAATTTTAGGAGACAACAGGAAAATATGCATGTACTGAACTCTCTCCCCCAATCATTTGGTAAGATTTCTTTGATACTGGGCAGGATTCATCTGCAAGCTTCCCCACTAGCCTCCTCAACTGTGAGACTTCTATGATCAAAGGTTCTCTACACAGGTTAGGGTTAGGCTTATGGTTAGTGTTAGGTATAGTGTTAGAGTTAGAGTTTGTCTTGTTCAAATTTCTTTGATACTGGGCAGGATACATTTTTACCTAGCCTTACTATGTTCCCCAGGTTTCAGACTTCTCGGTTCAATTCTTTGCTGACAGGAACAATTTGTATTTATGGATTCACTTCATTTTGACCTACATGGATAAATGGACATGGAGCTGGAAATCAAACAAGGTTGGTGCTAACTGCTTGACACTTCACACATTCAATCAGTTCTCTGTGGGCACTCTCTGGTTTGTTCATTGTGAAATTAGTAATAATCTGAAGCATGCAATACAAATTTATCTCAGAACACTTTAGGAAAAAACAGGGAAATATGCATGTACTGAAATAGCTCCCCCAATTATTTTGTCAGATTTCTTTGAAACTGCCCATGATTCATCTGTAAGCTTGCCAAACTTGACTCCCCAATTTTGAAACTTCTATGATCAAAGGTTTAGGGTTAGACTTAGTGTTAGGACTAGGTTTAGACCTAGTGTTAGGGTTACAGTTTTTTTTTTTTAAATCTCTATGGTACTCTGCAGGATTCACATTTTTCCTATTTTGACTAGACTCCAAATGTTTGGGCATTCTACGTAAAAGGGTTTTCTCTCAGGAACAGTTTCAATTTTCATGTTTCTCTTCTTTTTGCTCTACTGGGGTGAATGGATTTTAAGCTGTAAATGAAACAGGGTTTGTGCTAGATGATTGAAACTTCATACACTCAATTAGTTCTCATTGTGCATTCTCTGGTTTGTTTCCTGTGAAGTATCCCTAAGCTGAAGTAGGAAGAAACAGCTTTATCTCTGAGTGTTATAGGAACAAGCAAAATATACATGTACTGAAAGATCTTCTAATTTTTTTGGTTGGATAACTTTGATACTGTACAGGATTTATCTTGTACCAACCTTAGTAGGCTTCCCAAGTATGGGCCCTCAAGGTTCACTTGAATTTTTAGTTTTCACTAGATTATGGCCTATAGGTGTGAATGGAAATTGAGTTGGAAATCAAACATGGTTGGTGCTAGCTGCATGAAACTTCACACACTGGATCACTTCGCTGCGGGCATGCTCTGGTTTGTTCCTTGTGAAAGTACCTTAAGCTGAATCATAAAAAAACAATTTATCCAAGATCACTTTAGGAGAAAACAGGGGAAATAGGCATGTACTGAAACACGTTCCCCAATTATTGGTCAGAATTTTTGATACTGGGTAGGATTTACCTAAAACCTTTCCCTACTTGGCACACCAAGTTTGGGACTTTCCTGATTAAGCTCTATAAACAGAAAAGGTTTAGTTTTAGGATTAGGGTTAGGGCTAGAGTTAGAACTAATATTCAGGTCAGAGTTAGTTTTGTTCAAACTTTTTTGATACTGGTCAGGATTCATTTTTTACCTAGCATTAACATATTTCCCAGGTTGGGCTTTGTCAGTTCAAGGTTCCGTGTCAGGAACAATTTGTGTTTTAAGATTTCACTTTATCTTGACTTCTATGGATTAAGGTTAGAGTTAGGGGTATGGCTCAGTTTTGTTTTAGGGGTAGGGCTATGGTTAGGGATAGATTTTGAATTTGTGTTCGGGTTAGGGATAGTGTTAGGGTGAGGTTTATGCTTAGCGTTAGAGTTAGATTTAGAGTTAGGGTTATATCCAGACTTAGGATTAGGTCTAGGGTTAGTGGTATGATAAGGGATAGAGTTGGAACTAGGGAAATGGCTAGGACAAGAGTTAGATTTAGATTTAATGTCTGGGTTTAGGGTTAGGGTTTGGGTAAAAGCTAAAATAGGGTTAGTATTAGGGCTAGGGTTAGCATTAGGTTTAGGCCTAGGGGCAGGAAAAGGTTCAGGATTAGCATTGAGGTTAGGATTAAGTTTAGGAAAATGGGTGAGGTTATAGCTATCTTTAGGGCTAGGGTGAGGGTTAGAATTAGGATTAGGGCTAGGGTTAGTGTTTAGATTAGGATAAAGGCTAGGTTTAAAAATATTGTTTCTCTTAGGTTCAGGGCTAGAACTAGGCCTCGGGCTAATGTCAAGTCTAGGGTTAATTAAGGATAGTTTCAGGGTTAGGTTATGGCTGAGTCTAGTGTCAGAGCTATGTTTACAGTAAGGATCAGGTTTAGAGTTAGGGGTATTATTAGGGTTATGGTCAGGGTTAGCATTTGGTTTAGGTCAAAGATTAGGTTTAGGGCTTGAGTTAGTGTTAGGTTTAGGCTTAGGGTTAGGGTAATGCATACGGTTAGGTTTAGGTTTCAGTTAATGTTTGGGGTAATGGATAGGTTAAGCTCAGCAATAGGGTTAAGGTTAGCATTAGGTTAAGGTTTTGTTTAGTATAATGGATCAACTTAGAGCTAGGGTTATGGCTTGATTATGGTTTGGATTAAGTACAAAATTAGATTTAGGTTTAGGGATAGAGCTAGGGTTTGGTTTATGGTAAGTGTTAGGTTTATGGCTAGGGTTATGGTTAGGTTAGGTTAGGATTAGTGTTTGAGCTATGGTTAGGGCTGGCATGAGGGTTAGGTTTACGTTTAGGTCTAGGGTTATGTTTATGGTTAGGGTTTGGTTTAGGGTTTGGGTTATGGTTAGTGTTTTCATTACCATTATGGTTAGATTTAGGATAGTGAATAATCTTAGATTTAGGTTTAGGTTTAGGGATAGGTTATGGATGTGGGGTAGTCTTAGGATTAGGTTTATTGTACGGCTTAATGTTTCAGCTAGGGTTAGGGCTATGGTGAGGTTTAGGTTTATGGTTAGGTTTTGGGATACGTCTATGGTCAGGGTTAGGATTAGTGTTAGGGATAGTGTTATAATTCTGGTTAGGGTTAGGGTAATGTACAGGGTTAGAACTAAAGTTCGAGCTAGGTTTAAGGTTAGCATAAGAGCTAGGGTTAGGGTTATGGATTAGGATAGGGCTGGGGTCCTGTTTAGGGTAAGGGTTTGGCTTTGAGCTAGGGTTAGGTCTAAGGTACAGGTTAGTGTTAGGGTTATTGTTAGGGCTAGGGTTAGGGTTAGGGTTATGCTTAGGGCTAAGTATAGGCCTAGACTATGGCCAGGTTTTGTTTTAGATTTAGGGCTAGGGTTAAGACTATTGTTAGGGTTAGGGCTACTGTTAGGTTTAAGATTATTTTTTAAAATAGGTTTAGGGCTAGTGTTATGTTTAGTGCTAGTATTAGTGTTAGGGTTATGGCTAGGTCTAGTGTTAGGACAAGGTTTTGGGTTAGGGTCAGGTTTAGAGATAGGTTAATGTTAGGGTCACGTTCAGTGTTCCCGATAGGATTTGGGTTGTATTAGATCCATAATTAGGACTAATGTTAGTCCTAGGGGTAGTGTAAGTGTTTAGTTTAGGTTAAGGGTTATTGTTAGGGCTAGAGCAAGGATTTGTTTTAGGTCTAGGGCTAGAATTACAGCTATATTTAGGAATATTTTGGGGTCTAGATCTAGTGTTAGGATTAGGTATGGGTAGAAGCTTACTGGTAGGGTTAGTGTAGGGTTTGGTTTAGAGTTAGGGTCAGGTTTAGACTTAGGGTTACTGTTAGGATCAGAATAAGGGTCAGGGTTAAGGTTAGAACTAGAATGAGGGCTAGGCTTAGGATTAGTAATATTGTTCATGTTTACGTTAGGCTAAGGTTTGGGGTTAAAACTAGTGTTAGCATTTGGTTTAGGGTTTGGCTTAGTGTAAGGAATAGGGTTAGATAAAGGGTTAGGGCTAAGGTTAGGGTTAGGTTTAGAGCTAGTGTTAGGGTTAAGATTAGGGTTTTACCTAGGGTTAAGACCAGTATTAAGGGTGGGATTCATGTTAGGATTAGGGATAGGTTATGACAATGATTAATGTAAGAACTAGGGTTACAATTAGGGATAGTTTTAGGGTTAGGACTAAGGCTAGGTCTGGATTTAGGGTTAATTTAAGGTTAGGATGATGTTTATAGCTAGGATTAGTGTTAGGATCAGTGTCAGGGTCAGGGTTATTTTTAGAGTTAGGGTTAGAGCTCGGTGTAGGTTTATGGTTTGGTTTAGGTTAATGGTTAGGGATATGGTTTGGTTTTCTTTTAAGGCTAGGGCTAGGGGTAAGGCAAGTTTTCTGATTAGCATCATTTTTAGGGCTAGTGTTAGGTTTTGGTATAGGATTATGTTTATGGTTAAAATTAAAGTTAGGTTTAAATTTATATTTTGGTTTAGACCCAGGGTTGGTCTAGGGCTAAGGATATAACTAGAGATAGGGGTAGGGCAAGAGTTAGAGTTAGTCTAAGGCTAGGTTTAGGTTTAGGATAGGACTAAATTAGGGTTAGTGCAAGGCTTAGTGTTAGGGTTAGGCCAAGGGTTAGGGCAAGGGTTATGTTTAGGTTTAAGATTATGTTTAGATTTAGGGTTATGGTTAGGTTTAGGGTAAGGGATCATGTTACAGCTAGGTTTAGGGCTAGGGAAAGTGTTAGAATTATGTTTAAACTTCAGGTTATAGATTGGGTTAGGATTAAGGCTAGGTTTAGGACTTGGATTAGGGCTGGGGCTAATTTCAGGTGCAGCTTTACAGTTAAAAATAGTTTTAGGGTTAGTTTAGATGTAGTGTAAGGGTTAGGTTTAGGGTTAGGGTCATGTTAAGACTTAAGGGTATTTTTTGGGTCAGGATCGTGATTTGTGTTTAGGATAGGTTAAGGTTTAAAATTTAGGGCTTGATTTAGCATAGGGTTAGGATTAGGGTAATGATATATTTAGGTTTAGGTTCCAAGGTAGGTTTAGGGTAATGGATAGGGTTAGATTTAGGGATATGGTAAGGTTTAGGCCTAGGGTTAGCATTAGGGTTAGGATTATTTTTAGAGTAGTTGATAGGGTTAGAGCTAGGGTTAGAGCTAAGGTTATGGTCATTATTAGTGCTAGGTTTAGGGTTAACATTAAGGTTAGTGTTAAAGCTCAGTTTAGGACTCAGATTAGGCTAGGATTTGGGGTAAGTTAGGGATATGGTTAGGGTTATTGCTAATATAAATTGTAGGGTTACAATTAGGGCTAGTTTTAGGGTTAGGATTAGGATGAGGGGTAGGTCTTTTGTTATGTTACAGTTATGTTTATGGTGATGTTTAAAGCTAGGGTTAGTTTTAGCATCAGAATCAGGGTTATGGTTAGTTTTATAGTTCTGTTAAAACTAGAATTAGGGCTAGGGTTAGGGATAGGTGTAGGGTTCAGTTTTGGTTTAAGTTAAGGGTTAGGGTTAGGGCTATGGCTCGCTTTTGTATTAGAGCTAGGGCTAGTGTTAGGGCTAATTTTAGGAGTAGCGTTATGGTTAGGGTTATGGTTAGGGTTAGGGTTAGTTTTAGGTTTAGGCTTAGGCTTTGCATTAGGGTTAGATTTAGAGTTAGGGTTAGATCTAGGGTTAGGACTAGGGCTAAAGGAATGGCTACGGTTAGGCCTAGGCTGTGTAGGGCTAGGTTTAGAGTTCCATTAAGGGAGAGGTTTAGAACTAGTTTTAGGACTGGGAGATTGTTTGACTTAGTTTTAGGACTAGGGTTAGGGTTAGGATAAGGGATAGGGCTAATGGATAGGGTTGGTTTTAAGTTAGGCCTAGGTTTAAGGTTAGGGTTTTGATTAAGGCTGTGTTTAGTGCTAATATTGGCTAGGATTTGTGTTCGGATTAGGGCTAGGATTATATGTAGGACTAATGTCAGGTCTAGGGTTATGGTTATGCATAATTTTAGGGTTAGATTTTGGCTAGGTCTAATATAAGCATTAGGTTTAGTGTAAGGGTTAGGTTAGAGCTAGGGGAATTATTAGGGTCAGGGTCATGGCTAGTGTTTCTTTTAGTTTTGAGTTTAGAGTTAATGCTCAAATTAGCATTAGGTATACGGTTATGGTAATGATAGGGTTATATTTAGGGTTCAGGTTAGGTTTTGGGTAATTGATAGGGTTGGGGTTAGTGAAAGGTTTAGGGTTAGGCCTAGGGTTAGCATTAGGGAAATGGTTATGTTTAGGGTAATGGGTACACATCGAATTAAGTTTAGGGCTAGGGTTATGGCTAGGATTAGGTCTTGAGATAGGGTTAGGCCTAGAATTAGCATTAGAGTATGGGTTATGGTTAGGGTAATGGATACAGTTAGAGCTAAGTTTAGAGCTAGACTTATGGTTGGGTTAGGTCTTGAGTTAGTGTTAGGGTATGGGATAGAACTAGGGTTAGGATTAGTGTTATGTTTAGTGTAACAGTTAGGTTCTGAGCTATAATTAGGTTTGGATCAAGGGTTAGGTTTAGGTCTATGTTTAGGGATAGGATTACAGTAGGTTTAGAGTTAGGGTAAGGATAAGTGGAATGGTTATTATTAAGTTTAGGATTATTGTTAGGGTAATAAATACGATTCGATGTAGGTTTAGGTTTAGGGACAGGTTTAGATTTAAATTTAGTGTTAGGGTTATGTCTAAGGTTATGTTTAGGTTTATGGGAAGGGCTAGAGTTTGATCTATGATTAGGGCTATAGCAAGTATTAGTTTTGGGTTAGGTCTAGGGTTAGTTTTTGTTGTTGTTGTTGTTTAGGGTTAGGAGTATTGTTAGTTTTAAGGCTGGGGTTACAATTAGGCTTAGGGTTAGTGTAAGGGTAATGGGTAAGTTTAGAGATAGGGTTAGGGCTAGGATTAATGTTAGGATTAGGCCTAGGTTTAGGGTTAGATTCAGGTATAGTTCTAGGTTTATGTTTATAGTAAGGGTTAGGTTTTGAGCTAGGGTTAGACTAAAGCGATTGTTAGGTTTGGGTTAGGGCTAGGGTTAGGGTTAGGTTTATGCTTAGGGCTACGTTAAGGTCTAGGATTAGCTCTAGGTTTTGTGTTAGGTTTAGGCCTAGTGCTAAAGCTGTGGACAATGTAAGAGCTAGGGTTATGATTAGGGCTAGTTTTAGGGTTAGGGTTATGCCAAGATCTAGTGTTAGTTTTAGATTTTTAGTTAGAGTCAGGTTTAGAAGTAGGTTTACTGTTAAAGGCAGAGTCAGTGTTTGGGTTAGAGTTCAAGTTAGGGTTATAGCAAGAATTAGGACTAGGTTTAGGTCTGGGGTAGGGTTAGTGTTTGTTTTGGGATAACGGTTATTGTTAGACCTAGGACTAGGTTTTTGTTTAGGTCTATGGCTAGAGTTAATGCTGGATTTAGGATTAGGTTTAGGTCCAGGTTAGTGTTAGGTTTTAGTCTAGTGTTAGGGTCAGGTTTAGAACTAGGGTTTGTGTTAGGGTCATGATAAGTGTCAGGGTTGTGTTCGGGTTTGGGTTAGGATTAGAGCTAGAATGAAGGCTAGGGTCAGGACTATTAATAAGGTTAGGATTTTGGTTAGCCTCAGGATTAGGCATAGGTCTAGGGCTACCATTAGGTTTAAAGTTATTCATAGGGTAAGGGATAGCCTTAGACCTAGGTTAGGGCTAGAGATGGGTTATGGTTAAATCTAGGTTTCAGGCTCAGATTAGGGCTAGTTTTTGTATTAGTATTAGGGCTAAATTTAGAGCAATGGCTAATGTAATGTAGGGTTACAATTATGGCTAGTTTTAGGGTTATGATTAGGGGTAGTTCTGGTGTTAGGGTTAGGTTTAAGGTTAGAATGGTATTTTGAGCTAGGGTTAGTGTTAGGTTATAGTCAGGGTCAGGGTTAGGGTTAGGGCTCGAATTAGGAATAGGTTTACTTTTAGGTTTCAGTTTAAGTTTAGGAGTGTGTTTAGAGCTAGAGTGAGTGTTAGGATATGAGTCAGGGTCAGGATTAGATTTAAGGTTAGGGTTAGGACTCAAATTAAAGATATGGTTATATCTAGGTGTAGTGTTAGGGTTTGGTTTAAGTTAAGATTTATGGTTAGGGCTATTGCTTAGTTTGTTTTTCTGCTAGGGTTAGGGTTAGGACTAGTTATATGATTAGTGTTAGGGTTAGGGCTAGTGTTTGTATTAGGCTTAGGTTTAGAGTTAGGTTAAGATTTGTATTTAGGGTTATATCTAGGTTTAGGGCTAGGTCTAAGGATAGGGCAAGGGTTAGGGCTAGGTTTAGGGTTATTGTAAATGATAGGGCTAGAACTATGGATAAGGCTATGGTGAGAGTTAGAGTTAGTCTTAGGGTTAGGGTTATGGTTAGTTTTAGGGGTAAATCAGGGCAAGCTTTAGAACTAGGTTTAGTGTTCAACTTAGTCCAACATTAGGACTAGGTTTAGGGTTATGTTTAGGGTAAGGGATGTGTTATAGCTAGGTTTAGGGGGTAGAGTGAGGGTTATAATTAGAATTTGGGCTAGGGTTAGGGTTAGGGCTAGGTTTAGGGCTAGAATGAGAGGTAGGGTTTGTTGTAGTGTTAGGTCTAGAATTAGGGCTTGGGATAATGTCAGGTCTAATGTTACAGTTAAGAGTAGATTTAGGATTCAGTCTATTTCTTTGTCTAGTGTAAGTGTTAAGTTTAGGGTAATGGTCTGTTTTAGAACTAGGGAAATATTTAGGTTCAGGGTCAGAGTTATGGTTGTATTAAGTTAAGACTTTAGGATAGGGCTCAAATGAGCATTAGGGTTACAGTTATATTTAGGGTAATGAATAGGGTTAGGTTTAGGGTTCAGGGTAGGTTTAGGGAGAGATTTAGGGATTGTTATAGGGTTAGGTTTTGGCCTAGTGTTAGCATTAGGAATAGGGTTATCATAAGGGTAATATATAGGGTTAGGGCTATGGCTAGGGTTACGGTTAGTGTTAGGGATAAGGCTAGGTTTATGTTTAGGCCAAAGGTTAGGCTTTGAGCTATGCTTAGGTCTAAGGAGAGGGTTAGGCTTAGGGTTAGGGCTAGGTTTAGGGTTAGGGTTATGCTTATGGTAGGTTTAGGCCTTGGATTAAAGCTAGGTTTTGTGTTAGGTTTAGATCTAGGGTTAGTGCTATGGGTAATGTAAGATCTAGGGTTCTAATTAGGGCTAGTTTTAGAATTAGGGTAATGGCTAGGTCTAGTGTTAGGTTTAATTTTAGTTTAGAGTCATTTTTAGAGCTAGGTTTAGTGTTAGGTCATTTTTAGTGACCCTAGTTTTCGAGTCAGTGTTCAGATTAGAGTTAAGGTGAAAGCCAGAATCAGGAGTAGGTTTATGTCTAGGTGTAGTGTTATTGATTGGTTTAGGTTAAGGGTTATTGTTAGGGCTGAGACTAAGTTTTTTTTTTTTGTCTAGGGCTACAGTTATTGCTAGATTTAGTATTAGTTTTAAGTCTAGGCTTATTTTTAGGGTTAGGTTTAGGTAAATGTTTACTGGTACTGCTAGTTTCAGGGTTCAGTTTAGGGTTAGGGTCAGGTTTAGACCTATAATGATTGTTATGGTCAGAATAAAAGTGAAGGTTAAGGTTATGTTTTGGGTTAGGTTTAGAGCTAGAATGAAGGCTAGTGTTAGTGTTTCATTTAGGCTAAGTTTTATGATTAGGACTACAGTTAGCATCACGGATAGGGTTTGGCTTAGGATAAGGGTTAGGGTTACAGCTAGGGTTAGGGTTAGGTTTATGCTAGGATTAAGGTTAAATCTAGTTTTAGGACTCAGATTAGGGCTATTTTTTGTTTTGGAGTTAGGGCTAGGGTTAGGACTATGGCTAATGTAAGAACTAGGGTTATTATTAGGGTTAGTTTTAGGGTTATGGTTTGGGCTAGGAATGGTGTTAGCATTTGCTTTATGGTTAGGGTGATATGTAGAGATAGGTTTAGTGTTTGGATATGAGTCAGAGCAAGGATTAGTTTTAGTCCTAGGGCTCGAATTTTAGCTAGGGTTATGGCTAGTGGTAGTGTTAGGATTTGGTTTAGGTTAGGTTTAAGATTAGGGTAATGGCTTGCTTTTTTTAGGGCTAGGGCTAGTTTTAGGGTTAGTTTTATGATTAGCAATAGTTTTCAACTAGTGGTAGAGGGTTTTAGTCTTAAGGTTAGGGTTAGATTTTGAGTTATGGTTAGATCTAGAGTTAGGGCTAAGTTTAGGCCTAGTGTTAGGGTTACAGTAATGGAGAGTTTTAGAATAGAAATAGGGCTAGGGTGAGAATTAGAGTTATTCCTAGGGCTAGAGTTAGGAATTTGCTTAGGGTTAGGGCTAAATTAGGGCTTGATTAGCGCTAGGTTTAATGTTAGTGTTAGGCCCATGGTTACGACTAGAATTAGGGTAGTGTTAGTGTTAGGGTTATGGTTAGTTTTAGGGAAGGGAATGAGGTTATGGCTATGTTCAGGGCTAGGGCGAGGGTTAAAATTAGGTATTGGAATAGTGTGAGTGTTCCAGTTAGAATTAAGGCTCATTTTAGGGGTAGGATGAGGGCTAGGGTTTGTGTTAGGTTTAGAGCTAGGATTAGGGCTAGGGCTAATGTCAGGTCTAAGGTTATGGTTTGGAACAGTGTTAACTTTAGGTTTATGGCTAGGTCTAGTTGAAAGTTAGGTTTAGGGTAAAAGTCAGATTTAGATCTAGGTGTATTATTATGGTCAGAGTCTGGTTTAGGGTTTGGTTTAGGATAAGGTTTAGGGTTCTGGATAAAATTAGCATTAGGTTTAAGGTTAAAGTAATGGATAGTGATAGGTTTAGTCTTAGAGATAGGATTAGGGTTAGGCCTAGGTTTAGCATTTGGGTTAGATTTAAGTTTAGTGTAAAGGATAGGGTTAGTGCTAGTGTTAGGACTTATGTGAACATTAAGATTTTGGCTAGGTTTAGAGATAGGTCTAGGTTTATTTTTAGTGTTAGGTTTAGCAGAAGTGTTAGGGTTTGAGCTAGGGTTAGAGCTAGTGTGAGGGTTAAGGTTAGAGTCAGGGCTATGGTTATGTTTAGGGTTAGGGTTATGGCTTGGATTAGCATTAGGATTGTGGTTATGTTTTATGTAATGGACAGAGTTTTGCTAGGATTTGTGCTGTGGTTACAGTGAGGATTAGGACTAGGTTTAGGGTTATGTTGAGGGTTAGGGCTATTGTTATATTTAGAGTAAGGATTAGAGTTTGAGTAGGCCAGGGCCAGTGTTAGGGTTAATACTAGTGTTAGGGATAGGCTTAGGGTTACAGTTAGGTCTAGGTTTAGGGTTAGTATTAGGGCTAGGTTGTGTGTGAGTTTTAGGGCTAGCGTTAGGTGTATGGGTAATGTAAGTACTAGGGTTATGGTTATGGGTAGATTTATGGTTTGTCTAGTGTTAGGCTTAGATTTTCTGTTAGGATAAGGTTTAGAGCTAGGGTTTGTGTTACAGTAATTTTCTAGGGTTAAGTCTAGGGTTACAGTTAGGGAGAGAGTTAGGGTTAGGTTTATAGTTTTGTCTAATGTAAGGGTTAGATTTAGGGTCAAGTTTAGAGCTAGATGTATTATTAAGGTCAGGATATGGATTACTGTTTAGTTTAAGTTAAGGTTTAGGTTTAGGGCTTTAGTTATCTTTAGGGTTAGAGGTAGGGTTAGGGTAATGGATAGGCTTAGGTTTAGGATACAGGTTAGTTTTAGGGTAATGGATAGGTTTAGGGATTATGATAGGGTTAATGTTAAGCGTAGGGTTAGCATTAGGGCTAGGATTATGGTTAGGGTATTGGATTAGATTAGAGCTAGGGTTAGGGCTAGGGTTGTGGTTAGGATTAGGGCTAGGGTTAGGGTAGTGTATAGAATTAGAGCTATGGTTAGGGCTATGGTTAAGTTTAGGATTAGGGCTAGCGTGAGGTTAGAGTTTGGGTTAGGGCTATGGTTATGTTTAAGGTAAAGGTTAGTCTTTGTCCTAAGGTTAGGTCTAAGGGGATGGTTAGGGTTAGGGTTAGGGCTAGGGTTAGTTTAGGGTTACACTTAGGGCTAGGTTTAGGCCTAGGATTATGGCAAGATTTTGTTTTATTTTAGGACTATTGTTAGGGTCATGGGTAGTTAAGAGCTAGGGTTATGATTTGGCTATATTTAGGGTTAGGATTATGGCTAGTTGTAGTGTTATAATTTCATTTTGAGTTAGGGTGAGCTTTGGAGCTAGGTTTATGTTAAGGTCAGGGTCAGTGTTCAGGTTAGAGTGAGTGTTGGGGTTAGTGCCAGAATTAGGACTAGGCTTAGGTCTAGAATTAGGGTTAGTGTTTCCGTTATGTTAAGGTGATTGTTAGGGCTAAGGCAAAGTTGTTGTTCAGGTCTAGGGCTACTGTTATGGCTAGATTTAGGATTAGGTTTAGGTCTAGGACTAGTGTTAGGTTTAGGTTAAGGTATAGGATTTCAAGTAGGGCTAATGTTAGGGTTCAGGTTCGGGTTAAGGTCAGGTTTAGACCTACGGTTAGTGTTAGGGTCAGTGTAAGTTTCAGGGTTAGGATTAGGGTTTGGGTTATGGTTAGAGCTAGAATGAGAGTTAGGGTTAGGACTAGTAATAGGGTGAGCATTTGGGTTAGGCTATGGATTAGGGTTAGGACTAGGGTTAGCATTAGGTTTAGGGTTTGGCTTAAAGTAACAAATAGAATAATAGCTAGGTTTACTACAAGGTTTATGGGTTGGCTTACAGCTAGATATGTGTTAGGGTGAAAGCGAGGATTAGCGCTCAGATTAGGGCCACATTTGGGGTTAGGTTAGGGCTTGTGTTAGGGCTACAGCTAATGTAGAAACTAGGATTATGATAGGGCAGTTTTGGTGTTATTTTTATGGCTATGTCAAGTGTTTGGGTTAGAATTAATGTTAGTGTGATGTTTAGAGCTATAGTTAGTGTTAAGGTAAGGGTCAGTGTTCAGGTTAGAGTTAGCTTTAGGGTTAAAGCCAGAATTATCAATAGGGTAAGTTCTAGGGGTAGGGTTAGTTTTTGGGTTAGGTTAAGGTTTATTATTAGGGCTAGGGCTAGGTTTTTGTTTAGGGCTAGGGCTAAAGTTTTGGCTTGATTTAGAATTAGATTTAGGTCTAGGGCGAGTGTTAGTGTTCGGTTTTAAATATGTTTATTTCTAGTGCTAGTGTTAGGGTTCAGTACTGAATTAGGGTCAGGTTTAGACCTATGGTTACCATTGGGGTCAGAATAAGTGTCAGGTTTGAGTTATGGTTAGAGCTAGAATGAGGTCTAGGGTTAGGACTAGTAAAAGGATAAGGGTTAGTACTAGGGTTAGCATTAGGGTTAGTGTTGGCTTAGGGTAAGGAATAGGGTTAGACCTAGGTTTTGGGCCACATTTAGGGTAGGGTTAGGGCTAGTGTTAGGATTATGTTTAGGGTTAAAGCAAGGTTTAGGTTTAAGATTAGGGCTAGATTTTGGTTAGATTTAGGGCTAAGTTTAGAGTTATGGCCAATGTTTGCAGTAGAGTTATGATTTTGGCTAGTTATAAGATTGGGGTTAGGACTAGGTCTAGTGTTAGGTTAGGTTTAACATTAGGGTGATGTTTAGAACTAGGGTTTGTATTAGGGTCAAAATTAAGGTCAGGTGTAGTTTTAGGGTTAGGGTTTGGACTCAAATTAAGGCTAGGTTTAGGGTTAGGTTTAGGGTTAGGTTTTGGTTTTGGTTAAGCTTTAAAGTTAGGGCTATGGCTAAGTTTTGTTTTAGGGCTAAGGCTAAAGTTAGGACTAGTTTTAAGATTAGCATTAGGTTTAGGACTAGTGTTAGTGTTACAATTAGTCTCAGGTTTAGAGTTAGATATAGAGTTAGGATTAGATCTAGGGTTAAGTCTAGGGCTAAGAATATGGCTAGCATAATTCTAAGTTTATAGCTACGATTAGTGTTATGAGAAAAATAGGGTTAGAATTAGGGCTAGGGCTAGGGTGAGAGTGAGAGTTAGTCTTAGGGCTAGGCTTAGGGTTTGGTTAGGTATAGGTCTTAATTAGGGATAAGAATAGGGCTAGCTTAATGTTTATGTTTAGTCCTAGGATTAGTTTTGGGCTTAGTGTTAGGTTTAGTGTAAACGATGGGCTTAGAGCTAGGTTTAGAGCTTGGATGAAGGTTAGAATTAGGGTTTGGGCTATGGTTTTGTTAGAGTTATGATTAAGGGTAGGTTAAGGGCTAGGATGAGGGCTAGGGTTTGTGTTTTGGTTAGGGCTAGTATTGGTGTTAGGGCAAGTGTCAGTTCTAGGGTTACAGTTAGGGATAGTTTTAGGGTTAGGTTTATGTTTATCTTTAGTGTAAGGGTTAGATTTAAGGTAAGGGTCAAATTTTGATCTATGGGTATTATTAGGGTCAGGGTCATGTTTAGGGTTTTGTATAGGTTAGTGTTTAGTGTTAGGGCTCAAATTAGCATTAGGGTTTGGGTTAGGGTAATGATAGGGTTATTTTTACTGTTTGGGTTAGTTTAGCCTTATGTATAAGGTTACGGTTAGGCATAGAGTAAGATTTAAGCCTAGGGTTAGCATTAGAATTAGGGCTTCTTTAGGGAAATTTATAGGATTATAGCTAAGTTTAGTGCTAGTATTATGGATAGGACTATTGCTAGGGTTAGGGTTAGGGTTAGGTTTAGGGCTATGGTTTGTGTTAAGGTTAGGGATAGGATTACAAATAGGGCAAATGTCAGGTCTATGGTTATGTTAGAAATAGATTTAGGGGTAAGTTTATGGCTAGTTCTAGTATCAGGGTTAGTTTTTTGGGTAGGGTAAGGGTTAGAGCTTGGTATATTATTGTGGGAAGGGTCAGAGTTAGGGTTTGGCTTAGGTTAAGTTTAGAATTAGGGCTCAAATTAGCATTAGGTTTAGGATTAGGGTAATGATAGGGTTATGTTTAAAGTTCAGGTAAGGTTAGATTAATGAATAAAGTTAGGGTTATCAATAAGTTTAGGGTTAGGCCTAGGGCTACCATTAGGGTTATGGTTATGGTTAGGGTAATGGATAGGGTTAGAGCTAGTGATAAGGCTAGTGTTATGGTTAGAATTCTGACTAGGGTTAGGGTAAGGTTTAGGGGAAGGTTTTGGGTTAGGGTTAGGTTTCAAACTAGGGTTAAGTCAAAATAAGAACAAGGTTTTGGGTTTGGTTAGGGCTAGTGTTAGGGCTATGGCTAATTTATGAACTAGTGTTACAATTAGTGCCAATTTTTACAGTTAGGGTTAGGGCAATGTTTAGAGAAAGGGTTATATTTAG
The DNA here is from genome assembly GCF_047511675.1 of Marmota flaviventris. Classification (NCBI taxonomy): domain Eukaryota; kingdom Metazoa; phylum Chordata; class Mammalia; order Rodentia; family Sciuridae; genus Marmota; species Marmota flaviventris. The sequence continues at coordinate 14,474,744 of NC_092510.1, forward strand.
GGCCAGTGTCAGGGTCATGGTTAGTTTTATTGTTAGGTTTAGGACTCGAATTATGGCTAAAGTTAGTGCTTAGTGTAAGGTTATGTTTTGGGTTAGGTTAAGGGTTATGATTATGGCTGTGGCTCAGTTTTGTTTTAGGGCTAGGTCTAGGGCTAGGGTTAAGCCTAGACTTTGAATTAGTGTAAGGGTTAGTGCTAGTGTTAGATTGAAGTTTAGGCTTAGGTTTATGGTTAGATTTAGAGTTAGGTTTGATCTAGTGTAAGGGCTTGTGCTAGGGTTAGGGATAGTGTTAGAGTTATGGTAAGGAATATGATTAGATCTAGGGATACATCTAGGTTGAGAATTAGAGTTATTCTTAGGAGTAGGATTAGGTTAAGTGTTAGGATTAGGGGTAAAGTAGGGTTAGGATTAGGAATAGGGTTAGTGTTAGGGTTAAGCCTAGGGGTTGGGCTAGGATTAGTGTTAGCACTGGGGTTAGGGTAAAGTTTATGGGAATTGGTGGGGTTATAGCTAGGTTTAGGGTTAGGGTGAGGGTTAGAATTATGATTAGGCCTAGGGTTATAGTTCAGTTTAGATTAAGGCTAGGATTAGGGCTAGGATGAGGGGTAGGTTTTCTGATAGGTTTGTGGCTAGAACTCGGGCTAGGGATAATATCAGGTCTAGGGTTATGTTTAAGGATAGTTTTAGGGTTAGGTTATGGCTAGGTCTAATGTAAGGGTTAGGTTTCTGTTAAAGGTCAGCTTTAGAGCTATCATTATTATTAAGTGTCATGGTAAGGGTCAGGGTTCGCATTTTGTTTACCTTAAGTTTAAGGGGTTAGGGCTCAAATTAGTGTTAGTGTTAGCTTTAGAGTTAAGGTAATGGAAGGGTTTACTTTAGGTTTTAGTTAAGGTTTAGGGTAATGGATGGGTTAGGTTTAGCGATCGGGTGAGGGTTAGCATTAGGGTTAGGGTTATGTAATGGATAGTTTTAGAGCTAGGGTTAGGGCTAGGTTATGGTTTGGATTAAGTCTAGGATTAGGGTTAGGTTTAGGGATAGGACTAGGGTTTGATTTAAGGTAAATTTTAGGGTTATGGTAAGTGTTAGTTTAGGGTTAAGGTTATGGTTAGGTTAGGATAAGTGTTAGTGTTTGAGCTAGGGTTAGGGCTATTGCGATGGTGAGGTTTAGGTTTAGTTCTAAGTTCAAGATTATGGTTACAGTTAGGTTTAGTGTTAGAGATAGGGTTTTAATTAGGGTTAGGTTTAGGGTTAGGTTAAAGGATGTGGTAAGAGCTAAAGGTTGGGATAGGGTTAAGGTTAGGATTAGGGCTAGGGTTAGGATTAGAATTTAGGTTAGGGCTAGGGTTATGTAAGTAATAGGCTTTGAGCTAGGGTTAGATCTAAGGAGAGGGTTAGAGTTAGAGTTAGGATTAAGATTAAAACTAGGCTTAGGCTTATGCTTAGAGCTAAGATTAGTTCTAGGATTAGCTCTAGGTTTTGTGTTAGTTTTAGGGCTAGGGTTAGGACTATGGGTAATGGAAAATCTAGTGTTATATTTATGGCTAGTTTTAGGTTTAGGGTTATGGCTAGGTCTAGTGTTAGGTATCGGTTTTGGGTTAATATCAGGTTTAAAGCTAGTTTAAGTGTTAGGATCAAAGTCAGTATTTCAGATAGTGTTAAGTTTAATGTTAGAGCCAGAATTAGCACTATGGTTAGATCTAGGGATATGGTAAGTGTTTGGTTTAGGTTAAGGGTTATTGTTAAGGCTATTGCCAGGATTTAGTTTTGGTCTAGGGCTAGAGTTATAGCTATATTTAGGATTAGCTTTGGGTCTAGGTGTAGTGTTTGGCTTAGGCATAAGTATAGGGTTACTGGTAGGTCTAGTGTTAGGTTTTGGTTTAGTTTTAGGGTCAGGTTAAATCTAGGGTTACTTTTAGTGTCAGATGAGGGTGAGGGTTAGGTGTAGAGGTAAAATGAGGGCTAGGGTTAAGACTAGTAATATAGTTAGAGTTGAAGTTAGGTGAAGGATTAGGGTTAGGACTAGGGTTAGCATTTGAGTTAGGTTTTGGCTTTGGGTACAGAATAGGGTTAGTACTAGGGTGAGGGCTAGGGTTAGGGTTAGGCTTAGGGCTAGTGTTAGGGTTAAGATTATGGTTACAGCTAGGTTTAGGGTTCAGATCCAGGGTAGGATTTGTGTTAGGGTTAATGCCAGCGTTAGGACAATGAGTAATGTATGAACTAGGGTTACAGTTAAGGCTAGTTTCAGGGTTATGGTTGAGACTAGATCTAGTGTTAGGGTTAATTTAAGTTAGGGTGATGATTAGAGCTAGGATTAGTGGTAAGGTCAGCGTCTGGGTCAGAGTAATTTTTAGAGTTAAGGTTAGGGTTACATGTACGGTTTGGGTTTTTTTTTAGGTTAAGGGTTTGGGTTAGGAATATGGCTGGGTTTTTTTATGGCTAGGGCCAATGCTAGGGCAAGTTATAGGATTAGTATTATGGTTAGGGGTAGTGTTATGGTTTGGTTTGGCTTGTATTTACAGTTAAATTTAGAGTTAGGTTTAGATTTAGAGTTAGGTTTAGGTCTAGAGTTAGGACTCGGGCTAAGGTTAGAACTAGGGCTAGGGCTGGGGCAGAAATTATAATCAGTCTTAGGGCTATGTTTAGAGTTAGGATAGGATTAAATTAGGGCTAGGATTAGCACTAGGCTTAGTGTTAGTATTAGGCCTAAGGTTAGGGCAGCTCTTAAGGTTACGTTTATGGTTATGGTTTGGTTTATGGTAAGGGATGGGGTTATAGGTAGGTTTAGGGCTAGATTGAGGGTTAGAATTAGGGTTAGGGCTCCAGTTATGGTTCAGGTTAGGATTAAGGCTAGGTTATGGCAAGAATTATGGTTAGGGCTAATTTCAGGTCTAGGGTTAAGTTTAAAGATAGTTTACGTTTAGGTTTATCGCTACACCTTATGTAAGTGTTAATTTTAGGGTTAGGGTCAGGTTTAGAGGTAAGGGTATTATTAGGGTCATGGTCACGATTAGTGTTTTGGATATGTTAAGGTTTAAAATTACGACTTGAGTTAGCATTAAAGTTAGGATTAGTGTAATGATAGGGTTAGGTTTAGGTTTCAGGTTAAACAGCGTAATGAATAGGGTGAAAATTAGGGATAGGGTTAGGTTTAGGACTAGGGATAGCATTAGGGTTAGGGTTAGTGTTAGGATAATGGATAGGTTTAGAGCTAGGGTTACAACTAGGTTTATGGTTACAATTAGTGATAGAGATAGAGTTAGATTTAGGGTTATAGCTAGGGTTAGGGCTCGGAATAGGGCTAGGATTTGGGTTAAGGCTAGGGTTAGGGTTAAGGCTAATGTAAGTACTAGGGTTATGATCAGGGCTAATTTCAGTGTTAGGGGTTAGGACTATGTCTAGTGTTAGATTTAGGTTTAGGATTAGGGTGATGTTTAGACCTAGGGTTAGTGTTAAGGTCAGAGTCAGGGTGAGGATTAGTTTTAGGGTTTGGCTTAAGACTCAAATTATTGCTAGTATTAGGGCTAGGTGTAGGATTAGGGCTTGGTTTATGTTAATAATTAGGGTTAAGTCTATGGCTCGGTTTTGTTTTAGAGCTAGGAATAGGGTTAGGGCTAGATTTAGGTTTAGCCTTATGATTAGGACTAGGGTTAGGTTTAGGTTTAGGCTTATTGTTAGGGTTATATTTAGAGTTAGGTTTAGATCTAGGGTTATGGCCAGGGATATGAATAGGGCTAGGGTTAGACTTACGGTTTGGGCTAGGATTAGCCTTCCAGTAAAGTATAGGGTTACAGCTAGAGTTAGTGCTACGGTGAGAGTTAGAATTAGTCTTTGGGCTAGGGTTAGGTTTAAGTTTAGGGACAGGGCTAAAGTAGGGCTAAGATTAGGGCTGGGCTTAGTATTTGTGTTAGGCCTAGGGTTAGGGTTAGAGTTATAATTAAGGCTATGTTTAGGGCTAGGATAAGGACTAGGGTTTGTGCTAGGGTTAGGGCTAGGAATATGGCTAGGGTTAAAGTGGGTCTAGGGTTATGGTAAGGGATAGTTTTAGGGTTACGTTTATGTCTAAGTCTAGTGTAAGTATTATGTATAGGGTAATAGTCACAATTAGAGCTAGGGGAATTATTAATATCAGGGTCAGTGTTGGGCTTTGGTTTAGGTTTGAGTTTAGGCTTAGGGCTCGGATTAGCATTAGGGTTAGCGTTAGTGTAATGATAAGGTTAGGTTTAGGATTCAGGTTAGGTTTAGGGTAATTGACAGTTTGGGGGATAGTGATAATTTTAGGGTTAGGCCTAGGGTTAGCATTAGGGTAAAGGTAATGTTTAGGGTAATGAAAATATTAGAGTTAAGTTTAGGGCTAGTGTTATGATTAGGATTAGGTCGTGAGTTAGGGTAATGATGAGGGTTAGAACTATGGTTAGGTTTAGGATTATGTTTAGCATAAGGGTTGGTTCTAAGCGGGCTATGCTGGGAGCTAGCTACAGGGTTAGGTCTAAGAATAGGATTAACATAGGATTTGGGTAAATGTTAGGGTTAGAGTTAGACCTAGGATTAGTGGTAGGGTCAGTATAATGTCAAGGTAAGGGTTAGAATTTAGGATATGGTTATATCTAGAATGAGAGCTAGGGTTAGGTCTATAAATAGAGTTAGAGTTAGGGTTAGCCTAAGGATTAGGGATAGGTCTAGGTTTACCCTGAGGTTTAGGGTTTTGCTTAGGGTAAGGGATTGGTTTAGAGCTAGGGTTAGGGCTCTGGTTAGGCTTGTAGTTAGGGTTAAATCTAGGTTTAGGGCTCGGATTAGGGCTAGTTTTTGTATTAGTGTTAGGGATACGACTAGGCCATGGCTAATGTAAGATCTAGGGTTAAAATTAGGTTAGTTTTAGTGTTAGGGTTAGGTTTAAGTTTAGGGTGATATTTATAGCTCAGGTTTATGTTAGGATAAGAACCAGGTCAGTGTTCATTCTAGGGTTAGGGATAGATCTCAAATTATTGTTAGGGTTATTCTTAGCATTCTGTTTATGGTGAGAGTGGTGTTTAGAGCTAGGTTGAGTGTTAAGATATGAGTCAGCATCAGTGTTAGTTTTAAAGTTAGTGTTAGAACTCTAATTAGGGCTAGGGATAGGTCTTGGTTTCGTGTTGGTGTTTGGTTTAAGTTAATGTTTAGGGTTAGGACTATTGTTTTCTTTTGGTTTAGTCCTAGGATTAGGTTTAGCTTAGGCTTAGGGTTAGGATTAGATTTGGAGTTAGGGTTAGATCTAGGCTTTGGCTGGGACTAAGGATAGGACAAGGGTTATGGCTTAGGTAGGGTTATGGTAAGGGATAAGGGTCAGAACTATGGGTAGGTATACGGTGATAGTTAGAGTTATTCTTAGGGCTAGGGTGTGTGTTAGGTTTAGAGATAGGGCTAAATTAGTGCTAGGATTAGGGCTTTGTTTATTGTTTGGCTTAAACCTAGAGTTAGTGTTAGTGTTAGGGTTAAGTTTTGAGAAAGAAAAGGCATTATAGCTAGGTATAGAGGTAGGGTGAGTGTTATAATTAGGGTTAGAAGTAGGGTTAGGGATAGGTTTATGATTAAAGCTAGGTTTTGGGCTGGAATGAGGGTTAGGATTTGTTTTAGGTTTAGGACTAGGATTAGAGCTAGGGCTAATTAGGTCCAGAATTATTGTTAAAGATAGTTTTAGGGTTAGGATTATGGCTATGACTAGGGCAAGTTTTAGGTGTAGGGTTATGTTGAAGTTTATAGCAAGGGATTTTATTAGGGTCAAGGTCAGGGTTAGGGTTTGGGATAGGTTAAGGTTTAAATTTAGGGGTTGAATAAGTGTTAGTGTTAGGGTGAGGGTAATGATAGGGTTAGGTTTAGGTTCAGTGAAATAGTTTGGGTTAAGATTAGGGATAGGTTTAGGTTCATGCCTAGGGTTAGCATTAGGGTTATGGTTTTGGTTATGGTAATGGATAGAGTTAGAGATCATTTTAGGGCTAGGTTTATGGTTTTTAATAGGGCTAGGGTTAAAGCTAGGATTACGGCTAGGTTTTGGGTTAAGTTAGTGATAGGGTTAGGGTTAGGGCTAATGTAAGTACTAAAGTGATGTTTAGGGCTAGTTTTAGGGTTTTAGGGCTAGAGGTAGTGTTAGGGTTAGGTTTAGGGTTAGGGTGAGGTTTAGAGTTAGGGTCAGTATCAACTTCAGGATTAGTTTAAGGGTTCAGCTTACAACTCATGTTAGGGCTAGGCTTAGCGCTATGTTTAAGGTTAAGGTGTGGTTTAGGTTAAGGGTTATAGCTATAACTATAGCTAGATTTTGTTTTAGGGCTAGGATTAGGGTTTGGGCTGGTTTTAGGTTTAGTGTTATGGTTGGCTTAGTGTTAGGTTTTGGCTTAGTCTTCGGGTTAGGGCTCGATTTAGAGTTAGGTTTTGTCTAAGATTAGTGCTACGGCAAAGGATAGGGCAAGGGTTAGTATTAGGGTTAGGGCTACGGTTAGGGTTATGGTAAGGGATGTGTTTAGAAATAGTGAAAGGTCTAATGTGAGAGTTAGAGTGAGTTTTAGGACTAGGATTAGAGAATAGGGCAAATTAATGTTAAGATTAGGGCTAGCTAGTGTCAGGGTTAGGCCTAGAGTTTTTGTTAGGGCTGTAATTAAGCCTATGTTTAGGGCTAGGATAAGGGCTAGAGTTTATATTAGGGTTAGGGCAAGAATATTGCCTAGGGATAATGTCAGGTCTAGGGTTAGAGTTAGGGATAGTTTTAGGGAAAGTTTTATGGCTAGGTCTATTGTAATGGTTAGGAATACGATAAGAGTCAGGTTTAGAGCTAGCAAAATTATATGGCCACGGTTAGTGTTAGAGCTTGGATTAGGTTTGGCTTTAGGTTTACAGCTTGAATTAGAGTTAGGGTTAAGGTTAGTGTAAATATAGGGTTAGGTTTAGTGTTCAGGTTAGGTTTAGGGTAATTGATAGTTTTGGGGATAGTGATAGGGTTAATGCTAGTCCTAGGGCTAGTATTAGGATAAGTGTTATGTTTAGGGTAATAGATAGAGTTAGGGCTAGGCTTATGGTTAGGATTAGGTCTTGGGATAGGATTAGGGTGAGGGTTAGGATTAAGGCGAGTTTTAAGGCTCAGTTGAGGTTTTGTGTTAGGGCTAGGTCTAGGATTAAGGCTATGGCTAATGTTAGGTCTAGCATTACGGTTAAGGGTAGATGTAGTTTTTGATTATGAATAGGTCTACTGTAAGGGTTAGGTTTAGGGTAAAGGTCAGGTTTAGAACTAGGTGTATTATTATGGTCAGGTCAGGATTAGGGATTGTTTTTGGTTAATGTTTTGGTTAAGGCTTGAATTAGCATTAGGTTTAGCATAATGGATATTCTTTGGTTTAGTGTTCAGGTTAGGTTTAGGGTTTTGAATAGGGATAGCTATACAGTTAGTTTTAGTCCTATTGTTAGCATTTGGGTTAGGCTTATGTTTAGGTAAAAGATAGGTTTATAGCTTGGGATAGGACTACGTTTACGTTTAAGATTAGAGCTAATGTTAGGGTTGCAGTTAGGGTTATGATTAGGCCTAGGGTTAGGATTAGGTTTAGAGTAAGTGTTATGGTTGGAGATAGATTTAGGGCTAGGACAAGGGTTAGGTTTAGAACAGTTCTAGGGTAAATATTAGGGTTAGGGGTATGTTCAGCATTAGGGTTATGGTTAGAGTTATGGTAATGGATACAGTCAAAACTAGGGTATGAGCAATGGTTATAGTTAAAATTAGGGTTAATATGAGGGATAGGGATAGAGCTATGTTATTTTTTAGGGTTAGGATGAGGGCTCAGTTTAGAGGTAGTGTTAGGGTTAGAGTTACTTTATTCAAATTTCTTTGATACAATCCAGGATTCATTTTTAACTAACCTTACTCTCTTTCCCAGGTTTAGGCCTTTTGGTTCAACTCTTTGGTGTCAGGAACAATTAGTATTTTCATTTTACATCATTTTTACCTATATGAGTAAATGTATATGGATACTGGAAATCAAACATGGTTTATGCTAGCTGCATGAAACTGCTCTCACAACCTCAATTCTTTGTGGGGACACTGTGATATGTTCCTTGTGAGTGTAGGCCTAAACTGATGCATATAAAAACAACTTTATCCGAGAGCCCATTAGGAGAAAGCAGGGAATATGCATGCACTAAATTCTTCCCAAAATTATTTTGTCAGATTCGTTTGATACTGAGTAGGATTCATTATTTAGGTTGCCCCACAGGGCTCTCCAAGTGTGGGACTTCTAGTATCAATGGTTTTCTAATCTGGTTAGCATTAGTGTTAGGTTTAGGTTTAGGGCAAATGTTAGATGTAGTGTTAGGGTGAGAGTATGTTTTGTACAAATTTCTTTAATACTTGAAATGAGTCAACTTTTACCTAGCCTTAATATGCTCCTCAGGTTTGGGTCTTCTCATTTCAACGGTTTGCTAACAAGGACACTCTGTATTTTAAGGTTTCACTTCATATTGACCTATATAGGTAAATGAAAATGGAGGTTGAAATCAAATCGGGTTGGTGATAGCTACTTAAAACTTCAAACACTGAATAAGTTCTCTGTGGAAACTCTTTGGTTTATTCCTTTTGAAAGTAGCCCTAAGATGAAGATGGCAAAAATAACTTTACCTGAGAGCCCCTTAGCAGAAAACAGAGAAATATGCATGAACTGAATTACCACCATCCCAATGATTTCATCATATTTTTTTGATATTGCATAGAATTCATCTGATAGCTTATCCCACTAGGCTCCCCAAGATTGGGACTTCTGGGGTCAACAGTTTTTCAAACAGGTTTGGGTTTGGGTTAAGTGTAGTGTTAGGACTAGTGTTAGAGCAGTATTTGGGTTAGAGTTAGTTTTGTTCAAATTTTTTTGATACTGGGCTGGATTCATTTTTCTCCTATCCTTACTATACTCAACATGTTAGGACCTCCTAGGTTCAATGGTTCACTGTAAGGAACAATTTGTATTTTCAAGTTATAGTTCATTTTTTTTTTCCCTATACAGGTAAATGGAAATGGAGCTGGAAATAAAACAGCATTGGTGCTAGCTGCTTGAAACTTCACAATCCATCAATTCTCTGTAAGCAATCTGAGGTTTGTTCTTGTGACAGTAGGCCTAAGCTGAAGCATGTAAAAACAACTTTATCCAAGAGTCCTTTAGGAGATAACAGGGAAATATGCATGTACTGATATACTCCAGCAACTTTTTGGATGGATTTATTTGATACTTTGTAGCATTCATTCCTTAGCTTGCCCCATTAGGGTGCCCAAGTTAGGAAATTCTATGGTCAAAGATTTCATAAAAAAAATAGGGTAAGGAGAAGAGCTAGGGTTACAGCTAGTGTTAGGGTTAGAGTTAGTTTTATTCAGAATTCTTTGATACTTGGCAGGATTTCTCTTTTATGAAGATTTACTTTGTTCCCAGGTTTAGGCCTTCTCTGTTCACAGGTTTGCTGTCAGGAACATTTTGTGTTTTAAGATTTCACTTCATTTTAACCTATACGGGGAAGTTAATGGATTTGAAAAGGAAACAGTGTTTGTGCTAGCTTCTTGAAACTTCACGCACTCCATCAGTTCTATGTAGGGACTCTGGTATGTTCCTTGTAAATGTTGGCCTATGCTTAAGCATGCAAAAACAACTTAATCTGAGAGCCCGTTAGAAGAAAACAGGAAAATATGCATGTACTGAAATACCTCCAATAATTAGTTGGTCAGATTTGATGTTGCATAGGATTCATCACTTAGCTTGCCCCACAAGACTCCCCAAGTGTGGGAATACTAGGATCAATGGTTCTCTAATCAGGTTAGGGTTAATATTAGGTTTAGGGTTATAGCTAGGTCTAGGGTTAGAGGGAATGTTAGGATGAGAGTTAGTTTTGTTCAAAATTCTTTGATACTGGATAGGAGTTATCTTTAATCTAGCCTTAGTATGCTCCCAAGTTATATTCTTCTCAATTCAATGGTCCACTATCATGAACACTTTGTATTTTAAGGTTTCACTTCTTTTTGACACTTATGGGTAAGTGAAAATCAAACAGGCATCTCTTTCCCTAAACCTAACCATAAACCTAACCATAAACATAGACCTATTCCTAGGCCTAAGCCTAACACTAAACCTAGAACTATTCCTAGCCTTAATTTAGTCCTAACCCTAACCCAAACTCTAGCCCTAAGACTAACTCTAACTCTTGCCATAGCCCTTTACCTAGTTCTAACCATATTCTTTACCATAACCCAAAAATTAGCCCTAATCTTAGCTCTAACAATAGCCATAGCACTAACCGCAGAATTAACTATAACTCTAAATCTACTGCTAAGCCTAAACTCGCCCTATAAGTAGCAATAACAATAATGCTAATCATTAAATTACCATTAACTTTAGCTTTAGTCCTAAAACAAAACCGAGCTATAGGACTAACTCTAACCCATAACCTGAACCAAATTCTAACCCTACACCTAGCCCTAAGCCTACCCCTAATTTGAGTCCTATCCCTAACCATAAAACAAAGCATGACCCTGACTCTGACCCTAAAACTAACCCTTGTTAAAAACTTCACCCTAAACCTAAACCTAATCCTAAATCTAGACTTAGTTTTAAATGTAACCCTAAACTAGCCCTAATCAGAACCTTAGTTCTTACATTAGCCGTATCCCTAAGAAGAGCTCTAACGTGACCAAAAACCAAGCACTAATCCAAGATGCAAACCTAGCTTTAACCCTAACTCAAACCCTAATTCTAGCCCTGACCCTTACCCTAAACCTAACCCTAACTTTAATCCTTGCACTAAGCCTAAAACTAACCCTATCCCTAGCAGTGACTCTAACCATAACCCTAGTGCTAAACCTAGCTCTAACCATATCCATTACCCTACCTCTAACACTAACCCTAATGATAATCCTAAGCCTGACCCTAACACTCTCACTAAACCTAAACTATTCATTACGCTAAACCTAACCTTAACCATAACTGTAACAATATCATTAACCTAACTGTATCCTTAAACCTAATGCTGAATTGAGCCGTAATCCTAACACTGAACTTAACCCTAACCCTCATACTAACCCTATTCCTAACACTAACCCTAATACTAAACCTAACCCTAACCCGAATGCTAAACCCAGCACTAACCCAAAACCTAACCCTAACGCTACCACTAACACTAACCCTATCACTAAAACTAACCCTAAAAATAAAACTAACCCTAACTTTAACAATAACCCTAAATCTATCCCTAAACCTAACGCTATTGTTAACCCTAACCCTAATCTTAACAGTAACACTAATCCTAACCCTAACTGTAAACCTAACACGAACCCTAACCCTAACCATAACACTAAGCCTAACCCTAACACTAATCCTAAACCTAACCCTAACACTAACCCTAACACAAACCCTAACCTTAAACCTAATAATAACCCTAATCCCAACCTAACCCTAAAAATAACACTAATGCTAACATTAATCCTAACGCAAAACCTAACACTAAGTTTAGCCCTAATCCTAACCCTAATCCTACCCCTAAACCTAACCTAACACTTAGCCTAACCCTAACCCTTAAACTAAAGCTAACCCTAACCTTAACCCTAACACTAACCATAAACATAACCATTACCCTAACACTAAAACTAAACCAAACACTAACCCTGAACCTAATTCAAACCCTTAGGCTCACCCTAACACTAACCGTAAAACTAACCCTAATGCTAACTCTAACACTAATCCTAAACCCTACACCAACCCTAACATTAAGCCTAACCCTAACACAAGTGTAACACAGACCCTAACCATAACCTTAACTCTAACATTAACATTAACCCTAAACCTAACCCTAATGCTAATCCTAACCCTAATCACAACCTGACCTAACCCTAACCCTAACACAAACCTTAACCCTAACCATAACACTAAACCTAATCCTAACCCTAACCATCACCCTAACACTTACCCTAAACCTAAGACAAACCATAACCCAAACCATGATTCTAAACTTAACCTTACCCTAAACCTAATCCTGAATTCACCCTAACCTTAACCCCAACACTAACACTAATCCTAACACTAACACTAACCCTAACCCTAACACTACTCCTAACTCGAAACTGAAACCTATCACTGAATCTAACCAGAAATATAACACTAAACCTAAAACTAACCCTAACCCTACCATTAACAATAACCCTAACACAAACCCTAACCCTAAACCTAAACCTAATACTAACTGTAACCCTAATCCCATTACCCTAACACTGCACCCTACACTAACCCTAACCCTAAGACTAACACTTATCCTATCTGTAACTCCTTAACCTATCTGTATCCTAATTGTAAAACTAATCTTAACATAAACCCTAAACCTAACCCTACGACTAACACAAACATTAACCCTAACCCTAACACTAAACCTAAAAGAGACCCTAGCCCTAAACCTGAACCTAAATCTTAAACTAACCCTAACCCTTATCCTATCCCTTACCCTAACACTAACCCTAACACTAACCCTAACCCTAACCCTGACTCGAACACTAAACCTAACCCTATCTTTTTCCCTATCTGTAACCCTAAACCTAACCCTAACACTAACCCTAACACTTACCCTAAACTTATTCCTAAACCTAACACTATCCCTAAACCTAGCCCTAACCCTAAACCTAACACTAACTGTAACCCTAAACCTAACACTAACTATAAGCATAACCCTAATCCTAAGACGAACCGATAACCTAACCCTGACACTAACCCTAAAACTAATGCTAACCCTACACTAACCACATCCCTAATATTAGTCTTAAACCTAACACTTACCCTAACACTAACACTAAACCTAACCCTAACCATAACCCTAAAACTAACACTAACCCTAACCCTAACACCAAACCTAAGACAAATGTTAACACAAACAGTAACACTGACACTAATCTTAAAACTAAGCCTAATTATAAATGTGACCCTAAGTTTAACACTAACCCTAACTCTAACCCTAACACAAACCATAACACTAAAACTAACAATAAATCTAATCCTAACCCTAATCCTAACACTAAGCCTAAACCTAAGGAAAACATAAGTCAAACCACAATTCTAAACTTAATCTAATTCTAAACCTAACCCTAATCCTAACACTAATCCTAACATGAACACGAACCCTAACCTTAACCGTAACTATAACCCTAACCCTAACCTAACACAAACTGCAATGAAAACCATAACCCTATCCCTAAAATAACTTTAACCCTCACTTAAACCCAGCCCTAACCCTATCACTAATCCTAATGCTAACCCTAACTTTATCACTAAACCTAAGCCTAAACCTAACCCTAAACCTAACACTAATGCTAATCCTAAATCTAAGCCTAACCCTAACACTAACATTAACCATAACCCTAACCCTAAATGAAACCCTAATCCTAACCATAAAGTAACAGTAACCCATACCCTAACCCTAACATTAAACTGAACATAATCTTAACTGAAATTCTAACCTAACCCTAACACAAAACTTAACACTAAGCCTAAAACTCACACTAACCTGACCATAACCAAAACCCTAACCTTAAACCATAACCTTTACCCTAACATGAAAACTAACCCTAACACTAACCCTATCACTAACCCTAAACCTAACCATAACCATAAACCTAACACTAACCCTAACCCTAACACTAACCTAAACCTAGCCCTAAACCTAATGCTAACACTTTCACTAACCATAACCTAAACTTAACCCTAACCTTAACCCTAAACCTAACACTAACATTAATCTTAACCATAACCCTAAACCTAACCCTATCACCAAACCTAAACTTAACTCTAAACCTAACCATAACCCTAACACTAAACCTAACCTTAACCCTAAATCTAACCCTAATCCTATTCCTATACCTAATACTGACACTAACTCTAACCCTAACACAAAGCATAGTCCCAACCCTAACCCAACCAGAAACCCTAAACCTAACACTAACACTAAACCTAACACTAACCCTAACCCGAACTCAACCCCTAAATCTAAAACTAACCATAATCCTAACCCTAACACCAAGACTAACCCTCACACTAACCCTAAAACTAATCCTAACCCTAGCACTAAACCTAACCCTAACCTAAACCTAAGACTAATCCTAACCCTAATGCTAACAGTTTCACTAACCCTAAACCTCACCCTATCCCTAACTCTAACACTAAACGTAACCCAAATCCTAACCCTTATCACTAATTCTAACCCTAATCATACTCCTAAACCTAACACTAACCCCAACCCTAAACCCTAACACTAACCCTAACACGAAACCTAAACTTAACTCTAAACTTAACTGTAACTCTAACACTAAACCCAAACATAACCCTAATCATAACCCTAAATCTAATCATAATCCTATTTGTATACCTAACCCTACCCCCAAACCTAACACAAAACCTAACTGTACCCCTAAACGGACCACAAACCCTAACCCTAACCCTCACACTAAACATAACAATAACCCTAACCTGAACCCAAACCCTACCTCTAAAACTAACCCTAACCCCAACACTAATCCTAACAATAACCCTAAAACTAATCCTCATCCCAACACTAACCCTAATAGTAACACTACCCCTAAACCTAATGATAACACTAACACTAACCCTAACCCTAATGCAAACACTTTCACTAACCCTAACCTTAACACAAACACTAACACTAAACCTAAAACTAAACCCAAACCTAAACCTAACAGTCATGCTAAACCAAACCCTAAAACGAACCCTAAACCTAACCCAAACACTAACCCTAAACATAACCCTAACACTATCCCTAATCTTAAACTTACTCCTAACCCTAACACTAGCACTAACTAAGGCTAAATGTAACACTAAATCTAAACCTAACCGTAACCCTAACCCTAAACCTATTGCTAAACTTAACACTATCCCAAACAATAGCCCTAACACTAACCGTAAACATAAACCTAAACCTAACCCTAACACGAACCCTAAACCTTAGCCTACCACGAATCATAAACCTAAGCAAAATTTTAACCCTAACCCTAACAATAAACCTAACCCTAAACCTAACCATTACCCTTATACTAATCCAAACACTAAGCCTAACCCTAATCCAAACCATAACCTAACCCTAACCCTGACACAACCTCAACACTAATTTTAACCCTAATACCTACCCTAACCCTAACTCTAACTCTTACTTTAACCAAAATCTAACCCGAACTTTAACCCTATCCTGACATTAAATCTACCTCTAAACCTAACCCTAAACCTAATCCTAACCCAAACGTTAATACTAACCCTAAATCTCACCCTATCCCTAACCCTAATCCTAAAACTAACACTAAACCTAACACTTATCCTAACCCAAACATTAATCCTAACCCTAATCCTAACGGAAACACTAAACATAATCCTAACCCTAACAATAACCCTAACTTTAACCCCTAACCCTAACCCTAACCCTAAACCTAACACTAACCCAAACCCTAAACCTAACCCCAACCCTTACCCTAACACTAAATCTAACCCTAAACCTAGCCCTAATGCTAAACCTAACACTAACCAAAAACAGAGCCCTAACACTAAACCTAACAATAAACCTAACACTAAACCTAATCCTAACCAAAACCCTATCCCTAACCCTAACCCTAATGTAGCCCTAAACCTAAGCCTGCAACTAACCCTAACATAAACTGTATCCCACAACATAACCCTATCCCTAACCTAACTCTAATCCTTACTGTAGCAATAACTGTAACAATAACCTTATCCTTAACACAGACAGTGACACTAACCCTAACATTAACACTAAATCTAACCCCAACCCTAAACCTATCACGAAGTCTAACCCTAACACTAACCCTAAACCTAATATTAACACTAAAACTAACCCTAATGGCAATCTTAATCCTAATCCTAACCCTAATCTTAACTGTAACCCTAACCCTAACCCTAACTCTAACCCTAACCCTAACCCAATACCTAATCCTAACCTTATCCCTAACTCTAACCCTAACCCTAACACTAACCATAACATTAACCCTAACCCTATGACTAACACTAACCCAAACCCTAACACTAAAACTAACCTAACCATAACCCTAAAACTAAACATAACATGAACCCTAACCCTAACCCAAACAATAACCCTAACCCTAACCCTAATCCTAAAAATAACCTGAAACCTAACCCTAACCCTAATATCAACCCTAAGCCTAACACTAACACTAACTCTAACCCTAATACTAACACAAACCCTAACGTAAATCATAACCTGACTCTAACATAAACCAAACCCTAAACCTTACCTAACCCTAAACCTAAATCTAACACTATCCCTAAAACCAACCATAACCTTAACACTCACACGAAACCTCACCCTAACACTAACACTAAAGCAAAACCTAACCATAACCATAACCCTAAAAATTACCATATCGATAACCATTATAGTATACCTAACTGTATCTTTAACACAAACCCTAACAATAACACTAATCCAAATCCTAAACCTAATGCTAACCATAACCCTAATGATTACACTAACCCTAACTCTAAGCCTAACACAAATCCTAACCCTGAACCTAAATCTAACCCTAACCGTTAGAGTAACCCTAACCCTAAACCTAACCCTAACACTAACACTAACCTCAACCTTAATCCTATCCATAATACTAACCCTAACTTTAACTGTAACACTTACCTAACCCTAACCTTAAATCTAACCGTAACAGTAACCCTAACCATAACCCTAACAGTAACCCTAACCCTAACACTAACCTAAACCCTAATCTTTTCTTTTTTTTTTCTCTTGTATTTTTTATTACAATGCAGCAAATGTCCATAACTGTCAGGGAACATGTTTTATCTAGAAATTATAACAATAGGAACTTTTTATTATATATAGTTATAGTACTTATGGTGGCTATGATAAGTTTGTTAAAGCTGTTTTTATCATTTGAAAATTATTTTTTTTTAATTTTTTTTTATTGGTTGTTAAAAACATTATAAAGCTCTTGACATATCATATTTCATACATTAGATTCAAGTTGGTTATGAACTCCCAATTTTACCCCAAATACAGATTGCAGAATCACATCAGTTACACACCCACGTTTTTACATATTGCCATACTAGTGACTGTTGCATTCTGCTACCTTTCCTATCCTCTACCATCCCCCCTCCCTCCCCTCCCATCTTCTCTCTCTACCCCATCCACTGTAATTCGTATCTCTCCTTGTTTATTTTCCCATTCCCCTCACAACCTCTTATATGTAATTTTGTATAACAATGAGGGTCTCCCTCCATTACCATGCAATTTCCCTTTTCTCTCCCTTTCCATCCCACCTCATCTATCTGTTTAATGTTAATCTTTTCTTCCTGCTCTTCCTCCCTGCTCTGTTCTTAGTTGCTCTCATTATATCAAAGAAGACATTTGGTATTTGTTTTTTAGGGATTGGCTAGCTTCACTAAGCATAATCTGCTCTAGTGCCATCCATTTCCCTGCAAATTCTATGATTTTGTCATTTTTTAGTGCTGCGTAATACTCCATGGTGTATAAATGCCACATTTTTTTTTTATCCATTCATCTATTGAAGGGCATCTGGGTTGGTTCCACAGTCTAGCAATTGTGAATTGTGCTACTATGAACATCGATGTAGCAGTATCGGAATCTATGGGACACAATGAAAGCAGTTTTAAGAGGGAAATTCATCGCTTGGAGGTCATTCCTAAACCCTAATCTTAACCCTAACACTAACCCTAACTTTAACCCTAACACTTACCTAACCCTAACCATAAACCTAACTGTAATGGTAACCCTAACCATACCCCTAACACTAACTCTTACCCCAAACATAACCCTCTCACTAACCCTAATCCTAACACTTAACCTAAACCTACACCTACCCAAAACACTAATTTTAAACCTAAGCTTAACCCTAATAATAACACTAACCTAACCCTAACTGTATACCTAACTCTAACCCTAATATTAACCCTAACCCTAAACCTAAACTTAACTCTATTACTAACACTAACGCCAACCCTACACCTAACCCTAACTCTAACCCTAAACCTAAACATAAACATAATCCTAACCATTACCCTAACACTAACCCTAACCCTAACAAAAAATGTAAACCTAACTCAAACAATAACCTGAACCCAACACTAACCCTAACACTTACCTTAAACCTACACCTAACTCTAAAACTAACCATAATCATAACCCTAACTCTAACCCAAATACTAACCTAAAACCTTACCCTAAACCTAACAGTTATTCTAACAATAAACCTAACCGTAATCCTAACCAAAACACTAACCCTAAAACTAACTCTAACCCTAACCATAACAAAAACCTTAACTCTAATCCTAACAGTAACCCTAAAAATATCCCTAACCCTAACAATATTCCTAACCCTAACCCTAACACTAACCCTAAACCTCATCCTAACCCTATCACTTAGATTAAACCTAACCCTAAACCTAACACTAACCCAAACCCTAACAATAAAACTAAGCCTAACCCTAACCCTAATACTAACAATAAAGCAACCCTAAAGCTAATACAAATCCTTAACCTAACCCTAACCTTAAACTTTATACTAACCCTTACCCTATCCCAAATATGAAACCTAATCCTAACCCTAACAGTAACCTAAACCCTAAAAATTATCCTACCCTAAAACTAAACCTAAACATAACCCTAAACCTAACCCTTTCACTACCCCTAAACCTAATCCTAAAAGTAACACTTACCCTAATCCTAACCCTAAACCTAACCCTAATCCTATCTGTTACCCTAACACTAACACAAAACTTAACCCTAATCCTAACACTAACTCTAAACCTAACCCTAAACCTAACACTAACCCAGTCTTCAAAACTATCCCTAAACCTAACCATAACCCTTACCCTAACCCTAACACAAACCTTAACCCTAACACTAACCCAAACCCTAACCCTAAATGTAACACATACTTTAACCTAAAACTAACCCTAAAACTAACCCTAACCCTAAACCTAACCATAAAACTAACACTATTCCCGACCCTAACACTAACTATAACCATAAAACTAACACTAACCATAACCCTAACACTAACACTAAACCTCACCCTAAACCTAACCCTAACCTAAATCAACCCTCACACTAACCATAATACTATCTCTAACCCTAATCCAAACATTAATTTTAATCCTAAACTTAACCCTAACCATAAATCTAACTCTAAACCTAGCCCTAACCCTAAACCTTGCTCTGACCATAACCACAATTCTATACCTAACATTACACCTAACCCTAACCCTAACCCTATCCCAAATCTAACAGTAATCCTAACTGTAACTGTAACCCTTAAACGATCACTAACACTAACCTTAAACCTAATCTTAACCCTAAACATGACCCTAACACTAACTGTAATCTTAAGCCTAACAAAAACCCTCCTGGAAACCATAACCCTAAACCTAATCTAACCCTGACCCTAACCCTAATCCTAAACCTAATTTTAACCCTAACCATAACAATAAACATAACACTAACCCTAAGCCTAACCCAGCAATAAACCTAACACTAACCCTAACCCTAACACTATCATTAACTCTAACCTTAACCTTAACCCTAAACCTAATACTAACCCTAACCCTAATGTTAACACTAATCCAAACCCTAACCATTACCATAAATTTACCCTAATCCTAACTGTAATCCTAATCCTAACTGAAATCCTAATCCTAACCCTAACCATAACATTAACAAAAACCCTAACCCTATTTTAACCCTAATACAAACCCAAACTTTAAACTAACATTAACACTAACCCTAATCCTAATCCTAAAACTTACTCTAAAACCAACCCTAAACCTAATCAGAAACCTAACCATAACCCTAACTTTTACCTAACACTAAACCTAACCATAACAGTAACCCTAACACTAACCCTAAACCTAACCCTAACTTTAAGCATAAAACAAACTCTAAACCTAACCCTAAGCCTAACACTAACCCTAACACTAATCCTAACACTAACCCTAACACTAAACCTATCCCTATCCTTATCACTATCCTTAAGTAATAGACTAACCCTATCCTTAAAACCAAATCTAACTCTAAAGCAAATCCTAACCCTAACACAAACCCTGAACATGCAAATAACTTTAACCCTAAACCAAACCTTATACCTAAACCTAATCCTAAACCTAAACCTAAAACTAAGACTAAAACTAACAATAACCATAACCTAAACCTCATTCTAACCATAACTCTAACCCTAACCTTAACACTTACACTAACCTAACTGTAACCCTAACACTAAATCTAATCCTAACCCTAACTCTATGCCTAAACCTATACCTAACTCTAACCCTAATACTGACACAAACCATAACCTTAACTGTAAACCTAACACTAACCGTAAACTTAAACCTAACATGAATCCTAAACTTAACCTATAAACACAAAATCTAACCTAACAATAACCATAAACCTAACCCTAACACTAAAACTAATACTAACCCTTATCCTAACAATATCCCTAACACTTACCCTAAACCTAACACTAAATATAAAGCTAACACTAATCCTACACTAACATAAACATGAAACCTAACTCTAACCCTAACACTAACCTTAACCCTAAATCTAGAACTAACCTTAACACTATCCCTAACCCTAATTTCAAACTTAATCCAATACCAAACCCTAAATCTAACTTTAATCCTAATGCTAAACCTAAACCTAACAATAAGCCTAACCCTAACCCTGACACTGACACTAAGCATAACCCTAACATTAACACTAATCCTAAATCTCACCCTAAACCTAACCCTAACCTAACACTAAACATAGCACTAATCATAAACCTAAGTCTATCTCTAAACCAATCACTAAATTTAACCATAAGTTTAACCTTAAACATAACCCTAACCCTAACCATAATCCTAAACCTAACCTTACCAGTAAACCTAACCTTAATCTTAACACAAACCCTATTTCTAAACCTAACCCTTAAACAAACACTAAACCTAACACTAAAGCTAACCCTAACCCTAAGCCCTACTCTAACAATAAATATAATACTAAATCTAACAATAACTCTAAACCTAACTCTAACCCTAACCCTAACTGATCCCTAAACTTAACACAAATCCTAACCCAAACCATAACCCAAACCCTAATCTAACCCCAACCCTACGCCTTACCTAACACTAATGCTAACGTGAACCCTAACATGAAACCTAACTCTTACCCCAATCCTAACCCTAACCCTAATACCAACCATACCCGCAACCCTAACCCTATCACTATATTTAAACCTAACCCTAACCCTAAACGTAAACCTAACCCTATCACTAACCCTAACCCTAACCCTAACCCTAACCTAACACTAAACCTAACCCTAACCCTAATCCTAACCATTACCCTAACACTAACCATAACACAATTCTAACACAAAATTAAACCCTAACCATAACACTAAACCTAAATCTAACCCTAACCCCAACCCTAACAGTAAAACAGATTTGAACCCTAACCGTAATAATTTCTGAAACCCTAACCCTAAATCTAAACCTAACCCTAATTTTAACCTAACCATAACACGAACCCTAACATGAACCCTAACACTAACCCTAACCCTAACCCTAAACCTAACACTAAACCTAACCCTAGCCCTATAATTAAAACGAATCCTAACCATAACACTATCATTAACTCTAACCCTAACCTCACACTAAACCTAACTTTAACCTATCATTAACCTTAACACTAACCATAACTTAACCTAAATAATAATAATCTAACTAATAATAACTTAATCTAATCCTAACCCAAACACTAATTTCAAAACAAGGCTTAACCCTAACCCTAACCCTAACCCTAACCCTATTCTTAACACTTTACCTAACCCTAACTCCAACGCTAACCCTAACCCTATCCCTAACCTAACCTTACCACTAACCCTAACCCTAACCCTACACCTAACACTAACACTAACCCTAAACCTAACCCTAATCCTAACTGTTACCCTAACACAATCCTTAACACTTACCCTAACACGAATCCTAAAATGAACCCTAACACAAACCCTAACACTAACTTTAAACCTACTTCTAACACTAACATTAACCATAACCATAGCCCTAAACCTAACACTAAACCTCAACCTTACCTGAACCCTGACACTTACCATAAAAATAACACTAACCCTAACCCTAACACTAAACATAAACCTAATTCTTATCCAAACACTACTTTTAAGACTAAAACTAACTCTAAACTTAACAGTAACCCTAACCCTAATCCTAACACTGACTGTAACTGTATTCCTTACCCTTACCATAACACTTACCTTAAACCTAACCATAACCCAAACCATGACCTTAACACAAACCCTAACCATAACACTAATTCTAACACTTATCCTAACACTAATCATAAACCTAAACCTAAACCTAACACTAAAACAAACCCTAACCTTAACATTATCCCTAATCTTACCCTCACCCTCAATTTAACTCTAATCTTAAATTTAACCTTTATTATAACCCTATTATATCCCTAACATAACACCTAAACAAACCCTAACCCTAAACCTGACACTAAACTAAAACCTAACCCTAACCCTATCACTAATACTAACTCTAATGTTAATCCTAACCCTAAAAACTAATTTTACCCTCATTATAAATCTAACCCTAATTCTAACACTAACCCTAAACCTAATCCTAACACAAACCCTAACCCTAACCCTTACCCAAACCCTAATGAAAATTCTAACCATAACCCTAAAATTAACCCTAACACAAACACTAACCCTAACTTTAACCCTAACCCTAATCCTAACCCCAAAACTAACCCAAACAATATCCCTAAGCCTAATCCTAAACAAAAGCTAATCCTAACCCTAATCCTATTCCTAACACTAACCCTAAACCTAAGTATAACCCTAACCTTAACCCTAACCTAATCCTAACCCTAACTCAACCCTAAGCCTAAAGCTAACACTAACCCTAACATTAACCCTAACATGAACCCTAAACCTAACCCTAACCCTAACCCTAACATAACCCTTATCCTAAACCTAACGCTAATACTAACCCTAATCATAACCCTTACCCGAACCCAAAGACTAATCTTAACCCTGCCCTAACTCTATCCTAAACCGAACCCTAGCCCTAAGGCTAATCCTAACTGTAACCATAACCATCAACATAATTCTAATCGTAACCCTAACACAAATCCTAACCCTCACCCTAACACTGTCCCTTACCTTAACCTAAATATGAACCTAATTTTAACCCTAACACTAACCCTAAACCTAACACTAACACTAACCTTAATCTTAACTCTTAAGCTAACTCTAACACAAACCCTAAATCTATCCCTAAACCTAACACTACCCCTCACTGTAACCCTAAATTTAACTCTAACACTAATCCTGACTCTAACCCTAAACCTAACCATAAAACTAGCCCTAACTTAACCTTAACACTAACCCTAAACCTAACTCTAACTTTAATCCAAACACTAATTGTAACCCTATTCATAACCCTGATTATAAATCTAACCCTAATCCTAAACCTAAACCTAACCGTAACCCTAACCTAAAACTAACCCTCACCCTAACCCTAATTCTAAACCTAAAGTAACCCTAACCATAACCATAAACATAAAAAAATCCCTAATCCAAAACATAAGCCTAAACATAACCTAACACTAACCCTAACTTTTACCTAACACTCACCCGAAAATTAACACTAATATTAACACTAAAACTAACCCTAACTCTAACCCTAACACTAACCCTAACCCTAGCATAACCCTAACCATAAGAATAACACTAACAGTAACCATAAAACTAACCCTAACCATAACCCTAAACATAACCCTAAACCTAACACTAAAATTAACCCTAACCCTGACACTAACACTATATCTAACACTATCCCTAACACAAATCCTTACACAAACCCTAAGCCTAACACTAACACTAACCCTAAAACTAAGCCCAACCCTAACATTAATCCTAACCCCAACCCTAACCCTATAACTAACACTAACCTAACCCTAACCCTAAACCTAACACTAACCCTAACCCTAAGCCTAACCCTCAACCTAAACCGATCCTAAAACCTTGCATTAACCCTAACATTAACACTAACCCTAACCTTAACACTATACCTAAACTACCTGTAACCCTAAAACTAACCATAACCCTAACTTATGCCTCACTGTAACCCTCTTTCTAATCATAACCAAAAGCCTAATTTAACTCTAACCCAAACACAAAACCTAATCCTAACCCTTACCCTAATAAAAACCATAATTCTTATCCTAACACTAACCTTAACATTAAACCTAACCCAAAACCTAACGCTAATTCTAAAACTAACCCTAACCTTTACCCTAACATTAACCCTAACCCAAAATCTAACCTTAACCATAACCCTAATCTTAACCCTAACACTAAACCTAATCATAAACCTAACCTTAATTGTAACACTAACCCTAACCATAATTGTAACCCTAAACATAAAAGTAACCCTAATCCTATCCCTAACCCTAACACGATCCCTAACCCTAACTCTATCACTTACACTCACATTACCCTAAAACTAACCCTACCCCTAACCCTCACACTAACTTTTACCCTTACAAAAACCCTAATCCTAAAACTAATCCTTACCCCAACTCTAACACTAACCCAAACCTACAAAGAACCCTAAAACTAACCCTAAACCTTACCCTAAGCCTCACTCTAACCCTAAACCTACCATAACCCTAACCCTAATGCGAATATTAACCCTAACCCTAACCCTAAAACTAACTGTAACACTAACACTAACCTTAAACCCAGACCTAAGATTAAAACTAAACCTAAAACGTTCCCTATTCTAACACTATCCCTAACCCTAACAATAACACTACCTTTAACCCTTACAATAACCCTAAACCTAACCCTAATCCTAACACTAACCCTAATTCTAATTTTAACCCTATAAGGAACCCTAATCCTAATGTTAACACTAACCCTAAACCTCACCATAAATGTAACCCTAACCCTTACACTTACTCTAACTTTAACACTAACACTAACCCTCAATCTAACTCTAACACTAACTGAAACACTAATCCTAAACCTAACCCTAATTCTAACCATAACACTAACTGTAACCCTAACTGTAAACTTAGAACTAACCCTTTAACTAACCCTAACACTAACCCTAACACAAACCTTAACCAAACCATAACCGTAACCCTAACCTAACATTAACCCTAACCCTAACCCTAACCCTAACTCTTACACTAACACTGAACCTAACCCTAACACTAACCTTAAAACCATCCCTAATGCTATAACAAACACTAACCCTAAGCCTAACCCTAAACCTAAGACATAATCCTAACCATAACCGCAACCCTTAGCCTAAACATAAACCTAATTCTAATCTTAACTGATACCCTAATGATAATCTTAACCTAACCCTAACACAAATCCTAACACTAAACCTAAATGTAACCCTAAAACTAACCCTAAACCCAACACTAACACTAACTCTAAAACGAAAACTAACGCTAAACTGAACACTAAACTAACCCTAAACTTAACCCTAAGCCTCACTAAAATACCTTATCCCTAACACTAAACCTAACCCTAACCCTAACCGTAACCCTAATCTTAACTGTAACCCTAAACTTAACCCAAACTCTAACCATAACACAACCCCTACCACTAACCCTTAACCTAAACCTAAGCCTAAACCTAACCCTAAAACTAAAACTAACCCTAATCCTAACCATAAAACTACCACCAACCCTGAAGCTTACTCTAACCCTAATCCATACCCAAACCCTAATCCGAACCCTAACCCTAACCCTAAACCTAAACCTAACACTAATACTAACATTAGACCTAACCCTAACCATAACCCAAACCCTAAAACTAAACCTAAACGTAACCCTAATGCTAAAACTAAACCTAACCCTAACCCTAATGCTAATACTAACCCTAACTCTAATCATAATGCTAACCATAACACTAACCCTAAATCTAACCCTAACACTAAACGTAACACTAACCCTAATCCTAACCCTAACACCAACCCTGACCCTAAAACTAACCCTAAATTTTACACTACAGCTAACTTTTACCTTAACCCTAACACTAACTCTAACCCTATCCCTAACTCTAAATTTAATCCTAATTGTAACTCTAACCCTAACACTAATCTTAACACAAACATTAACAATTTACACAACATTAACCCAACCCTAACCCTAAAACTAACCCAAACCCTAACCCTAACCCTAACACTAATAATAACCCTAATCCTAATACTAACCCTAACCCTAACCCTAATCCTAACTGTAATGCTAACCATAACCCTAACCCTAACACAAACCATAACCTAATCCTAAACTTAACCTTGTTCCTAACCCTAACTCTAACTGTAACCCTAAACCTTACCATAACCTTAACACTCACCTAATCCTAACCCTAAACCTAACATTAACACAAACCATAATCCTAACACTAATCCTAAACCTAACTATGACCCCAACCCAAACACTAATTCTCACCTTAACCTTAAACCTAACCCTAACATTAACCTAAACTGCAACCCAAAACCTAAACCTAACCCAAAGAGTAACCCTAACCTTAACCCTAAAGCTAACCCTAACACAAACCCTAACCCAAACCCTAAACCTAACCCTAACCCTAAGCCTTACCCTATCACTAATCCTAACCCTAACCCTAATACTATTAATAACACTAAACATCACCATAAACCTAACCCTAACCCTAACAATAAATCTAAACCTAACCCTAACACTAACCCTAACACTAACTCTAACCCTAGCCACACTTAAACCTAACTGTAACACTAACCCTAACCCTAACCTTAATCATACACCTTACCCGAACACTAAGCCTAAATCTAAACCTAACACAAACCCCAACTGTAATCCTAACCATAACCCTAACACTTACCCATATCTTAACAATACCCCTAACACAAAACTTAATTTAATCCTAACCCTAACACAAACCCTAAACCAAACAATAACCCTAAACCTAATCTTACCCTAACTCTAACCTTACATAACCCTAACCCTAACACTACCCCTAACACTTAATATATCCATAAACCTAACACTAATCACAACCCCAACTAATTATAACTCTATAATTAACACTAAATTTAACCCTAATTCTAAACCTAATACTAACCCTATACCTAACCCTAACTCTAGCTGTAACACTAACATTAACCCTAACCCTAACCCTAATCCTAACAATAAACTTATCCCTAAAACTAACGTGAACCAGAACCCTAACAAAAACCCTAACCCTAATGCTAACACTATCATAAACACTAACCCTAAACCTAACACTAACCCTAACCCTAAGCCTAACCCTAAAGTAACCCTAACCCAACCGTAACCCTAATCTTAACTGTAACCCTGATCCTAACCCAAACCCTAATCCTAACACAAACCCTAACTCTAACCCTAACCCTAACCCTAACCCTACCTCTAACCCTATTCCTTACCCTAAGCCAAACCCTCTCCCTAATGCTACCCTAGTCCTAACCATAATTCTTAGCCTACCCCAAATTCCAACTCTATTCCTATTCCTAAACCTAGCCATCATTCTCGCTCTAACCCTAACCCTAAACCTGACCCTAACACTAACCATAGATCTAAACCTGACCCTAAACCTAAACTGAACCCTAACACTACGTCTACCGTTAAACCTATACCTAAACCTCACAGTAACACTAGCACTACATGAAACCTAATCCTAAATAGAGTCATAAATCTAGCCCTGGCCCTAAACAAAAACATAGTACTAGCCCTAACAAAAAACTTTAACCTAACGTAAAGTCTAAACCTATCACTAGACCCAAAGCTAGTCCTAATTGTGGCCCTAATCCTAAAACTAAACCTAACCCCACAATGACCTTTAATCTAATAGAAACCCTACCTCTAAAACTTATCCTAAACCAAAACCTAACCCGAACAATAGACTTATAAATAACCCTGAACCTAAAACTAGCCATAAACATACCCCTCGCTCTTACATTACCAAAAGCCTAACATTAGCCCCAAATATCACACAAAACCTAGCCCTTATTCTATCCCTAAACCTAGCCCTAATTATAACCCTAACCATAACCTTAGACCTAACCCTAATGCTAACCCTCTCCCTAGCCCTAACCCTAGGTCAAATTCTAATCCTTAGCCTAAAGATAACCCTAAACCTAAACCTAACATTAGCCCTGACTCAAAACCTAACCCTCTCCCTATCCCTATCCCTAGCTCAAATGCCTATACTTACCCTAACCCTAACCCTAACATTAACCCTAGGTATAACCCTAATTCTAACCTTAACACTAGCACTATCCTTAGCTCTAACCGTATCCATTACCTTAAAAAAAGCCTAACCCAAATGCTAACCATAGGCCTAACGATAACCCTATCTTTAACACTAACCCTATCCATTACTTTAAACCTAACTGGCACCTTAAACTTAATTTCATCCATTACCCTAACTCTAACCAGAACCCACTGCTAATTCAAGCATTAACCTTAAATCTTAACCTAAACAGGACTCTGACCCTAATAATACACCTAGCTCTATACTTGAGCCTTAACCTACACCTAAACCTTACAATAGACAAAGCCATAACCTAACACTAAAACTAATACTAACCATAAACCTAGACCTGATATTAGCCCTAGCTCTAATCTTAGCCCTAGCCCTAACACAAACCCTCAGCCTAGCCCTAAACCTAGCCTTAATAATAGCCTGAACCCTAACCTAGCCCTAACTCTTATTCTAACTCTTGCCCTATCCCTAAGCCTAGCTATAACCCCATACCTTTCCCTAAACCTAACCCTATCTCTAAAACTGACACTAACCATAACCCTAGCCCTAACCCTAACACTAACCCTAGCACTAATCCTAGCCCTAATTTAGCCCCAAATTTAAACCCATCCCTAACCCTAGCCATAAAATTAACTCTAACTCTCATCCTAGTTCTATTTCTAGTTATAACACTATTTGTTATCATAACTGTAACACTAGCCCTAACTTTAGCCCTAACCATAGCCTAGCCCTAAACCTAGATCTAACCATACCAATTAATATATGATTAAGCCTCACCTTACTACTAGCCCTAACACTAATGTTAATCCAAAAACTAGCCCTAACCCTAGCACTAGCTCTGAAATAAAACTGAGCCATAGCCCCAACCCTAACCCTAACCTAAACATAACCCTAGACCTGACATTAGTGCTATCCCTAATTTTTAATGGAACCCTAATACAAATCCTAACCCTACATCTAGCCTTAACCCTCACCCTAATTTGAGTTCTATCCCTAATCCTAAAAGTAACACTAATCCTGACTCTGGCCCTAACACTTACCCTATCTCTAATAATCCTCCTAAACCTAAATCTAATATAAACACTAGACCTAGTCCTAATGCTAACCCTAATACTAGCCCTAAACATAACCCTAGTTCTTACATTAGCCTTAGTGGTACACTAGCCTTAACCTAACCCAAAACCTAGCCCTAATCTGAGCCCTAACCCTAGTTTTTTTTTTTTAGTTGTTCAAAACATTACATAGCT
This sequence comes from Marmota flaviventris, assembly GCF_047511675.1. Classification (NCBI taxonomy): domain Eukaryota; kingdom Metazoa; phylum Chordata; class Mammalia; order Rodentia; family Sciuridae; genus Marmota; species Marmota flaviventris. The sequence goes on from NC_092510.1 coordinate 14,504,381, forward strand.
CTTGACATATCATATTTCATACATTTGATTAAAGTGGATTATGAACTCCCATTTTTACCCTGTATACAGATTGCAGAATTACATCAGTTATCCATTCACGTTTTTACATACTGCCATGCTAGTGTAAGTTGTATTCTGAGGCCTTTCCTATCCTCTACTATGCCCCTCCCATCCCCTCCCCTCCCATCTTCTCTCTCTACCCCATCTACTGTAATTCATTTCTCTCCCTTTTTTTTTCTCTTCCCCTAATTTCCTCTTATATGTAATTTTGTATAACGATGAAGGTCTCCTTCCATTTCCATGAAATTTCCCTTCTCTCTCCCTTTCCCTCCCACCTCTTGTCCCTGTTTAATGTTAATCTTCTTCTCATTCTCTTCCTCCCTATTCTGTTCTTTGTTGCTTTCCTTATATGAAAGAAGACATTTGGCGTTTGGTTTTTTAGGGATTGGCTAGGTTCACTTAGCAGAATCTGCTCTGGTGCCATCCATCTCCCAGCAAATGCCATGATTTTGTCATTGTTTAGTGCTGAGTAATACTCCATTGTGTATAAATGCCACATTTTTTAATCCATTCCTCTATTGAAGGACATCAAGGTTGGTTCCACAGTCTATCTATTGTGAATTGTGCTGATATGAACATCGATGTAGCAGTATCTCTATAATATATGCTCTTTTAAGGTCTTTAGGGAATAGTCCGAGAAGGGGAATAGCTGGGTCAAATAGTGGTTCCATTCTCAACTTTCCAAGGAATCTCCATACTGCTTTACAAATTGTCCGCACCAATTTGCAGTCCCACCAGCAATGTACAAGTGTACACTTTTCCCCACATCCTCGCCAGCACTTGTTGTTGTTTGACTTCATAATGGCTGCCAATCTTACTGGAGTGAGATGGTATCTTAGAGTGGTTTTGATTTGCATTTCTCTGACTGCTAGAGATGGTGAGCAATTTTTCATGTACTTGTTGATTGTTTGTATGTCCTCCTCTGAGAAGTGTTTGTTCAGGTCCTTGGCCCATTTATTGATTGGGTTATTTTTTTTTATTGTTTAATTTTTTGAGTTCTTTGTATACTCTGGATATTAGGGCTCTATCAAAAGTGTGAGGAGTAAAATTTTGTTCCCAGGATGTAGGCTCTCTATTTACCTCTCTTATTGTTTTTCTTGCTGAGAAAAAAAAAAAAAAAAAAAAAAAAATCTTTTTAGTTTGAGTGAGTCTCTTTTGTTGATTCTTGTTTTCAACTCTTGTGCTATGGATGTCTTATTAAGGAATTTGGAGCCCGACCCCACAGTATGTAGATTGGAGCCAACTTTTTCTTCTATCAGACACAGAGTCTCTGTTTTGATATCAAGCTCCTTGATCCATTTTGAGTTAACTTTTATGCATGTCAAGAGAAGGGATTCAGATTCATTTTGTTGCATATGGATTTCCAGTTTTCCCAGCACCATTTGTTGAAAATGCTATTCTTCCTCATTGCATGCTTTTAGCCCCTTTGTCAAAAATAAGATAGTTTTAATTTTGTGGATTGGTCTCTGTGTTCCCTATTCTGTACCATTGGTCCACCTGCCTGTTTTGGTACCAGTACTATGCTGTTTTTGTTACTATTGCTCTGTAGTATAGTTTAAAGTCTGGTATCTCTATACTGCATGATTCACTCTTCCTGCGTAGAATTGCTTTTGCTATTCTAGGTCCTTTATTTTTTCATATGAATTTCATGATTGCTTTATCTATTTCAACAAGAAATGCTGTTGGGATTTTGATTGGCATTGCATTAAACCTATAGAGAAATTTTGGTAAATATCACCATTTTGATGATGTTAGTTCTGCCTATCCATGAACAGGGTATATTTTTCCATGTTCTAAGATGTTCTATTTCTCTCTTTAGGCTTCTGTAGTTTTCATTGTATAAAACTTTGACCTTTTTGTTAGGTTTATTCCCAAGTATTTTTTTTTTTTTGAGGATATTGTGAATGAGGTGGTTGTCTTCACTTCCATTTCAGATGATTTGTTACTGATATACAGGAATGCCTTTGATTTATGTGTGTTTATTTTATATCCTGCCACTTTGCCAAATTCATTTATTAGCTCTAGTAGTTTCTTTGTAGACGCTTTTGGGTCTGATAGGCATAGAATTATGTCATCTAAAAATAGTGATAATTTAAGTTCTTCTTTTCCTATTTGTATGACTTTAATTTCTTTCATCTGTCTAATTGCTCTTGCCAGTATTTCAAGAATTATATTGAATAAAAGTGGTGAGAGAGGGCATCCCGTCTTGTTCCAGATTTTAGAGGGAATGCCTTCAGTTTTTCTCCATTTAGAATGATGCTAGCCTGAGGCTTAGCATAGACAGCTTTTACAATGTTGAGGTAAGTTCCTGTTATCCCTAGTTTTTCTAGTGTTTTCAACATAAGGGGATGCTGTACTTTGTCGAATGCTTTTCTGTATCTATTGAGATGATCATATGGTTCTTATATTTAAGTCTATTCATGTGGTGGATAACATTTATTTATTTCCATATATTGAACCAGCCTTGCATCCCAGAGATGAATCCTACTTGATCATGGTGCACATTTTTTTTATATGTTTTTGTATCCGATTAACCAGAATTTTATTGAGGATTTTTGCATCTAGGTTCATTAGAGATATGGGTCTGTTGTTTTCTTTCTTTGAAGTGTCTTTGTCTGCTTTTGGAATCAGGGTGATGTTGGCCTCATAGAATGAATTTGGAAGAGCTCCTTCTTTTTCTATTTCCTGAAATAACTTGAAAAGTATTAGTATTAATTCTTCTTTAAAGGTTTTGTAAAACTCCACTGTATACCCATCTGGTCCAGGGCTTTTCTTGGTTTGTAGTTTTTTGATGGCTTCTTCTATTTCCTCCTTTGTTAATTGTCTGTTTAAATTGTGTGTATCTTTCTGACTCAGTCTGGCAAATCATATGACTTAAGAAATTTATCAATTTCTGCACTATCTTCTATTTTATTGGAATATAGTGTTTCAATATAATTTCTAATTATCTTCTGTATTTCTGTAGTGTTTGTTGTGATATTGCCTTATCTATCCCATATTTTAGTAATTTGAATTCTCTCTCTTCTTGTCTTCATTAGCATGGCTAAGGGTCTGTCAATCTTATTTATTTTTTCGAAGAACCAACTTTTAGTTTTGTCAATTTTTTCAATGATTTATTTTGTTTCAATTTTGTTGATTTCAACTCTAATTTTAATTATTTCTTGCCTTCTTCTACATTTGCTGTTGTATTGCTCTTCCTTTTCTAGGGTTTTGAGATAAAGTGTGAGCTCATTTATTTATTTATTTTTTTTTCTTGTTTTGAGGAATGAACTCCAAGCAATTAATTTCCCTCTTAAAACTGCTTTCATTGTGTCCCATAGATTCTGTTATGTTGTGTCTGTATTTTCATTTATCTCTAAGAATTTCTTGATTTCCTTTATGTCTTCCGTAACCCATTGATCATTCAGTAACATATTGTTCTTTTTTCAGGTGATGCAGGATTTTTTCTTCCTTCTTTTACCATTGATTTCCAGTTTCATTTCATTATGATCATATAATATGCATGGTATTATCTTCACACCCTTATATTTACTAAAGGTTAAACTATGGCATAATATATGGTCTATCTTTGAGAAGGATCCATGTGCTGTTGAGAAAAACTTATATCCACTTGATGATGGTTGATATATTCTATATATGTTGGTCATTTCTAGGTTATTGATTGTGTTATTGAGTTCTATAGTTTCTTTATTCAAATTTTGTTTGGAGAATATGTGCAATGGTGAGAGAGGTGTGTTGAAGTCACCCATAATTATTGTGTTGTGGTCTATTTGATTCTTGATCTTGAGAAGAGTTTGTTTTATGAACATTGCAGCAGCATTATTTGGTGCATACATACTGATAATTGTTATGTCTTGTTGGTGAATGGTTCCTTTTAACAGTACATAGTGTTCTTCTTTATCCTTTTTGATTAACTTAGGTTTGAACTTGATTTAATTCAATATGAGTATGGCCACTCCTTCTTGCTTCCAATGACCATGTGAGTGGTATGATTTTTCCCAACCTTTCACCTTCATTCTGTGTATGTCTTTGCCTATCATATGAGTCTCCTGAAGACAGCATATTGTTGGATCTATTTTTTTAATATAAGTTACTAGCCTATGATGCTTGATGGGTGAGTTTAAGCCACTAATGTTTAGGGTTACTATTGACATATGGTTTGTACTTCCAGTCATGCTTATTTATTTATTTATTTATTTATTTAAATTTGGCTTGTTTTTCCTCTTTGATTATCCCCCCCCTTTACTGAGTTACCTCCCATTGTTGGTTTTGGGTGCTCTTTTTCACTTCCTCTTATTGCATTGTTTTACTCAAAATGCTTTGCAGTGCTAGTTTTCTGGCTTTGAATTCTTTTAATTTTTGTTTATTGTGAAAAATTTTAATTTCATTGTCAAACTTGAAGCTTAATTTTTCTGGATACAATATTCTTGGTTCTAATCCATTATTTTTCAGCATTTGAAATACGTTCTTCCAGGATCTTCTCGCTTCCAATGTGTGTGATAAAAAATCAGCTGTTAACCTAATTGCTTTACCCCTGAATGTAATCTGCCTCATTTCTCATGTAAATGTTAATATTCTCCCCTTGTTCTGTATGTTGGATATCTTCATAATAATGTGCCTTAGAGTTGGTCTATTATGGTTTTGTATGTTTGGGGTTCTGTAGGCCTTCAGGATTTGGCAATCCATTCCATCTTTAATGTCTGGAAAGTTTTTTAAAATTATTTCATTCAACAGAATGCTCATTCCTTTGGTTTGGACCTCTATACCTTCCTCTATCCCAATGACTCTTAAGTTTAGTTTTTTATGATCTCCCATATCTCTTGGATGTTTTGCTCATGGTTTCTTACCATCCTTTCTGAGTTGACTATACTCTTTTCAAGTTGATAACCTTTGTCTTCATTATCTGATGTTCTGACTTCTATTTGATCTTGTCTACTTGTAATATTCTCATTTGAGTTTTTGATTTGGTTTATGGTTTCCTGCATTTCTAGGATTACTGTTTGATTTTTTTTTTAAATCTCTATCTCCTGGTAGAGTTTATTTTTTGCTTCTTGAATCTGCTTATGTAATTTATTTTCAAAGTAATCTTTCATTATTTGTACTTGCTGTCTAATGACTTCTCTAAGATTCCATTCCATCTGAGTCAGGTATGCCTTGAGTTCTTTCTCTGTCCATTTTTCTGGTGCCTCTAGCTTCTCCTGTAAATTTAAGTTGTCTTTCATTTTTTGTAATCCTTTTTTCTCTTGTTTTTTCATGGTGTTCACAGTATTTTCCAACTCTATTTAACTGCTTTGCTTCTGTTTTCTCCTATAAATTTGTTTTTGTTTTGTATATCTCTGTGGTCTCTCCTTTTTGGTGGGAGACTATGTCTAGAGCTCTTGGGCTTTATTGTATTTTAAAGCTGATTCATTTATTTCATAAAAGGCTTATGGATTCTGTAGGCATATAGTGATCTGTTGTTTGGTCTTAGGACTTTATGTTTAGTCCTTTATGCTTAGTCCGGTGCTATGATGGTATGAAGGTTAGTATGTCTTGGCAACTTAGAAGATTGCTCTACTGAAGGGGGATATTAACAGGTGAATGGATCAGGGTATTTGGTAGTAGCTAGGTACTTAGGAGCCCTATAAACAGCCTCAGAACATTTACCTATTTGCATTTAGAAAATTACCCGTAATGAAAGTCATAATGCTTGGGGTGAACATTAGGGGGAAGGGGAAGGAAGAAGTCCTTAAAGAAAAAGAGGGAGAGAAAAATAGGTAGAATAAGGGAGAATGGAAAGAACAATAAAAATTGAAAAGGGAAAAAAAGAAAAAAAGAAAAAAAATGATAAATGAAGTCTTAGAATTCTATTTTCTTCTCTTCCGTAGGTGGAGCTTCTGCCCTCTACATGCCGGGAGCAATCCCTGTAATGCAGCTCCTCTTACCCTACTGGGTGTCTCTCCAATCCTGTTAGTCCAGAGCCGTTTCTCTTCCCTGGAAAGTCCCCACTTTCTGCCTGCCTGCCAGCCAGGCCCCGCTCACCAGAGGTGATCTCCACAGATCTAGTTACACTTACACCCCCCCTGAGTGCCCTATTTACCGAACAACTGACCACTCTCTGATTTTGCCATTCATCCAGACCCCAAGGTTGTGGAGTGGGTGATCTGGGAACCGTCAGCTTAAATTGCCTGGACTCCTTTGGTGGTCATGCCCCTGGGAGCTGGCAGCTAAGCCCTTGGGTGTTGATGCTGGTGTTAGGGGGAGTTGGGGGCTGGAGTCCCCTCTGATTCTCCCGGCCCCTACCATCATGCCCACAGAGCTCTGGGGCCAGATTTTGAGGTTCCCCATCTGTATGTATCTGGTAAGAATGGGAGGCACACACCTGCTAAAGCCAATTCCGCTGGGAAGTGATCCCGTCCTACACTAGCCCTAACCTAACCCAAAACCTAGACCTATTCTCAGCCCTAACCCTAGTTTTAATCATAGCCCTAACCCTAACCCTAGCTTTAACACTTAATCAAGACTTAACCCAAAATCTAAACCTTGTCCTAAAAAAAAAACCTCAACCAAAACAGCCCTATTCCTAACCATAACACTAGCCCTCAAACTAGATATAATTTTATCCATTACCCTAACCATAACCCTAAGCAAATTATAACCCTATGCCTAAACCTAATCATAGCCATAACCTAATCATAACCCAAGTCCTAACTGTAGCTTTGATATTGTCCATTACCTGAACCATAACTTTAACTAAATTATATCCCTAGGCCTAACTCTAACCCTATGTTTTACCCTAACCCTGTACATTATACTAAACCTAACCTGAACCTGAAACCCAACCATATCCATTACACTAACACTAATGCTAATTTTAGCCCTAAACCTAAATGTTAATCTAACCCATACCCTAACTCTGACTCTGACCCTAATAATACCCCTAGCTGTTAACCTGACTCTAACCCTCAACATAACCCGTAAAATAGACCTGGCAATAAACTTAAACCTAAAACAATCCTTAACCATAACCATCAAATTGATATTAGCCCTAGACCTAATCCTAGCCCTAACACTAGCACAAACCCTACCCCTAATCCTAGCCCTAAGCCTAGCCTTAAACCTAATCCTAACCTTAACTGGAGTCCTAACCCACGTTTTATCCCATGCCCTAGCCCAAAACATAACGATAACATCATAACTTACCCTAACCCTAACACTAACCCTAACCCTAAGCCTAGTTTTAACTCTAGGCCAAAACCTAACACTAACCCTAGGGCTAATCCTAGCCCTAAATTAGCCCTAATCCTAAACCTAATCGTATCCCTATCCCTAAGACTAACTCTAACTCTTGCCCTAGCCCTTTCCCTAGTTCAAAACCTATCCCTTACCATAACCCAATCCCTATCCCTATCCCTAGCCACAACCCTATCTCTAAACATCACCCTAGGCCTAAACCTGGTTGTAAACCCTAACCTAAGCCCAAACCTCAACCTAACACTATCCCTAAACCTATGCTAATTGGAAAACTAGCCCTAACTCTAGCCTAGCCCTAAAAGAAAACAGAGCCATAATCCTAAACTTAGCCCTTAACCTAAACCAAACACTAACATTACATGTACCCTAAACTTAGCCCTAAGTTGAGTCCTAACCCTATCTTTAGAAATAACCTTTACCATGATTTGGACACTAACAGTACCCCTAGCTCTAAACATTGCCCTAACACTAACCCTAGAACTAGCCCTAATCAGAAAACTAGTTATTTCATTAGCCATAGCCCTAATGTTAACACAATTCCTAGCCTAATCCGAGCCCTGACTCTAACCTAACCTTAAATGTACCTCTAAACCTATCCCTTACCCTAAGCCAAACCCTCTCCCAAATGCTACTCTCGTCCTAACAATAATCCTTAGCCTACCCCAAACCCTACCTCTATTACTATTCCTAAACCTATCCCTAATTCTAGCTTTAACCCTAATCCTAACCCTGACCCTTATTCTGACCCTAACACTAACCCTAGATCTGAACCTGACACTAACCCTAAACCAAACCCTAACACTACCCTTACCTGGTGAACCTATACTTAAACCTAACAATAACACTAGCACTAGACCAAACCTAATCATAAATAGAGTAATAAATCTAGCATTAGCTCTAAAAAAAGCTAGCACTAGACCTACCAATAACCCTTAACCTAAAGTAAAAAAAAAAAAAAAAAAAAAAAAAAAAATCTATAACTAGACCAAACACTAGTCCTAATTGTGGCCCTAACCATAAAACTAACACTAACTCAATAATGACCCTTAACCTAATAGATACCCTAGCTATAAACCTTATCCTAATCCAAAACCTAAGCCTAACACTAGACTTATCTATAACCCTGACCCTAACAGTAGCCATAAACATATCCCTAGCTCTTATATTACCTATAGCCCTATCATTAGCCCTAAATATCTCACAAAACCTAGCCCTATCCTAGCCCTAGATCTAGCCCTAATCATAACCCTAACCATAACCTAATACCTAACCCTAATTCTAACCCTCACCCTAGCCCTACTCCTAGCTCAATCTCTAATACTTAGTCTAAAAATAACCCTAAACCTATACCTAATCCTAGCCCTGACTCAAACCCTAACCATTGCCCTAGTCCTAAATAGTTCAAAGGCCTATACTTACCCTAAACATAAACCTAACATTAACACTAGGCCTAACCCTAAACCTAACCCTAATTTTAACCCTGACACTAACCCTTGGCCTAACCCTAACCCTAGTCCTAATTCTAACCTTAACCCTAGCCCTAACCTTAGCACTAATCCTATCCATTACCCTAAAGATAAGCCTAACTCAAATGCTAATCCTAGGCTTAACGCTAACACTATTGCTAACACTAACCCTATTCATTACTCTAAACCTAACATGAACCTTAAACTTAAGCCTATTGATTACCCTAACCTGAACCCTATCCCTATCCCTAATGATAATTCAAGCCTTAACCCTAAATCTTAACCTTAAACAAACTCTACTTGAACCCTGAACCTAATAATACACCTACCTTAAAACCTGACCCTTAACCTAAACCTAACCCTTACACTAGACCTAGCCATAACTTAATCCTAAAACTAACCATAACCATAAACCCAGACATGACATTAACCTCAGCCCTATTCCTAGCCCTAACCCTAACACAAACAGTAGTCTTCATCTTAGGACTATACCTAGCCTTAATCCTAACCCAAACCCTAACTCTAGCTCTGTATCTAATTTTAAATCTCGCCCTAGACCTGAACTTAAGTATAACCCCATTCTTTCCCCTAACCCTATCACTATCCCTTATCCTAACACTAACCATATCTCTAGCCCTAACCATAGGCCTAACCCTAACACTAAACTTAGCACTAATCCTAGCCCTAATTTAGCCCTAAACCTAATTCTACATCTAACCTTGGCCTAAGACTAACTCTAAGTCTTCCAAAGCCCTATTTCTAGTTCCAATCCTATCCATTACAATAAACCAAACACAAGCCCTAACCTTAGCCCTAACCCTAGCCCTACCTACACCCTACCCTTGATCTAACCATAACTCTACATTTGACACTAACCCTAAGCCTAATCCTCAACCTACCACTAGACCTACACTATTGCTAATCCTAAAACTAGCTGTAACCCTAGACTTATCCCTTAAACAAAACCGAGCCATTGTGCTAACCCTAAATGTTAAGCTAAACCAAACCCTAAGCCTAAGTCTAGCCATAACCTTCTAGCTCTAATTCATGTCCTAGTCCTAAAATTAACCCTGACAGTGACTTAGAATATAATATATATTCTAAAACTAACCTTTGTTCTAAATATCACACTAACCCTAAAGATAGTGTTAACACTAGATCTAGACCAAATACTAACTCTAATCATCACCTTAGTTCTTATATTAGCCATAGTCCTAAACCTATCCCTAAACCTAACAGAAAAAATTAGCCCTAATCTGAGCCCTAACCCTATATGTAAGCCTAAACCTAAACCTAATCTTAGCCATAACCTTAACCCTAAACCTAGCCCAAACCCTAGCTATAACTCTATCACTTATCCTTAGCCAAACCCTATTCATAATGCTAACCTTAGTCGTAACCCTAATCCATAGCCTAATGCAAACCCTAATCCTATTATTAGACCTAACTCTAGCCCTCATTCTAGCTCTAACCCTAACTCAAATCCTTACCCTAACACAAAACCTCAGTCTAAGTCTGACCCTCACCCTAAACCAAACCCTAAAACTAGCCCTGCCAGTAAACTTATACCTAAACCTAACCCTAACACTAGCCCTAGACCTAAGCCTAATCCTAAATATAGCCATAACTCTAGACCTAGACCTAAAAAAACCCCGAGCCCTAGTCTTAACATAATCCTTAACCTAAAGCAAACACCAATCCTATCACTAGACCTAAATCAAGTCCTAATTCTGGCTTTCACCTTAAACCTAATTCTAACCTGAACACTGACCCTAACAGTAACACAAAACCTAGATCTAAACCTGAACTTAACTCCAAACCTAAACCTAACACTGGACATAGCCATAACTCTAACCCTAAAACTTGCTCTAATCAGAACTTTAGATCTTATATTACACATAGCCTTAACCCTGGGCCTAAACTTAACACAAAACCTAGCCCTAATCTTAGGTCTAATCCTACCCTTAGCATAACCATAATCCTAAATGTAGCCCTAACCCTAACCCTCGCCTTACACATAACCCTAGCTCAAAGCCTAACCCTTAGCCTAAACATAACCGTAGCCCTATTCCTAAACATAAACCTAACCTTAGCCCTAATCCTAACATTAACCCTACTACTAACACTAGCTCTAACCCTAACATTACCCTAAACTTAACCGTAACCCTAATAATAAACCTAGCCCTAAATTTAACCCTATCCCTATCCATAATCATAAACCTAACCCTCGACCTAACCCTAAAACTAACCCTTGCCATAAACTTAACCCTAACCTTTACCATAAATCAAAACTATACCTATTCCTAAACCTAAATTTAACCATAACCTAAACTTAACCCTAAAACTAATCTTACATCTAATCCATTACATTACTCTAGAGCTAACCCTAACCCTAATGAAAACACTAGCACTAACCCCAACCCTAACCCTAAACACAACCATAACCCTAAACCAGACCTAACATGAAACCTAACACTTTCCCTACCCATAACCATAGCTTAAACCCTAACCCTTATCCTAACACTAACACTAGCCCTAGCCCTAACCATAACACTAACTCTAGCCCTAACCCTAACACTAAACCTAACCCTAATTTAGCCCTATTCCTAAACTTAACACTAACCCTAAAATTAAGACTAACAATAATTCTCACACAAGACCTTTTCCTACTTCCTACCCTGTACCTTACCATAACCCTAACCCAAGCCGTAACCATAGTCATAACCCTTGCACTATACGTAGCCCTAGCACTAACTCTAGATCAAAACCTATCTCTGAAACTAACCCTAACCCGATTCTTCAGCCAAATCCTAAAACTAGCTCTAACTCTAATGCTGATCCTAAAATTAGCCCTAACCGTAGACCTAGCCCTAAAACAAAACCAAGCCATATCCCTAACACTATCCCTTACCCTAGACAAAAACCTAACCCTACACCAGGCCTAACCCTAGGACTAATTTGAAACCTAGCCCTAACCCTAAATATAACCATGACCCTGACTCATATCCAAAGACTAAATCTAGCTTTAAACATCACCCTAATCTTAAACCAAACCCTAACACTACACCTAGACTTAAACCTAACCCTAAAACTAACCCTAATAATAACCCCAGTTTTTACAATAGCCATAACCATAACACTAGCCCTAACCCTAATACAAAACTAGCCCTAATCCAAGCCCTAATATGAGCTTCAACCCTAAACCTAACCCTAACCCTGGTCCAAAACCTAGCTCTAACCAAATCACTTTCCCTAAGCCAAACCCTCACCCTAATACTAACCATATTCTTAGCACTAATCCTTATCCTAAGTAAAACCCAAACTCTATAAACAGTCCTAACCCTAGTCTTCATTCTAGATCTAACCATAACCCAAACCCTAACCCTATCCCTTACCATTATTCTGACCCTAACATTAATCTTAGGTGTAAATCCAAACCTAATCCTAAACTGAACCCTAACAATAGCCCTACTGGTAACCTTATACCTAAACCTAACCCTAATACTAGCACTGGACCTAAACCTAATTCTAAATCTAGCCATAATTATATCTCTAGACCTAAAAATAAACTAGACCTAGCCATAACAAAAACCCTTAACCTAACTCAAACTCTAACCCTGGCTCTAGACCTAACCATAGTCCTAATTCTGGTTTAATTCGAATCATTACCCTACCCAAAAATTGTACCTGACACTAACACTAATCCTAGCTCTAAACTTCACCCCAACCCTAAAACTAACCCTACATCTACACCCAGCCCTAGCATTAACTATAAAATTAGTCCTAATAATTACACTAGTTCTTACATTAGCCATAGCCCTAACCTATCACAAAATCTAGCCCTAATCCAAGCCCTACCTTAGCTTTAACCCTAAAGATAACCCTAACAATAACCCTAGCCCTAACCATAACCCTAAGGCTAACCCTAGACCTAATCCTAACCATAACCCTAGCCCTAACCCTAGCTCTAACCTGATTCATTACCCTAAGATGACTATAATCATTATGCTAACCCACAGTGGAAACCTAATCCTAGTGCTAGCCTTAACCCTGTCCATTAACCTACACATAATCTGAACCCTAAACCTAACAGTGTCATTACCTGATAACTAAACATAAGACTAATTTGAGGCCTAAACCTAAACCTTAACCTAACCCAAACCCTAACCTTGACCCTGACTCTAATAATACTTATAGCTCTAAACCTGCCCCAACAAGAAACCCAATCTTTACAATAGACCTAGCCATATGTCTAACCCTAAAACTATTGCTAACCACACCCTAGGCCTGACATTAGTACTAGCTCTAATCCTAGCCTTAACTCTAATAAAAAACTTAGCCCACATGTTATCCATGAACCTCACCTTAATCATAACCCTAACCCTAACCTTAATCCTAACTCTCACCCTAGTCCTAAAACTAGCTATATTCCTACACCTTACCCTAAACCTAACACTAACCATAGACCTAACACTAAGCCTAACACTGACACTAACCCTAGCCCTAATCCAAGCCCTAATTTAGCTCTATATTTAGCCCTATCCCTAACCCTAGCCCTAGCAATAAGACTAACTCTCTCACACTAGCTCTATACTTAGTTTTAACCCTATCCCTTACCATCACCATACACTTAACCTTAAAAGTAGCCCTACATTAGCCCTATACTTAGCCCTATCTCAAAACCTAGATCTAAATCTAACTCTAAATTTAACCCTAACCCTAAGACTAAATCTAGCCATAACTCTACTCTAATCCTAAACCTTAACCTAACCCTAAATCTCACACTTACACTCGCCCTCACCCTAAGACTAATCTTAAACTAGCCCTAACCCTACCCCTAGCCCTACAACAAAACCGAGTGTTAGCATTAACCTTATCCCTTAACCTAAACCATACTCTAACCCTACACCTAGCCCTAACCCTATCACTAATTATAGTCTAACCCTAACCTGAAAATTAATCCTGACCCTGACTCTGACCCTAACACTAACCCTGGCTCTAAACATCATCATCACCTAACCTTATTGCTAGACCTAGATCTAACTCTAACCTTATAACTAGCTGTAATCATAAACATACTTTATACATTAGCAGTAGCCTTAACCCTAGCCATAAACTAACCAAAAACATTGCCTTAATCCTAGTCCTAAACCTAGCTTTAGCCCTTAACTTAAACTTAACACAAACCCAAAAACTAGCCCTAATCATATACATAACCCTAGCAGTAACCTTAGGGTAACTCTATGCATTAACCTAACGATAACCTTAACCCTTCTGATAACCGTAGGCCTAATCCTAACCCTATATATTACAATAAACCACACCTAAACCCTAAACTTAACACTGTCATTACCCTAACCCTAAATCTAACACTAATTCGAGCCCTGCACCTAAACAGTAACTTAACCCAAACGCTAAACTTCACCCTGATTCTAAAAACGACCCTAGATCTAAACCTGACCCTAACCAAAAATTTAACCATTACACTGGACCAAGCCATAAACCTAACACTAAATCTATCCCTAACTGTAACTCTAGACCTGACATTAGCCATAGCCCTAATAGTATCCCTAACCCTAAAACAAATCCTAGTCCTCATCATAGCCCTAAACATAGCCTTAATCATAACCCTAACCCTAACCCTAGTTCTAATCATAATACTAACCTTCGTCCTTGCTCTAAACCTAGCTATATCCACATCCTTAGCGTAAACTAAACCCTAACTTTAACCTTAACCCTAATCGTAAGCATTGCCTTATTCTTAGCCATAGCACTAACCCTAAATCAAAACCTAACTTTAAATATAACCTTAACTCGATTCCTAAGCCTAATCCTAAATCTAGCCCTTACCCTAGCCGTAACATAACCCTATCTGTAATTTAGCCATATCCCTAAACCTAACCCTAACCCTAGCCCTAAGACTAACTCTAATTCTCACAGTAGCCCTATCACTCGTTCTAACCCTGACCCTTACCATAACCCTCACCCTAGCCCTAACCCTAGTGTTAACCCTTCCGCTATTTTTATTCCTAGCACTAACCTTAGGCAAAACGTAACTCTAAATCTAGACCTAACCCGAAGCCTAAGCCTAACCCTAACATTAACCCAAACAATAACACTACTCCTAAAATGAGCCCTAACCCTAGCCCTAGCCCTAAAACAAAACTGAGCCATAGCTCTAATCCTAACCATTAACTTAAACCAAAACCTAACCTTACACCAAGACCTAACCCTAGCCCTAATTTGATTTGGAAGCTGAAACCTAAAACCAACCCTGAACCTGAAACTGACCCTAATACTTCTAGCTCTAAACATCACCCTAACCCTAAACCTAATCCTAACATTAAACCTAGCACTAAAACCCTAAAACTAGCACTAATAGTAAACCTAGTACTTACATTAGCTGTAACCCTAACCTTAGCCCTAACAACACAAAACCTAGTCATAATCAGAGCCCTAACACTAGCTTTAAACCTAACATAGCCCTAACACTAGCCCTAATTTTAACCATAATTCTAGCCTTAAACTGATCTCTAACTCTATCCATTACCATAAACATAACCCTAACCATAATGATAACCCTAGGCATAAACTTAACCCTATCCTGAATCCTAACCCTTCCATTACACTAAACCTAACCTGAATCCTAAACTTAACCCTATCATTACCCTAACTCTAATCCTAAAACTAATTCAAGCCCAAACGTGAAACCATAACCTATGCCAAACCCAAACCCAGACCTTAACCCTAATAATACCCCTAGCTCTAAACTTTACCATAACCCAACAACTAACCCTTAGCCTAGACGTAGCCATAAACCTAATCTTAAAACTATATTTTACCATAATTCTGAACCTGAAAATAGCCCTAGACTTAATCCTAGCCCAAACCCTAAAAACACACCTAGCCCTCATCCTAGCCCTAAACCTAGCCTTAATCATAACTCTAACTCTAGCCCTACACCTAACCCTCACCCTACCTCTAAACCTAGCTGTAATGTCATCTCTTACCCTAAATTTAAACCTAACCATAACCCTAACCATAGGCTTAAGCTAAACAAAAAAACCTATCCCTAATTCTAGCCCCAATTTAGCTCTATCTCTAACCCTATCCTATCCCTAGCCCTAAGACTAACTCTAACTCTTGCCTTAGCCTTATCCCTACCTAGTTCTATCCCTATCCACTACCGTAAACCTAACACTAGCCCTAACACTTTCCCTAAAGTTAGTCCCAGCCCTAACCCTAACTCTAAACCTAACCTTAAACTTAAGACTGAGCCTAACACTAACACTAGTGCTAACCCTAATGATAATCAAAAAAGTAGCCCTAACCCTAATCCTAGCAGTGAACAAAAACTGAATGATAGCCCTAACCCTAAACCTTAACTTAAACCAAAGACTAACACTACACATAGACCTAAACCTAGGCATACTTCGAGTCCTAAGCCACACCTTAAATCTAATCCTGACACTGACTCATATTCTAGCAATCACCCTAGCTCTAAACACTGCCCTAACTCAAACTGAACACTAACATTAACAATAGCCCAAATTTGAGTCTTAACCTTAACCCTAAAACTAACCTTTACCCTACCTCCTATCCTAACAAGAACAGTAGCTATAAATATTACCCTAACCTTACACCTAACCCTAGCACTCAACCTACCCCTAACCTGAACCCTAAAAGTGACCCTAATGGTAACCCTATTTCTTACATTAGCCATTGCCCTAATCCTAGCCCTAACCCTAACAAAAAACTAGTCCTAAACTGAGCCCTAAACCTAGATTTAATGCTAACTCTAACCCTAACCATAGCCCTAACACTAGATCTAAATCAATCCCTTACCCTAAGCACAAACCTAAACCTAAGAGTAACCCTAGACTAACAAAAACCTTAACCCTATTAAAAGTCCTAACCCTAGCCTCATTTTAGCTCTAACACTATCCCAAACCCTAACCCTAACCCTGACCCTATTCTGACCTTAACACTAAACCTAGGTCTAACCCTAAACCAAACCCTAACCCCAAATTTACAATAATCATATTACTAGAACTAACTCTGAACCTAACACTCAGCCTAGCCCTAATCATAGCTCAGAACCTAACTCTTACACTAAACAAAACCCTAAACCTAATCCTAGTTCTAATCCTCACCTTAACACTAACACAAAGCCTAATCCTAACCAAAACCCTAGCCCTAACCTTAACTCTAACTGTATCCATTACCATAAACATAACCCTCACCATAATGCTAACTCTAGGCTTAACCCTAAACCTGTCACTTTACCCAAACCTATCAATTACTCTAAACCTACCCTGAACCATAAACCTAACCCAATCATTACACTAACCCTAACCCTAATGCTGATTCAAGCCCTAATCTCACCTCAAACCTAAACCAAACCCTAATACTGACCCATGACCCTAATAATTCCCCTAGCTCTAAACCTGACTCTTACCCTAACACTTACATTAGACCTAGCCATAAACCTAACCCTAAAACTATTTCTAATCTTAACTCTAGACCTGATATTAACCCTAGCCTTAATCATAGCCCTAACCCTAACACAAACCCTAGCCCTTATCCTAGCCCTAAACCTAGCCTTAATTTTATCCCTAACCCAAAACCTAGGCCTAACCCTAACACTAACTCTAGCCCTAATCTCAGCACAAATTTAGCCATATCCCTCACCCTAACCCTAACTCCAGCCCAAAGACTAACTCTAAATCTCATCCTAACCCTAACCATAGTTCTAACTCTATCCCTTATTAGAAACCTAATCCTAGCCCTAACCCTTGGTGTAGCCTTAGCCCTATTCATAGCCCTTGCCATAACCCTAGATCTAAACCTAACTCTAAATCTAACACTAACCCTAATCCTAAACCTAAACCTAACACTAGCCCTAACACTAATGCTCATTCTAAAACAAGCTCTAAGCCTAGCTCTAGCCCTAAATCAAAACTGAGTAAAAGCCATAACCCTAACCCTTAACCTAAACCAAAGCCTAAGCTTACACCTAGTCCTAACCATATCCCTAATTCTAGTCCTAACCTTAACCCGAAAACTATCCCTACCCTGACTCTGACCCTAACACTAACAGTGGCTCTAAACATCATCATCACCATAAACCTCAACCTAAAACAACACCTAGCCTTAACCCTAACCCTATAACTAGTGCTAATCATAACCCTACTTCATAAATTAGCCATAGCCTTAACCTTAGCCCTAACCTAACCAAAACCTATCCTTAATCTGAGTCCTAAACCTAGCTTTAACCCTAAACTTAAACCTAACCCTAACCCATAACTAGCCCTAATCCTATATATAACCCTAGCCCTAACCTTAGTTCTAAACCTATATATTACTTTAAAAATAACCCTAACCCTTAAGCTAACTCTAGGCTTAACCCTAATCTATCCATTACACTAAACCAAACCTAACTCCAAAACTAACCCGGTCATTAACCTAAACCTAAATCTAAACCCTAACCTAACCCAAACCCTAACTCTGACCCTGACCCTAAAAATAACCCTAGATATAAACCTGAATCTTACCCTAAACCTAATCCTTACACTGAACCAAGCCATGTACCTAACATTAAGTCTAGCCCTAACTATAACCCTAGACCTGACATTAGCCCTAGTTCTAATACTATCCCTAACCCTAACACAAACCCTAAACCTCATCCTAGCATACACCAAGCCTTAATCATAACCCTAAGCCTAACTCTAGCCCTAAACCTAATACTAACCCTTGCCCTAGCCCTAAAACTAGCTAAAACCACATCCTTTACCGTAAACATAACCCTAACTCTTACCCTAACCCTTGTTATCACAATTGCCATATCCTTAGCCAGAGCTTTAACACTAGATCAAAACCTAACTTTAAATCTAAACCTAACTTGATGCCTAAGCCTAAAACTAGCCCTGACCCTGATGCTAATTCAAAAACTTGCCCTAACCCTAGCCCTAACACTAACCCTAGCTGAATTTAGAACTATCCCTAACCCTAATCCTAAACATAGCCCTAAGAATAACTCTCTCACACTGGTCCTATCACATTTTCTAATCCTATCCCTTCCCATAAAACTAACCCTATCCCAAAACCTAGTCCTAAACCTTGTCCTATCCCTATCCCTAGCACTGATGAAATCCTAACTCTAAATGTCACCCTAAACTGAAGCCTAAGCTTAATTCTAAGACTAGCCCTAACCCTAACACTAATCTTAAAAAGTGCACTAACCCTAACCCTAGCCCTAAAAACAAACCAAGCCAAAGCTGTAACCCTAACCCTTAATTAAAACAAGCCCTAAACCTACACCTTGCACTAACCCCAGCCCTAATTTGAGTTTTAAGCCAAACCCTAAAACTATCCATGACCCTTACTCTGACCATAACACTAACCTGAGATCTAAACATCACCCTAAACCTAATCCGAAATCTTACACTGAACCTAGCATTAAAACACTAAAATTGGCCATAATTATAACCTGAGTACTTACATCAGCAGTAACACTAACCCTAGCACTAACTTATCCCAAAACCTACCCTAATCATAACCATAACACTTGCCCTAAACTGATGTCTAACTCTATCCATTACCATAACCATAACCCTAATCCTAATGCTAATTTGAGCCCTAACTTTAAACCTTAACCTATCCCAAACCCTAACACAGAACTTGACCCTAATAATACCCCTAGCTCTAAAACTGACGCTAACCCTAAACCTAACCTTTACACTACACGTACTTATAATCCTAACTCTAAAACTACCTTTAACCATAATTCTGGACCTTAAATTAGCCCTAGCACTAATCCTAGCCCTAACCCCCCAAAAAAGAGCAAAACACAAACAAACAAACAAACAAAAAATAAAAAAAAACAACTACCCTCATCCTAGTCCTAAACCTGGCCTTAATCATAACCCTAACTCTAACCACAGCCCTAACCTTAATTCTAACCATCACCCTACTGCAAAAACTAGCTATAAAGCCATCCCTTACCACAAACTTTGCCTTAACTATAAACCTTAATACTAAACTCCAAATCTAAACTCTAACCCTAACCCTAACCCTAGGCTTAAGGTAAACACTAAACCTAGGCCTAATCCTAGCCCTAATTTAGCCCTATCTCTAAACCTAACCCTAATCCTAGCTCTAAGACTAACTCTCGCCCTATGCCTATCCCTAGTTCTAACCCTATCCCTTACCATAACCCTAAACCTAGCCATAACCCGTGCACTATCCTTAGTTCTAGCCGTAACTCTAGATATAACCCTAATTCCATATTTAACCCTAAACCTAAGCCTAAGCCTAACCTTAACACTAACCCTAACCCTAACACTAGGACTAAAACAAAACCGAGCATTAGCCGTAATCCTAAACCTTAACTTAAACAAAAACCTAACACTACAACTAGACCTAACCCTAGCCCTAATTCGAGTCCTAACCCTAACCTTAAAACCAACCTTTACACTCACTCATATCCTAAAACACACCCTAGCTCTAAACACCACTCTCACCTTAAACTGAACCCTAACAGTAAACCTATTCCTAATTCGAGTCCTAACTCTAACCCTAAAACTAAGCCTGACCCTGACTCCTATCCTAACAGAAACCCTAGCTGTAAATATCACCCTAAACTTAAACCTAACCTTAACACTAAACTTAACCCATACCCTAATACTAAAACTAAACCTAATGGTAACCTTAATTCTTACATTAGCCATTTCCCTAACCATAGCACTAAACTTAACACAAAACCTAGGCCTAATCCGAACCCTAAACCTAGATTTACCCCTAAGTCTAACCATAACCATATCCATAACCATAGCTCAAAACCAATTCATTACCCTAAGCAAAACCCTAAACCTAAGGGTAACTCTAGACGTCTCCCTAATCTTTATGTTAACCCTATTAATAATAACCCTACTAATAGCCCTTACCCTTGCCCTCATTCTAGATCTAACATTCAAAACCCTAACACTAACCCTAATGCTTTTACTGACCCTACCATTAATCCTAGGTCAAATCCTAATCCTAACCTGAACCGAAAACCTACTGTGATCTTATCCCTAGACCTAATCCTGAACCAAACTCTCAGCCCAGCCCTAACCATAGCTCAGAACTTAACCCTTACACTAAACAAAACCTTAACCTAACTTTTGTTCTAACCATCACCCTAACCCTAAATCAAGACCTAATCCTAACCATAACCCTAGCCCTAATCTGAAGTCTAACTGTATCATTACCCTAAACATAACCCTTACCTTAATGCTAACCTTAGGCCTAACCCTAAACATATCACTATCCCCAAACTTATCAATAACCCTAAACCTACCCTGAATCCTAGACCCTAACCCTAACTCTAATGCTAATTTGAGCCCTAAATCTAAACTCAAACCTGAACCAAAACCTAACACTGACACTTACCCTAAAGTTCCCCTAGCTCTAAACCTCACTCTTATGTTATACCTAACCCTTACACTAGACCTAGCCATAAAACTAACCCTAAAATTATCGCTAAGCATAATCCTAGGCCTGATATTAGCCCTAGCCATGACACTAGCCCTAACCCTAACACAAACCCTAGCCAGTATTCTAGCCCTATAATTATAATATATCCTTAATTATAACCCTAAACATAACCCTAGGCCTAACTCTAACAGTAAACCTAGCCCTAACCTTAGACCTAATTTAGCCCTTTTCCTAACCTTAACCATAACCCTAGCCTAAAGACTAACTCTAACTCTCACCTTAGTCCTAATCCTAGTTCTAACCCTATACTTTACTGGAACCCTAATCCTAGCCCAAACCATACGTCTAAAATAGCCCTATTCATAGCACTAGAAGCAACCCTATATCTAATCCTAACTCTAAAGCTTACCCTAAACCTTAGCCTAAACCTAAACCTAACACTAGCCCTAAACCTAAGGCTAATCCTAAAACTAACCCTAACCCTTAATATAAACTAAGCCCTAACCCTACACTTAGCCATACCTTTAGCCCTAATTGGAGTTTTAAGCCAAACCCTTGAACTAACCCTGACCCTGACTCATACCTTAACACTAACTCTAGCTCTAAATTTCACCCTAACCCTATACCTAAACATAACAATAGACCTAGCCCTAACCTTAACCTAAAAGTAGCCCTAATTGCAAGCCTGTTACTAACATTAGCCGTAACCCAAAACCTAGCCTTAACTTAACACAAAACTTATCCTTATTCAGTGCCTTATCCCTAGATTTACCCCTAACCCTAACCCTAAGCCTAACCCTATCAGTTATCATAACAATATCCCTAGACATACACCTATCTTTAACCCTATCCATTACCCTAATCATAACCCTAACCCTAATGCTAAACCTGGGCCTAAACCTAACCATATACCTAATCCTAACCCTATCCATTTCACTTAACCTAACCTTAAACCTAAAGCTAAACCTAACACTATCTTTACCCTAATCCTAAATCTAATGCTAACTCAAGCCCTAACATTAAACATTAACCTATCCAAAACTCTAATGTGACCCTGACCCTAATAGTACACTTAGCTGTAAACATGACTATAACCCTAAACCTAACCCTTACACTAGACGTAGCCATAAACCTAAACCTAAAATTATTTTTAACTGTAATAGTAGACCTGAAATTAGCCCTAGCCATAATCCTAGCCCTGAATGTAGGCTTAATCCTAACCCAAACCATACTCGAGCCCTAACCCTAATTCTATTCCTCATCCTGGACCTAAACCTACCTATAACCTCATCCTGTACCCCAAAACTAACCATAACCCTAAACCTAACCCTAACTCTCACCCTAAATCTAGGCCTGAAACAAAGCCTAGTGCTAGTCCTAGCCTTTATTTAATCCTATCCTAACCCTAAACCTAGCCATAAGACTAACTTTTGCCCTAGCCATAGCCCTATTTCTATCCTTAGCTTTATTTCTAACCCTAGATCTAAGCTTAAGTCTAAATCTAAAACTAACTTTAAATTTAACTGTAAAAATAAACCTAAACCAAACCCTAACACTATCCCTAACCATAACGCTAATCCAAGAACTTGCCCTATCCCTACCACTAGCCATAAATCAAAACCAAGCTATAGCCCTAATCCTAACCCTTAAACTAAATCAAACCCTAACCCTACAATGAACCCTAAAACTAACTCTAAAACTAACCCTGACCCTGATGCTCACCCTAACATTAATCCTAGCTCTAAACATCAAACTAACCTTAAATTAACTCTAACACTATATCTAGCCTTAATTTAACCCTAAAACTAACCTTAATCATAACCCTAGTTCATATGTTAGTCATTGTCCTAACCGTAGCCCTAACCCTAACACAAATTCTACCCCTAAACTGAGCCCTAACCCTAATATTAGCCCTAACCATAACCCTATCATTAGCCCTAACCCTAACTCGAAACAAATTCCTTACACTAAAACAAACCTTAACCCAAATGCTTACCCTAGTCCTAATCCTAATCCTTAGCCTAACTTAAAATCTCACCATAATACTAGTCTTAACCCTAGCCCTCATTCTACCTCTAAACCTAACCCTGAGCCTCATCTGACTCTAAGAGTAACCCTAGGTCTAAACTTGAACCTAACCCTAAACCAAAAAAATTAACACTAGCCCTAATGGTAAACCTATACCTATAGCTAAGCCTAACATTAGACTTAGACCACAAGCTAATCCTAAATATAGCTATAACTCTAGCCCTAGACCTAAACAAAAAACTAGCACTAGCCCTAACAATAAACCTTAAATTAAACTGAACACTTACCCTACCCCTATACCAAAACCTAGTTCTAATCTGCCTCTAAACTTAACCCTAACCCTATCCCCCAAACAGACCCTGATTCTAAAACTGAACCTAGCTTTAAACCTGACACTAACCCAAAACCTAGACCTAACACTAGATCTAGCCATAACCATAACTCTAAAACTACCCCTAACATAATCCTAGATATTACATTGCCCATAGTCCTAACACTAGCCCTAAACCTAACACAAAACCTAGACCTTATCCTAGGCCTCAATTTAGCTCTAATTCTCACCCTCAGCCTAACCCTAGCCCTAAACCTAGCCCTAACCTAAGACTCGCCTTAGACCTAACCCTACCTCAGAGCCTAACCTTTACACTAAACATAACCTTAGCTCTATCCTAAATCCTTACCCTAACCCTAGCCCTAATCCTAACATTAAACCTAGCCTGAACTTTAGCTCTAACCATATCCATTACCCTAACCCTAACCCTAATTAAAACCCTATCCCTAACACTAAACCTAACTCCAACCATAAATGTAAACCTAGACCTAAACCTAAACCTAAATTTTGCCCTAGCCCTAACCCTAGCGCAAACACTAACCCTTAACATAACCTACCCATAACCCCAGCCCTAAACATAACACTTACCGTAACCCTAAACCTTACCCTAAATCACACTCTATCACTATCCCTAAACATAGACCTAATCTTAGAC
Organism: Marmota flaviventris; assembly: GCF_047511675.1. NCBI lineage: Eukaryota > Metazoa > Chordata > Mammalia > Rodentia > Sciuridae > Marmota > Marmota flaviventris. Next base: position 14,528,631 of record NC_092510.1, read on the forward strand.
TTAATCAAAACCATAAGCTAGCCTTAACCCTAGCTCTAAACCTATCCATTACACTAAACATAACCCTAATCCTAATGCTAACCCTAACCCGATTGCTAAACCTAAACCATCCATTACCCTAAACCTGAACTGAAACCTAAACTAAACCTTATCCATTACCCTAACTCTAAATCTAAAACTAATGCTAATTTGAGCCCTAACCATAAACGTTTAGCTAAACCAATTGCTAACCCTGACCCTGATCCTGACCCTAATAATAACCCTAGCCCTAAACCTGACATTTAACCTAAACCTAACTATTACAATAGACCTAGTCATAACCTAACCTGAAAACTATCCTTAACATTAACCCTAGACCTGATATTAGCCCTAGACCTGGACCTAGCCATAACCCTAACAGAAACTCTAGCCCTTAACCTAGCCCTAAACCTAACCTTAATCCTAAACTGAACTATAACAATAGGCCTAATCTGAATTCTAACACTCACCCTAGCCCTAAATCTAGCTTTAATCCACCCATTCCCCTAAACTTAACCTTAACACCAATGCTAACCCTAACTCTTGCCCAACCCCTTGGTCTAAACCCAACACTAACCCTAGCCTTAATAATAGTGCTAATTTAGCAATAACCCTAACACTAACCCTAGCCTTAATCCTAGCCCTAATTTATCCCTAACCCTAACCCTAACTCTAGCCCTAACCCTAGCCCTAATTTAGCCCTAACCATAATCCTAATCCTAAAATTACTACTATGACTAACTCGAATTTTCACCCTAGCCATATCCCTAGTTCTAAGCATATTCCTTACCGTAACCATAGCCCTCACCCTAACCCTAGCTCTAGACCTAGCCCTAACCCTAGATCTAACCCTAACTCTAAATCTAACCCTAACTCTAAGCCTAAAATTTATCCTAACACTAGCCTTAACCCTGATGCGGATCCATAATCTAGCCGAAACTGTAGCCCTAGATCTAAAACAAAACCAACCTATATCCCTAAACTTTAACCTAAACCAAACTCTATCCGTACAACTAGCACTAAATTTAGACCTAATTTGAGTTCTAACCCTAATCGTATAACTAACCGTGACTCTAACACTGACCCCAACAATAATCTTGTTCTAAACATCAACCTAACCCTAAACCTAACCACAACACTAGATCTAGCCCTAACCTAACCCTAAAAAGAGCACTAATTGTAACACTAGTTCATACATTAGCCACAGCTTTAACCCTAGGCCTAACCAAACCCCAAACCAAGCCCTAGTCCGAGCCTTAACCCTAGATTAAACCCTAATCCTAAACCTAACCCTAACCCAGAACATAGCCCTAAACCTTACCCTAACACTAGCCAGAATTCTAACCATAACCCTAGCCATATCTCTAGCTCTAACCCTATCCATTACCCTAACAATAACCATAACGCTAATAGAAACCTTAAGCCTAACCCTCAACTTATCCCTAACCCTAACCTCTTTCATTAACCTAAACCTAACCTGAACCCTAAACCTAACCCTATCATTACCCTAACCCTAACTCTAAGGTTGATTTGTGCCCTGACCCTAAACCTTAACCTAAACCAAACTCTAACTCTGACCCTTCCCATGATAATATACCTAGCTCTAACCCTGACTCTACCCCTAAACCTAGGTGTTATACTACACTTAGCCATAAAGCTAACCAAAAAACTATCCATAACCATTACCTTAGGCCTGACATTTGCCCTAGCCATAATTCTAGCCCTAACATTAACACAAACCAAACCCATAACTCTAAACATAACCCTAGCCCTAATCCTATCCATAATTCTGGCCCTAAATTTAGCTCTAACCCTATCAATTACCCTTAACATAACTCTAAATATAATGCTAACCCTAGGCCTTAATCAAAATGTATCCCTCACTGTAATCGTAATCATTATGCTAAATCAAACCTGAACCCTAAACCAAACCCTATCATTACCCTAACCCAATCCCTAATGCTATTTCAAGCCTTAACCTTAAACCCTACCTAAACAAAACCCTAAACCTGACCCTGACCCTAATAATACCCAGAGCTCTAAATTTGACCCTTACCCTAAACCTAACACTTACACTAAACATAGCCATAAACCTAACCTTAAAACTATCCCTAACTGTAACCCTAGACCTGACATTTGCCCTAACACTAATCCTAGCCCTAACCCTAAAAGAACCCTAGCCCTAATCCTAGCCCTAAACCTAGCCTTAAACATAACTCTAATGAAACCATAGCCCTAACCCTAATTCTAACATTCACCCTAGCCTTATCCCTAGCTCTAACTCCATCGCTTACACTAAACCTAAACCTAAGCCTAAAACTAACCCTAGGCCTAAACATAACCATAAACCTAGCCCTATTCCTAGACATAATTAAGCCCTATACTGAACCAAACACTAAGGTTAGCTGTAAGACTAACTCTCACTCTCACCATATCACTATTCCTAATTCTAACCCTATGCCTTACCATAAGCCTAAACCTAGTCATAAACCAAGACATAAAAATAGCCCTATCCTTAGCAGAACTAACTCTAGATTTAATCCTAAATCTAAATTTAATTTTAACCCTAAGCCTAAAACTAAACCTAACTCTAGCACTAAACCTAATGCTAAGCCTTAAACTAGCCCTAACCATAGCCCTAGCCCTAAAACAAAACAGCCATGGCCCTAATTTTAAAACATAACCTAAACCAAAACCTAACCCTTCACCTAGACCTAACCTAGCCCTTATTCAAGTCAAAATTTTAACCCTAAAAACTACCCCTGACATCATTCTAATGTTATACCTAACCCTACCACTAGACCTAGTTCTAACCCTAATCCTATATCTAGCCGGAAATCGTAACCATAGTCCGTACATTAGCCATAACTCTAAAACTAACCCTAACGGTAACCAAAACCTATCCTTAATGCCAGACATAACCCTAGCTTTTACCCTAAACCTAAATCTAACACTAGTCATAACACTAACCTAAAAAATAGCCTAACCCTAGCTCTAATCCTATCCCTTATCTTAAGCTAAGCCTAACCCTAAAACTAACCCAAGGCCTAACCCTAATCCTTAGCCTAACCCAAACTCTTACCCTATTACTAGGCCTAACCCTAGCCCTGATTCTAATTCTAACCCTAACCCAAATCCAAACCCTAACTCTGACACTTATTCTGACCCTAACACTAACTGTAGGTCTAAACCTGACCCTAACCTGAAACCGAACCCTAACACTAGCCCTACCAGTAATTCTATACTTAAACCTAAACCTAACACTAGCCCGAGACTTAAACCTAATCCTAAACCTAGCCATATCTCTGGCCCTAGACCTGAACAACAACCTAGCATTAGCCCTAACAATAACACTTAACCTAACCCAAACAATAACCCTACCACTAGACCTAACCCTAGTCCTAATTCTGGCACTAAACCCAACACTAACTCTATCCTGAACACTGGCTCTGACCCTAGCATAATCCTAGGTCCAAAGCTCACCCTAACCCAAACTCTAATCCTAAAACTGGACCTAGCCATAACCTTAACCCTAAAATTAGCCCTAATCATAACCCTAACTCTTACATAATCCATGGCCCTAATCCTAGGCCTAAACTAACACAAAACCTAGCCCTAATCCTAGGCCTGTACATAGCCCTATGTGAAACACTAAACATAACCCTAGACCCAACCCAAACCCTAAGCTTCACTTTAGACCAAACCCTAGCTCAAAGTCTAACCTTTACCCTTAACATAACCCTAGCCTTATCACAAAACCTAACCTTACACTAGCACTAATCCTTACCTTAAACATAGCCCTAACCATAGCTCTAATTATATCCACTACCCTAACCCTAGCCCTAATCCTAACCATAACCCTATCCTTAAGTGTAGCTTTAATTGTATCCATTACCCTAACCATAATCCTAACCCTAATGCTAACCCTAGGCTTAAACATAACCCTATTCCATTCCCTAAACCTATCAATTGCCCTAAAACTAACCTGAACCCTAATCATAAGCCTATTCATTACCCTTACCCTAACTCTAACACTAATGCTAATTTGAGCCCTAAAGTTAAACCTTACCCTAAACAAAACCTTAAGCCGTACACTGACCCTAATAATACACATAGCTGTAAATTTGACCCTTATCCTAAATCTAACTCTTACACTAAAACTAACCACAAATATTACCCTAAACCTATCCCTAATCATATCCCTAGACCTGACATTAGCCCTATCCCTAATCCTAGCCCTAACCCTAACACAAACACTAGCTCTCATCCTAACCCAAATCCTAGCCATAATCATAATCAACCCAATTTCTAACACTTTCCCTAGCCCTAAAACTAGTTATAAACCCAACACTTACCCCAAACATGACCCAAACTCTAACCCTAAAACTAACCGTAGCCCTAATACTAAAACTAACCCTAAACCTAGCTTTAAGAGTAACTATAATTCTCGCCCAAGCCCTAGCCCTAATTCTAACCCTATCACTTACCGTAACCTTATTCATAGCCATAGCCTAGAATAGACTTAACCCTAACCTTACACCTTGCCCTAACCCTAGATCTAAACCTAACTATAAATCTAACCATAATTCTACACCTAACTGTTGAGAGCCACAGCCGAAGGGGCCCCAGCAAACTTCCAGCTACCAGCTGATGATTGGCTCACAGCGGTCCCAGCAAACTTCCAGCTGCCAACTGATGATTGGCTCACAGCAGCCCCAGCAAACTTCTAGCTGCCAGCTGATTGGCTCCTCTGCAGTGATGCTCCCTTGGTCTGTTTCCCTGCCCTTTTAGACCACAGAGCTGCTCATTGGGGGACATTTTTTGGCTCTGCCCACGTGACCCAGCCAATCGACCTCAAGAGCAGGAGGAGTGGGGGGTTTGAGAGACTTGTGGGAAGGCGGTGGTGGCAGTTGGGCTCTGAGGGAATTCCTGAAGAGCTCATGTGGTGTGGCATGTGTGTTCTAAAAATAAAGTTCTTTTCAGCTTGATAAGTGGCTCATGAATTGTGCCCAGCCAGACTGCGGCATTTGGTGGCCTGCAGGAGGAATGACTGAGGGCAAATGATAGGTAAACTGCTCGCCCCTGAGGGCAGGGCGAGAGGATGGGTAGCCATTTTAAGATTCTTCTTTCGTTTTGTTTCACTTTTGTTTTAAGTTGCCTGTCCATGTAGATGTGTAAGATGGGAGAAAAACTGCTCACATCTGAGGAACAGAGAGGGAGAAAGGACGGATGAACATTTCAGGAGGATAGAAAGGCTATTATAATGATTTTTTGTTGTTCCATTTTTGTTTCATTCTGTTTCGGTTTTGTTTGGTGTTATCTTGTTGGGTTGTATTATAGTTATAGTAGAAATATGGGATCAGAAATTAGTAAGAAACAAACCAAAAGATTTTTAAGTAAATTGTTAGAAGAAGGAGGCATCCCATTAAAATCAAGAGCAGTCAGGGCATACGTTGATACAATATAAAAATGTAGCCCATGGCTTTTTAAGGAGGAGTTGTTAAATACATCACAATGGAACTATCATGGTGAAGATTTAAGGTAAAAGGAAAAGAAAAACCCAGGAACTCTGCCAGTTGGCACATTGCCATTGTGGGTGTTGGTATCTTGGTTACTTAGTCCAAAGCCTTCAGTTCAAACAATGATACAGAAAGGAGAAGACATATTGATTCAAGTAAAAGAGAAAGTCTCTCAAGTTAGTCAGACAGAGGAAAAAATTCAAGTAAAAGAGAAGGTCTCTCAAGCTAATCAGACAGAGGAAGAAAGTTTAGAGCAGAAAAAGCCATCAGGGGAAAAGTTACAACAGGAGACTGCTACTAACGCATTTCTACACCAGAGGGCATAAGTGTCCAACCAACAGCACCACCTTCATATGCTGGGAGGCACACAACCCCAGTAGTTGATAGATGGGATCCTGAGACAGGATCTCAAATATTAACAAGCCCTGTATGTGAGCAGGCAAGAGGGCAGCAAATTCACCATGCTTTAGATTTCAAAACAGAGAAGCAGCTAAAAGAGGCTGTAACAACCTATGGTCCTCAAGCATCCTTCACTGTAATCATGGTCGAATCCATTACCAACTTGAACATGACACCAGCAGATTGGGCTAGTATGTGTAAAGCTGTCTAAATGGAGGAAAATACCTATTATGGAAGGTTACCAATGAGGAATTTTGCAAGGAGATGGCTAGGCGAAATGCAGCAGCTGGTTATCCTCAGAGAAATCTAGATATGTTTTTAGGAAAGGGACCTTATGAGGATCAGCAGCAACAAATTTCATATGATCCTGCTATATACGCACAGATTGCTGCAGATGTAGTTAGGGCATAGAAGACTTTATAAGAACATGGAGGTTTACAAGGTCAATTATCTAAGGTAATACAAGGAGATAATGAAACTTATGATGAATTTGTAGATAGGCTTATTCAAACAGCTACCTGAGTTTTTGGGAATACAGAACAAGAAATGCCATTAATAAAACAACTGGCTCATGAGCAAGCAAATTGTTTTTGCAGAGAGGTCATTAGACCATGGAAACATGAAGATTTAAAGACATATAGGAAATTATGCAGAGACATAAATGAACAAGGACAAGTCTTGGCAGCTGCAGTACAATAGGTTTTAGATGCCAGGCCAAAAACATGCTACAATTGTAAACAAACAGGATATTTTAAGAGGAATTGCCCCATAGGAGGAGGGTTTAACAAAACTAGTTACCAAAAGAGTAGAATACCAGGTATTTGCCCACAATGCCATAGAGGGAGACATTGGGCTAATGAATGCCATTCTCAAACCACCATGGAGGGTACTCTGTTATGAAAAAAACGAACAAGGACCAGGCGTCTATCCACGATATTGTGGAGAAAGGCATCAAGCTCCATTGCCAAAAAATGGACAGGGTGGCCCAATGCTCTGGGGACCAAGACCACAAGTATACGGAGCACTGGAGGAACCCAGAAACCCCATCAGGGTAGTGCCCAGGACACATTGTCCATTAGATTCCTCACTAGACAAACCAGAGGAAGCACAGGATTGAATATCTGCACCTCTGCCAGAACAGTACTAACTCCAGAGATGGGAGTTCAAATCATTCCCACAGGGGTAAAATGACCTCTTCCTAAAGAAACAGTAGGCTTATTATTGGGACACAGTCTTCTACTCTAAAAGGACTTATGATAATTCCTGGGGTAATTGATCTCGATTATAAAGGTGAAATAAAATTTATAGTCAGTTCTCCAAAGTGTATATCAGTAATTTTACCAGGAGATGGAATAGCACAGTTACTAATAATACCCAGCCTACATGATCCATTTTCCAGTCGTACTGTAGAAAGAGGTTCCAGGGGATTAGGCTCCACAGGTGCAGATTGGGCTATGCTTTCTTTATATTTAGATTATTGCCCCATGCTAAATCTAAATATTCAAGGACATGAATTTAATGGACTACTGGATACAGGTGCAGACCTTAGCATCATCTCTTGTCAAGAATGTCCAAAACATTGGCCATTACAAGAAGCCACTCAAACACTTCGAGGCCTAGGAGTGGCGACTAATCCCCATAGAAGTGCAATGGTATTAGATTGGAAGGATCCTGAAGGATGTGAAGGAACTATGCAGCCATATGTATTGGATCATCTTCCTATAAATTTATGGGGACGAGATGTCCTGGATCAATTAGGACTAATATTAACAAATAACATCAATCCAAATGTGCCCACTATTATGGCTAGAGAAGATTTTAGGAAAGGAAAAAGATTAGGAGAACAAGAACAAGGTATAGCACCACCAATACAAATAGATCAAGGAATAGACAGACATGGATTTGATTTTTCTGGACGGGTCACTGAGAAAATAAAAATTACTTGGAAATCAGAAAGACCAGTGGCCCCTGACTAAAGAAAAGATATAAGCAGCCCAAGACCTGGTCAAACAACAATTAGTAGAAGGACATATACAACCTTCTGTATGTCCCCATAATACTCCCATTTTTGTCATCAAAAAGAAATCTGGTAAATGGAGATTATTGCAAGATTTAAGAGCCATTAACAATGAGATGGTTATTATGGGACCTGCTCATTCTGGGATTCCTCAATTGTCTGCTTTGCCAAAAACCTGGTATGTATTAGTTATAGATATTAAAGATTGTTTTTATTTCAATTCCAATTCATCCTGAGGATAGTCCAAGTTTTGCATTTACTATTCCTGCACTGAATCATGAAGGTCCTGATCAGATATATGAATGGAAAGTACTCCCTCAAGGGATCGCTGACAGCTCAACTATGTGTCAAATTTATGTTAACAAAGTAATCCAGCCACATAGAAATCAAAATCCTGAACTACAAATATTTCACTATATGAATAATGTATTATTAGCACTCAAAGATTAAAACACATTGCTAGAATGTTATGCCACACTTACAAACTTATTAAAAAATTATAATCTAGAGATAGCAATAGATAAAGTACAATTAAATATTCCAATTAATTATTTAGGAGTTCTGTTATCCTCAACCATGGTCCGCCCACCAAAAATTCAAATACGAGTAGATAAACTCAAATCACTTAACGACTTTCAAAAGTTATTAAGAGACATAAATTGGATAAGGCCTTATTTAGGTTAACCAACAGGAGAGTTGGGACCTTTATTTGATTTGCTAAAAGGTCCATCAGATCCAAAGTCACCCGAATGTTAACTCCTGAAGCAAGAAAGGCATTAAATATCATTGAAACAAATATGAAAAATATGCATTGGATGGAATTGATATAAGTTTGCCTTTATCATTTATTGTACTACCAACAAAAAATATTCCTACAGGAGTATTTTGGCAAGAAGGTCCATTATTATGGATACATTTATCTTATTCTTCTAATACTATTCTTGCTAGATATCTTGAGGCTGTAGGACAATTAATACTCAAAGGAATAAAAGCAGCAAAGGGAGTATTTGTAATTTCTCCCAATAAAATAATTATTCCATATAATATGGATCAAATTGTTGAGTTAGCTAATGAGTTAAATACTTGGGCAATAATCATGTGTAAATCTAATGTTTCATTTGATAACCACTTACCATCTAATCCTTTATTGTCTTTTTGGTCATTACATCCTGCAATTTTTCCAAAAATGACAAGAAATATACCTATCATGAATGCTCCAAATATATTCACTGATGGGTCAAATAATGGTACAGCAGCAATAGTTACAATTGATCAAACTTTTACATTTTTAGTACCCAAACAATCAGCTCAAAAGGTAGAGCTTATGCAATATTACAAGCTTTTGTGATGTTTAAAGATTTTGTATTTAATTTATTTTCCAATAGTCAGTATGTAGTTAATGCTATAGTATCCCTTGAAGATGCTGGTAGGATTTTCCCTTCCTCTACTGTTTTCTCTTTGCTTTCCACTGTACAAAGTCTAATCTGAGACAGAAAATATCCATTCTTTATAGGACACATCAGGGCACATACACGATTGCCTGGAACCCTTAGTTTGGGCATTGATTTAGCAGATAAAACTACACATGACATGCATATTTTCTCTACACTAGAAGTAGCTACAAATTTTCATAAAAAGTTCCATGTCAATGCTAATACTTTACAAAAGCATTTTAAAATATCTAAGGAACAAGCTAGACAAATAATAAAACTATGTCAAAATTGTGTGACCTTTTTATCACAAGTTAATCTTGGAGTCAATCCTAGTGAACTGATACCTAACCATATTTGGCAGATGGACGTCACACACTTGCCAGAATTTGGAAAATTAAAATATTTGCATGTTACAGTTGATACGTCTTCCAGATTTTTGATGGGCTCCCTTCATGCCAGAGAAAAAAAACTATAGATATTATAGCTCATTGCTTACAAAATTTTGCCACTGTGGGGTTCCAAAGCAGTTAAAAACAGATAATGCCCATGGTTATACTTCTACCTCTTTTAAACAATTTTGCTCATCATTTGGCATTACTCATATAACTAGAATCCCATACAATCCACAGGTACAAGGCATAGTTGAAAGAGCTCATCAAACTATTAAAATGTACTTATTAAAGCAAAAAGAGGGAATTGGGAAATGGTATATATTCCCCCATGATAAACTTAAAATAACTCTTTTTACTCTAAACTTTTTAAAATTGGATTCATCAGGGCTTAGTCCTGTGGAAAGGCATATGTATCCAAAAAATGTACATAAGCCAAGGTACTTTGGAAGGATATTCTAACAGGACAGTAGAAAGGTCCTGACCCAGTAATTGTCTGGAGTTGGTGGTCTGTTTGTGTGTTTCCACAGGGAGAACAGCAGCGGATTTGGATTCCATAGAGATTAACTAAAGCGATTTCTACAGACCAAAAAGAAGATGATTTGGCTCAAATCCATAACAGCTGATATCCAGAACTCCAGTTTGGCTATCCTTACTTCTGTGACAGAATCAGGATGCTTTTTTCTATATCTATTTTATTATTGCTCTTTCCCACATCATGAAGTTCTATTTTGTTTTTTGAGCTCATACAGACCTAGGTTAATGTTTTGCTGATCAGTTCTATTTTTTGATTATAGAGTTTTTAAACATTGCAATGGAGATTTCACCTGTAAAAAGTTATAAGGCCTTTACTATTATGTTATGTCTTCTTTGTATTATATTATGTGTGCACACTTGTGTTTTGTGTTGTATGTTTGTATGTACGTATGTCCATATATCATATATGATGAGTGTTCATGAAAAAAATGGATCCAAATATATTTTTTTAATTCACGTGATTTAAATGGTTTAATTTAAATTGGGTAAACAGCTGTTGAGGATTGTTTTAATATGTGAACAAAAAAGGAGGTTAATAGATCTGTTTCTTTACTTTCACCTTTCCTTTTCATTATTTTTAATAATTCTGTTCAAGATAATGTAAATTGTTAAGAAAATTGTTTTCTTTTAGTGCCTTCTGGAATGTTACATATTTTTTTCTTTAGCCATTATTGTCAGAATTCCTATCTTCATCCCAGTGCCAGTGAAGACAATGATAAAACCAATCTACAGTTTCTGCAATAGCTATCACTGAACTGCTTGCAGAACTTACCTGGACTATGTAGCACTTGTATGCATTGTGAACTCACTTGTATGCATTGTGAACTATCTGTTGTTGCAGCGACTTTTGGTAATGTTGGTGTATTTTTGCTGATGGTGTCATTGGTGGTACATTTTTTTCTGAAAGGAGCCATCAATTGGCTTGGTGTATCCTCCTCCCTTCTGCTTGTGATGGTCATTCAGCTAAAATTTGGGGGCCAACAGAGGTGAGGCAAAGAACCTCACCCCCCAATGCTACAAAGACCTATCCACAGGTGTTTCTGCATGCTGGACCAGTAGTCAATGACGGGTAAGATCCAATTGCAATGGTACAACCAAAGACAGGAGGCTGACACCTTGAGGTCAGCTCATACGATGATGGGTAAGGACCATATGTAGTATTCAACAACCTAAGGCAGGCACGGTCCCTAAGCCACATGCTTGTTGTTTAAACAGATAGGGGGAGATGTTGAGAGCCACAGCCAAAGGGGCCCCAGCAAACTTCCAGCTGCCAGCTGATGATTGGCTCACAGTGGCCCCAGCAAACTTCTAGCTGCCAACTGATTGGCTCCTCTGTGGTGATGCTCATTGGGCTGTTTCCCCTCCCTTTCAGACCACAGAGGTGCTCATCAGGGGACTCTTTTTGGCTCCGGCCACCTGACCCAGCCAAACAGCCTCAAGAGCAGGAGGAGTGGGGGTGTTGAGAGGCTTGTGGGAAGCTGGTGGTGGCAGTTGGGCTCTGAGGGAATTCCTGAAGAACTCCTGTGGTGTGGCATGTGTGTTCTAAAAATAAAGTTCGTTTCTACTTGATAAGTGGCTCATGAATTGTGCCCAGCCAGACTGCAGCACTTAACCTTAACCCTAACACTACCCCTAACCCTAATGCTAATCCTAAAACTATCCCTAACCTTAGGCTTAGCCCTAAAACAAAACTGATCCATAACACTAAACCTAAACTTTTATCTAAACCAAACCCTAATCTTACATCTAGCCCTAAGCTTAGCCTGAATCTGAGTTTTAATTTTAACCCTAAAACTACCCCTGAACCTGTCTCTGACATTAACACTACCCCAACTCTAAACATCACCCTAAACCTAAACTTTACCCTAACACTAGACCTAGTCCTAACCCCAATTCTAAAACTAGTTCTAATCATAACTAAACCTAGCTAAAAACATCACCCTGGATTTACCCTAACCATATAACAAGACTTGGCCATAACCACAAGCCTAAAATTAGCCCTAATCATAACTCTAGTTCTTACATTAGCTGTATCCCTAAAACTAGCCCTAATGTAACCCAAAATCTAGCCCTAATGTGAGCCCCAACCCTAGATTTAACCCTAACTCTAAACCTAAACCAAGTCCTAACCCTTACGCTAAAACTAACCCTAACTTTAATCCTTGAACTAACTCTAAACAAAATATTAACACTAACCCTAACAAAAACCATAACTCTAGCCTTAACCTTAGCTCTAACCCTATCCATTACCCTAACCCTAACTAAAATCCTAAACATAATTGATGCCTCCGCCTACCCCTAACATATTTGAATACCCTAACCTATCCATTACCCTAAAAATAACCCTAACCCTAAACTTAACCAAACACTAAACTTAGATGTAACACTAACCATAAAAGAGCCCTAATTGTAACCTTAGTTCTTACACTAGCAGTAGCCCTAAAGCTAACACAAAACCTACACCTAGTCCAAGCACTAACTCTAGCTTTAACTCTGAATCTAGCCCTAACCCTAACTCTAAGCCAGCCCTTACACTAGCCCTAACCCTATCCTTTACCCTAAGCCAAACTCTAACCCTAAAGCTACCCTAGTCCTAAACCTAATCCTTAGCCTAACTCAAACAATAACTCTATTACTAGTCCTAACACTAGCCCTCATCTTGCTCTATCCTTATCCCAAACACTAACCCTGACCCTTATTCTGACCCTAACACTAACCATGGGTCTAAACCTGACCCTAACCTAAACTGACCCCTAACATTGGCACTACCTGTAACCCTATACCTAAACCTAACCCTAAGACTAGACCTAAACCTACACTTAATCCTTCATCCAGTGATAACTCTAGGCCTAGCCCTACACAAAAACTTAGCCCTAGCCCTTATATTAACCCTTAACTTAACCCAAAAACTAATCTTATCCCTAGACCAAACCCTAGTCCTAATGCTGGCCCTAAAAATAAACCTAACCCTAACCTTAACCCTAAAAATGACACTTATCCTAACACAAACCCTAGCTCTAAACCTTATCCTAAAAAAAGAAACCCTAACACTAGACCTAGCCATATCACTAACCCTGAAACTAGCCATCACCATAGGCCAAAACCTACCTCTAAGTCTATGCATTACCCTAACCCTAACCCTAAACCTAATGCTAACCCTAGCCCTAACCCTCACACTGACTCTAACCTTAATACTCATCTGAGTACAAACACTAGCTCAATTACTAACCCTTAAACTTAACCTAACCCTAACACTAAACCATGGCCTAAGCCTAATCCTAACCTTAACACTCGTCCTAATCCTAACCTTAACCCTATCCGTAACCCTAGCTCTAACCCTACTAATTATCCTAAACCTAACCATAACTCTGATTATAACTCTAGCCCTTACCTTAAATCTACCCTAACCCTAACCCTAGACATAACCTAAACCTAACTTTGCCATAGAGCTAAACCTTGCTCAAACCATAACCATTACTCTAAACTTAACCCTAAACCTATCCCAAACCCTACCTTATGTCAAAACCTAAACCTAACCCTAACACAACATCAAACCCTATCCAATACCCTAAACCTAATGATAACTCTAGCCCTAAATTTAACACTAACCTTGACCCTAACCATAACTATAACCTTTAACCTAACCTAAACCTACACCTAATCCTTGTCCTAGTGCTAACCCTAGATCAAACTCTAAACCATAACATAAACATAAACCTAAATGTAACCCTAGGCCTAATCCTAACTCTAACCCTAATACTAACCATAACCCTATCCCTAACCCTGTCCATTACCCTAAACACCACCATAACCCTAAGGCTAACCCTAGGCCTAATCTAACCCTTTTGCTAACTCTAACCCTATCAATTACCTTACACCTAACATGAACCCTAAAACTAAACCTATCATTACCCTAACCAAATCCTAATGCTAATTCAACCTCTAAACATAAACCCTAACCTAAACCAAACATGAAGCCTAATTCTAACCCTAATGATACCAGTAGCTCTAAACCTGACCCTTACCCTATTCTTAAACCTTACACTAGACCTAGCCATAAATCTTACCCTCAATTTATCCCTAACATAAGCCTAGACCTGACACAAGCCTTAGCCCTAATTCTTGCCATAACCCTAAAAAAAAAAAAAAAACACTAGCACTTATCCCAGCCCTAAACCAAGCCTTATTGCTAAAAAAAAAGATAATTCTAGCCCTAACCAAAATTCTAACCTTCGACCTAGCCCTAAAACTGGCTCTAACCACATCCCTTCTGCTGGGAGCCATTAGCCAAGTAGGTATGATTATTTCCTTGCCAGCGTACCCCATGTTGCTGACATTTTGCAGTGACATTGAATGTAGCTGACCTTGCTCAAGGACCAGGGTGGATTAGGGTGTTCCCGGTTTAAGATAATCGGGTTTAGGGTGTTCCCAGTTTAGGTTCCAGGTTTAAGGTTTAAGATTATTCCTGCTGGGAATAGAGCGTATCCTGCTGCCTGAGTTCCCCTTGAGTTCTCACGGGATTCAGACAGTATTGTGTGCCCAGCCAGACTGCAGCATTTGTTCCCAGCCAGACTGCGGCATTCATTAGCCCAATGTCTCCCTCTATGGCATCGTGGGCAAATACCCGGTATTCTATTCCTTTGATACCTACTTTTGTTAAACCCTCCTCCTATGGGGCAATTCCTTTTAAAATGTCCTATTTGTTCACAATCATAGCATGTTTTTGGCCTGGCATCTAAAGCCTGTTGTACTGCAGCTGCCAAGACTTGCCCTTCTTCATTAATATCTCTACATAATTTAATATATGTGTTTAAATCTTCATGTCTCCATGGTCTAATAACCTCTCTGCAGCAACGATTTGCTTGGTCATAAGCCAGTTGTTTTATTAATGGCATTGCTTGTTCTGTATCCCCAAAAATTTTGGCAGCCATTTGAATTAGCCTATCTACAAAGTCAGCGTAAAGTTCATTAGCTCAGATAGCTGACCTTGTAAATCTCCATGTCCTTGTAAAGTCTTCCATGCCCTAACTGCGTCTGCAGCAATTTGTGCATATACAGCAGGATCATATTCAATTTGTTGCCGTTGACCCTCATAAGGTCCTTTTCCTAACAACATATCTAGATTTCTTTGAGGGTAACTGGCTGCTGCATTTCGCCTAGCTGTCTCTGTGCAAAATTCCTCATTGGCAACCTTCCATAACAAATATTGTCCTCCATTTAGTACAGATTTACACATGCTAGCCCAATCTGCTGGCTTCATGTCCAAGTTAGTAATGGACTCGACCATGCTTACCGTGAAGGGAGCTTGGGGACCATAGGTTGTTACAGCCTCCTTTAACAGCTTCACTGTTTTAAAATCTAAAGCACGGTGAATTCTCTGCCCTCCCCCGCAAGTACAGGGCATGTTAATCTTTGAGGTCCTGTCTCAGGATCCCATTTAAAAACTACGGGGTTTGAGGGCCACTCAGCTGTCTCCATCGGTGGGGCTGTTGGTTGAATTACGCCCTCTTGTGATAAAACGGGGTTACTAACAGCCTCCTGTTGTGGCCTTTTTCCTAACAACCCCTTTTCCTTTAAGTTTTCTTCCTCTGTCTGACTAGCTCGAGAGACCTTCTCTTTTGCTTGATCTAAAATGTCTTTCTCCATGGTCTGAACCTCTAACAATTTACTTAACATCTTTTCGGTTTGTTTTTTACTAATTTCTAATCTACTATAAAGATAACGCAACCCAATAAGATAACACAAAACAAAACCGAAACTGAATAAAACAAAAACGGAATAAAAAATCATTGCATCAATTTTCTCTTCCTCAGGGCTGACAAACTTCAAACCTTTAGCCAACCATTTTTCCCAGTTTGCCTGAGAAATTTCTAGGGATAGGCAGCTTGAAACAAAAACAAAATAAATCACAACAGGAACACATTGTTTTTTGAATTGATCACCCATTCTCTCGCCTTCCCTCAGGGGCAAGCAATTTCATTTACCTCCAAGTTTCAGATGTTCCCCGTATGAGCCGCCAAATGCCGCAGTCTGGCTGGGCACAAATGTAGCAGTCTGGCTGGGCACACAATTAAGAGCCACCACACAGCTTGTAGATTAAAACAGCAACTCTTTATTCCCGAATAAATAAATAATGAGATGGTTATTATGGGACCTGCTCAATCAGGGATTCCTCTGCTTTGCCAAAAACCTGGCATGTTTTAGCTATAGATATTAAAGAATGTTTTTTTTTTTTTTTTTTTCAATTCCAATTCATCCCGAGGATAGTCCACGTTTTGCATTTACTATCCCTGCATTAAATCATGAAGGTCCTGATCAGAGATATGAATGGAAAGTACTCCCTCAAGGGATGGCTAACAGTCCAACTATGTGTCAAATTTATGTTAACAAAGCAATCCAGCCACTTAGAAATCAAAATCCTGAACTACAAATATTTCACTATATGGATGATGTATTATTGGCACATAAAGATAAAAACATATTGCTGGAATGTTATGCCACACTTACAAACTTATTAAAAATTATAATCTAGAGATAGCAATAGATAAAGTACAATTAAATTTTCCAATTAATTATTTAGGAGTTCTATTATCCTCAACCATGGTCCGTCCACCAAAAATTCAAATACGAGTAGATCAACTCAAATCACTTAACGACTTTCAAAAGGTATTGGGAGACATAAATTGGATAAGGCCTTATCTAGGTATACCAACAGGAGAGTTGGGAACTTTATTTGATATTCTAAAAGGTCCATCAGATCCAAATTCACCCCGCATGTTAACTCCTAAAGCAAGAAAGGCATTAAAAATTATTGAACATATATGGAAAATATGCATTTGGATAGAATTGATATAAGTTTGGCTTTATTATTTATTGTACTACCAACAAAAAATATCCCTACAGGAGTATTTTGGCAAGAAGGTCCATTATTGTGGATACATTTATCTTATTCTCCTAACACTATTCTTACTAGGTATCCTGAGGCTGTAGGACAATTAATACTCAAAGGAATAAAAGCAGCGAAGGGAGTGTTTGGAATTTCTCCCAATAAAATTATTACTCCATATACTATGGATCAAATTGATGAGTTAGCTAATGAGTTAAATACTTGGGCAATAATCATGTGTAAATCTAATGTTACATTTGATAATCATTTACCATCTAATCCTTTGTTGTCTTTTTGGTCTAAGCATCCTGTAGTTTTTCCTAAAATGACAAGAAAAACACCTATCATGAATGCTCCAAATATATTCACTGATGGGTCTAATAATGGTACAGCAGCAGTAGTTACCCCAGATCGAACTTTTACATTTTTAGTACCGAAACAATCAGCTCAAAAGGTAGAGCTTAATGCAGTTTTACAAGCTTTTTTGATGTTTAAATATTCTGTATTTAATTTATTTTCTGATAGTCAGTATGTAGTTAATGCTATAGTATCTCTTGAAGATGCTAGTAGGATTTCCCCTTCTTCTACTGTTTTCTCTTTGTTTTCCACTATACAAAGTCTAATCTGGGACAGAAAAGATCCATTCTTCATAGGACATATTAGGGCACATACAGGATTGCCTGGAGCCCTTAGTTTAGGCAATGATTTAGCAGATAAAACTACACATGACATACATATTTTCTCTACATTTGAAGAAGCTACAAATTTTCATAAAAGGTTTCATGTTAATGCTAATACTTTACAAAAGCATTTTAAAATAACTAAGGAACAAGCCAGACATATAATAAAACAATGTCAAAATTGTGTGACATTTTTACCACAAGTTAATCTTGGAGTCAATCCTAGAGGACTGATACCTAACCATATGTGGTAGATGGACGTCACACACTTGCCAGAATTTGGAAAATTAAAATATTTACACGTTACAGTCGATACTTCTTCTGGATTTTTGATGGGCTCCCTTCATGCCGGAGAAAAAACTAAAGATGTTATAGCTCATTGCTTACAAAATTTTGCCACTGTGGGCGTTCCTAAACAGTTACAAACCGATAATGGTCCTGGCTATACCTCTACCTCTTTTAAACAATTTTGCTCATCATTTGGTATTACTCATATAACAGGAATCTCATACAATCCACAGGACAAGGCTTAGTTGAAAGAGCTCATCAAACTATTAAAACATACTTATTAAAGCAAAAAGAGGGAATTGGAAGGGAGTATATATCCCCCAAAGATAAACTTAAAATAACGCTTTTTACTCTAAACTTTTTAAATTTGGATTCATCAGGACTTAGTGCTGCGGAAAGGCATATGTATCCAAAAAATGTACATAAGCCTAAAGTACTTTGGAAAGATATTCTAACAGGACAATGGAAAGGTCCTGACCCAGTGATTGTCTGGAGTCGGGGGTCTGTTTGTGTTTTTCCACAGGGAGAACAGCAGCCGATTTGGATTCCAGAGAGATTAACTAAAACAATTTCTACAGATCGAAAAGAAGATGATTTGACTCAAATCCATAACAGCTGATATCCAGAACTCCAGCTTGGCCATTCTTACATCTGCGACAGTGATTAACCAGGATGCTTTTTTCAATAGCTATTTTATTATTGCATTTTTCCACATCATAAGGTTCTATTTTTATTTTTTGAGCTCATACAAAACTAGGTTAATGTTTTTCTGATCAGTTTTATTTTTTGACTGTGGAGTTTTTAAACATTGCAATGGAGATTTCACCCAGGTAAAACTACAAGGCCTTTACTATTTTCTTATGTGTTGTACGTTTGTATACACTCTTGTGTTTTGTGTTGTATGTCTGTATGTGCGTATGTCCATATTTCTTATATGAGGAGCGCTCATGAAAAAAATGGATCCGAATTATTATTATTATTTTTTTATTCACGTGATTTAAATGTTTTAATTTAAATTAGGTAAACAGCTGTTAAGGATTGTTTTTAAAGGTGGTTAACAGATCTGTTTGTTTACTAATTTAAATTAGGTTAAAAGCTGTTAAGGATTGTTTTTAAAGTAGGTTAACAGATCTGTTTGTTTACTTTCACCTTTCCTTTTCATTATATTTAATAATTCTTTTCAGGATAATGTCTCTTTAGCATCATTGCCAGAATTCCTATCTTCATCCCAGTGCCGGTGAAGACAAAGATACAACCAGACTACAGCTTCTATGATAGCTATCACAGTAAACTGTATAAACTGATGCATCAATGAATATAACTCAACAAGTAATGCTCAATCAAGGAGTTAACTTACTTTGGGAGGAAACGGATTTTGGGAGGAAATGGACATATTGATAGATTCCTCCGCTTTGAACTGCTTGCAGAACTTGCCTGGACTATGTAACTATCGTTTGGTGCAGTGAATTGTGGTAATGCTGCATATCTTTGCTGATGGTGTCACCAGTGATGCAATTTTTATTTCCTTGCCAGAGCACCCCATGTTAATTGTGGTAGTGCTGGCATATCTTTGCTGATGGTGTCACCAGTGATGCAATTTTTCCCAAGGAGCCGTCAATTGGCTTGGTGTCGTGGCATTTCTGTATCCTCCTCCCTTCTGCTAGTGATGGTCTAAAATTTGGGGGCCAATGGCTTATGCTGGACCGGTAGTAAGTGACGGGTATGATTCAATTGCAGTGGTATCAACCTAAGACAGGAGGCTGATGCCTAAAGGTCAGTTTTCCGATGACGGGTAAGAACCATATGTTGAATTGGACAACCTACCAGGCATGGTCCTTAAGCCACATTGCTTGTTGTTTAATTAATCAGAAGGGGGCAGATGCTGGGAGCCATTAGCCAAGTAGGTATGACAATTTCCTTGCCAGCGTACCCCATGTTTCTGACATTTTGCAGTGACATTGAATGTAGGTGATCTTGCTCAAGGACCAGGGTGGATTAGGGTGTTCCCGGTTTAAGATAATTGGGTTTAGGGCGTTCCCAGTTTAGGTTCCAGGTTTAAGGTTTAAGATTATTCCTGCTGGGAATAGAGTGTATCCTGCTGCCTGAGTTCCCCTTGAGTTCTCACGGGATTCAGACAGTATATTTTGGAGATAGAAGCCCAGTGGAGGTGGATTTGGGCAGAGAACGTGGATTTCCCCAGAACGTGATTGTAGACGGCTGGTGTGAGTTCGGGAATAAAGAGTTGCTGTTTGAATCTACAAGCTGTGTGGTGGCTCGTGATTGTGTGCCCAGCCAGACTGCAGCATTTGTGCCCAGCCAGACTGCGGCACCCTTCCTCTAAACCTAACCCTATCCATAAACCTAAACCTAAGCCTAAATCTAGGCCTATAACATAATTGCTAGACCTAATCCTAGCCCTAATTTAGCCATAAACATAACCTAACCCTAGCCCTAAGACTAACTCTAACTCTCACCCTAGTCCTATTCCTAGTTTTAACCATGTCCCTTGCCATAATCCTATCACTTGCTTTACATTAGCCCTAACACTAGCCATAGCCTTAATCATATATCTAACTCTAGCTCTAAATCTAACCTTCACCCTAAGCTAACCTCTCAATAACACAAGCTGTAACACTAATGCTAATCTAAAACTAGCCCTAACCTAGCCCTAGTCCTACAAAACAACCTAGCCATAGACCTAACCCTAAGCTTTAACATAAACCAAACATTAAGCCTACATCTAGCCCTAAACCTAGCTCTAATTTGAGTCCTATACCTAACCCTAAAACAAACCCTGACCCTGACTCTGACACTAACATTAACCCTAGCTCTAAATATTACTCAAAACCTAAACCTAACCCTAACCCTAAACCTAGCCCTAGCCCTAACCCTAAAACTACTTCTAATCATAACTCTAGTTTTTATATTAGCTGTAGCCCTAAACCTAGCCCTACGTAACCCAAAACCTATCCATAATCAGAGCTCTTACACTATCTTTAACCCTAACCATAACCCTAATTCTAGCCCTAACCCTTGCCCTAAAAAACCCTAACCCTAACCCTTGCCATAACCCAAACCTAGCCCTAAGTCTAGCCTTAATCCTAACCATAAACCTAGCCCTAACCCCAGCTGTAAACCTACCCATTTCCCTAAAATTCATCATAACCCTAGTGCTAACCCTAGGATAACCTTAAACCTATTCCTAACCCTAAACCTATATATTACACTAAACCTAATCTGAATCCTAAACCTAACCATATCCATAAACCTAATCCTAATCTGAATAATCATAAACCTAAAACAAACTCTAACGATAACCCTAGACCTGATATTAGCCCTAGACCTAATGAAGCCCTAACCCTAAAACAAACTCTAGCCCTAATCCTAGCCATAATCTTAGCCTTAATCCTAAACCTAACCCTTACCATAGACCTAACCCTAAATTTTACCCTCACCCTAGTTCTAAAGCTAGCTATAACATCATACCTAACCATATCCATAACCATAACCCTAGCCATAAACCTAGGTTCAGCCTTAATACTAAACCTACCTCTAATCCTAGCCCTAATTAAGACCTAATTCTAACCTTAAATCTAACCCTAACACTAAGACTAACTCTAACTCTCGCCCTAGCCCTATCCCTAGTCCTAACCCTATCCCTTATGATAACTTAAACCCTAGCCCTAACCCTATCCCTAAACTTCGCTGTAGCCCTAAACATAGATCTAAAACTAATTCTAAATCTAACCCTAAACCTAAGCTTAAACCAAACCATAACACTATCTCTAACCCTAATGCTAATTTGAAAACTAGCCATTTCCCTAGTCCTAGCTCTTAAGCAAAACTGAGAAATAACACTGAACCAAACCTTAACCTAAAATAAACCCTAACACTACACCTAGCCCTATCCCTAGCCATAATTTGAGACCTAACCCTAAACATAAAACTAATACTAACCCTGATTTTGACCTTAACACTAACGATTGGTTTACACATCTCCATATCCCAAAATCTAAACCTAACACTAGACCTACCCTAAACCTAACCCTAAAATTAGCCCTAATCGTAATGCCAGTTCTTAAATTAGTGATAGCCCTAAACCTAACACAAAACCCAGCCCTAATCCAAGGTCTAAACCTGGCCCTATCCCTAACCCTATCCCTACTCCTAATCCTAGCTCTAACCCTATTTCTTACACTTAGTCAAACTTTCACCCTATTGCTACTCTAGTTCTAACCCTAATTCTATGCCTACTCCAAACACTAACTCTATTACTAGTCCCAAACCTAGCCCCCATTCTAGCACTAAAATTAATCCAAACCCTAACCCTAACCCTGACCCTTATTCTGACCCTAACACTAAACCTAGGTTTAAACCTGACCCTAAACCTTATCCAAAACCTAACACTAGCCCTACCAGTAACACTAACACTAAACTTAACACTAACACTAGAATGAAACCTAAACCTAATTCTAAATATAGCCATAAACCTAGCCTTAGCCCTAACAATAACCCTTAACCTAAACCAAACAACTAACTCTATCCTTGGACCTAACCCTAGTCCTCATTCTGGACCTAACCCTAAAACTAATTCTAACCTGAACCCTGAAACTTAGCCTAACAAAAATCCTAGCTCTAAACCTTATTCTAACCCAAAAACTAACCCTAACACTAGACGACCTCTAAATCTAGCCATAACCTTAACTCTAGCTCTAACATTCCCCATAGACCTTACACTAGCCCTAAACCTGACACAAAACCTAGCCCTAATTACAGCCTTAAACCTAACCCTAAGCATAACTCTAACTCTAAACCTAGCCCTAAACTTAATCCTAACTCTTGTTCGAGCCCTTACCCTAGCACAAACCCTAACCCTTACCCTAAACATAACCCCAGCCTAAACCCTAAACCTCACCATAACTCTAGCTATAATCCTAACTGTAACCATAGCCCAAACCCTAGCTCTAACTCTATCCATTACACTAATTATAACCCTAAAACTAATGCTAACCCAAGCCTTAAACCTAACCGTAACAATACCCTAGCCCTGACTGTAACCCTAACCCTCAACTTAGCCCTAAACCTAGCTCAATCCCTAACCCTTACACTTAAACAAACTCTAACACTAACCCAAGGCCTAACCCTAACGTTAACCCCAGCCCTAATCATAACATAACGCTGGCCCATCCCTAGCTCGAACCCTACCCATTACCCTAACCCTAAACTTATCCCTAATGATAACACTAGACCTAAAACTAAACCTACCCTAACCCTAAACATAAACCTAAGCCTAGAATAACAGGGAAACTGATCCTAACAGTAAGCAAAGCTAGCTCAAACACTAATTCTATACCTAAACCTAACGCTAACATAAACCTAACCCTGTCTTTAACCTAACATCTAAACCTATTACCCTAACACTAATGATGACTCTAGACCTAACCATAAAACTAACCATGAACATAACCCTAGACCAAACTCAAAATTAACCTTTGCCATAGCAAAAATCCTAGCTCAAACCATAAACCGTACCCTAAACCTAATCCTAACAGTAATCCTCGCCCTAACTCTAACCCTAACCCTAACTCTAGCCCTCATCCTAATCATTACCCTAGCCTTAATCCTAGGTCTAACCCTATAAATTACCCTAACAATAACAATAACCCTATTGTTAACCCTAGGCCTAACTCTAAACATATCACAAAACCCAAACAAATCCATTACCTTAAACCTAATGTGAACCCTAAACTAACACTATTCATTACCCTAACAGTAATTCTAACCTTAATGCTAATTTGAGCCTTAACCCTAAACCTTAACCTAACCCAAGCCCAAAACCTTACCCTGACCCCAATAATACCCCAGCTCTAAATCTGACACTTTCCCTAAACATTACACTTTAATTTGACCTAGCTATAAACATAACACTAAAAATATCACCAACTATAAATCTAGACCTGAAATCAGTTCTAGCCCTAATTCTTGCCCTAAACCTAACACAACAAACTAGCCATAATCCTAGCCTTAAATCTAGCCTTAGTCCTAAATCTAACCACAACTCTAGCCCTAACCCTAAAGCTAATCATAAAACTAGCCCTAACCCTAAGCATAGCACTAAAACAAAATTCAGCAACAGGCCTAACACTAAACTCAACTTAAACCAAACCCTAGCCCACATCCTAAACTTAACCTAGCCCCAAACCTAGCTATAAACCTACAGATTACTCTAACCCTAAACCTAAACATATTGATAATCCTAGCCCAAACCCTAATGTTAACCCTAACCCTAACCAGAAAACTAACCATAGACATAACTTTAAAATTAACACTCAGCATAGCCCTAACTCTAGATCAAACCATAAACTTTAGCATAACCCTAAACATAACCATAGGTCTAATCTGAAACGTATCACTAATTCTAACTCTAAACAAAAATCTAAACCTAACCTAACCCTATCCATTAACTTAACCCTAACCCTAATGTTAATTTTAACCCTACCCCTAACTCTAACCCTATCTCTAAACCTACCATAATCTTATCCCTAGAACTAACCCTAAACCTAGATCAAAACCTAATCTTTAGGCTAAACATAACCCTAAACCTAACCCTAACCCTATTTCTAACTCTATCTCTAACCCTAACTCAAGGCATATTCCTAACTATAACTCTACTTCTAACCTAAGCTCCAACCCTATCAATTACCCTAACCATAACTCTTACCCTAACGCTAGCCCTAAGCCTACCCTAGCCCTATCACTAACCATATGAATTACCCTAAACCAAACCTGAAACTTAAAAAAAACCCTAACTATAACCTAAAACTAACCCTAATGTTAATTTGAAATTTAAACCTCAATCCTTACCTAAGCCAAATCCTAATCCTAATAATTCCCTGAGCTCTAAACCTGACCCTTACCCTAAACCTAACCCTTATATTAGATGTAGCCATAAGCATAAACCTAAAACTATCTTTAACCATAACCCTAGACCTGATATTAGCACAAACACTAATCCTTGCCCTGAATCTAAAACAAACACTAGCCCTTATCCTAGCCCTAAACCTAGCCTTAATCATAACGCTAACCCCAACCCTAGCCATAACCCTAACTCTAACCCTCACCCTATGTCTAAACCTAGATATAACACCATTCTTTATCTTAAACTTAAACCTAACCCTATCCCTATCACTAGGCCTAAGCTGAACACTAACCCTAGTCCTCATCCTAGCCCTAATTTAACCCTATCCAAACCCTAACTCTAATTTTAGCCCTATTACTAACTCTAACTCTCACACTAGCCCTATCCCTAGTTCTAACCCTATCCCTTAACATAACTCTAACCCTGCCCCTAACCCTTGCCCTATCCTTAATCCTAGCCTAATCCTAGATCTAAACCTAACTATAAATTAACACTAACCCTAAGTCTAAGCCTAACACTAACACTAGCCCTAACCCTAATATTAATTGTAAAACTAGCCCTAACCCTAACCTAGGACTAAAACAAAACTGATCAATAGACCTAACCCTAAACCTTAACTTAAACCAAACCCTAAGGTACTACAAGAACTAATCCTAGCCCTAATTGAGTACTAACCTTGTCCTTAAAACTAATCCTGACCCTCTCTCATATCCCAAAACTCACCCTAGCTCTAAACATGATGTTAACATTAAACCGAACCCTAACAGTAAACCTAGCCCTAATTCGAGTCCTGACACAAACCCTAGAACTAAATCAGATCCTGACTCCTATCCTAAAAACAACTCTAGCTCTAAATATCACCCTAACCTTTTATCTAAAACTAACACTAGAACTACCCCTAATCCTAACCCTAAAGTTAACCCTAATTGTAACCCTGGTTCTTACATTACCTGTGGCCCTAACCCTAGCCCTAATACTAACACAAAAACTAGCCCTAATACGAGCCCTACACCTAACTTTAAGCCAAACCCTAGCCCTAACCCTACCTCTCACATTAGCTCTAACCCTTTCCCTAACCCTACGCAAAACACTAAATCTAATGGTAAACCTTGACCTATCCCTAATCCTCAGGCTAATCAAAACTCTCACCATATATTAATATGGTCCAAACCCTAGCCCTCATTCTAGCTCTAACCCTATCCCAAACCTTAACCTTAACCCTAAACCTTTTTCTGACCATAACACTAACCTAGGTCTAATCCTGGCCCTAATGTTAGACCAAACCGTAACACTAGACCAAACAGTAATCTTGTACCTAAAGCAGACCCTATCACTAGCCCTAGACCTAAACTTTATCCTAAATCTAGCCTTAACTCTAGCTCTAAACCTAAACAAAAACATAGCCTTAGCCCTAACAATAACCCTTAACTTAACACAAAGTCTAATCCTAACCCTAGACATAAACCTAGACACAATTCTGGTTTTAACCTTAACTCTATCTAACTTGAACACTGACCCTGCCTTTAACACTAAACTAGCTCTAAACCTGACCCTAAACAAAAACCTAAACCTAACACTAGACATAGCCATAACCCTAACCCTACAACTAACACTAATCATAATACTAGCTTTTACATTACCCATAGCCCTAACTCTATACCTTCACCTCACACAAATCCTAGAGTGAATTCTAGGCCTAAATCTAGCCCTAAGTGTAACTCCAACCCTAACCCTAGCCTTAACTCTAACCCTAAACCTAACCCTAGTCCTACTCTTAAAACTTATGCAAAGACTAACCCTTGCCATAAATATAAACTTAGACCTATACCTTACTCTAAACCTAACCCTAGCCCTAACCCTAAACTTAACCCTATTCCTAAACCTAGTTCTAAAAATAAACCTTAACTAAACCTACAACTAATTGTATTGATAACCATAGCCTTAACCCTAACCATAACCTTAACCCTAACCAGAAAACTAACAATAGACCTAACCCTAAAACTAACAATAGCCATAGCCCTAACACTAGCTCAAAACCTAACCCATACCATAAACCGAAACATAACTGTAGACTTAATATTACCCTAAAACTAAACCTAAACCTAAACCTACATCTAACCATATCTATTACCCTAACCCTTATCCTAAGTTTAATGATAACCCTAGCGCTAACCTTAACCCTAACCCTAAACCTACTATAATTCTGTCCCTAGTCCTAAGGCTGAACCTTATCCTCTACCTAGCCCTAGAACTAACATTAGCTGAAATCCTAGCCCTTAACCTAAAAATAACCCTAGCCCAAACCCTAACCCCAATCCTAGCCCTAATTCTAACCATAACCATAGACAAAACCCTAGCTCAAACTCTATCTTTTACCCTAACCATAACACTAAACATAAGGCTAAACCTAGCCCTAACCCTAACTCTAACCCTAACTCTATCCCTAGCCCTGATTCTAACCTGAAGCCTCAATCTAGCCCTAACACTGACTCAATCCCTGACCATTACCCTTAACCTAACCATAAGACAATGGTAAGCATAAGCCTAACCCTAAACTTAAAACTAGAATTAACCTTAGCTCTAAACCCATCCATTACCCTAACCCTAACCATAAACTTCTTGATAACAATATCCCTAACCTAAACCTACTATAACCCTAACTTTAGACCTAACCATAAACCTTATCCTTGCCGTAGTTGTAACCCTAGTCAAACTCTAACAATTATGCAAAACTTAACACTAACCCTAGTTCTAAACCCAAACCTAACCCTAACCTTAACCTGACATCTAAACCTGTCTGTTACCTTAAACCTAATGCTAACCATAATCCTAACCCTAGAACTAATAGTAAACCTAACCATATCATAAGCACTAACCCTAGCTCAAACCCTAACCCATACCCTAAACCTAATCCGAGACTTAACAGTAAACTTAACACTAACTCTAGCCCTAATCCTAAACATAACCCCAGCACTAATCCTAGCTCTACCCCTAACCATGACCCTAAAGATAACCATAAACCTAATGCTAACCTAACCCTATCCATTACCCTAAATCTAACCTGAGCCCTAAACCTAACCTGAAGCCTAAACCTAACTTTATCCTTTACCCTAACCCTAACTCAAACCTAATGCTAATTTGAGCTGTAACCCTAAACCTCAACCTAATCCAAACCCAAACCCTGACTCTGACTATTATAATATCCCTAGCTCTCAATTTGAACCTCACCATAACCCTAACTCTGACACTAAACCTAGCCATAAATCTTACCTGAAAACTATACCTAACCATAACTCTAGACCTGATATTAGCCCTAGCTCTAATGCTTGCCATGAACCTAACACAAACGCTAGCCCTCATCCTAGCCCTAAACCTAGCCTTGATCCTAACCTGAAACCTAACTCTATCCCTATCCCTAATTCAATCCCTCGCCCTAGTTCTGAACGTTGCTATAACCCCATCCCTCCTCCCAAATCTAACCCTAACTCTAACCCTAGACTTAACCGTTACACTAATCCTAGACTTAATCCTATCCCAAATTTAGCCCTTACTCTACCACCAGCAATAAGACTAACTCTAAATCTTGACCTACCCCTATTCCTAATTCTAAACCTATCCCTTACCATAACCCTAACACTTGCCCTAACCTTAGCCCTAACACTAGCCCTAGTCCATCCCTAGAACTAACCATAACTCTAAGTCCAACCCTAACCCTAAGACTAAACCTCACACTAACACTAGCCCTAACACTAACACTAATCTTAAAACTAGCCCTCATCTAGTTCAAGCCCTAAAACAAAACCGAGCCATAGCCCTAACCCTAACCCTTAACCTAAAGCAAAACCTAACCCTACACCTAGCCCTAATCTTAGCCCTAATTCCAGTCCTAATATAACCCTAAAACTAACCTTGAGCTTGGTTCTGACCTTACACTAACACTAGCTCTAACATCACCCTAAAAGTATACCTAAACCTAAACTAGAACTAACCCTAACTGTAACCCTAAATGTCGCCATAATCATACTTTAGTTCTTACATTAGCCATAGCCCTAATCCTAGCCCTAACCTAACCCAAAACTTAGCTCTAAACTGAGCCCTACAACTCGTTATAACCCTAAACCTAACCCTAGCCCTAACCATTACCCTAAACCTAAGCGTAAAACTAAAACTGGCCCTAAACCTAAACCTTACCCTAGACTTAATCCTATCCATAATCTTAGCCCTAACTCTAGCTCTATCCCTGTCCATTACCCTAAACATAACCCTAACCCTAATGCTAACCCTAGCCCTAAACTTAACCCTAATCCTAAACCTAGACCTGACACTAACCCTAACCGTCACCCTTGAGCTAACCATAGCTCAAACCTAATCCTTACCCTAAATCTAACACTAACACTACACATAGGCCTAACCCTAAACCTAACCCTACCCCTAATCCTAACGATAAACCAAGACCTAATCTTATGCATTACCCTAAACATAAGCCTAACTCAAACATAGCTCTAAACATTGCTCTAACCCCACCCATTACCCTAACCCTAACTATAAACATCATGATAACACTAGCCCTAACCCTAAACCTACTCTAACCCTACCTGTAAACTTAACCCTAGATCTAACCATAAAACTAACCCTTGCTGTTGTCCTGATCTTAGCTCAAACCCTAAAAGTTATGCTAAAGCTAACACTAACCCTAATCATAAACCCTAAATCTAACACTATTTTTTAGCCTTAACCTAAACCTATAACTAACACTAACCTTATCCAGTACCTAACCTGAATTCTAAACCTAACCCTATCAATTACTCTAACCCTAACCCTAATCCTAACACTAATGCTAATTCAAGCCCTAAAACTAAACCAAAATCGAACCCAAACTCTGAACAAGACACTGACTCTAATAATAACACACCTAGCTCTAAACCTGACCCTTACCCTAAACATAACCCTTAAATTAGACCTAGCCATAAAACGAACTCTAACAGTATCCATAACCATAACAGTAGACCTGATATTAGAACTCTACCTAATTCTTGCCTTAAATCTAACACAAACCCAAGCCCTCATCCTAGCCCTACTAGCCTTAATCCTAACCTGAAACCTAACCATAGCCCAAACCCTAATTTCAACACTCACCCTAGTTCTGAACCACGGTATAAGCACATCTTTCTCGCTAACCCTAACCCTAACCATAACACTATCACTAATACTAACCATAGCCCTAACACTAGGCCTAATCCTAGCTCTATCCATAGCTCTAATTGTAGGTCTAATTTATTGCTAACTGTAACCCTAACTCTAACCCTAGTCCTAATTCTAACCCTAATACTAGCCCTAGACCTATTTCTAGCACAAACCTACACTAGCCCTAACCCTAATTCTAATTTGAAAACTAGCCCAAACCCTAGCAATAGCCCACAAACAAAACTGATCTATAGCCCTAATCCTAACCCTTAACCTAAACCAAATCCTAATGCTACACCTAGTCCTAACTTTATCCCTACAACTAATGCAGACCCTGACTCTGACCCTAAAATTACCTCTAAACATCACCCTAACCCTAAACTTAAACCAAACACTAGACCTACCTCTAATCCTAACCCTAAAACTATCCCTAATTGCAAAGCTAGTTCTTACATTATCCGTAGCCCTAACCCTAACACAAAACCTAACCCTAATCTGCACCTAAACCCTAGCTATAACCCTAAACCTAACCCTAACCCTAACTGTAACACTATCCCAAATCCTAGCTCTAAACCTATTCCTTACCCTAAGCAAAAATCTCAACCTAATTCTACCCTAGTTCTAACACTAATCCTTAACTTACCCTAAACCCTAACTCTATTACTAGTTCTAACCTTAGCCGTCATTCTATCTAAAACACTAACCCTAAGCCTAAGACTAACCCTTACCCTTATTCTGACACTAAGAATAACCCTAGGTCAAAGCCTCACCTTAACACTAAACCAAACCCTAACACTAGCCCTACCAGTAAACTTATACCTAAACTTAACCATAACACTAGCACTAGACCTAAACTTAATACTAAATATAGACATAACTCTAGCACTAGTCCTAAACAAAAACTTATCCCTAACCCTAAAATAACCGTTAACCTAACACAAACACTAATCCTACTCTTCGACCTAACCCTAGTTCTAATTCTGGCTCTAACCATAAACCCAATGCTAACCTGAACACTGATGCTTACCGTAACACAAACCCTAGCTCTAAACCTTACCCTAACACAAAACTTAAACCTAACGCTAGACATATCTGAAAACCTAACCGAAAAAAAAAATAGCCATAAACATAACCCTTGATCTTACATTACACAAAGCCCTAACACTAGCCATAAACCTCAAACAAAACTTAGGACTAACACAGCCCTAAACCTAGACCTAAGCATAACCCTAACCCTAATCCTAGCCCAAACCTAAACAAAATGCTTGCCCTAGCCCTAATCCTAGCTCAAACTCTATTACCCTAAACATAACCCTAGCTCTAACACTAACCCTAATCCTATCCCTAATCCTAACTGTAACCTTATCCCAAATCCTAGCTCTAAATTTATCCATTGCCTTAAACATAACCCTTACCCTAATGCTAACCCTAGCCCTAACCCTAACCCTAACCTTACCCTAACTGTAGCCCTGATTCTAATCCTAACCCTCGCCCTAGCCCTAACCCTAGCTCAAACCCTAACGCTTACCTAAACCTAACCCTAACACAAACCCTAGGAGTAACCCAAACCCTATCGCTAATCCCAACCTTAAAATAAGCACTAAAACTAGCACAAAGCCTATGCATTTCTCTAAATATATGCCTAAACCTAGTGCTAACCCTAGGACTAACCCTAACTCTATCCCTAATACAGCCCTATACATTACACTAAACCTAACCTGAACTGTAAATCTCTTTCCATTACTATAACCCTAACCCTAACCATAATGCTAATTTGAGCCTAAACTTAAACCTTAACCAAAACCAAACCCTAACCCAGACTGTGACCCTAATAATTACCTAGCTCTATACATGACCCCTAGCCTAAACCTAACTCTTATACTAGACCTAGCCATTAACCTATCCCTAAAACTATCCCTAACCAAAACCCTAGACCTGACATTAGCCCTAACCCTAATCCTAACCCTAACCTAACACAAACCCTAGCCCTCATTCTAGCCCTAAACCTAGACCTAATCCTAACCCAAACCCTCACCCTTGGCTTTCCCTAATTATATACCTCGCCCAAACACTGACCTAGCTATATAACTCCATCCCTTCCCCTAAAACTAACCCTAACCCTAGCCCAAACCATAGGCCTAAACCTAACACTAATCATAGCACTAATACTAGCCTATTTGAAACCTAACCTTAACCCAAAACATAACCCTAGCCCTAAGACTAACTTTAACTCACACCTTAGCCCTATTTCTATTTGTAACCCTATTCCTTAATGTAATCCTCACAATAGCCCTAACCTGAGCCCTAACACTAGCCATAGCCCTAACCCTTGCTCTAACCATAACTCTAAATCTAACCCAAACCTTAAGCCTAAACCTCATTCTACCACTAGCTCTAACACTATTGCTAATCCAAAAACAAGCCCTAATCCAATCCCTAGCCCTAAAACAAAACCAAGCCATTGCTCTAACCCTAACCCTAAACCTAAACCAAAACCTAACCCATAACTAGTCATAACCCGAGCTCTAATTCGAGTTTTAGGCCTAAAACTAACCCTCACCCTTACTCATATCCAAACACAAACCCAGCTCTAAATATCACCCTAACCCTAAAACTAATGCTAACACTAGACCTAGCCAAAACTCTAACCCTAAAACTAACCCTAATCATAACCCTAGTTCTTCAATTGGCCTTAGCCAAATCCTAGCCCTAACTCTAACACAAAAATAGCCTTAAACCGAGCTCTAGTAATAGATTTAACCATAACCCTAAAACAAGCCCTAAACCTAACTGTAATCCTAGCCCTAAACCTAGCTCTAATCCTATCCATTACCCTAAGTCAAACACTATTCATACTGCTAACTCTAGTCCTAATCTTTATCCTTAAAGCCAAACCCAAACAAACACCTTACTACTAGTCCTAACACTAGCCCTCATTCTAGATCTAACCCTGACCCCAAACCTCATCCTAACCTTCACCCTTATTTTGACCCTAACACTAATTATAGGTGTAAACCTGATTCTAAACCTAAATCAATACCTAAAACTAGCCCTACCTGTCAACTTATACCTAAACCTAACCCTAAAACTAGCCCTAGACCTAAATCTAATCCTAAATTGGACTATAACTCTAGCCTTTGACATAAACAAAAACTTAGTCCTAGCTCTAATAATAACCCTTAACCTAAACCAAACACTAGCATTACCACTAGGCCTAACCCTAGTCCTATTCTGGATTTCACCCTAACCCTAACTTTAACCTGAACACTGGCCCTGACACTATCATTAAACCTAGCTCTAAACCTGACCCTAACCCAAATCCTAAACCTAACACTAGACCTAGCCATACCCCTAACCCTAAAACTAGCTCTAATAAACACCCTAGATCTTACATTACACATAACACTAACCCTAGGCCTAAACCTAACACAAAACTTAAACCTAATGGAGGCCTAAACCTACCCTAAACATAACACTCACCCTAACCCTAAAACTAGTCCTAACCCTAAACCTTACCTTAGTTTTAACCAAAGCTCAAAGCCTAACCCTTAGCCTAAAAATAACCCTAGCACTCTCCCTAAAAATAACCCTAGGTATAGCCCTAATCTTATCCTTTACCCTAGACCTAACACTAGCTCTAACCCTAGCCATTACCCTAACTCTAACCCTAAACCTAATAATAACCCTATCTGTAACCATAACCGAAACCCTAACCCAAAACCTAAAACTAACCCTAGACCTAAGCCTAAACCTAAACCTTGCCATAGCTTTAACCAAAACTCAAACGCTAAACCTTACACTAAGACCAACAGTAAACCTAGCCCTAAAACTAAACTTAAACCTAAACCTAACCTTAACCATAAAGCTAACCTTATATCTAACTCAATCTATTACCCTAAACCTAATCCTAACCCTAATGAAAACCCTAGCCCTAACCCTAAACCTAACCCTAACCATAAAACTAAACCTAACCCTCGTCCTAGACCTAACCCTAGCTCAAAACTTAAACTTTACCTTAAATCTAACCCTAACCCTACTCTAAGCTAGGGTTAATAGCCCAAACCAAAAACCTAACCAAACTCTAGCCCTAATCCTAACATAACCCTAGCCCTAACCATAGCTCTAAACCTATATATTATCTTTATGATAACCCTAATCCTAATTCTACCCCTAGGCATAACCCTAACCCTTTTGAAAACCCTAAACCTCTCCATTGCCCTAAAGTTACCCTGAAACCTAAACTAACCTCATTATTTACCCTAACCCTAACTCTAACCCTAATGCTCATTTGAGCCCTATACCTTATCCTTAACCTAAAAGAAACCATAACTCTGATCATGGCCCTAAAAGTACACCTAGCTCTAAACCTGACCCTTACCCTAAGCCTAACTCTTACACTAGACCTAGATAGAAACATAACCCTAAATCTACTCCAAACTGTAACACTAGACCTGAAATTATCCCTAGCCCTAATTCTAGACCTAATCCTACAACAAACCCTAGCCCTCATCCTAGATGTAAACCTAGACTTAATCATAACCCTAACCCCAACCCTAGCCCTAACCATAATTCTAACCCTCACCCTACCTCTAAACCTAGCTATAACACCATACCTTACCTTAAAATTAACTATTACCCTAGCCCTAACACTAGTCCTAAGCTAAACACCAACCCTTGCTCTAATCCTAGCTTTAACTTAGCCCTATCACTAAAACTAACTGAAACCCTAGGCCTAAGACTAACACTAACTCTCACCCTAGTCCTAAACCTCGTTCAAACCCTATCTTTTCCTGTAACAATTACCCTAGCCCAAACTCTTGCCCTATAATTAGACCTAGACCTAATCCTAAATCTAATGCTAAACCAAATCTAAACCTAACCCAAAGCCTAAGCCTAACACTAACACTACCCATAACCCTAATGCTAATCTTATAACTAGCCCAAACCCTAAACCCTGGACTAAAACAACAGCCCTAACCTTAAATCTTAACTTAAACCAAACCCTAACACTACACCTAGAAATAATCCTAGCCCTAATTCGAGTCCTAACCCTAACCGTAATACCTACCCTGACCCTGACTCATATCCTAATACTTATGCAAGCTGTAATGACCACCCAAAACTTACACAAAACCCTAACAGTAACCCTAGCCCTAATTCAAGTCATAACCCTAACCTTAAAACGAACCCTGACCCTGACTGAAAACCTAACAGTCACTCTAGCTCTAAACACAGCCCTCACCATAAATCGAACACTAACAGTAACCCTAGCCCTTATTTGAGTCCTAAACCCAACCCTAAAACTAACCCTGATGCTGACTCATATCCTAACAATAACCCTAGTTCTAAATATTACCCTAACCTTAAACCTAAACCTAAAACTAGACCTACCCTTAACCCTAACCCTAAAACTAACCCTAATTGTAACCCGAGCTCTTACATTAGCCAATGCCCATATCTAGCCCTAATCCTAACACAAAAACTAGCCCTAATACGAGCTCTAAACCTATATTTAATCCTAAACCTAACTCTAACTGTAGCATTAACCCTAGCTCTAAGGCTATCCCTTAACCTAAGAAAAATTCTAACCCTAATGGTAACCCTAGATATCATTCTAGCTCTGACCCTATCCCAAACCCTAACACTAACCCTGACCCTTATTCTGACCCTAACACTAACCCTAGGTCTAAAACTGACCCTAAACCTAGACCAAACACTAACACTATCCCTAGACCTAAACCAAATTCTAAATCTAGCCTTAACTCTAGCCCTAGACCTAAACAAAAACCTAGCCCTAGCCCTAACAATAATCCTTAACCTAACTCAAACACTAACCCTACCCCTACACCTAAACCTAGTCCTAATTCTGGCTGTAACCCTAACTCTAACCCAAACACTGACCCTGCCTTTAGAGTAAACCTATCTCTAAATATGACCATACACAAAAATGTAAACCTAACACAAGATGTAGCCATAACCCTAACCATACAACTAGCCCTCAACATAACACTAGCTCTTACATTACCCATAGCCCTAACCCTAGGCCTAAACCTAACACAAAATCTAGAGCTAATCCTAGGCCTAATTCAAGCCTTAAGCATAATCACAACCCTAACCATAGAGATAACCCTAACATAACCTTTGCCTTAGTCCTAATCCTAACTCAAAGCCTAAACATTACTCTACACATGAACCTACACCTATCCCTCAATCTAATCCTAACTCGAGCCCTAATGCAAACCTTAACCCTAGCCCTAAACCTAGCTCTAAACCTACTTATTATTCTAAACCTAAACCTAACCTTATTGATAATCCTAGGCTTAAAGCCAAACCTAAACCTAACTGGAAAACTAACCCTAGACCTAAACTTAAAAATCACATTTGCCATAGACATAACCTTAGCTCAAACCCTAACCCTTACTATAAACCTAAACATAACTATAGCCCTAAATCTAAGCCTAAACTACAATCTAACGTTAAACAGAGCCCTATATCTACATCTAATCATATACATTACTGTAACCCTAACCCTATCCCTAATAATGTCCCTAGCCCTAATCCTAACCTTAACCCTAAGACAACTATAATCTTATCCCTAGAAGTAACCCTAAACCTAACCCTCATTTAGCCCTAAACCTAGCTCAAAACCTAACCCTTACACTAAACATAAAGCTAAGCCTAACCCTAGTTTTATCCCTAACCCTAACCCTATTCCTAAACATAACCCTATCTCGAAACTTAACTGTAATCCTATCCATTATACTAACCATAACCATTACCCTAATGCGAACCCTAGGCCTAACCTTAACTCTATCGCTAACCCTAACCCTAAACCTATCAGTTACCCTAAACCTAATGTAAACTCTAAACAAAACACTATTATTACCCTAACACACACACCTGAACACTGACCCTGACATTAACATTAAACCTAGCTCTAAACATGACCCTATCCCAAAACCTAAACCTAACACTAGAATAACCTAGGCATAACCCTAACCCTAAAATTAGCTCTAATCAGAACGCTAGATCTTACATTACACATAGCACTACCCCTAGGCCTAAACCTAACACAAAACTTAACCCTAATGGAGGCCTAAACCTATCCTAAGCATAATCCTCACTCTAACCCTAACCCTAGTCCTAACCTTAACCCTTACTCTTACCTTAGTCCTAATCCTAGCTCAAAGCCTAAACCTTAGCCGAAATATAACCCTAGCACTATTCCTAACCATAACCCTAAAACTAACCATAACCCTAATGTTAATTCAAGCTCTAACCCTAAACTCTAACCTCAAACTCTAACACTGACTCTGACCCTAATAAATCTCCTAGCTCTAAAGATGACTTTTACACTAAACCTAACCCTTACACTAGACATAGCCATAACACTAATCCTAAAACTATCCCCAACTGTAAACTTAGGCCTGATATTATCCATAGCCCTAATCTTAGCCATAAACTTAACACAAAATCCAGCCCTTATCCTAGCCCTAAACCTAGCCTTAATCCTAACTTAATCCTAGCCCTATCCCTACTTCTAATCCTATCCATTACCATAATCATGACCCTAGCCCTAACCCTAGCCCTAAACATAGCCATAGCCATTGCCTAATCATTATTCCTAGTCCTAAACCTAGATCTAACCATAACTCAAAATTTAACCCTAACCCTAAGACTAAGCCTAACATTAATACTGACCCTATCCCTAATGCTGATCATAAAACTACCCCTAAACCTTGAAGTAAAACAAAATTGAGCCATAGCCCTAAACCTAAACCTTAACTTAAACCAAATATTAACACTATACCTAGACCTAACCCTAGACCTAATTCTAATCTTAATCTTAACCTTAATACTAACCCTAACACTGACTCAATTCCTAACACTCACCCTAGCTCTGAACACCACACTAAACTTAAACTAAACCTTAACGGTAACCCCAGCCTTAATTTGAGTCCTAACCCTAACCCTAAAACTAAACCTGACACTGACTATTAACCTAACACTAAAACTAGCTCTAAATTTCACCCTAACCTTAAACCTAATTCTAACACTAGAGGTTTAATCGCTAACCAAAACCCTGACAATAACCCTAGAAACCCTAGTTTTTACATTAGCAAATACTCTAACCATAGCCATAACCCTAACACAAAAACTAGATTTAATCTGATCCTAAACCTAGATTTAAGTCTAACTCTAGCCCTAAACCTAGCTCTAAACCTATCCCTTAACCTATGCAAAGCCCTAAACATAATGCTAATCCTAATACTAACCCTAATCCTTAACCTAATTGAAACACTAACCCTATTACTAGTCCTAACCCGAGTACTCATTCTAGTTCTAAACATAACCCAAACCCAAACTCTAACCCTGACTCTTATTCTGACCCTATCACTAATCATATGTCTAAACCTGAACCTAAACCTAAACTGAACTCTAACACAAGCTCTACAGTAACCTATACCTAAACCTAACCCTAACACTGGACCTAGACATAAACCTAATCCTAATCTATCCATAACTCTAGTTTAGACATAAAAAAAAGCAACTAGCGCTAGCCCTAATAATAACACTTAACCTAAAGCCAAACACTAACCCTTCCCCTAGACTTAACCCTAGGTTTAATTCTGGCTTTCACTTTAACCATAACCCTAAACTGAACACTGACCATGACACTAACACTAACCCTAGCTCTAAACATCACTCTAACCCTAAAACTATACTTAGCTCTCACTTTAACCCTAAAATTAGCCCTAATCATAACAAAGTTCTTACATTTGCCATAGTCCTAATCTATTTCAAAACCTAGCCCTAAACTAGGCCCTACCCTAGATTTAACCCTAAAGCGAACCATAACCCGAAACTTAGCCCTAACCCTAAATCTAAGCATAATCCTAGACCTAATCCTAAGCATAAAACTAGCACTATCACTAAGTGTATCCCTATCCATTACCCTAATGATAACCCTAAAGCTTCTGCTAACCCTAGGCCGAACGCTAATTCTATCCCTAACCCTAACCCTATCCATTACCCTAAACCTAACCTGAACTCTAAACCTAAAACTATCATTAACCTCTCCCCAACCATAAGGACAACTTAAGCCTTAAATCTAAACATTTATCTAATAAAAACCCTAACCCTGACCCTTACCCTAATAATACCCATAGCTCTAAACCTGACCCTAACAAGAAACCTGACTCTTTCAATAGAACTAGCTATAAACCTAAACATAAACTATCTCTGTTACCCTAAACCTGACATTAGCTCTAGCTCTAATCTTAGTCCTAATCCTAACCCAAACCTTAGCCCACATCCTAGCCATAAACCACACTTTAACCATAAACCTAACCAAACCATAACCCTAATTCTAATCCTCACCTAATCCTAAAAGTAGCTATAATCCCATCCCATAACCTAACCCTAACCCTAAACCTATCACTAGCCCTAAACCTAGGACTAAACCTAACATTAACCCTAGTCCTAATGCCAGCCCTAATTTAGCCCTATCTCTAACCCAACCCTAACCCTAGCCCTAAGACTAAATCACACTCTCACCCTAGACTTATACCTAGTTTTAAACCTATCCCTTACCATCATCCTAAACCTAGCCCTAAACGTAGCCCTAATCCTAGCCCTAAATGTAGCCCTAATCCTAGCACTATCCTTACCCCTAGCTCAAAGAAGAGATCTAAACCTAACTCTAAATCTAACCCTAAACCTAAGCCTAAACCTCACACTAAAACTAGCCCTAATCCTAACATTAATCCGAAAACTAGACCTAACTCTAACCCTAGCCCTAAAACAAAACCAAATCATAACCCTAACCTTAACACTTAACCAAAATCAAAACCTAACCCTACACCTAGCCCTAATCATATCTCTAATTCTAGTCCTAACACTAAACTGAAAACTAATCTGGACTCTGACACTGACCCTAACATTAAACCCTAGCTCTAACATCATAACCGTAAACCTAACCCTAACACTAGGCGTAGCCCTAACTCTGACCTTATCACTAGCTCTAATCATAATACTACTTCATATATTAGCTGTAGCCTTAACGCTATCCCTTACCTAAACAAAAACCTAGGCTTAATCTGAGTCCTACGGCTAGTTTATATATATATATATATATTTAGTTTTTTGGGGACACAACATCTTTATTTTATTGGTATGTGATGCTGAGGATTGAACCCAGCACCCCACACATGCCAGGCGAGAACACTACTTCTTGTGCCACATCCCCAGACCCTAAACCTAGTTTTAACACTAAACGTAAACCTAACCCTAACCCAAACAAAAGACCTAATCCTATACATAACTCTACCCCTAATCTTAGGTCTAACCCTATCCATTACCCTAATGATAACCCAACTCTTATACTAACCCTAGGCCTAACCCTAACCCTATCCTTTACATTAAACCACACCTAAACCCTAA
Source organism: Marmota flaviventris (assembly GCF_047511675.1). Classification (NCBI taxonomy): domain Eukaryota; kingdom Metazoa; phylum Chordata; class Mammalia; order Rodentia; family Sciuridae; genus Marmota; species Marmota flaviventris. The sequence goes on from NC_092510.1 coordinate 14,569,343, forward strand.
ACATAACTTTGTCATTATCTTAACCCTAATCCTAATGATAATTCAAGCCCTAAACCTAAACCCTAACCTAACCCAAACCCTCTCCTTGATATTGACCCTAATAATAACCCTAGCTCTAAAACTGACCGTGAGTATAAACCTAACCCCTACACTGGACCAAGCTATAAACCTAACACTAAATCTATCTCTAACTGTAACTCTAGACCTGACATTAGCCAGAGCCTTAATACTAGCTCTACCCCTAACACAAACATTAACCCTTATCCTAGCCCTAAACTTAGATGTAAACATAATCCTAAACTTAACCCTAGCCCTAACCCTAATACTAACCCTTGCCCTAGCCCTCAAACTAGCTATAACCCAGTACCTTAACCTAAATGTAACCCTAACTCTAACCCTAACCCAAGGCCTAAACCTAACACTAACACTAGCCCTAATTTAGCCTATCCCTAACCCTAAACCTTACCGTAGCCCTAAGACTAACTCTAACTCTCACACAAGCTCTATCACTAGTTCTAACCCTATTCCTTATCACAACCCTAAAACTAACCTAAACCCTAGTCCAAACGTTTGCCCTATCCTTAGCTCTAGCTCTAACCATAGATCAATATCTAACTCTAAATCTAACCCTAATCCGAAGCCTAAGCCTAACCAGTAAAAATACATTTATATTTAGACTCTGTGTCTACAGATGTTGACTTCAATTATTATTTAGAATATAGTCATTAGATTCATAAAAGGCATACCATTTCTGATGGTGTATAGAGAACTGAGGGTCACGGGCAAGATGCTATGTTAAGGGGGAAAAGAATGAGGTATGTGATTAATCTAACCCCTTATCTGTATTTATAAAATTACCCTATGTATAAATAGTAAATTTAGGAGGCTTAAAGTGGGATAGAGGGAGAAAGAAAAAAAGAAGAAAAAATAACAAGGAAAGAAAGAAAGAGAGGGAGAAAGAAAATAAGAGCAAATAAAGGGGTGGTGAATGGGGGACCTATGCAATTCCTCTATATTATACTATTCTAGTGATTCAGTTCTAAATGTCCAATTTCATGGAAAGTTCTTGGTTTCACATATGTTGTGGTTGTGAGGACCAGAGGGGAAGGGTAGAGGAGAATAGATGAGAAGAGCAAGAAAAGAAAATTAAGAAAGAAGGAAAGTCTCTCAGAACTCTGTTTTCTTTTCTTTCAGTAGGTGGATTTGTCTATTCCTAGCTTGAGTCTCTGTGCTTAGGGTGGTGGAGGTAGACAGGGTGAGAGGGCTTGAGCTTCTACCTAGGGCCTCCCTACTCTTACTCTCTTAATTGGAAACCAGGTGCCTGTACAGTTGCTGTTCTGCACTGATAGCTACACTCCTCAAAATCTTGTGAGAAAAATCTTGAGTTATCACAGCTGGAGGTAGGGGAGTTGGAAACCAGATACCTGATAAGCTGCAGAACCGAGCTGGTAGCCACACCCACCAATAGATGGCATGTAAGGTTTTGCAAGATGGATTCCATCTATAACACATGTATGGTGTTTGGTGAGGTAGGTGGTTCTGGAGTTAACTTGTTCTGTGTCCAGAGCTCAGTCTGATGACCCGCAAGCAAAGCCTCTGTATTCTCTGCTGTGTTTCATCTGCACAGAGAGCACCCATGCGGCTGAGACTGTTCTCTGCACCCAGAGAAACTGCACAGCTGTGCCTTCCATCTGTGCCGAGAGCACCCAAGTGGCCCTATTTTTCTTTTTTCAAATTTCTATCATACTGGGCAGGATTTATTTTGTACTTAGCCTTACTATGCTCTACATGTTTGGGCCTTCTCAGTTCAATGGTTCGCTGTCAGGAACAGTTTGTATTTTAAGGTTTCCCTTCATCATGGCTTATTGATGTGAATGAAAATTGAGCTGGAAATCAAACAGGGTTGGCAGGAGGTGCTTGAAACTTCACAAAATCAGTTCTCAGTTGGCACTCTCTGGTTTCTGTCTTTTGAAGGTAGGCCAAAGATGAAGCATGCAAAAGCAACAGTATCTGTGAGCCCTTAAGGAAAAACTAGAGAAACATGTATATACTGAAATAAGTCTCTCAACAATTTGATCAGATTTCTTTGATACTGTACAGTATTTATCTTTTAGCTTGCTCCACTAGGCTCCTCAAGGTTGGCGCTTCTAGGATCAATGGTTCTCTAAACAGGTATGTTTTAGTGTTATGTTTAGGGTTAGGGCTAGCTTTAGAGCTAGTGTTAGGATTAGAGTGTCTTTTTGTTCAAATTTCTTTGATACTGGGATGATTTATCTATTATCTAGCCTTAATATATGCCCCAGTTTTGGGCCTTCTTGTTTTAATGGTTCGCTGTTGGGAATAGTTTGTTTTTAATGTCTCACTTCATTTTGACCTATGTGGGTAAATGAAAATGGAGCTGGAAATAAGAGGGTTGGTGCTAGCTGGTTGAAACCTCACATACTCTATCAGTTGTCTGTGGGCACTCTCTGGTTTCTTCCTTGTCAATGTAACCATAAGCTGAAGCATGCAAAACAAGTTTACCAAAGAGCACTTTAGAAAAAAAAAAAAAAAAACAGGGCAATATGCATGTACTGAAATACCTCCCCCAATTATTTGGTCAGATTTCTTTGATACTGTGCAGAATTCATTTGTAAGCTTGCCCCTCTAGTCTCCCCATGTTTAAGAATTTTATGATCAAAGGTTCTCTTAACAGGTTAGGCTTAGGGTTAGGTTAGAGTTAGGGCAAGTGTAGAAATAGTATTAGGGTTAGAGTTAGTTTTTTCAACTTTTTGTATACTGTGTAGGATTTAGCTTTTATAGTATGATCCTCATGTTTGGGCCTCCTAGGTAAGAGGGTTTGCTCTCAGGAGCAGTTTTAATTTTCATGTTTCACTTCATTTTGCCCTATAGGGGTGAATGGAAATGGAGATGGAACTCAAACAGGGTTTTTGCTAGTTGCTTGAAACTTCACACACTCAATCAGTTCTCAGTGCATATTCTCTCAATTGTTTATTGTGGTAGTAGCCAAAAGCTGAATTAGAAAGAAACAGCTTTATCTGTGAGCACTTTAGAAGCAAGCTTCAATTTTTGTATGGATTACTTTGATATTGTACAGGATTCATCCTTTTCCTAGTCTTAGTAGGATCCCCATGTTTGGGTTTTCAAGGTTCACCAGTTCACTGTCAGGAACAGTTTTAATTTTTAGGTTTCACTATATTAAGGCCTATAGATGTGAATGAAAATAGAACTGGAAATCAAACAGAGTTAGTACTAGCTGCTTGAAACTTCACACACTCAATCAGGTCTCTGTGAGCACTCTCTGGTTGTTCCTTGTGAAAGTACCTTAAACTGAAGCATGAAAAAATAATTTATCCAAGAGCACATTAGGAGAAAACAGGGATATATGCACGTACTGAAATATCTCCTCCAATTATTTGGTCAGATTTCTTTGATACTGCACAGGAATTATCTGTTAGCTTGCCCCAATGGGCTCTTTTACTTGGGGTCTACTATGATCAATGGTTCTCTAAACAGGTTAGGTTAGATTTAGTATTAGGTTAGGGCTAGGATTACAGCTAGTGTTTTGTTAGATATGGTTTTGTTTAAATTTCTGTGATACTGGGCAAGATTCAACTTTTACCTAATCTTATGATATTCTCTAGGTTAGGGGCTCTTGAGTCAAGGGTTTTCTCTCCTGAATAGTTTGTATTTTAAGTTTTCATTTTATTTTGACCTATACGTGTAAATGGAAATGGACATGGAAATCCAACAGGGCTGGTGCTAGCTACTTCAAACCTCACACACTCAATCTGTATTTTATGGGCATTCTCTGGTTTCTTCTTTGTAAAAGTAGCCCTAAGCTGAAGCATGCAAAGCAACTTTATGTAAGAGCACTTTAGGACAAAACAGGGAAATATGCATGTACTGAACTACGTCCCCAATTATTGGGTCAGATTTATTTGATATTGTGAAAGATTCATCTGTTAGCCTACCCAACTTGGCTCCCCGAATGTCATACTTCTATGATCAAAGGGACTCTAAACAGGTTAAGGTTAGTGTTAGAGTTGTTGTTAGGACTAGGATTAGACCTAGTGTTAAGGTAAAAGTTAGTTTTGTTTTCAAATTTCTATGATACTGTTTGAGATTCATCTTTTTCCTATTTTGACTATACTCCAAATGTTTGGGCCTACTACATAAAATGTTTGCTTTCAGGAACAGTTTCAATTTTAATGTTTCTCTTTTTTGCCCTATAGGGGTGAATGGAATTAAAGCTGGAAATCAAACAGGGTTTTTACTACCTGCTTGAAACTTCACACACTCCAACAGTTTTCAGTGAGCATAATCTGGAGTATGCTGTGGATGTAGCCATAGGATGAAGTAGAAAGTAACGGCTTTATCTCTGAGTGCTTTAGGAGTAAGCAGAATACACATGTACTGAAAGAGCTACAAATTTTTTTGGTTAGAATACTTTGATACTGTACCAGATTCATCCTTGACCTAGCCTTAGTAGGCTCACCAAGTATGGGCCTTCAAGTTTCAGTGATTCAGTGTCAGGAACAGTTTGAATTTTTAGGTTTCACTTCATTATGGCCTATAGGTGTGAATGGCAATGGAACTGGAAATCAAACAGGGTTGGTGCTAGCTGCATGAATATTCACATACTCGATCAGCATTCTGTGGGCACTCTTTGATTTTTCTTTGTGAAAGTACGTTAAGCTGAAGCATGAAAAACTGTTTATCCATGAACACTTTAAGAAAAACAAACAGGAAAATATGAATGTACTTAAATATCTCCCTAAATTTTTCATCAATTTTTTTTTTTGATACTGCACAAGATTCATTTGTTAAGTTGCCTCACTAGACTCCCCAAATTCGGGACTTCTATGATCATAAGTACTCTAAACAAGTTAGAATTAGGTTAGGGTTGGGTTAGATCTAGTGTTAGAGTTAGAGTGAGTTTTGTTCAAATTTATTTGTTACTTGGCATATTTCGACTTGTACCTAGCCTTACTATTTTCCCCAGGTTTGGGCCTTAACCCTTCAATGGTTTGCTGTCAGGAACAGTTTGTATTTTAAGGTTTCTTTCATTTTGACTTATATGGGTAAAAGGAAATGAAACTTGAAATTAAATAGGGTTGGTGCTCGCTGATTAAAACTGCACACACTGAATCAGTTCTATGTGGACACTCTCTGGTTTCTTCCTTGAGAAAGTTTCCCAAAGCTGAAGCATGAAAAAAAAAATCTTTATCTGAAAGTACTGTAGGAGATAACAGGGAAATATGCATATACTGAACTACCTCCCCAAATTATTTGGTTAGATTTCTTTGATACTGCACAAGATTCATCTGTTAGCTTGCCCCAGTAGGCTCCCTTAATTTGGGACTTCTATGATAAAGGTTCTCTAAACAGATTAAGGTTAGGTTTATGGTTAGGGTAAGCGCTAGGTTTAAACCTAGTGTTAGGATTAGAGTTTGTTTTGTTCATGTATCTTTTATACTGGGCAGGATTCATGTTTGACCTAGTCTCACATTGATCCCTGGTTTGGGACTTGTCGGTTCAATGGTTCGCTGTTAGGAACAGTTAGTATTTTAAGATTTCACTTTATTTTCAACTATTTTGTTGAAAAGAAATGGAGCACGAAATCAAACAGGGTTGGTGCTTGCTGCTTGAAACTGCACACACTCAATCAGTTCTCTGTGGCCACTCTCTGGTTTGTTCCTTGTGAATGTTGCCCTCAGCTGAAACATGCAAAGCAACTTTATCCCAGAGCACATTCGGAGAAATACAGGAAATATGAATGTACTTAAACACTTCCTCCAATTGTTTGCTCAGATTTCTTTGATACTGTGCAGGATTCATCTGTTAGCTTTCCCCACTAGGCTCCCTTAGTTTTGGACTTCTATGATCAAAGGTTCTGAAACAGGCTAGGGTGAGCTGTAGGGTTAGGTTAAGGATAGATCTAGTGTTAGGTTGACAGTAGTTTTGTTCAAATATCTTTGATACTAGGCACAATTATTCTTTTACCTAGCCTTACTATGTTCCCCAGGTTTGGGCCTTCTAGGTTCACTGGTTTTCTGTAAGTATTTAGTTTTGATTTTGAGGTTTCACTTCATTTTGACCTATATGTGTAAATGGAAATGGAGCTGGAAATCAAACAGGGTTTTTGCTAGCTGCTTGAAACTTCATACACTCAATCAATTCTCTGTGAAGACGCTCTGGTTTTATCCTTGTGAAAGTATCCCAAAGATGAAGAAGGAAAAAGAACAATATGCAAGAACATTTTAGGAGACAACTGGAAAATATGTATGCACTGAACTACCTCCCCCAATCATTTGGTCAGATTTCTTTGATACTGGCCATGATTCATCTGTTAGCTTGCCCCACTAGGGTCCTCAACTTTGAGACTTCTATGATCAAAGGTTCTCTAAACAGGTTAGGATTAGGCTTATATTTATAGTTATGTCTGGAGTTAGTGTTAGAGTTTGTAGTGTTTAAATTTCTTTTATACTAGGCAGGATACATTTTTACCTAGCCTTACTATGTTCCCCAGGTTTCGGATTTCTCAGTTCAATACTTTGCTGACTGAAACAATTTGCATTTTATGGATTCACTTCATTTTGACCTACATGGATAAATGGACATGGAGCTGGAAATCAAACAAGGTTGGTGCTAATTGCTTGAAACTTCACACACTCAGTCACTTCCCTGTGGGCATGCTCTGGTTTGTTCCTTGTGAAAGTACCTTAAGCTTAAGAATGAAAAATCAATTTATCCAAGAGCACTTTAGGAGAAAACAGGGGAAATAGGCATTTACTGAAACACCTCCCCCAATTATTGGTCAGATTTTTTTTGATACTGGGTATGATTCATCTGTTACCTTGCCCTATTAGGCATCCCATGTTTGGGAGTTTTATGATCAAACTCTATAAACAGGAAAGGGTTAGTTTTCGGATTAGGGTAAGGGCTAGGTTTACAATGAATGTTCGGGTTAGAGTTAGTTTTGTTCGAATTTCTATGATACCAGTCTGGATTCATATTTTCCTAGCATGAGGCTAGGGTTAGGACTAGTAATAGAATAAGAGTTGGGGTTAGAGTTATGGTTTAGGATAGGTAATATTTTCCAGGTTAAACATTCTCATTTCAATTTTTGCTGTCAGGAACAGTTGTGTTTTAAGATTTCACTTCATTTTGACTTTTATGGGTTAGGGTTAGTGTTAGGGCTATGGTTTGGTTTGGTTTTAGGGCTATGGCTAGGGTTAGGGCTAAATTTTGAATTAGTGTTAGGGTTAGTGCTAGTGTTAGGGTGAGGTTTAGGCTTAGGTTTAGGGATCGATTTAGATCCAGGGTTAGGATTAGGGATAGGGTTAGTGTTACAGTAAAGGATAGGGTTAGAACTAGGTAAACGACTAGGATGAGAGTTAGATTTATATTTAGGACTAGGCTTAGTTTTAGGGTTAGGATTAAAGCTAAATTAGGGCTATTATTAGGGCTAGGGTTAGTGTTATGTTTAGGCCTAAGGCTAGGGCTAGGTTTAGGATTAGCATTGGGGTTAGGATTAAGTTTATGGGAATGGGTGGGGTTATAGCTAGCTTTAGGGCTAGGGTGAGGGTTAGAATTAAAATCAGGGCTAGGGTTAGGGTTTAGGTTAGGGTTAAGACTTGGTTCAAGGTTAGGGGTTCTGTTAGGTTCAGGGCTAGAACTACAGTAGAGCCATGTTTAGGGTAAGGGTCAGGTTTAGAGTTAGGGTTATTATTAGGGTTATGATCAGGGTTAGCATTTGGTTTAGGTCAAAGTTTAGGGTTAGGGTTTAAATAGTGTTAGGTTTAGGCTTAGGGTTAGGGTAATAGATAGGGTTAAGTTTAGGTTTCAGTTAAGGATTAGGGTAATGGTTTGGTAATGTTTAGCAATAGGGTTAAGTTTAGCACTTTATTAGACTTATATTTAGTATAATGGATAGATTTAGAGCTAGGGTTAGGGTAGATTATGGTTTCAATTAATTCTAAAATTAGAGTTACGTTTAGGGATAGGGCTAGGGTTTGGTTTATGGTACGTGTTAGGTTTATGGCTAGGGTTATGTTTAGTTCAGTGTAAGGTTTAGTGTTTGAGGTAGGGTTAGGGCTAGAATGAGAGTTATGTTTAAGTTTAGGTCTAGGGATATATTTATGGTTAGGGTTTGGTTTAGGGTTCAGGTTATGGCTAGAGATTTTATTACAGTTAGGGTTAAAATTAGGGTAATGGACAATGTTAGATTTAGGGTTAAGGGATGGATTAGGGCTAGTCTTAGGATTAGTTTTATTGTAAGGCTTAATATTTCCACTAGGGTTAGGGCTATGGTGAGGTTTAGGTTTTTGGTTTGGTCTTGGGATACATTTATGTTTAGGGTGAGGTTTAGTGTTAGGGATAGGGTTATAATTAGGGTTAGGGTTAGGATTAGGGTAATTGACAGGGTTAGAACTAAAGTTCGAGCTAGGATTAAGTTTAGAATAAGAGCTAGGGTTAGAGTTATGGTTTAGGATAGGGCTAGGGTAATGTTTAGTGTAAGGGTTTGGCTTTTAACTAGGGTTAGCTCTAATGCAAGAGTTAGTGTTAAGGTTAGTTTTAAGGCTAGGGTTATGTTGAGAGCCACAGCCGAAGGGGCCCCAGCAAACTTCCAGCTGCCAGCAATCCAGCTGCCGGCTGATGATTGGCTCACAGCGGCCCCAGCAACATCTAGCTGATTGGCTCCTTGGCCCCAGCAACATCTAGCTGATTGGCTCCTCTGCGGTGATGCTCATTGGACTGTTTCCCTGCCCTTTCAGACCACGGAGCTGCTCATTGGGGGACTTTTTGGCTCTGCCCACGTGACCCAGCCAATCGGCCTCGAGAGCAGGAGGATTGTGGGAGGTGGAGAGAAGCTTGTGGGGGGAGAGACAGGGCTTGTGGAAAGCCGGTGGTGGCAGTTGAGGCTCTGAGGGGTTTTTCCTGAGAGGCTGTTTGTTTGGCGTGTTTGGTTCTAAAAATAAAGTTAGTTTCTTTTGACAAGTGGCTCCTGATTGTGCCCAGCCAGACTGCGGCAGGGTTAGGGTTAGGATTATGCTTATGGCTAAGTTTAGGCCTAGGATTATGGCTAGGTTTTGTGTTAGGTTTAGGGCTAGGGTTAGGAATATGGTTAAGTTTAGGGCTACTGTTACTGTTAAGATTAGGTTTAAAATAGGGTTTGGGCTAGGGTTATGTTTAGGGCTAGTATTAGGGTTTGGGTTATAGATAGGTCTAGTGTTAGTATTAGGTTTTGGGTTAGGTTCAGGTTTAGAGATAGGTTAATGTTAGGGTCAGTGTCACTTTTCCAGATAGGATTAGGGTTAGGCTTAGAGCCAGAATTAGAACTAGTGTTAGGTCTATGGGTAAGGTAATTGTTTAATTTAAGTGTTATTGTTAGGGCTAGAGGTAGGAATTTGATTAGGTCTAGGGTTAGAATTATAGATATATTTAGGATTAGTTTGGGGTCTAGATCTAGTATTAGGTTTAGGTATAGGTTTACCTGTAGGGCTAGTGTTAGGGTTTGGTTTAGGGTTAGGGTCAGGTTTAGAACTGGGGTTACTTTTAGGATCAGAATAAGGGTTAGAACTAGAATGAGGGCTAGGGTTAGGACTAGTAATACTGTTAGTGTTTAAGTTAGGCTAAGGATTAGGGTTATGATGAGGTTTAGCATTTGGTTTAGAGTTTGGCTTAGGGTAATGGATAGGGTTAGAGCTAGGGTTAGGGCTAGGGTTAGATTTAGGGTTAGGGCTAGTGTTAGGGTTAAGATTAGGGTGTAAGCTTTGTTTAGACTAGAATTAGGGGTATGATTTGTGTTAGGTTTAGGGCTAGGGTTATGACAATGAGTAATTATGAACTAGTTTTATGATTAGGGCTAGTTTTAGGATTAGGGTTAAGGCTAGGTCTAGTTTTAGGGTTAATTTACATTTAGGGTGATGTTTAAAGCTAGGATTAGTGTTAGGATCAGTGTCAGGTTCAGGGTTATTTTTAGAGTTAGGGTTAGGGCTAGGTGTAGTTTTATGATTTGTTTTAGGTTAAGGTTTAGGGTTAGGGATATGACTTGGTTTTGTTATATGGCTAGGGCTAGGGGTAAGGAAAGTTTTAGGATTAGCATTATTGTTAGAGCTAGTGTTAGAGTTTGGATTAGGATTATCATTATGGTTAAATTTAGAGTTAGTTTTAAATTTAGATTTAGGTTTAGATCCACAGTTGGGCTAGGGCTAAGGATAGAACTAGGGCTAGGGCAAGGGTAAGAGTTAGAGTTAGTCTAAGGCTAGGATTAGGGTTAGGATAGGACTAAATTAGGGTTAGTGCTAGGATTAGTGTTAGTGTTAGGGCTAGGGTTAAGGAAAGGGTTATTGTTAGGTTTCAGATTATGGTTAGGTTTATGGTTATGGTTAGGTTTAGAGTAAGGGATGAGGTTATAGCATGGTTTAGTGCTAGGGGGAGGGTTAGAATTAGGGTTAAACCTCAGGTTATGGTTTGGATTAGGATTAAGGCTAAATTTAGGACTAGGATTAGGGCTAGGGCTAATTTCAGGTCCAGCTTTACAGTTAAAGATAGTTTTAGGTCATCTAGTGTAAGGTTTAGGTTAGGGTCAGTTTTAGGGTTAGGTTCAGTTTTAGATGTAGTATAAGGGTTAGGTTTACGGTTATGGTCAGGTTTGGAGCTAAGGGTATTGTTTGGGTCAGGGTCGTGATTAGTTTTTGGGATAGGTTAAGGTTTAAATTTAGGGCTCAAATTAGCATAGGGTTAGAATTTGGGTAATGATATAATTAGGTTTATGTTTCAAGATAGTTTTAGGGTAATGGATAGGGTTAGGATTAGGGATATGGTAAGGTTTAGGCCTAGGGTTAGCATTAGGGTTAGGATTATGGTTAGTGTAATGGATAGTGTTAGAGCTAGGGTTAGAGCTAAGGTTATGGTTTTTATTAGTGCTAGGTTTAGGGTTAAGGTTAGGGTTAGGGTTAAAGCTCGGTTTAGGGCTCAGATTAGGCTAGGTTTTAGGTTACGTTAGGGCTAGGGTTAAGGTTATTGTTAATGTAAGTATTAGGGTTACAATTAGGGCTAGTTTTAGGGTTAGTGTTAGGGCTACGTCTAGTGTTATGTTTAGGGTGATGTTTAAAGATAGGGCTAGAACCTAGGTCAGAACCAATGTTAGGTTTAGTTTTAGAATTCTGTTTAAAACTCAAATTAGGGCTAGGTTTAGGCTTAGGTGTAGGGTTAGGGTTTGGTTTAGGTTAAGGGTTAGGGTTAGGGCTATGGCTCGGTGTGATATTAGGGCTACAGATAGAGTTAGAGCTAGTTTTAGGAGTAGCGTTAGGATTAGGGTTAGGGTTAGGGTTAGTGTTAGGTTTAGGCTTAGGCTTTGCAGTAGGGTTAGATTTAGAGTTAGGATTAGATCTAGGTTTAGGGCTAGGGCTAGGGCTAATTCTAGCCCCAAACCTAGGGTTAGGCCTAGGTTTGGGGCTAGGATTAGAGTTCCATTAAGAGATAGGTTTAGAAGTTTTTTTAGGGCTACGGAGAGCATTAGACTTAGTTTTAGGGCTAGGGTTAGGATTAGGGTTAGGGTAAGAGATAGGGCTAAATTTGGTCTAAGATTAGGGATAGGGCTGGTTTTAAGTTAGGCCTATGTTTAAGGTTAGGGTTATGATTAAGCCTATGTTTAGGGCTAATATGGGCTAGGGTTTGTGTTGGGGTTAGGGCTAGGATTATATCTAGGGTTTATGTCAGGTCTAGGGTTAGGTTAAGGATAGTTTTCGGGTTAGATTTTTGCTAGGTCTAATGTAAGGTTTAGGTTTAGGTTAAGGGTTAGGATAGAGCTAGGATAATTATTAGGGTAAGGGTCATGGTTAGGGTTTCTTTTAGGTTTGAGTTTAGGGTTAGGGCTCAAATTAGCATTAGGGTTATGGTTAGGGTAATTATAAGGCTATATTTAGGGTTCAGGTTAGGTTTAGTGTAATTGATATGGTTGGGGTTAGTGATAGGTTTAGGTTTACGCCTAGGGTTAGTATTAGGGAAAGGGTTATGTTTAGGGTAATGTATACAGTTAGAGTTAATTTTAGGGCTAGCGTTATGGTTAGGATTAGGTCTTGAGATAGGGTTAGGCCTAGAGTTAGCAATAGGTTATGGGTTATGATTAGGGTAATGAATACAGTTAGAGCTAAGATTACAGGTAGACTTATGGTTAGGATTAGGTCTTGAGTTAGTGTTAGGATATGGGTTAGAACTAGGATTAGGGTTATTATTATTTTTAGTGTAAGAGTTAGTTTCTAAGCTATGATTAGTGTTAGATCAAGGGTTAGGTTTAGTGTTATGTTTAGGGATAGAATTAGTGTAGTTTTGGGGGTTAAACTAAGGGTTAGGGGAATGGTTGTAATTAAGTTCAGGATTAGGTTTAGGGTAATAAATATGGTTAGATATAGGTTTAAGGTTTGGGACATGGTTAGAATTAAGTTTTGGGTTAGGTCTACAGTTATTTTTAGGTTTGTGGTAAGGGTTAGGGTTTGAGCTATATTTAGGGCTATAGGGAGTATTAGTTTTGGGGTAGGTCTGGGTTAGTTTTCTGTTTTGGGTTAGGATTATGGTTAGGATTAATCCTGGGGTTACAATTAGGGGTAGGGTTAGGGTTAGGGTAATGGGTAGGTTTAGAACTAGGGTTAGGGCTAGGGTTAAGGTTAGGATTAGGACTAGGTTTAGGGTTAGTTTTAGGGATAGTTCTAGGTTTATGTTTATTGTAAGGGTAAGTTTTTGAGCTAGGATTAGGACTAAGGCAAGGGTTAGATTTGGGTTAGGGCTAGGGTTAGGTTTAGTATTATGCTTAGGTCTAGGTTAAGACCTAGAATTAGCTCTATGTTTTGTGTTAGGTTTAGGCCTAGGGTTAAAGCTATGGGTAATGTAAGAGCTAGGGTTATGATTAGGGCTAGTTTTAGGTCTAGGGTTATGCCAAGGTCTAGTGTTAGGCTTCGATTTTCAGTTAGGTCAGGTTTAGAAATAGGTTTACTATTAAAGGCAGAGTCAGTGTTTGGGTTAGAGTTCAAGTTAGGATTGCAGCCAGATTTAGGACTAGTTTATGTCTAGGGGTAGGATTAGTGTTTGTGTTAGGATAAAGGTTATTGTTAGGCCTACTACTAGGTTTTTGTTTAGGTGTAGGGCTAGAGTTAAGGCTAGATTTAGGATTTGTTTTAGGTCTTGGGCTAGTGTTAAGTTTCAGTCTAGTGTTAGGGTCAGGTTTAAAACTAGGATTTTATTTAGGGTCAGGATAAGGGTCAGGATTAGTGTTCGGGTTTGGGATAGGATTAGAGCTAGAATCAGGGCTAGGTTCAGGACTACTAATAAGGTTTGGATTTTGGTTAGACTAAGGATTAGGCATAGGTCTAGGGCTACCATTAGGGTTAGGGTTATTCATAGGTAAGTGATAGCCTTAGAGCTAGGGTTAGGGTGAGAGTTAGGGTTAGGGTTAAATCTAGGTTTAGGGCTTGGATTAGGGCAAATTTTTGTGTTAGGGTTAGGGCTAATGTTAGGGCAATGGCTAATGTAAGTACTAGGGTTACAATTATGGTTAGTTTTAGGTTTAGGGTTAGGGGTAGGTCTAGTGTTAAGGTTAGGTTTAAGGTTAGGATGATATTTAGAGCTAGGGTGAGTGTTAGGATATGAGTCCAGGTCAAGGTTAGATTTAAGGTTTGGGTTACAACTCAAATTGAGGCTATGATTAGGTCTAGGAGTAGTGTTAGGTTTTGGTTTAAGTTAAGGTTTATGGTTAGGGCTATTTCTCAGTTTGTTTTACTGCTAGGGTTAGGGTTAGGGCTAGTTTTACGATTAGCATTAGGGATAGGGGTAGTTTTAATGTTAGGATTAGGCTTAGGATTGTGGTTAGAATTTGAGTTAGGGTTAGATCTAGGTTTAGGACTAGGACTAAGGTTAGGGCAAGGGTTAGGGCTAGGGTTAGGGTTATGGTAATGGATAGGCTTAGAACTAGGGATAGGGATAATGTGAGAGTTAGATTTAGTCTTAGGGCTCAGGTTAGGGTTAGATTTAGTATAAGTTAGCAGTATGGCCAGTGTTAGTGTTTGCTCTAGGTTGAGGGTCAGTTTTAGACCTAGGGTTTGTGTTAGGGTCAGAATAAAAGTGAAGGTTAACGTAAGGGTTTGGGATAGGATTAGAGCTAGACTGAGGGCTAGGATCAGGACTATTAATAGGGTTAGGATTTTGGTTAGCCTAAGGATTAGGGATAGGTCTAGGTTTACCATTCGGGTTAGCATTTCACTTAGGGTAAGGGAGAGTGTTAGAGCTAAGATTAGGGCTAAAGTTATGGTAGGGTTAGGGTTAAAATTAGGTTTAGGGTTCTGATTAGGGCTAGTTTTGTGTTAGGATTAGGACTAGGTTTAGGACAATCGCTAATATAAGAACTAGGGTGACAATTAGGTTTAGTTTTAGGGTTAGGGTTAGTTGTATGGGTAGATTTAGTATTAGGGTTAAGTTTAATGTTGAGGTGACATTTAGAGCTAGGGTTAGATTTAGGATATGAGTCAGGGTCAGGGTTAGGGTTAGGACTCAAATAAGTGCTAGGGTTACTGTGAAGTTTTGGTTTAAGTTTAGGATGGTGTTTCGAGTTAGGGTTAGTTTAGCATATGAGTCAGTATCAGGTATACTTTTAAGGTTAGGATTAGGACTCGAATTAAGACTATGGTTAGGTCTAGGTGTAGTGTTGGGGTTTGTTTTAAGTTCTTTTTTAGTTTAGGGCTAATGCTCGGTTTTGTTTTACTGCTAGTGGTAGGGATAGGGGTAGTTTTATGATTAGCATTAGGATTAGGTTTAGTGTTAGTGTGAGGCTTAGGCTTAGGGTTAGAGCTAGGACTAAGGATAGAGCCAAGGTTTAGGGCTAGTGACAGGGTTATGGTAAGTGCTAGGATTAGAACTAGTGATAGGGCTAGTGTGAGAATTATTGTTATTCTTAGGGGTAAGGTTATGTTTAGGGTTAAGATACGGCTAAATTAGGGCTACAATTAGGTCTATGGTTAATTTTCAGCTTAAGCATAGAATTAGGGTTAGGTTTAGGATTTGTATTAGGGTAAGGGATGGTGTTATAACTAGTTTTATAGGTAGGGTGATGTTTAGAATGAGGGTTAGGATTAGGGTTATGATTAAGGTTTAGGGCTAGGAGGGTTTATTTTAGGGTTAGGGGTAGGATTAGTAGTATGACTAATTTCAAGTCTATAATTATGTTTAAAGATAGTTTTAGGGTTAGGATTATGGGTACATCTAGTGTAAGGTTTAGGTTTAGGGTTAGGGTCAGTTTTAGGGCTAGGAGTATTATTAAGGTGAAGGTCTAGGTTAGGGTTTGGAATAGGTTAAGGCTTAAAGTTAAGGATTGAATTAGCATTAGGGTAAGGGTTTGTGTGATGATCGGTTTAGAATTAGGGTTTATGTTAGCTTTAGGGAAATGAAAAAGGAAAAGATTAGAGATAGGTTTAGGTTTAGGCCTAGGGTTAGCATTAGGGTTAGGGTTATTGTTATGGTAATGTATAGGGTTAGGGCTAGGGTTCTGGTTATGATTAGGGCTTGGGCTAGGATTAGGGTTAATGATTATGGCTAGGGCTAGGATTAGGGTTAAAGTTGGGGTTAAATCTTGGGTTAGGGCTCAGATTAGGGCTAGGATTTCTGTTAAGTTAGTGCTAGGGTTAGGATTATGGCTAATGTAAGTACAAGTGTTATGATTAAGTCTAATTTTAGGGTTAAGATTAGGGCTAGGTTTAGTGTTAGGGTTAGTGTTAGGATTAGGGTGATGTTTAGAGTTAGGATTAGTGTTTAGTGTCAGAGCCAGTGTCAGGGTTAGTTTTAGGGTTTGGCTTAAAACTTAAATAAGGGCTAGGTTTAGGGGTAGGTGTGTGGTTAGGGTTTGGTTTAGTTTAAGGGTTAGGGATAGAGCTTATGGCTCAGTTATGTTTTAGGGCTAGGGCTAGTATTAGGGCTAGTTTTAGGATTAGTGTTAGGGTTAGGGCTAGTGTTAGGTTTAGGCTTTGGTTTTGGGTTAGGTTTATATTTAGAGATAGATTATGATGTAAGGTTAGTGCTTAGGCTATGGATAGGGCAAGGGTTAGGATTAAGTTTAGGGCTAGGGTTACGGTTATGGTAAGGGATAGGTTTAGAACTAGTAATAGGGCTAGTGTGAGAGTTAGATTTATTCTTAGGTCTATTGTTATGGCTAGGTTTAGGGATAGGGTGAAATTAGGGCTAAGATTATGGCTAGGGTTAGTACTGGGTTTAGAGATCAGATTAGGTTTAGGGTTAGGATTAATCTAGGTTTAGGACTAGGATAAGGGCAGGTGTTTTTTTAGGGTTAGGGCTAGGATGAGGGCTAGGGATAATGTCAGTTGTGGGGTTACCGTTGAGGAGAGGACAGTTTTATGATTAGGTTTATGGCTAGGTCTAGTGTAAGGGTTAGGTTTAGCGTTAAGTGTCAGGTATATTTCTAGGGGAATTATGAGGGTCAGCATCAGGTTAGAGTTTGGTTGAGGTTAGGATTAAGGGTTAGGGCTCAAATAAGTTTTTGGGTCAGGGTTAGGGTAATGATAGTTTTTTTTTTTTTTTTTTTTGTGGGGGGGGATCAGGTTAGGTTTATGGTAATTGATAGGGTTAGGTTTAGTGATAGGTTTAGTGTTAGGCCTAGGGTTAGCATTAGGGTAAAGGTAATGATTAGGATAATGGATAGGGTTAGAGCTGAGTTTAGGGCTAGGGTTATGATCAGGAATAGGTCTTGAGTTAGGGTTTGGGTTAGGGTTAGAACTAAGGTTAGTGTTAGGGTTATGTTTAGCATAAGGGTGAGTCTCTGAGCTAGGGTTAGGGCTAGGGCTAGGGTTAGGTTTAGTGTTAGGTATAGGGATAAGATTAGAGTATGGTTAGGGTTAATGTTGGATTAGTGCTAGCAACATTATTAGGCGTAGGGGTAGGGGTAGAATAATGGATATGGTTAGATGTAGGCATAGGGTTATGGTTAGTGTTAGACTGAGGTTTAATTTTAAGGTTAGGGCTATGGTTATGTTTAGGTTTGTAGTGAGGGTTAGGGTTTGAACTAGAGTCAGGTCTATGGCAAATTTGAGGTTTAGGGTTAGGTCTAGTGTTAGGTTTAGGGCTAGAATGAGGGCTAGGTTTTGGACTAGTTATAGGGTTATTTTTTGATTTAGGCTAAGGATTATGATTAGGACTAGGGTTAGCATTATGGATAGGGTTTGGCTTAAGGTAAGGGATAAGGTTAGAACTAGGCTTAAAGCTAGCATTAGGGTTAGGTTTAGGGCTAGGTTTAGGGTTAGGGTTAGGGTTAAATCTTGTTTTAGGGCTCAGATTAGCGCTATTTTTGTTTTGGGGTTAGAGTTAGGGTTAGTACTATTGCTAATGTAAGAACTAGGGTTATTATTAGGGTTAGTTATAAGGGTAGAGTTTGGGATAGGAATGGTGTTAGCGTTTGCTTTATGGTTAGGGTGATATATAGAGCTAAGTTTAGTTTTTGGATATGAATCAGAGTAAGGGCTAATTTTAGTCCTAGGATTCACATTTGAGCTAGAGTTATGGCTAGTTGTAGGGTTAGGTTTGGTTTAAATTAGCTGTAGGGTTAGGGTAATGGTTCGGGCTAATTTTAGGGTTAGGGCTATTGTTAGGTTTAGTTTTATGATTAGTGATAGTGTTTAGCTAGTGGTAGGGTGAGGTTTAGGCTGAAATTCAGGGTTAGATTTAGAGTTATGGTTAGATCTAGGGTTAGGGCTAGTGTTAGGGTTACTGTTATGGACAGGTTTAGGAATAGTAATAGGGCTAGAGTGAGAGTTACAGTTATTCTTAGGGCTAGAGTTTGGGGTTTGCTTAGGGTTAGAGCTAAATTAGGGCTAGATTAGCACTAGGTTTAGTGTTAGGGTTAGGCCAATGGTTAGGGCTAGAATTAGGGTTAGTGTTAGTGTTAGGATTATGGTTAGTTTTAGAGGAAGGGATGAGGTTATGGCTATGTTCAGGGCTAGGACGAGGGTTAAAATTAGGTAGTGGATCCATTCATCTATTGAAGGGCATCTGGGTTGGTTCCACAGTCTAGCAAATGAATTACAGTGGATGGTAGTGAGAGAAGATGGGAGGGGAGGGAGGGGGATAGTAGAGGATAGTAAAGGTAGCAGAATACAACAGTTACTAATAGGGCATTATGTAAAAATGTGGATGTGTAACCGATGTGATTCTGCAATCTGTATTTGGGGTAAAATTGGGAGTTCATTACCAACTTGAATCTATTGTATGAAATATGATATGTCAATAGCTTTATAATGTTTTGAACAACCAATAAAAAATAAATTAAAAAAAAGATACATTTACATTCCAACTCATCCTTTCTCATAGTGGAGACTTTGATTATGATAATGTAATACTTTACATTATGTAAAAATAGTGTCCTTATAACCTCAGCCCATATATCTGCATGATAATTATGTACTTGGATTATCCTAATGTGAATTATAACTATCTTAAAATTATTTAAAAAAATAGGTAGTGGAATAGGGTGAGTGTTCCGGTTAGGATTAAGGCTAGGATTAGGGCTAGGATGAGGGCTAGGGTTTGTGTTAGGTTTAGAATTAGGATTAGGGCTAGGACTGATGTGAGGTCTAGGGTTATGGTTAGAAATAGTGTTAACATTAGGTTTATGGCTAGGTCTAGTGGAAAATTAGGTTTAGGGTGAAGGTCATGTTTAGAGCTAGGTGTATTATTATGGTCAGAGTCCGGTTTAGGGTTTGGTTTAGGATAAGGTTTAGGGTCATGGCTCAAATTAGCATTAGAATTAGGGTTAAAGTAATGGATATTGTTCAGTTTAGGGTTCAGATTAGGTTTAGAGTAATAGATAGGGTTAGTGTTAGTGACAGGATTAGGGTTAGGCCTAGGGTTAGCATTTACGCTAAGTTTATGTTTAGTTAGTGCTAGTGTTAAGCCTTGTGTTAACGTTAGCATTCTGGATAGGTTTAGAGATAGGCCTAGTGTTAGTGTTAGTGTTAGGTTTAGCAGAAGTGTTAGGGTTTGAGCTAGGGTTATGGCTAGGTTGAGGGTTAGGGTTAGAGTCAGGGCTACAGTTAGGTTTAGGGTTATGGTTATGGCTTGGGCTAGCATTAGGGTTAGTGTTACGTTTAAGGTAATGGATAGAGTTTGTGCTAGGATGTGTGCTATGGTTATAGTTAGGATTAGGGCTAGGTTTAGGGTTAGGGCTTTTGTTATTTTTAGGGTAAGTGTTAGAGTTTGAGTATGGTTAGGGCCAGGGCCAGTGTTAGGGTTAAAGGTAGTTCTAGGGATAGGGTTAGGGTTATGCTTAGGTCTAGGTTTAGGGATAGGACTAGGGCTAGGTTTTGTGTGATGTTTAGGGCTAGTGTTAGGTGTATGGGTAATGTAAGAACTAGGGTTATGGTTATAGGTAGATTTAGGGTTTTTCTAGTGTTAGGGTTAGTTCTTCGGGTAGGATAAGGTTTAGAGCTAGGGTTTGTGTTACAGTAAGTGTCTAGGGTTAAGTCCAGGGTTAAGGTTATGGATAAAATTAGGGTTAAGTTTATGGTTAGGTCTAGTGTAAGGGTTAGATTTAGGGTAAGGGTCAATTTAGAGCTAGATATGTTATTATGGTCAGGATATGGCTTACAGTTTAATTTAGGTTAAGGTTTAGGTTTAGGGCTTTAATTAGTGTTAGGTTTAGAGTTAGGGTTAGGGTAATGAATAGGCTTAGGATTAGGGTACAGGTTAGTTTTAGGGTAATGGATAGGTTTAGGGATTGTGATAGGGTTAGAGTTAAGCCTAGGGTTAGCATTAGGGTTAGGATTATGGTTAGGGTAATGGATAGGAATAGAGCTAGGTTTACGGCTAGGTTTATGGTTAGGATGAGGGCTACGTTTAGGGTAGTGTATACAATTAGAGCTATGGTTAGGGCCATGGTTAAGTTTAGGATTAGGGCTAGAGTTAGGTTAGGGTTTGGGATAGGGCTAGGGTTTTGTTTAGGGTAAAGGTTAGGCTTTGATCTATGTTAGGTCTAAGGGGAGAATTAACATTAGGTTTAGGGCAAGGGTTAGTTTAGGGTTACACTTAAGGCTAGGTTTATGCCTATAATTAGTGCTATGTTTTGTCTTAGTTTAGGCCTAGAGTTAGGGACATGGTTAGTTAAGAGCTAGGGTTATGATTAGGGCTATTTTTAGTGTTATGTTTATGGCTATGTGTTCTGTTAAGATTTGGATTTGAGTTAGGGTGGGCTTTAGAGCTAGGTTTATGTTAGGGTCAGAGTCAGTGTTCAGTTTAGAGTGAGTGTTGGGGTTATTGCAAGAATTAAATGATTAGGATTAGGTCTAGAAATAGGGTTAGTGTTTGGGTTATGTTAAGGGTAATTGTTAGGTCTAGGGCAAGGTTGTTATTCAGGTCTAGGGCTAGAGTTATGGCTAGATTTACGATTAGGTTTAGGTCTAGGACTATTGTTAGGTTTAGGTTTAGTTTTAGGTATAGGATTACCTGTAGGGCTAATATTAGGGTTCGATTAGGGTTAGGGTTTTGTTTAGACCTACGGTTAGTGTTAGGGACAGTATAAGATTCAGGGTTAGGATTAGGTTTTGGGTTATAGTTAGAGATAGAATGAGGACTAGGGTTAGGACTAGTAATAGGGTTAGAGTTTGGGTTAGGCTATGGATAAGGGTTAGTACTAGGGTAGCATTAGGTTTAGGGTTTGCCTTAAGGTAACAAATAGGACAAGAGCTAGGTTTAGTTCAAGGGTTAGGGATTGGCTTATGGCTAGGGTTAGTGTTAGGGTTAATGCTAGGGTTATCACTCGGATTAGGGCCAGGTTTTGGTATAGGTTAGGGCTAGTGTTAGGGCTACAGCTAATGTAAGATCTAGGGTTATGATTAGGGCCAGTTTTTGGGTTAGTGTTTTGGCTAGGTCAAGTGTTTGGTTTAGGGTTGGTGTTAGCGTTATGTTTAGAGGTAGAATTAGTGTTAGGGTCAGGGTCAGTGTTCAGGTTTGAGTCAGCTTTATGGTTAAAGCCAGAATTATCATTAGGGTTAGGTCTAGGGGTAGGGTTAGTGTTTGGGTTAGGTTAAGGTTTATTATTAGGGCTAGGACTATTTTTTTTTTTTTTTTTTTTTGTATAGGGCTAGAGTTATGGCTAGATTTAGGATTAAGTTTAAAACTAGGGCTAGTGTTAGGGTTAGCTTTAGGAATAGGTTTATTTCTAGTGCTAGTGTTAGAGTTCTGTATAGGGTTAGAGTCCAGTTTAGACCTACGGTTACCATTAGTGTCAGAATAAGTTTCAGGTTTGAGTTATGATTAGATCCAGAATGAGTGCTTGGGTTAGAACTAGTAATAGGATTAGGGTTAGGACTAGGGTTAGCATTAGGGTTAGGGTTGGCTAAGGGTAGGTTTAGGGCTAATGTTATGATTAGGTTTAGGGTTAAATCTAGGGTTAATTCTGGATTAGGGCTACGTTTTGGTTATAGTTAGGGCTAGGATTAGAGTTACAGCCAATGGTTGCAATAGGGTTACAATTTGGGCTAGTTCTAAGATTGGGGTTAAGACTAGGTCTAGTGTTAGTGTTATGTTTAACGTTAGGGTGATGTTTAGAGCTAGGGATAGTTTTAGGGTCAAAATTAAGTTCAGGGGTAGTTTTAGGGTTAGGCTTTGGGCTCAAATTAGGGCTAGGATTAGAGCTAGGTATAGGGTTAGGTTTTGGTTTAGGTTAAGCATTAAAGTTAGGGCTATGGCTCAGTTTTGTTGTAGGACTAGGGCTATAGTTAGGGCTAGTATTAAGATGAGCGTTAGGTTTAGAACTAGTGTTAGGGTTAGGTTTAGTCTTAGATTTAGAGTTAGATATAGAGTTAGGATTATATCTAGGGTTCAGTCTAGGGTTTAAGATATGGATAGCATTAGTTCTAGTTTTATAGCTAGGATTAGGGTTATGATAAAAATAGGGTTAGAATAAGGGATAGGGATAGGGCAAGAGTGAGAGTTAGAATTCGGGGTAGGCTTAAGGTTTGATTAGTTATAGGGCTTAATTAGGGCTAGGAATAATGCTAGGTTTATTTTTATGTTTAGGGCAAGGTTTAGTTTTGGGCTTAGGGTTAGGTTTAGTGTCAATGATGGAGTTAGAGATATGTTTAGGACTAGGACGAAAATTAGAATTAGGGTTAGGGCTAGGGTTTAGTTAGAGTTATGATTAAGATGAGGTTAAGGGCTAGAATGAGGGCTAGGGTTTGTGTTTTGGTTAGGGCTAGGATTAGTGTTAGGGCGAATGTGAGTTCTAGGGTTATGGTTAGGGATAGTTTTAGGATTAGGTTTATGGTTATGTTTAGTGTAAGTGTTAGATTTAGGGTAAGGGTCAAATTTAGATCTAGGGGTATTGTTAGGGTTAGGGTCAAGTTTAGGATTTTGTTTAGTTTAAAATTTAGGGTTAGGACTCAAATTAGCATTAATTAGGGTTTGCGTTAGGGTAATGATAGAATTAGGTTTAGTGTTCAGGTTAGGTTTAGATTAATGGATAGGTTTACGGTTAGACATAGGATTAGATTTAGGCGTAGGGTTAGCTTTAGAATTAGGGCTATGTTTAGGGTAATTGATAGGGTTAGAGCTAAGTTTAGGGCTAGGGTTATGGCTTGGGTTAAGTTTAGGGGTAGGGTCAGGGTTAGAGCTAAGTATATTATTACAGGAATGGGCAGAGTTAGGGTTTGGCTTATTTTAAGTTTAGGTTTAGGGCTCTAAATGGCATTAGGGTTAGGTTTAGGGTAATGATATTGTTAGTTTAGAGTCCAGATTAGGTTTTGGTTAATCAATAAGGTTACGGTTAGCTATAAGGTTAGGGGTAGGCCTAGGGTTACTATTAGGGTTATGGTTATGGATAGGGTAATGGATAGGGTTAGAGCTAGTGATAAGGCAAAGGTTATGGTTTTGATTCTGGCTAGGGTTAGGGTAAAGTTTAGGGGCAGGTTTGGGGTAAGTTTTAGATTTAAAACTAGGGTTTAATCTCAAATAAGGGCTAAGTTTTGAGTTTGGTTAGGGCTAGGGTTAGGCCGATGGCTAATGTAAGAACTATTGTTATAATTAGTGCCAGTTTTAGGGTTAGGGTTAGGTGGTGTTTAGAGCAAGGGTTATATTTAGGGTCAGTGTCAGGGTCAGGGTTAGTTTTAGTGTTATTTTAGGGTTTAAATTAGGGCTAAAGTTAGTGCTAGGTGTAGGGTTAGGTTTTAGTTTATGTGAAGGGTTATGGTTTGGGTTATGGCTCAATTTTGTTTTAGGGCTAGGGCTAGGGTTAAGGCTAAATTTTGGATTAGGTCAGGGTTAGGGCTAGTGTTAGAGTGAAGGTTAGGCTTAGGGTTGGGATTAGAATAAGAGTTAGGTTTGATCTAGGGTTAGGGCTCATGCTAGGTTTAGGGCTAGTGTTAGGGTAATGTTAAAGAATATGGTTTGAATTAGGGACAGGTCTAGGATGAGAATTAGAGTTATTCTTAAAAGTAGGCTTTGGGTGAGTGTTAGTGTTAAATTAGGGATATAATTAGGACTAGGGCTAGTGTTAGGTTTAAGCCTAGGAGTTGGGCTAGAATTAGTGTTAGCACTGGTGTTAGGGTAAAATTTATGGGAGTGGGTGTGGTCATAGCTAGGTTTAGGGCTAGGGTGAGGTTTAGAATTAGGATTAGGCCTAGGGTTATAATTCAGTTTAGGATTAAGGCTAGGATAAGGGCTAGGATGAGGGGTAGCTTTTCTGAAAGGCTTAGGGCTAGGACTCGGGCTAGGGTTATTATCAGGTCTAGGGTTATGGTTAATCATAATTTTAGGGTTAGGTTATGGCTAGGTCTAGTGTAAGGGTTAGCTTTAGGTTAAAGGTCAGCTTCAGAGCTATGGTTATTATTAGTGTCATGGTCAGGGTAAGGGTTAGCATTTGGTTTACATTAAGGTTAAGGGGTTAGGGCTCAAATTAGCGTTAGTGTCAGGTTTACAGTTAAGGTAATGTAAGGTAGGTTTTATTTAAGGTTTAGGGTAATGGATGTGTTATGTTTAGTGATCAGGTTAGGGTTAGCTTTAGGGTTAGGGTTATGTTTAGTGTAATGGATAGTTTTAGAGCTAGGGTTAGGGCTAGGTTATGGTTTAGATTAAGTCTAAGATTAGTTTAGGTTTAGGGATAGGGCAAGGGTTTGGTTTAGGGTTAGTGTTAGTGTTAGGGTAAGTGTTAGTTTAGGGTTAAGGTTATGGTAAGGTTAGGATAAGTGTTAGCGTTTGAGCTAGGGTTAGGGCTAGTGCGAGGGTTAGGTTTAGGTTTAGTTCTAAGTTCAACATTATGGTTAGAGTTAGGTTTAGTGTTAGGGATAGGGTTTTAATTAGAGTTAGGATTAGGGTTAGGGTAATGGATATGGTTGGAGCTAAAGTTTGGGCTAGGGCTAAGTTTATGATTAGGGCTAGTGTTAGAATTAGGATATAGAATAGGGCTAGGGCTATGTTTAGTGTAAGGTTTAGTCTTTGAGTTAGGATTAGGTCTAAGGAGAGGGTTAGGGTAAGAGTTAGGGTTTGGGTTAGGGCTAGGCTTAGGTTTATGCTTATAGCTATGTTTAGGTCTAGGATTATCTCTAGGTTTTGTGTTAGGTTTAGGGCTAGGGTTAGGACCATGGGTAATGTAAAAGCTAGGGCTATGTTTAGGGCTAGTTTTAGGTTTAGGGTTATGGCTAGGTCTAGTGTTAGGTCTAGGTTTTGGGATAGTGTCAGGTTTAAAGCTAGTTTAAGTGTTTGGATCAGTGTCAGTGTTCGAGATAGGGTTAGGTTTAGGGTTAGAGCCAAAATTAGGACTAGGGTTAGGTCTAGGGATAGGGTAAGTGTTTGGGTTTAGGTTAAGTGTTATTGTTAGGGCTAGTGCTAGGACTTAGTTTAGGTCTAGGGCCAGAGTTATAGCTATATTTAGGATTAGCTTTGGGTCTAGGCATAGTGTTAGGCTTACGTATAAGTAAAGGCTTACTGGTAAGTGAAGGCTTAACTTTAGGTTTAGTTTTAGGGTCAAGTTTAGACCTAATGTTACTTTTAGGGTCAGATGAGCGTCAGGGTTAGGTTTAGAGGTAGAATGAGGGTTAGGGTTAAAACTAGTAATATGGTTAGTGTTGAAGTTAGGCTAAGGGTTAGGGGTATGACTAGGGTTAGAATTTGGGTTAGTGTTTGGCTTAGGGTAAGAGATAGTGTTAGAGCTAGGGTTAGGGTTAGGTTTAGGGCTAGTGCTAGTGTTAAGATTAGGGTTAAAGCTAGGTTTAGGGCTCGAATCCAGTGTAGGATTTGTGTTAGGGATAATGCTATGCTTAGGAAAATGATTAATGTACAAACTAAGTTTACGTTTAAGGCTAGTTTTATTGTTATGGTTAAGGCCAGGTCTATTGTTAGTGTTAATTTAAGTAAGGGTGATTATTAGAACTAGGATTAGTGTTAGGGTCAGTGTCAGGGTCAGAGTAATTTTTAGAGTAACGGGTAGGGCTATGTGTAAGTTTTGGGATTGGTTTAGTTGAAGGGTTAGGGTTAGGGATTTTGCTTGGATTTGTTTTATGGGTAGGGCCAGGGCTACGGCAAGTTTTAGGATTAGCATTATGGTTAGGGGTAGTGTTAGGGTTTGGTTTGACTTAAGATTACAGTTAAATTTAGAGTTAGGTTTAGATCTAGAGTTATGATAGGGCTAAGGATAGAATTAGGGCTAGGGCTAGGGCAAGAGTTATAACTAGGGTTATGCTTAGAATATGATTAAATTAGGGCTAGGATTAGCACTAGGCTTAGTATTAGTATAAGGCCTACGGTTAGGGATGGGTTTAGGGTTTAGTTTAGGATTATGGCTAGGTTTATGGTAAGGGATGGTGTTATAGGTAGGTTTATGGCTAGGGTGAGGGTTAGAATTAGGGTTAGGGCTTGGGTTACGTTTTGTGTTAGAATTAAGGCTAGATTTAGAGCTAGGATTAGGATTAGGGCTAATTTCAAGTCTAGGGTTATTATTAAAGTCTTTTAAGGTTAGGTTTATGGCTACACTTTGTTTAAGCATTAGGCTTAGGGTTAGGTTCAGGTTTAGAGATAAGGGTTTCATTAGGTTCATGGTCACGATTAGTGTTTTGGATAGGTTAAGGTTTAAAGTTAGGACTTGAATTAGCATTAAGATTAGGATCAGTGTAATGATAGGGTTAGGTTTAGGTTAGTTTCAGGTTAGATTTAGAGTAATGGATAGGGTTAAGATTAGGGATAGAATTAGGTTTATTTCTAGGGTTAGCATTAGGGTTAGGGTTAGGGTAATGGATAGGGTTAGAGCTAGTGTTACAGCTAGGGTTATGGCTACAATTAGTGATAGGTTTAGAGTTAGGTTTAGGGTTAAAACTAGGGTTAGGGCTTGGAATAGGGCTAGGATTTGTGTTAAGTTAGGGCTACGGTTAGGGTTATGGCTAATGTAAGTACTACGGTTATGATTACGGCTAAAGTTAGTGTTAGGGGTTAGGACTAGTTCTAGTGTTAGGTTTAGGTTTAGGGTTTGGGTGATGTTTAGACCTAGGGTTAGTGTTAAGGTCAGAGTCAGGGAGAGGGTTAGTTTTCAGGTTCAGCTTAAGACTTGAATTATTGCTAGGGTTAGGGATAGGTGTAGGATTAGGGCTTGGTTTATGTTAAGGATTAGGGTTAAGTCTATGGTTTTGTTTTGTTTTAGATATAGGGATAGGGTTAGGGCTAGTTTTATGATTAGCCTTAGTGTTAGGGCTAGGTTTAGGTTTAGGCTTAGGCTTATTGTTTACTGTCTGGAACAGTTTGAATTTTTAGGTGTCACTTCATTATGGCCTATAGGTGTGAATGACAATGAAGCTGGAAATCTAAAGGGGTTGGTTCTAGCTGCTTGGTACATCACATACTCAATTAGTTCTCTGTGGGCACTCTCTGCTTTCTTTCTATTGAATATAGGCCAAAGAAGAAGCATGCAAAAACAACTTTATCCAAGAGCACTTTAGGGGACAACAGGGAAATAAGCATGTAATGAATTACCTCCCTCAATTAGTTCTTCAGATTTCTTGATACTGCACATGACTCATCTCTTAGCTTGCCCCAATAGGCTTCACAACTTTGGGACTTCTATGATCAAAAGTTATCGAAACAGGTTACGGTTAAAGTTATGGTTAGTTTTAGGGCTTGGTTTAGACCTAGTGTTAGATTTAGAGTTAGTTTTACTCAAATTTCTTTGATACTGGGCAGGATTCATCTTTTACCTAGACTTACTACATTCCCCAGGTTTGGACCTTCTCAGTTCAAAGGTTCTCTGACAGTAAAAGTTTGTATTTTGAGTTTTCACTTCATTTTAACCTTTATGGTAAATGGTAATGGAGCTCAAAATTCAAATTGGGTTGGTGCTACCTGCTTCAAACTTCACACACTCAATAAGGTCTTTCTGTGCTCTCTCTAATTTCTTCTTTGTGAAAGTAGCCTAAGCTGAAGCATACTAAAACAACTTTATCCAAAAGCACTTTAGAATAAAATAGGGAAATATACATGGACTGAACTACCTCAACCAATTATTTGATCAAACATTTTTGATCCTGCACTGTAATCATCTGTTACTTTGCCCTACTAGGCTCCCCAAGTTTGGGCTTTATATGACCCAAGGCTCTCTAAACAGGATAGAGTTAGTGTTAGGACTAGGGTCAGAGAAAATATTAGGATTAGAGTTACTTTTGTTCAAATATCTTTGATACTGGGCAGAATTCATATTTGGCCTAGCCTTACTTTGTTTCCCAGGTTTGGGCCTTCTTGGTTCAGCAGATTGTTGTCAGGAACAGTTTGTATTTTAAGGTTTCACTCTATGTTCAACTATATGGGTAAATGCAAATGGAGCTGGAAATCAAACAGGGTTGATGCTAGCTGCTTAAAACTTCACATACTTAATCAGTAATCAGTGGGAACTCTCTGGTTTCCTCCTTGTGAAAGTTTTTCCAAGCTGAAGCATGCAAAGAAACTTTATCAGACTTCACTTTAGGAGGAAACAGGGCAATATAAATGTATGGAAATACCTCCGCCAATTACGTAGTCAGATATTTTAGATACTGGGCAGGATTCATCTGTTAGCTTGCCCTACTAGAAACTGCACATTTGGCACTTCTATTGCAAAGGTTGTCTAATCAGGTTAGTTTAGATTTAGGGTTAGGGTTAGAGCTAGGTTTAGAGCTAGTCTTAGGGTTTGAGTTAGTTTTGTTCAAATTTCTTTGGTACTGGGCATGTTTAATCTTTTAATAGCCTTACTATTTTCCACAGATTTGTGCCTTGATTCAATGTTTCACTGTAAAAAACAGTTTGTATTTTAAGGTTTCACTTCAATGTGACCTATAAGGGTAAATAGAAATGGAGCTGGAAATCAAACAGAGTTTTTGCTAGCTTCTTGAATCTTTACACACTCAATCAGTTCTCAGTGAGCATTCTCAGGCTTGTTTCCTGTGGAAGTAGCTCTCAGCTGAAGTAGAAAGAAACAGATTTTGCTCTGAGTGCTTTAGGAGCAAGCAGAATTCCCATGTACTGAAAGAGCCTCAAATTGTTTTGGTCAGATTACTTTGATACTGTACAGTATTCATCCTTGATCTGGCCTTAGTAGACACCCAAGTATGGGCCTTCAAGGTTCAATGGTTCACTTTCAGGAACAATTGGAATTTTTAGATTTCACTTCATTATGGCCTATAGGTGTGAATTGAAATAGACCTGAAAATCAAACATGGTTAATGCTAGCTGCTTGAAATTTCACACAATCTGTTCTCTGTGGGCACTCTCTGGTTTCTTCCTAGTGAAAGTTTTCCAGAACTGAAACATTCAAAAGACATTATCCAAAAGCACTTTAGGAGAAAACAGGGAAATATGCATGTACTGAACTACCACCCCCAATTATTTGGTATGATTTTTTTTTTTTATTCTGGACAGGATTCATCTGTTACCTTTCCCTACTAGGCACAACAAATTTGGGACTTCTATGATCAAAGGTTCTTTAAACAGCTTAGGATTAGTGTTAGGTTTGGGGTAGTGTTAGAAATAGTGTTAGGGTTAGAGTTAGTGTTGTTCAAATTTCTTTGATACCAGGCAGGATTCATCTTTTACCTAGCCTTATTATGTTCCCCATGTTTGGACCTTCTCCGTTCAAGGTTCACTGTCAAGAATAGTTTGTATTTTAAGGTTTCACTTTATCTTGACTTATACGGATAATTTGAAATGGAGCTGGATAAAAAACAGTGTTTGTGTTAGCTGCTTAAAACTTCACACAGTCTATTATTTTTCTGTGCGAACACTCTGCTTTCTTCCTTTTGAATGTAGCCATATGCTGAAGCATGCAAGGCATAAATTTAGGGTTAGGGTAATGTTTAGAGCTAGGTTTAGTGTTAGGGTCAGATTCAGGGTCAGGGTTAGTATTAGGGTTAGGGTTAGGACTCGAATTAGGGCTTAAGTTAGGGCTAGATGTAGGGTTAGGTTTTGGATTAAGCTAAGGGTTAGGGTTAGGGCTAGGGCTCGATTTTGTTTTATTGTTAGGGCTAGTATTAGGGCTGAGTTTTGGATTAGTTTTAGGTTTAGGTTTAGTGTTAGGGTGAGGTTTAGGCTTAGGGTTAGGGTTAGATTTAGAGTTAGGGTTAGATCTAGGGCTAGGGTTAGTGCTAGGGCTAGGTTTATGATAAGGGATAGGGTGAGAATTAGGGATATGGCTAGGATGAGACTTAGAGTTAGACTTAGGACTAGGCTTAGTGTTAGGATTAGGGTTACAGCTAAATTAGGGCTAGGAATAGGGCTAGGGTTAGTGTTAGGTTTAGGCCTGGGGTATGCTAGTGTTAGGTTTTGCATTGGGGTTGGGGTTAATTTTAAGTGAATGGGTGGTGTA
This sequence comes from Marmota flaviventris, assembly GCF_047511675.1. Classification (NCBI taxonomy): domain Eukaryota; kingdom Metazoa; phylum Chordata; class Mammalia; order Rodentia; family Sciuridae; genus Marmota; species Marmota flaviventris. The sequence continues at coordinate 14,599,209 of NC_092510.1, forward strand.
TAGATAGCTTTAGGGCTATAGTGACAGAATTGAGATTAGGGCTAGGGTTAGTGTTTGGGTTAGGATTAAGGCTAGGTTTAGGGCTAGGGTTTCTGTAAGGGTTAGGGCTAGGGCTAGGGCTTGGGATAATGTCAGGTCTAGTGTTATGGATAGGGAGAGTTCTAGGGTTATGTTATGGTATGTCTAGTGTAAGGGTTACATTCATGGTGAGGGTCAGGTATAGAGCTGGGGGTATTATTAGGGTTAGAGTCAGGGTTAGAGTTTGGTTTAGGTTAAAGATTAGGGTTAGGGCTTGAATTAGTGTTAGGGTTAGGGTAATGGGTAGGGTTAATTTTAGGTTTCAGTTAAGTTTTAGTGTAATTGATGGGTTAGGTTTAACAATAGGGTTAGGGTTAGCATTAGGTTAAACATTATGTTTAGTGTAATGGATAAATTTAGAGCTAGAGTTAGGGCTAGGTTATGGTTTGGATTAAGTCTAGGTTTAGGGTTAGGTTATGGATAGGGCTAGGGTTTGGTTTAGGTAAGTGTTAAGTTTAGGGCTAGGGTTATGGTTAGATTAGGGTAAGGGTTAGTGTTTGAGCCAGGGTTAGGGCTAGGTCGAGATTAAGTTTATGTTTAGGTCTAGGGTTATGTTTATGTTTAGGGTTTGGTTTAGGGTTAGGGTTATGTCTAGAATTTTCATTAGCTTTAGCGTTAGGTTTAGGGTAATGGATAATGTTAGATTTAGGGTTAGGTGTTAGGGTATGGGTTAGGGCTAGTGTTAGGATTAGGTTTAGTTTAAGACTTAATGTTTTAGGTAGAGTTAAGGCTATGGTGATGGTTAGGTATAGGGTTAGGTTTAGGTTTATATTTATGTTTAGGGTTAGGTTTAGTGTTAGGGATAGGGTTATAATTAGGGCTAGGCTTAGTGTTAGGGTAATTGATAGGGTTAGAGCTAAAGTTCTGGCTAGGATTAAGGTTAGAATTAGAGCTAGTGTTAGGGTTAGTTTTAGGTTTGGGCTAGGTCTATGTTTAGGGTAAGGATTTGGCTTTGAGCTAGGGTTAGGTCAAAGGCAAGGGTTAGTGTTAGGATTAGTGTTAGGAGTAGGGTTAGGTTTAGGGTTATGCTTAGGGCTAAGTTTAGGCCTAGGATTAGGGCTAGATTTTGTGTTAGGTTGAATGCTAGTGTTAGGACTATGGGTAATGTAAGATCTAGCTTTATGACTAGTTCTAGTGTTAGGACTATGTTTTTGGTTAGGTTAAATTTTAGAGCTAGGTTTAGTTTGGGGGTCAGTGTTAGTATTCACGATAGAGTTAGGGTTACAATTAGAGCCAGAATTAAGACTAGTGTTAGGTCTAGATGTAGGATAAGTGTTTGGTTTAGGTTAGGGGTTATTGTTAGTGCTAGAGCTAAGTTTTTGTTTGAGTCTAGGGCTAGATTTATAGCTATATTTAGGATTAGCTTTTTGTGTAGGTCTAGTGTTAGGGATAGGTATAGATGTAGGGTTACAAATAGGGCTAGTGTTAGGGTTTGGTTTAGGGTTAGGGTCAGGTTTAAACCTAGGGTTACTGTTAGGGTCAGAATAAGAGTCGGGGTTAGAGTTAGAGCTAAAATGAGGGCTAGGGTTAGGACTAGTAAAACGGTTAGATTTTAATTTAGGCTAAGGGTTAGGGTTAGGAATAGCGTTAGCATTTGTGTTGTGGTTTGGCTTAGAGTAAGGGAAAGGGTTAGAGCTAGGATAGGGCTAGGCTAGGGTTAGGGTTAGGGCTACTGTTAGGGTTAAGATTAGGATTAAAGCTAGGTTTGGGCTCAGATTAAGGGTTGGATTTGTGTTATGTTTAAGACTAGTGTTATGAAAATGACTAATGTATGAACTAGGGTTACGATTAGGGCTAGTTTTAGGGTTAGAGTTTAGGCTAGGTCTCTAGTTAGGGTTGATTTAAGGTTAAGGTGATGTTTAGAGCTAGGGTTAATGTTAGGGTCAGTGTCAGGGTCAGGGTTAGTTTTACAGTTAGGATTAGGGCAATGTGTAGGTTTAAGGTTTGGTTTATTTTATGGGTTAGGGTCAGGGATATGGCTTGGTTTTCTTTTATGGCTAGGGCTAGGGTTTAGGGCAAGTTTTAAGATTAGCATTAATGTTAGGGCTAGTTTTAGGGTTTGGTTTACGATTATGCTATTGTTAAATTTAGAGTTACATTTAGATTTAGAGTTAGGTGTAGATCTAGGGTTAGGGCTAGAGCTAAGGATAGAACTAGGGATAGGAATAGGGAAAGAGTTAGATTTAGTCTTAGGGCTAGGGTTATGGTTACAATATGATTAAATTAGGGCTAAGATTAGTGTTAGTCTTAGTGTTAGTGTTAGGCCTAGGGCTAGGGCTAAGGTAAGGTTTAGGTTTAGGGTAAGGCTTAGGTGTAGGGTTATGGTTGGGTTTAGGGTTATTGTTAGGTTTAGGGTAAGGGATAGGGTTTTAGCTAGGTTTAGGTCTAGGGTAAGGGTTAGCATTACGGTTAAAGCTCAGGCTATGGTTTGGGTTAGGATTAAGGCTAGGTTTAGGGCTAGGATTAGGTCTAGGGCTAATTTCAACTTCAACATTATAGTTAAGGATATTTATAGGTTAGATTTATGGCTATGTTTAGTGTAAGGGTTAGGTTTAGGGTTAGGTTGAGGTTTAGAGCTAAGGGTATTAATAGGGTAAGGGTTGCAATTAGTGATTGGGATATGTTAAGTTTAAAATTGAGGGCTCGAATTAGCATAAGTTTAGGATTAGGATAATGATAGGGTTAGGTTTAGTTTTCTGGTTTGATTTAGGGTACTGGATAGGGTTAGGATTAGGGATAAGTTTAAGTTTAGGCCTAGGGTTAGCATTAGGGATAGGGTTATGTTTAAGGTAATGGATAGGGTTAAATATAGGGTTAGGAATAGGATTATAATTATTATTAGTGCTAAGTTTAGGGTTAAGGTTAGGTTTAATATTAAAGCTTGGGTTAGGGCTCTGTTTAGGGCTAGGTTTTGGATTAAGTTAGGGCTAGGTTTTGGGTTACGGCTAATGTAATTACTAGGGTTAAAAATAGGGCTAGTTTTAGGGTTAGAGTTATGGCTAAGTCTAGTTTAGGTTTATGTTTAGGGTTAGGGTGATGTTTAAAGCTAGGGTTAGTTTTAGGGTCAGAGTCAGTGTCAGAAATCATATTAGGGTTGAGATTAAAACTCGAATTAGGGCTAGGTTTATGGCTAGGTGTAGTGTAAGTTTGGTTTAGGTTAAGTTTTAGAGTTGGGGCTATGGATCTCTTTTTTATTAGGGCTAGGGGTAGAGTTAGGGCTAGGTTTGGGAGTAGCTCTAGGGTTAGGGTAAGGGCTAGTGTAAAGTTTAGGTTTAGGCTTAGCTTAGGGTTAGATTTAGAATTAGAGTTAGATCTAGGTTTAGGGATAGGGCTAAGGAAAGGGCTAGGGTTAGGCCTAGGTTTAGGGTTCTGGTAAGGAATAGGGTTAGGTCTGGTTTTATGCCTAGGGTGAGAGTTAGACTTAGTCTTAGGTCTAGGTTTAGGGTTAGGGTGAGGGATAGGGCTAAGTTAGGTCTAAGATTAGGGCTAAGGTTAGGGTTATGTCTAAGGCTATGTTTAGGGCTAGGATAAGGGCTAGGTTTTGTGTTAGGTTTGGGGTAGGATTTTGTCTAGGGCTAATGTCACATGTAGTGTTATGGTTATGGATAGTTTTAGGGTTAGGTTATTGGCTAGGTTTATTGTAAGAGTGAGGTTTAGGGTAGGGTCAGGTTTAGAGCTAGGGGAGTTATTAGGGTCAGCATCAAGCCTAGAGTTTGGTTTAGGTTTGAGTTTAGGGTTAGAGCATGAATTAACATATGGGTTAGGGTTACAGTAATGATAGGGTTAGATTTATGGTTCAGGTTAGGTTTAGGGTAATTGATAGGATTGGGTTTAGTGATAGGGTTAGGGTTAGGCCTAGGGTCAGCATTATGGTAATTTTAAGTTTAGAGTAATGAATACAGTTAGATTTAAGTTTAGGGCTAGGGTTATGGTTAATATTAGGTCTTGAGTTTGGTTTAAGCCTAGAGGTAGCATTAGGGTAAGGGTTATGGTTAGGGTAATGGATACAGTTAGAGCTAAGATTAGAGATAGTGTTATGGTTAGGATTAGGTCTTGAGTTAGGTTTAAGTTGTGGGTTCGAATTAGGGTTGTGGTTAGGGTTATGTTTAGTGTAATGTTTAGGTTCTTAGCTGAGGTTAGGGCTAGAGCAAGTGTTAGGTTCAGGGTTTGGTCCAGGAATAGGATTAGAGTAGTTTTAGAGTTAGGTTTAGGTTTAGGGCTAGGGTTATCGTTTTGGTTAGCATTAGGGTTAGGGAAATGAATATGGTTAGATATAGGTTTAGGATTAGGGATAGGGTTATATTTAATTTTAGGGTTAGGGATAGGGCTATGGTTATGTTTAGTTTCATGGTAAGTTTTAGGGTTTGATCTATGGTTAGATTATAGCGAGTGTTAGGTTTAGGCTTAGTTCTAGGGTTATTTTTCTGTTTAAGTTAAGGCTTGTGATTAGGGTTAAGGCTAGGGTTATCATTAGGTTTAGGTTTAGGGTAATGTGTATGTTAAAGCTAGGGTTAGGGCTAGGGTTAAGTTTATGATTAGGTCTAGGTTTGGGGTTAGAGATAAGGATAGTTCTATGTTTATGTTATGGTAAGGGTTAGGCTTTGAGCCAGGGTTCGGACTAGGGTGAGGGTTAAATTTGCATTAGGGATAGGGTTAGGCATAAGGTTACACTTACGGATAGGTTAAGGCCTAGGATTAGCTCTACATTTTGTGTTAGGTTTAGGCCTAGGGTTAGGGCTGTGGGTAATGTAAGAGCTAGGATTATGATTAGAGCTAGTTTTAAGGTTAGGGTTATGTCTATATTTAGTGTTAGGTTGAGATTTTTGGTTAGGGTCAGGTTTAGAGGTAGGCTTACCCTTAATGGCAGGGTCAGTTTTCCGATTAGAGTGAGGGTTACAACCAGAATAAGGACTAGGGTTAGGTCCTGGATTAGGGTTAGTGTTTGGTTTAGGGTAAGGATTATTGTTAGGGCTAGGACTAGGTTTTTGTTTATGTCTAGGGTTAGAGTTAAAGCTAGATTTAGGATTAGGTTTAGGTCTAGAACTAATTTTAGGGTTAGGTTTAGGTATAAAGTTACCAGTAGTGCCAGTGTTAGGTTTTGGCCTAGGGTGAGGGGTTGTTTTAGACCTATGGTTAGTGTTAGAGTCAGAATAAGGGTCAGGTATAGCATTAGGGTTTCAGATAGGATTGGAGCTAGAATGATGGCTAGGGTAAGGACTATATTAATGGGAGTAGGATTTTGCTTAGCTTAAGGATTAGAGATAGGTCTAGGGGTACCATTAGGGTTAGGGTTTCGCTTAGGGTAAGGGATAGGGTTAGAGCTAGGTTTAGGGCTAGAGTTAGGTTTAGAGTTAGGGTTAAAGCTAGGATTAGAGCTCGGTTTAGGGCTACTTTTTGTGTTAGGGCTTGGACTAGGGTGAGGTCAATGGCTAAAGTAAGAACTAGTGTTGCAATTAGGTTCACTTTTAGGGTAAGAGTTAGGGGTAGGTCTAGTGTTAGTGTTAGGTTTAACATTAGGGTAATATTTAGAGATAGGGTTTGTGTTAGGATATGAATCAGGGTCAGGTATAGGGTTAGGACTCAAATTAGGGATAGGGTTAATGTTAGGTTTTGGTTTAAGCTTAGGAGGGTGTTTAGAGCTAGGATGATTTTTTAGGATATGAGTCAGGGTCAGAGTTAGTTTTAAGGGTAGGGTTAGGACTTGAATTAAGGCTATGGTTAGATCTTATAATGTTAAGGTTTGGTTTAAGTTAAGGTTTAAAGTTAGGGTTATTTCTCGGTTTTGTTTTACTGCTAGGATTAGAGTTGGGGCTAGTTTTATGATTAGTGTTAGGGTTAGGGCTAGTGTTAGTGTTAGGCTTAGGCTTAGGTTTAGGGTTAGATTTAGAGTTAGGTTAATATCTAGGATTAGGGCTAGGAATTAAGATAGGGCAAGGCTTAGGGCTAGGGTTTGAGTTAGGGTAAGGTGTAGGGTTAGAACTAGGGATAGGACTAGTGTGAGAGAGTTAATCTAAGGGTTAGGTTTAGGGTTAGGGTTAGGGATAGGGTTAAGCTTAGCATAAGGGCTAGGGTTATGTTTATGGTAAGAGTTAGGCTTTGAGCTAGGGTTAGGACTAAGCGGAAGGTTAGGTTTGGGTTAGGGCTAGGATTAGGGTTAGTGTTACACAAAGGGCTAGGGTAAGGCCTAGGATTAGCTCTGGGTTTTGTGTTAGGTTTAGGCCTAGGGTTAGGGCTGTGGGCAGGGTAATAGCTAGGGTTATGATTAGGGCTAGTTTTAGAGTTAGGGTTATATCTATGTCTAGTGTTAGGTTTATATTTCCAGGTAGGTTGAGTTTAGAGGTAGGTTTACCCTTAAAGTCAATGTCAGTGTTTGGATTAGAGTTAGAATTGGGACTAGGATTTGGTCTAGGGGTAGGGTTATTGTTTGGGTTATGGTAAGGATTATTGTTAGGGCTAGGACTATTTTTTTAGCCTAGGGTTAGAGTTTAGGCTCGATTTAGGATTAGGTTTAGGTGTAGAACTAGTTTTAGGTTTAGGCTTAGATTTAAATTTACAGATAGGGCCAGTGTTAGGGTTTGTTCTAGGGTTAGGGTCAGATTTAGAGCTAGGGTTATTGTTAGGGTCAGAATAAGGATCAGGTTATCATTAAGGTTTGGGATAGGTTTAGAGCTAGAATGAGGGCTAGGGTCAGGACTATTAATGGGGTTAGGGTTTTGGTTAGCCTAAGGATTAGGGATAGGTTCAGGCTTACCATTAGGGTTAGGGTTTCACTTATGTTAAGGAATATGGTTAGAGCTAGGTTTAGGGCTAGAGTTATTTTTAGTGTTAGGGTTAAAGCGAGGTTTAGAGCTCTGATTAGGTTTTCTTTTTGTGTTAGAGTTAGGGCTATGATTAAGACAATGGCTAATATAAGATCTATGGTTACAACTAGGGTTAGTTTTAGGTTTAGGTCGGGGTAGGTCTAGTTTTAGTGTTAGGTTTAAAGTTAGAGTGATATTTAGAGCTAGGGTTAGTTTTAGAATATGAGTCAAGTTTCGGTATAGGATTAGGACTTAAATTAGGGATAATATTAATGTTAGGTTTTGGTTTAATATTAGGAGGGTATTTATTGCTAGTGTGAGTTTTAGGATATAAGTCAGGGTCAGAGTTAGATTTTAGGTTAGGGTTAGGACTCGAATTAAGGCTATGGTTAGGTGTAAGTGTAGTGTTAGGGTTTGGTTTAAGATAATTTTTAGAGTTACGGATATTGCTTGGCTTAGTTTTACTGCTAGGGTTAGGGTTAGGGCTAGTTTTATCATTAGCATTAGGGTTAGGGATAATGTTACTGTTAGGCTTAGTCTTAGGTTTAGGTTAGATTTAGAGTTAGGGTTATGTCTAGGGTTAGGGCTAGGACTAAGAATAGGGCAAGGGTTAGGGCTAGGTTTAGTATTATGCTAAATATAGGGTTAGAACTAAGGATAAGGCTAGTGTGAGATTTAGAGTTATTCCTAGGTCTAGGGTTAGGGTTATTTAGTTATAAGGTTATCTGTAGAGCTAGTGTTAGGGTTTACTATAGGGTTATGGTCAGGTTTAGACCTAGCGTTTGTGTTAGAGTCAGAATAAGGGTCAGGATTAGCATTAGGGTTTGGGACAGGATTAGAACTAGATTGAGGGATAGGGTCAGGACTATTAACACAGTTAAGATTTTCGTTAGCCTAAGGATTAGTTATAGGTGTATGGTTACCATTAAGTTTAGAGTTTCAATTAGGTAAAGATAGGTTTAGAGCTAGGGTTAGGGCTTGGGTTATGGTTAGGGATAAAGCGAGGTTTAGGACTCAGATAAGAACTAGTTTTTATGTTAGAGTTAGGTCGAGGTTTAAGGCAATTGCTAATATAAGAACTAGGGTTACAATTAGGGTTAATTTTAGAGTTAGAGTTAGGGTAGGTCTAGTGTTAGGGTTAGGTTTAAGGTTAGGTTAATAATTAGAGTTAGGGTTAGTGTTAGGATATGAGTCAGGTTCAGGGTTAAGGTTAGGACTCCAATAAAGTCTAGGTTTACTGTTAGGTTTTGGTTTAAGGTTAGGATGGTTTTTAGAGCTAGGGTGAGTTTAAGATATTACTGAAGATCAGGGTTCGTTTAAGGTTACTCTTAGGACTCAAATTAAGGCTAAGGTTAGGTCTAGGTGTAGTGTTAGTTTTTGGTTTATGTCAAGGTTTAGGGTTAGGGCCATTGCTTGGTTTTATTCTACTGCTAGGGTTATGGTTAGGGCTATTTTTACAATTAGCATTAGGGTCAAGGTTAGTGTTCGTGTTCGGCTTAGGCTTAGGGTTAAGGTTAGATTTAGAATTAGGGTTAGATCTAGGGTTAGGGCTAGGACTAATGACAGGGTAGGGTTAGGGCTAGGATTAGGGTTATGGTAAAAGATAGGGTTAGAACTAGCAATAGGGCTAGTGTGACAATTAGAGTTAATCTTCGGGCTAATGTTAGGGTTAGGGTTAGTGATAGGGCTAGAATTAGGGCTAGGATTAGGGTAAGGGTTAGTGTTCAGTTTAAGCATAGAGTTAGGGTTAGATGTAGGATTAAATTTAGGGTAAGGGATAGTGTTATAGCTAGGTTGAGAGGTAGGGTGATGTTTAGAATTAGGGTTAGGGCTATGGTTATGGTTAGGGTATTGATTAAGTTTAGGTTTAGGGCAATATAAGTGCTAGGGTTTGTTTTATGTTTAGGCCTAGGATTAGAAGTATAACTAATTTCAGGTCTAAAATTATGTTTAAATATAGTTTTAGATTTAGGATTATGGCTACATGTAGTGTAAGGTTTAGGTTAGGGTCAGGTTTAGGGATAAACGTATTATTAAGGTTAAGGTCTAGGTTGGGGTTTTGGATAGGTTAAGGCTTAAATTTTGGAAGAGCATTATCTATAGGGTTAGGATAATGTTAGGCTTAATATTAATAATCATGTTAGGTTTAGGGAAATGGATAGGGGTAGGTTTAGGCCTAGGATTACCATTAGGCTTAGGGTTATGGTTATTATAATGGATAGAGTTAGATCTAGATTTAGGGCTATGCTTATGTTTATGATTAGGGCTAAGGTTAGGGTTAGGGTTAAGTTTAAATCTCGGGTTATTGCTCAGATTAGGGCTAGGTATTGTGTTAAGTTAGTGCTAGGATTAGGGTTATGACTAATGTAAGTACCAAGGTTACGATTAGGGCTAATTTTAGAGTTGAGATTAGGGCTAGGTTTAGGATTAGCGTTAGGTTTAGGGTTATGGGTGATGTTTAGAGCTAGGGATAGTGTTAGTGTAAGAGTCAGACTCAGGGTTAGTTTTAGAGTTTTTCTTAAAACTCGAATTAGGTTTAGGGTTAAAAGTAGATGAATGGTTAGGGTTTGGTTTAGTTTAAGGGTTAGTGTTAGAGTTAAGGATTGGTTTTGTTTTAGGGCTAGGTCTAGGGTTAGGGCTAGTTTTAGGATTAGTTTTAGGCTTAGGGCTAGTGTTAGGGTTAGGCTTAGGCTTTGGTTTAGGGTTAGATTTAGTTAGATTTATATCTAAGGTTAGTGCTAGGGCTATGTATAAGGCAAGTGTTAGGAATAGGTTGAGGGCTAGGTATAGGGTTATGGTAAGGGATAGGTTTAGAACTAGTGATAGGATAGTGTGAGAGGTAGAGTTAGTCTTAAGTCTAGGGTTAGGGTTAGGGATAGGGCGGAATTAGGGGTAAGATTAGGGCTAGGGTTAGTATTAAGGTTAGGGCTAGGGTTAGGGTTAAGTTTAGGATTAAGGCTAGGTTTAGGGCTAGGATAAGGACTGGGGTTTTTGTTAGGGTTAGTGCAAGGATAGGGCTAGGGCTAATATTAGGTCTAGGGTTAGAGTTGAGGATAGTTTAAGGGTTATTTTTGTGGGTAGGTCTAATGTAAGAGTTAGGTTAGGGTAAAGTTCTGCTTTATATCTAGGGGAATTATTAGTGTCAGAGTCATGGTTAGAATTTGGTTGAGTTTATGGTTTAGGGTTAGGGCTTGAATTAGCATTAGGGTCAGGCTTAGGGTAATTATAGGGTTTTGTTTAGGTTTCAGGTTAGGTTTAGAGTAATTGATAGGGGTAGGGTTATCTATAGGGTTAGTTTTAGGCCTAGGGTTAGCATTAGGGTAGGGATAATGATTAGGATAATGAATAGGGCTAGAGCTAAGGTTAGGGCTAGGGTTATGGTTAGGCATAGATCTTGAGTTAAGTTTAGGGTAAGGGTTAGACCTAGGATTAGTGTTAGTATTATGTTTAGCATAAGGGTTCGGTTTTGATTTAGGGTTTGGCCTATGTTGAGGGTTAAGTCTAGAATTAGGTCTAGGGATAAGATTACAGTACATTTAAGGTTAGAGTTAGGATTAGGGCTAGCATCATCATTAGGGGTAGGGTTAGGGTTAGAGTAATGGATATGGCTAGATGTAGGTAAAGGGTTATGGTTAGTGTTAGAGTGAGGTTTAGGTTTAGGGTTAGGGCTATGGGTATGTTTAAGTTTATAGAAAGGGTGAGGGTTTGAGCTAGAGTTAGGTCTATGTCGAGTGTGAGGTTTAGGGTTAGTTCTAGGGTTAGTTTTCTGGTTAGGTTTAGAGTTATGTTTAGGTCTAGGGTTATCAATAAGTTTAGGATTATGTTTAGGGTAATGGGTAGGTTTAGAGCTAGGTTTAGGGCTAGGGTTAAGTTTAGGATTAGGGCTAGTGTTAGGGGTATATTTAGGGATAGGTGTAGGTTTATGTTTATGGTAAGAGTTAGGCTTTTAGCTAGGGTTTGTACTAATCGAGTGTTAGGTTATTGTTAGGGTTCAGGTTACTCTTAGGGCTAGGTTTAGGCCTAGGATTAGCTCTAGGTTTTGTGTTAGGTTTAGGCCTATGGTTAGGGCTGTGGGTAATGTAAGAGCTAGGGTAATATTTATGGCTAGTTTTTGGGTTAGGGTTATTTCTAGGTCTAGTGTTAGGTTTAGATATTCCATTAGGGTCAGGTTTAGAGGTAGGTTTACTGTTAACGGCAGGGTCAGTGTTTTGATTAGAAATAGAGTTAGGGTTACAGACAGAATTAGGACTATGTTTGGGTCTAGGGATATGGTTAGTGTTTGTTTTAGGTTAAGTTTTATTGTAAGGGCTTCGGCTAGGTTTTTGTTCAGGTGTAGGGCTAGAATTAAAGCTAGATTTAGGATTAGGTTTAGTTCAATGGTTAGTGTTAGAGTTTTTCCTAGGGTTAGGGTCAGGTTTAGACCTAGGATTAGTGTTAGGGTCAGAAAAAGGGTCAGTGTTAGAATTAGGGTTTGAGATAGAGTGATGGCTAGGTTTAGGACTATTAAAAGGGTATGGTTTTGTTTTGTCTAAGGATTTGGGATAGGTCTAGGGTTACCATTATGGTTAGGGTTTCAATTACAATACGAGATACTATTAGAGCTGTGGTTAGGGTTAGAGTTGGGATTAAGGTTAAGGTTAAATCTATGTTTAGGTCTTGGATTAGGGCTAGTTTTTGTGTTAGGGTTAGGACTAAGATTAGGGCAATGGCTAATGTAGGAACTAGGGTTACAATTAGAGTTAGGGTTAGTGGTAGGTCTAGTGTTATGTTTAGGTTTAATGTTAAGGTGATATTTATAGCTAGGGATAGTTTTAGGATATGAGTCAGGGACAGTGTTAGTTTTAGGGTTAGGTTTAGTACTCAAATATGGGGTAGGATTACTGTTAGAGTTTGGTTTAAGTTGAGGGCAGTGTTTAGAGCTAGAGTTACTATTAATATATGGATTGGGTCAGGGTTAGTTTTAAGGTTATTGTTAGGACCGAAACTAAGGATAGGGTAACAATTAGGTAACTATTAGGTTACTATTAAGTAACTCTTAGGGTTATGACTCCAATTAGAGCTAGGGTTAGGTTTAGTTTTGTGTCAGGGTTTAGATTTAATTAAGATTTAAAGTTAGGGATATTTCTCAATTGTATTTTAGTCTTTGGCTTAGGGTTAGGGCTAGGTATAAAATTAGTATTAGGGTTAGGTGTAATGTTAGTTTTAGGCTTATGCTTAGGCTTAGTTTAAGATTCGGAGTAAGGGTTAGATCTAGAGTTAAAGTTAGGTTTAGGGTAATGGAAAGAGTTAGCTTTAGGGTTCAGTGTAGGTATAGGGTAATGGAGAGATTTATGGTTTGTTATAGGGTTAGGGTTAGGCCTAGGGTTAGCATTAGGAATAGGGTTATCATACAGATAATGGATAGGGATTGAGCTAGGTTTATGTTTAGGATTAGGGCTAGAGTAAGGTTAGGATTTGGATTAGGGCTAGTAACTCTAGCTTAGAATAGGGTTATAATTAGGTTTAGGGTAAAGTAAACGTTTTGAGTTAGGGTTAGTTCTAGTGTGAGGATTAGGTTTAGTGTAAAGTGTAGGGTTATGATTGTAGTAATTGTAAGGATTAGGTTTAGGGTTAGGGCTAGAGTTTCCATTAGAGTTAGGTTTAGGTTTAGGGTAATAGATTGGATTAGATATAAGTTTAGCTTAAGGGTTAAGTTTAGTTTTAGGGCTAAGTTTACTCTTGAGTTTAGGGTAAGGGTTAGGGTTTGAGTTAGGGTTATGGCAATGATTATGTTTAGGGTTAGGTCTAAGGTTAGGTTTATGGTTTGGGATAGGGTTTTGGCTAGGGTTAAGACTAGGGTAAGGGTTAGAATTCGGGTAATTGTTAGGGTTACATCTAGGTTTAAGGTTAGGATTGTTAGTGATAGAGCTAGGAATTTTTTTGGCTAAGGTTTAGGCTTTGAGCTAGGGTTAGGACTAAGGTGAGGTTTAGGGTTAGGGTAGTTCTAGAGTTAGGGTTAGGGTTATGATTAGGACTAGGTTTTGTGTTAGGTTTAGGCCTAAGGTTAGTGCAATTGTAAATGTAAGATCTAGGGTGCTAATTGTGGTAGTTTTAGGGATAGGGTTCTGGTTAGGTCTAGTTTTAGTTTTATATTTTGGTTTAGGGTCAGGTTTAGAGGTAGGTTTACCCTTAAAGGCAGGGTCAGTGTTCAGATTAGAGTTAGAGTTAGGGTTACAACCAGAGTTAGGACTAGGATTAGGTCCTGGGGTAGGGTTAGTATTTGGATTATGGTAAAAATTATTGATAGGCTAGGACTAGATTTTTGTTTATGTCTAGGGATAGAGTTAAAGCTAGATTTAGGATTAGGTTTAGGTCTAGAACTAATTTTAGGGTTAGGTTTAGGTATAAGGTTACCAGTAAGGCCAGTGTAAGGATTTGATCTAGGGTGAGGGTCAGGTTTAAGCTATAATTAGTGTTAGGGTCAGAATAAGGATGAAAGTTAGGGTTAGGATTTGGGTTAGTATTAGAGCTAGAATGAGGGCTAGGGTTAGGACTAGTAATAGGGTTAGTGTTTGGTTTAGGCTAAGGATTAAGATTAGGACTAGGATTAGCATTATGGATAGTGTTTGGCTTAGGGTAAGGGATAGGACTAGATCTAGGGTTACTGCTAGTGTTAGGGTTAGGTTTAGGGCTAGGATTATGGTTAGGTTTAGATTTAAATCTAGTGTTAGGGCTCTGATTAGGGCTATTTTTGTGTTAGGGTTAGAGCTAGGATAGGGCTATGACTAATGTAAGAACCAGGATTATGATTATTGTTAGTTTTAGGGATAGGGTTTGGGCTAGGTCTAGTGTTGGCATTAGATTTAGGGTTAGGATGATATTTAGAGCCGGGGTTAATGTTTGGATATGAGTCTGGGTCAAGGTTAGTTTTTGTTCTAGAACTCAAATTTGAGGTAGTGTTATGGCTAGTTGTAGAGTAAAGGTTTGACTTAGGTTAAGGTTTAGGGTTAGAGCAATGGCTCGGTTTTGTTTTAGGGCTAGGGCTAAGGTTAGTACTAGTTGTAGGATTACCAATAGTGTTCAGCTAGTGGTATGGTGAAGTTTAGGGTTAAGGTCAGGGTTAGATTTACAGTTATGGTTAGATCTCTTGTTAGGACTATGCCTGGAATTAGGGCTAAGTTTAAGGCTAATATTAGGGTTATGATAATGAATAGGGTTAGAAATAGAAATAGGGCTAGTTTTAGAGTCAGGCTTAGGGCTAGGGTTAGGATTTCACTTAGAGTTAGCGCTAAATTAGGGCTAGGATTAGCACTAGGTTTAGTGTTAGGGTTAGGCCTATGGTTAGGGCTATGGTTAGGTTTAATTTTAGTGTTTTGGGTTAGTTTTAGGGGAAGGAATGGGGTTATAGATAGGTTCAGGGCTAGGGCGAGAGTTAAAATTAGGGATAAGACTAGGGTGAGGTTGAGGGTTAGGATTAAGGCTAGGTTTAGAGCTAGGATGAGGGTTAGGGTTTCTGTTAAGTTTAGGCCTATATTAGGGCTAGGGCTATTATGAGGTAAGGGTTTGGGTTTGGGTTAGTGTTGGAGCTAGAATGAGGGCTAGGGTTAGGACTAGTAATAGAGTTAGGGTTTGGGGTAGGCTAAGAATTAGGGTTAGGAGTAGGGTAGCATTAGGTTGAGGGTTTGGGTTAGGGTAACATTAGGGTTAGGATTAGGGTTAGGACTATGGTAGCTTTAGGTTGAGGGTGTGGCTTAGGGTAAGGGATTGTTCTAGAGGTAGGGTTAGGGGTTTGTGTTAGGGTTAGGTTTAGGGCTATGCTTAGGGTTATGGTTAGGGTTTAAACTAGGGTCAAGGCTCGGATTAGGGCTAGGAATTGTGTTAACATTAGGGCTATTGATAACGTAGGAACTAGGTTTCCAATTAGAGCTAGATTTAGGGTTAGCAGTAGGTCGATATTTAGAGCTAGGGTTAGTTTTATGGTCCGAGTCAGAGACAGGGTTATTTCTAGGATTATGGATAGGACTGAAATTAAAGCTAGGTTTAGGACTTTGTGTAGGTTTTGGGTTAAGTTTAGGTTAAAGATTAGGGTTATGGTTATGGCTCGGTTTGCTTTAGGGCTAGGGTAGGGTTAGGGCTATTTTTCCAATTAGCATTTGGGTTAGGGCTAGTGTAAGGATGAGGTTTACACTTAATGTTAGAGTTAGATCTATGTTTAGGGCTAGGGTGAAGGTTAGGGCTAGGGCTGGGGCTAGGGATAAGGCTGATTTTTGGTTTATGGTAAGGGATAGGTTAAGAACAAGGACTAGGGCTATGGTGAGAATGAGACTTAGTCTTAGGTCTAGGGCTAGGGTTAGGTTTAGGGTTTGGCTAAATTAGGGCTAGGATTAGTGCTAGGGTTATTATTAGGTTTAGGCCTAGGTTTAGGGCTAGTGTTAGGGCTAGCGATAGAGTTGGGGTAAGGTATGATGTTACAGCTAGGTTTAGGGTTAGGGCAAGTGATAAAATTAAGGTTAGGGCTAGGGTTAAGATTAGTATTAAAATTAAGACAAGGCTTAGACCTAGGATTAGAGCTAGGGTTTGTGTTAGGTTTAGGGCTGGGGTAAATGACAGGTCTAGGGTAATGGTTAGGAATAGTTTTACGGTTAGGTTTATCGCTAGGTCAATTGTAAGGGTGAGTTCTATGTTTGGGGTCAGCTTTACAGCTAGCATATTATTAGGGTCAGGGTCAGGGTTAGGGTATGGTTTAGGTTCACGTTTAGGGTTAGGGCTCAAATTAGCATTAAGATTAGTTTTAGGGTTAGCGTAATGGTTAATGTTATGTTTAGGATTCAGGTTAGTTTTAGGGTGATGGATATGGTTAGGGTTAGTGATAGATTTAGGGTTAGGACTAGGGATAGAATTCAATTAGGGTTATGGTTAGGCTAATGGATAGGATTAGAGCTACAGTTATGGCTAGGTTTATGGTTAGGTTATGGCTATGATTAGGGTTAGGCCTTGAGTTAGAATTTTGTTAGGGTTATGGTTAGGGTAATGGATAGTATTTAAGCTAGGGTAAGGGCTAGGTTTATGGTTAAAATTAGGGCTATTGTTCAGATTAGGTCATGGGTAGGTTAACAAATAGGATGAGAACTGCTGTTAGGGCTAGGGTTATGGTTAGGTTAGGGCTATGATTAGGTTTAGGCCTCTGTTTAGGATTCAGTTAAGGTTATGTTTAGGTTAATGGATAGGATTCGAACTAGGGTTAGGGTTAGGGTTATTCTTAAGATTAGGGCTATGGTTCAGGTTAAGTTTTAGGCTAGGACAGGTTTAGGTTTAGGGTTAGGTTTAAGTTAAGTGTTAAGGACAGAGTTAGGATTAGGGTTAGTGTTAAAGCTAGGGTGAGGGCTCAGATTAGGGCTAGGTCTTGGGTTAGGTTAGGGCTAGGGTAGCACTATGTGTAATGTAAGATCTAGGGTTACGAATAGGGCTAGTTTTAGGGTTAGCATTAAGTCTAGGTCTTGTGTTAGGGTTAGGTTTAAGTTCAGGGTGATGATTAGAGATAGGGTTAGTAAGAGACAGGATCAATGTTACATTTAGGGTTTAGCATAGGACTCGAATTAGGGCTAGGTTTAAGGCTAGGTGTAGGGTTAGGGTTTGTCTTAGGATTAAGGTAAGAATTAGGGATTGGGCTAATGTCAGGTCTAGGGTTAGGGTTAGTGCTATGGCTCAGTTTTGTTCTAGAGCTAGGGTTAAGTTTAGGGCTAGCTTTAGGATTAGCAATAGTGTTAAGGCCCGTGGTTGGGAGAGGCTTAGGCTTAGATTTTTTGTTATGGTTAGAACTAGGTTTAGAACTAGGGCTAGGATTGGAGGTAAGGTTAAGGCTAGTGTTAGGGTTAAGGTAACAGATAGGTTTAGAACTAGAAATAGGGCTCGGGATAAAGGTAGAGTTATTCTTTGGGCTAGATTTAGGAGTAGGTTTAGGGTTAGGGCTAAATTAGGGCTAGGGTTAGTGCTAGGGTAAGTGTTAGGGTTAAGCCTAGCGTTAGGGCTAGAATTAGGGTTAGTGTTAGGGTAAGGGTTAGGGTTAGAGTTTGGGGGAAAAAGGGGTGATAGGTAGGTTTATGGCTAGGGCGAGGGTTATACTTAGGGTTAGGGCTAGGGTTAGGGTACAATTTAGGATTAAGGCTAGGTTTAGGGCTAGAATGAGAGTTTGTTTTAGGGATAGGGCTATGATTAGGGCTAGGGCTAATGTCAGGTCTACTATTATAATTAAGGATAGTTTTGTGGTTAGGTTATGGCTAGATCTAATGTAAGGGTTAGGTTTAGGGTAAAGGTCAAGTTCAGAGCTACGTGTTTTATTAGAATCAGAGTCAGGGTTAGGGATTGGTTTAGGCTATGGTCTAGTCTTAAGGCTCGAATTAACATTAGATTTGAGTAATGGATCAGGTTCGATTTAGGGTTCAGGTTAGGTTTAGGGTTTTGAATAGCTTTATGGATAGCTATTCAGTTAAGTTTAGTCCTATTGTTAGCATTTGGGTTAGGCTTATATTTAGGGTAATGGATAGGATTACAGCTAGGTTTGGGTCTAGGTTTATGGTTAGGATTAGAGCTAGAGTTAGAGTTAGGGTTAGGATTAGGCTTAGGATTAGTGGTAAGTTTAGGGTGTTAGATTTTGAGCTAGGTTTAGATCTAGGGCAGGGTTAGGGTTAGAGCATGTATATAGTAAAGTTTAACGTTAGGGCTATGGTTAACATTAGGATTAGGGTTAGGGTTATGGTAATGGATAGAGTTAGAGGTAGGGTTTGGGCAATGGTTACAGTTAAAATTAGGGTTAAAGTTATAGTTAGGGATAGGGATATGTTAATGTTTAGTGTTAGTATTAGGGCTAGGTTCAGAGGTAGTGTTAGGGTTAGAGTTACTTTATTCAAATTTCTTTGAAACAACCCAGGTTTTATCTTTAACTAACCTTACTCTGTTCCCCAAGTTTAAGTCTGTTGGTCCAAACATTTGGTGTCAGGAACAGTTAATATTTCCATTTTATTTCATTTTGACCTATACAAGTAAATGGAAATAGACCTGGAAATCAAACAGGGTTTATGCTAGTTGCTTGAAACTGCACACACACCCTCAATTATTTGTGGAGACACTCTGGTATATTCCTTGAGACTGTAGGCCTAAGCTGAAGAATGCAAAAACAACTTTATCCGAGAGCCCTTTAGGAGAAAGCAGGGAAATATGCATGCACTGAAATTCCTCCCATAATTATTTGGTCAGATTTGTTTGACACTGCATAGGATTCATTATTTAGCTTGCCCCATATGATCTCCAAGTGTGGGACTTCTAGGATCAATAGTTTTCTCATCTGGTTAGGGTTAGTGTTAGGTTTAGGGTTAGGGCTAGTTTTAGATGTAGTGTTAGGGTGAGAGTAAGTTTTTTACAAATTTCTTTGATACTTGGAATGAGCCACCTTTTACCTAGCCTTAACATGCTCCCCAGGTTTGGGCCTTCTTGTTTCTATGGTTCAATATCAGGAGCACTCTGTATTTTAAGTTTTCACTTCATTTTGATGCATATAGGTAAATAAAAATGGAGGTTGAAACCAAGCCAAGTTGGTACTAGCTCCTTAAAATTTTAGACACTAAATCAGTTCTTTGTTGGAACTCTCTGGATTGTTCCTTGTGAAAGTAGCCCTAAGAAGAAGATGGCAAAAACAACTTTATCCGAGAGCCCTATTGCAGAAAACAGAGAAATATCCATGAACTGAAATACCACCCCAATTATTTGGTCATATTTATTTGATACTGCATAGAATTCTTTGGATAGCTTACCCCATTAGGCTACACAAGTTTGGGACTTCTAGGATCCCTATTTTTTAAAACAGGTTAGGGTTTGTTTTAAAGTCAGTGTTAGGGCTAGTGTTACAGCTAGTATTAGTGTTAGAGTTAGTTTTGTTCAAATTTCTTTGTTACTGGGCAGGATTCACTTTTATCCTAACCTTACTATACTCAACATGTTTGGGCCTCCCAGGTTCAGTAGTTCTCAGTAAGGAACAGTTTGTATTTTAAAGTTTCAGTTCATTTTGTCCTATACAGGTAAAAGGAAATGCAGCTGGAAATCAAACAGCGTTGGTTCTAACTGCTTGAAACTTCACACCCCATCAATTCTCTCTGGGCAATCTCTGGTTTGTTATTGTGAAAGTAGGCGTAAGCTGAAGCATTTAAAAACAACATTATCCAAGAGTCCTTTAGGAGATAACAGGGAAATATGCATGTACTGATATACTCCAACAATTATTTGGTCCGATTTCTTTGATACTGCACAGCATTCATCCCTTAGCTTGCCCTACTTTGTTGCCTAGGTTTGCAACTTCTACAGTCAAAGGTTCCTTGAAAAAGTTATCGTTAGGGGAATGGCTAGGGTTAGAGCTAGTGTTAGGGTTAGACTTAGTTTTATCAAAATTTTGTGATACTTTACAGGATTTATCTTTTATCTATATTTACTCTGTTCCCTAGGTTTAGGCCTTCTCTGTTCACAGGTTTGTTGTCAGAAACAATTTGTGTTTTAAGATTTCCCTTCATTTTGACCTATACGGGAAAGTCAATACAGCCGAAAATCAAACAGGGTTTGTGCTGCTTGGAAATTCACACACTCCATCAGTTCTCTGTAGGGACTCTGGTATGTTCCTTGCGAAAGTAGGCCTAAACTTAAGCATGCTAAAACAACTATATCCAAGGGCCCTTTAAGAGAAAACAGGGAAATTTTCATGTACTGAAATACCTCCCTTAATTATTTGGTCAGATTGTTTTGATGCTGCATAGGATTCATTACTTAGCTTGCCCACAAGTCTCCCAAGTGTGGGACTTCTAGGATCAATGATTCTCTAATCAGGTTAGGGTTAGGGTGAGGTTTAGGGTTAGGGCTAGGGCTAGGGTTAGAGTTAATATTAGGGTAAGAGTTAGTTTTGCTCAAATTTCTTTGATACTTGGTAGGATTTATCTTTTATCTAGATTTAGTATGCTCCCAAGTTTTGGGCCTTCTAGAATCAATTGTTCGTTATCATGAACACTTTGTATTTTAAGGTTTCACTTCACTTTGACTTATGGATAAATGGAAATGGAGGTGAAAATCAAACAGGCATCCCTTACCCTAAACCTAACCCTAAACCTAACCCTAAACCTAACCCTAAACCTAGTCCTGAGACTAACTCCAACTCTCGCCCTAGCTCTATTCCTAATTCTAACCCTATGCATTACCATAACCCAAACAGTAGCCCTAACCCTAGCCATAGCCTTAACCCTAGAATTAACCATAACTCTAAATCTACCCTTAAGCCTAAACTTACACTATCACTAGCAATAACACTAACACTAATTGTAAATCTACCCTTTACTTTAGCCTTAGCCCTAAAACAAAACTGAGCCACAGCACTAACCCTAAACCTTAACTTAAACTAAATCCTTACCTGACACCTAGCCCTAAGCCTACCCCTAAATCAAGTCCTATCCCTAACCCAAAAAGGAACCCTGATCATGACTTTGAACATAACAGTAACCCTAGTTCAAAACATCACCCTAAACATAAACCTAATCCTAAAACTAGAGTTAGCCCTAATGGTAACTCTAAAACTATCGTATTCATAACCCTAGTTCTTATATAAGCTGTATCCCTAATACTAGCACTAACATAACCCTAAACCTAGCCCTAACCCTTACCCTAAACCTAAACCTAAATTTAATCCTTGCACTATCTTTAAACCTAATCCTAAACCTAGCCCTAACCTTAACCATAATCCTAGACCTAACCCTAGCTCTAATCCTATCCATTACCTTAAACCTAACCCTAAACATAATGCTAACCCCTGGCCCAAATCTAGCACTATCCCTAACCCTAACCTATACATTACCATAAAAATAACCTGAACCCGAAACCTAACCATATCCATTACCCTAACTATAACTTTAACCCTAATGCTAATTTGAGCCCCAACCCTCAACCTTTACCTAAACCAAACCCTAACCATAACCCTGACCCTAATAATACACCTACCTCAAAAGCTGACCCTAACCCTGATCCTATCCTTACACTATACCTAGCCATAAATTATCCCTAAAACTTTCCCTAACCATAAGCCTAGACCTGATATTAAACCTAGCCTGAATGATAGCCCTAATCCTAACACAAACTGTAGTCCTAATCCTGGGCCTAACACTAGCTTTAATCCTAACCTTAAACTTAACCCTAGCCATAACACTAATTTTAACCCTCGCCTTAGCCCTAAACCTAGCTGTAACATCATATCTTACCCTACCCTAATCCTAATGCTAATTTTAGACCTAAACCTAGGCCTAACCCAAACACTAAACCTAGCCCTAATCTTAGCCCTAATTTATCCCTAAATTTAACTGTAAACCTAACTCTAGCCCTAAGACTAACTTTAACTCTCACCCTAGGTCTATTAAAAGTTCTAAACCTATCACTTATCATAACCCCAAACCTAGCCCTAACCCTAGACAAAACTCGAGTCCTAACCTTCAACCTAGCCCTAACCCTATATCTAAACCTAACTCTAAATCTAACCCTAACCCTAAGCCTAAACCTCACCCTAACACTGGCCATAACCCTAATGCTAATCCTAAAACTAGCCCTAACCCTACCTTTAATGCTAACCCGAGGCCGAACCCTAACCCTGTCACAATCCCTAAACCTATCCATTACCCTAACCCTAACCCTAACCCTAAACCAACCGTAGCTCAAACCCTAACCATTACCTTAAAAATAACCCTAATCCTAACCCTTACCTAATCTGACATTTAATGCTATCCAATACCCTGAACCTAATGATAACCCTAGCCCTAACACTAACAGTAATCCAGACCCTAACTGTAACTCTAACATAGGCATAATCCTAAACCTAACCCTCACCCTAGTGGGAACTAACCCTAGCTCAATCCCTAAACTGTAGACTAACCCTAACCCTAATACTATCCCTAACACTAACCCTAACCCCAACTCTAGGCCTAATAGTAACTATAACCCTAGTCCTAACCCTAGATCTAACTCTATCCATTACCCTAATCATAACCCTTAACCTAATGCTAACCCTAGGCCTAACCCTGACCCTATCAATAAACCTAACCATATCAATTAACCTAAACCTAACCTAAACCCTAAACCTAACAGTCTCATTAACTTAACCCTAACCTAATGCTAATTCAAGCCCTAACCCTAAATCCTAACCTAAACTAAACCCTAAACCTGACCCTAATCCTAATAATACACCTAGCTCTAAACCTGATCCTTACTCTAAACCTAGCCCTTACACTAGACCTAGCAATAAACCTAATCCTACTCTGTCCCTAACCATAAACCTAGACTGGACACTAGTCCTAGCCCCCATTCTTGCCATAACAATAAAACAAACCATAGCCCTCAACCTAGCCCTAAACCTAGCCTTATTAATAACCAAAGCTATAACCCTATCCCTAACTGTAAATCTAATTTTCTACCTAGCCCTAAACCTAGCTATAATCCCATCCATTCCCCTAAACCTAACCCTATCCCTAAACCTAAATCTAAGCCTTAAACTAGGCCTAACCCTAACACAGATCCTAGACCTAATACTAGTCCTAATTTAGCCCCCAAATAAGCACTAATCAGAGACTTAAAACTACCTTTAACCCTTACCATAACCCTAATCCTAGCCCTAACACTTACCCTAACCCTAAACCTAACCGGAAAACTTGCCCTAACCATAAACCTTACCCTAGTCCTAATCCTAACTGTAACCATAGCCCTAACCCGAGCTGTAACCCTATCCATTACCTTAACCCTAACCATACTCTAATGCTAACTCTAGGATAACCCTAAACCTATTCCAAAACCTAAACCTATCTATTAACCTAAAGCTAACCTGAACCCTAAACCTAACCATATCCATAAGCCTAACCCTAAACCTAAAGCTAATTTGAGCCCTAAACTTAATCATTAGCCTAGTCCAAACCATAGCCCTGAATCTGACACTAACAATATCCCTAGCTCTAAACCATACCCTAAACCTTAACCTAACCCTTACACTTTACCTTGTCATAATCATAACCCTAAATCTATCCATAAATCTAACCCCTGACATGACATTAGCCCTAGCCCTAATGCTAGTCATGACACAAACACAAACCCTAGCCCTAATACTATCACTAAACTTAGCCTCAATACTAAACCTAACCCTAACCATAGTCCTAAACCTAATCCTACCCCTGGCCCTAGCCCTAGCTCTAACCCTAACCCTTACACTAAGTCAAACCTTCACCCTATTGCTACCCTAGTCCTAACCCTAATCGCTAGTCTACCCCAAACCCCAACTCTATTACTAGTCATAACCATAGCCCTCATTCTATCTCTAAACTTAATCCAACTCTAACCCTAACCATGACATATATTCTGACCCTGACACTAAACCTTGGTTTAAACCTGACCCTACTCCTACACCAAAACCTAACACTAGCCCTACCGGTAAAACTATAGCTATATCTACACTAACACTAGCCCTAGACCTAAATCTAATCCTAAATATAGCCATAACTCTAGCCCTCGACCTAACAATAACCATTAACCTAACCAAAACACTAACTCACCCTAGACTTAACCCTAGTCCTAATTATGGCCGTAACCATAAAGCTAACCCCAAACCGAATACTGACCCTTATCCTAACACAAACCCTAATTCTAAATCTTATCATAACCCCAAAACTAACCATAATACTAGACTAACCCTCTAGCCATAACCATAACTCTAGCTTTTAGATTACCCATAAACCTAACACTAGCCATAAACTTCACACAACCTAGCCCTAATTGTAGCCCTAAAACTAAACCTATGCATAACCCTAAACTTAAACCTAGCCCTAACCCTAACCCTAATCTTTGCCCCCACCCCTAACCCAAGCTCAAACTCTAAGCCTTACCCTAAAAATAACCCTAGACCAAACCCTAAATGTCACGCTAATCTAGATCTAATTCTATCCATCACCCTAACCATAACACTAAACCAAATGCTAACCCTAGCCCTATCCCTAACCTTAACCCTAGCCTAGCCCTGATTTTAACCTAACACTCACACTAGCCATAACCCTAGCTCGATCCCTAATCCTTACCCTTAACCTAACCATAACACTAACACAAGGCCTAACTCTAACCCTAACCCTAGCCCTAATCCTAAACTTAGCCTTAGCCCTAACACTAGATCGAACCCTACCCATTACCCTAACCCTAAAACTTACCCTAATGATAAACGTAGACCTAAACATAAACCTACCCTAACCCTAAACATAAATCTAACCCTAGTACTAACCAAATACCCAACCCTAAACCTAACCCTAACCCTAATTCAAATCTGAAACCTTATTTTTAACCTAACCTTAACCTAACCCTAAAACTAACCCTAAATCTAACCTGACACGAAACCCTATCAATTACAATAACACTAATGTTATCCCCAGCCATAAATCTTACACTAACCATAACCAAACCCTAAACGTAACCCTAGCCCTGGAACTAACTCTAGCTCAAACAGTAAACCGTACCCTTATCCTAATCCTAATGCTAACCCTATCCCTAACTTTGCCCTAACCCTAAATCTATCCCTAATCCTAATCATAACCCTAGCCCTAACCCTAGCTCTAACTCTATAAATTACCCTTAATGCTAACCTTAACCCTAATGCTAACCCTCAGCCTAACCCAAAACCTATTGCAATACCTAACCATATCCATAACCCTAAATTTAACCTGAACCCTAATTCTAAACCCTATCCATTACCTGAATCCTAACTATAACCTTAATGTTAATTTGAGCCCTAAACCTAAACCTTAACCTAACACAAATTCCAAACCTGACCCTGAGTCTAATAATACCCCTAGCTTTAAACCTGACCCTTCCTCTAAACCTAACCCTAAAACTATCTCTAACTGTAACCCTAGACCAGATATTAGCCCTAGCCCTAATTATTGCCCTAAACCTAACACAAAACCTAGACCTAATCTTAACCTTATACCTAGACTTAATCTTAACCCAAAACATAGCTCTAGTCCTAAACCTAATGTTAATTATAAAACCAGTCCCAACCCTAACCCTAGCACAAAAACAAAACAAAGAAAGAGGCCAAAACCTAAACCTTTACTTAAACCAAATTTGAACACTACACCTAGACCAAACCCTAGCCTTAATTCAAGTCTTAATTCTAACCTTAAAAATAACCCTGACTCTGACTCATATTCTAACACTCACCCTATCTCTATACAACCCTAAATTTAAACCAAACCCTAAGAGTAACCCTAGCCCTAATTCGAGTCCTAAACCTAACCCTAAAACTAATCTTGACCATGACTCATATACTAACACTAACCATAGCTATAAATATCACCCTAACCCTAACACTAGAACTAACCCTCCCCTTAACCCAAAAACTAACCAAAATTCTAACCCTAGTTCTTATATTAGCCATTTCCCTAACCTTAGCCTTAACCCTAATACAAAAACTAGCCATAATCCAAGACCTAAACCTAGCTAAACCCTAACCCTAACCCTAAACCTAACCCTAACAATAGCTCAAAGCCTAACCCTTACCCTAAACGTTGACCTAGACCTATCCCTAACTCTAACCCTAACCTTAGCCCTAACCCCATCCTTAACCCTATCCCTAAACATAGTTCTAAACCTACCCATTACCCTAACCCTAACACTAAACCTATTGATAATCCTAGCCCAAACACTAATGCTAACCCTAACCCTAACCAGAAAACTACCCCTAGACATAACCCTAAATGTAACATTTGCCATAACCCTAACCGTAGATAAAAACCTAACCCTTACCATAAACCTATACATAAAAATATAGCACTAAGCCTAACCCTAAACTGAAATATAACCCTAACCCAAATCTAATATCTATCTGAATTCATTACTCAAAAACCAAACCTTATTGATAACCCTAACCCTAACCCTAAACATACTATAAATCTAATCCTAGACCTAACCCTAAACCTAACCCTCACACTACCTTAAACCTAGCTTAAAGCCTAACCCTCACTCTAAATATAAACTTAGACCTATCCCTAACATTAAAACTAATTCTAGCCTGAAACCTAACCTTAATCCTAGCCTTAAACCTAGCTCTAAACCACCCATTACCCTAAAGCTATTCATAACCCTATTGATAACCCTAGCTGTAACCCTAACCCTAACAACAACAACAACAAAAACTAATCCTGGACCTAACCCTAAACCTAACACTCAATATAGCCCTAATGCTAGCTCAATGCTAACCCATACCATAATCCTAAACATAATCATAGCATTAACCCTAACCCTAAAACTATATCTAACCCTAACTCTACATCTAAACCTATATATAACCGTATCCTTTAACCTAACCCTAATCCTAACCCTAATGATAACCCTAGCCATAACCCCAACCCTAACTCTAAACCTACCATAATCCTATCCCTAGACCTAATGCTGAACCTAACCCTTGACTTAGCTCTAGCCTTAACTCTAGCTCAAACCCTCACCCTTACCCTAAACATAACCCTAGCCCAACTCTTACCCTAACTCAATCTCTAGCCCTGATTCTAACTTGATCCCTTAACCTAGCCCTAACACTTATTCAATCCCTGATCCTTACCCTTAACCAAAACATAAGACTTACCCTAAGCCTAAGCATAAACCCTTCTATACCTAATCCTAAACTGGACCCTAGTGTTAACCCTAGCTTTAACCTCACTGATTACCCTAAACCTAACCATAAACCTAATGATAACCATAGCCCAAACCAAAAAAACTATTCTTATCCTAACCGTAAACCTAACCCTAGACCTAAATTTAAACATAATTCTTTCCCTAGTACTACCCTTAGCTCAAACCCTAACCATAACCTAAATCTAACCCTAACCCTACTCCTAAACCTAACCGTAAACCTAACCCAACATCTAACCCTGTCCATTACCTAAAGCTAATGATAACCCGAGACCTAACCATAATACTAACCCTAACCCTCACCATAACCTTAACCCTAGTCCTAACCCTAAACCTAACCCTAGCCTTAGCACTAACAGTAGCTCAAATCCTAAAGCGTACCCTAAACCTAACACTAACCCTAGTCTTAACCCTAACACTAACCCTAACTATAGCCATAATCCTAACCATAATGCTATCCCTCACACTAGCTCTAACCCTATCAATTTCCCTAAAGATAACCATAACCCTAATGCTAACCCTAGGCCTAACCCTAACCCTACCCATTACCCTAAACCTAATCTGAACCCTAAACCTGACCTCAAGCTTTAACTTAACCCTATCAATTGTCCTAACCCTAACTCTAACCATAACTCTAATTTGAGTCCTAACCCTAACACTATCGCTAACCCCAAACCTGTGAATTACCCTAAACCTAACCTCAACACTATCATTACCCTAACCATAACGCTAATGCTAGTTTGAGCCCTAAACCTAAATCCTAACCTAAAGCAAACCCTAACACTGACCGTAACATGAATAATTCCCCTAGCTCTAAACTTGACCTTACTCTAAACCTAACACTTAAACTAGACACAGGTATAAACATAACGCTAAAACTATCTTTAACCATAACCCTAGACCTGATGTTAGCCCTAGCCCTAATCCTAGCCCTAACACTAAAACAAACACTAGCCCTCATCTTAGCTCTAAACCTATCCTTAATCATAAACTTAACACTCACCCTACACATAATCCTAACTCTAAGCCCCACCCAACCTCTAAACCTAGCTACAATGCCATCCCTTATCCTAAACTGAACCCTAACCCTAACCCTAATCTTAATGATAGGCCTAAGCTGAACACTAACCCTAGTCATAATCCTACCCCTAATTTAACTATATTCCTAACCCTAACCCTAACCCTAGCCTTAAGACTAACTCTAATTTACACACTTACCCTATACCTAGATCTAACCCTATCCCTAACACAAGCCATAACCCTAGCCCTAAACCGTGCCCTATCCTTAGTCTATCCCTAAACCTAGATCTAATCCTAATTCTAAATGTAACCCTAACACTAAGCCTAATCCTAACACTAACACTAGCCCTAACCCTAATGCTAATCATAAAAGTAGCCCTATCCGTAACCCAAGGACTAAAACAAAACTGAGCAGTAGCCCTAACCCTAAACCTTAACTTAAACCAAACCCTAACACTACAACTAGACCTAACCCTAGCCCTAATTAGATTCCTAACCATAACCTTAAAATAACCCTGACCATGACTCATATCCTAACACTCACCCAGGCTCTAAATACCACTCTAAACTTAAACTGAATCCTAACAGTAACCCTAGCCATTATTTGAGTCCTAACCCTAACCCTAAAACTAACTCTGACCCTGACTCCTATTCTAATACTAATCCTAGCTCCAAATATCAACATAACCTTAAAACTAACCCTAACACTAGAGGTCTAACCCCTAAAACTAACTCTAAATAAAACCCTAGTTTTAACCCTCATTCTTACATTAGCCATTTCCCTAACCTTAGCCCTAACCCTAACAGAAAAACTAGCCCTAAGCCGTAACTGAGCTGAAAACCTAGTTTTAACCCTACCCCAAACACTACCCCTAACACTAGCTCTAACCCTATCCCTAACCATAAGCAAAATGCCAAACCTTATGGTAAACCTAGAACTATCCCTAATCCTAAGGCTAACCCTAACCCTAAGTCAATTAATAGTCCTAAACCTAGCCCTCATTCTAGCTCTAAACCTATCCCAAAACCTAACCCTAACCCTAACCCTGACCCTTATTCTGACCATAACACTAACCCTAGGTATAAACCTGACCCTAACCCTAGAGCAAACCCTAACACTAGCCCTACCAATACTTACACCTAAGCCTAATCCTATCACAAGACATAGACCTAAACATAATCCTAAATTTAGCCTTAACTCTAGCCCTAAACCTAAGAAAAAAACCTAGCCTGAGCCCTAACAATAACACTTAAACTAACACAAAGACTAAACCTAATCCTAGACATAAACCTAATCTTAATTCTGGCTTTAACCTTAACTCTATCTCTGATCTAAACACTGAACCTCCCTTTAACACTAAAACTATCTCTAAACCTGACCCTAAACAAAAACCTTAACCTAACACTACACCTAGCTATAACCCTAACCCTACAACTAGCCCTAATTATAACCCTAGATCTTACATTACCCATAGCGTTAACCTTATGCCTAAACCTACCTGAAAATGTAGCGTGAATCCTAAGCCTAAACCTAGCCCTAAGCGTAACCCTAACCCAAAACTTAGTTCTATCCCTATTCCTAACCCTAGTCTTAGTCCTAACTCTAGCTCAAAGCTTAATCCTTACCCTAAATATAAACTTAGACATATCCCTAACTCTGAAGCTAACCTAGCCTTAATCTTAATCTTAAACCTAGCCCTAAACCTAGCTCTAAACCTACCCATTACACTAACCCTAACCCTAACTTCATTAATAGTCTTAACTGTAGCCCTCACTCTAGCTCTAACTGTATCACAAACCCTAATGCTAACCCTTATCCTTATTCTGACCCTAATGCTAACCCTAGGTATAAACCTGACCTTAAATCTAGACCAAACCCTAACACTAACTCTAGACCTAAACCTAATTCTAAATCTAGCCTTAACTCTAGATTAGACTTAAACAAAAACCTAGCCCTAACAATAACTTTTAACCTATCCCAAACACTAAAACTACTCCTAGACCTACACTTAGTCTTAATTCTGGCTCTACACCTAATTCTAACTCTATCCCAAATACTCACCCTTCCTTTAACAGTAAATCTACCTCTAAACCTGACCCTAACCGAAAATATAAACCTAACACTAGGCTTAGCCATAACCTTAACCCTACAACTAGCCCTCATCATAACCCTAGACCTTACATTATCCATAGCCCTAACCTTTCGCCTTAACCTAACACAAAACCTAGAGCAAATCTTAGGCCTATACCTAGCCCTAAGCCTACCCTTAACCATAACTCTAGCCCTAACCCTAATCCTAACCCTAGCCTTAGTCCTAAACTTAGCTTGAAGCCTAACCCTTACCCTAAATATAAACTTAGACCTATCCATAACTCTAAAACTAACCCTAGCCTGAATCCTAACCTTAATCCTAGCCTTAAACCTAGCTCTAAACTACCCATTACCCTAACAGTAATCCTAACCCTATTGATAACACTAGCTATAACCCTAACCCTAACATAAAAATTAATCCTGGTCCTAACCCTAAACCTAAAACTCACCATAGCCCTAATGCTAACTCAAACCCTAACCCATAACATAATCTTAAACACAATCATAGCCTTAATCCTAACCCTAAAAACTATACCTACATCAAAACCTATATATAACTGTATCCATTAAACTAACCCTAACCCTAACCCTAATGATAACCCTAGCCATAACCCAAACCTTAACTCTAAACCTACCATAATCCTATCCCTAGACCTAATGCTGAACCTAACCCTTGACCTAGACCTATCCTTAACTCTAGCTCAAACCCTCACACTTAACCTAAACATAACCCTAGCCTAAAGCCTAACCCAAATCCTATCACTAATCCTAACTGTAACCATAGCCCAAATCCTAGCTCTAACTCTATCCACTACCCTAACCGTAACACTAAACCTAATCTTAATCCTAGCCCTAACTCTTACCCTAACTCTATCCCTAGCCCTGATTGTAACCCGATCACTTAACCTAGCCCTAACCATTATTCAATACCTGACCCTTAACTTTAACCTAACCAAAAGACTTACCCTAAGCCTAACCCTAACCCTAATCCTATCCCTAATCTTAAACTGAACCCTAGCCTTAATCCTAGCTCTAACCTCACTCATTACCCTAACCCTAACCATAAACCTCATGATAACTATAGCCCTAACCCAAAACCTATTCTAATCCTAAACATAACCCTAACCCTAGACATAACTTTAAACATAATCCTTGTGATAGTCCTCACCTGAGCTCAAACCCTAACTGTAGCCGTAATCCTAACCATAACTCAATCCTTAACACTAGCTCTAACCCTATCAATTACCTAAAGATAACAATAAACCTAATGCTAACACTAGGCATAACCCTAACCCTATCCATTACCTTAAACCTGATCTGAACCCTAAACCTAACCTGAAGCTTAAACCTAACCTTATCCATTACCCTAACCCTAACTCTAACCATAATGCTAATGTGAGTCATAACCCTAAACTTTAACCTACCCAAACCCCAAAACCCTGACACTTTTATTACCCTTAGCTCTAAACCTGAACTTTACCCTAAACCTAACTCTGACAATTGACATAGCCATAAACCTTACCCTAAAACTATCCCTAACTGTTAACCTAGACATGATATTAGCCCTAGCCCTAATACTTGTCATAACCCTAACACAAACCCTAGTCCTCATTTTAGCCCTAAACCTAGCCTTGATCGGAAACTGTACCCTAACTTAGCCCTATCCTAAATTTTATCCCTCGCCCTAGTTCTGAACCAAGCTATAACCCCATCCCTTTCCCTAAACTTAACCCTAACACTAGCTCTAGACCTAAACCTACAACTAACCCTAGACCTTGTCCTGGCCCTAATTTATCCCTAACCCTAACACTAGCACTTAGACTAAATCCAACTCTCAACCTAGCACTATTCCGAGTTCTAACCCTATCCCTTACCATAATGCTAACACTTGCCCTAACCTTAGCCCTAACCCCAGCCCTTGCCCTAATCTTAAATCTAACCATAACTCTAAATCTAACCCTAAAACTAACCATAAAACTCACACTAACATAAATCCTAACACTAATGCTAATTCTAAAACTAGTCCTAACCTAGTTCTAGCACTAAAAAAACCGAGCCATAGCCTTAACCCTAAAGTTTAACCTAAACCAAAACTTAACCCCACACCTGGCTCTAACCCTAGCCCTAATTCTAGTTCTATCCTAACCCTAAAACTAACCTTGACCCTGACTCTAACCCTGTAACTAACCCTACATCTAACATCACCTTAAAAATAAACCTAACCCTGAAACAAGAAATAGCCCTAAACCTAAGGCTAAAAGTATCCCTAATCATAACCCTAGTTCTAACATTAGCTGTAGCCCTAACTGTAGCCCTAACCTAACCCAAATCACAGCTCTAATCCGAGCCCTACACCTCGTTTTAACCTTAACCCTAATCCTGGCCCTAGCACTAAACATTACCCTAAAACTATCCCTAACCCTAAAACTTTCCCTAACCCTAAACCTAACCCTAGCCTTAATCCTAACTGTAAACCTAGACTAACCCTAGCTCTAACCATATCCATTACCCTAACCCTAAACCTATACGCTAACTCTAGGATAACCCTAATCCTACCTCTAATGCTAAATTTATCCATTACCCTAAACCTAACCTGAACCCTAAACCTAACCATATCCATTACCCAAACCTTATCCCTAAACCTAACACTAATTAGAGCCCTAACTCTTAATCTTAACCTGACCCAAACCATAAGAGTTTCTGGGAACCTAATAATAATCTTGTTTTTGTAACAGACCCTAACCCTCAACCTAACACTTACACTAGAACTAGCCACAAACCTCACCCTAAAACTAACCCTAACCATAAACCTAGACCTGATATTAGACCTAGCCCTAATCCTAGCCCTAACCCTAACACAAAACCTAGCCCTAATCCTAGCACTTAAACTAGCCTAGTCCTAAACCTAACCCTAAACCTAGCCCTAAAAATATGCCTAGCCCTAACACTAATCCTAGCGCTAATCCTAGTACTAATTTTGACCTAACCCTAATCCTAGCCCTAAGACTAACTCTAACTCTCACTGTAGTCCTATCCCTAGTTTTAAACCTATGCCTTAAATTAACCCAAACCCTAGCCCTAAGCATAGCCCCAACCCTAGCCCTAAATTTGCCCTAGCCCTAAACCTAGATCTAATCCTAACTCTAAATCTAACCCTAAATCTAAGCCTAAGCCTCACCCTAACACTAGCCCTATGTCTATTGCTAATTGGAAAACTAGCTCTAACCCTAGCCATAGCACTCAAATAAAAATGAGTCATAGACTTAATCCTAAACCTTACCCTATATCAAATCCTAACCCTATACCTAGCCCTAACCCTAGCACTAATTTGAGTCCTAATCCTAAATCTAGAACTTATGCTGACCCTGACTCCGATCCTAACACTAACCCTAGCTCTAAACAACACCCCGACAATAAACATCCCCTATAACCTTAAACTAACTCTAAAAATATCCTAATTGGAACTCTAGTTCTTATATTAGCCATGGCCCTGCCCTAACAGAAAACCTAGCTGTAAAATGAGAACTAAACTTAGATTTAAACATAATTCTAACCTTAACCCTTGCCCTATCCCTAACCCTAATACTATTCCCAACCCTAGCTCTAACCCTGTCCCTTACCCTAAGCCAAACCCTCACCCTAATGCTACCCTACACTTAACCCTAATCCTTAGCCTATCTCAAACCATAACTCTAATATTAATCCTAACCCTAGCCCTTATTCTATCTCTAAACCTAATCCAAACTCTAACCATAACCCTGACACTTATTCTGACCCTAACTCTAAACCTAGGTTTAAATCTGACCCTAACCCTAAACCGAAACCTAACATTAGCCCTAAGGGTAACCCTATACCTAAACATAACCCTAACAGCAAACCTAGAAAAAAGCCTAATATTAAATCTAGCCATAACTCTAGCACTAGCCCAAAAGAAAAACATAGCCCTAGGCCTAACAATAACCCTTAACCTAACTCAAACACTAACCCTACCCCAAGACCTAAGCCAAGCCCTAATTCTGGACCTAAACCTTAAACCTAACCCTAATCCAAACAATGACCCTTACCCTAACACAAACCTAGCTCTAAATTTTATGCTAACCCAAAATCTAGCCATAACCCTAACACTAAAACTAGCCATAAACCTAACCCTAGATCTTTCACTACCCATAGCCCTAATGCTAGCCCTAAACCTCACACAAAACCCTAATCCTAGCCCTAACCCTAGCCCTAAGCCTAACCCTAAACCTAACCCTAGACTTAACCCTAACCCTAAACCTCACCCTAGCTCTAACCCTCGGTCAAACACTAACCCTTAACATAAACATAACCCTAGCCCTAACCCTAACCCTAATGCCCTAAACCTAACCATAACCAAGACCAAATCCTAGTTCTAAATCTATCCATTACCCTAAACATAAACCTAACCATAATGCGAATCCTAGTGCTAAACTTAACCCTAATCCTAAACCTAGACCTGCCACTAACCCTAACCTTTGCCTGGCCCTAATCATAGATCAAACTCTAACACTTACCCTAAACATAACTCGAACACTGACCCTAGGCCTAACCAGAAAACTAAACTTAACCCTAGCCCTAATCCTAACCACAAACCCAGCCCTAAACCAATCCATTTACCTAAACATAAGCCTAAACCAAATGCTAACCCTAGGCTTAAACTTAAACCTATCACTAACACTAACCCTATCCATCACCTAAACCTAAACTGAACATTTAACCTAACCCTATCAATTACTCTAATCCTAACCCTAACACTAATACTAATGCTAATTGGAGCACTAAACCTAAACCATAACCAAAACCAAACTCTGTAAAAGACACTGACTCTAATAATACACCTAGCTCTAAACCTGACCTTACCCTAAACCTAACTCTTACACTAGACCTAGATATAAAACTAACCATAACCCTATTCCTAACCAAACCATAGACCTGACATTAGCAATCTACCTAATTCTTTCCCTAAACCTAACACAAAACCCAGCGCTCATCCAAGTCCTAAACCTAGCCTTAATCCTAATCTGAAACCTAACCCAAGCCCAATCCCTAATTTCAACCCTCGCCCTAGTTCTGAAACTAGGTATAACCACATCCCTTCCCCTAACCCTAATCCTAACCCTAACACTATCACTAACCCTAACCCTAGCCCTAACACTAGGCTTAACCATGAGAGTAACCCTAGCTGTCAGACTAGCCCTAATTTATCACTAAGTGTAACCCTTACTCTAACACTAACTCTTGAACTAGACCTATTTCTGGTACTAACCTTATCTGTTACTGTAACCCTAATACTATCCCTAACCTTAGCCCTAACCCTAGACCTAACCCTAGATCTAACCATAATTCTAAATCGAACCTTTACCTAAGCCTAAACCTCACCCTACCACTAGCCCTAACACTATCACTAATCGCAAAACTAGCCCTAACCCAAGCCCTAAACCTAAAACAAAACCGAGCCATAGCCCTAATGCTAATCCTAACCTAACTGTAACCATATACCTGACATTAGCCCTAGCCCTAATTCTTGGTCTAACTGTAATGCAAAACCTAACCCTACACCTACCCTTAAACCTAGCTCTAATTCAAATGTTATCCCTAACCCTAAAACTGACACTGACCATGACTCTGACCCTATCACTTACCCTATCTCATATCATCACCCTAAAACTAAACGTAATCCTAACAGTAGACCTAGCCCTAACCCTAACCCTAAATCTAGTCCTAATCTTAATGCTAGTTCTTACATTAGCCATAGCCCTACGATAGCTATAACCTAATCTAAAAACCTAGCCCTAATCTGAGCCCTAACCCTAGCTTTACCCTAACCCTAACCATTACCCTAAACCTAATCCTATCCCTAGCCTTAATCCTAACCATAACCTCAGTCCTAACCCTAGCTCTAATCCTATCCATTACCTTAACACTAATCCTAACCCTAATGCTAACCCTAGGATAAACCTAACCCTATCCATAACTCTAACACTATTACCTAAACCTAAACTGAACCCTAAACCTAACCATATCCATTACCCTAACCCTAAACCTACCCCTAATGCTAATTTGAGCCCTAAATCTAAACCTTAACCTAAACAAACCCTAATCCTATTCCTGACCCTAGGAATACCCCTATCTAAAACTGAACCTATCCCTTAACCTAACCCTTACATTATACCTAACCATAAACTTAACCCTAAAATTATCCATAACCATAACACTACACCTGACCTTAACCCTAGTCCTAATGCTAGCCCTAACCCTTACAAAAATTGTAGCCCTAATCCTGGCCATAAACTCAGCATTAATCCTAACCCTAACTCAAACATTAGCCATAACCCTAAATTCAATCTTCACCCTAGGCCTAAACCTAGCTATAACATCATAACATACCCTAACCCTAATATTAACCCTAGCTTGAAACCAAAGCCTAGTCTTAATACTAACCCTAGCTCTAATCTTATCCCTATTTAGCACCAATCCTAAACCTAACCATATCCCTAGCCCTAAGACTAACTCTAACTCTTGCCCTAGCCCTATCACTAGTTCTAAACTTATTCCTTTCTAAAAGCCAAAGCCTAGCCCTAAGCCTAGCCCAAACTTAGTCCTAAACTTAGGCCTAGCTGTAAACCTAGATCAAAACCTAACTCTAAATTTAACCCTAAACCTAAAACTAAACCTCACCCTAACACTAGCCCTAACCCTAATGCTAATTTGAAAACTTGCCTTAAGCCCAGCCATAGCCCTCAAACAATACTGAGCTTTAGCTCTAATCCTAATCCTTAACCTAAACCAAATCCTAATGCTACACCTGGCCTTAACCCTGACCCTACAACTAATATTGACCCTGACTCTGAACCTAAAACTAATCCTAGCTCTAAACATTGCCCTAACCCTAAACCTAACCCAGAACTAGACCTAATCTTAACCCAAACCAGAAAACTAGCCCTAATCATAAAAACAGTTCTTAAATTAACCATAGCCCTAACCCTAACATAAAACCTAGCCCTAGTCTGAGCCCTAATTCTAGCTTTAACGCTAGCCCTAACACTAACTCTAATCCTAGCTCTAAACTTACATGTTACCTTAAGTCAAACTGTCACCCTAATGCTACCCTAGTTCTAAACCTAATCATTAGGCTACCCCAAACCTTAACTCTATTACTACTCTTAACCCTAGACCTCATTCTATCTCTAACCCTAACCCAAAGCCTAAGCCTAACCCTGACCCTTATTCTGACCCTAACACTAACCCTAGGAATAAGCCTGAACCTAATCCTAAACCAAACCCTAACACTAGTCCTACCCATAAACCTATACCTACACCTAACCTTAACACTAGCAATAGACCTAAACTTAATCCTAAATATAACCATAACTCTAGCCCTAGCTTTAACAATAACCATTAACCTAACACAAATACTAACCCTACACCTAGACCTAAGCCTATTTTTAATTCTGGCCCTAACACTAAATCCAACACTAACCTGAACACTGACCCTTACCCTAACATAAACGCTAGCTATAAATCTTACCCTAACCTGAAACCTAACACTAAAACAGGATTTATCCACAACCCTAACCCTCAAACTAACCATAACCATAACCTTAGTTCTTTCATTACCCATAGCCCAAATGCTAGCCATAAACCTCAAAAAAACATAGCCCTAAACCTAGCCCTAAGCATAACCCTAACATTAACCTAACCAAACCCTACCCTAATGCTTGCTGTAGCCCTTACCCTAGCTCAAACTCTAACCTTTACCCTTAGAATAACATTAGCCCAACCCCTAAATTTAATCCTAGCCCGAATCCTAAATGTAACCATAGCCCAAATCCTATATCTAACTTTATCCATTACTTTAAACATAACCCTGACCCTAATGCTAACCCTAGCACTAACCCTAACCTTAAACCTAACCATAGCCATGACTCTAACACTAAACTTCACATTAACCCTAACCCCAGCTCAAACCCTAACAATTACCCTAAACCTAATCCAACAATAACCCTAAGCCTAACCATAATCCTAGCCCTAATCCTAACCTTAAACCAATCCCTAACACGAGCACTAACCCTATCCATTACCCTAAACATAAGCCTAACTTAAATGTTAACATTATGACTAACCCTAACTCTATCCCTAACATTCACCTTATACATTACTGTAAACTTAAACTGAACCCTAAACCTAACCCTATCCATTACTCTAACCCAAATCCTAACTGTAATGCTAATTCAAGCCCTGACTCTAAACTTTAACCCAAACCAACCCTAACCTGGACTCTTACCCTAATAATACACCTAGCTCTAAACCTGACCCCACCCTAAACCTAACCCTTACATTAGACCCAGTCATAAACCAAACCCTAAAACTATTCTTAATTGTAACCCTAGACCTAATATTAGACCTAGCCCAAATCTTTGCCCTAAATCTAACACAAACCTAACCCTAATCCTAGCCCTAAACCTAGCCATAATCTTAACCAGAACCTTCACCCTAGCCCTATTCCTAATTTTAACCCTTTCCCTAGCCCTGAACCAAGCTATATAACCTCATCCTTGTCCCTAAAACTAACCCTAAACCTCGCCCTAAACAAAGGCCTAACTCTAACACTAATCCTAGTCCTAATTTAGCCCTAACTTAACCCTACCCCTAACCCTAGCCCTAAGACTAACTCTAACTCTCAACTCTAGAACAATTTCTATTTCTTACCCTAACCATTACTGTAACCCTCAAAGTAGCCCTAACCTTAGCCCTAACCCTAGCCATAGCCGTAACCCTACATCTAACCATAATACTAAATCTAACCCTAACCTTAATCCTAAACCTCACCCTACCACAAGCCCTAACATTATTGCTAATCGTAAACTAGCCATAGCCCTAGCCCTAGCCCTAAAATAAAAAGAGCCTTTGCTCTAACCCTAAAAATACCATATGCCAAACCCTACCACTATAACTAGCAATAACCCTAGCTATAATTCGAGTCCTAGGCCTAAGATAAACCCTGACCCAACTCCTTTCCAAATGCTAACAGTAGCTCTATATATCACCCTAACTCTAAAGGTAATACTAACACAAGACTGAGCCCAAACCATAACCCTAAAACTAATCTTAATCGTAACCCTAGTTCTTACATTGGAAATAGCCCTGACCCTAACCCAAAATAGCCGTAATCTGAGCCATAACTAGATTTAACCCTAACCCTAACCCTAGCCCTAAACCTAACCCTAAACGTAGCCCTAACCCTAGCTCTAACTCTATCTCTTTCCCTAAGCCAAAACCTATCCATAATGCTAAACCTAGTCCTAATCCTAATACTTAGCCTAAACCAAACACTTACCCTATTACTACTCCTAACCCTAGCCCTCGTTCTAGGTCTAAACCTAACCAAAAACCTAACTCTAAACTTCACCCTTATTCTGACCCAAACACTAATTATAGGTCTAAACCTGACCTTAACCCTAAACCTGAAACTAGCCCTACCAGTAATCTTATACCAGAACTTAACTCTAACACTAGTCCTAGACCTAAACCTAATCCTAAATCTAGCAATAACTCTAGTGCTAGACCTAAACAAAAACTTAGTCCTAGCCCTAACAATAACCATTAACATAAAACAAACATTAACCCTACCCCTATACCTAAATATAGTCCTAATTCTGGCTTTCACCATAACCCTAACACTTACTTGAACATTGACCCTGACGATAACACTAAACCTAGTTCTAAACCCGACCCTAAACCAAAATCTAAATTTAATAATAGACCTAGCCATATCCCTAACCCTAAAAAAAGCCCTAATTAGAACCCTAGATCTTACATTAACCATAGCACTAAACTTAGGCCTAAACCTAACACAAAACCTAGCCCTAATCTAAGGCCTAAACCTACGCTAAGCATAATCCTCACCCTAACCCTAGCCATAACCCTAAGCCTAACCCTCACCTTAGTCCTAACCCTAGCTCAAAGCCTAACCACTAGCCTAAACATAACCCTAGGACTATTCCTAACAATAACCATAACCCTAGCTCTAATCCTAATGTTAACCCTAGCACTAATCATAGCTCTAACCCTAGCCATTAACTTAACTCTAACCCTAACCCTAAAGATAACCCTAGCCCTAACCCTAAACAAAACCTTCATACAAATCATAAACCTAACCCTAGACCTAACCCTAAACCTAATCCTTGCTGTAGCCCTAACCCTAACTCAAATGCTAACCCTTATCATAAACCCAATAGTAAACCCAGCCCTAAAACTAAACTTAACCCTAAATCTAACCTTAAGACTAAAGCTAACCTTACATCTAACCCAATATATTACCCTAAACCTAACCCTAATCCTAATGAAAACCCTAGCCCTAACCCTAAACCTAAACATGACCATAACCATAAACATAACTCTAGACCTAACACTAAACATAACCCTCACCATAGGACTAACCCTAGCTCAAAACCTAACCTTTACCCTAAACCTAACCTTAACCCTACCCTAAGCTAATCTTACTAGCGTAACCCAAAACTTAAGCCTAAATCCAGACTCATTCTTAATAATAATCTTAGACCTAACCCAACTCTAACCCTATACATTATCCTTATGATAACCCTAATCCTAATGCTAACCCTAGGCCTAACCCTAACCGTTTTGCTAACCTGAAACTTCTCCATTCCCCTAAACCTACCATGAACCTTAAACCTAACCATATCCATTACTCTAATCCTAATCCTAATGCTCATTTGAGCTCTATCTTTAAACATTAAGCTAAAACAAACCCTAACCCTGATCCTGACTCTAAAAATACACTAGCTTTAAACCTGACCCTTACCCTAACCATAACCCTTACCCTAAGTCACAAACCTAACCCCAAATCTACCACTAACTGTAACACTAGACCTGACATTAGACCTAGCCCTTATTCTAGAACTAAACCTACAACAAACCATAGCACTCATTCTAGCCATAAACCTGACCTTAATCATATCCCTAACACTATCCCTAGCCCTAATCCTAATTCTAACCCTCACCCTACATCTAAACCTAGCTATATTGCCATCCCTTACCCTAAAGATAACCATAACCCTAGTCCTAATACTAGGCCTAAGCTGAATACTAAACCTAGCCCTAATCCCAGCCTTAATTTAGCCCTATCCCTAAAACTAACCATAACCCTAGATCTAAGACTAACTCTGTCATCCTAGACCTATCCTTATTTCTAAACCTATCTGTTACCATAATCCTAACCCTAGCCCTAACCCTTGCTGTATCCTTAGATTTAGCCTGAATACTAGATGTAATGCAAACTCCAAATCTAACCCTAACCCTAAGCATAGCTGAACACTAACACTAGTCCTAACCCTAATGCTTATCACATAACTAGTGCTGACCCTAAACCTAGGACTAAAACCAAATTGAGCAATACCCCTAATCCTAAATCTTAACTTAAACCAAACCCTAACACTACACCTAGACATAACCCTAGAAATAATTGGAGTCCTAAACCTAAACTGAAAACTTACCCTGACCCTGGCTCATATCCAAACAGTCACCCAAGCTCTAAACACTATGGTAAAATTAAACGAAACCCTAACAGTAACCCTAGCCCTAATTCATGTCATAATCCTAACCTTAAAAATAACCCTGACCCTAACTCATATCCTAACAGTCACCCTAGATTTAAACATCACCCTCAAATTAAACCAAATCATAACAGTAACCCTACCCATATTTGAGTCCTAATCCTAACCCTAAAACAAACTCTGATTCTTACTCAGATCCAACAATAACCCTAGCTCTACATATTAACCTAATCTTAAACCTAACGTTTACACTACACCTACCCCTAACCCTAAACCTAAAACTAACCCTAATTGTAACCCTAGTTTTTACATTAGTTATTTACTTAACCATAACACTAAAACTAGCCCTAATCTGTGTCCAAAATCTAGATTTAACCCTAACCCTAATCCTAACCCTAGACCTAACATTAGTTCTAAGTATATCACTTAACCTATGCCAAACACTAACACTAATGGTAACCCTAGAACTATCCCTAAACTTTAGGCTAATCAAAACTTTAACCCTATTAATAGTCCTAAATCAAGTCATCACTCTAGCTCTAACCCTATCCCAAACCCTAATACTAACCCTGATCCTTATTCTGATCCTAACACTAAACCTCTGTCTAAATCTGACTCTAACCCTAGACCAAACAGTTACACTAGCCCTAGACTTAAACTTAATCCTAAATCTAGACTTAATTCTAGCCATAGACCTAAACATATAAATACCCTTAGCCCTAACAATAACCCTGAATTTAACCCAAACACTAACCCTACCCCTAGACCTAAACCTAGTCCTAATTCTGGCTGTAACCTGTACTCTAACTCTAACCTGAACACTGGCCCTGCCTTCAGAGTAAACCTGTCTCTAAATTTGACCCTACCCGAAAATCTAAACCTAACACTATACCTAGCCATAACCCTAACCCTAAAACTTGCCCTAAATATAACATTAGATCTTACTTTACCCATAGCTCTAACACGAGGCCTATACCTAACACAAAACCTAGAGCTATTCCCAGGCCTAAACCTAGCCTTAAGCATAAACCTAACAATAACCCTCACCGTAACCCTAACCTAACCCTCACCTTAGTCCTAATCCTAGCTCAATGTGTAACCCTGAAACTTAACATAAACCTTCATCTGTTCCCTAAAAATAACCCTAACCCTAGTCCTAATCCTATCCTTATCCCTATCCCTAAACCTACCCTTTACCTTAAACCTAACCCTAACCCTACTGATAATCCTAGGCCTAACCTTAACGCTATAACTAAGTGGAAAACTAACTCTAGACCTAACCCTCAAACTCACACTCGCCAAAGACATAACCCTAGCTGAAAACCTAACCCTTATCATAAACCTAAACATAACCATAACTCTAACCCTAAGCCTAAACCTGTATCTAACCCTAACTATAACCCTAAACCTACATCTAAACCTATCCATTACACAAAACTTAATCCTATCCCTAATGATGACCTAGCCCTAATTCTAACCCTAACCCTAACCATACTGCAATCTTATCCCTAGACTTAATCCTAAACCTAACCCTCACCCTAGGCATTACCCTAGCTCAAAACCTAACCCTTATGCTAAACAGAACCCCAAAACTAGCTCTTATTCAACCCTAAAACTAACAGTAACTCAACACTATTCCAAACCATAAACCTAGCCCTAAACTTTGCCCTAAACTATCCATTATACTGACCCTAACCCTGACCTTAATATGAACCCTAGAAGTAACAATTAGCTAAACCTAACCTGAACCCTAAAAAAAACACTATCATTACCCTAACACTCACTGAAATATTAACTCAAGCCCTAAACCTAAACATTAACTTTAACCAAATGCTAACTCTGACCCTGACCCTAATAAATCCTCTAACTCTTAAGCTGACCGTTACCTTAAACCTAACACTTACACTAGACCTAGTCATAACCATAATCCTAAAACTATCCCCAACTGTAAGCCTAGACCTCACATTAGCGCTAGCCCTAATCCTAACCCTAAACTTACCACAAATCAGAGCCTTATCGTAGCACTAAACGTACTCCTAACCCTAACCCTAACACTAACCCTAACCCTAACACTAACCTAGACATAATCTTAGACCTAATTTAGCACTATTCGTAACCGTAGCCCAAACAGAATCAGTAAGACTAACTCTAACTCTCACCCTAGCCACATCCCTTGTTCTAACCCAATCCCGTACCAGAACCTTAATGCTAGCCCTAACCCTAGCCCTATACTTAGCCCTAGCCCTAAGCTAAATTTAACTTCAAATCTAAAACTAACAATAATCCTAAACTTAACCCTAACGCTAACCCTAACTCTAAATCTAACATTAACCCTAAGGCTAAACCTAAACCTAACACTAGCCCTAACCCTAATGCTAATCCTAAAACTAGCCCTAACCCTAGCCCTAGCCCTAAGACAAAACTGAACCATAGCCCTAACCCTAACCCTTAACCTAAACCAAAACCTAACCCTAACCCTAGCCTTAATGTGAGTTTTAATCCGAACCCTAAAACTAACACTGTCCCTGACTCTGACCATAAAACTAACCCTAGCTCTAAATATAACCCTAACCATAAACCTAAACCT
The DNA here is from genome assembly GCF_047511675.1 of Marmota flaviventris. Classification (NCBI taxonomy): domain Eukaryota; kingdom Metazoa; phylum Chordata; class Mammalia; order Rodentia; family Sciuridae; genus Marmota; species Marmota flaviventris. Next base: position 14,643,084 of record NC_092510.1, read on the forward strand.
AACAATTGATATAGCCCAAACCCTAACCCTAAATTTAGCCCTAAACATAACCATGGCACTTACATTCACCAAAACCCTAACCATAGTACTATCTTAAGACAAATACTAGCCCTAATCCGTGCCCTCACCCCAGTTTTAACCCTAATCCTAACAATAACCCCAGCCCTAATCATAAACGTAACCCTAGCCCTAACCCTAGCTCTAACCCTATCCATTGCCATAAACATAACCCTAACCCTAATGCTAATCCTAGTCCTAAACCTAACCCTATACATAATCCTAACACTATCCATTATCATAATCCAAACCTAGACCTTAAACCTCACCATATCACTAAACTAACACTAACCCTAATGCTAATTTAAGCCCTAATTTTAAAACTTATCCTATCCCAAGCCCTATCTCAGACCCAAACTGTCAAAATACTTCTAGCTGTAAACCTGCCCCGAACCCTACAACTAATACTTATGCTACATGTAGCCATAAACCTAACACAAAAATATATTTAACCATAACCCAGGACCTGATATTAGCCCTAGCCCTAATCCTAGCCCTAAACTTAAAACAAACCCTGCCCTCATCCTAGCCCTAAACCAAGCCCTAATCATAACCCTAACCTTAACCATAGCCCTAACCTAATTGTAACACTCACTCTTCCTCTAAACCTACCTACAACCCAATCCGTTACCCTAAACTTGCTCTTAACCCTAACCCTAATGCTAGACCTTAGCTGAACACTGACCCTAGCCCACATCCTAGCCTAATTTAACCCTATCCCTGATTCTAATGCTAACCATAGCCCTAAGACTAACTCTAACTCTCACACTATCCCTATCCCTAGTTCTAACCCTATCCATTAACTTAACCCTTACCCTAGCCCTGGATATAGGCATAAACCTAGGCATAACCCTTGCCTAATTTTTATTCCTAGTTCTAACCCTAGATCTAACTCTAACTCTAACAGTAACCCTAAGCCTAAGCATAACATTAACACTAGCACTAACCCTAACACTAATGATGAAACTAGCCCTAACCCTAACCCTAGCAGTAAAACAAAACCGAGTAATATCCCTAACACTAAACCTTAGCTTAAACAAACCCTAGCACTACACCTCGACCTAACCCTAGGCTAATTCGAGTCCTCGCCTTAACTTTAATACTAACCCTGAATATGACTCATATCCTAACACTCACCCTAGCTTTAAACACCACCTAACATTAAACCAAACCCTTACAGTAACCATAGCCTTATTTCAAGTCCTAACCCTAACCCTAAACCTAACCCTGACCCTGACTATAAACCAAACACTAAGACTAGCTCTAAATATCAGCCTAACATTAAAACTAATTAACACTAGAGCTCTAACATCTAATCATAATTCAAGAATTAAACCTAATTGCAACCCGAGTTCTTATATTAGCCATTGCTCTAAACCTAGCCCTAATCCTAACACAAAAACTAGCTGTAAACCAAGTCCTTAACCCTAGCCATATCCTAACACAAAACTAGCCATAAACCAAGCTCTAAACCTAGCTTTAACCCTAACCTTTGCCCTAGCTCTAACCCTATCCCTTACTTTAAGCCAAACCCTAACATTAAAGCTAACCCTAATCCTTAACCTAACAAAAACCCTTAGCCTACTAGTCCTAAACCTAGCCCTTATTCTAGCTCTAACCATAACCCAAACCCTAACTCTAACCCTTATTCTGACCCTAACCCTAATTGTAGGTCTAAACCTGAATCTAACCGCAAACTGAACCCTAACAGTAGCCCTTCCAGTAAACTTATACCTAAACATAACCCTAACACTAGCCCTAGACCTAAACCTAATCCTATATTTAGCCATAACTCGAACCCTAGACCAAAAGAAAAACCTAGGCGTAGCCCTAACAATAACCCTTAGCCTAAGCCAAACACTAACTCTTTCCCTAGATCTAACCCTAGACCTTTAATTACAACTATAACCCTAACCGGAACACTGACTCTGACTAACAGTAACCCTAGCGCTAAATACCACCCCAACTCTAAAATTAACCATAAAACTACACCTAGCACTAACATTAACCCTAAAACTATCCTGAATCATAACAAGTTAGCTGTAGCTATAACATAACTAAATCATAACATTAGGTGTAGCCCTAACCTTACACCTAGTGCTACGCCTATCTCTAATTCTAGTCCTATGTCTAACCTGAAAAGTAATCCGAACACTGACTCTTATGCTAACACTAATTCTCGCTCTAAATATTGTAATAACCATAAACTTACCCTAACATTAGACCTAGCCCTTACCCTAACCCTATAACTAGCGCTAATCATATCCCTACTTCATACATTATCCTTATCCTTAACCCTAGCCAAATCCTAACTCAAAACCTAGCCTTAGTCCGAGTCCAAAACCTAGTTTTAAGCCTCAAATTAAACCTAACCCTAACATAAACAAAACCATAATCCTATTTCTATACCTAGCCCTAATCTTAGGTCTAACCCTATCCATTACCCTAATCATAACCCTAACACTTATGCTAAACATTAGACCTAAACTTAACCTTATCCAATAAACTAAACCACATATAAAACCTAAACATAACCCTGTCATTAACCCTAACCCTAAAAATAATGATAATTTGAGCCCTAAACCTTACCTCTAACCTAAACCAAACCCCAATATTGAACCTGACCCTAAAAATAACCCTAGTTCTAAAACTGACCCTTACCCTAAACCTAACCCTTACACTGGACGAACCATAAACCAAACACTTAATCTATTCCTAAATGTAACCCTAGACCTGGATTTAGCCCTAGCCCTAATACTAGCCCTAACCCTAACACAAACAATAGCCTTCATTCTAGCCTTAAGCCTAGCCTTAATCATAACCCTAACATTAACCCTGGACATAACCCTAACACTAACCCATGCCCTAGGCCTCAACCTAGCTATTACTCACTCCCTTACCCTACATGTAACCCTAACTCTAACCGTAACCTGAGGTCTAAACCTAACACTAACCCTAGCCCTAATTTAGCCCTATCCCTAACCATAACCCAAGTCCTAGCCCTAAGACTAACTCTCTCACACTAGCCCTATCACTAGTTCTAACCCTATCCCTTACCATAACCCTAACCATAGCCCTAACCCTAGTCCTAACCCTTGCCATATCCTTAGTCCTACCCCTAACCATAGGTCAAATCCTAACTCTAAATCTAACTCTAACCAGAAGCTTAAGCCTAACCATTAAAATACATTTATATTTAGAATCTATGTCGACAGATGTTGGCTTCAATTATTATTTAGAATATAGTCATTAGTTTCATAAAAGGCATAACGTTTCTGGTGGTATATAGAGGACTGATAGTCAAGGGTAGGATGCTATGTTAAGGGGGAAAGAAGTGAGGGTATGAGATTAATCTATCTTAGCAAATTGGAGGAGAACTGTAATGAATAGACATGGGTAATTTATGGAAGAATATATAAATTCAAAATCCTTATCTGTATTCATAAAATTACCCTATGTGTAAATAGTAAAAGCTAGGGGGCTGAAAGTGGGATAGAGGGAACAAGAAAAAAGAAGAAAAAAATAACAAGGAAAGAAAGAAAGAGAGGGAGAATGAAAATAAGAGAAAATAAAGGGGGAGGTGAGATGGGCCTATGAAATTCCTCTATATTATACTATTCTGGTGATTCAGTTCTTAATGTTCAATTTCATGGAAAGTTTTTGGTTTCACGTATGTTGAAATTGTGAGGGTCAGAGTGGGAAGGGTAGAGGAGAATAGATGGGAAGAGCAAGAATAGAAAAGTCTCTCAGAACTCTGTTTTCTTCCAGTAGGTGGTGTTGATTGTTCCTAGCTTGAGTCTCTGTGCTAAGAGTGGTGGAGGTGTTTGAGAGGGCTTGAGCTTCTACCTGGATCCTCCCTACTCTTAGTCTCTCAGTAGGAAACCAGGTACCTGTACAGTTGCTGTTCTGCATTGATAGCTACACTCCCCAAAAGCTTGTGAGAAAAATCTTGAGTTATCACAGCGGGAAGTAGGGGAGTTGGAAACCTGGTACCTGAGCAGCTGCAGAACTGAGCTTGTAGCCATGGTCACCTATACATGGAGAGTAAGAATTTCCAAGATGGATTCCATCTGAAACCTCTGTAGGGTCTTTTGTGAGGTGGGTGGTTCTGGGGTGACTTTTGGCTGTTTCCAGAGCTTGGTCTGGTGACCCCGAAGGAAAGCTTCTGTGTTCTGTGCTACCTACCCTCTGCACTGAGAGTGCCTGCATGGCCGAGACTTCCAGCTTAGCAGAGAGAGAAAACCCATGGCCCAAACTTCCTCTGTCTGAACAAAGAGCTCACGTGCAGCTGAAACTTCCATCTGACCTGAAAGAACATTCGCAGATGAGAGTTCTGTCTGTGCAGAGAGCTCATGCGTGAGACTTCTGTCTTTGCAGATAGGTCATGTGTGAGACTTCCATCTGTGCAGGGAGCTCATGAGTGGCCGAGACTTCTGACTTCCAACTGAGCCGAGAGCAACCACACAGCTCAGACTTCCATCTGCACAGAGAGCTCCAGCATGGCCCTAGTTTTCTTCAAATTTCTATCATATAGGACAAGATTTATATTTTACTTAGCCTTACTATGCTACACAGTTTTGGGCCTTCTCAGTTCAATGGTTTGCTGTAAGGAACAGTTTGTATTTTAAGATTTTTCTTCATTATGGCTTATTGATATGAATGAAAATTGAGCTAGAAATTAAACAGGGTTGGTAGAAGGTGCTTGAAACTTCACAAATCAGTTCTCAGTTCTCACTCTCTGGTTCCTTTCTTTTGAAGGTAGGCCAAAGCTGAAGCATGCAATAGCAACTGTATCTGAACCCTTAAGGATAAAACAGAGAAATATATATGTATTGAAATAAGTCTTCCAATGTTTTGATCAGATTTCTTTGATACTGTGCAGTATTCATCTTTAACTTACCCCACTAGGCTCCCAAAGTTTGGAGCATCTAGAATCAATGGTTTTCTATACAGGTAAGTGTTACAGTTATGGTAAGAGTTAGGGTTAGGTTTAGAGCTAGTGTTAGAGTTTTTTGTTCAAATATCTTTGATGCTGGGCTGGATTCTTCTTTTCCCTAGCCTTACTATTCTCCCCAGCATTGGGCCTTCTGGGTTCAGTTGTTTGCTCTCAGGAAAAGTTTGTATTTTTAGGTTTCACTTCATTTTGACCTATATGGTTAAATGAAAATAGAGCTTAAAATCAAACAGAGTTGGTTTGAAAGTTTACTTGAAACTTCACACACTCAATCAGTTCTCAATGTGAATTTTCTGGTTTGTTTCTTGTGGAATTGCCCTATGCTGAAATATAAAGAATTAGCTTTATCTGTGAGTCCTTTAGGAGCAATCATCCATATTTTTTAGTCAAATTACTTTGATACTGTACAGGATTCATCCTTTACCTAGCCTTAGTAGGATCCCCGGTTTGGACCCTTTAAGATCAACCATTCACTGTCAGAAACAGTTTGAATTTTTAGGTGTCATTTCATTATGGCCTATAGGTGTGAATGAAAATGAAGCTGGAAATCAAACATGGTTGGTACTAGCTACTTGATATGTCACACAATTCATTCTCTGCGAGCACTCTTTACTTTCTTTCTATTGAATATAAACCAAAGGAGAAGCATGCAAAAACAACTTTATCTGAGAGCACTTTAGAAGACAACAGGGGAATAAGCATGTAATGAACTACCTCCCTCAATTATTTGGTCAGATTTCTTTGATTCTGTGCATTTTTCATCTCTTAGCTTGCCCCACTAGGCTTCAAAACTTTTGGACTTCTATGATCAAAATAGGTTAGGGTTAAGGTTACAGTTAGGGTTAGGGCTAGGTTTAGACCTAGTGTTAGGTTTAGAGTTAGTTTTGTTCAAATTTTCTTTATACTGGGGAGGATTCATCTTTTACCTAGTCTTACTATATTCCCCAGGTTTGGGCCTTCTCAGTTCAATTGTTAGCTGACAGTAACAGTTTGTATTTTGAGGTTTCACTTCATTTTGACCTATATGGTAAAGGGAAATGGAGCTAGAAATCAAAGAGGTTTGGTGCTACCTGATTGATATATCTCACACTCAATCAGTTCTCTGTGTGCACTCTCTGGTTTGTTCCTTGTGAATGTAACCCTGAGCTGAAGCATGTAAAGCAACTTTTTCTGAGAGTACTTTACGGGAAAACAAGAAAGTAGGCATGTACTGAACTATCTCCCCCAATTATTTGGTTAGAATTCTTAGATTCTGCACAGGATTCAACTATTAGCTTGCCCCAGTAAGGTCCCCATGTTTGCAACATCTAGGATCAATGAGTTTCTAAACAGGGTAGGGTTAGTTTTAGTATTAGGGTTAGGGCTAGCTTTAGAGATAGTGTTAGGTTTAGATTTTTTTTGTTGTTGTTCAAATTTCTTTGATACTGGGAAGGATTCGTCTTTTACCTAGCCTTATTATATGCCCCAGTTTTGGGCCTTCTTTTTTCAATGTTTCGCTGTTGGGAATAGTTTGTTGTTAATGTCTCACTTCATTTTGACTTATATGGGTAAATGCCAATGAAGCTAGAAATCAGAGGATTGGTGCTAGCTGGTTGAGATTTCAAATACTCAATCAGTTAACTTTTGGCTCTCTCTTGTTTCTTCTTTGTGAAAGTAGTTGTAAGATGAATCATGCCAAACAAATTTATCCAAGAGTTAAATTTGGAGACTTTAGGAGAAAACAGGGCAATATGCATGTAGTGAAACACCACCCCCAATTCTTTGGCCAGATTTCTTTGATACTGTGCGGAATTCTTCTGTAAGCTTGCCCCACTAGTCTCCTCAAGTTTGAAAATTTTATGATCAAAGGTTTTCTTAACAGGTTAGGGTTACAGTTATGGTTAGATTTAGGGCAAGTGTTAGAGTTAGTTTTTTTCAACTTTTTTGATACTGAGTAGGATTCATCTTTTTTTCTATTCTTAGTATACTTTCCATGTTTTGGCCTCCTAAGTAAAAAAGTAGCTCTCAGGAGCAGTTTTAATTTTCATGTTTCATTTCATTTTGCCTTATAGGGGTGAATGGAAATGGAGCTTGAACAAAAAAAGGGTTTGTGCTAGCTGCTTGAAACTTCACACACTCAATCAGTTCTCAGTGTGCATTCTCTCATTTGTTTCTTGTGGAAGTAGCCCAAAGCTTAAGTAGAAATAAACAGCTTTATCTGTGAGCACTTTAGGATCAAGCTTTAGCTTTATTTTTGCTTGCTTGCTTTCATACTGTACAGGATTTATCCTTTTCCTAGACTTAGTAGGATCCCCAAGTTTGAGCCTTCAAGGTTTGCTGGTTCACTGTCAGGAACAGTTTGAATTTTTAGGTTTTACTTTATTATGGTCTATAGATGTGAATGAAAATGGAGCTGTAAACCAAAAAGCGTAAGTAGTAGCTGATTGAAACTTCACACACTCAATCAGCTCTCTGTGGGCACTCTCAGGTTTGTTCCTTGTGAAAGTACCATAATCTGTAGCATGAGAAAATAATTTAACCAAGAGCACATTAGGAGAAAACAGGGAAATATGAATGTACTGAAATACCTCCCCCAATTACTTGGTCAGATTTCTTTGATACTGCACAGGATTTATCTATTAGCTTTCCCCACTAGGCTCCTTTATTTGTTGGCTACTATGATCAATGGTTCTCTAAACAGGTTAGGTTAGGTTTAGTATTAGGTTGAGTCTAGGTTTACCGCTAGTGTTTTGTTATATTTAGTTTTGTACAAATTTCTTTGATACTTGGAAGGATTCAGCTTTTACATAGCCTTACTATATTCCCTAGGTTTGGTACTCTTGGGTCAAGGGTTAGCTGTCTGTAACAGTTTGTATTTTAAGTTTTCACTCTATTTTGACCTATGTGGTAAATGGAAATAGAAATCAAACAGGGTTGGTGCTTGCTACTTCAAACCTCACACACTCAATCAGTTCTCTATGGGCATTCTCTGGTTTACTCTTTGTGAAATAACCCTAAGCAGAAGCATGCAAAGCAACTTTATGTGAGAGCACTTTAGAAGAAAACAGGGAAATATGCATGTGCTGAAATACCTCCCCCAATGATTTGGTCAGATTTCTTTAATACTGTGAAAGATTCATCTGTTAGCCTTCCCCACTTGGCTTCACAAGTGTGGGGATTCTAGAATCAAAGGGACTCTAAACAGGTTAATGTTAGTGTTAGTGTTAGTGTTTGGACTAGGTTTAGACCTAGTGTTAGGGTTAGAGTTAGTTTTCTTTTCAAATTTCTATGATACTGTGCATGACTCATCTTTTTTCTATTTTGACTATACTCCAAATGTTTGGGCCTCCTACATATAGGTTTTGCTTTCAGGAACAGTTTAAATTTTCATGTTTCTCTTCTTTTTGCCCTATAGGGTTGAATGGAAATTAAGCTGGAAATCAAACAGGGTTTGGGCTAGCTGCTTGAATTATAACAAACTCAATCAGTTCTCAGTGAGGATTCTCTGTTTTGTTTTTTTTTTTTTTCCCTGTGGAAGTAGCACTAACCTGAAGTAGAAAGAAGCAGCTTTATCTCTGAGCACCTTAGGAACAAGCAGAATACACATGTACCGAAAGAGCTTCGAATTTTTTTGTTCAGATTACTTTGATACTGTACAGGATTAATCCTTGTCCTAGCCTTAGTAGGCTCCCCAAGTTTGGGCCTTCAAGATTCAATGGTTCGCTTTCAGGAACAGTTTCAATTTTAACATTTCACTTCATTTTGACCTAAATGGATTTGGAGCTAGAAATCAAACATGGTTCATGCTAGCTGCTTCAAACTTCAAATACTCAATCAGTTGTCTGTGGGCACTCTCTGGTTTGTTCTTTGTGAATGTAGCTCAAAGCTGAAACGTGCAAAGCAAGTTTATCCAAGAGCACTTTAGGAGTAAAGGGGGAAATATGAATATATTGAAAAGCTTTCCCCAATTATTTGGTCATATTTCTTTGATACTGTGAAGGATTCATCTACAAGCTTTCCCCTCTAGGATCCCCATTTTTGTTACTTCTATGATCATAGCTTCTCTAAACAGCTTAGCATTATGGTTGGTGATAGAGTCAAATCTAGCTTTAGAGTTACAGTTAAATTTGTTCAAATTTATTTGATACTGTGCAGTATTCATCTTTTCCTTACCCTTGTTAAGTTCCCTAATTTTGGACCTTCTCAGTTCAAGTGTTCATGGTCAGGAACACTGTCCATTTTAAGGGTTCACTTTATTTTGATCACATACTCAATTAATTCCCTGCTGGTACTCTATTTTCTATCTTGTGAAATTATCCAAAAGCTGAAGCATGCAAAAAAATCTTTATCTGAGAGCACTTTAGGAGACAAAAGGAAAATATGCATGTACTGAATTACCTCCCTCAGTCATTTGGTCAGATTTCTTTATACTGCACAGGATTCATCTGTTAGCTTTCCCCACTAGTCTCCACAAGTTTGAAACTTCTATGATCAAAAGTTTTCTAAACAAGTTAGGGTTAGTTTTAGGGTTAGGATTAAGGCTAGTGTTACAGTGAGTGTTAGGGTTAGAGTTTGTTTTCTTCAAAATTCATTGATATTTGGCAATAGTCATCTTTTACCTAGCCTTACTATGTTCACCAATTTTGGGCCTTCTTGGTTCAAGGTTTACTGTCAGGAACAGTTTGATTTTTAAGGTTTCACTTCATTTGAACCTACACAGGTAAATGGAAATGGAGCTAGAAATCAAACAGTGTTTGTGCTAGCTGCTTGAAACTACACATACTCAATCTGTTCTCTGTGGTCACTGTGTGGTTTCTTCATTGTGTAAGAAGTTCTAAGCACAAGCATGCAAAAACAACTTTATCCAAGAGCACTTTATGAGGAATAAGGAAAATATGCATGTCCTGATCTACCTCCCCCAATTCTTTGGTCAGATTTCTTTGATACTGCATAGAATTCATCTGCTAGCTTGCTGCCCTGGGTTCCCCACGTTTGGGACTTGTGTGATCAAAGCTCTATAAAAAGAATAGGTTTAGGGTTAGTTTTAAAGTTAGGACTAGAGTTAGAACTAGTGTTAGGGTTAGAGTTAGTTTTTGTTCAAATTTCTTTGATATTGGGCAGGATTTCTCTTTTACCTAGCCTTATTATCTTCCCCAGTTTTGGGCCTTCTAATTTCAGTTTTTCATTGTCAGGAAAAGTTTGTATTTTAAAGTTTCACTTCAAGTTGTCCTATATGGGTAAATGAAAATGGAACTGGTAATCAAACAGGCTTGTTGCTTGCTGCTTGAAATTTCACACACTCAATCAGTTTTCTGTGGGCACTCTGTGGTTTTTCCTTGTCAAAGTAGCTCTAAGCACAAGCATGCAAAAACACCTTTATCCAAAAGAACTTTATGAGAAATCAGGGAAATATGCATGTCCTTAACTACCTCCCCCGAATTCTTTGGTCTGATTTGTTTGATACTGCACAGGATTCATCTGCTAGCTTGCTACACTGGGTTCCCCAAGTTTGGGACTTGTGTGATCAATGCTCTATAAACACGATAGGTTTAGGGTTAGTGTTAGTGTTAGGACTGGAGTTAGACATTGTGTTTTGGTTTGGGTTATTTTTGTTCATTTTTTTTTTTCATACTGGCCAGGATTTCTCTTTTACCAAGTCTTATTATGTTCCCCAGTTTTGGGACTTCTAATTTCAATTGTTCACTGTCAGGAACAGTTTGTATTTTAAAGTTTCACTTCAAGTTGTCCAATATGGGTAAATGGAAATGGAGCTGGTAATAAAACAAGGTTGGTGCTAGCTGCTTGAAATTTTACACACTCAATCAGTTCTCTGTGGGCACTCTCTGGTTTCTTCCTAGTGAAAGTTTTTCAAAGCTATGGCAATGAAAAGAACATTATCAAAAAGCACTTTAGGAAAAAAAAAAACAGGGGAAATAGGCATGTACTGAAACACCTCCCCCAATTATTTTGTCAGATTATTTTTGATACTGGGCAGGATTCATCTGTTACCTTGCCCTAGTAGGCACCCCAAGTTTGGGACTTCTGTGATCAAAAAGGTCTCTAAACAGGTTAGGGTGAAGTTTAGGGTTAGGTTTAGGGCTAGGGTTAGAATTAGGGTTGGGGTTAGAGTTAGTTTTCTCCATATTACTTTGAAACCAGGCAGAATTAATCTTTTACCTAGAATTACTATATTCCCCATAATTCGACTTTCTCAGGTCATGGTTCGCTGTCGGGAACAGTTTGTGTTTTAAGGTTTCACTTCAAATTGACTTATATGTGTAATTGGAAATGGTGTGGGATAACAAACAGGGTTGGTGTTAGCTGCTTGAATCTTCACACACTCAATCAGTTCTCTATGGGCACCCTCTGATTTGTTTCTTGTGAATGTAGCCCTTTGCTGAAGCATGCAAAGCATAGGATTAGGGTGAGGGCGATGTATAGGGCTAGATTTAGTGTTAGCATCAGATTCAGGGTAAGGGTTTGTTTTAGGGTTAGGGTTTGGACTCGAATTAGGGCTAAAGTTAGGGCTAAGTGTAGGGTTTAGTGTTAGGGCTATGGCTCGGTTTTGTTTAGGGCTAGGGATAGTGTTAGGGCTATATTTTGGATTAGTGTTAGAGTTAGAGCTGGTGTTAGGAAGAAGTTTAGGATTAGGTTTAGGGTTAGATTTAGATTTAGGGTTAGAGCTAGTACTAGGGTTAGTTCTATGTTGGGTTTCAGAAGGGATAGTGATAAAACTTGGGATACGGCTAAGAAAAGATTTAGTTTAAGACTTAGTACCAGTCTTCATTTTGGGTTAGTGTTACAGCTAAATTAGGGCTACGATTAGTGCTAGGGTTAGTGTTAGGGTTAGGCCTACCTTTTGGATTAGCATTGGGGTCAAAGTTAAGTTTAGGGGAATGGATGGTGTTATAGCTAGCTTTAGGTCTAGGATGAGGGTTAGAATTCAGATTAGGTTTAGGGTTAATGTTCAGGTTAGGATTAAGTCAGGTTTAGGGCTAGAATGATGGCTGGGTTTTCTGTTATGTTTAGGGCTAGGACTAGGCCTAATGTCAGGTCTATGGTTATGGTTAGGGATAGTTTTAGGAATAGGTTATACCTAGTTCTAGTGTAAGAGTTACGTTTAATGTAAGGGTCAGGTTTAGAGGTAGGGGTATTATTAGGGTTAGAGTCTGGGTTGGCATTTGGTGTAGGTTAAAGTTTACAGTTAATGCTTGAGTTAGTGGTAGGTTTAGGTTTAGCATTACGGGAATTGATATGATTAGGTTTAGATATTAGTTAAGTTTTAAGGTAAATAATGAGTTAGGTTTATTGATAGGGTTAGGGTTAGCATTAGGGTTAGGGTTATCTTTAGTATAATAGATAGGTTTAGAGCTCGGGTTAGGGCTAGGTTATGGTTTGGATTAAGTATAGGATTAGGGTTAAGTTTAGGGATAGGGCTAGGGTTTGGTTTAAGGTAAGTATTAGGGTTAGGGTAGTGTTAGGTTTAGGGATAGGGTTATAGTTAGGTTAGAGTAAAGTTTAGTGTTTGAGCTAGGGTTAGAGCTTGGGAGAGATTTAGGTTTAAGTTTAGGTCTAGTGTTATGATTAAGTGTATTTTTTGGTTTAGGGTTAGGGTTATGGCTAGGGTATTAATTAGAGTTAGGTTTAAGCTTAGGGTAATGGATAATATTAGAGGTAGGGTTAGGGTTAGGGTTAGGATATGGGTTAGGGCTAGTGTTAGGATTAGGTTTAGTTTAAAGCTTAATGTTTCAGCTAAGGTTAGGGCTATTGCAAGGGTTACGTTTCAGCTTACATCTAGGGTTACATTTATGTTTAAGTTTAGGTTTAGTGTTAGAGATAGGGTTATAATAAGTGTTAGTGTAAGGGTAATGGATAGGGTTAGAGCTAAATTTTGGGCTAAGATTAAATTTTGGATTAAAGCTAGGATTAGGGTTAGGGTTTACGATAGTGCTACTGTTATGTTTAGTGAAAGGGTTTTCCTTGAGCTAAGGTTAGGTCTAAAGCATGGGTTAGGGTAAGGGCTATGATTAGGGTTAGGGTTATGCTTAGGACTAAGATTAGGCCTAAGATTAGTGCTAGGTTTATGTTAGGTTTAGGGCTATGGCTACAACTATGGGTCATGTAAGAGCTAGTGTTATGTTTAGGCATAGTTTTAGGGTTAGAATTATGGCTAGGTCTAGTTTTAGGTCTAAGTTTTGGGTTAGGGTCAGATTTAGAGCTAGGTTTTGTGTTAGGGTAAGGCTCAGTGTTGGGGATAGGGTTAGGGTTAGGGTTATAGCCAAAATTAGGACTCAGTTTAGGTCTAGGCGTAGGGTTAGTGTTTGGTTTAGGTTAAGGGTTATTGTGAGGGCTATGGCTAGGTATTTGTTTAGGTCTAGGGCTGGAGTGATAACTATTTTTAAGAATAGCTTTAGGTCTAGGGCTAGTGTTAGGGTTAAGTATAGACATAGGGTTACCAGTAGGGCTAGTGTTAGGATTTGGTTTAGGGATTGGGTCAGGTTTGGACCCAGGGTTAGTGTTAGGGTCAGAATAAGGGTCAGGGTTAGGGTTAGAACTATAATGATGGCTAGGTTTAGGACTAGTAACATGGTTAGTGTATAAGTTGGGCTAAGGATTAGGGTTAGTTTGAGGGTTAGCATTTGTGTTAGGGTTTGGCTTAGGGTAAAGGAAAGTGTTAGAGCTAGGGTTAGGGTTAAGGCTAGTGTGAGGGTTATGATTTGGGTTAAATCCAGGGTTAGGGCTTATATTATGGGTATGATTTGTGTTAGGTTTAGGGGTAGGGTTAGGACAATGACTAATATATGAACTAGGGTTATGACTAGGGCTAGTTTTATGGTTAGGGTTAAAATTAGGTCTAGTGCAAGGCTTAATTTAAGGTTAGGGTAATGTTTAGAGCTAGGATTAGTGTTAGGGTCAGCGTTAGGTTCAGGGTTAGTTTTAGAGTTAGGGTTAGGGCTAATTGTAGGGTTAGAGTTTGGTTCAGAATAAGAGTTAGTGTTAGGGATATGTTTTGTTTTGTTTTATGACTAGTGCAGAGGTAGTTCACGTTTTATGATTAGCATTATTGTTAGGGCTATGTTGGTGTTTCGTTTAGGCTTATGGTTATGTTTAAATTTAGTGTTATGTTTATATTTAGAGTTAGGAGTAGGGCTAGGACTAAGGACAGAAATAGGGATAGGACTGTGTCAATAGTTAGTCTTTGGGGTAAGGTTAAGTTTGGATAGGACTAAATTTGGGCTAGGATTAGTGCTAGGCATAGTGTTATGTTAGGCTTAGAGTAAGGCGGTGAGTTAGGGTTAGGTTTAGGGTTATAGTTAGATTTAGGGTAAGGGATGGATTACAGGTAGGTTTAGGGCTAGGGCAAGGATTAGAATTAGGGTTAAAACTTGGGTTATAGTTTGGGATAAGCCTATGTCTAATTTCAAGTCCAGCATTATGGTTCAAGTTAGTTTTAGGGTTAGTTTTATGGCTACATCTAGTGTAATGGTAGGTTTAAGGTTAGAGTCAGTTTTAGAGCTAAGGGTATTATAAGAGTCAGGGTCATTATTAGTGTTTGGGATAGGTTAAGGTTTTAAGTTAGGGATCGAATTAGCATTAGGGTTAAAATTAGGGTAATGATAGGGTTAGGTTTAGGTTTCAGGTTAGGTTTAGGGTATTGGATAAGGTTATGAGTAATGATAGGTTTAGGTTTAAGCCTAGAGTTAGCATTAGGGTTAGGATTACGGTTAGGGTAATGGATCGGGTTAGAGCTAGGGTTATGGTTAGGGTAATAGATAGGGTTAGAACTAAGGTTATGGTAGGGTTATGATTTCAATTTGTGCTAGTGTTAGGGTTGAGGTTAGGGTTAGGGTTAAAGCTAGGTTTAAGGCAGAGATTTGGGCTAGGTTTTGGGTTAAGTTAAGGCTAGGGTTAGGGTTACATCTAATATAAGTACTATGGTTACTAATAAGGCTAATTTTATGGTTAGAGTTAGGGCTAAGTCTAGTGTTAGATTTAGGGTTAAGGTTAGAGTGATGTTTAGAGCTAAGTTTAGGGTTAGGTCGGGTTCAGTGTTAGTTATTGTTTTTGGCTTAAAACTCAAATTAGGGCTAAGTTTGGGGCTAGGTGTAGGGTTATGGTTTGGTTTAGGTTAAGGGTCAGGGTTAGGGATATGGCTTGGTTTTGTATTAGGGCTACAGCTAGAGTTAGGACTTGTTTTAGGATTAGCATTGGGGTTAGGGTTAGGGCTACTCTTAGGTTTAGGTTTAGGCTTATGATTAGGGTTAGATTTAGTTTTAAGGTTAGATCCAGGGTTTAGGCTAGGGCTAAGAAATTATATAGGGTTAGGCCTAGAGTTAGAAGTAGGATTAGGGTTCTTGTAAGGGATAGGATTAGAACTAGTTTTAGGGCAAGGGTGAGAGTTAGACTTAGTCTTAGGGCTAGGTTAGGATTAGGGTTAGGGATATAGCTTAATTAGGGCTAAGAATAGGACTGGGGTTAGTGTTAGGGTTTGGCCCAGGTTTAGGGTTAGGGTTATGATTTAGACTATGTTTACAGCTAATGTAAGGGCTAGGGTTTGTTTTAAGGATAGGGCTAGGATTATGGCTAAGGCTAATATCAGGTCTAGGGTTATTTTCAAGCTTAGGTCTTTGGCTAGGTATAGTGTAAGGATTAATTTTAGGGTAAGAGTCAGGTTTAGAGCTAGGGGAATTATTTGGGTCCTGTTCAGAGTTAGGGTTTTGTTTAGGTTTGAGTTTAGGGTTAGTTTTCAAATTAGCAATAGGTTCAAAGTTATTCTAATAATAGGGTTAGGTTTAGGTTTCATGTTAGATTTACAATAATTGAAAGGGTTGGGGTTAATGAAACGGTTAGGGTTAGGCCTAGTGTTAGCATTAGGGTAAGGTTTATATTTAGGAAAATGGATACCGTTAGAGTTTAGTTTAGAGCTAGGGTTATAGTTAGGATTAGGTCTTGAGTTTGAATTCGGGTGAGGGTTAGAACTAGGGTTATATCTAGAGTTATGTTTAGCATAAGGGTTATGTTATGAGCTATGGGTAGGGCTAGAGCAAGGGTTAGGTTAAAGGTTACGTCTAGGGATAGAATTATGGTAGTTTTAGGTTACAGTTAGAGTTAGGGCTAGGATTATCATTAGGGTTAGGGTTAGGTTTAATGCAATGGATACAGTTAGATTTAGGTTTAAGTTTAGGGTTATGGTTAGATTTAAGTCTAGGGTTAAGTTGGATATGTTTAGGTTTATGGTAAGGGTTAGGTTTTGAGCTAGGGTTAGGGTTAAAACAAGTGTTAGGTTTAGTGTTAGGTCTAAGTTTTGTTTTCTGATTAGGGTTATTGTTATGGTTAGGATTAAGGCAAGTTTACCAATAGGTTTAGGGTTAGGTTTAGGATATTTGGTAGGTTTCAAGATAGGGATAGGGCCAGGGTTAAGTTAGAATTAGGGCCAGGGTTGAGGTTAGGTTTATGGTTAGTTCTAGTTTTTTTGTTTATGGTAAGGTTTAGACTTTGATCTAGGGTTGGGACTAAGCCTAGGGTTAAGTTAGGATTAGGGATAGGGTTATGGTTAGGCTTATGAGTAGGGCTAGTTTTATGGTTAGGGTTATGTCTAGATCTAGGGTTAGGTTTATATTTTCAGTTAGGGTCAGGTTTAGAGGTAGGTTTACTGTTAAATGCTTGTCAGGGATCGGGTTAGGGTTTCAGTTAGGGTTATCGCTAGAATTAGGACTAAGTTTAGGTCTGGGGTTAGGAGTAGTGTTTGGGTTAGGGTAAGGGTTATTGTTAGGGCTAGTATTAGGTTTTTGTTTAGGTCTAGGGCTAAAGTTAAGGCTAGATTTAGGATTAGATTTAGGTCTAATGCTAATGGTAGAGTTAAGTTTAGGAATAAGTTTATCTGTAGTGCCAGTGTTAGAGTTGGTCTAGGGTTAGGGTCAGGTTTAGACCTAAGTTTAGTGTTAGGGTCAGAAGAAGGGTCAGGGTTAGCATTAGAGTTTCAGATAGGATTAGAGCTAGAATGAGGGCTAGGGTCAGAACTATTAATGAGGTTATGATTTTTGTTAGCCTAAGAATTAGGGATAGGTCTAGGGTTACCATTAGGCTTAGGGTTTTGCTTAGAGTAAGGGATAAGTTAGAGCTAGGGTTAGGGTTAGAGTTAGGGTTAGGGTTAAAGCTAGGTTTAGAGCTTGGATTAGGGCTTGTTTTTGTGTTAAGTTTAGGGCTAGGGTTACGGCAATGGCTAATGTTAGAACTAGGGTTAAAATTAGGGTTTGTTTTAGGGTTAGGATTAGGGATAGGTCTAGTGTTAGGGTTAGGTTTAAGGTTATGGTGATATTTAGAGCTAGGGTTAGTGTTAGTATATGGGTCAGGGTCAGGGTTAGGGTTAGGACTCGAATTAGTGATAGGGTTATTATTAGGTATTTGTTTAAAGTTAGGATGGGGTCTAGAGCTAGGGTGAGCATTAGGATATGAGTCTGTTTCAGGGTTAAATTTAAGGTTAGTGTTAGGAGGCGAATTTAGGGTTAGGGTTAAGTCTAAATGGAGTTTTTGGGTGGTTTAATTTAAGGTTTAGGGTTAGGGCCATTGCTCAGTTTTGTTTTACTGCTAGGGTTAGGGTTAGGGCTAGTTTTAAAATTAACATTAGAGTTTGGGCTAGGGTTAGTGTTAGGCTTAGGGTTAGGTTTAGATTTAGAGTTAGGTTTAGATCTAGGGTTAGGGCAAGGACTAAAGATAAGTCAATCATTAGTGCTAGGTTTTGGGCTAGGTTTTGGGTTATTGTAAGGAATAGGGTTAGAACTAGGGATAGGGATAGTATGAGAGTTAGAGTTAGTCTTAGGGCTAGGGTTAGGGTTAGGTTTAGACCTATGTTTATTTTTTGTTTCAGAATAAGGATCAGGGTTAGCGTTGGGGTTTGCGATAAGATTAGAGCTAGAATGAGGGCTAGAGTAAGGACTATAAAAAGGGTTCAGATTTTGGTTAGTCTAATAAGTAAGAATAGTTCTAGGTTTACCATTAGGGTTAGAGTTTTCCTTAGTGTAAGGGATAGGGGTAGAGCTAGGGTTATGGTTATGGTTAGGGTTAAAGCTAGGTTTAGACCTTGAATTAGGACAAGTTTTTGTTGAAGGGTTAGGACTAGAGTTAAGGCAATGGCTAATGTAATAACTAGGGTTACCATTAGGGTTAGGTTTTGGTTTAGGGTTAAGGGTAGGTCTAGTGTTAGGGTTAGGTTTAAGGTTAGAATGATATTAAGAGCTAGCGTTAGTTTTAGGATATGAATGAGGGTCAAGATTAGGGTTAGGACTCGAATTAGGGATAGGATTACTGGTAGGTTTTGGTTTAAGTTTAGGATGGGGTTTAGAGCAAGGGTGAGTGTTAGGATATGAGTCAGTGTCAGGGTTACATAAGGTTGGGTTTAGGAGTCAAATTAGGGCTAGAGCTAGTTCCAGTTGTAGTGTTAGTGTGGTTTAAGTTAAGGTTTAATTTTAGGGCTATTGCTTGGGTTTGTTTTACTGCTAAGGTTGGGGTTAGTGCTAATTTTATGATTAGTGTTAGGGTTAGGTCCAGTGTTAGTGTTAGGCTAAAGCTTAGGTTTAGGGTTAGATTTAGATTTAGTGTTAGATCTAGGTTTAGGGTTAAAACTGAAGATAGGGCAAGGGTTAGGGCTATGGTTAAATTATGGTATATAATAGGGTAAGAACTAGGGATAGGACTAGTGTGAGTTAGAGTTAGTCTTAGGGCTTGGGTTAGTAAAATGGATAAATTAGTGCTGGGATTAGGGCTATGGTTAGTGTTCAGCTTAAATATAGAGTAGGGTTTGAGTTAGTATTAAGTTTAGGGTAAGGGATGATCTTATAGCTAGGTTTATAGGTAGGGTGATATTTAGAATTAGGGTTAGGGCTTTGGTTACAGTTAGGGTTATGATTAAGTCTAGGTTTAGTTCTAGAATTAGGGCTAGTGTATGTTTTAGGGTTAGGGCTAGGATTTTGGGTACAGCTAAATTTAGCTCTAGATTTATGTTTAAAGATAATTTTATATTTAGGATTACTGCTACTTCTAGTGTAAGGGTTAGGTTTAGGGTTAGGGTCAGGTTTAGGGCTAGGGACATTATTATGGACAAGGTCTGCATTAAGGTTTGGGATAGGCTATGGTCTAAAATTAGGGATGGAATTACCATTAGGGTTAGGGTTAGAGTAATGATAGCGTTAGTATTAAAGTTCAGGTTAGGTTTAGGTTTATGGATAGAAATAGGATTAGAGACAGCATTAAGATTAGTCCTAGGGTTAGCATTAGGGTAAGGGCTTGTTTACGGTAATGGATAGGGTTAGACTAGGTTTAGGGCTAGGGTTATGGTTATGGTTAGGGCTTGGGTTAAGTTTCAAGCTCGTGATGGGGCTAAGATTATGGCTAGGTTTTGGGTTAAGTTAGTTCTAGGGTTAGGGTTATGGCTAATGTAAGTACTAGAGTTACATTTAGGGCTAATTTTCGGGTTAAGGTTAGGGCTAGGTTGAGTGTTAGCGTAGGTTTAAGGTGAGGTTTATGTTTAGAGCTAGTGTTAATGTTAGTGTTGGAGTCTAGGTAAGAGTTAGTTTTAGGGTTCAGCTTAAAACTCGAATTAGGTTTAATGTTAGGGGTAGGTGTATGGTTAGGGTTTTGTTTAGTTTAAGGATTAGTGTTAGAGCTATGGCTCAGTTTTGTTTTAGGCTAGGGTTAGGTATAGGGCTGGTTTTAAGATTAGTGTTAGGCTTAGCACTAGTGTTTGGGTTAGGCTTAGGCTTCAGGTTAGGATTAGATTTAG
Organism: Marmota flaviventris; assembly: GCF_047511675.1. Lineage (NCBI taxonomy): Eukaryota > Metazoa > Chordata > Mammalia > Rodentia > Sciuridae > Marmota > Marmota flaviventris. The sequence continues at coordinate 14,662,853 of NC_092510.1, forward strand.
AGATAGGTGTTGATCTAGTGTTAGTGCTAGGGCTAAGGATAGGGCAAGGGTTAGAACAACAGTTAAGGCTAGGGTTAGGGTATGGTAAGGAATAGGTTTATAACAAGTGATAGGTCTAGAGTGAAAGTTAGAGTTCATCTTAAGGCTAGGTTTAGGATTATGGTTAATTATATGGCTAAATTAGGGCTAGAATTGTTGTTAGGTTTAGGCTTAGGTTTAGGGTTAGAGTTAGGGTTGCGTTTAGTTTAAATGAATGGGTTCTAGCAAGATTGAGGGCTTGGCGAGGGTTAGTATTAGGGTTAGGGCCAGGTTTTGGGTAAGGGTTATGATTAAGGCTAGGGTTTAGGGCTAGGATTAAGGCTAGTGTTTGTGTTATGTTCAGGGCTAGTATTTGGTCAGGGGCTAATGTCAGGTCTAGGGTTACAATTAGGGATACATTTAGTGTTAGGTTTATGACTTGGTCCAGTGTAAGGTTTAGGTTTAGGATAAGGGTCAGTTTTAGAGCTAGGGTAATTATTATGCTCAGAATCAAGGTTAGGGTTTGGGTTAGGTTAGGGTTTAAGTTTAGGGCTAAAATTAGCATTAGATTTAGGGTTAAGGTAGTGACAGGGTTAGGTTTAGGTTTTATTTTTAGTTTAGTGTAATGGATAGGGTTAGGGTTAGGCCTAGGGTTAGCATAAGGCTTAGGTTTATCATTAGGGTAATGTATACATTTAGACCTAAGTTTAGGGGTAGGGTTATATATAGGATTAGGGCTTTGTTTGGGTTAGTGTTAGGTTTAAGTTAAGGGTTAAAGCTAGGATAAGAACTCTGATTAAGGCTAGGTTTTGGATTAGGTTAGGGCTAGGGTTAAGACTGTGGCTAATGTATGAATTAAGGTTATGATTAGCACTATTTTAAGGTTAGGGTTAAGGCTAGGTCTAGTGTTAGGTTTAGATTTAAGGTTAAAATGATTTTAGAGCTAGGTTTAGTGTTATGGTCAGACTTAGGGTCAGTATTAGTTTTCAGATTAGGGTTAGGACTAGAATTAGGGATTGGGTTAGGGATAGTGTAAGGAGTAGGTGTAAGGTTAGGGTTTGGTTTAGGTTAAGGGTTAGGATTAGGGCTATGACTCGGCATTGTTTTAGGGCTGGGGCTAGGGTTAGGGCTAAGATAAGTTCTAGGATTAGTGTGATGGTAAGGGAAAAGTTTAGAACTACCCTATAGGTCTAAGGCAAGAATTATAGAAAGTCTTAGGGCTAGGGTTAGGTTTAGTGTTAGGGATAGGTTAGGGTTTAGAGTTATGGCTCAGATTAGCATTAAGATTATGTTTAGGGTTAGGATAATGGATAGGGTTAGCATTATGGATAGGGTTAGGGGTAAGATGAGGGCTAGGATTAGTGTTAAAATTAGGCCTAAGTTTAGAGTCAGAGTTAGGATTTAGGCTAGGTTTAGATCTGGGATTAGGGCAAGTGTTAATGTTAGAGTTAGGCCTAGGGTTAGGGTTAGGTTTAGTGTTAGGTTTTTGATTAGGCTTAGGTTTAGTGTAAGGGATGAGATTATACCTAGTTTTAGGGATAGGGTGAGGGTTAGAATTAAGGTTAGGGTTAGGGTTAGGGTTATGATGAAGGTGAGGATTATGTCTAGGATGTGGGTTAAGGTTTGTATTAGGGTTAGGACTAGGATTAGAGCTAAGGCTAATGTCATGTCTAGGGTTAGCTTTAGGGATAGTTTTAGGATTAGGTTTATATCTAGGTCTATTGTAAGGGTTAGGTTTATGTTTAGGGTCAGGTTTAGAGATAGTGGTATTATTAGAGTCAGAGTTAGGGTTTAGGTTAGGATATGGTTTAGGGTTAGAGCTTGAATTAGCATTAGATTTAGTGATAGGTTAACCATAGTTTTAGGTTTAGGGTTCAAGTTAGGTGTAGGGTAATGGATAGGGCTAGGGATGGGAATAGAATTAGGGGTTGGCCTAGAGTTAGCATAAGGGTTAGTGTTATCCTTAGGGTAATGGATAGGGTTAGAGCTATGTTTAGGGCTAGTGTTATTTTTAGGATTGGGTCTAAGGTTAGGTTTAGGCTTAGGGTTATGCTAATTAAGAACTTGTTATGATTAGGGCTAGTTTTAGGGTTAATGTTAGGGCTAGTCATAGTTTCAGGGTTAGGTTGATGTTTAGAGCTAGGGTTAGTGTTAGGTCAATGTCAGTGTTCAGATTAAAATTATGGTTATAATTAAAGCCAGAATTAGGACTAGGGTTAGGTCTAGGGGAAGAGTTAATGTTTGGCCTAGTCTAAGGGTTATTACTAGGGCTAGGTCTAGGTTTTTCTTTAGGTCTAGGGCTAGAGTTATGGCTAGATTTAGGATTAGGTTTATTTCTAGGGCTAGTGTTAGGGTCAGGTTTAGGTATAATTTTACCAAGAGGGCTAGTGTTAGAGTCTGGTTTAGGGTTAGGTTCAGGTTTAGACCTACGATTTGTTTTAGGGTCAGAATAAGGGTCAGGTTTAGGGTTAGGTTTCGGGTTATGGTTAGAGCTAGAATGAGGGCTAGGGTTAGGAGTAGTAATAGGATTAGGGTTTTGGTTACTTTAAGGATTAGTGTTAGAATTAGGATTGGAATTGCTGTTAGGGTTTGGCTTAGGGTAAGGGATAGCATTAGAGCTAGGGTTAGGGTTACAGTTAGGGTTAAAACTAGAGTTAGAGATCCAATTAGGGCTAGTTTATGTGTTAGGATTAGGTCTAGCATTAGAGTAATAGCTAATGTAAGAACTAGGGTTACAATTAGGGTTAGTTTTAGGGTTATTGTTAGGGGTTAGACCTCTAGTGTTAGGATTAGGTTTAAGGTTAGGGTGATATTTAGAGCTAGTGTTAGTGTTAGATTAATAGTCAGGGTCAGGGTTAGTTTTAAGTTTAGAGTTAGGACTCAAATTACAGCTAGGGTTTCTGTAAGTTTTTTGTTTAAGTTTAGGATGGTGTTTAGAGCTAGGGTGAGGGTTAGGATATGAGTCAGAGTCAGGGTTAGTATTAAGGTTAAGGTCAGGACTCAAATTAGGGCTAGGGTTAGGTCTAGGTGTAGTATTAGGATTTGGTTTTAAGTTAAGGTTTACTATTAGAGCTATTGCTTGGTTTTGATTTACTGCTAGGGTCAGGGTTAGGGCTAGTTTCACGAGTTGCGTTAGGGTTAGGGTTAGTGTTTATGTTAGGCTTAGGCTTAGAGTTATTGTTATATTTAGAGTTAGGGATACATCTATGGTTACTGCAAGGAATAAGGACAAGACAAGGTTTAGGGCTAAGGTTAGAGCTGAGTTTAGGGTTACAGTAAGGGATAGGGTTAGAACTAGGGATAAAGCTAGTGTGAACGTGAGTCTTGGGGCTAGGATTAGGGTTAGAGATAGGGTTAAATTAAGGCTAGAATTAGGGCTAGGGTTATTGTTCAGCTTAGGCCTAGCATTAGGTTTAGGGTTAGGGTTAAATTTAGGGTAAGGATTGGTATTATAGCTAGGTATAGAGGTAGGGGGAGGGTTAGAATTAGAATTAGGGTTAGGCCTATAGTTAGGGTTAGGGTTATGATTAAGGCTGGATTTAGAGCTAGGATGAGGGCTAGGGTTTGTTTTAGGGTATGGCTAGGATTAGGGCGAGGAATAATATCAAATCTAGGGTTATTGTTAAAGATTGTTGTAGGGTTAGTATATGGATACACATAGTGTAAGGGTTATGTTTAGTTTCAGGTCACGTTTAGACCTAGGGGTACTATTAGGCTCAGGGCCTTGGTTATGATTTGGTATAGGTAATGATTTAAATTTAGGGCTTGAATTAGCATTAAGTTTATTGTTAGTGTAATGATAGGTTGAGGTTTAGGGTTCAGGTTTGGTTTAGGGTTAGGTTTAAAGATAGGGTTCGGTTTAGGCCTAGGGTTAGCATTAGTATAAGGGTTATAGTTATGGTGATAGATAGGGTTAGAGCTAGGGTTAGGGGTATGGTTATGGTTATGATTAAGGCTAGGGTTAGTGTTAGTATTAGAGTTAAACCTTAGGTTAGGGCTTGAATTAGGATTAGGTTTTCTGTTAAGTTACTGCTAGGGTTAGTGTTATGGCTAATGTAAGTATCAGGGTTACATTTAGGGTTAAATTTAGGTTTAGGGTTAGGGCTATGTCTTGTGTTAGGTTAAGATATAGGGTTAGAGTAATGTTTAGAGGTAGGGCTAATGATATGGTCAGATTCAGGGTCAGGGTTAGTTTTCGGGTTCAGGTTAAAACTCAAATTAGGGATAAGTTTAGGGTTAGGCTTAGGATTTGGTTTATGTTAAGGGTTAGGTCTAGGGCTATGTCTGTGTTTTGTTTTAGGCTAGGGTTAGGATTAGGGCTAGTATTAGGATTAGCATTAGGGTTAGGGCTAGTGTTAGGTTTAGGTTTAGGCTTAGAGTTAAAGTTAGATTTAGAGTTAGAGTTAGATCTAGGTTAGGGCTAGGGCTACGAATAGGGCTAGGGTTAGGGCTAGGATTATTGTTCCAGTAAGGGATAGAGTTAGAACTAGGAATGGGGCAAGGGTGAGAATTAGAGTTAGTCTTAGGTCTAGGGTTAGGGCTAAGGTTAGGGATAGGCATAAATTAGGGCTAAGATTAGGGCTATGGTTAGTGTTAGGTTTAGGCCTAAGTTTAGGTTTAGAGTTAGGATTAAGGCTAGGTTTAGGGCTAGGATAAGGGTTGGGGTTTGTGTTAGAGTTAGGGCTAGGTTTCAGGCTAGTGCTGATTTCAGGTCTGGAGTTACCATTGGGAAAGATTTATAATGTTTTATGGCTAGGTTTAGTGGAAGGTTTAGGTTTAGGCTAAGGGTCATGTTTAGAGCTAGGGGAATTATTAGGTTAAGGTTCAGGGTTAGAGTTTGTTTGAGGTTAGGGTTTAGGGTTAGGGCTCTAATTAGCTTTGGGTTCAGGGTTAGAGTAATGATAGTTTTTTTCTTTAGGGTTCAGTTTAGGTTTAGGATAATTGATAAGTTTAGGGTTAGCAATTGGGTTAGGTTTAGGTCTAGAGTCAGCATTAGGGTAAGGGTTATGTTTAGGATAATGGATAGGGTTACAGCTAAGGTTAGGGCTAGGGTTAGGGTTAGAAATAGGTCTTCATTTAGGGTTGGGGTTAGGGTTAGACCTAGGGTTAGGGTTAGGGTTAGGGTTATGTTTAGTGTAAGGGGTGGGTTTTGAGCTATGTTTATTGCTAGGGTGAGGGTTAGGTATAGGGTTAGGTCTAGGGGTAAGATTACAGTACAGTTAGGGTTAGGATTAGGATTAGGGCTATGGTCATCATTAGGGGTAGTGTTAGGGTTAGGGTAATGGATATGCTTAGATGTAGGTTTAGGTTTATGGTTAGAGTTAGATTGAGGGTTAGGCTTAGGTTTAGGTTTTTGGTTGTGGTTAGGTTTATGGTAAGGGTTAGGTTTGAGCTAGGGTTAGGTCTATGTTGAAGATGAGATTTAGGTTAGGTCTAGGATTAGTTTTCTGGTTAGGTTTAGGGTTAGGGTTAGGCCTAGGGTTATCAATAGATTTAGAGTTATGTTTAGGGTAATGGGTATCTTTAGAGCTAGGTTTAGTGCTAGAGTTAAGGTTAGGATTTAGGCTAGGTTTAGGGTTAGATTTAGGGATAGGTGTAGTTTTACATTTAGGGTAAGGGTTAGGTTTTGAGCCAGGGTTGGGACTAAGGCAAGGGTTAGGGTAGGGAAAGGGCTATGGTTTGTGTAAGGGTTGTGCCTAAGGCTAGGTTTAGGCCTAGGATATGATCTAGGTTTTGTGTTAGGTTTAGGTCTAGGGTTAGGGCTATGGGTAATATAAGAGCTAGGGTTATTATTAGGGCTAGTTTTAGGTTTAGAGTTATGGCTAGGTCTAGTGTTAGTTTTAGATGTTGTTCAGGCTCAGGTTTAGAGATAGGTTTACTGTTAAAGGCAGGGTCAGTGTTCAGGTTAGAGTTAGGGTTAGGGTGAAAGCCAGAATTAGGACAAGGTTAGGTTTAGGGGTTGGGTTAGTGTTTGTTTTAGGTTAAGGTTTATTGTTAGGTCTAGGACTTAATTTTTGTTAAGGTCTAGGGCTAGATTTATCACTAGATATAGCATTAGGTTTAGGTCTAGGGTTAGTGTAAGGGTTAGGTTTAGGTATAAGTTTACTGTAAAGCTTGTTTCAGGTTTCAGTTTAGGGTTAGGTTCAGGTTTAGACCTATAATTAGTGTTAGTGTCAGAATAAGGGTGCAGGTTAGGGTTAGGTTTAGGGTTAGATTTAGAGCTAGAATGAGTGCTAGGGTTAGGACTAGTAATAGGGTTATGGTTTGGGTTAGGCTAAGGATTAGGATTAGGACTAGGGTTAGCATTATGGATAGAATTTGACTTAGGGTAAGGGATACATTTAGGGCTATAGTTAGGGTTAGGATTAGGACTAGGGTTAGGGTTTGGGTTAGTTTTAAATCTGGTGTTAGGGCTTGGATTAGGGCTATTTTTGTGTTAGGGTTAAGGCTAGAGTTCAGGCTATGGCCAATGTAAGAACTAAATTTACGATTAGGTATGGGATTTGGCCTTGTCTAGTGTTAGCATTAGCTTTAGGGTTAGGGTAATATTTATAGCTATGGTTAGTTTTAGGTCTAGGACTTGAATTAGAGCTATGGTTATGGCTAGTTGTAGGATTAGGGTTTTGGGTTAGAGCAATGGCTTAGTTTTGTTTTAGGGCTAGGGCTAGGGTTAGGGCTAGCAATGGTATTAGGTCTAGTGGTAGGGTGAAATTTAGGCTTAAGTTTAGGGTTAGATTTAGAGTTATGTTTAGATCTAGGGTTAGGGCTATGGCCAAGATGAGGGCTAAGGTTAGTGCCAAGGTGTTGGATAGGGTTAGAAATAGAAATAGGTTTTGATTTGCATTTCTCTGACTTCCAGAGATGGTGAGCATTTTTTCATGTACTTGTTAATTGATTGTATGTCCTCCTCTGAGAAGTGTCTGTTCAGGTCCTTGGCCCATTTGCTGATTGGGTTATTTGTTATCTTATTGTTTAATTTTTTGTGTTCTTTGTATACTCTGGATATTAGGGCTCTATCAAAAGTGTGAGGAATAAAAATTTGTTCCCAGGATGTAGGCTCCCTATTTACCTCTCTTATTGTTTCTCTTGCTGAGAAAAAAAAAATAGTTTAAGTAAGTCCCATTTGTTGATTCTTGTTATTAACTCTTGTGCTATGGGTGTCGTATTAAGGAATTTGGAGCCCGACCCCACAATATGTTGATCAGAGCCAACTTTTTCTTCTATAACACACAGTGTCTCTGATTTGATATCAAGCTCCTTGATCCATTTTGAGTTAACTTTTGTGCATAGCGAGAGAAGGGGATTCAGTTTCATTTTGTTGCATATGGATTTCCAGTTTTCCCAGCACCATTTGTTGAAGATGCTATCCTTCCTCCATTGCATGCTTTTAGCCCCTTTATCAAATATTAGATAGTTGTAACTTTGTGGATTAGTCTCTGTGTCCTCTATTCTGTACCATTGGTCTATCCGCCTGTTTTGGTACCAGTACCATGCTGTTTTTGTTACTATTTCTCTAAGATACCATCTCACTCCAGTAAGATTTGCAGCCATTATGAAGTCAAACAACAACAAGTGCTGGCGAGGATGTGGGGAAAGGGGTACTCTTGTACATTGCTGGTGGGACTGCAAATTGGTGGGGCCAATTTGCAAAGCAGTATGGATATTCCTGGGAAAGCTGGGAATGGAACCACCTTTTGACCTGAAGACCTTAAAAGAGCATACTACAGGGATACTGCCACATCAATGTTCATAGCAGCATAATTCTCAATAGCTACACTGTGGAACCAACCCAGATGCCTGTCAATAGATGAATGGATAAAAAAAAATGTGGCATTTATACACAATGTAGTATTACTCTGCACTAAAAATTGACAAAATCTTGGAATTTGCAGGGAAATGGGTGGCATTACAGCAGATTATGCTAAGTGAAGTTAGCCAATCCCTAAAATACAAATGCCAAATGTCTTCTTTAATTTAATGATAGCAACTATGAACAGAGCATGGAGGAAGAGCAGGACGAAAAGATTAACATTCAACATAGACATGAGGTGGGAGGGAAAGGGAGAGAAAAGGGAAATTGCATGGAAATGGAAGGAGACCCTCATTGTTACACAAAATTACATATAAGAGGTTGTGAGGGGAATGGGAAAAAAACAAGGAGAGAATGAATTACAGTAGATGGGGTAGAGAGAGAAAATGGGAGGGGAGGGGAGGGGGATAATAGAGGATAGGAAAGGTAGCAGAATAAAACAGGTACTAATATGGCATTGTGTAAAAATGTGGATGTGTAACCGATGTGGTTCTGCAATCTGCATTTGGGGTAAAAATGGGAGTTCATAACCCACTTGAAACCAATGTATGAAATATGATATGTCAAGAGCTTTGTAATGTTTTGAACAACCAATAAAAAAAATAGAAATAGGGCTAGGATCAGAGTAAGTTAGTCTTAGGACTAGGGTTAGGGATAGGTTTAGGGTTAGGGCTAAATTCGGGTTCTTATTAGCGCTAGGGTTAGTTAGTGTTAGGTCTATGGTTATGGGTAGGGTTAGGGTTTGTGTATTTTTTAGGGTTAGGGTTAGTTTTAGGGGATGTGATGGGGATTTTGTTAGGTTCAGGGCTAGGTCGAGGGTTAAAATTAGGAATAGAGCCAAGGTGAGGTTTTGGATTAGGATTAAGGCTAGGTTTAGGCCTAGGATGAGGCCTTGGTTTTGTGTTAGGGTAAGGGCTAGAATTAGGGCTGGGGTAATGTCAGGTCTAGGGTTACAGTTAGGGATAGTATTAATGTTAGGTTTATGGCTAGGTTTAGTGTAAGGGTTAGGTTTATGGTAAGGGTCAGGTTTAGAGCTGGGTGTATTATTAGTGTCAAAGTCCAGGTTAGGGTTTACTTTAGGTTAAGGTTTAGGGTTAGGGCTCAAGTTAGCATTAGGTTTAGGGTTAGAGTAATGAATAGGATTAGGTTTAGGGTTCAGGTTAAGTATAGTGTAATGTATAGGGTAAGTTTTAGGGATAGAGTTAGATTTAGGCCTAGGGTTAGCATTTAGGATAGGCTTATGTGTAGGGTAATGGATAGAGTTAGTGCTAGTGTTAGGGATTGGGTTAAGGTTAGTATTAGGATTAGGTTTAGGTTTAAGCCTAGGGTTAGTGTTAGAGTAATGTTCAGGTTAAGTGTTTATGGTTAGGGCTAGGGCAAAGTTTAGGATTAGAGTCAGGCCTATGGTTAGAATTAGGGTTAGATTTAGGGCTAGGGTTAGCATTATTGTTAGGGTTTTATTTAAGGTAATGGATAGAATTTTAAGTAGGATTTGTGCTAAGGTTGCTGTTTGGATTGGGCAAGGCATAAGGTTACATTCAGCGTAAGAGAGTTTGAGCTAAGGTTAGGGCTAGGCAAGTTTGAAGGTTAGGACTAGGGCTAGGGTTATTGTTAGGCTTACAGCTAGTTTTAGTGCTACATTTAGGGCTAGGTTTTGGTGTAGGTTTAGGGCTAGTGTTACGACTACGACTAATGTAAGAATCAGGATTATTGTTCTGGCTAATTTTAAGGTTAGGTTTTGGATAGGTCTAGTGTTAGGGGTATGTTTTGGGTTAGGATAATGTTTAGAGCTAGGGTTTTTGTTAGGGTAAGGGTCAGTGTTCAGGTTAGCTTTGGATTTAGGGTTAGGAGCCCAATTTTACTAGGGTTAGTTCTAGGGTATTTTTAGTCATTGTGTTCGACTAATGGTTATTTTTAGTGCTAGAACTAGGTTTTGTTTATGGCTGGGCTAGAGTTATGGCTATATTTAGCATTAAGTTTAGGTCTAGTGTTAATGTTATTGTTAGGTTTAGGTATAGGTTTAACGATAGGGCTAGTGTTAGTGTTTGGTTTAGGGATAGGGACAGGCTTAGACCTAGTGTTAGTGTTAGGGTCAGAATAAGGGTCAGGGATAGGCTTAGCATTTGGGTTAGGGTTAGAGGTAGAATGAGGCCTAGGATTAGGACTAGTAATAGGGTTTGGGTTCGCTAAGGATTACTGTTATGACTAGGGTAGCATTAGGGTGAGGGTTTGGCTTAGGGCAAAAGGTAGGCTAGAGCTTGGGTTAGTGTTAAGGCTAGGGTTAGGTTTAGGGTTAGGGTTAAAGCTAGGATTATGGTTCAGGTTAATGGTAGTTTTTATGTTAGGGTTAGGGCTATTACTAATGTAAGTACTGGCATTCGGATTAGGGCTAGTTTTAGTGTTCAGATTAGGTTTAGGGTTAGGGTGATGTTTAGAGTTAGGGTGAGTTTTAGGATCAGAATCTGCATCATTATTAGTTGTATGGTTAGCTTTAAGGATAAAATTAGGGCTAGGGTAAGGGCTAGGCATAGCATTAGGATTTGGTTAAGTTTAAGGGTTAGGATTAGAGCTTTAGCTGAGTTTTGCTTGAATGCTTTGGCTAGGGTTAAGGCTAATTTTGAATTTAGCATTAGGGTTAGAGTTAGTGTTAGGGTGAGGTTTAGGTTTAAGGTTAGGGTAAAATTTAGAGTTGGGGTTTGCTCTAGGTTTAGGGCTAGGATTAGTGCTAGGCTTTGGGTTATAGTAAGGGATATGTTTAGAACTAGAGATATGACTAGGTTGAGAGTTAGAGTTAGTCTTAGGGCTAGGGATATGATTAGGTTTAGGCTTAGTTCTAAATTAGGTCTAGGAATAGAGCTAGGGTTAGTATGAGGGCTATGCCTTGGTTTAGGAATAGGATTAGGATTAGGGTAAGGGTGCAGTATGGTATTATATCTAGGTTAAGGGCTAGAGTGAGGGTTCACTTTAAGGTTAGGCCTAGTGTTAGGGTTAGGGATAGGATTCAGACGAGGTTGCAGGCCTGGATTATGGGTATGGGTTATTATTTATTTATTTATTTATTAGCATTAGGGCTAGCGTTAGGGCTAGAGCTAATGTTAGGACTAGGGTTATGGTAAGGAATTATTTCAGGGTTATGTTTATGGCTATGTATAGTGTAAGGGTTAGGTTGAGAGTTAGGGTCACTTATTGAGACGGGTGTATTATTAGGGTCAGGGTCAAGGTTAGGTTTACTTTAGGTTAAGGTTTAGGGTTAGGGCTAAAATTAGCGTTAGGATTATGTTTAGTGTTAGGATAATGGATATGGTTAGGTTTAAGGTTCAGGTTAGTTTTAGAGTGATGGATAGGATTAGGGTTTGGATAGACTTAGGTTTATCCTAGGATTAGTATTAGGGTTTGGGTTAGGGTTAAGGGAATGGATAGGATTAGAGCTAGAGTTAGGGCTAGGGTTATGATTAGGATTAAGGATAGGGTTAGGTTTAGTTTTAGAGATAAGTTTAGGGTTCAAGCTAGTGTTAGGGTTAGGGTTAGGGCTAGGTTTTAGATTAGGTTAGGTATAGGGTCGGGCTATGGCTAATGTAAGAACTAGGGTTATGTTTAGGGCTAATTTTAGGGTTAGGGTTAGTGCTAGGTCTAGTGTTATGGTTAGGTTTAGTATTAGGGTGACAATTTGAGATAGGTTTAATGTTATGGTCAGAGTCAGGGTCAGTGTTAGTTTTAGAGTTAGGGATAACACTCGAAATAAGACTAGGGTTAAGGGAAGGTATAGAGTTAGGTTTTGTGTTAGGCTTAGGGCAAGAATTAGGGCTAGGGGAAATGTCAGATCTAGGGTTACAATTAGGGATAGTGTTAATATTAGGTTTATGGCTAGGTCTATTGTAAGGTTTAGGTTTAAGTTAAGGGTCAGTTTTAGAGATGGGTGTATTATTAGATTAGAATCCAGTTAAGGGTTAGCTTTAGGTTAAGGTTTAGGGTTAAGTCTCAAATTAGCTTTAGGTTTAGGGTTAGAGTAATGGATAGGGTTAGGTTTAGGGTTCAGATTAGGTATAGAGTAATGTATAGGGTTATTTTTAGGGATACTGTTAGGTTTATCCCTAGGGTTAGCATTTGGGATAGGCTTATATGTAGGGTAATGGATAGAGTTAGTGCTAGTGTTAGGATTGGGTTAAGGTTAGCATTCGGACTAGGGTTAGGGTTAGCTTTAGCTTTAGGTTAAATGTATATGGTTAGGGCTAGGGTGAGGTTTACGGTTAGAGTCAGGGCTATGGTTAGAATTGGGTTAGTTAAACCTAGAGTTAGCATTAGTGTTAGGGTCATGTTTACAGTAATAAAATTTGAGGTAGGATAAGGGCAAGGGTTAGCGTTAGGGTTAGGGTTACGTTTAGGGTAAGGGTTAGATTTTGAGCTAGGGAAGGGCTAAGGAAAGCATGAGAGTTAGTTCTAGAGCTAAGGTTAGTGTTAGGGTTATGCTTACAGCTAGTTTTATTGTTACATTTAGGGCTAGGTTTTGGGGGAGTTTATGGCTAGTGTTAGGACTATGGATAATGTAAGAGCTAGGATTATGGTTATGGCTAATTTTAACATAAGGGTTATGGATAGGTCTAGTGTTAGGAATAGGTTTTGGGTTAGGATAAGTTTTAGAGCTAGGGTTTGTGTTAGGGTAAGGGTTAGTGTTCAGATTAGCATTGGACTTAGGGTTAAGGCCTCAATTTTACTAGGGTTTGGTCTAGGGTATTTTTAGTCTTTGTGTTAGGCTAATGGTTATTGTTAGTGCTAGAACTAGTTTTTTAGTTAGGTCTAGGGCTAGAGTTATGGCTATATTTAAAATTAAGTTTAGGTCTACTGCTAATGTTGTGGTTAGGTTTAGGTATAGGTTTCCTGATAGATTAATGTTTGGTTTCGGGTTAGAGTCAGGCTTAGACCTAGGCTTAGTATTAGGGGCAGAATAAGGGTCATGGATAGGCTGAGGGTTTGGGTTAGGGTTAGAGGTAGAATGAGTCCTAGGGTTAAGACTAGTAATAGAGTTAGGGTTTGGGGTAGGCTAAGGATTAGTGTTAGGACTAGGGTAGCATTAGGGTGAGGGTTTGGCTTAGGGTAAAAGATAGAGTTAGAGCTTGTGTTAAGGTTAGGGCTAGAATTTTGGTTAGGGTTAAGGTTCAGATTAAGGCTAGGTTTTGTGTTAGGGTTATGTCTATTGCTAATATAAGACCTGGCTTTATGATTAGGGCTAGTTTTAGGATTATGATTAGGGCTTGGTTTGGTGTTCATGTTAGGTCTATGGTTAGGGTGATATTTAGAGCTAGGATTAGTTTTAAGATCAGAGTCTGGGCCATTATTAGTTACATGGTTATTTTTAGGACTCAAATTAAGGCTAGGGTAAGGGCTAGGCATAGCATTAGGATTTGCTTTAGGTTAAGGGTTAGGATTAGAGCTGTAGCTGAGTTTTGTTGAATGCTATGGCTAGGGTTAGGGCTAGTTTTCAAATTAGCATTAGGGTTAGGGCTAGTATTAGGGTGAGGAATAGGTTTATGGTTAGGGTTATATTTAGAGTTAGGATTCAATCCAGGTTTAGGGCTAGGGCTATGTTTGGGGCTAGGGTTAGGACTAGGCTTTGGGTTATGGTAAGGGATAAGGTTAGAACTAGCGATCGGGCTCGGGCTAGAGTTAGAATTAGTCTTACGGCTAGGGATATCATTAGGTTTAGGATTACGTCCAAATTATGTCTAGAATTAGAGCTAGGGTTAGTATTAGGGCTAGGCCTTGGTTTAGGGCTAGGGTTAGAATTAGCGTTAGTGTACAGTATGATATTATAGCTAGGTTAATGTCTTCAGTGAGAGTTCACTTTAAGTTTAGGCCTAGTATTAGGGTTAGGGTTAGGGTTTAAGTCTAGGTTTAGGGGAAGAGGCTATGATTTTTTTTTTTTTTTTTTTTTTTTTTTTTTTAGCATAAGGACCAGCATTAGGGCTAAGGCTAATGTTAGGTCTAGTGTGATGTTTAGGGATAGTTTCTGGGTTAGGTTTATGGCTATGTATAGTGTAAAGGTTAGGTTGAGGGTTAGGATCACTTATAGAGATAGGGTTATTATTACGGTAAGGGTCACGTTTAGGGTTTTTCAGGTTAAATTTTAGGGTTAGGCCTCAAATTAGCGTTAGGATTATGTTTAGGGGTAGGATAATGGATATGGTTAGGTTTAGGTATCCGGTTAGGTTTAGGGTAATGGATAGGGTTGGGGTCATGGATAGACTTAGGTTTATCCTAGGATTAGTATTAGGGTTAGCTTAAGGAAATAGATAGGATTAGACCAAGAGTTAGGGCTAGGGCTATGGGTAGGATTAAGGCTAGTGTTAGGATTAGGTTTAGAGTTAGGTTTAGGATTAAATCTAGTGTTAGGGTTAGGGTTAGGGCTAAGTTTTAAATTAGGTTAGGGCTAGGATAGGGCTATGGTTTACATAAGAACTTGGGTTACGATTAGGGCTGGTTTTAGGGTTAGGGTTAGGGCTATGTCTATTGTTATGATTAGGTTTAGTATTAGGGTGATGCTTTGATATAGGGTTAGTTTTAGGGTCAGAGTCAGGGTCAGTGTTAGTTTTAGGGTTAGGGGTAACACTCGAATTAGGGCTAGGGTTAAGGGTAGTTGTAGGGTTAGGTTTTGTGTTATGGTTAGTGTAAGAATTAGGGCTAGGGCTAATGTGAGGTCTAGGGTTACGGTCACGTTAGGGTTCAGTTTTGTTTTAAAACTAGGACTAGGTTTAGGGCTAGTTTTAGGATTAGCAATAATGTTATGGCTAGTGGTAGTGTGAAATTTAGGCTTAGGTTTAGGGTTACATTTAGAGATTTGGTTAAATCTAGGGTTAGGGCTTGGGCTAGGTTTAGGGATTAGGTTAGGGCTAGTGTTAGGGTTCTGGTAACAGATAGAGGTAGTATTAGAAAGACGTCTTGGGCAAGAGTTAGATTTAGTTTTAGGAGTTACGGTTAGAGTTAGGTTTATGGTTAGCACTAAATTAGATCTAGGATTAGACCTAGTGTTAGTGTTAGGGTTAGGCCTAGGGTTAGGGCTAGGTTTAGGGTTAGTGTTTGTGTTAGGATTAGGGGAAGAGATGTGGTTATAACTAGGTTCTGAATTAGGGCAAGGGTTGAAATTAGAGATTGGTTAGGGTTAGGGTTAGGGTTAGGGTTAAAGCTAGGTTTAGGGCTAGGATGAGGGTTTGGGTTTTTGTTACGTTTAGAGAAAGAAATAGGTCTATGATTAATGTCAGTTCTAGAGTAACCTTTTGGGATAGTGTTAAGGTTAGGTTTATGGCTCGTCAATTGTAAGGGTTAGGTTTCTGGAAAGAGTCAAGTTTAAAGCTAGGTTTATTATCAGTGTCAATGTCTTGTTTAGGGTTTGGTTTAGGTTATGGTTTAGATTTACGGCTCGAAGTAGCATTAGGGTTAGTGATTGGGTTAGAGTAATTAATAGGGTTAGGTTTAGTGTTCAGGTTAGGTTTAGGTAATGGATAGGGTTAGTGTTAGAGAAAGGTTTAGAGTTAGGCCTAGGGTTAGCATTTGGGTTAGGCTTATATTTAGGGTAATGGATAGGTTTAGGGCTAGGTTTATGGTTAGGATTAGGGCTAGGGTTAGGGTTAGGTTTAGGGTTAAGCCTAGGGTTAGTGTGAGGGTTAGGTTTAAGGTACGTGTTAGGGTTTGAACTATAGTTAGGGCTAGGGTGATGGTTAGGGTTCATGTGATGTCTAGGTTTAGGATTAGGGATAAGTTTAGAACTACAGTTAGCATTAGGGTTAGGGTTTTGTTTATGGTAATGGATAGAGTTAGAGCTAAGGTTTGGCCTTGGTTATGGTTATCATTAAGACTAGGGTTAGTTTTAATTTTAGGGCTAGCTTTATGTTCATGGGAAGGATTAGTTTTTGAGCTAGGGTTAGGGTTAGGGCGAGGGTTATTATTAGGTTTAGGTCTAGGTTTAGGGTTGGGGTTATGCTTAGGGCTAGGTTAGGGTTAGGTTTTGTGTGAGGTTTAGGGCTAATGTTAGGGCTATAGGTAATGTAAGACCTAGAGTTAGGGTTATAGCTAGATCTTGTGTTAGTGTTATGGAAAGATTTTGGGTTAACATAAAATATAGAGCTAGGATTTGTGTGACAGGAAGGGTCAGTGTTTGGGTTAGGGTTATAGGGCCAGAATTAGGACTAGGTTTAGGTCTAGGGGTAGAGATAGTGTTTGGATTAGGTTAAGGGTTATTTTGAAGACTAAAGCTAGTTTTTTTTTTTTTTTTTTTTTTTTTTTTTTTTTTTTTTTTTTTAAGGTCTAGTGCTACATTTATGTCTAGATTTACGATGAGGTTTTTGTCTATGTCAAGTGTTAGGTTTAGGTTTAAACATAGGGCTAGTATTTGGGTTCAGTTTAGTGTTCAGGTCAGGTTTAAACCTAGGGTTAGAATTAGGGTCAGAATAAGGGTCAGGGTTAGGGTTAGGGTTTGGGTTTTGGTTAGAGCTAGAATGAGGGCTAGGATTAGGATAGTAATAGAGTTATGGTTCATGGTATGCTAAGGATTAGGGTTAAGACTAGGATAGCATTAGTGTGAGGGTTTGGCTTAGGGTACGGGATAGGTTTAGAGCTAGGGTTAGGGCTAGTGTGAAGGTTAGGGATAGGTCTAGGTTAAGGTTAGGGTTAGGTTTAAAGCTAGGTTTAGGTCTCAGATTAGAGCTTGCTTTTCTGTTAGCACAGGGCTATGGCTAATATATGAACTTGCATTATGATTAAGGCTAGTTTTAGGGTTAGGGATGGGGCTAGGTCGAGTGTTCGGGTTAAGTTTAGTGTTAGTGTGATGTTTAGAGCTAAGGTTATTCTTAGGGTCTGAATCAGGGTCAGGGTAAGTTCTAGAGTTAGGGTTAGGACTCAAATTAGGACTAGGATTAGGGCTAGGTATAAGCTTAGGTTTTACTTTCGGTTAAGGATTAGGGTTAAGACTATGACTCGGCTTTGTTTGAGTGCTATGGCTAAGGATAGGGCTAGTTTTCCAATTAGCATTAGGGTTAGGGCTAGAGTTAAGGTGAGGTTTAGGCTTAGGTTTAGGGTTCTATTTAGGTTCAGGGTTAGGTCTAGGTTTAGGGCTAGCATGAAAGTAGGAATGGGGTTGGGGCTCGGTTTAGGTCTAGGGTTTGTGTTATGGTAAGGATAGATTTAGAACTAGAGTTAGTGCTAGGGTGAGGGATAGGGTTAGGCTTACAGTTAGGGTTATGTGTAGGACTTAATTTGTGCTAGGATTAGCGCTAGGGTTAGTGTTTTGCTAGGTTTGGTTTGCATTTAGAGTTAGGCTTAGATCTAGAGTTAGGGTAGGACTAAGGATAGGGCTAGGTTTAGGGCTAGGGTTAGAGTTACGGTAAAGGAGAGGGTTAGAACTAGGAATAGGGCTAGTGTGAGAGTTAGGATTTCGTCTTAGGCTAGTATTAAGGTTAGGGTTTGAGATAGGGTTAAATTAAGGCTAGGATTAGGGCTAGGGTAAGTGTTCAGTTTAGGTGTATCGATAGGGTTAGGGTTAGGGTTATGTTTAGGATAAGGGATGGCATTATAGCTAGGTTTAGTGGTAGGTTGAGGGTTAGAGTAGGGTTATGGCTAAGCTTAGGGTTAGGGTTATAATTAAGGCTAGGTTTAAGGCTAGGATGAGGGCTATTGTTTTTTTTTAGGTTTAGGGCTAGGATTAGGGCTAGGGCTAATATCAGGTCTAGGGTTATGGTTAAATATAGTTTCAGGGTTAGTTTTATAGCTACATCTAGTGTAAGGGTTAAGCTTAGGGTAAGGGTCAGGTTTAGAGCTAGGGGAATTATTAGGGTTAGGGTCAAGTTTAGGGTTTGGTTTAGGTTAGGATTTAGGTTTAGGAATCGAATCAGCATTGGGGTTAGAGTTACGGTAATGATAGATTTTGGTTTAGGGTTCAAGTTATGTTTAGGGTAGTTTATAGGGTTAGTGTTAGCAATAGGGTTAGGGTTAGGCTTAGGCTTAGCATTACGTTAAGGGTTATGGTTCTGGTAATGAATCAGATTAGAGTTTAGGGTAGAATTAGTGTTATGGTTAGGAACAGGTCTTGAGTTATGTTTAGGGTTAGTTTTAGAACTAGTGTTAGTTTTAGGGTTATGGTTAGTGTATGGGTTAAGTTTTGATCTAGGGTTAATGCTAGGGCGAGGGTTAGATTTAAGGTAAGGTCTAAGAATAAGATTATGTTAGGGTTAGTGTTAGGGTTAGGGTTAAGCCTAGGGTTGTCATTAAGTTTAGGTTTAGGGTTAGGGTAATGGAAAGAATTAGGATTAGGGTTAAGATTAGGTTTAGAGTAACTGATATGGTTTTGGTTTCTGATAGGTTTAGGGTTAGACATAGGGTAAACATTAGTTTTATGGTATCGTTAGGGTAATTTATAGGGTTAGACCTAGGGTTATGGATAAGATTAGGGCTAGAGTTAGGGTTAGAGTCAGGGTTAGAGCGATGGTTAGAGTTAGGATTAGTTTGGGGGAATGTTTTAGGGTTTGAACTAGGGTTAGTGATAAGGTAAGGTTAGTTCTAGGGTTAAAGTCATGGTTAGGTTTAGGGTTAGTGTTAGGTTTAGGCCTAGGGTTATCATTAGTGTTAGGGTAATAGGTTTAGATTTCAGGTTTAAGTAAGGGATAAGTTTAGGTTAGCATTACGGTTTGGTTCAGGGTTAGGGTTAGGGTTTGAGCTAGCTTAAGTATAGGATTAGGGTTAGGTTCACTGTTAGTTCTAGGGTTAGGTTTATGTTTAGTTTCAGGGTATGTTTAGCTTTAGGTCTAGTGTTATCATTAGGGTTAAGTTTAGTGTTTGGTTAATGGGTAGGGTTCTAGCTAGGGTTATGTCTAGGGTTCAGGTTAGAATTAGGGCTAGGGTTAGGGTTAGAGTTAGGCCTTCAGTTAAAGTTAGGGTTAGCTTAAGTTTAAGGGTTATCGATTGAGCTAGGGTTAGGGCTGGAGTGAGGTTTAGGGTTACAGTTAGGGCTAGGGTAGGGTTAGGATTAGGTTTAGGGCTAGGGTTAGCATTAGGTTTAGGGTTATGCTTGTGGTAATGGATAGACTTTGAGCTAGGGTTTGTGCTATGGTTACAGCTAGGATTAGGGCTAAGGTTAGCATGAGGTTTTGGGTTTGTCTAGAGTTATGTTTATGGTAAGGTTAAGGGTTTGTCCTAGGGTTAGAGCTAGGACGAGGGTTAGGGTTAGGTTTATGGCTAGGTTTAGGGTTAGAGTTATGCTTAGGGTTAGGTTTAGGTCTACACTTAGGGCTAGGTTTTGTGTGAGGTTTAGGGCTAGTGTTAGGTGTGTTAGTAATTTAAGAGCTAGAGTTATGGTTATGGCTATATTCAGGGTTCGTCTAGTGTTAGGATTAGTTTTTGTGTTAGGATAAAGTTTAGAGCTTAGGTTTTTGTCAGGGTAATTGTCAGGGTTCAGTTGAGGATTAGGTTTAGGGTTAGGTCCAGAATGTGGATTAGGGTTAGTTCTAGGGGTAGGCTTAGTGTTTGTTTTAGGTTAAGGGTTATTGTCAGGACTAGTACTAGGGTTATGGCTACATTTAGAATTAGGTTTAGGTCTAGGGCTAGTGTTATTTTTAAGTTTAGGTATAGGGTTACTGGTAGGGCTAGTGTTAGGTTTCGGATAAGTGTTAGGGTCAGGTTTGAACCTTGCTATACTGTTAGAGTCAGAATAAGGTTCAGGGTTAGGGTTAGGGTTTGGGTTAATTTTAGAGCTTTAATGAGTGCTAGGGATAGGACTAGTAATAAAGTTAGGTTTGGGGTAGGATTGAGATTAGGCTTAGGACTAGGGTAGCAATAGGGTGAGGGTTTGGCTTAGGGTAAGGTATAGGGGTAGAGCTCGGGTTAGGACTATAGATAAGTTTAGGGTTAGAGCCAGGGTTAGGGTTAGGGTTAAAGCTAGGTTTAGGCCTTGGATTAGGGCTAGGTTTTGTGTTAGGTTTAGGGCTATGGCTAATGTAAGAACTGGCATTACAATTAGGGCTAGTTTTAGGGTTAGGGCGAACTCTAGAGTTAGTATTAGGTTTAGGGATAGGGTGATGTGTAAAGCTAGGGTCAGTGTTAGGGTCAGAGTAAGGTTTCATATTAGTTCTAGTGTTAGGGTTAGGACTTGAATTAGGGCTAGGGTTAGGGATAGGTGTAGGGTTAGGCTATGGTTTAGGTTAAGTGTTATGGTCAGTGCTATGGCTCGGTTTTGCTTGAGGGCTAGGGCTAGAATTAGGGATAGTTTTCAAATTAGCGTTAGGTTTAGAGCTAGTGTTAGGGTATGGTTTAGGTTTCTGTTTAGGGTTAGATTTAGAGTTAGGGTTAAATTTAGGTTATGGCTAGGGTTTGGGCTAGGGTTTGTGTTAGCATCAGGGATAGGATTAGAACTAGGGATAGGGCTATGGCAAGAGTTAGAGTTAGTCTTAGGGTTAGGGTTTGGTTGGGTTATGGTTAGGGCTTTATTTGGGCTAGGATTAGAGCTAGGGTTAGTATTAAGGCTAAGCCTAGGTTTAAGGTTAGTGTTAGGGTTATGGTTATGGTTAGGCATGAGGTTATCACTAGGTTTGGAAGTAGGGTGAGGGTTAAAAATAGGGTTAGGACTAGTGTTAGTGTTAGGATTAAAGCTAAGTTTAGGGGTAGGATTAGGGCTAGGGTTTGTGTTAAGGTTAGGGCTTTATTAGTGCTAGGGCTAATGTCAGGTCTAGGATTATGGTTAGAGATAGTTTTAGGTTTAGGATAATGGCTAGGTAGAGTGTAAGGTTTAGGGTCAGTTTTAGAGCTAAGGGCATTATTATTGTAAGGTACAGGATTCCAGGTTGGATTAGGTTAGTGTTAAAGTTAGGGCTCAAATTATCATTAGGGTTAGGGTTAGGATTAGGTTTATGGATATGGTTACATTTAGGGTTCAGGTTAGTTTTAGTGTAATAGATGGTTTTAGACTTAGGTATAGGGTTATGGTTATCCTAGGCCTAGAATTATGGTTATGGTAAGGATTAAGGTAATGATAGATTAGAGCTAGGTTTAGGGCTAGGGTTATTGTAAGAATTAGGGCTAATGTTAGGGTTAGGATTGGGGTTATTGTAAGGGTTAGGGTTAGCATTAGATTTAGGATAAGTGTTAGAGCTAGAGTTATGGTTATTGTTATTGTTATAGCTAGTGTTAGGGCACTGACTGGGATAGGTTTTGGGTTAGGTTAGTGCTAGGATTAGAGCTACAGCTAATGTAAAAACTCAGGTTATGATTAGGGCTAGTTTTATGGTTAGGGTTAGGGCTAGGTCTAGCGTTTGGGTTTGGTTTAGGTTTTGGGTCATGTTTAGAGCTACAGTTAGTGTAGGGTCAGAGTAAGGGTCAGGGTTAGTTTTAGGGATAGGGATAGGACTTGAATAAGAGCTAGGTTTACAGCTAGCTGTAGGCTTAGGGTTTGGTTTAGGTTAAATGTTAGGGTCATGGCTATGGCTCTCTTTTGTTTTAGGGCTTGGGCTATGGTAGACCTACTTTTAGGATTATCATTAATGTTACAGATTGTGTTAGTGAGAGATTTACGTTTAGTTTTAGGGTTACATTTAGAGTTAGGGTTAGATGTAGGATTAGGGCTAGGACTTGGGTTAGGGCTAAGGTTTGGAAACGTTTTAGGGTTATGGTAAGGGTTGGGGTTAGAACTAGGGATAGGACTAGGGCGAGAGTTAGAGTTAGTTTTAGGGCTAGGGTTAGGTTAGGTTTAGGGCTAAATTAGGGCTAGGATTAGATCTAGGGTTTTTGCTAGGCTTAGGCCTAGTTGTAGGCTTAGGTTTAGGTTTAGGGATAGGGTTAGGTTTAGGGGAAGGGATGGGGTTATAGTTAGTGCTAGGGCTAGGTCTAAGGTTAGAATTATGGTTAGGGCTAGGATTATGTTTTGAGTTAGTAATAAGGCTAGGTTTAGGGCTAGAATGAGGGCTAGGGTTTGTTTTAGGTATATGGCAAGTATTAGGGCTAGGGCTGTGTCAGGTCTAGGGTTACAGTTAGAGATAGATTGAGGGTTAGATTTATGGCTAGGTCTAGGGTAATGGTTAGGTTTAGGGTAAGGGTCAGGTTTAGAGCTGGGGATATTATTAAGGTTAAAATCAGGTTTCTGGTTTGGTTTAGGTTAGGGTTTAAGATTAGGGCTCAAAATAGCATTAGGTTTAGGGATATGATATGATAGAGTTAGGTTTAGGGTTCAGGTTTGGTGTAGGATAATTGATAGGGTTAGAGTTAGTGAAAGGGTTAGGTTTATGCCTAGGGTTAGCATTAGGGTAAGGGTTATGTTTAGGGTAATGGAGAGGCTTAGAACTAGGGTTAGGGCAAGGGTTATGGTTAGTAGTAGGACTTGAGTTAGGGTTAGGGTTAGGGTTTGGCCCAGGGATATGGTTAGGTTTAGGTTTAGGGTACAGTTAAGGGTTTGAGCTAGGGTTAGCACTGGGGTGAATATTAGGTTTAGGGTTAGGCCTAGGTTATAATTAGGGTTAGTGTCGAGGTTAGTGTTCAGATTAGGGCTAGGGTTATCATTAGGTTTAGGGTATTGGATAGGGTTTGTTGTCGGTTTAGGGTTAAGGTTAGGATTAGGTTTTGGCTTAAGTTTAGTGTTAGGGATAGGTGTAGGTTAGGTTTAGGGTAATGTTTAGGGTTTGAGCTAGTGTTAGGTCTATGTCAAGGTTTAAGTTTATGGCTATTTCTTGGGTTAGGGTTAGCAGAGAATTAGGGTTAGGGCTAGAGTTATCACCGGGGTTAGGGTTAGGTTTAGGGTAATGGGTAGGATTAGAGCTAGAGTTATGGCTAGGGTTAAGGTTAGGATTAGGTCTAGGGTTAATGTTAGGGTTATATTTACACCAAGGGATAGTGTTAGGATTAGGTTATATTTAACAATTAGGGATTGAGCTAGGATTTGCACTGGGACCTGGTGTAGGGTTATATTCAGTGTTAGGGTTAGGGTTAGAGCTAGGGTTAGCAGTAGGTTTAGGGTTGTGGTTAGGTAATGGATAGAGTTATAGGTGGGGTTTGGCCTATGGTTATGACTAGTTTTAGCGTTAGTGATATGGATAGGTCTAGTTTGGGGTTAGGTTTTTGGTTAGGAAAAGGTTTTGAGCTAGGGTTTGTGTTAGAGTAAGGGTCAGTGTTCGGGTTAGTGTTAGGTTTATGATTAGGTCCAGCATTAGGACGAGGGTTAGGTCTAGGGGTAGGGTTAGAGTTTGGCTTAGGTTAAGGGGTATTGTTAGGGCTAGGTCTAGGGTTTTTCTTAGGGCTAGAGTTATCACTAGATGAATGATTAGGTGTAGATTTAGTTCTAGTGTTAGGGTTAGATATAGGTATAGGGTTACAGGTAGTGCCAATGTTAGGGGTCGTTTTAGGGTTAGGGCCAGGTTTAGACCTATGGGTAGTAGTAGGGTCAAAATAAGGGTCAGGGTTAGATTTAGGGTTTTGGATAGGGATAAGAGCTAGATTGAGGGCTAGTGTTAGTATTAGTAATAGAGTTAGGGTTTGGGTTAGGCTAAAGATTAGGTTAAAAACTAGGTAGCTTTAGGGTTAGAGTTTGCTTAGGGTAAGGGATTGGGTTAGTGCTAGGGTTTGGGCTAGGTTTAGGGTGAGGGTTAGGGTTAGGGCTAGGGTTAGAGTTAAAGCTAGTGTTAGGGCTCAGATTAGGGATAGGTTTTGTGTTAGCTTTAGGTCTACGGCTAATGTAAAAACTATGGTTACAATTAGGCCTAGTTTTAGGGTTATTGTTATGTATAGGTCTAGTATTATGTTAGGTTTAGAGTTAGGGTTATGTTTAGGATAATGGATAGGTTAGGGTTAGGGAATGTGTAGGGTTAGGCTGAGGCTTAGCATTAGGGTTAGGGTTCCAGTTAGGATATTTATTAGGGTTAGAGCTAAGGTTAGATCTAGGGTTTTCTTTAGGGTTAGGGCTAGGGTTAGGGTTAGGTTTAGGGTTAGTGTAAAGATTAAAATTAGAGTTAGGTTTAGGGCTGGGTTATGTTTAGGGTTAGGGTTAGGGTTTTATCTATGGTTAGGTCTAAGGTGAGGGTTAGGATTAGAGTGAGGGATAGGTTTAGGGTTAGAGTTATGCTTAGGGCTAGGTTAAGGTCTAGGATTAGGGCTAGATTTTGTGTTAGGTTTAGAACTAGGGTTAGTGCTATGGGTATATTAAGACTGGGATTATGGTTACAGTTATGGCTAGGTCTAGTGTTAGGTTTAGGTTTTGGTTAGGGTCAGTTTTAAAGCTAAGTTATTGTTAGTGTCAGGTTCTGTATTTGGATTAGGATTAGGGTTAGGGTTAGAGCCTAAATTAGTATTGGTTAGGTCTAGAGGTATGGTTAGTGTTTGGGTTAGGTTAAGGGTTATTTTTAGAGCTGGAGCTAGGACTTTGTTTAGGTCTTGGTGAGAGATGTGGCTAGATTTAGGATTAGGTTTATGTCTAGGGTAAGTATTAGGGTTAGGTTTAAGTATAGTTTTATGGGTAGGGTTAGTGTTAGGTTTTGGTTTATGGTTAAGGTCAATATAAGGGTCAGGGAAGGGTTAGTGTTTGGGTTATGGTTATAATTAGAATGATGACTAGGGTTAGGACTAGTAATAAAGTTAGGATTTGTGCTAGTCTAAGGAGTAGGGTTAGCATTAGGGTTATGGTTTGGCTTAAAGTAAGGGATAGGATTAGTGCTAGGGTTAGGGTTAGGGCTAGTTTTAGGGTTAGGTTTAGGTATAGGTTTATTACTAGTGCTAGTGTTAGGGTAGGTTTTAGGGTCTGGGTCAGGTTTAGACCTACGGTTACCGTTTGGGTCAGAATATGTGTCAGGTTTGGGTTATAGTTATAGCTAGAATGAGGGCTAAGGTTAGGACTATTAATAGGATTTGGGTTTGGGTTAAAGTAAGGATTAGGGTTCAGACTAGTGTTAGCATTAGGTTAACTTAGGGTAAGGGATAGGGTTAGAGCTAAGGTTAGGGCTATATTTAGGGTTAGGGTTAGGGCAAGTGTTAGAGTTAGTGTAAGGGTTAAAGCTACTGTTAGGTCTTGGTTTAGAACTAGGTTTTGGTTAGAGTTAGGGCTAGGTTAAAAGTTACAGCCAATGTATGGACTAGGGTTATGATTTGGGCTAGTTATAGTATTAGAGTTAGGACTATGTCTAGTGTTAAGGTTAGGGTTAGTGTTAGGGTGATATTTAGAGCTAGAGTTAGGGGAAGGGTCAAATTCAAGGTCAGGGTAAGTTTTAGGGTTAGGTTTTGGACTAGAATTAGGGCTAGTGTTAGAGCTAGGTGTAGGGTTAGGTTTTGGTTTAAGTTAAGTTTTAAAGTTAGGGCTATGGCTTGGTTTTGTTTTAAAGCTAGGACTATGGTTAGGGCTAGTTTTAGGATTAGTGTTAGGTTTAGGGCTAGTGTTAGAGTTAGGTTTAGGCTTAGGTTTACAGTTATATTTAGAGTTAGGATTAGATCTAGGTTTAGGTCTAGGGCTAAGGATAGGGCTAACATTAGATCTAGGTTTATGGCTAGGATTAGGGTTAATGTAAGTGATAGGGTTAGAACTAGGGATAGGGCTAGGGTGAAAGTGAGAGTTAGTCTTAGGGCTAGGCTTAAGGTTTGGGTTAGGTATAGGGCTTAATTAGGGTTAGAAATATGGCTAGGTTTATGGTTATATTTAGGCCTTGAGTTAGTTTGGGGCTTAGAGTTAGGTTTATTGTAAGCGAGGGGATTAGAGCTAGGTTTAGGGTTAGGGTGAAGGTTAGAATGAGAGTTAGGGCTAGGGTTTCATTAGAGTTATGATTAAGGCTAGGTTTAGGGCTATAATGAGGGCTAGGGTGTTAGGGATAGGTCTAGGTTTACCATTAAGTTTAGGGTTTCATTTAGGGTAAAGGATAGGGTTAGAGTTAGGATTAGGGCTAGTGTTAGGGTTAGGGTTATGTTAAAGCTAGGTTTAGGGCTCAGATTAAAGCTGTTTTTTTTTTTTTTTTTTTTTTTTTTTTTGTGTGTGTGTGTGTGTTAGGGTTAAGCTAGTGTTAGGGCAATAGCTAATGTAAGAACTAGGGTTACAATTAGGGTTAGTTTTATGGTTAAGTTTAGGGGAAGGTCTAGTGTTAGGGTTAGGTTTAAGGTTAGGGTGATATTTAGAGTTAGGCTTAGTTATACAATATGAGTCAGGATCAAAGTTAGGGTTAGAACTCAAATAAGGATTAGGGTTACTGTTAGGTTTTGGTGTTTAGAGCTAGGGTGAGTTTAGGATATAAGTCGGGGTCAGAGTTAGTTGTAAGGTTAATGTTAGGACTAGAATTTAGTTCACTGTTAAGTCTAAATGTAGTTTTAGGGTTTGGTTTAAGTTAAGGTTTAGGGATAGGGCTATTGCTTGGTTTTGTTTTACTGCTAGGGTTAGAGTTAGTGCTATACTTTTGAGATTAGCGTTAGGGTGAGTGTTAATGTTAGTGTTAGGATTAGGCTTATGTTTAGGGTTAGATTTAGAGTTAGGGTTAGATATAGGGTTAGGGCTAGGACTAAAAATAGGGCAAGGGAAAAGGCTAGGTTTAGAGCTACAGTTAGGATTAGGGTTGGGTTATGATTAAGGCTAGGTTTAGGGCTAAGTTGAGGGCTAGCATTTGTTTTAGGGTTAGGGATAGGATAAGGTCTAGGGCAAATTTCAGTTCCAGAATTATGATTAAAGATAGTTTTAGGGTTAGCATTTTGACTTCGTCTAGGTTAAGAGTTAGATTTAGTGTTACAGTCAAGTTTAGAGCTAGGGATATTATTAGTTTCAAGGTCTGATTTAAGGTTGGAATAGGTTAAGGTTTAAAGTTAGGGCTCAAATTAGTGTAGGGTTAGAATTAGGATAATGATAGGGTTAGGATTAGGGTTAAGATTAAGTTTAGGACAATGGATAGAGTTAGGATTAGGGATAGGGTTATGTTTATTCCTAGGGTTAGCATTAGGGTTAGAGTTATGGTTATGGTAATTGATAGATTTAGAGATAGGTTTAGGGCTAGTGTTATGGTTACGATTAGGGCTAGGGTTAGGGTTAGGGTTAAAGCTAGGGTTAGGGCTCATATTATGACTAGGTTTTGGGTAAAATTAGGGCTAGCATTATGGTTACTGCTAATGTAAGTACTAGGGTGATGATTAGGGCTAGTTGTAGGTTATAGGGAAATGGTTAGTGTTAGGATTAGGTTTCAGTTTAGGGTGATGTTTAGAGCTAGTAGGGTTAGGGTCATTGTCAGGTTTAGGTTTAGTTTTAGGGTCCGGCTTCCAACTCGAATTAGGGCTAGGGTTAGGGCTAGGTATAGGGTTAGGATTTGGTTTAGGTTAAGGGTTAGGGTTAGAGCTATGGGTTTGTTTGTTTTAGGTCTAGGGCTAAGGTTGGGGCTAGTTTTAGGATTAGTTTTATGGTTTGGGCTAGTGTGAGGGTTAGGCTAAGGCTTTGGGTTAGGGCTAGATTTAGAGTTAGGCTTTTTATAAGGTTAGTAGTAGGGCTAATGATATGGCAAGGGTTAGTACTAGGGTTAGGCTAAGGTTAGGTTTACAATAAGATATATGGTTAGAACAAGTGATAGGGTAGTGTAAGAATTAGAGTAAGTCTTAGGGTTATGGTGAGTATTAGGAATAGGGCTAAATTACGGCTAGGATTAGTGTTAGGCCTAGGGTTATGGGTGTTTTTAGAATTAGTATTAGAATTAGAGCTAGGTTTAGGGTTAGGCTTAGGCATTGAGTTAGGGTTAGATTTAGAGTTAGGTTTAGATCTAGGGTTAGTGCTAGGGCTAAAGATAAGACACGGTTTATGACTATGGTTAGGGTTAGAATTACGGTTTTGTTTAGGGTAAGGGATGTGATTTTAGCTATGTTTAGGGTTACGGTGAGGATTAGTATTAAAGTTAGGGCTAGGATTATCATTAAGGCTAGGTTTAGGGCTAGGATGAGGACTAGGGTTTGTGTTATGTTAGCGATAGTATTAGGGCTAGGGCTAATGTGAGGTCTAGGTTACAGTTAGGGATAGACTTTTTTGTTACGTTTATTGCTTGGTCCAGTGTAAGGTTTGGTTTTTGGTAAAGGTCAGACTTAGATATAGGGTTTTTTTAGGGTCAGAGTCAGGGTTAGGTTTTGGATTAAGTTAGGGTTTTGGTGTAGGGCTCTAATTAGTGTTAGATTTATGTTTAGGATAATGACAGGGTTAGGTTTAGGGTTCAGGTTTGGTTTAGTGTAATGGATAGGGTTAGTGTTAGCCTAGGTTTAGCATAAGTGTTAGGGTTATTGTTAAGGTAATGGATAGGGTTAGAAATAAGGTTAGGGCTAGGCTTATGTATAGGATTAGGGCTAGTGTTTGGCTTAGGGTTAGGTTTAAGTTAAGGGTTGAAACTAGTTTTATCACTCTGATTAAGGCTAGATTTGGGGTTAGGTTAGTGCTAGGGTTAAGGCTATGGCTATTGTATGAAGTAGGGTCATGATTAGCGCTTGTTATAGGGTTAGGTTTATAGCTAGGTTTAGTGTTAGGGTTAGGTTTACAGTTTCATAGACCTAAGGTTAGAGCTGGAGTTAGTGTTAGGCTCAGAGTCAGGTTCAGGTTTAGTTTTCAGTTTAGGGTGAGGACTAGAATTAGGGTAGGTTTAGGGCAAGGTGTAGGGTTAGTGTTGGGTTTAGATTAAGTGTTAGGGTTAGGGCTATGTCTTTTTTTTTAGGGTTAGGGGTAACGTTAGGGCTAGTTTTAGGATAAGCATTAGGATTTGGGCTAGTGTTATTGTGAGGTTTAGGGTTAGGTTAAGTTTTAGGATTAGGGGTAGGGTTAGATTTATGGCTAGATGTAGTCTTAAGGTTAGGTTTAGATTTAGAGTTAGGTTTATATCTAGGGTTTGAGCTAGGGCTAAGGATAAGGCTAGGGTTAGGGCTTAGTTTAGGTCTAGGTTTAGGTGATGGTAAAGGATAGGGTTAGAACAAGGTATAGGGCTAGGGCAAGAGTTTGAGTTAGTCTTAGGGCTAGGGTTAGGTTTAGTGTTAGGGATAGGGCTAAATTGGGGCTGGGATTAGGGCTAGGGTTAGTGTTAGGGTTAAGCCTAGGTTAGGGCTAGGTTTAGTGTTAGGTTTTGGGTTAGGGTTAGGTTTAGTGTAAGGGATGGGATTATAGCTAGTTTTAGGACTAGGGTGAGAATTAGGGTTAAATTTAGAGTTAGGGTTAGGGTTAGGGTTATGATTAAGGTGAGGTTTATGGCTAGGATGTGGGTTCAGATTTGTGTTACGGTTAGGGTTAAGATGAAATCTAGGGCTAATGTCAGGTCTAGGGAATGGTTATGGATAATTTTACGGTTAGATTTATGACTAGATCTATTGTAAAGTTTAGTATTCTTGTTAGGGTCAGGTTTAGAGGTATGGGTATTATTAGGGTCTGGGTCAGTGCTGCAGTTTGGATTAGGTTAAGGTTTAGGGTTAGGGCTTGAATTAGCATTAGGATTAGGGATAGGGTAACGATATGGTTAGGTTTAAGTTTCAGGTTAGGTGTAGGTTAATGGATAGTGTTAAGGCAAGGGATTGGAGTAGGCTTCGGCCTAGGGTGAGCATAGGGTTTAGGGTTATCATTAGGATAATGGATAGGGTTAGAGCTAGGCTTAGGGCTTGGGTTAGGGTTAGGATTAGGTCTAGTGTTAGGCTTAGGGTTAGGGTTAGGGCTAGGGTTATGGTTAGGTTTAGCTTTAGGTTTAAATCTAGGGTAGGGCTTGGTTAGGGCTAGGTTTTGCGATAGGTTAGGGCTGTGGCCAATGTAAGAACTAGTGTTATGATTAGGGCTAGTTTTATGGTTAATGTTAGGACTAAGTGTAGTTTTAGGGTTAGGTTTAGAATTAGGTGATGTTTAGAGCTAGGGTTAGTGTTAGTTTCAGAAACAGTGTTTGGGTGAGGGTAATGGTTAGTGTTAAAACCAGAATTAGGACTAGGTTTATGTCTAGAGGTAGAGTTAGTGTTTGTGTTAGGCTAAGGGTTATTGTTAAGGCTAAGTCTAGGTTTTTCTCTAGGTCTAGGGCTAGAGTTATGGCTAGATTTACGATTAGGTTTAGGTCTAGGGCTAGTGTGAGGTTCAGGTTTAGGTATAAGTTTAACAGTAGGGCTAGTGTTAGGGTTCAGTTTATGGTTATGTTCAGGTTTAGACCTACAATTAGTGTTAGTGTCAGGATAAGGGTTAGGGTTAGTGTTAGTGTTTGGGTTATGGTTAGACCTAGAATGAGGGCTAAGTTTAGGACTAGGAATAGGGTTAGGTTTGGGGTTAGGATAAAGATTATGGTTAGGACTAGGGTTAGCATTAGTGTGAGGGTTTGGTTTAACGTAAAAGATAGGGATAGAACTAAGTTTAGGACTAGGTTTAGCGCTAAGATTAGGCTTAGGTTTAGGAGTAAAGCTCAGGTTAGTGCTAAGATTAGGGCTAGTTTTGAATTATGGTTAGGGCTAGTGCTAGTGTTACAGCAAATGTAAGAACTAGGGTTATGATTAGGATTAGTTTTAGGGTTAGGTTTAGGGGTAGACTTAGTGTTAGGGTTAGATTTAAAGTTAGTGTTGTGTTTAGAGCTAGGGTTAGTGTCAGGATATGATTCAGGGTCATGGTTAGGTTTAGGGTAGGGTTAGGACTCGAATTAGATCTAGTGTTTGCGCTACATGTAGGTTTAGGGTTTGGTTTAGGTTAAGGGTTAGGGTTAGGGGTATGGCTTGAATTTGTTATAGAGCTAGGGCTAAGGTTAGGGCTAGTTTTATGATTAGCCTTAGGGTTAGGGCTCGTTACAGTGTTGGGCTTAGGCATCAGTTTAGGTTTAGATTTAGAGTTAGGATTCCATCTAGGGTAGTGCGAGACGTAAGGACAGGGCAAGAGTTGTGACTAGCGTTAGGGCTAGGTTTAGGGTTATGTAGAGGGATATTGTTAGAACTAGGGATAGCTCTTGTGTGAGAGTTATAGTTTGTCTTAATTCTATCATTAGGGTTAGGTTTCAAAAGAGGGCTAAATTAGGGATAGGATTTGGTTAGGTTTAGTTTTAGGGCTAGAGTTAGAGTTAGGGTTACAGTTAGGGCTACGGGTAGGGTTATGATAAGGGTAAGGTTTAGGGTTTAAGCTAGCATTAGGACTAGTGTGAGTGTTAGGTATAATGTTAGTTATAGGGTTATGGTTTGAGTTAGGGTTAAGGCTATGACAAGGGTTAGGTTTAGTGTTAGGTCTATGGTTATGTTTATGATTAGGGTTAGGGATAGAGTTACGTTTAGGGCTAGGGTTATCATTAAGTTTAGAGATAGGATTAAGGTAATGGCTATAGTTATAGCTAGGATTAGTGATATGGTCAAGTTTAGAATTAAGGCTAGTGTTAGGTTTATGGTTAGGAATAGGTATAAGGTTAGGTTTAGGCTAAGGTTTAGGCTTTGAGTTAGAGTTAGGAGTAAGGCGAGGGTTAGTGTCAGGGATATGTTTAGGGTTATGGTTTTGCTTAACGTAGGTTTAGTCCTAGGATTAGGGCTAGGTTTTGTGTTAGGTTTAGGTCCAGGGTTACGGCTATGGGTAACGTAAGATCTAACATACTGATTAGGGCTAGTGTTATTGTTAGGTTTATGGCTAGGTCTAGTGTTAGGTTTAGGTTTTGGGATAAGGGTCAGGTTTAGAACTAGGTTTAGTGTTTATGTAGGGGCAGTTTTAGTTTAGACTTAGGTTAGGGTGAAACCAGAATTAGGACTAGGTTTATGTCTAGAGGTATGATTAGTGTTTGTTTTAGGTAAAGGGTTATGGTTAAGGGTAGGGCTAAGTTTTATTTTTTAGGTCTAGGTCTAGAGTTATGGCTAGATTTTGGATTAGGTTTAGGTCTAGTGTTAGGATTAGGTTTATGTATGAGATTACTGGTAGGGCTAGTTTTAGGGTTCAGTTTAGGGTTAGGGTCAGATTTATACCGAGGGTTTTTGTTAGACTTAGGGTTTGGGTTAGGGCTAGAGCTAGAATGAGGGATAGGGTTAGGACTAATAATAGGGTTAGGGTTTGGGTTAGGCTAAGGATTAGAATTAGGACTAAGGTTAGCATTCGGATAGGGTTTGGCTTAGGGTAAGTGATAGAGTTAGATCTGGGGTTAGGGCTAAGGCTAGGTTTAGGGTTAGGTTTACATCTAGGTTTAGGACTCAGATTATGGCTAGTTTTTTCTCTTAGGTTTAGGCCTACGATTATGGCTATGGCTAATGTAAGATTTAGGGTTATGATTGGGTTAGTTGTAGGGTTAGTATTTGGTCTAGGTCTACTTTAGCACTATCTTTAGGGTTAGTTTGATATTTAGAGCCACAGTTAGTGTTAGGATATAAGTCAGGAATAGGTTTAGGGCTAGGATAATGGCTAGGTTTCTTCTGAGGTTTATGGCTAGTGTTAGGGCTATGGGTAATGTAAGAACAAGGGTTATGGTTATGGCTAGTTTTAGGGTTAGAATTATGGATCAGTCTAGTTTAGGGTTAGGTTTTGATTAAGATAAGGTTTAGAGCTAGGGTTTGTGTTAGGGTAAGAGTCATTGTTTGGGTTAGGGTTAGGTTTAGGTTTAGGGCCAGAATTAGTACTAGCATTGGTTCTAGGGACAGGGTTAGTCTTTGCATTAGATTAAGGGTTATTGTTAGGGCTAGTGCTAGGTTTTGTTTAGGGATAAGGCTAGATTTATGACTCTGTTTAGGATTAGGTTTTGTCTAGGGCTAGTATTAGGGTTAGGTTAGGTATAGTTTTACTGGTAGGGGTACTGTTAGGGTTTGACTTAGGTTTAGGGTCAGGTTTAGACCTAGGATTAGTGTTAGGGTCAGAATAAGTGTCAAGGTTAGGATTAGGGTTTGGGTTAGGGTTAGAGGTAGAATGAGGGCTAGGGTTAACTAGTAACAGAATTAGGGTTTGAATTAGGGTTTGGGGTAGGCTAAGGATTAGATTTAGGACTAGAGTAGCATTAGGGTGAGGCTTTAGCTTAGGGAAAGTGATAGGGTTGGAGGTAGGGTTAGGTTTAGGGCTAGGGTTGTGGTTAGGGTTAGCATTATACCTAGGGTTAGGACTCGAATTAGGGCTAGGATTTGTGTTCGCATTAGGGCTACAGCTAATTTAAGAATTAGATTTCTTATTAGAGGTAGTTTTAGGGTTAGAATTAGGATGATATTTAGAGATAGGGTTAGTGTTATGGTCAGAATCAGGGTAAGGGTTATTTCTAGGGTTAGGGTTAGGACTCACATTAGGGGTAGATGTAGAGCTAGCTATAGATTTAGTGTTTGGTTTAGGATAAGGCTTATGGTTATGATTATGGCTTGGTTTTGTTTTAGGGCTAGTGTATGTTAAGGGCTAGTATTCCAATTAGCATTAAGGTTAGGGCTAGTGTTAGTGTGAGGTGTATGCTTAAATTTAGGTTTAGATCCAGGTTTAGGGCTAGGGTGCAGGGTAAGCCTAGGGTTGGGTCTAGGGATAGGCCATGGTGTGGATTATGTAAGGGATATGTTTAGAACTAGGCATAGGGCTCTGGTAAGAATTAGAGTTAGTGCTAGGGCTAGAGATAGGGTTAAGTTTAGGGTTGGGCTAAATTAGGGCTAGGATTAGCATTAGGGTTATTGTTAGTTTTAGGGCTAGGATTAGCTCTAGGGTTATTGTTAGTTTTAGGGCTAGGATTAGCTCTAGGGTTAGTGTTAGTTTTAGGCCCAGGTTTACTGCTATTGTTAGGGCTAGCATTAGGGTTAGGGTAAGGTATGATGTTACAGCTAGGTTTAGGGCTAGGGCAAAGGATAAAATTAGGGTTAGAGCTACAATTAAATTTAGTGTTAGAATAAAGGCTAGGCTAAGAGCTAGGATTAGGGCTAGGGTTTGTGTTAGGGTTAGGGCTAGGATTAGGGCTAGGGCTAATGACAGGTCTAGGTTTATGGTTAGAGTTAGTTTTAGGGTTATATTTATGGCCAGGTCTATTGTAAGGGTTAGGTTGAGGATTTGGGTCAGCTTTACAGCTAGGGTTATTATTTTTGTCATAGTCAGAATTACGATATGGGTTAGTTTCAGGTTTAGGTTAGGGCTCAAATTACCATTAGGATTAGGGTAATGGATATGGTTAGGTTTAGGGTTCAGGCTAGGTTTTGGTAATGGATAGGGTTAGGGTTAGGGCTAAGAATATGGTTAGGGTTGGGCTATATATATAGGGTTAGAAAAAGGTTTAGGCTTAGGGTTGGATTAACTTATGTGTTAGAGCTAGGATTAGGTTTATGGTTAGGTTTAAAGCTATGTTTAGAGCTCAGATTAGGGCTAGGTTTGGGGTGAGGTTAGGGCTAGTTTAGGACTATAGCTAATGTAAGATCTAGGGTTACAATTAGGGCTAGTTTTAGGGTTAGCATTAAGTCTAGGTTTAGTGTTGGGGTCAGATTTAAATTTAGGGTGATGATTAGAAATATGATTAGTGTTAGGGTCAGACTCATGTTCTGTGATATTTTTTGGTTAGAGATAGGACACGAATTAGGGCTGGATTAATGCTAGATTTAGGGTTAGGGTCTGTGTTAAGAATTAGGGATAGGGCTTGTCTATTATATAATTATAAATAAATTTAGCGTTAAAATTAAGTGAGGGTTAGGGTTAGGGTTATGGCTCAGTTTTGTTTTTTATCTAGGGCTAGGGTTAGGGCTATTTTTAGGATTAGTGATAATGTTAGGGCTAGTGGTAGAGTGAGTTTTAGGCTTAGATTTATTGTTATGTTTAGATATAGTTTTAGGAATAGGGCTAGGGCTAGGGTTAGGGTTAATGTTAGGTCTAGTAATAGGATTATGATAACAGAAAGGGTTACAACATGAAATAGGGCTAGGGCGAGTGTTAGAGTTAGTCTTAGGTCTAGTGTTGAGTTTAGGTTTATGTTTAGGGCTAAAATAGGGCTAGAATTGGTGATAGGATTAGTGTTAGTGTTAGGCCTATGAATAGGGCTAGGATGAGGGTTTGTGTTAGGGCTAGGGCTAGGATTAGGGCTAGGACTAATGTCAGGTCTAGCAGTATAGTTATGGATAGTTTTATGGTTAGATTATGGCTAGGTCTAAGTAACGATTAGGATTAGGGTAAAGTCTGGTTAAGAGCTAGGTGAATTATTAAGGTCTGGGTCAGGGTTAGGGATTGGTTTCAGTTAAGTTTTAGGATTAAGGCTCAAAATAGCATTAGGTTTTGTCAATGGATTGGGTTATATTTAGGGTTCAAGATAGGTTTAGGGTTTTGAATAAAGTTAGGGATAGCTATACGTTTAGGTTTAGTCCTATTGTTAGCATTTGTAATAGGCTTATGCTTAGGGTAATGGATAGGATTACAGCTAGGGTTGGAGCTAGGTTTATGGTTAGGATTATGGCTAGAGTTAGAGTTAGGTTTAGAGTTATGGTTAGGGTAAGTCTTAAGGTTGAGCTAGGTTTAGGCCTAGGGCGAGGGTTAGGGTTAGAGCAGGTCGAGGATAAAAGTTAAGGTTAGGGATATGGTTTGGGCTATGGAAATAGACCTGAAAATCAAACAGGGTTTATGTTAGCTGCTTGAAACTGCACATACACCTTCAATTCTCTGTGAGGACACGCTGGTATGTTTCTTGTGAGTGTAGGCCTAAGCTGAAGCATGCAAAAACAACTTTATCCAAGAGCCATCTAGGAGAAAGCAGGGAAATATGCACTGAAATTCCTCCCATAATTTTTTGGTCAGATTTGTTTGATACTGCATAGGATTCATCATTTACCTTGCCCCACAAAGCACTGCAAGTGTGAGACTTCTAGAATCAATGGTTCTCTAATCCAATTAGGGTTATTGTTAGGTTTAGGGTTAGGGCTAGGGTTAGATGTAGTGTTAGGGTGAGAGTTAGTTTTGTTCAAAAATTTTTGATACTTGGGAGGAGTCATCTTTTACCTAGCCTTAATATGCTGCCTAGGTTTGGGCCTTCTTGTTTCAATGGTTCACTATCAGGATCACTCTATCTTTTAAGTTTTCACTTAATATTGACCTATATAGGTAAATAAAAATGGAGGTTGATATCAAACCGTGTTGGTGCTAGCTGCTTAAAACTTCAAACACTGAATCAGTTCTCTGAGGGCACTCTCCTATTTGTTCCTTGTGAAAGTAGCCCTAAGATAAAGAAGGCAAAAATAACTTTCTCCAAGAGCACTTTAGAGAAAACAGTGAAATATGCATGAACTGAAATACCACCTCAATTATTTGGTCGTATTTCTTTGACACTGCATAGCATTCATCTGATAGCTTAGTCCACTAGGGTACCAAAGTTTGGGACACTAGGATCAACAGCTTTTTTAGACAGGTTAGGGTTTGTGTTAAGATTAGTGTTAGGGCTAGTGTTAGAGATAGTATTAGGGTTAGATTAATTTTGTTCATTTTTTTTTTTTTGATACTGGGCAGGATTCAATTATTCCTATCCTTACTATATTTACCATGTTTGGTCCTCCTAGGTTCAATGGTTGACTGTAAGGAACATTTTATGTTTTAAAGTTTCAGTTCATTTTTTCCTATTATGGTAAATGGAAATGGAGCTGGAAATCAAACAGTTTTGGTGCTAGCTGTTTGAAACTTCACACTCCATCAATTTTCTGTGGGAAATCTCTGGTTTGTTCTTGTGAAAGGAGGCCTAAGCTGAAGCATGTAAAAACAACTTTAATCCTAGGGTCCTTTAGGAGAAAACAGGGAAATATGCATGTACCAAAATACTCCATGAATTATTTGGTCAGATTTCTTTAATACTGCACAGCATTCATCCCTTAGCTTTCCCCACTAGGCTACCCACATTTGTAACTTCTAAGGTCAAAGGTCCCATAAAAAAAGTTAGGGTTAAGGGAAGGGCTAGGGTTATAGCTAGTTTTAGGGTTAGAGTTAGTTTAATTCAAAATTCTTTGATACTTGCAGGATTTATCTTTTAGCTAGATTTAGTCTGTTCCCCAGGTTTAGGCCTTCTCAGTTCACATGTTCGCTTTCAGGAGAAGTTTGTATTTTAATATTTCATTTTATTTTGTCCTTTATGGGTAAGTTAATGAAGCTAAAAATCAAACAGTGTTTGTGCTAGCTGCTTGAAACTTCATGCATTCCATCAGTTCTCTATAGGGACTCTGCTATGTTCCTTGTGAAAATAGGACTAAGCTTAAGCATGCAAAAACAAATTTATCTGAGAGCCCTTTAGGAGAAAACAGGGAAAAGTGCATGTACTGAAATTCCTCCCATTATTTTTTGGTCAGATTTTTTTTCATGCTGCATACGATTCATCACTTAGCTTGCCCCACAAGGCTCCACAAGTGCAGGAATTCTAGGATCACTGGTTTTCTAATCATGTTAGGGCTAGGGTTAGGTTTAGGGTTAGGGCTAGGGTTAGGTTTAGAGGTAATGTTTGAGTGAGAGTTAGTTTTGCTCAAATTTCTTTGATACTGGGGAGGAGTCATCTTTTATCTAGCCTTAGTATACTCCCAATGTATGCTCTTCTCAATTATATGGTTCACTTTCATGAACACTTTGTATTTGAAGGTTTCACTACATTTTGACCTATATGAGTAAATGAAAATGGAGTTGGAAATCAAACAAAAGACATCCTTACCCCAAACCTAACATTAAACCTAACATTAAATGTAGCCCTAACCCTAGGCCTAAGCCTAACACTAATCCTAGACCTATTCCTAGCCTTAATTTAGCCATAACCCTAACCTTAACCCTAACCCTAATACTAACTCTAACTCTTGCCCTAGCCCTATTCCTAGTTCTAACCTGATCCCTTACCATAAGCTAAACACTAGCCCTAACCTTAGTTCTAACACTAGCCATAGACCTATCCTGGAATTAATCATAACTCTATATGTACCCCTAATCCTAAACTCACCCTAACACTAGCAATAACAATAACACTAATCCTAAAACTACCCTTAAATTTAGCCTTAGCCCTAAAACAAAACTGAGCCATAATACTAACCCTAATCCTTAACCTAAACCAAATTCTAACCCTATATTTAGCTCTAAATTCGAGTCCTATCCCTAACCATAAAACTAACCCTGACCCTTACTCTGATATTACCATAAACCCTAATTCAAAACATCACTCTTAATCTAAACCTAATTATAAAACTAGACTTAGCCCAAAATAACCCTAAAACAAGACCTAATGGTAACCCTGGTTCTTACATTAGCCATATCCCTAAGAAGAGCCCTAAGGTAACCCAGAACCTAGCCCTAATCTGAGACACAACCCTAGCTTTAACCCTAACTCTAATCCTAAAACGAACTCTAACCCTTACCCTAAACCTAACCCTATGTTTAATCCTTGCACTAACCCTACACCTAACCATAAACCTAGCTTTAACCCTATCCATAACCCAGCCCTAACCCTAGCTCTAACACTATACATTACCCTAACCCTAAACCTAAACCTAATGCTAACCCTCAGCCTGACCCTAGCACTATCCATAACCCTAATCTATCCATTACCATAAACATAACCTGAACCCTATCCCTAACCTTATCATTACCCTAAGTCTAAACTTAACCCTTATGCTAACTTGAGCTCTAATCCTAAACCTTAACCTAAACCAAACCCTAACTCTGGCCCTTACCATAATAATACCCCTAACTCTAAACATGACCCTCACCCTCATCCTAACCCTTATACTCTACCTAGCCATAAATCTATGCCAAAAACTATTCTTAACCATAACAGTATACCTTACATAAGCCTTAGCCCTAATGCTAGCCCTAAACCTAACAAAATCCCTAGTCCTAATCCTAGGCCTAACACTAGCTTTCATCCTAACTCTACAATTAACGTGATCCCTAACCCTAATTTTAACCCTCACCCTAGTCTAAACCTAGCTGCAACATCATACCTTACCCTAACTATAACCCTACTCCTAACACAAGTTCTAACCCTGTCCCTAATCATAAGCATCATTGTCATACTAACGGTAACCCTAGACCTATTCCTAATCCTTAGCCTAATCAAAACCCTAACCCTAATAATAGTCCTAAACCTAGCTCTCATTCTATCTCTAATCCTATTCCAAACCCTAATTGTAACCCTGGACCTTATTCTGATTATTACACTAACCCTAGGTCTAAACCTGACCCTAACCCAAGACCAAACCCTAACACTATCCCTACCAGTAATCTTATATCTAAACCTGACCCTAACCCTAGCCCTAGACCTAAACCTAATACTAAATCTAGCATTAACTTTAGCCCTAGGCCTAAAGAAAACCTAGCCCTAGCCATAATAATATCCCTTAAACTAACAAATAGACTAACCCTACCCCTAGACATAAACCTAGTCCTAATTCTGTATTTAAGCTTCACTCTAACACTAACCTGAACACTGACCCTGCATTTAAGCTATCTCTAAACCTGACTCTAACCAAAAACCTAACACTAACACTTGACTTAGCCTTAATGTTAACCCTACAAATTGCCCTAATAATAATCATAGCTGTTATATTACAAATAGCCCTAACCCTACACCTTAACCTAACATAAAACCAGGAGTGAATCCTAGGACTAAACCTAGCCCTAAGAATAACCCTGACCCTAACCCTAGATCTAATACAACCCCAACCCTAGCCTTAGTCTAAACCTTACTCAATGCCTAACCCTTACCCTAAATATATACTTAGACCTATCCCTAACTCTAACCCTAACCCTAGCCCTAACCCTAAACTTAACCTTATCCCTAAACCTAGCTCTAAACCTACCCATTACCCTAATCCTAACCCTAAAACTATTGATAACTCTAGTCATAACCCTAACCATAACCATAACCATAACCAAAAAAACAAACCCTAGACCTAACCGTAAACCTAACACTCAACATAGGCTTAACCCTAGCTCAAATCCTTAAATATACCATAAACCTAAACCTAACCATACCTTAAGCTTAACCCTAAAACTAAATCTAACACTAACCCTAACCATAAACCATACCTACATCTAACCATATACATTAACTTTAACCCTTATCCTAACCCTAATGATATTCCCAGCCCTAACCCTAAACCTACCATAATCCTATTCCTAGACCTAACACTGAACTTAACCCTTGTTCTAGCCCTAGCTGTAACTCTAGCACAAACCCTAACCCTAACCCTAAACAAACCCTTGCCCAAACTCTAAACCTAGCCCTAATCCTAACCATAACCATAGCCCAAACTGTAGCTCTAAATCTATTATTCTAATCATAACAGTAAACATAATGCTAACCCTAGCCCTAACCCTAACACTACTTCTATCCCTTGCTCTGATTCTAACCTTAACCCTCACCCTAGCCCTAACAATTAATCAATCCTTACCCTTACCCTTAATCTAACTGTAAGAAACCCCCAACCCTAAACCTAACCCTGACCCTAGCCCTATTCCTAAACTTAACTCTAGCCTTAACCCTAACTCAAACCCCACCAATTACCCTAACCCTAACCATGAACCTCATGATAACCCTAGCCCTAACTGTAAAAAAATCTCTAACCATAACCGTAAAACTAACCCTAGACCTAACTATAAACCTAAACCTTGCTGTAGTCCTAACCCTAGCTCAAACCCTAAACGTTTTGCTAAACCTAACACTGTTTTTCTAAACCTAAACCTAACCCTAACCCTAATCCGATATCTAAACCTGTTCATTACCCTAATCCTAATGTATCCCTAGCCCTAACCCTAATACTAACACTAACCCTAGACCTAACCCTAAACCTAACCCTACACTTAGCACTAATCCTAGCTCAAAACCTAACCAGTACCCTAAACCTAACACTAACCCTAAACCTAGATTTAACCCTAACCCTAACCCTAACTCTACCCTAATCCTAAAAATAACCCTAGCCCTAACACTAACTCTAACCCTATCCATTACCCTAATGATAACCATAATGCTAACCCTAGGCCTAACATCCAAGCCTATTTATGAACCTAAACCTAACCTGAATCCTAAACCTAACTTGAAGCCTAAAACTAACCCTATCCATTACCATAACCCTAACTGTAACACTAATGGTAATGTGAGCCCTAAACCTAAATCTCAACCTAACCCAAAACCTGACTCTGACCATTATAATACCCATAGGTCTATACCTGAACCTTACTCTATACCTAACTCTGACACTAGACATAGCCATAAACATTACCTGAAAACTATCCCTAACCATAACCCTAGACCTGATAATTGCCCTAGCTCTAATTCTTGCCATAACCCTAAAACAAACCCTAGCCCTCATCCTAGCCCTAAACCTAGCCTTGATCCTAACCTGAACAGTAACTCTATCCCTATTCCTAATTTTATCCCTTGCCCTATTTCCAAACCTAGATATAACCCCATCCCTTCCCCTAAATCTAACCCTAACTCTAACCCTAGACTTAAGGCTTAAACTAATCCTAGATCTGATCCTAGCCCTAATTTAGCCATAACCCTATCACTAGCACTAAGAATAACTCTCTCCATAGCTCTATTCCTAGTTCTAACCCTGTCCCTTAACATAACCCTTACACTACCTCTAACCTCAGCCCTAAACCTAGCCCTATTACTAACCCTAGATCTAACCATTACTCGAAATCTAACCCTAACCCTAAGTGTAAACCTCCCACTGAAACGAGCCCTAACACTAGCGCTAATCCTATATCTAGCCCTATCCTAGTCCTAGCCCTAGTCAAAACTAAGCCACACCTCTAACCATAATCCTTAACCTAAAACAAACTTAACTCTACACCTATCCTTAACCCTTGTCCTAATTCCAGTCATGCCATGACCCTAAAACTAACCTTGATACTGATTCTGACCCTAACACTAACTCTAGCTCTCAGATCACCCTAAAAATATACCTAACCTTAAAAATAGACGTAGCCCTAACCCTAACTTTAAAAGTAGCCCTAATCATAACTCTACTTCTTACATTAGTGTTATCCCTAATTCTAGCTCTAGCCTAACCCTAAACCTAGACCTAATTTGAGCTCTATGCTTAGTTTTAACCCTAAACCTAACCCTAGCACTAACCATTACCCTAAACCTAACCCCAACAATAAAACTTTCCCTAAACCTAAACCTCACCTTAGCCTTA
Source organism: Marmota flaviventris (assembly GCF_047511675.1). Classification (NCBI taxonomy): domain Eukaryota; kingdom Metazoa; phylum Chordata; class Mammalia; order Rodentia; family Sciuridae; genus Marmota; species Marmota flaviventris. The sequence continues at coordinate 14,704,686 of NC_092510.1, forward strand.
ATCCTAAACATAATTCTAGCCCTAAACCTAGCTCTAACCATATCCATTACCTAACCATAACTCCAACCCTAATGCTAACCCTAGGATAGCCCTAACCCTATCTCTAGCCCTAACTATCCAATACCCTAAACCTAACCTGAACCCTAAACCTAACCATATCCATTACCCTAACCGTAACGCTAACCCTAATGCTAATTAGAGACCTAAATCTTAACCTTAACCTAACCCAAATCTTAGCTGTGACCATGACTCTATATCTAAACCTAACTCTAATTCTAAACCTAACTCTTAATTTAACTGTTAACATAAGTTTAAACTAAACCCTAACACTACCCCTAACCATAACACTAATACTAAAGATTGCCCTATTCCTAGACCTAGGCATAAAATAAAACCAAGCCATAACCCTAAGCCTAACCCTTAACGTAAACCAAAACCTAACCCTAGACCTAGCCCTAATCCTAACTCTAAAATTAACCCTGACACTAAAGCTGACATTAACACTAATCCTATCTATAAACATCACCCTAACATAAAACTAACTCTAACACTAGACGTAGCCATAACCCTAATATTAAGACTAGCCTTAATCATAATGCTAGTTAGTACATTAGTAGTTGTCCTAACCCTAGCCCTAACTCTAACACAAACCCTACCCCTAATCTGAGCTCTAACACTAGCTTTAACCCTAATCTTAACCCTAACACCAGCAATAACCATAACCCTAACCCTAGTTCTAAACTAATACTTACCCTAAGCCAAACCCTAACCCAAATGCTAACCATAGTCCTAACCCTAATCCTTAGCCTAAGTTAAACTCTAAATGTATTACTAGTCTTAACCCTAGCCCTCATTCTAGCTCTAATCCTAACCTTGACTCCCATCTCATCCTAACAGTAACCCTAAGTCTAAAACTGACCCTATACCTAAACCAAACCCTAACACTAGACCTACCAGTAAATGTATACCTATATTTAAGCCTGACTCTAGACCTAGACCCAAAGTTAATTCTAAATATAGCTACATCTCTAGCCCTAGACCTAAAAAACCCCAAAAACCTAGCACTATATCTAACAATAATCCTTAACGTAAACCAAACACTTAGCGTATCACTCGACCTAAGAGTAGTCCTAATTCTGGCTCTAACCCTAACTCTAACCCTATCCCAAACACTGACACTGATTCTAACACTAAACCTAGCTTTAAACCTGATTAACACTGATTTAAATCTGATTCTAACACTAAAGCTAGATTTAAACTAGACCTAGGCATAACCCTAACCCTAAAACTAGTCCTAAACACAACCCTAGCTCTTATATTATGCATAGTACTAACCATAGCTCTAAACCTAACACAAAACCTGGCCCTAATCCTAGGCCTAAACTTAGCCTTAAGCATAAACCAAGCCTAACCCTAGCCCTAAACCTAAACGTAAACCTAAACTTCGCCTTAGACCTAACCCTAGCTAAAAGCCTAACCCTTAAACTAAACATAACCCTAGTCCTACCCTAAACCCTAACCCTAACCCTAGCCCTAATCCTAACATTAACCCTACCCAGAATATTAGCTATAACCATATACATTACCCTAACCCTAAAAATAACACTAATTAAAACCCTATCTCCAACACTAAACGGAACTATAACCATAAATGTAAACCTAGACATAGACCTCAACCTAACACCTGCCCTAGCCCTAACCCTAGCTCAAACACTAAACCTTACCCTAGCCTAACCATAACCCTAGCCCTAAACCTAACACTTACCCTAACCCTAACACTTACCCTAAACTTAACACTAGCCCTATCCCTGAACCTAACCCTAATCCTAGAATTAATTCAAACCATAAACTAGCCCTAACATTAGCTCTAAACCTATCCATTATACTAAACATAAACCTAACCCTAATGATTACCCTAACCTGTTCACTAAATCTAACCATTCCACTACCCTAAACCTAGCCCTTAACAGCTATAACCCCACCCACTTAACTGAAACCTAAACTAAACCCTATCCATTACACTAACTCTAAACCTAACACTAACGCTAATTTGAGCAATAACCCTAAACCTTAACCTAAATCAAATGTTAACACTGACACGAACCCTAATAACCCTAGCTCTAAAGCTAACCTTTAACCTAAAACTAACCCTTACACTAGATTTACCCATAGCCTATCCCTAAAAATATCCTTAACCGTAACCCTAGACCTGATATTAGCTTTAGCCCGAATCCTAGACTAAACCTATCCAAAAACCTACCCCTCATTCTATCCCTAAACCTAGCCTTAATCCTAAACGAACCATAACCTTAGGCCAAATCCTAATTTCATCCCTAACCCTAGCCCTTAACTTAACTACAACCCCACCTAGTACCCTAAACATAACCCTAAAACCAATGTTAACCCTAACCCTATCCCAAACCTGGGCCTAACTCTAACACTAACCCTACACCTGAAGGTAGCTATAACCCCACCCATTCCCCTAAACTTAATTCTAACCCCAATGCTAACCAAGACCCTAGCCCAAACCCTAGGCCTAATGCTAAAAACAATTCCACCTCTAATCCTAGCACTAATTTAGCCCTAAACCTAATCCTAACCCTAAACCTCTAACTCTAATCTCATCTTAGCCATATCCTTAGTTCTAACCACAATTCTTACGTAACCCTAACCCTAACCACAGCTCTATCCCTAGCCCTAACCCTAGATCTAACCCTAACTCTAAATCTAACATTAACCCTAAGTCTAAACCTCAACCTAACACTAGCTCTAACCTTGATGCTAAACCAAAATTTAGCCCTAACCCTAGCCTTAACCCTAGCCCTAAAACAAAACCAAGCCATAGCCCTAACCCTAACCCTTAACCTAAACCAAAGCCTAAACCTACACCTAGCTCTAACTTTAGCCTTAATTCAAATTCTAAAAATAATGCTAAAACTAACCCTTACCCTCACACTGCCCCTAGCAATAACCCTTCCTCTAAACATCACCCTAACCATAAACATAACAATAACACTAGTCCTAGCCCTAACCCTAACCCTAAAACTAGCAAAATTGTAGCAGTAGTTCGTACATTAACCATAGCCCTAACCCTAGCCCTATCAATTACTCTAAACATAACCCTAATTCTAGTGCTAACTCTAGGCCTAAATCTAACCCGATCCCTAACCGTGACCCTATCCATTATGCTAAACATAACCTGAATCCTAAACCTAACACTCTCATTAGCGTAATTCAAACCCTAATACGAATTCAAGCTCTAAACCTAAATCCTAACCTAAACAAACTCTAAACCTGACACTGACCCTAATAATACCCCTAGCTCTAAATTTGACCCTTACCCTAAACCTAACACTTATACTAAACATAGCCAAAAACCTAACCCTAAAACTCACCATAACTGTAACCCTAGACCTGACATTAGCCCTAACACTAATTCTAGCCCTATTCCTAACACCCTAGCCCTCACTGTAGTCCTAAACTTAGCCTAAATAATAACTCTAATGAAACCCAAGCCCTAATCCTAATTCTAACCTTCACTCTAGCACTAAATCTAGCTCTAACCCCATCAGTTACACTAAACCTAACTCTAAGCTTAAAACTAACTCAAGGCCTAAACATAACCATAAACCTAGCCCTTTTCTTAGCCCTAATTAAGCTCTATACCTAACTGAAACCCTAATCCTAGCCCCAAGACTAACTCTCACTTTTGCCCTAGCCTTATACATAGCTCTAACCCTATCCCTTCCATTAACCCTAATCCTAGCCATAAACCTAGATCTAACGTTAGCCCAATCCTTAGCCCTAGACCTAACCCTAGATCTAATCCTAACTCTAAATTTAACTCTAACCTTAAGCCTAAACCTAACCATAACACTAACCCTAAACCTAACACTAATCCTAAAACTGGCCCTAACCATAGTCCTAGCTTTAAAACAAAACCGAGCCATAGCCCTAACTTTAAAACTTAACCTAAACCAAAACCTAACCCTACACCTAGCCCTAAGCCTAGCCCTAATTTGAGTCCAAATCCTAATCCTAAAACTAACCTGACTTTGAATTTGACCCTTACACTGACCCTATCTCTAAACATCATCCTAACCCTAAACCTAACCCTAAAAATAGATCTAGTCCAAACCCTAATTCTATAACTAGCCCAAATCATAACACTAGTACATACATTGGCTGTAACTTTAAACCTAGCCCTAACTCTAACAAAAATCCTAGCCCTAACCTGAGACCTAACCCTAGCTTTAACCCTAAATCTAACCCTAACACTTTCCCTAACCCTAACCCTAAATGTAGCCCTAAACCTAGCTCTAACTCTAAACCTTACCCTAAGTTAACCTTAACCCTAATGCTAACAATAGTCTTAACCCTAATCCTTAGTTTAACCCAAACCCTAACCCTATTACTACTCCCAAACCTAGCCCTCATTCTAGCTGTAACCATAACAAAAACCTGACACATAATCTGACCCTAATGGTAACCATAGGTCTAAACATGACCCTAAACCTAAACCGAACCCTAATACTAGCACTATCAATAAACCTATACCTAATCCTAAACCTAAAACTAACCCTAACCCTAACCCTAACCCTAACCTAACCCTAGCACTAATATTATCACTTATTCTAAGCCAAACCCTAACCAAAACTAACCTTAATTTTTAGCCTAATACTAGTCCTGACCCTAATTTTTAGCCTAATACAAATCCTAATTCTATAACTAGACCTAGCCCTAGCCATCATTCTAGATATAACCACAATCCAAACACTAACCCTAACCCTGACCATTATTCTGACCCTAATCATAAACCAAACCCTAACACTAACCCTACCCATAAACCTAAACCTAAACCTAACCCTAACACTAGCCCTAGACATAAATCTAATCCTAAATTTAGCCATATCTCTCACCCAAGACCTAAACAAAAACAAAAGCTAGCCTTAGCCCTAATGATAGCACTTAACCTAACCCAAACACTAACCCTACCTCTAGACCTAACCAATCCTAATTTAGGCTCTGAACTTAACCCTAACCCTAATCCAAACACAGATCCTTACACTAACACTAACCTTAGCTTTAAAACTGACCCTAACCAAAACCTAAACCTAACTCTATACCTAGCCATACCTTAATCATAAGCCTAGCCCTTACATAACCATAGCACTAACCCTAGCTCTAAACCTAACAAAAAACCTAGCCTCAATCCTAGGCCTAAACCTAGCCCTAAGCATAACCCTAACCCTAACCCTATCCCTCATGCTAGCCCTACATGCACCTTAGACATAACCCTAGATAAAACCCTAACCCTAACCCTAAACATAACCCTAGCCCTAGCCCTAAACCTAACACTAACCCTAGCCCTAATGATACTGCTAATACTAATACTATCTCTAAAATTATCCATTACCATAAACCTAACCCTAAACTTAATGATAACCCTAGCTCTAACCCTATCTGTATACCTAATGATAGACTAATTCTAAACCTACCCCTTGTCATAGCCCTAACCCTAGATCAAAACCTAAACTATACTCTAAACCCAACCCTAGCCCAAACCCTAATTCTAACCATAAACCTAAAACTATCCCTAACCCTAACCTGACATCTAACCCTATCCATTACCCTAAATCTAAGTATAACCTTAGCCCTAACCCTAACACTAACCCTAAACCTAAAACTACCCCTAGCCCTAACCTGACATCCAACCCTATACATTAATCTAACTTTAAAGATAACCTTAGCATTAACCCTAACCCTAACCCTAAACTTAAAACTACCCCTAACCCTAACTTGATATCTAACCTTATTCATTAACCTAATTCTAAAGGTAACCTTAGCACTAACCCTAACAAAAACCCAAACCTTAACCGTAAATCTAACCCTAGACATAACACTAAACCTAATTATCACCCTAGAACTAACCCTAGCTAAAAACCTAATCTGTACCCTAAACCTAACCCAAAACCTAAACCTAGCCTTAGCCTTAACCCTAAGCATAAATCTAGTCCTGATTCTAACCAAAACCCTAGCCCTAATCCTAACAAAAACCATAGCCCTAACACTAGCTCTAACACTATCTATTACCCTAACAATAACCATAACCCAAATGCTAACCCTAGGCCTAAACCTAACCCTATCACTAACCCTAACCATACCCATTACCCTAATCTTAACCTGATTCCTTAACCTAAACCTTTCCATTATCCTAACCTAACTCTAACCCTAATGCTAATTTGAGCTGTAACCATAAAATTTAATCTAACCCATTACCAAAACCTGATGCTGACCCTAAAAACACCTAAATCTAAACCGGATCCTTACCCTAAACCTAACCCTTATACAAGACCTAGCCATGAACCTAATCCTATAACTATCCCTAGCCATAACCCTAAAACTTACATTATCCCTATCCCTAAAATTTGCCCTAACTCTAACTAAAACTCTAGCCCTCATCCTAACACCAAACCTAGCCTTAATCCTAACCCAATCCTAACCCTATTCCTAAACCTAATTCTAATCATCGTCCTAGCCTTAAACCTATTTATAACCCCATCTCTTCCCCTAAACCTAACCCTAAACCTTACCCTAAACAAAGCCCTAAAATTAGGCTTAACTTTAACACGAATCCTAGACCTATTCCTAGGCCTAGTTTAGCCCTAACCCTAACCCTAACCGTAGCCTTAAGACTAAATCTAACACTCGCCTAGCCCTATTTCTGGTTGTAACCCTATCCTTTACCATAACCCAAACACTAGACATAACCTTAGCCCTAACCCTAGCCATAGCCCTAAACCTAGAATGAACCATAACTCTAAATGTACCCCTAAGTCTAAACTCACCCTATCACTAGCAATAACAATAACATTAATCGTAAAATTACAATTAACTTTTGCCTTAGCCCTAAAACATAACTGAGCTGTAGAACTAACCACAAACCTTAACCTAAACCAAATCCTTACCCGACATCTAGCCCTAAACCTACCCCTAATTCGAGTCCTATTTCTAACCTAAACTACCCCTGACCCTGACTCTGAACCTAACACTAACCCTAGCTCAAACATCTCTCTAACTTACAACTAAACCTAAAACTAGACTTAGCCCTAACATAACCCTAAAATTAGCCCTAATAATAACCCTAGTTCTTACATTAGCCATATCCCTAACACTAGCCCAAACAAAACCCAAAACCTAGCTCAGATCTGATCCCAAACCCAACCCTATCTCTAACCCTAAATATAGCTCTAACACTTACCCTAAACCTAACCCTAACTTTAATCCTTACACTAACCCTAAACCTAACCCTAACCCTATCCCTACTCCTAACCATAACATTATCCCTAGCCCTAGCTTTAACCCCATCCATTACACAAACCTGAACACTAACCCTAATGCTAATCCTAGGCCTAACCCTAACACAGTCCCTATCCCTAACCTATCCATTACCCTAAACATAACCCTAACCCTAAACCTAACCAAATACTAAACCTAGACATAACAATAACCTTAAAACTAGCCCTAGTTGTAACCCTAGTTCTTACATTAGCAGTAGACATAAAGCTAACACAAAACCTAGCTCTAATCTGAGTCCTAATGCTAGTTTAACTCTAAATGTAGACATAATCCTAACCCTAAACCTAACCCTAAGCCTACCCCTTACCCTAGCCCTAACCCTAGCACTAAACATATCCCTTAAACTAAGCCAAACTCTAACCCTAAAGCTACCCTAGTCCTAAACATAATCCTTAGCCTAACTCAAACCCTAACTCTAATACTAGTCCTAACACTAGCCCTCAATCTAGCTGTATCCCTATCCCAAACTCTAACACTAACCCTGAACCTTAATCTGACCCTAACACTAACTGGATGTTTAGACATGACCCTATCCCTAAACCGACCTGTAACATTGACGCTACCTGTAACCCTATACCTAACCCTAACACTACACCTATACCTACACCTAATCCTTCATCTAGCAATAACTCTAGCCCTACCCCTAAACAAAAACCTAGCCCTAACCCTAACAATAACCCTTAACCTAATCCAAACACTAACTCTACCCCTAGACCTAACACTAATCCTAATGCTGGACCTAATCATAAACCTAATCCTAACCCGAACACTGAACCATATCCTAACACAAACTCTAGCTCAAAAGTTTTTCCTAACTAAAAACCTAACCCTAAACTAGACAAAGCCATATCACTAACGCTAAAACTAGCCATAACAATAAGCCAAACATCTAAATCTATCTATTACCCTAACCACAACCCTAACCCTAATGCTAATTCTAGCCCTAACCCTTACCCTGACTCTAACCCTAAACCTCGTCGAGTGCAAATCCTAGCTCAATCCCTAACCCTTAAACCTAGCCTAACCCTAACACTAAGCCTTGGCCTAAACCTAACCCTAACATTAACCCTAGCCCTAATCCTAACCTTAACCCTAGCCATAACCCTAGATCTAACCCTACACATTACCCTAACCCTAACACTAATCCTGATGATAACCTTAGCCCTGAACCTAAATCTACAATTACTTGAGCCCTAGACATAGCCATAAACCTAAACTTTGCATAGACCTAGCACTATCTCTAATGCTAATCATTACCCTAATCCTAACCCTACACGTATCGCTAACACTAACCTTAAGCCGAAACTTAATGATAACCTTAACCCTAACCTGATATCAAACCCTATCCAATACCCTAAACCTAATGATAACCCTAGCTGTAATCCTAAAACTAACCTTGACCATAACCATAAATATAACCTTGACATAACCCTAAACCTCACATTTGCCCTGGCGCTAACCCTAGTTCAAACCCTAAACCGTACCCTAAACCTAAACCTAAAGCTATCCCTAGTTCAAAACCTAAACATAAACTTAACTCTAGCCCTAATACTAACCATAACACTAGCCCTAACCCTAGTTCTAACACTATCCATTACCCTAAACATAACCCTTACCTTAATGCTAATCCTAGGCCTAAACCTAACTCTTCCACTAAGTCTAATCCTATAAATTAACCTACACCTAATCTGAACGCTAAAATAACCATATCATTACCACATCCCTAACCCTAATGTTAATTTGAGCCCTAACCCAAAACCGTAACCTAAACCAAACCCGAAACCTGAATCTAACCCTAATAATAACCCTAGCTCTAAACCTGACCCTTACCCTAAACCTAACCCTTAAACTAAGACCTAGCCATAAATCTAACACTCATTCTATCCCTAACTATAACCCAGACCTGAAAGTACCCCTAGCCCTAATTCTAGCCATTACCCTAAAACAAAACCTAGCCCTCATCCTAGCCCTAAGCGTAGCCTTATTATTAACCCAAAACATAATCCTAGCCCTAACCATTATTCTAACCTTCGACCTAGCCCTAAAACTAGCTATAATCCCACCCCTTCCCCTAAACCTAACCCTATCCCTAAGCCTAAAACTAGGCCTAACCCTAACATAAACCCTATACCTAATCCTAGCCATAATTTAGCCCTAAACCTAACCTAACCCTAGCTCTAAGACTAACTGTAATCTTGCCCTAGTCCTATTCCTAATTCTAACCCCAACCCTTATCATAACCCTAAAACTTACCCTAACCCAAGCCCTAGCCCTAATCCTACATCTAACCCTAACTCTAAATGTAACCCTAAACCTAAACCTAAATCTCTCACTAACACAAGCTGTAACACTAACGCTAATCCTAAAACTAACCCTAACCTAGCCCAAGACCTACAACAAAACAGAACTATAGCCCTAACCCTAACCTTTAACCAAAACCAAAACCTAAGCCTATATAATCCTGATGATAACCCTAGCCCTGAACCTAAATCTACACATACTCTAACCCTAGACATAGCCATAAACCTAAACTTTGCATAGAACTAAAAGTAGCTCTAATGCTAATCATTACCCTAAACCTAACCATGACCCTAACTCTAACCTTACACTAACCCTAGCTCTAAACATCACCCAAAACCTAAACTGAAACCTAACACTAGACCTAGCCCTAACCCTAACCCTAAAACTAGCCCTAATCCTAACCCTAGTTTCTACATTAGCTGTAGCCCTAACACTAATGCTAACCTAATCCAAAACCTATCTTAATCAGATCCCTAACACTAGCTTTAACACTAACAATAACCATAACCTTAGCCCTAACCATTACCTTAAATCTAACGCTAAAACTAACCCTTGCAATAACTCAAATCCTAACCCTAAACCTAGCCCTAATCCTAACCATAACCCTAGGCCTAACCCTAATGCTTACCCTAGGATAACTCTAACCCTATTTCTAACCCTAAACCTATCCTTTACACTAAAACTAACCTGAACCCTAAACCTAACAACACCTATAAACCTAAACTTAAACATTATGCTAATTTGAGCCCTAACCTTAAACATCAACATAATCCAACCTGGAACCCTTACCCTAATAATGTCACTAGCTCTAAACTTTACCCTAAACCTTAACCTAATCCTTACACTATACCTAGCCATAATCCTAACCCTAAAACTATCTCTAACTGTAATCCTAGACCTGACATTATCCCTAGCAAAAGAAGTCCTAACCCTAACACAAACCCTAGCCCTAATCCTAGTCCCAAAATAGCCTTAATCCTAACCCTATCCTAACACTATCTCTAACCCTAATTTTAATCCTCACCGTAGTTCTAAACCTAGCTATGACATCATGTCTAACCATAACCATAACCCTAACACTATCCCTAAACCGAGGCTTAGCCTTAATATTAACCCTAATTCTAATCCTAGCCTTAATAAAGCCCTAACTCTAAACCTAACAAACCCTAACAGTAAAACTAACTATGATTCTCTCCCTAGCTCCATCCCTAGTTCTAACCCTATCCCTTATGAAAACCCAAACCCTATCCCTAACCCTAGCTGTAACCTAGATTTAACCACAACTCTAAATCTAACACTAAACATAAGCCTAAATCATACAGGAACACTAGCTCTAAACCTAATGCTAATTTGAAAACAAGCTCTAACCCTAGCCCTAGCCCTCAAGCAAAACCAAGCAATAGCACTGACCCTAACCCTTAACCTAAACCAAACACTAACCCTACACCTAGCCCTAATTCACGTCCTAACCCTAACCCTAGAACTAATACTAACCCTGAGTTTGACCCTAAAACTGATCCTAGATCTACACATCACCCTATCCCTAAACCTAATCCTAACACCAGATGTCACCCTAAACTAACCCTAAAACTAGCCCTAAATATAATGCCAGTTCTTACATTAGCCATAGCCCTAAACCTAACACAAAACCTAGCCCTAATCCAAAGCCTAACCACAGCATTAACCCTAACTGTAACAATACCCCTAACCCATACCCTATCACCAGTCCTAAACCTAGCTGTAACCCTATCCCTTACCCAAAGCCAAATCCTCACCCTATTGCTACCCTGGTTCTAACCTTAATCTTAAGCCTACACCAAACCCTAACTTTACTACAAGTCCTATCCCTAGCCCTCATTCTAGCTCTAATATTAACCCAAACCCTAACCCTAACCCTGACCATTATTCTGATTCTAACACTAAACCTAGGTTTAAACCTGACCCTAAAATTTATTTGAAATTTAACACTAGCCCTACTGGTAACACTATACTTAAACCTAACACTAACTCTAGCCCTAGACCTAAAACTATCCTAAATATAGCCATAATCCTAGCCCTAGCCCTATCAATAACCCTTAACCTAACTCAAGCACTAACACTACCCCTAGATCTAACCCTAGTTCTCATTCTGGACCTAACCCTAAACCTAATCCTAATCTGAACTTGGACACTTAATCTAACAAAAACCAAAGCTCTAAACCTTATCCTAACCCAAAAAGTAACCCTAACACTAGATGAACCCTAAATATAGCCATAACCATAACTCTAGCTCTTAAATTACTATTACACCTAACACTAGCCCTAAACCTAACACAAAACCTAGCCCTATTTGTAGCCCCAAACCTAAACCCAAGCATAACTCTAACCCTATACCTAGCCCTAACCCTAACCCTAAACCTCCTCCAAGACTATCCCAAGCTCAAACCCTTAACCTTACCCTAAACATAACCCTAAACCAAAACCAAAACCTCATCCTAACCCTAGCCCTAATCCTAACCATAACCATAGCCCAAACCCTAGCTCTAACTCTATTAATTATTCTAACCATAACCCTAAACCTAATGCTAACCCTAGACCTAATAATAACACTAATCCTATAGCTCTGACTGCAACCCTAACCATTGCCCTAGCCCTAATACTAGCTCAATCCCTAACCCTTAAAAATAACCTAACCCCAAAACTAAATGAAGGCCTAACCCCAACTCTAACTGTAGCCTTAATCCTAACCTTAACCCTAGCCCTAACCCTAGCTCAAAACCTACCCATTACCTAACCATAAACTTAACCCTAATGATAACACCAAACCTAAAGATAAACCTACCCTAACCCTAAATATAAACCTAACCCTAGAACTCACAGTGAACCTTACCCTAATCCTAACCCTAAGCTAGCTCAAACCCTAACCCAACCATAAACCTAAACCTAATGCTAACTTAAACCTAACCCTAACTCAAACCTGACATCTAAACCTATTACCCTAACTCTAATGATAACCCTAGCCCTAAAAGTAACATTAACCTTAGCATCACCATGACCATAAACCTAGACCAAACCCTAAATTAACTTATCCCTTGCACTAAACCTAGCTCAAACCGTAAACCATACCCAAAACCTATACTAACTCTAACTCTCACCCTACCCTTGACCCTAACCCTAACTCTAGCCCTAAACCTGACTTAACCCTAGCCCTAACCCTATGTCTAACCCTATCAATTACCCTAAAAATAACCATAACGCTAATGCTAACCCTAGGCCTAACCCTAAACCTATCACAAACAAAAAACATATCCATTAAACTAAACCAAACCTGAAACCTAAACCTAACCCTATCCATTACCTTTACCCTAATTCTAACCTTAATGCTAATTCAAGCCCTAAACATATACCTTAACCTAACCCAAACCCAAAGCCTTACCCTAATAATACCGCTAGCTCTAAACCTGACACTTTCCCTAAAGGTAACACTTAAATTTGACCTAGCCATAAACCTAACCCTAAGACTATTCCTAAATGTAAACCTAGACCTGAAATTAGCCCTAACCCTAAATTTTGCCCTAACCCTAACACAAAACCCAGCCCTAATCCTAGCATTAAACATAGCATTAATCCTAACCCAAACCTTAACCCTAGCCCTAACACAAAGCTAATCATAAAACTAGCCCTAACCCTAACCATAGCACTAAAACCAAACCGAGCAACAGGCATAACACTAAACCTTAACATAACCAAACACTAGCACTACACCTAGAACTAACTCCAGCCCTAATTCAATACCTAATCCTAACATTAATAATAACCCTGACCCTGTCTCATATCCTAACACTCACCCTAGCTCTAAACAGCACCCTAAACTTAAACCAAAACCTAACAGTAACCCTAGTCCTAATTTGAGTCCTAACCCTTACCCTAAAACTAACCCTGACCTGACTCATAGTCTAACACTAATTTAAGCTATAAATATCAATTTAACCTTAAACCTAACCCTAAAACTTGAACTACCCCTAACCCTAACCCTAAAACTAACCCTAATTGTAACCCTAATTCTTATATTAGTCATTGCCCTAACCCTAGCCTTAAACCTCACACAAAAAACTAGCCCTAATCTGAGCCCTAAACCTAGCTTTAACCCTAAACATAACCCTAACCCTAGCCCTAAGCCTATGTCTAAACCTATCCCTTTTACTAAGCAAAACCCTAACCCTAATGGTAACCCTAGACCTATCCCTAATCCTTAAGGTAACCAAGTAATAACTCTATTAAAAATCCTAACCCTAGATCTCATTCTAGCTCTAAACCTATCCAAAACCCTAACCCTAACCCTGACCCTCATTATGACAATAACAAAACCCGAGGTCTAAACCTGACCCTAACCCTAAACCAAACCTTAACACTAGCCCTACTGGTAACCTTATACCTAATCCAAAACCTACCATTAGCCCTAGACCTAAACCTATTTCTAAATATAGCCTTAACTCTAGCTCTAGACTTAAAGAAAAAACTAGCCATAGCCCTAACAATAACCCTTTACCTAACCCAAACTCTAACCCCACAACTAGACCAAAACCTAGTCCTAATTCTGGCTTTAACCCGAACTTTAACTGTAACCCAAAAACTGACCCTGCCTTTAACATTAAACATACCTGACCCTAATGAAAACTTAAACCTAATTCTAGACACATCCATCACTCTAACACTAAAACAAGCCCTAATCATAACTCTGGCTCTTACATTACCCATAGGCCTAATCCTAGGCCTAAACCTAAGAGTAAACACAGAACTAATCCGAGGCCTAAACCTAGCCCTAAGCATAACACTAACCCTAAACCTAGCCCTCACCTAACACTAACCCTAACATAAACCTAGTCCTCACCTTAGTCCTAACCCTAGTTCAGAGCTTAAACCTAAACATAAACCTAGACTTATCACAAACTCTAACCCTAACTCTAGCCCTAGTCCTAAACTCAACCCTAGCCCTAAACATAGCTCTAAACCTACCCATTACCCTAACCCTAAACTTATTGATAATCTTAGCCCAAACCCTAACTCTAAACCTAACCCTAACCGGAAAACTGATCCTAGACATAACCTTAAATTTAAGACTTGGCATAGCCCTAACCCTAACTCAAACTCTAAATGTAACCAGAAACCTAAATATAACCATAGCCCTAATCCTAAAACTAAACCAAAATCTAGCCCTAACCCTAACCCTATATCTAACCCTATACATTACCCTAACCCTAAACCTAACCTTAATGATAACCCTAGCCCTAACCCTAATTCTAATATTAACTCTACCATAATCCTATCCCTAGACCTAACCCTAAACTAGCCCTCTCCCTAGCCTTAACCCTATCTCAAAACCTAACCCTTACACTAACCATAACCCTAAACCTAACCTAGTTCTAAACCAAACCCTAACCATAACTCAAGACCTATTCCTAATCTTAACACTAGTTCTAACCTAAGCTCAAATCCGACCCACTACTTTAACCATAACAATTATCTTAATGCTAACCATAAGCCTAACCCTAACCCTATTGCTAATGCTAACCCTATAAGTTACCCTAAACCTAACCTGAACCCTAAACCAAACCCTATCATTACCGTAGCTCTAACCCTAATGCTAATTCAAGTCCTAAACCTAAATCCTAACTTAAACCAAACCTGAAATTTTACCCTAACCTTAAAAATTCCGCTAGCTCTAAACCTGACCCTTACCCTAAGCCTAACCCTTACACTAGATGTAGACCTAAACTTAACCCTAAAATTATCTTTAACCATAACCCTAGGCTTGATATTATCCCTAGCCCTAATCGTAGCCTAAAAAAAAAAAAAAAAAAAAAAAAAAAAAAAAAAAAAAAAAAAAAAAAATTAGCCCAATCCTAGCCCCAAACCTAGCCTTAATCATAACTTTACATATACACCTAGCCCATAACCCTAATCATAACCCTATTGCTAGACTTAAACTGAACACTAACCCTAGCCCTAATCCTGGCCTTAATTTATCCCTTATCCAAACCCTAACTCTAATCCTAGCCCTAAGACAAACTCTAACTCTCACAATAACCCTATACCTAGTTCTAACCCTATCCCTTACTGTAACTCTAAACCTAACCCTAATCCTAGCTCTACCCCTTGCCCTATCCTTAGTCAAAGCCTAACCCTAGATCTAAGCTTAACTCTAAATATAAACGTAACCATAAACCTAAGCCTAACACTAACACTAGACCTAACCCTAATACTCATCATAAAACTAGTGCTAACTCTAACCTTGGGACTAAAACAAAACCGAGCAATAGACCTAACCCTAAACTTTAACTTAAAACAAACACTAAATTACACCTAGAACTAATCCTAGACCTAATTCGAGTCTTAACCCTAACCATAAATTTAACCCTGACCCTGATTTATACCCTAACACTCACCCTAGATCTAAAACACCACTCTAATCTAAAACCAAACCCTAAGAGTAAACCTAGCCCAAATTTGAGTCCTATCCCTAAAACTAACCCTGTTCCTGACTTCTATCCTAACAATAACCCTAGCTCTAAATTTATCCTAACATTAAACCTAACCATAAACACTAATCTTAAACACTAACCCTATATCTAACTTTAATTGTAATCCTGATTCTTATATTATTTGTTGCCCTAACCGTAGCCCTAATGCTAACACAAAACTAGCAATAATCTGAGCCCTAAACCTAGCTTTAACACTAACCCTAATCCTAACCCTAACCCTAACACCAGCTCTAACTCTATTCCTAAACCTAAGCAAAACCCTAATCCGAATGGTAACCCTAGACCTATCCCTAACCCTTAGTCTAATCAAAACCCTAATCCTATTAGTAGTCTTTAACCTAGCCATCATTCTATCTCTAACCTATCCCAAACCCTAAACCTAATCCTGACCCTTAATCTGACCATAACACTAACCCTAGGTCTAAACTTGACCCTAACCCTAGACCAAACCCTAACACTAGCCCTACCAGTTAACTTATACTAAACCTGACTCTACCACTACCCCTAGATCTAAACCTAATCCTAAATCTAGCTTTAACTCTAGGACCTAAACAAAAACATAGCACTAACAATAACCCTTAATCTAATGCAAAGACTAACCCTACCCCTAGACATAAACCTAGTCCTATTTCTGGCTTTATTCTTAATCCTAACAATAACCTGAAAATGGACCCTGCATTTAACACTAATTTATCTCTAAGCCTGACACTAACCGAAAATCTAAACCTAACACTAAACCTAGCCATAACCCTAACCCTAAAAGTAGCCCGAATCATACTCCTGGCTCTTACATTACCCATAGTCCTAACCCTGCACCTTAACCTGACACAAAACCTAGAGTGAATCCTAGGCCAAAACATAGCCCTATGCATAACCCTAACACTAACCCTAGCCCTAATTTTAACCATAACTCTAGCCTTAGTTCTAAACCTTACTCAATGCCTAACCCTTACCCTAAATATAAACTTAGACTTATCCCTAACTCTAACCCTAACCCTATCCCTAACCATAAACTTAACCCTATCCCTAAACATAGCTCTGAAGGTACCCATTACCCTAAATCTTACCCTAACCCTAAATGAAAAACTAATCCTAGACCTAACCCTAAACCTAACACTTGCCATAGCTTTAACCCTAGCTCAAACCCTAACTTGTACCAGAAAACTAAACCTAACCATTCTTTAAACTTAACCCTAAAACTAAATTTAACCCTAAAACCTAATCCTAAACTTACATCTAACCATATCCATTACCCTAACCCTTATCCTAACCCTAATAATAAACCTAGCCCTAACCCTAACCCAGACCTTAAACATACCATAATTCTATCCTAGACCTAATGCTGAACCGAAACCTCAACTTAGACCTACCCCTAACTCTAGCTCAAACCCTAACCCTCACACAAAACAAACACTAGCAGAAATCCTAATCCTAACCCTAGACCTAAGACAAACTATAGCTCTCACACTAGCCCTATTACTAGTTCTAACCCAAACTCTGATGTAACCTAACCCTGGTCCTAACCCTTGCCCTATCCTTAGTCCTAGTCTAACCCTAGATCTAAGCCTAACTCTAAATGTAACCCTAACCATAGCCTAAGCCTAACACTATCACTAGACCAAACCCTAATGCTAATCATAAATCTAGTGCTAACACTAACCCTGGGATAAAACAAAACAGAAAATAGACTAACCCTAAACCTTAACTTAAAACAACCTTGCAATTACACCTAGAAATAATTCTAGCCCTAATTCGAGGCCTAAACCTAACCTTAAATCTAACCCTGACCCTGACTTATACCCTAACACTCACCCTATCTCTAAAACACCACTCTAACCCTAATTTGAGTCCTAACCCTAACCTTAAAACTAAACTTATCACTGACTCCTATCCTAGCAATAACCCTAGCTCTAAATTCATCCTAACCTTAAACGTAACTCTAATACTAGAACTACCCCTAACACTAACCCTGAAGCTAACCTTAATTGTAAAAATGATTCTTACATTACTTGTTGCCTATTCCTAGCCCTAACTCTAACACAAACTCTAGCCCTAAACAGAGCCCTAAACCTAGCTTTAACACTAAACCAAACCCTAACCCTAAACCTAACACTAGCTCTAACTCTATCCCTAAACCTAAGCAAAACCCTAAATAAACATAATGGTAAACCTAGACCTATCCATAATCCTTAGGCTAATCAAAACCCTAACACTATTAATAGTCCTAAATCTAGCCCTCATTCTAGCTCTCACTTATCAATAACCCTAACTCTAACCCTAACCTTATTCTTCCCATAACACTAACCCTAGGTCTAAACCTGACCCTAACCCTAGAGCAAACCCTAACACTAGCCCTACCAGTAACCTTATACTAAACCTGACTCTACCACTACCCCTAGATCTAAACCTAATCCTAAATCTAGCTTTAACTCTAGGACCTAAACAAAAACCTAGCACTAACAATAACCCTTAATCTAATGCAAAGACTAACCCTACCCCTAGACATAAACCTAGTCCTAATTCTGGCTTTATTCTTAATCCTAACAATAACCTGAAAATGGACCCTGCATTTAACACTAAGTTATCTCTAAGCCTGACATTAACCGAAAATCTAAACCTAACACTAAACCTAGCCATAACCCTAACCCTACAAGTAGCCCTAATCATACTCCTGGCTCTTATATTACCCATAGCCCTAACCCTGCACCTTAACCTGACACAAAACCTAGAGTGAATCCTAGGCCTAAACCTAGCCCTAAGCATAACCCTAACACTAACCCTAGCCCTAATTTTAACCATAACTCTAGCCTTAGTCCTAAACCTTACTCAATGCCTAACCCTTACCCTAAATATAAACTTAGACTTATCCCTAACTCTAACCCTAACCCTAACCCTAAACTTAACCCTATCCCTAAACCTAGCTCTGAACATACACATTACCCTAACCCTAACCCTAACCCTATTGATAACCCTAGTCATAACCCTAACCCTAACCCTAACCGGAAAACTAACCCTAGACCTAACCCTAAACGTAACACTTGCCATAGCCCTAACCCAAGCTCAAACCCTAAACCGTACCAGAAACCTAAACCTAACCATCCCTTAAAGTAACCCTAAAATTAAATCTAACCCTAAACCTATACCTAAACTTACATCTAACCATATCCATTACCCTAAACCTTATACTAACACTAATGAAAAACGTAGCCCTAACGCTAACCCTAACCCTAAACCTACCGTAATTCTATCCCTAGAACTAACGTTGACCTAACCCAAAACTTAGCCCTCACCTATACTCTAGCTCAAACCCTAATCCTTACAGTAAAAACCCTAGACCAAACCCTAACCCTAATCCTAGCCCTAATCCTAATGATAAATATTGCCCAAACCCTAGCTTTAACTCTATCCATTACCCTAACCATAACCCTAAACCTAATGCTAACCCTAGCTCTAACCCTAAATCTACCTCTATCTCTAGCTCTGATTCTAACCTAAAACCTCAACCTAACCCTAACACTTATTAAGTCCAGGAGCCTTACCCTTAACCTAACGGTAAGGAAACCCTAAGTCTAAAACTAATCCTAAACCTAGCCCTAACCCTAAAACTAACCCGAACCCTTGAAATAACTCTAAACCTAACCCTAGCCTTAGCACTAACCCTAGCTTAAACCCTAACCCATATCCTAAACTTAACCCTAACCCTAACCCTAGCCTTAACCATAACCCTAACCTTAACTCTAGCCATAATCCTAAACATAATCCTAGCCGTAAACATAGCTCTAAATCCATCAATTACCATAACAATAACCATAAACCTAATGCTAACCATAGGCCTAACCCTAACCCTATTTATTAACCTAAACCTAACATGAACCCTAAACCTAACTTGAAGCCTAAACCTAACCCTATCCCTTACACTAACCCTAACTCTAACCATATGCTAATTGGATCACTAACCTTAACCTCAACATAATCCAAACCCCAAACCTGACATGACTAGTATAATATCCCTAGGTCTAAACCTGAACCTTACCCTAAACCTAAATGTCAATATAGACCTAGACATTTACCTTACCCTAAAACTATCCCTAAACGTAACCCTATACCTGATATTAGCACTAACCCCAATTCTTGCCATAACACTAGCTCAAAACATACCCATTACCCTAACTCTAAACTTAAGCCTAATGATAACACTAGACCTAAAGCTAAAAAAAACATAAACATAAACATAAACCTAAACTTAGAACTAACAGTGAATCTAACCGTAATCATAAAACTAAGCTAGATCAAACCCTAACCCTAACCTTGAACCTAACCCTGACGCTAACCTAAACTTATCCCTAAATCAAACCTGAAATCTAAACATATTACCCTAACCCTAATGATAACCCTAGGCCTAACCCTAACACTAACCCTAAACCTAACCATGACCTTAACCCTAGTACTAAACTTATCCTATCACTAACCCTAGCTCAAACCCTAAACCATTCCCGAAACCTAATTCTAACTCTAACCATCGTCCTAACCATGACTCTAACCCTAACTCTAGCCCTAATCCTACTCATAACCCTAGGTCTAACACTATAAATTACCCTAACAATACCATAATGCTAATGTTAACCCTAGGTCTAACCCTAAAACTATCAGAAACCAAAAACATATCCATTACTCTAACCCTAATCTGAACTCTAATCCTAACCCTATCCATTACCCTAACCCTAAAACTAACCTTAATGATAACCCTAGGCTTAACCCTAACCCTAACACTAACCCTAACATAATCCTATCTTTAGACCTTACCTTAAAACTAAACTTTTCCCTAGCACTATCCCTAGCTCAAAACCTAACCCTTACACTAACCATAATCCTAAACCTAACCCTAGTTCTAAAACTAACCCTAATCATAATGCAAGACATATTCCTAACCATAACCCTAATTCTAACCTAAACTCTAATCTGATCCATTACCAGAACCATAACCCTTAACCTAATGCTAACCCTAAGCCTAACACTAACCCTATTGCTAACACTAAACCTATCAATTTCCCTAAACCTAACGTGAACCCTAAACCAAAATCTATCATTACCCTAACTCTAACCCTAATGCTAATTCGAGTCCTAAACCTAAATCCTAACCTAAAATAAACCCTAACCTTGACCCTAACCCTAATAATTCCCCTAGCTCTAAATCTGACTCTTACCCTAAGCCTAATCCTTACACTAGATGTAGCCATAAACCTAACCCTAAAACTATATTTAACCATAACTCTAGACCTGATATTAGCCCTAGACCTAATCCTAGCCCTAAACCAAAAACAAACACTAGCCCTCATCTTAGCCTTAATCTTAACCATAAACCTATCCTTAATCATAACCCTAAACATAAGCTTAGCCCTAAACCTACTCTAACCCTCAAACTACCTCTAAACCTAGCTATAATGCCATCCCTTATCCTAAACATAACCCTAACCCTAACCCAATCAGTAGGCCTAAACTGAACACTTACCCTAGCCCTAATCCTAGACTTAATTTAACCCTATCCCAAACCCTAATCCTAATCCTAGCTTAAGACAAACTCTAACTCTCACACTAGCCCTATTCCTAGTTCTAACCCTATCCCTTACTGTAACTCTAACCCTAGCCCTAAACCTAGCCCTAACCCTTGCCCTATCCTTAGTCCTACCCTAACTCTAGATCTAAGCCTAATTCTAAATGTAAGACTAACCTAGCAAAACACTAACCCTAGTGCTAATCCTAGCAAAAATTTAGTCCTAACCCTAACCCTAACTGTAAACCTAAACCTATCC
Source organism: Marmota flaviventris (assembly GCF_047511675.1). NCBI lineage: Eukaryota > Metazoa > Chordata > Mammalia > Rodentia > Sciuridae > Marmota > Marmota flaviventris. The sequence continues at coordinate 14,726,677 of NC_092510.1, forward strand.
CTCACCCTAGCACCAACTCTAGTTCAAAATCTCTCCCTTAGCGTAACACAAACCCTAAACCTAAACCTAGCCCCAACCCCATTCCTACTTTCGTGCTTGCCCTAAACCTAGACCTAACCCTGACCCTAAATAGAAACCTAACCCTAAGCCTAAACCTCACCTTAACACTAGCCCTAACCCTAATGCTAATTGGAAAACTAGCCCTAACTCTAGCCATAGCACTCAAACAAAACCGAGTCATAGGCTTATCCCTAATCCTTAACCTAAAGTAAAACCTAAGCTTATACCTAGCCCTAATCCTAGTCCTAATTTGAGTCCTAACCCTAACTCTAGAATTTACCCTGACCCTGATTCAGACCCTAACAATAACCCTAGCTCTAAACATCACACTAACACTAAACTTAATCCGAACACTAGATCTAGCCCCATCCGTAATCCTAAAACTAGCCCTAATCATAATGCAAGTTCATATATTTGCCATAGCCCTGTGCTAACAGAAAATCAAGCTCTAATCTGAGACCTAAACCTAGCTTTAAACCTAACCCTAACCTTAACCTACACCTATCCCTAACCCTCACACTAGCCTAACCCTATCCTGTACCCTAAGCCAAATCCTCACCCTAATGCTACCCTAGTCTTAGCCCTAATCCTTAGCCTACCACAAACCATAACTCTATTACTATCCTAACCCTAGCCCTCATTCTAGCTCTAACCATAACCCAAACCCTAACCCCAACCCTTACCCTTATTCTAACCCTAATTCTAACCCTAGGTTTAAACCTGGCCTGAACCCTAAACTGAACCCTAATACTAGCCCTCTGGTTAACCCTATACCTAAACATAAACTAACACTCGACCTAGACAAAAACCTAATCATAAATCTAGACATAAATCTAACACTAGATCTAAACAAAAAACTAGTCTTCATCTTTAAAATAACCCTTAACCTAACCTAGACACTCTCTCCACCCCTAGACTTAAACCTAGTCCTTATTCTGGGCATATAACCCTAACCCAAACACTGACACTTCCTGTCACACAAATCCTAGCACTAAACTTTATATTAACCCAAAATCTTGCCATAACCATAACACTAGACCTAGCAATAACCCTAACTCTAGGTCTTATATTACCTATATCCCTAACATTAACCCTAAACCTCACACAATGCCTAGCACTAAACCTAGCCCTAAGCATAACCCTAACACTAAACCTAGACTTAACCCAAATCCTAACCCTTGCCATAACCCTAACCCTATCTCAAACACTAAAACCTACCCAAAACATAACTCTAGCCCTAAACCTAACACTGACCCTAGTCCTAATCCTAACCATAACCAAGGCCAGACCCTAGCTCTAACTCTATCCATTACCCTAAACATAACCTTAACCCTAATGCTAACTCTAGCTCTAAACCCTAATCCTAAACCTAGACATCACACTAAACCTTAACAAAACCCTAGCACTAACCATAACTCAAACACTAACACATACCATAAACCTAACAATAACAATAGGATTAACCCTAGACCTAACCCTAACCCTAGTCCTAATCTTAACCATAAACCTAGCCCTAAACCTCTCCATTACCCTAAATATAAGCCTAACCCAATTGCTAACCCTAGGCCTAACTCTAAACCTATCTCTAACACTAACCCTATCCATTACCTAAACCTAACCTGAACAATAAACCTAACCCTATTAATTACTCAAACCCAATCACTAACCTTAATGCTATTTTGAACCCTAAACCATAACCTAAACCAAACCCTAAACAAGAAATTGACACTAATAATAAACCTAGCTTTAAACTGGACCCTTTCCTGAAACCTAACCCTTACAATAGACCTAGCCATAAATCTGACCTTAACACTATCCCTAAGTATAACCCTAGAACTGACATTAATCATAGACCTAATTCTTTCGCTAAACCTAACACAAACCCAAGCCCTCATCCTAGACCTTAACCTAACGCTAACCCTAACCCTAGCCCAATCTCTAATTTCAACCCTTGCCCTAATTCAGAACCTAGTTATAACCACATCCCTTCCCCTAGCCCTGACCTTAACCCTAGCCCTAAACCTAGGCCTAACCCTAGGCCTAACCCAAACACTAACACAAGCTCTAATCCTAGATCTAATTTAGTGCCAACCGTAACTCTAACTCTAACCCTACCCCTAAGACTAACTCTAACTCTTTCCCTAGACCTCTTTCTAGTACTACCTCTATCTATTACCAGAACCCTAAACCTAGCCCAAGCCCTAAACCTAGATCTAAACATATCTCTAAATATATCTCTAAACCTAAGCCTAAATTTTACACTACCACTAGCCATAACATTATTGCTGATCCTAAAACTAGCCCTAAACCTAGTCCTAGTTTTAAAACAAAACTGAGCTATAGCCCTAACCCTAAACCTAACTTGACCATAACCCTAGACCTGACATTAGCCCTAGCCCTAATTCTTACACTATCCATAACACAAAACCTAACCCTACAACTACCCTTAACCCTAGCACTAATTTGAGTGTTACCCCAAACCTAAAAACAACACTGACCCTGACTCTGACCTTAATACTAACCCTATATCAAAGCACCATCCTAATACTAAACCTCATCATAACACTACACCTAGCCCTAACCCTAACCCTAAAACTAGCCCTAATCGTAACCCAAGTTCTATGTAAACCATAGCCCTACCCTAGCCCTAACCTAATTTAAAACTTAGCCCTAACCCTAAACCTAACACTAGATTTAATCCTAACCCTAACTCTAAACCTAATCCTAACCCTAGCCTTAATCCTACCCATAGCCCTAGCCCTAACTCTTGGTCTAATCCTATCCACTTCCTTAAGCTAACCCTAATACTAATCCTAGGATAACCCTTACTCTATCCATGACCCCAAACATATCCATTACCCTAAACCTAATCTGAAACCTAAACCTAACCATATCTATTATCCTACCTCTAAACATAATCCTAAGGCTAATTTGAGCCATAACCCTAAAACTTAACCTAAAATACCCTAAATGTGACCCTTACCCTAATAATAACCCTATCTCTATAAGTGATCCTAACCCTCAACCTAACCTTTACACTATACATACCCATAAACCTAACCCAGAAACTATCCCTAAACATCACCCTAGACCTAATATTAGCCTTAGTCCTAATGCTGGTCCTTTTTTTTTATCATACTTTCAAAATTTATTAAAAGTGTCATTTTTATGGTAAGTATTCTTGACACACACACAAACTCTCAAATAGAGGGCACAGAAAACTATTGGAAGTGATGGAGAGATCTATTACTTTGGTTGTGGTTGATAGCTTCATATTTTCTTGCCTATGTTCAAAATTATATAACATTATATATATGCAATGGTTTATATATCATACATTACATCATTAAAGCCATTTTAATTTTTTTTTTAATTTTAAATATTTTTTATTGGTTGTTCAAAACATTGCAAAGCTCTTGATATATCATATTTCATACATTAGATTCAAGTCTTTATGCTAAAAAAAAAATCATAGCCCTAATTCTGTCTCTAAACCTAGACTTAAACCTAACCCTAACCCTAATACTAGGCCTAACTTTAAAGTGAATCTTTGCCCTAGTCATTAACCTAGTTATAATATCATACTGTACCCTAACCCTCATTCTAATCCTAGCCCTAAACCAAGGCCTAGCCCTCATACTAACCCTGGCTCTAATTCTATACCTAATTTAGACCTAACCCTAAACCTAATCATATCCCTAGCCATAAGACTAACACTAACTCTCGCACTAGCTCTATTTCTAGATCTAACCTTATCCCTTACCATAACCCAAAGCCTAGTCCTAACGCTAGCCTCAAATTTAGCCCTAGCCCTAAACCTAGATTGAACCCTAACTCTAAATCTAACCCTAACCATAAACCTATACCTCACCCTAACACTAGCCCTAACCCTAATGCTAATTGGAAAACTAGCCCTAACCCTAGCCATAGTATTCAAGCAAAACTCAGCTACAGCTCTAATCCTAAACCTTAACCTAAAGCAAATCCTAATGCTATGCCTAGCCCTTAACCTCGCCTTAATTTGAGTCCTAAAAATAACCGTGCAACTAATAATGACCCGGACTCTGATCCTAAAACTAACCCTAGCTCTAAACATGACCCTAACCATAAACCTAACACGAACACTAAACCTAGCCCTAACCCTAATCCTAAAACTAGCACTAATTGTAATGCCAGGTCTTACATTAGAAATAGCCCTATCCCTAACAGAAAACCTAGGCTTAATCTGAACCCTAACCCTAACTTTAACCCTAACCCTAACACTAATTCTAGCTCTAAACCTAACCCAAGCTCTATCCCTATTTTTTACCCTAAGCCAAACCCTCACACTAATGCTACCCTAGTCCTAACACTAATCCTTAGCCTACCCCTAACCCTAACTCTATTACTTGTCCTCACCCTTGGCTTCATTCTACCTCTAACCCTAACCCTAAACCTAAGCCTATCCCTGACCCTTATTCTGACACTAACACTAAGCCTAGGTAGTCTAACCGTAAACCAAACATTAACACTAGCTATATTGGGAAAACTATACCTAAACCTAACAATAACATTAACACTAGACCTAAAACTAATTTTAAATATAGCCATAACTCTAGCCCTAGACCTAAACAAAAACCTAGCTCTAGCACTAACCATAACCATTAGCCTAACGCAAAGACTAACAATACCCTAGACCTAACCCTAGTAAAATTGTGGCCCTGAACCTAAATCCAATGCTAACCCGAACACTAACACTTACCCTAACACAAACCCTAGCTCTAAACTTTTTTCTAACCCCAAACCAATCCCTAACACTAGACCTATCCATAACCCTAACCTTAAAATTAGCCATAACCATAATCCTAGCTCTTACATTATCTATAGTCCTAACACTAGCCATAAACCTCCCCCAAAACCTAGGCCTAAATGTAGCACTGAAACTAGCTGTAAGCATAACCCTAACACTAACCTTAGCCCTAGACTAAACACTCACACTTTTCATAGCCCTACCCTAACTCAAAATCTAACCTTTCCCCTAAAAGTAACACTAACCCTAACCCGTGCCCTAATTCTACCTCAAATTTTATTTATTACCTTAAACAGAACCCTAACACTAATGCTAACCCTAGGTTTAACTAACCCAAATCTAACCATATCCCTGACTCTAACCATAAACCTCACCCTAGCCCTAACCATAAACATTTAACCTAAAGCTAAACCTAACACTAACCCTAGGCCTAACCCTAACCCTAGTCCTAATCCTAACCTTAACTCAATACCTAACACTAGCACTAACTCTATCCATTAACCTACACATAAGCCTATACAAAATGCTAATCCTAGGCCTAAACCTATCATTATCCCTACAACTAACCCTATACATTACTCTATACCTAACCTGAACACTAAACCTAACCCTATCCATTACTCTATCCCTAACCCTAAAGCTAATTTGAGCCCTAAACATAAACCTTAACCTACAGCAAACCCTAACCTGGATTCTGACCCTAATAATACACCCAGCTCTAAACCTGAACCAAACCCTAAACCTAACCCTTACACTAGACTTAACCATAAAACTAACATTAACACTATCACTAACTGTAACCCTAGACCTGACATTACCCCTAGCCCTAATTTTTGCCCTAACCCTAACATAAAACCTAACCCTACACCTTCACATAACCCTAGCCCTAATTCGAGTGTTATACCTAACCCTAAATCTAACACTGACCCTGACTCTGAACCTAATATTAAACTTCTCAAATCATAACCCTAATACTAAACATAACCCTAACACTAGACCTAGCCCTAAACTTAACCCTAAAATTACTCCTAATCCTAACCATAGTATTTTCATTAGCCATAGCCCTTCCTTAGCCCTAAACTAATGTAAAACCTAGCCCTTACCCTAAACCTACACTAGCTTTAATCCTAACCCTAACTCTAAATCTAAACCTAACCCTATCCTTAATCCTAACCATAACCCTAGCCCTAACTCTAGCTCTAATCCTATCCATTACCTTAATTCTAACCCTAACCCTAATACTAATCCTAGAATAGCCCTAACTCTATCCATAACCCTATTCCTATCCATTACCCTAAACCTAACCTGAACCTTAAACCTAACCATATCCATTATCCTAAACCTAAACATAATACTAAAGTTAATTTGAGTCCTAACCCTAAAACTTAAACTAAACAAACCCTAACCATGACCCTGAACCTAATAATACCCCTATCTCTATAAGTGACTCTAACTCTCAACCTAACCCTTACACTATACATAGCCATTAACATAACCCTGAAACTATCCCTAACCATAACCCTAGTCCTAACATTAGTCCTAGCCCTAATGCTAGGCCTAATGCTAGAAAAATCCCATAGCCATAATCCTGGCCCTAAACCTAGCCGGAATCCTAACCCTAACCATAGCACTAGGCCTAACCTTAAAGTGAACCCTTGCCATAGCCCTTAACCTAGATATAATATCATACTGTAACCTAACCCTAATTCTTATCCTATTCCTAAACTAACCCTAGCTCTAATCCTAGACCTAATTTAGACCTAACACTAAACCTAATCATATCCCTAGCCCTAAGACTAACTTTAACTCTCTCCCTAGCCATATCCCTAGTTCTAACCCTATGCCTTACTATAACCCAAAACCTAGCACTAAACCTAGCCCTAAACCTAGATCTAACCCTAAATCTAAATCTAACCCTAAACTTAAACCTAAACCTCACCATAACATGAGTTCTAACCCTAATGCTGATTTCAAATCTAGCCTTTACCCTAGCCACATCATTCAAGCAAAACTCAGCTACAGCTGTAATCCTAACCCTTAACCTAAACCAAATCCTAACAGTATGCCTAGCCCTTACCTAGATCTAATTTGGGTCCTAAAAGTAACCATACCCACTAGTCTAACACAATGAGTAAAAATACCCCTAGAACTAATCCTAGTATAATTCTTCTCCTTACAGTAAATCCAAAGGTAACCTGAACACTGACCATTTCCCTAACAAAAACCCTAGTTCTAAACCTTATCTTAACCCAAAACATACCCCTAACACTAGACCTATCCATAACCCTAACATTAAAACTAGCCATAGCCATAATCTTGGTTCTTATATTACTCATAGTCATAACACTAGCCATAAAGCTCCTCCAATACCTAGCCCTAAATGTAGCACTAAAACTAGCTGTAAGCCTAACAATAACCCTTGCCCTAGCCCTAAACCTCATACTTGCCTAGCCCTAACCTTAGCTCAAACTGTAACTCTTACCCTAAATGTAACCCTAACACTTGCCCTAAACCTAACAGTAACCATAGCACAAATCCTACCTCAAATTCTATACATTACCTTAAATATAACCCTAACAATAATGCTAACCCTAGCCCTAAATCTAACCCTAATTCTAACCATAGCCCTGACTCTAATCCTAAACTTTACCCTAGCCCTAACCATAAATACTTGACCTAAACCTAACCCTAAAACTAACCCTAGGCCTATCCCTAACCCTAGTCCTAATGCTAACCTTGACCCAATCCCTAACACTAGCACTAACTCTATCCATTACCCTACATATAAGCCTACCCCAATGCTGACCCTAGGCCTAAACCTAACACTATCTTAAAATTATCCCTATACAGTACTCTATACCTAACCTGAACCCTAATACTAATTCTATTCATTACTCTAACACTAACCCTAATGCTAACTTGAGCCCTAACCCTAGAACTTAACTTAAAGTAAACCCTAACTTGGACTTTGACCCTAATAATATACCCAGGTCTAAACCTGACCCTTAGAAACCTAACCCTTTCACTAGACCTAGCCATAAACCTAGCATTAACACTATCCCTAAATGTAACCCTATACCTGACATTACCCCTAGCCCTAATTCTAGCCCTTACTCTAACACAAAAACTAGCCCTCATCCTAGCCCTAAACCTAGCCTTAATCCTAAACCAAACCCCCACCCTGATCTATCACTAATTTTAACCCTCAACCTAGCCCTGAACATAACTATAACCCCATCACATCCCCTAAAACTAACCCTAACATTAACAATTACACAAATACTAACCCTAGCCTTAACCATAGGCCTAACACTAACTCTCTACCTAGAGCTAATTAGAGCCCTAATTTAGCCCTAACTCTAACCCTATCCCTAACCCTAGTCCTAAGACTAACTCACTCTCACCCAGCCCTATTCCTATTTTGAACCTTATCTGTTACCTTAACCCTACCCTTATCCCTCATCGTAGCCATAGCCCAAACCCTAGATCTAACCATAACTCTAAATCTAACCATAAAGTTAAGCCTAAACCTCAACCTACCACTAGCCCTAATACCATTGCTAGCCCTAACCCTAGCCCTAGCCCTAAAAAAACAGAGTCATTGCTCTAACCCAAAACCTTAACCTAAACCAAACCCTAATCCTTCAACTAGCCATAACCCTAGCTCTAATTCAAGTCCTCGGCCTAAAACTAACCATAGATCTAAATATCACCCTAACACTAAATCTAATGCTAACACTAGACAAGCCCAAATCCCATCCCTAAAACTAACCCTAATCATAAACCTAGTTCTTACATTGGCCTTAGCCTGAACTCTAGCCTTAAACCTAACACAAAAATAGCCCTAATCCAGGCCCTAACACTAGATTTAAAACTAACCCTAACCCTAAGACTAGTCCTAAACCTAACCCAACTCTAGCCCTAACAGTAGCCCTTACCCTAAACCAAACCCTATGCATAATGCTAACCCTAGTCCTAATCCTAATCCTTAGCCTAACACAAACACTAACCCTAATACTAGTCCTAACCCTAGCATTCATTCTACCTATAAATCTAACCCTAATCCTAACCCTAACCCTAACCTTCACCCTTATTCTGACACAAACATTAATTATAGGTCTAAACCTGAACCAAAACCTAAACTGAACCCTGAAACAAGCCTTATAATAAACTTATACCTAAACCTAACCCTAACATTAGCCCAAGACCTAAACCTAATGCTAAATCTAGCAATAACTCTAGCCCTAGATCTAAACAAAAACTTAGTCCTAGTCCTAGCAGTAAGCCTTAACCTAAAACAAACACTAACCCTACCACTAAACCTAACCTTGTCCTAATTCTGGCTTTCAACATAGCCCTAACTCTAACCTGCACACTGACCCTGCCTTTATCAGTAAACCTATCTCTAAACCTGAGCCTAAACAACATCTAAAACTAACACTAGACCTAGCCATAACTCTAAACCTAAAACTAACCCTAATAATAATCCTAGCTATTATATTACCCATAGCCCTAACCCTAGGCCTAAACCTAACACAAAACCTAGATCTTATCCTAGGCCTAAACCTAGCCTTAGGTGTAACCCTAACACAAACGTAGTCCTAATCCTACCCTAACCCTTGCCTTAGACCTAACCCTGGCTCAAAACCTAACCCCTACCCTAAATATAAACCTACACCTGTCCATAAATCTAACCCTAAATGTAGCCCTAATCCTAAACTAAATTCTAGCAATAAACCTAGCTCTTAGATATCCATTACCCTAAACATAACCCTAACCCTATTGATAACCCTAGGCCTAACCCTAACTCTAAACCTAACCAGAAAACTAATCCTAGACCTAACCTAAACCTAAACCTCACCCTCAATATAGACCTAACTCTAGCTAAACCTAACCCTGACCGTAACCCATATCATAAACCTAACCATAACCATAAACCTAAACCTAAGCCTAACCCTCAATCTAATTCTAACCAGAAACCTAAACCTACATCTAATCGTATCTGTTACCGTAACCCTAACACTACCCCTAAAGATGACCGTAGCCCTAATCCTAACCTTAATCCTAACCGTAGTGTAATCTTATCACTAGACCTAACCTAAACCTAACCCTTACCCTAGCCTTAAACCTAGCTCAATACCCAACCCTTACACTAAACATAACCCAACCCTAACCCTAGATCTAACCCTAACCGTAACCCTAACTCAAGACATATTTCTAACCATAACCCTAGCCCTATCCTTAGGTGTGAGGCTATCCATTATCCTAACCATAACCCTTACCCTAATGCTAACTCTAGACCTAACCCTAACCTATCATTAAACCTAACCTTATGAATTAGCTTAAAACTAAACCGAACCCTAAACAAAAACCTATCATTACCCTAACCCTTACCCTAAAGCTAATTAGAGCCCTAACCCTAAACCCTAACCTCAAAAAACTCTAACCCTTAAACTTACCCTAAAAATTCCCCTAGCTCTAAACCTGATCTTTACCCTAAACCTAACCCTTCCACTAGACCTAGCCATAAAATATCCTAAATTTATCCATAACCGTAACCCTAGACCTGACTTTAGCACTAGCCCTAATCCTAGCCCTAACCCTAACACAAACCCCAGCCCTTATCCTAGCCCTAAACCTAGCCTTAATTTTAACCCTAATGCTAACTTTAGGCCTAACTCTAACACTAATCCTAGCCCTAATCTTAGCCCTAATTTATGCCTATCCCTAACCTAGCCCTAACCTTAGCCCTAATACTAACTCTAACTCTCACCCTTGCTCCATCCCTAGTTCTAACCCTATCTCTTACTGGAACAATAACCCTAGCCCTAACCCTAACCCTATTCTTAGCCCTAGCCCTAACCTAGATCTAACTCTAAATCTAAATCTAACTTTAACCCATACCTAAACTGAACACTAGCCCTAACACTAATGCTAATCCTAAAACTAGCTGTAATCCTAGCCCTAGCCCTAAAACAAAACCCAGACAGAGCCCTATACCTAATCCTTAATCTAAACAAATCCCTAAGCCTAACCTTAACCTTATCCCTAATTCGAGTTTTAAGCTGAATCTGAAAACTAAACCTGACCCTGAATCTGACCATAACACTAACCCTACCTGTAAACATCAACATAACCCTAAACCTAAACCTAACACTAGACATAGCCACAAACCTAAACCTTAATTTAGCCCTAAATGTAACCCGGGTACTTACATTAGCCATAACCCTAACTCTAGCACTAACTTAACACAAAACCTAGCCCTAATTCAAGCCCTAATCCAAACTTTAACCCTAACACTAACCCTAACCCTAGCCCTAATCATAACCATAACAATACCCCACACCCTAGCTCTAACCCTATCTATCGCCATAAGTATAACCCTAACACTAATACTAACCCTACACCTAAACCTAGCCCTATCCCAAATCCTAACCCTATCCATTACCCTAAACCAAAGGTAAACCCTAAAACTCAACCTATCATTAACATAACCCTAACTTTAATGCTAATTCAAGCCCTAAATTTATACCATAACTTATACCAAACCCTAACCAAGGCCTGACCCTAATAATACCCCTAGCTCTAAACCTGATGTAAATCTAAACATGACCCTTACACTACCTGTATCCATAAACTAACCCTAAATGATTCTTTATCCATAACCCTAGACCTGATATTAGTCCTAGCCCTAATCCTAGCCCTACCCTAAAACAAACTCTAGCCCTCATCCTAGCCCTAAAACCAGCCTTAATCTTAACCCTAACCCTAACCATAGGCCTAACCCTAATTCTAACCCTCCCCCAACCTCTAAACCTAGCTATAATGCCAATCCTTATCCTAAACTTAACCCTAACCCAAACCTCATGCTAGGCCTAAACTGAACAATAACCCTAGCCCTAATTCTAGCCTTAATTTAACTCTATCCCTAACCCTAACCCTAGCCCTAAGACAAACTCTAAATTTCACACTAGCCCTATGCCTAGTTCTAAATATATCCCTTATTGTAACCCTAACACTAGCTATAACCCTAGCCATAAACATTGCCCTGTCTTTTTTCCTGGCCAAAACACTCTAACTCTAAATCTAACAATAACCCTAAGCCTAACATAAACACTAGCCCTATCCCTAATACAACTCATAAAACTAGCCCTAACCCTTACCCTAGAAGTAAATCAAAACCAAGCAATAACCTTAATACTAAACCTTAAGTTAAACCAAACCCTAATATTACATCTAGACCTAACCCTAGCCCTAATTCGAGTCCTGAACTTAACCTTAATACTAACCCTGACTCTGACTCATATGCTAACACTCAGCCTACCTCTAAACAACATCCTAACCTTAAACCACTTACAGTAACCCTAGTCATAATTTGAGTCATATCCCTGACCTTAAAACTAGCCCTGACCCTGACTATTAATCTAACACTAACACTAGCTCTAAATATCACCCTAACATTAAACCTAATCCTAACACTAGAGGTCTAACCCCTAAACATAACCCTAAAACTAACCATAATTGTAAACCTAGTTCTTACATTAGCCATTACTATAACCTAGCCCTAATCCTAACACAAAACTAGCCCTAATCTGAGCCCTAAACCTAGCTTTAACCCTAACTCTAGCCTTAACCCTAGCTCTAACCCTATCCCTTACCCTAAGCCAAACCCTAACACTAATTCTAATCCGAATTCTAACCCTAATCCGTAACCTACCCAAAAACACTAATCCTATTACTAGTCCTAACCCTAACCCTCATTCTAGCTCTAACCATAACCCAACCATAACCTTAACCCTGACCCTTATTCTGACCCTAACACTAAGCGTAGGTCTAAACCTAAACCTAACCCTAAACCAAACTGTAACACTAGCTCTCCCAGTAAATTTATACCTAAACCTAACCCTAACACTAGCCCTAGACCTAAACCTAATCCTAAATCTAGGCATAACTATAGCACTAGACCTAACGAAAAACCTAGACCTAGTCATAATAATAAACCTTAACCTAAGCCAAACACTAATGCTTCCACTAGACCTAACCCTAGTCTTAATTCTGGCATTAATTCAAACCATAATCCTAATCTGAACACTGACCCTGATACTAACACTAACCCTAGCTCTAAACATCACCCTAACCCTGAAGCTATACCTAGCCCTAACATTAACCCTAAACCTAGCCCTAATCATAACTCATTCTTAATTTAGTCATAGCCCTAAAAAATTGCAACACCTAGCCCTAATCCAATCCCTACCCTATATTTAACCCTAAAGCTAACTCTAAAGCTAACCACAGCCCTAACCCTAAGCCTAAGCCTAATCTTAGACCCAATCCTAAGCATAAACCTAGCCCTAACCCTAGTTCTAACCCTATCCATTACCCTAAGGATAACCCTAAAACTTATGCTAACCCTAGGCCAAACCCTAATCCTATTCGCATCCCTAACTCTATCCATTACCCTACACCTAACTTGAACCATAAACCTAAAACTATCATTAACCTCTAACTAAAACTAATATTAATTCGAGCCCTAAACATAAACCATAATTTACCCTAAACCCTAACTTTTACACTAATAATACCACTAGCTCTAAACCAGACCCTAACCATAAACCTAACTCTTAAAATAGACTTAGATAGAAACCTAACCCTAAAACTATTCCTAAAGCTAACCCTAGACCTGACATTAGCCCTAGCTCTAATCCTAGTCCTAACCCTAACACAAACCTTAACCCACATCCTAGATATAATCCTCACCGTCATCATAACCCTAACCCTAACCCTAATTTTAACCCTCATCCTATCCCTAAATCTAGGTATAATCACATCCCTTACCGTAAACATAACACTAATCCAAACCCTGAAACTAAACCTAGCCCTAACCCTATGCCTAATTCTAACATTAACACTTGCCCTAATCCCAGATCTAAATATAGCCTTAATCCTAACCCTAACTTTAACCTTAGGCCTAATCCTAACACTAATCCTAGCCCTAAACTTAGCCCTAACCCTATCCATAATGCTAACCCTATCAATTATCCTAACCCTAAACATAATCCTAACACTAATCTGCGCCCTAACTCTAAACCTTAACCTATCTCTAACACTAAATATAACCCTAGCCATAAGACTATTTATAACTCTTGCCTTAGACCTATAGGATAGTTCTAAATTTTTACTTTACCATTATCCTAAACCTAGAACTGATCCTATCCCTTAACTTAGCCCTAGCCCTAAAACAAAACCGAGACATATCCCTAATCCTAACCTTTAACCTAAAGCAAACCCTAACCTTACACCTAGCCCTAACTTATCCCTAATTGTAGTCCTAACCCAAACCTGAAAACTAACTCTGACCCTGACTCTGACCCTAACACTAAGCTTAGCTCTAAAATTAGTATAACCATAAATCTAACCCAAACACTAGACCTAGACTTAACCCTAACCTTATAAATAGTGCTAATAATAACCTTACTTCGTCCATTAACCATAGTCTTAATCCAAGCCCTAAACTAACCCCAAACCTAGCCTTAATCAGAGTCCTTATCCCAGCTTTAACCCTTAACTTAAACCTAACACTAATCCAAAAAAAAGCCCTAATCCTATACATAACCCTAGCCCTAAACTTAGGTCTAACTCTATCCATTACCCTAATGATAACCCCAACCCTTATGATAACACTAGGCCTAACCCTAACCCTATCCATTACACTAAACCAAAACTAAAACCTAAACCTAATCCTGTCATTACCCTAACCCTAAATCTAATGCTAATTTGAGTCCTAAACTTAAACCCTAACCTAACCCAAACCCTATACTAGATTCTGACCCTAATAATTACCCTAGCTCTAAAACTGACTCTTACCCTAAATCTAAACCTTACAGTGGACCAAGCCATAATCCTAACACTAAATGTATCCCTAAATGTAAACCTAGACCTGACATTAGCCCTAGACCTAATACTAGCCCTAAACCTAATAAAAACACTAGCCCTCATCCTAGCCCTAACCCTAGCCTTAATCAAAACCCTTACTCTAAATCTGGCCATAACCCTAATACTAACCCTCACCAAGCCCTCAATCTTGCTATAATCTGTTCCTTTAAACTAAACGCAACACTAACTCTAACCCTAAAACTAAGCCTAAACCTAACAACAACCCTAGCACTAATTTAGCCCTATCCCTACCCATAATCATAAATCTAGCCATAAGATGAACTCTAACTCTCACACTAGCCCTATCACTAGTTCTAAACCTATTCCTTACCATAACCTAAACCTAGCCCTAACCGTTGTTCTAACCCTTGCCCTATCCTTAGCCCTAGCACTAACCTTAGATCAACACCTATCTCTAAATCTAATCCTAACCTGAAGCTTAAGCCTAACCCAAACACTATCCCTAAGACTAACAGTAATTCTAAAACTAGCCCTAACCCTAGCACAAGTCTAAAAAAAATGGCAAATAGCTCTAACTCTAATCCTTAAACTAAACAAAACCATAAACATACACCTACCCCTAACCCTAGAAGTGATACGAGTTTTAAGCCAAACCCTAAAATTAACTCCAACCGTGACTCTGACACTAACATTAACCCTAGCTCTAAACATCAACCTGACCTTAAACCTAATCCTAACACTCAACCTAGCCCTAACCTTAACCCTAAAATTAGCCCTAAATGTAACTCTAGTACTTACATTAGCCATAACCCTAAACCTAGCACTAACTTAACCCAAAATTTAGCCATAATCTGAGCCCTATTCCTAGCTTTAATCCTAACACCAAGACCTAATCATAACCCTAGCCCTAACCCTAGTCTAATCCTATCCATTACTATAAATAAATCCTAATTCTAATGCTAACCCTAGGCCTAACCTAATGCTATCTCTAATCCTATTTCTATCCTAAACCTAACTTTTACACTAGACATTGCCATAATCGTAAACATAAAATTATCTTTAAACATAATTCTATACCTGAAATTTGCCGTACCTCAAATCCTAGCCCTAACGCTAAAACATACACTAGCCCACATCCTAGCACTAAACCTATCCTTAATCATAACCCTAACCAAAACCAAACCCCTAACCCTAATTCTAAATAACACACTACCTCTAAACCTAGCTATAACATCATCCTTCACCATAAACATAATACTAACTCAAACCCTACTCTATATTTAAGCTGAACACTAACCATAGCCCTAATCCTAGCACTAAATTATCAATTTCACTAACCCAAGCCCTAAGACTAACTCTATCTCACACTAGCCCTATCCCAAGTTCTAACCTTATTACATACCATAATCTAACCCTAGGCCTAACCCTTGCACTATCCTAAGTCCAACCCTAAACCTGTATCTAACACTAAATCTAAATCTAGCCCTAACCCTAAGCTTAAGCCTAACACTAACACTAGCCCTAACCCTAATGCTAATCATAAAATTAGCACTAACCCTAACCCTAGCAGTAAAATAAAACTGAGCAATGGCTCTAACCCTAAACCTTAGCTTAAACCACCCTAAAACTACATCTAGACCTAACCGTAGCCATAAATTCAACTCCTAACTCCAACCTTAAATATAACCCTGCAACAGATTCTTATCCTAATGCTAGCCGTAGCTCTAGACCCCATCCTAAACTTAAACAAAAATCTAACAGCAACCTTATTGCTAATTTGAATCCTAACACTAACCCTGACCCTGACTCATATCCTAAAACTAACCATAGCTCTAAATATCACCCTAACCTTAAACCTAACCCTAACACTAGACCTACCCTAACCCTAACCCTAAAATTAACCCTAATTTTAAACCTAGTTCTAACATTAGCCATTGCCATAACCCTATCCCTAACCTTAACACAAAAACAAACCCTAAACCAAGCTCCAAACCTAGCTTTAACCCTAACCCTAACTCTAACCCTAAACCTAGGTCTAAACTTATCCCTTATCATAAGCAAAACCCTAAACCTAATTGTAACCCTAGACTTAAGCCTAATCCTTAGGCTAACCAAAATCCTAACCCCATTAATAGTTCTGACCCTAGCCCTCATTCTATCTCTAATCCTATCCCAAAATATAATGCTAACCCTGACCCTTATTTTGACCCTAACATTAAACTTAGGTCTAAACCTAACCCTAACCCTAGACCAACTCTAACACTGGCACTACTGATAAACTTATTCCTAATCCTAACTCTACTATTAGCCTTAAACCTAAATCTAATCCTAAATCTAGCCTTCACTCTAGACCTAGACCTAAACAAAAACCTAGTACTAGCTCTATCAATAACCCTTACACTAACCAAAACACTACCACTTCCCATAAACCTAAACTTAGTCCTAATTCTGGTTATAACCCTAACTCAAATTCTAACTCGATCACTAACCAGCATTTAACAGTAAACCTACCTCTAAATCTGACCATAAACGAAAATATAATCCTAACCCTAGACCTAGACATAACCCTAACCCTAAAACTAGCCCTACTCATAACCCTAGTTCTTACATTATCCACAGCCTTAACTGTAGGCCTCAACCTAACACAAAACATAAAGCTAATCCTAGGCCTTAACCTACCCCTAAGCATAACATCAACCCTAAACCTAGCCCTTATCCTAACTTAACCCTAGGCTTATTCCCAACCCTATCTCAAAGCCTAAACCTTACCATAAACATAAACCTACAACTATCCGTAAATCTAACCTTAACCCTAACCCTAATCCTAACCAAAATCAAGCCTTAATTCTAGACCTAGACCTAAACAAAAACCTATCCCTATTCCTTAAAATAACCCTTAACCTAACACAAACACTAACCCTACCCCTAGAACTAAATGTAGTTCTCATTCTCAGTGTAACCCTAATTCTAACAAAACACTGATCTGATCCTTCCTTAAGCATTAAACCTTCCTCTCAACCTGACCCTAACCAAATATCTAAACCTAAAACTAGACGTAGCCATAATGCTAACCCTAAAACTAGCCCTAATCATAACCCTAGCTCTTACATTATGCACAGCCCTAACCTTAGGCCTAAACATAACACAAAACCTAGAGCTAACCCTTGGCCTAAATCTAGACCTAAGTGTAACACTAACCCTAATGCTAACCTAACAATCAATTAGTTTTAACCCTAGCTCAAAGCCTATCCCTTACACTAAACATAAACCTACACCTATCCCTAAATATACTCCTAACACTAGGCCTAATACTTAACTTAACCCTATCCCTAAACCTAGCTCTAAAACTACCAATTTCCCTAATCTTAACCCTAAACCTTTTGATAAACCTAGGCCTAACCATAACCATAACCAAACCATAAAACTAACCCTAGACCTAACCCTAAACCTCACATTTGCGATAGACCTAACCCTGAGCTGAAACCCTAAACCTTACCATAAACCTAAATATAACCATAGCCCTAACTCAAAACCTAAACCTCAATCTAACACTAACCATAACCCTACGCCTACATCTAACCATATCCATTACTCTAACTGTATCCCTAATGATGATGCAAGCCCTAATACAACCCTAACCCTAACCGTACTCTAACCTTATCTCTAGACCTAATTCTAAACCTAACCCTCCCTCTAGCCCTAACCGTAGCTCAAAATCTAAACCTTATGCTAAACATAACTCTAACCCTAACTCTAGTTCTAACCCTAAACCTAACCCTAACTCAAGACCTATTCCTAAGCATAATCCTAGCCATAACCTTAGCTCTAATCCTATCTATTATCCTAAAAGTTACCCTTACACTAATGCTGACCCTAGGCTAACACTAAATCTATCATTAAACCTAACCCTATCAATTAAGGTAAAACTTACCTGAACCCTAAACAAAAACCAATCCTTATACTTACCCTGACCCTAATGCTTATTTGAGCCCTAAACTTAAACTCTAACCTCAGCCAAACTCTAACCTGCCTCTGATCCTAATAATTCCCCTAGTGTAAACCTGACCCTTAACACTAAACCTAACCCTTACACTAGACATAGCCATAAACCTAATCCTAAAACTATCCTCTCCTCAACCGTATCCCCATACATGACATTAGCCCTAGCCCTAATCCTAGCCCTAACCCTAACAAAAACACCAGTCCTTATCCTAGCCCTAAAAATAGATTAATCCTAACCCTAACCCTAACACTAGCTCTAACCCCAATACTAACCCTAGCCCTAATCTTAGCCCTAATTTCACCCTATCCATAAACCTAACCCTAACCCTCGACCTAAGAATAAATCTAACTCTCACAATAGTCCTATCACTAGGTCTAACCCTATCCCTTACTGTAACCCTAACCCTAGCCCTAAACTTAGTCCTAATCCTTGCCCTATCCATAGCCCTAGCACTAACCATTAGATCAAAATCTAACTCTAAATCTAACACTAACCCTAAGCCAAACCCTAACACTAACACTAAGCCTAAAACTATCCCTAATCCTAGCCCTAGCCCTAAAACAAAACCGAGACATAAGCTCTGTCACTAATCCTTAAAATAAACCAAAAACTAACCATCCACCTACCCTTAACCCTAGTCCTAATTCGAGTTTTAAGTTGAACCCTAAAACTAACCCTGACCCTGACTCTGACACTAACACTAACCCTAGCTATAATCATCACCCTAATCCTAACACTAACCCTAACACTAAACCTAGCCCTAATCTTAATCCTAAAATTAGCCCTGATCATAACCTTTGTACTTTCATTAGCCATAATCCTAACTCTAGCACTAACTTAACTCCAAATCCAGCCCTAATATGAGCCCTAACCCAATCTTTAACCTTAACCCTAGCCCTAGCCCTTATCATAACCAAAATCCTAGCCCTAAATATATCCATTACCATAACCCTATACCTAATGCTAACCCTAGGCCTAAAACTAACTGTATCTCTACTCCTATCCCTATCTATTTTACTAAACCTAACATGAAATCTAATTCTAAGCCTATCATTACCCTAACCCTTACCAATATACTAATTAGATACCTTACTTTAACCCTTAACCTATCCCAAATCCTAAACTAGACCTTCACCTTATCAATACACCTTGCCCTAAACCTGACCCTAACCCTAAACCAAAACCTTACATTAGACGTAGCCGTAATCCTAACCCTAAAACTATCTTTAAACATAATTCTATTCTTGAAATTAATCCCAGCCTTAAACCTAAAACAAACCGTAGCCATCATCCTAGCGCTAAATCTAGCCTTAATCATAAACCTAATCCTAACCCTTATTCTAAACATCACCCTACCTTTAAACCAAGCTATAACACCATCCCTTACCCTAAACTGAATCCTAAATCTAACCCTAATTCTATGCTTAAACTGAAAAATAACCATAGACCAAATCTTAGCCCTAATTTTGCCCTATCCCTATTCCTAACAATAACCTTACTCCTAAGACTAACAATGATTCACACACTAGCCCTATCGCTAATTCTAATCCTATACCTTACCATAATCCTAACCCTAGCCCTAACACTTGATCAATCTTTAGTCCTAGCTCTAACCCTAAGCCTAAGCCTCACACTAACAATTAATCTTATTCTAACACTAATCATGAAATAAGCCCTAACCCTACCACTAGCAGTAAAACAAAACTGAGCAATAGCCCTTACCCTAAAACTTAACTTAAACCAAATCCTAACACTAAAACTAGACTTAACCATAGCCTTAATTTGAGTCCTAACCCTAACCTTGAAACTATACCTGACACTGACTTATATGCTAAACTCACCCTAGCTCAAAACACCATCCTAATCTTAAACTAAAACTTAACAGTAACCCTAGCTCTTATTGAGACCTAAACCTAACCCTGATCCTGACTCATATTCTAAAACTAAACCTAGCTCTAAATATCACCCTAACTTTAAACTTAACCCTAACCACTAAAACTATCCCTAACCCTAACCCTAAAAGTAACCCTAATTGTAACCCTAGATTTTATATTAGCAATTGCCCTAACCCTAGTCCTAAACCTAACACAAAAACTAGTCCTAATCTGATCCCTAATACTAGCTTTAACCCTAACCCTACCCTAACTCTAACCCTAACCCTATCCCTTACCCTGAGTGAAACCATAACCCTAATGGTAAACCTAGACCTATCCCTAAACCTTAGATTAACCAAAGTCCTAACCCAATTAATAGCCCTGAACTTAGCCGTCATTCTAGCTCTAATTCTATCCATAACCCTAACGCTAACCCTGACCCTTATTCTGACCCAAAAATAATCCCTAGATCTAAAACTGACCCTAAACCTAGAGCAAACCCTAACACGGGCCATACCGCTAACTTATACCAAAACCTAACTCTAACCCTAGCTGTAAAACTAAATCTAATTCTCACACTAGCCCTATACTTAGTTCTAAGCCTATTCATCAACATAACTCTAACCCTAGCCCTAACCATTTCCATATCCTTAGTTCTATACCTAACACTAGATCTAACCCTAACTTTAAATCTAACTCTGAACCTAAGCCTAAGCCTAACACTAAAACTAGCCCTAACCCTAATGCTAATCATAAAACTAGCCCTAACCCTAACCCTAGAAGTGAAACAAAACCAAGCAATAGCCCTAACACTAAACCTTAACTTAAACCAAGCAATAACACTACACCTAGACATAACCATAGCCTAAATTCGAGTCCTAACCCTAACCTTAAAACTATAACTGACACTGACTCATATGTTAAACTCATCCTAGCTCAAAACACCACCCTAAACTTAACCCAAAACTTATCAGTAACCCTAGCCCTTATTTGAGTCCTAACCCTAACCCTGACCCTGATTCATATCCTAAAACTAACCCAAGCTCTAAATATCACCCTAACCTTAAACTTAACCCTAACACTAAAACTACCGCTAACCCTAACTCTAAAACTAACCCTAATAGTAACCCTAGTTCTTATATAAGCAATTACCCTCACCATTGTCCTAACCATAACACAAAACTAGCCTTATCCTGAGCCCTAAACCTAGCTTTAACCCTAACCCTACCCTAACTCTAGCCCTAAACCTAGCTCTAAACCTATCCCTGACCCTAAGTGAAACCCTAACCCTAATGGTAAACCTAGACATATCCCTAATCCTTAGATTAATCAAAGTCCTAACCTTATTAATAGTTCTGACCTTAGCCCTCATTCTAGCTCTAATTCTATACCAAACCCTAACTCTAACCCTGAACCTTATTCTGACCTTAACACAAATCTTAGTTCTAAAACTGACCCTAAACTTAGAGCAAACCCTAACTTATACCTAATCTTAACCCTAACCCTAGCCCTAAGACTAACTCTAATTCTCACATTAGCCCTATTTCTAGTTCTAAGCCTATCCATGACAATAAACCTAACCCTAGCCCTAACCCTTTCCCTATCCTTAGTCCTAGCTCTAACCTTAGATCCAACACTAACTCTAAATCTAACACTAAACCTAAGCCTAAATCTAAGCCTAACACTAAAACTAGCCCTAATTCTAATGCTAATGATAAAACTAGCCCTAACCCTAACCCTAGCAGTAAAACAAAACTGAGTGAGAGCCCTAACCCTAAATCTTGACTTAAACCAAAACCTAACACTACACTTAGACCTAACAATAGCCTTAATTTGAGTCCTAACCCTAACTTTAAATCTAACCCTGACCCTGACTCATAACCTAACACTCACCCTAGCTCTAAACACCCTCCTTACCTTAAACTGACATAAAAGTAACCCTATCCCCAATTCGAGTCCTAAACCTAACCAGGACCATGACTCATATCCTAATATTAACCCTAGCTTTAAATATCATCCTAACCTTAAACCTAATCCTAACTCTAGATCTAACCATAAACCTAACCCTAAACTTAACCCTAAGTGAAGCCCTAGTTCTTACATTAGCCATTGCCCTAAGATTAGCCCTAACCCCAACACAAAAAAATAGCCCTAATTTGAGCCCTAAACATAGATTTAACCCTAACCATAACCCTAACCCTAACTCTAGATTTAACACTACCTCTAAGGCTATCCCTTACCCTATTTGAAACCCTACCTACTGGTGACCTAGACCTATCCCTAATCCTTAGGCTAATCAAAATTCTAAATTGTTAATAGTCCTGACCTTAGTCCTCATTCCAGCTCTAATCCTATCCCAAACACGAACACTAATCCTGACCCTTATCCTGACCCTAACACAAAGCCTATTTCTAAACCAGACCCTAACACTAGACCAAAACTTAACACAAGCCCTGGACTTAAACCTAACCATAAATCTAGCCCTAAAGAAAAACCTAGTCCTAGGCCTAACAATGACCCATATACTACACAAACACTAACTCTATTACTAGACCTAAACCTAGTCCTAATTTTGGCTGTAAACCTAACTTGAACTCTAACCCAAACTCTGACTCTGCCTTTAACAGTAAACCTATTTCTAAACCTGACCCTAACTGAAAACCTAAACCTAACACTAGACCTAGATATAACCTGAACCCTGAAAATATCCCTAAACTTAACCCTAGCTCTTACATTAACCACAGTCTTAATCCTAGGCCTAAACCTAACACAAAACCTAGAGATAATCCTAGGCATTAACCTATCCCTAAGCATAACCCTAACTCTAACCTTAGCCCTAAACCTACTTAAACCTAGCCTTAGTCCCAAACCTAGCTCAAAGCCTAACACTTACCATAAACATAAACCTAGAACTATCCATAACTCTAACCTTAACCCTAGCCCTAATCCTAACCTTTACCCTAGCCCTAACCCTAGGTCTAAACCTACCCAATACCCTAAACCTAATCCTAAGCCTATTGGTAACCCTAGCCTTAACCCTAACATTCCACCTATCCCTAACCAGAAAACTAAACTTAGACCTAACCCTAAACCTAACTCTTGCTATAACGCTAACCCTAGCTCAAAACCTAACCCTTACCATAAACCTAAACATAACCATAGCCCTAAAATTAACCCTAAGCTTAAATCTAACCCTAACACTAAACCTAAACCTAAATAAAGCCATATCCATTATAAAAAACCTAACCATAACCTTAATTGTAATCCTAGCCTTAACCCTAACTCTAACCCTAAAACTACTGTAATTCTATCCCTAGACCTAAACTTTAACCTAACACTTGCTCTAGCCCTATCCATAGCTCATAAACTAACTCTTATGTTAAACATAACCCTAAACATAACCCTATTTCTAACCCTCACCCTAACCCAAACTTAAGACCTAATCCTAACCATAACCCTAGCCTTAAATTAAACTCTAACTGTATCCCTTTCCCTAAACATAAACCTTAACCTAATGCTAACACTAGGCCTAACCCTAACCTATCACTAACCTCAACTCTATCAATTATTCTAAACCTAACTTGAAACATAAACCTAACCCTATTATTACAATAACATTAACCCTAATGCTAATTCAAGAACTAACCCTAAACTCAAACCTAAACAAAACCCTAACTCTGAACATGACCCTAATAATTCCCCAATGACCTTTACCCTAAAACTAATCCTTAAACTAGACCTAGCCAAAAACCTATGCTTGAAAATAACCCTAGACCTGACATTAGCCTTAGCCATAATCCTAGCCCAAATCTAAAAGAAACCCTAACTCTTATCTTACCCTTAAACATAGCCTTAATCATAACCCTAACCTTGAAACTGGGCCTAACTCTAACACTAACCCTAGCCCTAATCTTAGCCCTAATTTAGCCATATCCCTAACCCTAATCCTAACCTATCACCAAGACTAAGTCTAACTCTCACCCTTGCCCTAACACTCGTTCTAACCCTATCCCTTACAAGAACCCTAATCCTAGTTCTAACCCTAGGCCTAACCCTAGACCTTTTCTTAGCCCTAGCCCTAGCCATAGATCTAACCTTAAAACTAAATCTAACCCTAACCATAAGCATAAACCTAAACCTTAGAGTAGCCCTAACCCTAACCCCAATGCTAATCCTAGAACAAGTCCTAACTCTACTCCTAGACTTATTACAAAACCAAGCCACAGCCCTAACCTTGACCTTTAACCTAAACCAAAACTTAACCTTACACCTAGCCCCATCCTTAGCCCTAATTTGAGTTTTAAGCCGCAAACTAAAACAAACACTGAACATGACCTAACCTGCTCTAAACATCACTTTAACCCTAACCCTAAATCTAACACTAGACTTAGCCCTAATGCTAACCATAAAACTAGCCTTATTCATAACCATAGTACTCATATTAGATGTAACCCTAACCCTAGCCTTAACTTAACCCAAAACGTAGCCCGAATCTCTGAGCTAACCCTAGCTTTAACAATAACCCTAACCTTAACCCTAATACTAGCAGTAATTGAAATCATAACCCTAGCTATAACCTTAGCTCTAACCCTATCCATTACCCTAACCATAACCCTAGCTCTAATCCAATCAATTACCCTAACCATAACCCTAACCCTAATGTTAACCCTAGGCATAAACCTAAACCTATCCTTACCCATAACCTATCCATTACCCTAAACCTAACCTGAAACCTAAACCTAAATCTATTATTACCCTAATTTTAACCCTAATGCTAATTTGAGCACTAACTTAAAACCTTAACCTATCCCAAACACTAATAATGACCCTGACCCTAATAATACCCTTAGTTCTAAACCTGACCCTAACATTAAACCTACCATTAAACTAGATGTAGCCATAAATCTAACGCTAAAATTATCTTTAACCATAATGCTGGATGAAATTAGCTCTAGCCTTAACCCAAACCATAACTCAAGTTTTAACCCCAATTCTAACCCTTGACCTAACCCTAAACCTAGCTTTAACCCCATCCCTTACCCTAAACCTAACTATCACCCTAAACCTATCCCTAACCCATCACCCTAACCCTAGGCCTAAAATAACACTAAGCTTAGCACTAATTCTAGCCCTAATTTAGTCTTATCCAAACCCAAAAATTAGCCTAAAGTTTAACTCTTGCCCTAGCCCTATTTCTAGTTCTATCCTCAGTCCTAGCGTAATCATAATTCTAAATATAAACCTAACTCTAAATTTAACCATAAAATAAGCCTAAACCAAACACTAACATAGCCCTAACAATAATACTAGACATAAAACAAAACAAAACCATATCCCTAACACTAACTCCTATTCTGAACCAAACTCTAACCCTGCAATTAGTTCTAACCCTAACTCTAAAACTAACCCTGAACCTGACGCTGAACCAAACACTAATCATAGCTCTAAACATTACCCTAACCTTAAATTAAGCCTTGCACTAGACCTAGCTTTAACCCTAACCATAAGACTAGCTCTAATCATAACCCTGGTTCATACATTAGTCATTGTCCTAACCCTACCCCTAACCCTTACACAAATCCTACCCATAATCTAAGATCTGACCCTGGATTTAACCCAAATCATAACTCTCACACTAGCCTTAACCCTAAACCTAGATCTAACCCTTTCCCTTACACTAAGCCAAACCCTAACACAAATGCTAACCCAAGTACTAACCCTAATCCTTAGCCCAACTTATACTCAAACCATAATTCTAGTCCTAACCCTAGGCCTCATTATAGCTCTAACCCTAACATTGACCCTTATTCTGACCATAACACTAACCCTGGGTCTAAACCTGACCCTATCCCTAAACCAAGCCCTACCAGTAACTATATATATATATATATATATATATATATATATATATATATATATATATATATATATATATTTATAGTTATAGTTATAGTTATAGTTATAGTTATAGTTATAGTAATATATATATATATATATATATATATATATATATATATATAGTAACTATATATATATATATATATATATATATATATATATATATATCCCTAACACTAGCCATATACCTAAAGCTAATCCTAATAATAGCTGTAACTCTAGCCCCAGACCTAAACAAATACCTAGCCATAGCCCTCATAATAATGCTTAACCTAAACCAAACACTAACCATACACCAAGACCTAAACCTAGTTCTAATTCTGGCTATAACCCTAACCCTAATCTTATCCTGAACACTGACCCTTACCCTAACACAAAACCTAGCTTGAAACCTGAACCTAAACCAAAACCTAGACCTAAAACTAGACCTAGCCATAATCTTAACCCTAAAACTAGCCCTAAAAATAACACTAGCTCTTACATTACAGATAGTTCTAACGCTAGCCCTAAACCTACATTAAAACCTAGCACTAATCCTAGGCCTAAGCATGACCCTAAACCTATCATACCCCTAACCCTAACCCATGCCTTAGACCTAACCCTAGCTCAAGGAAAACCCTTTAACTAAACTTAACACTCGCCCCATCCTAAACCCTAACCCTAATCCTAGCTCTAATCCTAAATTTAAACCCAGCCCAAACTTTAGCACAAACCCTATCCATTAGCCTTACACTAACCTTAATTATAACCCTATCCCTAACACTAAACTTAACCTTAAACACAAATATAACCCTAGACCTAAGCCAAAACCTAACCCTTGCAATAGCCCTAACCTTAGCTGAAACCTTAAACCTTACACTAAACCTAATCCTAACACTAGCACTAACCCATACCCTAACAATACAATAAACCTACCTCTAATATTATCCATTATCCTAAGCTTAACCATAACCCTAATTAAAACCCTAGCCATAATCCTAACCATAAACCAAGCCATAACCTTAAGCATAACTCTAGACCTAAACTTAAACCTAACCCTTGCCCTAGTTCTAACCCTAGCTCAAACACTAACCTTTACTCTAACCTAACCAAAACCCTAGCCTTATCCCTAACACTTACTCTAACCCTAATACTTACCTTAAATCAAACTGTAGCCCTATCCCTAAACCTAACCCTAATCCTAGACTTAATCCAAACCATAATCTAGCCCTAAACCAAGCTCTACACCTATCCATTACACTAAACACAACCCTAACCCTAATGCTAACCCTAACCCTATAAATAAACATAACTAATTTTTCCCTAAAACTTAACTGAAATTTAAACCTAACCATATCCATTACCCAAACCCTAAACCAAAACCTACCACTAACACAAGCCTTAACTGTAAACTTTAACCTAAACCAAATGCCAACCCTGACTTAACCTTATTAATACCCTAGCTCTAAACCTGACCCTTACACTAAATGTAAATATTACACTAGAACTGGGCATTTCCTATTCTTTTTTATTGGTTGTTCAAAACATTACAAAGCTCATGACATATCATCTTTCATACATTTGATTCAAGTGGGTTATGAACTCCCATTTTTACCCCAAATACAAGTTGCAGAATCACATCGGTTACACATCCACCATTTCACATAATGCCATATTAGTGACTGTTGTATTCTGCTACCATTCCTATCCCCTACTATTCCCCCTCCCCTCCCTTCCCATCTTCCCTCTCTACCCCATCCGCTGTTGTTCAATCCTCTCCCTTGTTTTTTCCTCCTTTCCTCTCACAACCACTTATATGTAATTTTGAGTAACAATGAGGGTCTCCTTCCATTTCCATGCAATTTCCCTTTTCTCTCCCTTTCCCTCCCACCTCATGTCTATGTTGAATGTTAATATTTTCCTCCTGCTCTTCCTCCCTGCTCTGTTCATAGTTGCTCTCATTAAATTAAAGAAGACATTTGGCATTTGTATTTTAGGGATTGGCTAGCTTCATTTAGCATAATCTGCTCTAATGCCATCCATTTCCCTGCAAATTCCATGATTTTGTCATTTTTTTATTGCAGAGTAATACTCCATTGTGTATAAATGCCACATTTTATTTTATCCATTCATCTATTGAAGGGCATCTAGGTTGGTTCCACAGTCTAGCTCTTGTGAATTGTGCTGTTATGATCATTGATGTGGCAGTATCCCTATTGTTTGCTCTTTTAAGGTCATCAGGGAACAGTCCGAGAAGGGTGATAGCTGGGTTAAATGGTGGTTCCATTCCCAGCTTTCCCAGGAATCTCCATACTCTTTCCCAAATTGGCCGCACCAATTTGCAGTCCCACCAACAATGTACAAGTGTACCCTTTTTCCCACATACCTGCCTGCACTTATTGTTGTTTGACTTCATAATGGCTGCTAATCTTACTGGAGTGAGATGGTATCTTAGGGTGGTTTTGATTTGCATTTCTCTGACTGATAGAGATGGTGAGCATTTTTTCATTTCCTTGTTGATTGATTGTATGTCCTCCTCTGAGAAGTGTCTGTTCAGATCCTTGGCTCATTTGTTGATTGGGTTATTTATTATCTTATTGTTTAATTTTTTGAGTTCTTTGTATATTCTGGATATTAGGGCTCTATCTGAAGTGTGAGGAGTAAAAATTTGTTCCCATGATGTAGGCTCCCTATTTACCTCTCTTATTGTTTCTCTTGCTGAGAAAAAAAAAAAAAAAAAAAAAAAAAAAAAAAAAAAAAAAAAAAAACTTTTTAGTTTAAGTAAGTCCCATTTGTTTATTCTTGTTATTAACTTATTAACTCTTGGGCTATGGGCATCCTATTAGGGAATTTGGAGCCCAACCCCACAATATGTATATCGGAGCCAACTTTTTCTTCTATCAGATGCAGAGTCTCTGATTTGATATCAAGCTCTTTGATCCTTTTTCAATTAACTTTTGTGCATGGGGAGAGAAAGGGGTTTAGCTCCATTTTGTTGCATATGAATTTCCAGTTTTCCCAGCATCATTTATTGAAGATGCTATCCTTCCTCCATTGCATGCTTTTAGCCCCTTTATCAAATATAAGAAAGTTGTAATTTTGTAGATTGGTCTCTGTGTCCTCTATTCTGTACCATCAGTCCACCCCGTCTGTTTTGGTGTCAGTACCATGCTGTTTTTGTTACTATTGCTCTGTAGTACAGTTTGAAATCTGGTATTGCTATACCTCCAGATTCACACTTCCTGCTTAGAATTGCTTTTGCTATTCTGGGTCTTTTGTTTTTCCATATGAATTTCATGATTGCTTTATCTATTACTACAAGAAATGCCATTGGGATTTTGATTGGCATTGCATTAAACCTGTAGAGAACTTTGGGTAATATCGCCATTTTGATGATGTTAGTTCTGCCTATCCATGAACAGGGTATATTTTTCCATCTTCGAAGATCTACTTCTATTTCTCTCTTTAGGGTTCTGTAGTTTTCATTGTATAAATATTTCACCTCTTTGTTTGGTTGATTCCCAAGTATTTTATTTATTTTTTTTATTTATTTTTTGAGGATATTGTGAATGGAGTGGTTTTCCTAATTTCCATTTCAGAAGTTTTGTTGCTGATATACAGGAATGCCTTTGATTTATGAGTGTTGATTTTATATCCTGCCACTTTGCTGAATTCATTTATTATTTCTAGTAGTTTCTTTGTAGACCCTTTTGGATCTTCTAGGTATAGAATCATATCACCTGTAAATAGTGATAATTTAATTTAAGTTCTTCTTTTCCTATTTTTATGCCTTTAATTTCTTTTGTCTGACTAATTGCTCTGGGTAGTATTTCAAGAACTAAATTGAATAGAAGTGGTGAGAGAGGGCATCCCTGTCTTGTTCCAGATTTTAGAGGGAGCATTACTTATTCTTAATACTATCGCTAACATAACCATAGACCTGATATTAGTCCTAGTCCTAGTCCTAGTCCTAAACCTAACAGAAACCCTAGCCTTCATTCTAGCACTAAACCTACCTTTATCCTAACCTAAACATTAACCCTAAACCTAATCCTAATTCTAACCTTCATCCTAGACCTAAAGCTAGCTGTAACACCACCAATTCCCCTAAATATAAACTTGATCCCAATGCTAACACTAAAGTTAGCCCTAAACCTAGGCCTAACCGTAACACTAACCCTAGTGCTAATCCTAGCCTAAATTAACTGTAACCCTAAGCCTAACCTAAGCCTGGAACCAAGTCAAAAATTAACTCTATTTCTAGAGTATCCCTAGTTCTAACACTATCCCTTCTGGAACCCTATCCTAGAGCTAACCGTAGTACTAGATCTAAACCTAAATCTAAATCTAACCCTAAACCTAATCCTAAACCTCTTCCTAACACTACCTCTAACACTAGTCCAAAATCTAGCCCTAAAACAAAAACGAGCCATACCTTAACCCTAAATCTTAACTTAAACCAAACGCTCACCCTACACCTAGCCCAAACATTAGCCCTAATTCGAGTCCCAACCCTAACCGTAAAACTAACCCTTACCCTGACTCGCACCCTAACACTAAACCTAGCCCTATACATTGCCCTCACCCTAAACCTGTGGTTTGCATGGTTCAGCCTAGGGCTGCATACACAAGGAAAAAATCAGAGTGCCCACAGAGAACTGATTGAGTATGTGAAGATTCAAGCAAATAACACCAACACAATTTGTTATACAGCTCCATTTCCAATTACACATATAAGTCAAGATGAAGTGAAACCTTAAAACACAAACTGTTCCTGACATGAAACCATGAACTGAGAAGGCCCAAACATGGTGAATATAGTAAGACTAGGTAAATGATGAATCTTGCCTGGTATCAAAAAAATTTCAACAAAACTAATTGCAACCCCAACACTTATTATAACACTAGCCCTAAACCTAACACAAAACCTAACCCTAACCTGTTTAGAGAACATTTGATCGTAGAAGTCCCAAACTTGTGGTGCCTACTAGGGCAAAGTAACAGTTGAATCCTGCCCAGTATCAAAAATAATCTGACAAAATAATTGGGGGAGGTGTTTCAGTACATGCCTATTTCCCCTGTGTTTTTCCTAAAGTGCTATTGGAAAATGTTCTTTTCTCCTTGACATAGCTTTGGAAAATTTTCACTAGGCAGAAAGCAGAGAGTGCCCAAAGAGAACTGATTGAGTGAGTGAAATTTCAAGCAGCTATCACCAACCCTGTTTGATTACCAGCTCGATTTCCATTTACCCATATAGGACAACTTGAAGTGAAACTTTAAAACACAAACTGTTTCTGACAGTGAACAATTGAAATTAGAAGGCCCAAAACTGGGGAACATAATAAGGCTAGGTAAAATAGAAATCCTCCCCAGTATCAAATAAATTAGAACAAAAATAATTCTAACCCTAACACTAGTTATAACTCTAGTCCTAACTCTAAAACTAAACTTAAACCTATTTTGTTTATAGAGCTTTGATTATACAAGTCCCAAAATTGGGTCACCCAGTGCAGCAAGCTAGCAGATGAATCCTGTGCAGTATCAAACAAATCTGAACAAAGAACTGTGGGGAGGTAGTTAAGGACATGCATATTTCCCTGGTTTCTCATAAAGTGCTCTTGGATAAAGTTGTTTTTGCATGCTTGTGCTTAGAACTACTTTCACAAGGAAGAAACCACAGAGTGACCACAGAGAAGAGTTTGAGTGTGTGAAGTTTCAAGCAGCTAGCACAAACTGTTTGATTTCTAGCTCCATTTACATTTACCTGTATAGGTTCAAAAGAAGTGAATCCTAAAAACTCAAATGGTTCCTGACAGTGAACCTTGAACCAAGAAAGCCTAAAACTGGTGAACATAGTAAGACTAGATAAAAGATGACTCCTGACAAATATCAATGAATTTTGAACAAAACTAAATTTAACCCTAACACTTGCTCTAAAACTAGCCCTAACCCTCGCCCTAAAACTAACCCTAACCTGTTTAGACAATCTTTGATCATAGAAGTTCCAAACTTGTGGAGACTATTGGGGAAAGCTAACAGATGAATCCTGTGCAGTATCAAAGAAATCTGACCAAATGACTGGGGGAGGTAGTTAAGTACATGCATATTTTACTGTTGTCACCTAAAGTGCTCTCAGATAAAGTTTTTTTTTTTTTTTTTTTTTTTTGCATGCTTCAGCTTTTGGATACTTTCACAAGGAAGAAAAGAGAGTACCAACAGGAAATTAATTGAGTATATTAAATTTCAAGCAGAGAGCACCAACACTGTTTCATTTGAGCTCCATTTCCATTTACCTATAGAGATCAAAATGAAGTCAACCCTTAAAATGTACAGTTTTCCTGACACTGAACACTTGAACTGAGAAGGTCCAAAACTGGGGACCTTAACAAGGGTAAGGGAAAGATGAATCCAGCCAGTATCAAATAAATTTGAACAAATCTAACTGTAACTCTAATGCTATATTTGACTCTATCCCCAAACCTAACGATAAGCACTTTAGAGAAGCTATGGACATAGAAGTCCCAAAATTGGGGATCCTAGTGGAGCAAGCTAGTAGATTAATCTGCACAGTATCAAAGAAATATGACAAAATAATTGGGGAAAGCTTTTCAAATTTCCCTCTTTTCTCCTAAAATGCTCTCGGATACACTTGCTTTGCATGTTTCAGCTTTGAGATACATTCACAAGGAACAAACGAGAGAGTGCCCACAGAGAACTGATTGAGTGTTTGAAGTTTGAAGCAGCTAGCACCAAGCCTGTTTGATTTCTAGCTCCAATTCCATTTAGGTCAAAATAAAGTGAAACTTTAAAATTGAAACTATTCCTGAAAGCGAACCATTGAATCTTGAAGGCCCAAACTTGGGGAGCTTACTAAGGCTAGGACAAGGATTAATTCTGTACAATATCAAAGTAATCTGACCAAAAATATTCGAAGCTATTTCAGTACATGTGCATTCTGCTTGCTTCTAAAGTGTTTAGAGATAAAGCTGTTTCTTTCTACTTCAGTTTAGGGCTACTTCCATAGTAAACAAACCAGAGAATCCTCACTGAGAACTGATTGAGTGTGTGATAATTCAAGCAAAAACCTTGTTTGATTTCCAGCTTCATTTCCATTCACCCCTATAGAGCAAAAAGGAGAGAAACATGAAAATTGAAATTGTTCCTGAAAGCAAACCCTTTATGTAGGAGGCCCAAACATTTGGAGTATAGTCAAAATAGGAAAAAGATGAATCCTGCACAGTATCATAGAAATTTGAAAACAAAACTAACTCTAATCCTAACACCAAGTCTAAACCTAGTTCTAACACTAACCCTAACACTAACCTTAACCTGTTTAGAGTCCCTTTGATCCTAGAAGTCCCATACTTGTGGAGCCAAGTGGGGCAGGCTTACAGATGAAACTTTCATAGTATCAAAGATATCTGACCAAATCATTGGGGGAGGTAGTTCAGCACATGCATATTTCCCTGTTTTCTCCTAAAGTGCTCCCACATAAAGTTGCTTTGCATGCTCCTGCTTAGGGCTACTTTCACAAAGAGTAAACCAGAGAATGCCCCTAGAGAATTGATTGAGTGTGTGAGGTTTGAAGTAGCAAGCACCAACCCTGTTTGATTTCCATTTCCATTTACCCACATAGGTCAAAATAGAGTGAAAACTTATAATACAAACTGTTTCAGACAGCTAACCCTTGACCCAAGAGGCCCACACCTAGGGAATATAGTAAGGCAAGGTAAAAGTTGAATCCTGCCGAGTATCAAAGAAATTTGAACAAAACTAAATCTAGTAAAACACTAGCTGTAAACCTAGCCCTAAACTAATACTAAACCTAACCTAACCTGTTTAGAGAACCGTTGATCATAGTAGTCCCCAAATAAAGGAGCCTATTGGGGAAACCTAATAGACAAATTCTGTGCAGTATCAAAGAAATCTAACCAAGTAATTGGGGGAGGTATTTCATTACATTCATATTTGCCTGATTTCTCCTAATGTGCTCTTGGTTAAATTATTTTCTCATGCGGCAGTTTATGGTACTTTCACAAGGAACAAACCAGAGAGTGCCCACAGAGAGCTGATTGAGTGTGTGAAGTTTCAATCAGCTAGTACTAACCCTGTTTTATTTACAGCTCCATTTTTATTTACATTTATAGACCATAATAAAGTGAAACCTAAAAATTCAAACTGTTCCTGACAGGGAACCGGCAAATCTTGAAGATCCAAACTTGGTGATTCTACTAAGGATAGGAAAAGGATAAATGCTGTACAGTATTGAAGCAATCGAGAAAAAAAAAAAAAAAAAAAAAAAAAACAACGTTGAAGCTTGTTCCTATATTGCTCACAGATAAAGCTGTTTCTTTCTACTTCAGCTTTGGGCAACATCCTCAGGAAACAAATGAGAGAATGTGCACTGAGAACTTATTGAGTGTGTGAAGTTTCAAGCAGCTAGCACAAACACTGTTTGAGATCCAGCTCCATTTCCATTCACCCCTATAAGGCAAAATGAAATGAAACATGAAAATTAAAACTGCTCCTGAGAGCAACTTGTCTTACTTAGGAGGCCCAAACATGGGGAGTATTCTAAGAATAAGAAAAAGATGAATCCTGCCAAGTATCATAAAAGTTGAAAAAAAAAAAAAAACTATCTCTAATCCTTGCCCTAACTCTAACCATAACCGTAACCCTAACCTGTTAATAAAACCTTTGATCATAAACGTTTCAAACTTTGGGAGATTAGTGGGGCAAGCTTACAGATGAATTCTGCACAGTATCAAAAAAATCTGACCAAAGAATTGGGGGTGGTATTTCACTACATGCATATTGTCCTGTTTTCTACTAAAGTGATCTTGGATAAATTTGTTTTGCATGCTTCATCTTACAACTCCTTTCCCAAGGAAGAAACCAGAGACAGCCCAAAGACAACTGATGGAGTATGTGAAGTCTCAACCAGCTGGCACCAATCCTCTGATTTCTAGCTTCATGTGCAACTACCCATATAAGTCAAAATGAAGTGAGACATTAAAAACAAACTATTCCCAACAGTGAAACATTGAAAAAAGGAGGCCCAAAACTGGGGCATATAATAAGGCTAGGTAAAAGATGAATCCTTCCCAGTATCAAAGAAATTTGAACAAAACAAACTCTAACCCTAACAGTAAAGCTAGCCCTACCCCTGATCCTAAACCTAACCCTAACCTGTTTAGAAAATCATTGATCCCAGATGTCAGAAACATGGGGAGCTTACTGGGGCAAGCTAATAGATAGATCCTGTGCAGGATCTTAGAAATCTGACCAAACAATTGGGGGAGATAGTTCAGTACATGCCTACTTTCTTGTTTTCCCCGAAAGTACTCTTAGAAAAAGTTGCTTTGCATGCTTCAGCTTAGGGTTACATTCAGAAGAAACAAACCAGAGAGTGCACACAGAGAAACAATTGAGTGTGAGATGTATCAATAAGCTAGCACCAACCCTCTTTGATTTCGAGCTCCATTTGAAACCTAAAAATACAAATTGTTACTGTCAGTGAACATTTGAACTGAGAAGTCCCAAACCTGGGGAACATAGCAAGGCTAGGTGAAAGTTGAATCCTGACCAGTATCAAGAAAATTTGAACAAAACTAACTCTAAACCTAACACTAGGTCTAAACCTAGCCCTAACCATAACTGTAACCTTAACCCTAACCTGTTTTGATCATAGAAGTCCCAAAGAAGTGAAGCCTGTTGGGTCAAGCTAAGAGATGAAAAATGCACAGTATCAAAGAAACCTGAACAAATAATTGTGGGAGGAAGTTCATTCCATGCTTATTTCCCTGTTGTCTCCTAAAGTGCTCTCGGATAAAGTTGTTTTTGCATGCTTCTCCTTTGGCCTATATTCAATAGAAAAAAAGCAGAGAGTGCTCACAGAGAACTAATTGTGTGATGTATCAAGCAGCTAGTATCAACCCTGTTTGATTTCCAGCTGCATTGCCATTCACACCTATAGGCCATAAAGAAGTGACATCTAAAAACTCAAACTCTTCCGGACAGTGAACTGTTAAAATTAAAGGTGCCAAATTGGGGATCCTATTAAGGCTAGGTAAAGGATGAATCCTGTACAGTATCAAAGTAATTTGACCAAAAATATTGAAGATTGTTCCTAAAGCAATCACAGATGAAGGTATTTCTTTCTATTTCAGCATATGGCTACTTCCACAAGAAAGAAACCAGAAAATGCACACTGAAAACTAATTGAGTGTGTGAAGTTTAAAGCAAATTTTCAAACCAACCCTGTTTGATTTCAAGCTCTATTTCCATTTACCCATATAGGTAAAAATGAAGTGAAACCTTAAAATACAAACTGTTCCTGAGAGCAAACCACTGAATGCAGAAGGACTAAACCTGGGGAGAATAGTAAGGCTAGGCAAAAGATTAATTCAGCCCAGCATCAAAGAAATTTGAACAAAAAATAACTGTAACACTAGTTCTAAACCTAACCCTAACACTAACCATAACACTAACACTTACCTGTATAGAAAACCATTGATCCTAGATGTCCCAAACTTGGGGATCCTAGGGGGGGGAAGTTAAAATGAATACTGCACAGTATCAAAGAAATCTGATCAAATCATTGGGAGACTTATTTCAATACATACATATTTCTCTTTTTTCTCCTTAAGGGCTCAGATACAGTTGCTTTTTCATGCTTCAGCTTTGGCCTACCTTCAAAAGAAAGAAACCAGAGAGTGCCCACTGAGAACTGATTTTTGAAGTTTCAAGCACCTCCTACCAATCCTGTTTGATTTCTAGCTCAATTTTCATTCACATCAATAAGCCATAATGAAGGAAAATTTTAAAATACAAACTGTTACTGACAGCGAAACATTGAACCGAGAAGGCCCAAACCTAAAGAGCATAGTAAGGCTAAGTAAAAGATGAATCTTGCCCAATATGATAGAAATTTGAAGAAAACTACGACCACTCTGGAGCTCTCTTTGCAAATGTAAATCTCGGCTGTGTGGTTGCTCTCAGCTCAGTCAGAAGTCAGAAGTCTTGGCCACGCATGAGCTCTCTGAACAGACAGAAGTCTCACACATGAGCTCTCTACACAGATGGAGGTCTCATCTGCGCATGTGCTCTCAGCTCAGATGGAAGTCTCAACCTTGCGTGAGCTCTTGGTGTAGTCGGAAGTCTTGGCTGTGGGTTCGCTCTGGGCTCAGATGGAAGACTCAGCCTTGCAGGTGCTCTAGGTGCAGAGGGTAGGTAGCACAGAACATAGAGGCTTTGCTTGTGGGTCACCATACCAAGCTCTGGAAACAGCCAAATGTCACCCCAGAACCACCCACCTCACCAAACACCCTACACAGGTAACAGATAGAATCTCTCTTAGAAAATCTTACTCACCATCTATCGGTGGCAGTGGCTACAAGCTCAGTTCTGCAGCTGCTCAGGTACCAGGTTTCCAACTCCCGTACCTTCCGCTGTGATAACTCAAGATTTTTCTCACAAGCTTTTGGGGAGTGTAGCTATCAATGCAGAACAGCAACTGTACAGGTACCTGGTTTCCTACTGAGAGACTAAGAGTAGGGAGGTTCCAGGTAGAAGCTCAAGCCCTCTCAAACACCTCCACCACTCTTAGCACAGAGACTCAAGCTAGGAATAATCAACACCACCTACTGGAAGAAAACAGAGTTCTGAGAGACTTTTCTATTCTTGCTCTTCCCATCTATTCTCCTCTACCCTTCCCACTCTGACCCTCACAATCTCAACATATGTGAAACCAAAAACTTTCCATGAAATTGAACATTAAGAACTGAATCAACAGAATAGTATAATATAGAGGAATTTCATAGGCCCATCTCACCTCCCCCTTTATTTTCTCTTATTTTCATTCTCCCTCTCTTTCTTTCTTTCCTTTTTGTTTTTTTTCTTCTTTTTTCTTGTTCCCTTTATCCCACTTTCAGCCCCCTAGCTTTTACTATTTACACATAGGGTACTTTTATGAATACAGATAAGGATTTTGAATTTATATATTCTTCCATAAATTACCCATGTCTATTCATTACAGTTCTCCTCCAATTTGCTAAGATAGATTAATCTCCTACCCTCACTCCTTCCCCCCTTATAATATCATCCTACCCCTGACCATCAGTTCTCTATATACCACCAGAAATGTTATGCCTTTTATGAAACTAATGACTATATTCTAAATAATAATTGAAGCCAACATCTGTAGACATAGAATCTAAATATAAATGTATTTTTAAAGGTTAGGCTTAGGCTTTGGGTTAGGTTTAGATTTAGAGTTAGGATTTGATCTATGGTTAGGGGTAGGACTAAGGATATGGCAAGGGTTAGGACTAGGGTTAGGGCTACAGTTAGGGTTATGGTAAGTGAGAGGGTTAGACCTAATGATAGGGCTAGTGTGAGAGTTAGAGTTAGTCTTAGGACTAGGGTTATGGTTAGGGATAGGCTAAATTAGGGCTAGGGTTAGTGTTAAGTTTAGACCTCAGTTTAGGGTTAGAGATAGGGTTACATGTAGTGTAACGGAGTGGGTAATAGCAATGTTGAGAGCTAGTGTGTGGATTAGTATTAGGGTTAGGGCTATAATTAGGGTTAGGGTTATGATTAAGGCTTGGCTTAGGTCTAGAATGAAGGCTAGTGTTTGTGTTAGGGTTAGGGCTAGTATTAGGGCTAGGGCTAATGCCAGGTCTAGGGTTACAGTTAGGGATAGATTTAGTGTTAGGTTTATTACTTGTTCCAGTGTAAGTGTTAGGTTTAGGGTAAGGGTCAGTTTTAGAGCTAGGGTTATTATTAGGGTCAGGTTCAAGGTTAGGGTTTGGTTTAGGTTACAGGTAAGGTTTAGGGTTCAAATTAGCATTAGGTTTAGTGTTAGGGTTAATGACAAGGTTAGGTTTAGGTTTTAGATGTGGTTTAGTTTAATGGTTAAGGCTAAGGGAAATGTATGAAGTAGGGTTATGATTAGCTCTAGTTATAGGGTTAGGGTAAAGGCTAGGTCTAGTGTTAGGGTTAGGTTTATCATTATGACAATATTTTGAGCTATATTTAGTGTTAGCGTCAGAGTCAGTGTCCAGATTGCTTTTCAGGTTAGACTTATGACTAGAATTAGAGATAGATGTAGGGCTACATGTAGGGTTAGGGCTACAGCTAATGTAAGAACTTGTTATGATTCAGGATAGTTTTATGGTTAATGTTAGCACTAGGTATAGTTTTAGGATTAAGTTTAGGGTTGGGGTTCTATTTAGAGCTTGGGTTACTGTTAGTCAGAGTCAGTGTTCAGGTTAGGGTTATGGTTGGAATTAGAGGTCTAGGGTTAGGACTAGGGAAAGAGTTAGTGTTTGTTTGGCTTAGGCTAAGGGTTATTTTTAGGGTTATTTCTAGGTTTTTCTTTAGGTCTATGGTTTGGATTATGGCTATATTTATGATTAGGTTTTGGTCTAGGGCTAGTGTTAGGGTTAGGTTTAGGTATAAGGTTAGTGGAATGGCTACTGTTAGGGTTCAGTTTAGGGTTAGATTCAGGTTTAGACCTACAATAAGTGTTAGGGTCAGAATAAGGGTTGGGG
Organism: Marmota flaviventris; assembly: GCF_047511675.1. Lineage (NCBI taxonomy): Eukaryota > Metazoa > Chordata > Mammalia > Rodentia > Sciuridae > Marmota > Marmota flaviventris. The sequence goes on from NC_092510.1 coordinate 14,766,727, forward strand.
TTAGGGTTTGGGTTATGGTTAGAGCTAGAATGAGGGCTTGGGTTAGGACTAGTAGGCTAAAGGTTTGTGTTAGGTAAGGACTAGGGTTAGCTTTAGTGTTAGGGTTTGGCTTAAAGTAAGGGGTAGGGTTAGAGCTAGGGTTAGGGTTAGGGTTATGGCAAGGGTTTGTGTTAAAGCTAGTTTTAGGGCTTGTTTTTGTGTTAGGATTAGGGCTAGGTTTAGAGCAATGGCTAATATAAGAACTAGGGTTACAATTAGGGTTATTTTTTGTATTATTATTAGGTGTTAGAGCTCTAGTGTTAATTCATTTTAAGTTTACGGTGATATGTAGAGCTAGTCTTAGTGTTTGGTTAATAGTCAGGTTCAGGGTTAGGTTTAGGGTTAGGGTTAATACTCAAAATAAGGCTTGGGTTACTGTAAGCATTTGGTTTAAGGTTAGGGTGGTGTTCAGAGCAAGGGTGAGTGTTAGGATATGAGTCAGGGTCAGGGTTAGTATTAAAGTTAAGGTTAGGACTTGATTAGCGTTAGGGTTAGGTCTATGTGTAGTGCTAGGGTTTGTTTTAAGTTAAGGTTTAGTGTTAGGGCTATTAGTTTTGTTTTATTTCTAGGGTTAGAGCTAGTGCTAGTTTCATAATTAGTGTTAGGGTTAGTGCTAGTGTTAATATTAGTCTTAGGCTTTGGGTTAGTGTTAGAGTTAGAGTTAAATCTAGGGTTAGTACTAGGAATAAGAATTAGGCAAGTGTTATGGCTAGGTTTATGGCTATGTTTAGGGCTAGGGTTAGGGTTAAGTTAAGGGATAAGGTTAGAACTAGGGATAGGGATAGAGTAAGAGTTAAGGCTAGGATTAGCATTAGGTTTATGGTTACAGTTAGGGTAATTTATAGACTTAGAGCTAGGGTTTGTGCTATGCTTATGGTTAGGATTAGGGCTAGGATCTGGGTTAGGGTTTGGGCTAGGGTTATGTTTAGGTTAATGGTGAGGGTTTGAGCTAGATTTAAGGCTAGGGCTAGACTGAGGGTTAGGTTCAGTGTTAGGTCTAGGGATAGGATTATGGTAGGTTTAGGGTTAGGGTTAAGGTTATGGCTAGGGTTATCATTTGGGTTAGGATTACGTTTAGGGTAATGGATATGCTTATATATAGGTTTAGGTGTAGGGTTAGGGTTAGATTTAGTTTTGGGTTAGGGTTAAGGCTATTATTATGTTTATGATCATGGTATGGGTTAGGGTTTGAGATAATGTCAGGGCTATGGTGAGTGTTAGGTTTAGGGTTAGGACTCAGGATTAGATTTTTGTTAGGTTTAGGGTTAGGGTTACAACTAGGGTTATCAATAGGGTTAGCATTAGCATTAGGGTAATGGGTGGCTTAGAGTATATTTAAGGCTAGGATTAAGGTTAAGATTAGGGCTAGGATTAGTTTTAGAGTTAGGGATAGTTCTAAGTTTATATTTAGGGTAAGGGTTATGCTTCAAGCTAGGTGTAGGACTAAGGGTAGGGTTAGGGCTAGGGTTAGGGTGATGGGTAGGCTTTGGGCTAGATTTAGGCCTAGGATTTGCTCGAGGTTTTGTGTTAGGTTAAGGGGAAAGGATAGGGCTATGGATAATGTAAGAGCTAGGTTTATGTTTAGGGATAGTTGTAGGGTTAAGGTTATGGCTAGGTCTAGTTTTAGGTTTATATTTTTGGATAGGGTCAGGTTTAGATGTATATTTACTGTTAAAGGCAGGGTCAGTGTTTGGGTTAGAGTTAGAATTAAGTTTAGAGACAGAATTAGGACTAGGTTTAGGTCTAGGAGTAGGTTTAGTGTTTGGGTTATGTTAAGGGTTATTGTTAGTGCTAGGATTTTTTTTGGTCTAGTGCTAGATTTAAGTCTAGATTTAGAATTAGGTTTAGGTCTAGAGTTAGTGTTAGGTTTTTGTCTAGATTTAGGGTCAGGTTTAGACCTTGGGTTAGCATTAGGGTCATAATAAGTGTCAGGGTTAACATTAGGGTTTGGGATAGATTTAGAGCTAGAGTGAGGGCTATAGTTAGGACTATTAATGGGGTTAGGGTTAGGGTTAGTATAGTGGATAGGTTTAAAGCTAGGTTAGGGCTAGGGTTAAGGTTAGAATTAGGGCTTGGGTTAGTTTCAGAGTTAGGGATAACCCCAAGTTTATATTTAGGTAAGATTATGATTTGAGCTACTGTTAGGACTAAGACTAGGGTTATCATTAGGGTTAGGGCTAGAGTTATGCTTAGGGCTAGGTTTAAGCTTAGGATTTGCTCTACATTTTCTGTTAGGTTAAGGCATAAGGTTAAGGCTATGGGTAATGTAAGAGCTAGATTATAATTAGGGCTAGTTGTAGGGTTAGGGTTAGAGCTAGGTGTAGTGTTAGGTTTAGGTTTTTGTTTAGGGTCAGTTTTAAAGATAGTTTTAGTGTTAAAAGGAGGGTCAGTGTTCAGATCAGAGATAGAGTTAGGGTTAAAGCCAGAATTAGTATTAGGTTTATGTCTAGGATTAGGTTTAGTCTTTGTGTTAGGTTAAGGGTTATTGTAGGGCTAGGGCTAGTTTTTTTTTTTTTTTTTTTTTTTCCTTAGGTCTAGGGCTAGAGTTAAGGCTAGATTTAGGATTATGTTTAGGTCTATGGCTTGTGATAGGGTTAGGCTTAGATGTAAGTGTTGGTAGGGCTAGTGTTAGGGTTTGGTCTAGGGTTAAGGTCAGGGTTAGACCTAGGTTTAGTGTTATGATCAGAAAAAGGGTCAGGGATAGGGTTAGGGTTTGGTATGGGATTAGAGCTAGAATGAGGGCTTGGTTTAGGACTATTAATTGACTTAGGGTTTTTGTTAGCCCTAGGATTAGGGATAGGTCTAGGGTTACTGTAAGGCTTAGCATTTTGCTACGGTTAGTGATAGGGTTAGAGCTAGTGTTAGGGATAGCATTTGAGGTAGGGTTAAAGCTAGGTTTAAGGTTCTGTTAGGACTAGTTTTTCTGTTTGGGCTAAGTTTAGGGCAATCGCTAATGTAAGAACAAGGGTTAAAATTAGGGTTATATTTAGTGTTAGTTTTAAGGGTTAGACCTCTAGTGTTAGGGTTAGTTTTAAGATTATTTTGATATTTAGAGCTAGGATTAGTATTAGAATAGGAGTCAGGGTCAGAGTTAGATTTGGGGTTAGGGTTAGGACTCAAATAAGGGCTTGGTTTACTGTTAGGGTTCTGTTTAAGTTTAGAGTGGTGTTTAGAGATTGGGTGAGTGGTAGGATATGAGTCATGGTCAGGGTTTGTTTAAGGTTATGATTAAGACTCTAATTAGGGAGAGGGTTATGTCTAATTGTAGTGTTAGGGTTTGGTTTAAGTTAATGTTTAGGGTTAGGGCTACTGCACAGTTTTATTTTAGTCCTAGGTTTAGGGTTAGGGCTACTTTTACGATTAGCATTAGGGTTAGGGCTAGTGTTAGTATTAGGCTTAGGTTTAGTGTTAGGATTACATTTAGAGTTAGGATTACATCTAGGGTTAGGGCTAGGACTAAGGATAGGGCAAGGGTTAGGGCTATGGTTAGGGCTTGGTTTAGGGTTACGGTAAGGTATAGAGTTAAATCTAGGGATAGGGTTAGTGTAAAAACTAGAGTTAGTCTTAGGACTAGGGTTAGGGTTAGGGTTAGGAATATGGTTAAATTAGGGGTAGGATTAGGACTAGGGTTAGTTTTCAGCTTAGGCATATCATTAAGTTTAGGGTTAGGGTTAGGGTTAGGTTTAGGATAAGATACGGCGTTGTAGCTAGGTTCAGAGGAAGGGTGGGGGTTAGAGTTAGGGGTAGGGGTAGGGTTAGTGTTAAGGTTATGATTAAGTATAGGTTTAGTGCTATGATGAGGGCTAGTGTTTATTTTTTGTTGTTTTGTTTTGTTTTAGGGCTAGGTTTAGGGCTAGGGCTAACATCAGATCTAGGGTTATGGTTAAAAATAATTTTAGGGTTAGGTTTATGGCTACATCTAGTGTAAGTGTTAGGTTTAGGGAAAGGTCAAGTTTAGAGCTAGGGGAATTATTCTGGTTAGGGTCTGGGTTAGGGTTTGGTTTAGGTTAGAATTTAGGTTTAGGGCTCAAACTAGCATTAGGGTATTAGGGTTATGTTTAGGATAAAGATAGGGTTTGCTTTAGGGTTCAGGTTAGGTTTAGGTTAATTCATATAGTTTGGTTAGCAATCAGGTTAGGGTTAGGCCTAGGGTTAGCATTTGTTAAGAGTTATGTTTAGGGTAATTGATAGGGTTAGAGCTACATTTAGAGCTAGGGATATGGTTAGGAATAGGTCTTGAGTTAGGGTTAGGGTTAGTGTTAGAACTGAGGTTAGGTTTAGGTTTAGGTTTAATGTAAGGGTTAGTTGGGTATTGAGCTAGGTTTAGGGCTAGTGTGAGTGTCAGATTTAGGGTTAGGTCTAACAATAGGATTATGGTGGGGTTAGGGTTAGGGTTAGGGTTATCATTAAGGTTGGGTTCAGAGTAATGAATACAGAAACATATAGGATTAGGGTTAGCATTATATTTCGGTTTAGGGTTAGGCTTAGGGCTATGGTTATGTTTAGGTTTATGGTAAGATTTAGGGTTTTAACTAGGGTTAGGGTTATGGTGAATGTTACATTTAGGGTTATTTCTCGGGATAGTTTTCTGGTTAGGGTTAGGGTTAGCATTAGGGTTCGGGCTAGGATTATCAATAGGTTTAGTGTTAGGGTTAGGGTAATGGGTACGTTTAGAGCTAGGTTTAGGGATAAGGTTAAGTATAGGGTTAGGGCTAAGATTAGGGTTAGAGTTAGGGATAGGCCTAGGTCTATGTTTAGGGTAAGAGTTAGGCTTTGAGCTATTGTTAGTATTAGGTTTAGGGTTAGGGTTTGGGTTTAGCTAGGTTTAGGTCTCAGATTAGGGCTAGTTTTTTGTTGTTGTTGTTGTTGTTGTTAGGGTTAAGACTAAGTTTAGGGAAATGTCTAATTTGAAAACTAGGGTTACAATTATGGTTAGTTTTAGAGTTAGGTGAAGGGGTATTCTAGTGTTAGGGTTAGGGTGACATTTATAGCTATGGTTAGTGTTAGGATATGAGTCATGTTCAAGATTAGTTTTAGGGTTAGGTTTAGATCTTGAATTAGAGCTAGGGTTACTGTTAGGATTTGGTTTAAATTTAGGGTGTGTAGAAATAAGGTGAGTGTAGGATATGAGTCAGAGTCAGGGTTATTTTTAAGGTTAGAATTAAGACTTGAATTAGGGCTAGAGTTTGATCTAGGTTTAGTGTTCAAATTTGGTTTTAGCTAAGGGTTAAGTATTGGCCTCTTGTTTTTTTTTTTTTTTTTTTTTTTTTTTTTTTTTTTTTTTTTAGTGCTGTGATTAGGGTTAGAACTGGTTTTACAATTAGCATTAGGTTTAAGTCTAGGGCTATGGTTTGGGTTAAGATTAAGTCTAGGTTTAAGGCTAGAATTAGGTCTAGGTTTTGGGTTAGGTTTAGGGCAAGAATTAGGGCTAGGGCTAATATCTGGTCTAGGGTTACAATTAGGGATAATTTTAGGGTTAGGTTTAGAGAAAGGGTCAGGTTTAGAGCTAGGGGTATTATTAGAGTCAGGGTCAGCATTGGGATTTGGGTTAAGATAGGGTTAGGGTTAGGGCTCAAATTAACATTAAGGTTATAGTTAGGGTTAGGGTAATGGATAGGGGTTAGGATTAGGGTTTAGATTAGGTCTAGGGTAATGGATATGGTGAGGTTTTTCGGTAAGTTAAGGGTTAGGTCGAGGGTTAACATTAGAGTTAATATTATCATTAAGGGTAATTTATAGAGTTAGAGCTAGGGTTAGGGCTAGGGTTATGATTAGGATTAGTGCTATAGATAGGATTAGGGCAAGATTAGGGCTAGGTTTAGAGTTATGATTAGGATAAGGGTACCATTTAGAGTTTTACCTAGGGTTAGTTCTAGGGCTAGGGTTTGGTTTATGGTTATGGTTATGGTTAGTGTTAGATTTAGGGCTAGGGTCAACATTAATGTTAGGGTAATTGATAGGGTTAGGTGTCAGGTGAGAGTTAGGGTTAGTTTTAGTGTTAGGTTAGAATTAGGTTTAGGAAAAGGGTTAAGATTTGAGTTAGTCTTAGGGTTAGGTTTAGGGTTAGGTTTGTGGTTAGTTCTAGGGTTAGGTTTATGTTTAGGGTTAGGGTAGGTTTAGGTTTAGGTCTAGGTTTATCATTAGGGTTAGGGTTAGGGTTAGGGTAATTGGTAGGGTTCAATCTAGTGTTAGGGCTAGGGTTAAGTTTAGAATTAGGATTAGGATTAGGGTTAGACATAGGCCTTGGGTTAGTGTTATGGTTAGGTTAAGTTAAGGGTTATGGATCAATATAGGTTTATGGCTAGTGTGAGTGTTAGGTTAAAGTGAGGGCTAGGGTAGGGTTAAGGTTAGGGATAGGGCTAGGGTTAGCATTAGTTTTAGGGTAAAGTTTAGGGTGATGGATAGAGTTACAGCTAGGTTCGGGTGATATTTAGGGTTTGGGCTAGGGTTATTTTTAGGGTGAGGCTTAGGGTTTGAGCTGGGGTTAGGGCAAGGGCAAAGGTTAGGGTTAGGGTTAGGACTAGGTTTAAGTTTAGTGTTATGATTAGGGGTAGGTTTAGGGCTACCATTAGGGCTAGGTTTTGTGTGAAATTTAGAGTTAGTGTTAGGTTTATGGGTAATCTAAGAGTTAGGGTTATGGTTATGGCTAGTTTTAGGGTTAGTCTAGTGATATGGTTAGTTTTGGGGTTAGGATAAGATTTAGAGTTAGGGTCTTTGTTAGGATAAGGGTCAGTATTTGGTTTAGGGTTAGTTTTAGGCTTACGGCCATAATTAGGACTAGTGTCAAGTCTAGGGTGAGTTAGTGTTTGGGTTATATTAAGGTTAATTGTTAGGTCAAGGGCACGAGTTATGGCTATATTTAGGATTATATTTAGGTCTAGGGCTAGTGTTAGTGTAGATTTAGGTAGAGGTTTACCAGTAGGGCTGTGTTAGTTTTCGGTTTAGGGGTATGGTCCGGTTTAAACCAAGGGTTAGTGTTAAGGTCAGAATAAGGGTCATGGTTAGGGTTAAAGTTGGGTTAAGTTTAGAGCTAGAATGAGGGCTAGGGTTAGGACTAGACTAAAGATTAGAGTTAGGACTAGGGTAGCAATAGGGTGAAAGTTTGACTTAGTGTAAGGGATAGGGTTAGAGCTAGGTCTAAGACCAGGGATAGGGTTAGAGTTAGGGCTAGGGTTTGGGTTAGGGTTAGGATTAAGGCTAAGTTTAGGGCTAGTATTAGGGCTAGGGATTGTGTTAGGGGCTGGGCTAGCATTAGGGCTAGGGCTAATGTCAGGTCTATGGTGTGGGTTAGGTTAATGATTAAGTTTAGTACTCAAATTAGCTTTAGGGTTAGGGTTAGACTTATGAATATTTTTAGGTTTAGGATTCAGGTTAGGTTTAGGTTAATAGATAGGTTTAGGGTTAGGAATAGGTTTAAGGTTATCCTAGAGTTAGCATTAGAGTATGATTAGGGTTAGGGTAATGGATAGGGATACAGCTAGGATTTGGGCTACAGTTATGTTTAGGATTAGGGCTAGGGTAAGGATTAGGTTTAGGGAAAGTTTTCAGGTTAGGGTTAGGACTCTGGTTAGGGTTATGATTAGGGTTAAATATAGTGTTAAGTCTCTGATTATTGCTTATTTTGGGGCTTAATTAGGGCTAGGATTAGTCTAGGATCTGTGTTAGGGTTAGGCCTAGTGTTAGGCTTAGGTTTAGGTTTAGGGATAGGGTTAGGTTTAGTGGAAGGGATGGGATCATAGCTAGGTTTAGGGCTAGGTAGAAAATTAGAATTATGGTTAGGGATAAGTTTATGGTTTTGGTTATTAATAAGGCTAGGTTTAGGACTAGGTTGAGAGCTAGGGTTTGTTTTAGGGTTATGGCAAGAATTGGGGCTAGGGCTAGTGTCCGGTCTCGGGTTATGGTTAGGGAAAGATTTAGGGTTAGGTTTATTCCTAGGTCTAGTGTGAGGGTTAGGTTTAGAGTAAGGGTCAGGTTTAGAGCTAGGTGTATTATTAGGGTTAGGGTCAGATTAAGGGTTTAGTTTAGGTTAGGATTTAGGGTTAAGGCCTAATTAGCATTAAGATAGGGATAACGTAATGAGAATGTTAGGTTTAGGGTTTAGGTTAGGTTTAGGGTAATTGATACGGTTAAAGTTAGTGATAGGGTCAGGGTTAGGCCTAGGGTTAGCATTAGGCTAAGGGTTATGATTAGGGTAATTGATAGGGTTAGAGCTAGGGTTAAGGCTAGGGTTATGGTTACTATTAGGCCTAGAGTTAGAGTTAGGTTTAGGCTTAGGGATAGGATTAGTGTTAGGGTGAGGGTACAGTTTAGACTTTGAGCTAGGTTTAGTTCTCACTAGTGTGAGGGTTAGTTTTAGGATCATGCCTATGTTAGAGTTACAGTTAGGGTCTGGATTACTGTTAGTGTTAGAGCTAGGGTTATCATTAAGTTCAGGGTATTGGATAGGGTTAAATGTCAGGTTAGGTAGGGTTAGGATTAAGGTTAGTTTTAAGCTAATGGTTAGAGTTTGAGCTACAGTTAGGTTAGGGTTAGGGTTAGGGTAATGGATAGGTTTAGGGATTTCGATAGGGTTAGGGTTTGGCCTAGAGTTTGCATTAAGTGTAGGGTTAGGGTTAGTTTTAGGATTAGCGTTAGGGCCATGGCCAGTGTTAGGGTGAGGTTTAGGCTTAGGGTTAGTTTTAGATTTAGAGTTAGGTTTAGGTCTAGGGTTAGAGCTAGGGTGAAGGTTAGGTCTTGGGTTTGGGCTAGGGTTAGGGCTAGGTTTTTAGTTTTGGTAAGTGATAGGTTTAGATCTATTAAAAATCTAGGGTGAGAGTTAAAGTTATTCTTAAGACTATAGTTAGGTTTACAGTTAAGGTTAGGGCTAAATTAGGGCTAGGATTAGGGTTAGGGTTAGTGTTAGGTTTAGACCTAGTTTTAGGTATAGGATAAGCATTAGGATTAGGGTAGGGTAAGGTATGATGTTACAGCTAGATTTAGGGCTAAGGCGAGAGTTAAAATTAGGGTTATGGCAAAAGTTAAGTTTAGGGTGAGGATTAAAGCTAGTGTTAGGCCTAGGATTAGGGCTACAGTTTGTGTTAGCATTAGGGCTATTATTAAGACTAGGTTTAATATCAGGTCTAGGGTTATGGTTAGGCAAAGTTCTAGGGATAGATTTGTGGCTAGGTATAGTGTAAGGGTTAGGATGAGGGTTAGGTTCAGCTTCAGAGTTAGGGGTATTATTAGGGTCAGGATCATGGTTAGGGTTTGGTTTAGGTTAAGATTGAGGGTTAGGGCTCAAAGTAGCATTAGGTTTAAGGTTATTGTTAGGGTAATGGATATGGTTATATATAGGATTCAGGTTATTTTTATGGTAATGGATTGGTTAGGGTAAGGGATAGTGCTAGAGTTTGGCCAGGGTTTTACATTAGGGTCAGTGTTAGGGTTTAGGTAATGGATAGGGTTAGAGCTAGGGTTAGGCTAGGATTATGGTTAAGGTTAGGTGTAGGTTTAGGATTAGGTTTAAGGATAGTGCAAGGATTAAATTTAGGGTTAGGTTTAGGGTAAGGGGTAGGGCTAGGTTTAGGGTTAGTGTTATGGTTAAAGTTATGGTTGGGTCTTGGATTAGGGCTAGGTTTTGGGAAATGTTAGGGCTAGTGTTAGTGATACAGCTAATGTAAGAACTAGGGTTACGATTAGGGCTAGTTTTAGAGTTACCATTAGGGCTAAGTCTAGTTTTAGGATTAAATTTAGGTTTATGGAGATGTTTTGAACTATGGTTAGTTTTAGGGTCAGAGTAAGGATGAGGGTTAATTTTAGTGTTAGGGATAGGACACGAAATACTGGTAGGCGTAGGGCTAGATGTCAGGTAAGGATTTTGTTTAGGTTAAGGCTTAGGGTTAATGCTAAGGCTTGGTTTTGTTTTAGGGCTAAGGCTAAAGTGAAGGGTAATTTTACACTAAGTGTTAATGTTATTTCAAGAGATAGTTTAAGTTTAGGTTTAAGGGTAGTATCAAATAATTTTAATAAAACTAACTGTAACCCTAACACTAGCTCTAACCCTATCCATTCCCATAACACTACCATTTTTAAGGAACCTTTGTCCATAGAAGTTGCAAACCTGGGCAGCCTAGTAGGGCAAGCTAAGGGATGAATGCTGTGCAGTATCAAAGAAATCTGACAAAATAATTGATGGAGTATATCAGTACATTCATATTTCCCTGTTATCTCCTAAAGGACTCTTGGATACAGTTGTTTTTAAATGCTTCAGCTTATGCCTACTTTCACAAGAACAAACCAGAGATTTCCCACAGAGAACAGATGGAGTGTGAAGTTTCAAACAGCTAGCACCAACGCTCTTTGCTTTCCAGCTCCATTTCCTTTTACCTGCATAGGACAAAATGAACTGAACCTTTAAAATACAAACTGTTCCTTATAGAGAACCATTGAATCCAGGAGGTCCAAACATGTGGAGTATAGTAAGAATAGGAGAAAAATGAATCCTTCCCAGTATCAAAGAAATTTGAACAAAACTAACTCTAACCCTAATACTAGCTCTAAAACTACCCCTAACACTATCCTTAACACAAACCCTAACCTGTTTAAAAAATGGTGATCCGAGAAATCCCAAACTTGGGTAGCCTAGTGGGGTAAGCTATCAGATAAATTCTATGCAGTATCAAAGAAATATGACCAAATTATTAGGGTGGTATATCAGTTCATGCATATTTCTGTTTTCTGCAAAAGGACTCTTGGATCAAGATGTTTTTGCCATCTGCATCTTAAGGCTACTTTCCCAAGGAATAAACCAGAGATTTCCCACAGAGAACTGATTCAGTGTCTGCAGTGTTAAGCAGCTAGCACCAACATGGTTTGACTTCAACCTCCATTTTCATTTACCTATATGGGTCAATATGAAGTGAAAACTTAAAATGCAGAGTGCTCCTGATAGTGAACCATAGAAAGAAGAAGGCCCAAACCTGGGGAGCATGTTAAGGATAGGTAAAATGTGACTCGTTCCAAGTATCAAAGAAATTTGCAAAAAACTTACTCTCTCCATAACACTGCATCCAAACTTAACCATAACCCTAATCCTAACACTAACCCTAACTGGATTAGAGAACCATTGATCTTAGAAGTGCCACACTTGGAGAGCTTTGTGTGGCAAGCTAAATAATGAATCCTATGCAGTATCAAACAGATCTGACCAAATAATTATTGGAGGAATTTCAGTGCATGCATATTTCTCTGCTTTCACCTAAAGGGCTCTCGGATAAAATTGTGTTTGCATGTTTAAGCTTAGGCCTACACTCACAAGGAATATACCACAGTGTGCCAAAAAGAATTGAGGGTGTGTGTGCAGTTTCAAGCAACTAGTATAAACCCTGTTTGATTTTCAGGTCTATTTCCATTTACTTGTATAGGTCAAAATGAAGTGAAATGAAAATATTAACTGTTCCTGACACCAAACATTTGGACCAAAAGACTTAAACCTGGGATTCAGAGTAAGGTTAGTTAAAGATGAATCCTGGGTTGTATCAAAGAAATTTGAATAAAGTAACTCTAACACTATCACTACCTCTAAACCTAACCATAATCCTAACCCTAAACATTAACATAGCCCTATCCCTAACTATAAATTTAACCTAATTTTAACTGTAACCATTGTCCAAACCCTAGCTCTAACTATATCCATTACCCTAACCCTAACCCTAACCCTAATATTAACCATAGCCCTAACATTAACCATTACCATATACCTGCTCTAACCCTAACCCTGCCCTAGACCTAAACCTAACTCAAAATCTAACACTTACCCTAAACCTACCACTAACCCTAAGCCTAACCCTAACTCTAACTCTAACTCTACCCCTAATCCTAACCATAAACCTTGCCCAAAACCTAGCTGTAATCCTATCCATTACCCTAAACATAAGCCCAACCCAAATGCTAACAATAGGACTAAACCTAACTGAATAGCTACCCCTAAAGATATTAAAAACCCTGAACATTACCTGAACCCTAAATCACACCCAATCCATTACTCAAAACCTACTGTTAATTTGAGCCTTAAGACTAGACCTTAACCTAAACCAATCCCTAACCCTGACTCTGATTCTAATAATACACCTAGCTCTGAACTTGACATTTAACCTATACCTAACCCGTACATTAGACCTAGCCATAACCTAACCCCAAAACTATCCTTAACTATAATAGTAGACCTGACATTATACCTAGCCCTAATTGTAGCTCTATCCCTAACACAAACCCTCATTCTAGCCCTAAACGTAGCCTTAATCATAAACTGTACCCTAACCCAAGCCCTAACCCTAAGTATAACACTTGCCCTAGCCAAAAACCTACCTATAGCCCCATTTTCCCTGAAACTCTAACCCTCACTCTTACCCTAACACTAACCCTAACTCTAGCCCTAACCGTAGGCCTAACCCTAACACTTACCCTAGAACTAATCCTAGCCTGAATTTAGCCCAAACCATAAACCTACTCCTTACCCTAGCCCAAAGGATAACTCTACATTTATCCCTAGCCCAATTTCTAGTTCTAATCCTATCCGTTACTGTAATCCTAACACTAGCCTTAAACTTAGCTCTAATCCTAGCCCTAATCCTAAACATAGATCTAACCATAACACAAAATATAAGCCTAAGCCTCGCTCGCCCTAGCTCTGGAACAAAACTGTGCCATGGCACTAATCCTAATCCTAGACCTGACATTAGCCCTATCCCTGATTATTACTCTAATCCGAACACAAACCCTACCTGTACACCTAGCCTTAATCCTAGCCCTAATTCGAGTCCTATCTCTGACCCTAAAGGTAAAATTGATCCTGTCTCTGACTAACCTAATCTCTATTCATCACTCTGAAACTAAACCTAAACCTAACACTAGACCTAGAATTAATGCTAACTCTAAAACTAGCATGATTTTAACCCTAGATCTTACTTTAGATATAGAGCTACCCTAGCCCTAACCTCACCCAAAACCTAGCCCTTATCTGAGCCCTCACCCTAGCTTTAATGCTAACCCAACTCTGGCCTTAACTCTTAACCTAAACATAACCCTAAACCTAAAAATGTCCTAACCTAAAACCTAACCTGAACCATATCCCTAATCTTAAGCATAACCCTAGCACTAATCCTAGCTCGAATCTTATCCATTACCCTAACCATAACCCTAACAAAATTCTAACTGAAGGCAAAACCCTAATCATAGCCCTAACCTAACCATAACCCTAGCCATAACCACAGTTCAAATCTTATTCGTTAACCCACCCATGACCTAACCTGAACCATAACCCTAATTTTAACCATAACCCTAGCCCTATTACTCTACCCATTACATTATACCCATTACTCTAACCATAACCCTAACCAAATTCTAACCCAAGGCCTAACCCTAATCATAGCCATAACCTAACCATAAGCCTAGCTCTAACTGTAGCTCTAATTCTATCCATTATGCTAACCAAAACCCTAATCAAATTATATCCCTAGTTTTAACCCTAACTCTATAACTAAACCTAATCCTAACCATCACCCTAAAACTAAACTGAATCCTAAACCTAACCATAACCATTATGCTAGCCCTAACCCTAATGCTAATTTGAACCCCAACCCTAAATGTGAACCTAAATCATACCCTAACCCTGACTCTGACCCTAATATTACACTAGCTGTAAAGCTGAACCCAACCCTCAACCTCAATCTTACAATTGACCTAGCCATAAACCTAACCGTAAAATTATTCCTAACCATAACCATAGACCTGTCATTAGTCCTAGCCCTAAACCTAACACAAACCCTAGCTCTAATCCTGTCTCTAAGCCTAGCCTTTATTCTAATCTTAATCTTAATCCTAGCCCTAACCTTAATTTTATCACTTTCCCTAACCTAAACCTAGCTGTAACATCATACTTACCATAACCCTATTGCTAGCCCTAACACTAGCCCTAAACCTTGGCATAAACCTAACAATTACCCTAGCGCTAATCCTAGACCTAATTTAGCCTAAACCTAAACCTAACCCTAGCCTTAGCACTAAGACTAAGTCTCATTTTCACCCTAGACCTAGTCCTAGTTCTAAACCTATCCCTTACCATAAACCAAAACTTAGCCCTATTCCTAGCCCCAACCCTAGCCCTAACCTTCACCCTAGTCCTAAACATAGATCTATCCCTAACATTAAGCGTAAACCTCACCCTAAAACTAGCCCTAACCCAAATGCTATTTGAAAAAATGCACTAACCCCACCCTAGCCCTAACCTTTAACCTAAACAAAACACCAAACCTACACCTAGACCTAAACCTAGCTTTAATTTGAGACCTAACCCTAACCCTAGAAATAAACCTGTCTCTGACACAGACCCTAACACTAACCCCATCTCTAAACATCGACCTAATGCTAACCCTAAAACTAGCTTTAATTGGAAACCTAGTTCTTACGTTAGCCATAGCCCTAATGCTTACACCAATCGAAGCCCTAATCCTAGCCTTAACCCTAGTTTAAACCTTAACCCTAACCCTAACTGTAGCCCTAAACCTAACCCTAACACAAACCATACCCCTATCTTTAAAACTATCCCTTACCCTAAGCCAAACACTCAACCTAATGCTACCCTAGTCCTAACCCTAATGCTAACACTAATGTTACCCTAAGCCAAACCCTCTACCGAATGTGACCCTAGTCCTAACCCTAATTCTTAGCCTACTCCAAACCCTAACTCTATTAGTAGTCCTAATTCTAGCCCTATTTCTAGCTCCAACCCTAACCCAAACCCAAACCCTTACCCTGACACTTATTTTGACCCTAACAATAACCCTAATTCTAAACCTGACCCAACCCTAAATTGAACCCTAACAGTACCCCTAATGGTAAAAATATACCTAAACGTAACCATAACACTAGCACTGGACCAAAATTAATCCTAAATAGAGTCATAAATCTAGCCCTAGTCCTAAGCAAAAACCTAGCACTAGCCCTAACAATAACCCTTAAACTAATGCAAAGACTAACTCTATCCCTAGATCCAATGCTAGTCCTAATTCTTGCCCTAACACTAAACCTAACTCTAAACCAAACAGTGATCCTTACCATAACCCAAACCCTAGCTCTAAACCTTATCCTAACCCCAAACCTAACCCTAACACTAGACTTGTCTATAACCCTAACCCTAAAATTAGTCATAAACATAATCCTAAATCTTACATTGCCCATAGCCCTAATGCTAGCCATAAACCTCCCACAACACCTAGCCATTATCTTAGCCCTAAACCTAGCCCTGATTGTAACCCTAACTGTAACCCTAGACCTAACACTAACCCTAACTTTTGCCCTAGCCCTAAACCTAGCTCTAATGCTAACACTTACCATAAACCTAACCCTAACATTAACCTTAGGCCTACCTCTATACTCTCTCTAGTCCTAACCTTTTTTTATTGTTGTTCAAAACATTACATAGCTCTTGACATATCATATTTCATACATTTGATTCAAGTGGTTTATGACCGATGTGAATCTGCAATCTGTATACGAGGTAAATATGGGAGTTCATAACCCTAATCCTAACCTTAACCCTATCCCTAAACTTAGCTCTAACAGTATCCATTACCCTAAAGTTAAGCCAAACTTAAATGCTAACCCTAGGCCTAATGCTAACCCTACCCCTAACACTAACCTTCTTCATTACTCTAACCTAATTTGAACTCTAAAACTAACCCTATCCATTACCCTAACCCTAACACTAAATCAAGCCTTAACCCTAAACCTTAACTTAAATCAAACTCTACCCGGACCCTGAACCTAATAATATACCTAGCTCTAAAACTGACCTTTATCCTAAACCTAAGCATTACACTAGACCTAGACAAAACCTAACCCAAAAACTAACCCTAACCATATACCTAGACCTGACATTAGCCCTAGCCTTAATACTAGCCCTAACCCTAATCCAAACCCTAGCCCTCATCCTAGCTTTAATCCTAACCTGAACCCTAACCCTAGCCCTACACTTGATTTTAACCCTTGTGTTAGCTCTGAATCTAGCTATAACCCCATCATTTCCCCTAACTCTAACCCTAACCCTTATGCGAACACTAACCATAACTCTAGCCCTAACTGTAGGCCTAAACCTAACATTAACCCTAGCGATAATCCTAGCCCGAATTTAGCCAAAACCCTAACCCTAACCTAGGCCTAAAACTAAATCTAACACTCGCCCTGGCCATATTTCTAGTTCTAACCTTATCAGTTACCATAACCCTAACACAAGCCCTAGACCAATCTCTAGACCTAACAATAACTCTAAATCTAACCCTAACCCTAAGCCTGAACCTCACCCTACCACTAGACCTAACACTATCGCTAATCCTAAAACTACCCCAAATCATAGCCTTAGCCCTAAAACAAAACGGAACCATTGCCCTAACCCTACACCTTAATCTAAACCATAACGCTACACATAGCCATAACCTCCTTTCTCTAAATTGAGTACAAGGCCTAAAACTAACCCTGACCCTGACTTATATCCTAACACTAACCCTAGCTATAAATATCACACTAACTCTAAAGATAATATTAATACTAGACCCAGACCAAACACTAACTCTAAATTTAACCCAAATCACAACCCTAGATCTTACATTAGCCTTATCCCTAACCCTAGCCCTAACCTAATCTAAATTTTAGCCCTAATACAAGCCCTAACATTACCTTTAACCCTAACCCTAAACCTAAACCTAATCCTTAACCTAGCCTTAATCCTAACCATAATAATTGCTCTAAACCTACATCTAATCCTATATATTAGCTTAACCCTAACTCTAACCCTAATGCTAACCCTAGGATAACCCTAACCTTATCTATAACCCTAACCCTATACATTACCCTAAACCTAATCTGAACTCTAAATCTAACCATATCCATTACCCTAATCCTAAACCTAACCCTAATGCTAATTTGAGACCCAACACTATACCTTAACCTAAACAAACCCTAACCCTGACCCTGACCCTAACAATACCCTAGTTCTAAAAGTGACCCTATCCATAAAACTAATCCTTACATTATACCTAGCCATAAACCTAAACCTGAAACTATCCCTAACCATAATAACCCTAGACCTCATATTAGCCCTAGCCCTAACATAGGCCTAACCTTATCACAAAACCAAGCCCTCATCCTAGCCCTAAACCTAGCCTAATCCTAACCCGAACCCTCACCTTAGCCCTACCCCTAATTTTAACTCTTGCCCTAGTCCTGAACCTAGCTATAACCCCATCCCTTGCCCTAAAACTAACCCTAAACTCTAACATTAACCCTAACCATATCCCTAACCATAGGCCTAACCCTAAAACTAAGCCTAGCATTAATCCTAGCCCTAATTTAGTGCTAACCCTAAGTGAACTCCTAACACTAGCCCTAAGACTGACTCTAACCCTCAACCTAGCCCTATTTCTGTTCCTAACCCTATTCATTAACGTAACCCTAACATTATCCCTAAACTTAGCCCTAACCCTAGGAATAGCCCTAACACTAGATCTAACCATAACTCTCAATCTAACCCTGACCTTAAACCTAAACTTCACCAGACCACTAGCTGCACACTATTGCTAATCTTACAACTAGTTTTAGCCTTAGCCCTATCTCTAAAACAAAACTGAGCCATTGCTCTAACCCTAAACCTTAACCTAAGTCAAACACTTACCCTGCAATTAGTCATAAAACTAGCTCAAATTTGAGTCCTAGGACAAAAACTAACCCTGATCCAGACTCATATCCAAACACTAACCCTGGCTCTAAACATCATCCTAACCCTAAAGCTAATGCTAACACTAGACATAGTCCCAACCCTACCCAAAAACTTACTGTAATTCATAAACCTGATTCTTACATTAGTTATAGCCCTAACCTTGGCTCTAACCCTAACAAAAGAAAACCCTAATCAGAGCCCTAACACTAGATTTAGATCTAAACCTAACCTTAACCCTAGCCCTAAACCTAACCCTAACACCAGCCCTAACCATAGCTCTAGCCCTATCCCTTACCCTAAGCCAAACCCTATCCATAATGCTAATTCTAGTCCTAATCCTAGTCCTTAGCCTAAACCAAACACTAATCCTATTACTAGTCCTTATTCTAGCTCTAATCCTAACCCAAAACCTAACACTAACTTTCACCCTTTTTCTGACCCTAACACGAATTATAGGCCTAAACCTGACCCTCACCCTAGACCAAATCCGAACACTGGCTTTACTGGTAAACTTATACCTAAACCTAACCCTAAAATTTGTTCTAGACATAAACCTAATCCTAAATCTAGCTTTAACTCTACCCCTAGACAAAAACAAAATCCTAATCCTAGCCCTAACAATAATCCTTACCCTAAACCAAACACTAACCCTACAACAGGACCTAATCCTAGTACTAATTCTGGTTGTCACCCTATCTCTAACTCTAATCCGAACAATGACCCTGCCTTTAAGTGTAAACGTACCTCTAATCCTGACCCTAAACCAAAATATAAACCTAACACTAGACCTAGCCATAACTATCTCTAAAACTACCGCAATTAGAACCCTAGATCTTACATTATCCATTGCACTAACCTTAGGCCTTAACCTAACACAGAACCTAGTCCTAATCAGAGGCCTAAACCTACCCTAGCCCTAACCCTAAAAATTACCATAACTCTAACCCTAACCCTAATGATAAACCTAGTCCTAACCCTAATCAAAGCCCTAACCCAAACCATAAACCTAACCATAGCCCTAACCTTAAACCTAATCCTTTCCATAAACCTCACCCTAACTCAAACCCTAATCCTTACCCTAAACCCAATAGTAAACCTCACACTAAAACAAAACTTACCTTAAAGGTAACCTTACATCTAATCCAATCTATTACCCTAAACCTAAACCTAATCATTACTATAATTCTAACCCTAGACCTAACACTAAAACTAACCCTCACCATAGAACTAACCCTAGCTCAATACCTTATCTTTACCCTAAACCTCATTATAACCCTACTCTAAGCTAGGGTTACTAGCCCTAATAAAAACCCTAACCTTAACTCTAGCCCTAATCCTAACCATAACCCTAGCTCTAAACCTATATGTTACCCGTAAGATAACCCTATTCCTAATGCTAATCTTAGGCCTAATCCTAAACCTATCCTAAACCCCAAATCTCAACATTACCCTAAACCTACACTGAACCCTAAACCTACTCTATCCATTACTCTAAACCTAACTTTAACACTAGATTTAACCCTTACTCTAAACCTTAACCTAAGCCTAAGCATAAGCCTAACACTAACATTACACCTGACCCTAATACTAATTTTATACCCAGCCCTAACCCTAAGCCAAAGACTAAAACAAAATTGAGCAATATCCCTAACCTTAAACCTTAATTTATTCTAAACCCTAAAACAAAATTAGACCTAACCCTAACCCTAATTGGAGTCATAACCCTAACCTTAAAATAACCCTGACCATGACTCATATCCTGACACTCACCCTAGCTCTAAACACCACCCTAAATTTAAACAGAACCCTAAGAGTTACCCTACACTTAGTTCCAGTCCTAACCCTAACCTTAAAACTAACCCTGACCCAACCCATATCTTAATAGTCACCCTAGCTCTAAAACCTGCCCTCAACTTAAACCGGACTCTAATAGTAATCCTAGCCCTTATTTGAGTCCTAAAACTTACCCTAAAACTAACACTGTCCCTGACTCATATCCTAACACTATCCCTAGCTATAAATATCACCTTAACATAAAACTTAACCATAACACTAGACCTACCCCTAACCCTAACTGTAATTGTAACCCTAGTTCTTACATTAGCCCTAACCCTAGTCCTAACCCTAACACAAAAATTAGCCCTAATCTGAGACCTAAACCTAGATTTAACCCTAAACGTAATCCTAACTCTATCCCTAACCGTAGCTCTAACTCAATCTCTTATTGAAAGTGAAACCCTAACACTAATGGTAACCTTATACCTATACCTAATCCTTAGACCAAACAAAATCATAACCCTATTAATAGTTTTAAACCTAGCCATCATTCTATCTCAAAACCTAATTCTAACCCTGACCCTTATTCTGACCCTAACACTAATCCTAGGTCTAAACCTGACCCTTACCATAGAAAAAAAACCCTAATACTAGCCATAGACTTAAACCTAATCCTAAATCTAGCCTTAATTCTAGCCCTAGACCTGAACAAAAACCTAGCATAAGCCCTTACAATAAGCCTTAACCTAACACAAACACTAACCATACCCCTAGACCTAAACCTAGTCCTAATTCTGGCTGTAACCCAAACTCTATCTCTAACCAAAACACTGACCCTGCCTTTAACAGTAAACCTACCTCTAAACCTTATCCTAATGGAATATCTAAACCTAACGCTACACCTAGCCATAACCATAACCCCAAAACTAGCCATAATCATTACCCTAGCACTTACATTACCCACAGCCCTAACCCTAGGCCTAAACCTAACACAAAACCTAGAGCTAATCCTAGGCCTAAACCTAGCCCTAAGGGTAATCTGAACCCTAACCCTAACTTGATTAGTCCTAACCCTAGCTCTAAGCCAACTCTTACTATAAACATAAACCTACACCTATCCCTAAATATACCCCTAACACTAGCCCTAATCCTAAACTTAACCCTAGCCCTAAACCTAGCTCTAAACCTACTCATTACCCTAAACCTAACCCTGAATCTATTGATAACTATAGGCTTAACCATAACTCTAAACTTAACCAGAAAACTAACCCTAGACCTAACCCTAAACCTCACACTTGACATAGACCTAACTCTAACTCAAACCCTAACACTTTCTATAAATTTAAACATACCCATAGCCCTAACCCTAAACCTAAACCTCATTCTAACACTAACCATAACCCTGCATCTACATCTAGACCTATCCATTACTCTAACCCTAACCCTACCCCTAATGATGACGCTAGCCCTAATCCTAACTCTAACCCTAACTGTACTGTAATATGATCCCTAGACCTAATTCTAAACCTAACCTCGCCATAGGCCTAACCCTAGCTCAAATCCGAACCCTTATGCTAAACATAACACTAACACTAACCCTAGTTGTAACCCTAAACCTAACCCAAACTCAAGAACTATTCCTAACCTTAACTCAAGCCCTAACCTTAGCTCTATCCCTATTCATTACCCTAATCATTATCCCTATTTTAATGTTAACCCTAGGCCTAACACTAACCCTAAAGATAAACCTGCCCCTATCAATTAACCTAAACCTAACCTGAACCCCAAACAAAACCCTATCATTACCCTAACGCTGACCCTAATGCTAATTCAAGCCCTAACTGTAAACACTAAACTCAAACAAATTCGACCTAGCCACAAACATAACCGTAAAACTATCCTCAACCATAACCCTACAACTGACATTAGGCCTAGCCCTAATTCTAGCACTAACCCTAACAAAAACCCCAGTCCTTATCCTAGCCCTAAACCTAGCCTTAATCCTAACCCAAACCCAAACCCTAGCCCTAACAATAATATTAACCATATCCCTAATCTTACCCATAATTCCACCCTATTCCTAACCCTAACCCTCAAACTAAGACTAACTGTACCTCTCACACTATCCTATCACTAGTTCTAAACCTATCCCATACCATAAGCCTAAACCTAGCCCTCAACCTATTCCTAACACTTGCTTTATACATAGCCCTAGCACTAAACTTAGATATAAATCTAACTAAATTTAACCCTAAACCAAAGCCTAAGCCTAACACTAACACTAGCCCTAAGCCTAACACTAATCCTAAAACTAGCCCTAACCCTAGATCTAGCCCTAAAACAAAACCAAGCCTTAACTCTAACACTAACCCTTAAACTAAACCAAACCCTAACCATTCATCTACTTCTAACCCTAACCCTAATTCAAGTTTTAAGAAAAAACTCTAAAACTAACCCTGAATCTGACTCTTACACTAACACTATCCCTAGCTCTAAACATCACCATAACCCTAAGCCAAAAGCTAATACTAAACCTAGCCCTAATCTCAACCCTAAAATTAGCCCTAATCGTAACCTTGATACTTACATTAGCCATAACCCTAATCCTAGCACTAACTTAACACAATACCTAGCCCTAATCTGAGCAATAACCCGAGCTTTAAACTTAACCCTAACCCCAACCCTAGCCCTAATCATAACCATAAACCTAGCCCTAAATCTAGCTCTAACTCTAACCATTATAATAACCATAACCCTAAACCTAATGGTAATTCTAGGCCTAAACCTATCCCTATCCATTTCCCTAAACCTAACATGATTACAAATATTAAGCCTAACATTATCTTAACCTTAACCCTATAGCTAATTCTCGTCCTAAATTTAAGCCTTAACATATCCAAAACTCTAACCTAGACCTTAACCTTAATAATACACTTTTCCCTAAACCTGACCCTAAACTAAACCTTACACTACATGTAGCCATAATCCTAAATATAAAACTATATTTAAACATAATTTTAGACCTGAAATTAGCCACACTTCTAATCCTAGGCCTAAACGTAAAACAAACCCTAGCCCTTACATTGCCCTAAACCTAAACTTAATCAATACCCTAACACTAACCATAGCCCTAACCCTAATTCTAAACATCACCCTGCCTCTAAACCTAGCTATAACACCATCCCTTACCCTAAACTTAATCCTACATCTAACCCTAACTCTATGCTTAAGCTGAACACTAAACCTTACCCTAATCCTAGCCTTAATTCTAGCCCTGTCACTAACCCTAACCCTAACTTTAGCCCAAAGACTAACTCTAATTGTCACACTATCCCTATTGCTAGTTCTAACCCTATCTTTTATCATAACCCTAATCCTAGCCCTAACCCTACCCTGTCATTAGTCCTAGTCCTAACCCTAGATCTAACCCTAACTCTAAATCTAACCTTAATCCTAAGCCTAAGCCGAACACGAACACTAACCCTGACCCTAATGCTAATTGTAAAAATAGCCCTAACCCTAACCCTAGCAGTAGAATAAAACCAAGCAATGGCCCTAACCCTAAACCTTGGATTAAACCAAACACTAACACTACACCTAGACATAACCTTAGCCTTAATTCGAGTCATAAGAGTAACCTTAAAACGAACCCTGACCTTGAGTAATATCTTAAACTCACCCTAGCTCTAAAAACCATCCTAATCTTAAACCAAAACCTTACAGTAAACCTAGCCTTTATTTGAGTCCTAACCTTAACCCTGAACGTGACTCATATCCTAACACTAACCCTAACTCTAATTATTATTCTAACCTTAAACCTAACCCTAACAATAGATCTACCCTAACTCTAACTCTAAAATTAACCCTAATTTTAACCCTAGTTCTTATATTAGCAATTGCCTTAAACCTCGCCCTAACTCTAACATAAAAACTAGCTCTAATCTGAGCCCTAAACCTCGCTTTATCCTTAACCATAACTCAAGCACTAACCCTAGCTCTAAACCTATCTTTACCTAAGTGAAACTCTAAACGTAATGGTATCCATACACCTATCCCTAATCCTTAGGCTAACCAAAATCTTAACCATATTAACAGTCCTGACCCTAGACCTCATTCTAGTTCTAATTCTGTCCCAAACCCTAATGCGAATCCTGACCCTTATTCTGATTCTAACACAAAACCTAGGTCTAATCCTGACCATTACCCTATAGTAAACCCTAACACTAGCTATACAGACAACCTTATGACTAAATAACCCTAACCCTATCCCTAAGAATAATTCTAAATAGCACACTAGCCTTATCCTTAGTTCTAACCCTATACTTAGCATAACCCTAAACCTAGCCCTAACCCTTGACCTATACTTAGTCCTAGCCCTAACCTTAAACATAACCCTAACTCTAAATCTAACCTAAACCTAAGACTAAGCCTAACAGTAACATTAGCCCTAACCCTAATGCTAATGATAAAACTAGTCCTAACCCTAACCCTAGCAGTAAAACTAAACCAAGCAATAGCCCTAACTCTAAACCTTATCTTCAACCAAACCCTAACACTACACTTACACCTAACCATAGCCTTAATTCGATTCCTAACCCTAACCTAAAAACTAACTCTGACCCTGACTCATATCCTAAAACTCACACTAGCAATAAATACCCTCCTAATATTAAACCAAAACCTAACATTTATATTATCCCTAATTTAAGTCCTAATCCTATACCGAAAATTGACTCATATTCTAAAACTAACCCTAGCTCTAAATATCACTCTAACTTTAAACCTAACACTAACACTAGACCTACCCCTAACCTAAACCTAAAACTAACCCTAGTTGTAACCATAGATCTTATATTAGTCATTGTCCTAACCATAGCCCTAACTCTAACACAAAAAGAAGCCCTAATCAGAGCTCTAAACCTAGCTTTAACCCTAACACTAACAATAACTCTATCCATAAACCTAACTCTAACCATATTCCTTAACATAAGTGAAACCGTAATCCTAATGGTAATCCTAAACCTAACCCTAATCCTTAGGCTAAACAAAATCCTAACCCCATTAATAGTCCTGACCCTAGCCCTCATTCTAGCTCTAAACCTATCCCAAACCTTAATGATAACCTGACCCTTATTCTGACCCTAACAATAACCCTAGTTCTAAATCTGACCCTAACCCTAGAACAAACCCTAACACTGGCCCTACCTGTAAACTTAAATCTAAACCTAACCCTAAAACTAGTTCTACACCTAAACCTAATCCTAAATCTAGCCTAAACTCTAGCCCTAGGCTAAAAAAAAATAGTCCTAGCCCTAACAATAATCCTTACCATAACCCAAACACTAACCCTACCCCTAGACCTAAACCTAGTCCCAATTCTAACTCTAATCTGAACACTGGCATTGACTTTAAGGGTAAACCTACCTCTAAACCTGACCCTACCTGAAAATATAAACCTAACACTAGACCTAAATATAACCCTAACTCTAAAACTAGCCCTAATCATAACCCTAACTCTTACCCTGCCACAGCCCTAACCCTAGGCCTAAACCTAACACAAAACCTAGAGCTAATCCTAGGCCTTACCCTACCCCTAAGTGTAACACTAAACCTAACCCTAGCCCTAACCCAAACCTAACCTTTGGCTTAGTCCTAACCCTTGCTCAAAGCCTAACTCTTACCATAAACATAAACCTAGAACTGTCTGTAAATCTAACTCTAACCCTAGCCCTTATCCTAAGCTTAATCCTATCCCTAACCCTAACCCTAAACCTAGCCCTTCTCTCACACTAGTCCTATCACTAGTTCTAACCCTATACCTTATCCTAAGTCAAACCCTAGCCCTAAGCCTTGCCCTATCCTAATTCCTAGCCCTAATCCTAGATATTAACCTAACTCTAAATCTAACCCTAAACCTAAGCCTAAGCCTAACACTAACACTAGCCCTAACCCTAACACTAATCATAAAACTAGCCCCAAATCTAACCTTAGCAGTAAAACAAAACCGAGAAATAGCTCTAAGTTTAAACCTTAACTTAAACCAAAACTTATCACTACAACAAGACCTAACCATAGTCTTAATTCAAGTCCTAACCCTACCCTTAAAATTAACTCTGTCCCTGACTCATATCCTAACAATCATCCTAGCTCTAAACACCCTCCTAAGCTTAAACCAAAACCTAACATTAACCCTATCCCTAATTTGAGTGCTAATCCTATACCTGACCCTGATTCATATCCTAACACTAACCCTAGCTCAAATATTACCCTAACGTTAAACCTAACACTAACACTAGACCTACCCCTAACTCTTACCCTAAAAGTGAACCTAATTGTAACCCTAGTTCTTACATTAGCCATTGACCTCACCCTAGCCCAAGCCCTAACACAAAAAGTAGCCCTAATCCGAGCTCTAAACCTAGCTTTAATCCTAACCCTAACCCTAACTGTAGCCCTAAACCTAGCTCTAACTCTATCCCCCCCTAAGCGAAAACCTAATCCTAATGGTAACCCTAGACCTATCCCTAATCCTTAGGCTAAGCAAAATCTTAATTCCATTAATAGTCCTGACCCTAGCCCTCATTCTACCTCTAATCCTATCCCAAACCCTAACGATAAAACCTGACCCTTATTCTGACCCTAACACTAACCCTAGGTCTAAAACAACCCCTCACCCTAGACCAAATCCTAACACTGGCCCGACTGGTAACTTTATACCTAAACCTAACCCTAAAATTAATTCTAGACCTAAACTTAATATTAAATCTAGCTTTATATCTACCCCTAGACCTAAACAAAAACCTAGTAGTAGCCCTAACAATAATCCTTACACTAAACCAAACACTAACATTACCCCAGGTCTAATCTTAGTCGTGATTTGGGTTGTAACACTAACTCTAACTCAAATATGAACACTGACCCTTCCTTTAAGGGTAAACCTACCTCTAAACCTGACCCTACCCAAAAATCTCAACCTAACACTAGACCTAGCCATAACCCTAACCCTAAAACTAGCCCTAGTCATAATCCTAGCTCTTACATTACCCACAGCCCTAACTCTAGGCCTAAACCTAACACCAAATCTAGAGTTAATCCTCGGCCTTAACCTAGCCCTAAGTGTATCCTTATTCCTAACCCTAGCCCTAACCCAAAGTTTACCCTCACCTTAGACGGAAACCTAGCTCAAAGCCTAACCCTTACCATAAATATAAACCTAGAACTATCCCTAACTCTAACCCTAACCCTAGCCCTAATCCTAAACTTAACCCTAGCCCTAAACCTAGCTGTAAACATACCCATAACCCTAACCCTAAACCTAACCCTAATGATAAACCTAGCCTTCACCCTAACCATAAGATTTCACCCAAACAGAAAAATAAACCTAGAACTAACCCTAAACCTAACACTCACTATAATCTAACCGTAGCTCAAACCCTAATCCTTACCATAAACCTAAACATAACCATAGCCCTAACCCTAACCGTAAACTTAAATATAACCCTATCCTTAACCCTAAACCTATATCTAACCGTTTTCATTACACTAACCCTAATCCTAACCAAAATGATAACCCTAGCCCTAACCCTAACCCTAATTCTAAACCTACTGTAATCTTATCCCTGGACCTAACCCTGAACCTAACCCTTGCTCTAGCCCTAACCACAGCTCAGAACTTTACCCTTACACTAAACATATTCCTAAACACAACCCTAGTTCTAACCCTCACTTTAACCCTAACTAAAGACCTAATCCTAACCATAACACTCTCTCTAATCTTAGCTCTAACTCTATCTGTTATCTCAATAACAGCCCTTACCCTAATGCTAACCCTAGACCTAAACATAACTCAAGACCTAGTACTAACCATAACCCTAGCCCTAAACTTAAATCTAACTGTATTGATTACTCTAAACTTAAACCTCACCTAAATGCTAACCCTAGGCCTATGCCTAACCCTATCACTAACCCCAACTCTATCAACTAAACTAAACCTAACCTGAACCCTAAATCTAACCCAATCATTACTGTAACCCTAACTTAACTCAAACCCTAAACTCAAACCTATACCAAACCCTAACCCTGACCTTGACCCTAATAAATCCCCTAGCTCTAAACCTGACCCTGCTTTAAACCTCACTCTTACAATAGACCTAGCCAATAACCTAACCCTAAAACTATCCATAGCAATAACCCTACACTTGATATTAGCCCTAGACAAAATCCTATGCCAACCCTAACACAAACCCTAGCCCTTACGCTAGCCCTAAACATAGCCTTAGTCATAACCCTAACCCTAGCCCTAATCTTAAACCTAACTTAGCCCTATACCTAACCATAACTCTAACCCTAGCCCTAAGACTAAGTCTAACTCTCACCCTAGGCATAAAACTAGTTCTAACCCTAACCCTTACCAGAACCCTAAACCTATGCCTAACCCTAGCCCTTTCCTAAGCCCTAGACCTAACCCTAACTCTAAATCTAACCCTAAGTTAAGCCTAAACCTACCTTACACTAGCTTTACCCTAACCCTAATTCTACTTCTAAAACTAGCCCTAACTCTAGTCCTAGCCCTAATACAAAACAGAACCATAAACCCAACCCTAAACCTTAACCTAAACCAAATGCTAACCCTAAACCTAGCCATATCCCTAGCCATAATTCGTGTTTTAAGCCAAAACCTAATATGAATTCTGACACTGACTCTGACCCTAAAATTAACCCTAGCTTTAAACATCAACCTAACTCTAAACATAAACCTAACACTAGACCTAGCCCTAATCCTAACCCTAAAACTAGCCCTAATTGTTACCCTAGTACTTACATTATCCGTAACCCTAACCCTAACCCTTACTTAACCCAAAACCTAGCCCTAAACCGAGCCCTACCCGAGCTTTAACCCTAAACCTAACCTTAAACCTAACCCTAGCACTAATAATAACCATAATCCTAGCTCTAAACCTATCCTTAATCTTAACCCAAACCATAGTCTGAGCTTTAACCATAACGCTAACCCTCAACCTACAGCTAAACCTACCTAAAACCCTATCCTTTACCCTAAACCTAACAATAACTCTAAGCCCAAGCATAACCCTAAACCTAAGCCTAACCCTAGCCCTAACCCTAGGCCTAACACTAACACTAAGCTTAATGCTAATCCTAGCCCTAATTTAATTCTATTGTAATTCTAACCCTAGCCCTAAGACTAAATCTAACTCTTTCCCTATCCCTATCCCTAGTTCTATTCCTAGGCCTAGCCCTAATCCTAGATCTAAACCTAACTCTAAATCTAAACCTAACTCTAAAATTAACCATAGCCTTAATTCTAAACCAAACCCTAACACTAGCCCTAACATTAATACTAATCCTAAAATGTGCCCTACCCCTAGCCCTAGCCATTGAAGTAAACCAAGCCATATTCCTGACACTAATCCATAACCTAAACAAAACCTTAAAATTACATATAGCCCTAATCATAAATCTAAAACTAAACCAGACCCTGACACTGACCCTAACATTAATCCTAGCTCTAAACATCACCATAACCTTAAATTAGCCCTATTTAGAGATCTAGCCTTAACCCTAACCAAAAAACTAGCCCTAATCGTAACCCTAGTTCACACATTAGTCATTTTCATAACACTAGTCCTAAACCCTAACACAAACCCTACCCTTAATCTGAGCCCTAACCCTAGCTTTAACCCTAATCTTAACCCTAACACTAGCCATAACCTTAACCCTAACACTAGCCCTACCCTAGCTCTAACCCTTTCCCTCACCCTAAGCCAAACCCTAACCCAAATGCTAACATTAGACCTATCCCTAATCATTAGCCTAATTAAATTCTAACCATTTTACTAGTCCTAACCCTAGCCCTCATTCTAGCTCTACCTCTAACCCTGACTCTTATTCTGACCCTAACAGTAACCCTAGGTCTAAACCTGACCCTATCCCTAAAACAAACCCTAACACTAGCCCTATTGGTAACCCTATACCTATCATTAACACTAGATCTATATAAAATATAGCTATAAGCCTAGCCCTAGACTAAAAAAAACCTAGCTCTAGCCCTAACAATAACCCTTAACCTAAACCAAACACTTATCCTACCCCTAAATTGAACACTAGTCCTAATTCTGGCTCTAATTCTAACCCTAACCCTATCCTGAACACTGACCCTGAACCCAACACTAAACCCAGCTCTAAACCTGACCCTAACCCAAAACCTAGTACTAACACTAGATCTAGCCATAATCCTAACCCTAAAACTACTCCTAAGCATAACAATAGCTCTTACATTACCCATAGTCCTAACACTAGCACTCAACCTAACACAAAACCTAGCTCTAATCCTAGGTGTAAACTTAGCCCTAAGCATAACCCTAAACCTAACCCTAGTCCTAACACTAACCCTAACACTAACCCTTGCCTTAGACCTAACCCTAGCACAAAGCCAAACCCTTAAACTAAACATAGACCTAGCCCTAACCTAAACTATAATCCTAACCCTAGCTCTAATTCTAACCTTAAACCTAGCCCAAATTTTAGCTCTAACCCTCTCAATTACCTTAACACTAAGCCTAGATCTAATTATAAACCTATCCCTACAACTAAACCTAACCCTAAACATAAATATAAACCTAGATCTAACCCTACACCTAACCATCAGCATAGACATAACTCTAGCTAAAACATTAAGCCTTACACTAAATCCTAACACTAGCCCTAACCTATACCCTAACCCCTAACCCTAAATATAACACCATCCATTACCCTAAACCTAAATCAAAACCTAATGAAAACTCTAGCCATAACCCTAACCCTAATCCAAACCCTAACCATATAAATAAAGCTAGACCTAAACTTAAACATAACCTCGCCCTAGCCCTAAACCTAGCTCAAACACCAACCCTTTCCCTAACCGAAACATAATCCTATACCTAAACCTAACACTTACCTAAACCAAACACTAGCCCTATCCACAACCCTAAACCTAATCCTAGACTTAATCCAAACTATAACGTAGACCTAACTCTAGCTCTAAATCTATCCATTACACTAAATATAATGTCAAACTTAATCCTAACCCTAACCCTATTGCTAAACTTACCCCATCCATTACCCTAAAACTTAACGGAAACCTAAAATTAACCCTATTCATTACCCTAACCCTAAGACTAACCCTAACACTAATTCAAGCCCTAACCTTAAACTTTAACCTAAACCAAACGCTAACCCTGACCCTAAAAGTAATAATACCCCCAGCTCTAAACCTGACCCTCACCATGAATGTAACCCTTACACTAGACATACCATAACCTAACCCTAAAAGTATCCTAAACCATAACCCTAGACCTGATATTAGCCCTAGCCCTTGCCCTAACCCTAACAGAAACCATAGCCCTAATCCTAGCCTTAATCCTAACCCAAACACTAACCCTAGCCCTAATCTTAATTCTAACCCTCACCCTAGCCCTAAAGTTAGCTATACAACATGCATTCACTTAAAATTAACCCTAACCCCAATGCTAATCCTAACCCTAGCCCTATTCCTAGGCCAAAACCTCACACTAAACCTAGTCCTAATACTAGCCCTAATTTAGCTGTAACTTTAACCCTAACACTAAGTCTAGTCCTAAGTCTAACTCTAAGTCTCATCCTAGCGAGATCCCTACTTCTAACCCTATCACTTATCATAAACCTAGCCGTAGCACTAACCCTAGCCCTCGATCTAACCCTAACTCTAAATTTAATGCTAACCCTAAGCCTAAACATTACCCTAACACTAGACTGAAGCTAAAATCAATCCAATATTCATCCCTAAAAGTAGCCTTAGCCATAAAAAAAAACCGAGCCATAGCCCTAACCCTAATCCTTAGCTTAATCCAAAACCTAACCCTACATCTAGCCCTAACTTAAGCCCTAATTAGAGTCCTAACATTAACCCTAAAACTACTGACCCTGACTCTGACCCTAACACTAAACCTAGCTCTAAACATCACCCTAACCCTCAACCTATGCTTTTCATGCCTCAGTGTATGGCTACATTCACAAGGAACAAAGCAGAGTGTGCCCACAGAGAACTGATTGAGTGTCTGAAGTTTCAAGCCGGTAACACCAACTCTCTTTGTTATCCAGCTCCACTTAAAATTATCCATATAAGTCAAGATAAAGTGAAACCTTAAAACACAAACTATTCCTGACAGTGATACTTGAACCGAGAAGGCCCAAACCTGGCAAACATAGTAAGGCAAGGTAAAAGATGAATACTGCCTGGTAGCAAAGAAATTTGAACAAAACTAACTCTAACCCTAACACTACTTCTAACCCTAGTCCTAAACCTAACCCTAACCCTAAGCTGTTTAGAGAACCTTTGATCATAGAAGTCCAAAATTTGGGGTGCCTAGTAGGGCAAGGTAACAGATGAATCCTGCCCAGTATTAAAAAAATATCTGACAAAATAATTGCGGGAGGTGTTACAATACATGCCTATTTCCCCTGTTTTCTCCTAAAGTTCTCTTGGATAATGTTCTTTTGCACTGCATAGCTTTGGAAAACATTTAATAGGAAAAAAACAGAGAGTGCCCACAGAGAACTGATTGAGTGTGTGAAATTTCAAGCAGCTAGCACCAACCCTGTTTGATTTGTAGCTCCATTTCTATTTACCCGTATAGGTTCAAGTGAAGTGAAACCTTAAAATGAAAACTGTTCCTGACAGTGAACCTTGAACTAAGAAAGCTCAAAACTGGTAAACATTGTAAGGCTAGGTAAAAGATGAATCCTGCCCAGTATCAATGAAATTTGACCAAAACTAATTCTAACACTAACACTCACTCTAACACTTGCCCAAACCCTAAACTTAATACTAACCATAACCTGTTTAGAGAACCTTTCATCATAGAAGTTCCAAACATGTGGAGACGAATGGGGAAAAATAACAGATGAATCCTGTGCAGTATCAAAGAAATCTGACCAAATGATTGGGAGATGTAGTTCAATACATGCATATTTTCCTGTTGTCTCCTAAAGTGCTCTTGGAAAAAGTTGTTTTTGCATGCTTCGGCTTTGGGATATTTTCACAAAAAAGAAATGAGAGAGTACCAACAGAGAATTGATTGAGTATGTGAAGTTTCAAACAGGTAGCACCAACACTTTTGATTTCAAGCTCCATTTCAATTTACACATAGAGGTCAAAATGATGTGAACCCTTAAAATATACACTGTTTCTCACAGTGAACAATTGAATTGAGAAGGTCCAAACCTGGTGTACATAAGAAGGGTAAGGAAAAGATGAATACTACCCACTTTTAAATAAATTTGAACAAATCTAACAGTATCTCTAATGCTAGATCTGACTCTAACCCTAAGCTGTTTTGAGTATCTATGATCATAGAAATCCCAAAATTTGAGATCCTAGTGGGAAAAGCTAGCAGATGAATCCTGCACTGTATCAACGAAATATGACCAAAGAATTGGGGGGAGGTATTTCAGTATATTCATATTTCCCAATTTTCTCCCAAAGTGCTCTCAGATAAACTTGCCTTGCATGCTTCAGCTTAGGGTTACATTCACAAGGAACAAACCAGAAAGTGCCCAAAGAGAACTGAGTGAGTGTGTGAAGTTTGAAGCATCTAGAACCTTCATTGTTTGATTTCTAGCTCCAATTCCATTTATCCATATAGGTCAAAATGAAGTGAAACCTTAAAATAAAAACTGTTGCTGACAGTGAACCATTGAACTAAACATAGTAAGGCTAGTTAAAGATGAATTCTCCCAAGTATCAAAGAAATTTGAACAACACTAACTCTAATTCTAACACTAGCTCTAAACATAGCCCTAACCCTAAACCTAAAACTAACCCTAACCTGTATAGATAACATTTGATCATAGAATTCCCAAACTTGGGGGAGCCCAGTAGGGCAAGCTAACAGATAAATCCTGTCCAGTATAAAAAAATGTTACCAATAAATTGGGAGCGGTAATTCAGTACATGCATATTTCCCTTTTTCTCCTAAAGTGCTCTTGGATAATGTCCTTTGCATGTCTCAGCTTTGGGAAACTTTCACTAGGAAGAAACCAGAGAGTGTCCACAGAGAACAGATTGCGTGAAATTTCAAGCAGCTAGCATTAACCATGTTTGATTTCCAGCTCCATTTCCATTCAAACCTATAGGACACAATGAAGTGAAACTTAAAAATTACAATTCTTCCTGAAAGTTAACCATTGAACCTAGAAGGCCCAAACTTGGGTACCTACTAAGGCTAAGTCAAGGATGAATCCTTTACAATATCAAAGTAATCTGACCAAAAAATTCAAAGCTCTTTCGGTACATGGGATTTCTTCTTGCTCCTAAAGCACTCAGAAAAAAATCTGCTTCTTTCTACTTCAGCTGAGAGCTACTTCCACAGGAAACAAACCTGAGAATGCTCACTGAGAACTGATTGAGTGTGTAAAGATTCAAGTAGCTAGCACAAACTCTGCTTGATTTCCAGCTCTTTTTCAATTTACACTTATAGGTCAAATTGAAGTGAAACCTTAAAATACAAACTGTTTTTTACACTGAACCATTGAATCAAGGCCCAAATCTGTGGAAAATAGTAAGGCTACATAAAAGATTAAACTTGCCCAGTATCAAAGACATCTGAACAAAACTAACTCTAACCCTAAGACTAGCTCTAAATCTAGCTCTAACCCTAACCCTCAATCTAAACTAACCTGTTTAGACAACCTTTGTCATAGAAGTTCCAAATGTGGGGCTTTTAGTAGGATAAGCTAACAGATGAATCCTGCCCAGTATCCAAAATATCTGATTAAGTATTTGGGGAAGGTATTTCTTTACATTTATATTTCCCTGTTTCCTCCTAAAGTGCAGTCTGATAAAGTTTCTTTGCATGCTTCAGCTTGGAGAAACATTCAAAAGGAGGAAACCAGAGTGTTCCCACAGATGACTGATTAAGTTTTGAAGTTTAAGCAGCTAGAATGAACCCTGTTTGATTTCCAGCTCCATTTCCATTTACCCATATAGTTCAAAATAGAGTGAAACTTTAAAATACAAACTGTTCCTTACAGCAATCTGCTGAACCAAGAACGCCCAAATCTGGGGAACAAAGTAAGTCTAGGTCAAATATGAATCCTGCCCAGTATCAAAGATATTTGAACAAAAGTAACTCTAATCCTAACATTTATTCTAACCCTAGTCCTAACACTAACCCTATCCTGTTTAGAGAGCCTTTGGTCATATAAAGCCCAAACTTGGGGAGCCTAGTGAGGCAAAGTAACAGATGATTAACGTGCAGGATCAAAAATGTTTGATCAAATAATTGGTTGAGGTAGTTCAGTCCATGCATATTTCCCTGTTTTATTCTAAACTGCTTTTGGATAAAGTTGTTTTTTATTATGCTTGAGCTTAGGCTACTTTCACAAGGATGAAATCAGAGAGAGCACAGAAAGACCTGATTGAGTGTGTGAAGTTTGAAGCAGCTAGCACCAACCGTATTTGAATGTTCAGCTCCATTTTCTTTTACCATATATGTCAAAATGAAGTGAAACCTCAAAATACAAATTATTACTGTCAGAGAACCATTGAACTGAGAAGACCCAAACCTGGGGAACATAGTAAGATTAGGTAAAAGATGAATCCTGCCCAGTATCAAAGAAATTTGAACAAAACTAACTCTAAATCTAACACTAGGTCTAAACTTAGCCCTACCCATAACCATAACGTTAATTGTAACCTGTTTAGATAACTTTTGATCATGGAAGTCTCAAAGTTGTGAAGCCTATTGGGGCAATTTAAGGGATGAATCATGAACAGTAATAAGAAATCTGAAAAAAAATATTTGTGGGAAGTAATTCATTACATGCTTATTTCCCTATTGCCCCCTAAAGTGCTCTTGAATAAAGTTGTTTTTGCATGCTTCTTCTTTGGCCTATATTCAATAGAAAGAAAGCAGAGAGTGCCCACAGAGAACTAATTGAGTATGTGATGTACCAAGCAGCTAGTACCAACATTTTTTTGATTTCCAGCTTCATTGTGATTCACACCTATAGGCCATAATGAAGTGACACCTAAAAATTCAAACTCTTCCTGACAGTGAACCATTGAAATTAGAGGCCCCAAATTTGGGATCGTAGTAAGGCTATGTAAAGGATTAATCCTGTACAGTATCAAAGTAATTTGACCAAAAATATTGAAGCTTGCTCCTAAAGCACTCACAGATGAATCTATTTCTTTCTATTTCAGCTTAGGGCTACTTTCTCAAGAAACAAACCAGAGAATGCACACTGATTGAGTGTGTGAAATTTTAAGCAACATTTTAAACCAAATCTGTTTGATTTCAAGCTCTATTTCCATTTTCTCATATAGGACAAAATGAAGTGAAACTTTAAACTATAAACTGTTCCTGACAGTGAACCACTGAATCCAGAAGTCCCAAACCTGGTGAAAATAGTAAGGCTAGGGAAAAGTTGAATCCAGCCCAGTATCAAGAAATTTGATGAAAAATAACTCTAACTCTAACACTAGATCTAAATCTAACCCTAACCATAACTGTAACACTAACTCTTACCTGTATAAAGAATCAATGATCCTAGAAGTCCCAGACTTCGGGAGTCTAGTGGGGCAAGATTAAAAATTAATACTGTGCAGTATCAAAGAAATCTGATCAAATCATTGGGAGACTTATTTCAGTACATGCATATTTCTCTGTTTTCTCCTTAAGGGCTCTCAGATACAGTTTCTTTTGCATGCTTCATCTTTGGCCTACTTTCAAAAGAAAGAAACCAGAGAGTACCCACTGAGAACTGATTGTGTGAAGTTTCAAGCACCTCCTACCAACCCTGTTTGATTTCCAGCTCAATTTTCATTCACAACAATAGGCCATAATGAAGGGGAAACCTTAAAACACAAACTGTTTCTGACAGCGAACCATTGAACTGAGAAGACCCATACGTGTGGAGCAGAGTAAAGCTAAGGAAAAGATGAATCCTGCCCAGTATCATAAAAATTTGAAGAAAACTAGGGCCACACGGCCACTCTCAGCACAGACTGAAGGCTCCACCATGTGGATGCTCTCAGTGCAGACAGAAGTCTCTGCTGTGCATTTACTCAAGGCTCAGATGGAAGTCTCGGCCTCGTGTGGGCTCTGGGCTTAGAAGGAAGACTCAGCTTGGCTGGATCTCTCAACACAGAGGGTAGGCAGCACAGAACACAGAGCCTTTACTTGGGGGTCACAGACCAAACTCTGGACTTGGCACATGGTCACCCCAGAACCACCCAATTCACTAAACTCCCTACACAGTTAACAAATGGAATCCATCTTTCAAAACCTTACTCAACATCTAGCAGTGGGCATGGCTACCAGCTCAGTTCTGTGGCTGCTCAGATACTTGGTTTCCAACTCCCCTACCTCCAGTGGTGATAAATCAAGATTTTTCTCACAATTTTTGTTGGGCATAGCTATCAATGTGGAACAGCAACTAACTGTACAGGCACCTGGTTTCCATCTCAGAGACTAAGAATAGGGAGGCTACCCATAGAACCTCAAACCATCTCACACTGGCTACCTCCATCACCTATAGAACAGAGACTCTAGTGAGGAATAGTAAACTACAACTACTGCAAGAAAAGAAAAGAGAGTTCTGGGATACATTTTTTTCCTTTCTTACTTTACTTTTCTCACTCTTCTCATCCATTCTCCTCTATCCTTCCCCCTCTTGAACTCACAACCTCAACATATGTGAAACCAAGAACTTTGCACACAATTGGACTTTAAGAATTGTATCCGGTGCTGGGATCGATCCTCAGCACCACATACAAATAAAGATGTTTTGTTCTCTGAAAATGAAACAATAAATATTAAAACTAACTCACTCTCTCTCTCTCTCTCTCTCTCTCTCTCTCTCTCTCTCTCTCTCTCTCTCTCAAAAGAAACAACTGAATCACCAGAATAGTAAAATATAGAGGAATTGCATAGTCATATAGGCATAGGCACCACCTCACCTCCCTTTATTTTCTCTTATATTCTTTTCCCCTCTATTTTTTCTTTCCTTGTTATTTTTCTTCTATTCTCTTCTATTTTCTTCCTCCCTCTATCCCACGTTCAACCTCTTAATTTTTACTATTTATACATAGGGTAATTTTATGAATACAGATAAGGATTTTGAATTTATACATTCATCCATAAATTACCCCTGTCTATTCATTACAGTTCTCCTCCAATTTGCCAAGATAGTTTAATCTCATACCCTCACTTCTTTACCCCTTAATATAGTATCCAACCGCTGACCATCTGTTCTCTACATACCATAAGAAATGGTATGCCTTTTATGAAACCAATGGCTATATTCTAAATAATAATTGAAGCCAACATCTATGGACATAGAGTCTAAATATAAATATATTTATAATGTTTAGACTTACGATTGGGTTAGGTTTCGATTTAGAGTTAGGTTTGTATCTATGTTTATGGCTAGGGCTAAGGAGAGGGAAAGGGTTAGGACTAGGTTTAGGGCAAGGTTTAGGGTTATGGTAAGGGATAGGGTTAGAACTAGTGATAGGGCTAGTGTGAGAGTTAAATTTAGTCATAGGGCTAGGGTTAGGTTTATGGTTAGGGATAGGGCTAAATTAGGCCTAGGGTTAGTGTTAGGTTTATGCCTCAGGTTAGGGTTAGAGTTAGGGTTACGTGTAGGTAAAGGGAATGGGTTATAGCTAGTTTGAGGGCTAAGGGAGGGTTCTTACTTTATTTTTCTCGCTCTTCTCATCCATTCTTCTCTACCCTTCCCCCTCTTGTCCTCACAAACTCAACATATGTGAAACCAAGAACTTTGCATATAATTGGACTAAGGTTTGTGTTAGGCTTAGGGCTAAGTTTAGGGTTGGGGTTATGATTAATTCTAGGTTTAGGGCTAGTGTTTGTGTTAGGATTAGGGCTAGTATTAGGTGTAGGGCTAATGTCAAGTCTAGGTTTACAGTTAGGGATAGATTTAGTGTTAGGTTTATGGCTTGTACCAGTGTAAGGGTTAGGTTTAGGGTGAGGGTTAGGTTTAGAGCTAGGGTTATTATTAGGGACTGGATCAAAGTTAGGGTTCAGGTTAGGTTAGGGTTTAGGTTTAGGGCTCAAATTAGCATTAGGTTTTGTGTTAGTTAAATTACAGTGTAAGGTTTCGTGTTTAGATGTGGTTTAGTGTAATTGATAGGGTTAGGTTTAGGCAAAGTGTTAACATAAGGTTTAGGGTTATCATTAGGATAATGGATAGGTTTAGACCTACAATTAGGACTAAGTTTCTGTATAGGATTAGGCCTTTTGTTTGGGTTAGGGTTACAATTAATTTTAGGGTTAAAGCTAGGTTTAGGACTCAGATTAAGGTAGGTTTTCGGTTAGGGTAGGGTTGGGGTTAAGACTACGAGTAATGTATGAAGTAGGGTTATAATTAGTGCTAGTTATAGGGTTAGGATAAGGGCTAGGTCTAATGTTAGGGTTAGGATTATGTTACAATGATGTTTAGAGCTAGGGTTAGTGTTAGGGTCAGAGTCAGGGTCCAGATAAGTTTTCAGGTTAGGTTTAGGACTAGAATTAGAGATAAGGTTAGGACTAGGTGTAAGGTTAGGGTTGATTTAATTTAAGATTTAGGTTTAGGGCTATGACTTGGTTTAGTTTTAGGGCTAGGTTAGGGTTAGGGCTAGTTTTAGGATTAGTGTTAGGTTTAGGTCTAGTGTTAGTGTGAGGTTTAGGCTTAGGTATAAGGTTAGATATAGAGTTAGGTTTAGATCTAGGGTTTGAGCTAGGGCTAAGGATAGGGGTAGGGTTGGGGCTGAGTTTAGGACTAGGTTTATGGTAATGGATAGGGTTAGAACTTGGTATATGGCTAGGGCGAGAGTTAGAGTTAGTCTTAGGGCAAGGGTTAGGGTTTAGGATTAGAAATAGGGCTAAATTAGGCCAGGGATGAGGGCTATGGTTAGTGTTAGAGTTAGTTTTAAGTCTAGGGCTAGGGTTAGGTTTAGGTTTAGGGTTAAGTTTAGGTTTAGGGTAAGGGATGGAATTTATAGCTAATTTAAGGCTAAGGTGAGTGTAAGAATTAGGGTTAGGGTTAGGGTTAGGTTTATGATTAAAGTGAGGTTTATGGCTAAGATATGGGCTTAGTTTGTGTTAGTGTTAGGACTAGGATTAGAGTTAGTGCTTATGTCAGGTCTAGGGTTACATTTAGATACATTTTTTGGATTATTTTTATAGCTAGGTCTCTTTTAAGGGTTAGGTTTATGGTTAGCGTCATGTTGAAAGCTAGAAGTATTATTAGGTTTGGGGCAGGTTCAGGGTTTTTGTTAGGTTAAGGTTTAGATTTAGGGCTTGATTAGCCTTATTTTTTTTTATTGTGGGTTGTTCAAAACATTACAAATTTCTTGACATATCATATTCCACACTTTGATTCAAGTGGGTTATGAACTCTCACCTTCACCCCATACACAGATTGCAGAATCACATCAGTTACACATCCATTGATTTACATATTGCCATACTAGTGTCTGTTGTGCTCCGCTGCCTTTCCCATCTTCCACCCTCCCCCCTCCCCACCTCTCCCCTCCCATCCCCTCCTCTCTCTCTACCCCCTCCACTGTATAACCCTGAGGGTCTCCTTCCATTACCATGCAATTTCCCATCTCTCTCCCTTTCCCTCCCACCTCTCATCCCTGTTAAATGTTAATCTTCTTCTCCTGCTCTTCGTCCCTACTCTGTTCTTAGTTACTCTCCTTGTATCAAAGAAGACATTTGGCATTTGATTTTTAGGGATTGGCTAGCTTCACTTAGCATAATCTGCTCTAATGCCATCCATTTCCCTGCAAATTCTATGATTTTGTCATTTTTTAATGCAGAGTAATACTCCATTGTGTATAAATGCCACATTTATTTTATCCATTCATCTATTGAAGGGCATCTAGGTTGGTTCCACAGTCTTGCTATTGTGAACTGTGCTGCTATGAACATTGATGTAGCAGTGTCCCTGTAGCATGATATTTTTAGGTCTTTAGGGAATAGACCCAGAAGTGGAATAGCTGGGTCAAATGGTGGCTCCATTCCCAGCTTTCCAAGAAATCTCCATACTGCTTTCCAAATTGGCTGCACCAATCTGAAGTCCCACCAGCAATGTACAAGTGTACCCTTTTCCCCACATCCTCGCCAGCACTTGTTGATGTTTGACTTCATAATGGCTGCCAATCTTACTGGAGTGAGATGGTATCTTAGGGTGGTTTTGATTTGCATTTCTCTGACTGCTAGAGATGGTGAGCATTTTTTCATGTACTTGTTGATTGACTGTATGTCCTCCTTTGAGAAGTGTCTGTTCAGATCCTTGGCCCATTTGTTGATTGGGTTGTTTGTTCTCTTATTGTCTAATTTTTTGTGTTCTTTGTATACTCTGGATATTAGGGCTCTATCTGAAGTGTGAGGAGTAAAGATTTGTTCCCAGGGTGTAGGCTCCCTATTTACCTCTCTTATTGTTTCTTTTGCTGAGAAAAAACTTTTTAGTTTGAGTAAGTCCCATTTGTTGTATTTTTAAGGATAGGTTTATGGTTCAGGCTAAGTGTAGTGTAATAGATAGGTTTAGGCTTAGGGATAGGATTAGGGTTTGGCCTAGGGTTAGCATAAGGGTTATTGTTATCATTAGGGTAATGGATAGATTAGAGCTAGGGTTAGGGCTAGGGTTATGCTAAGGATTAGATCTAGGTTTAGGCTTAGGATTAGGGTTAAGACTATGGTTAGGGTTTGGATTAGCTTTATGGTTAAAGCTAGGGTAGGGCTTGGTTTAGGGCTAGGTTTTGTGGTGGGTTAGGGCTAAAGCTAATGTAATAACTTGATATGACTTGGGCTAGTTTTAGGGTTAATATTATGGCTAGGTATTGTTTAAGGCTGGTTTCAGGTTAGGGCGGTGTTTATGCTAGGGTTAGTGTTAGTGTCAGGGCCAGTGTTCAGGTTAGGGTTATAGTTAGGGTTAAAGCCAGAATTAGGTATAGATATGTCTAGCAGATGGGTTAGTGTTTGGCTTAGACTAAGGGTATTGTTAGGGTGATGTCCAGGTTTTTCTTTAAGTCTAAGGTTTGAGTTTTGGGTAGAGTTAGGATTAGGTTTAGGTCTAGAGCTAGTGTGAGGGTTAGGTTCAGGAATAAGGTTACCAGAGGGGTAGTGTTAGGGTTCAGAATAGGATTAGGCTCAGGTTTAGACCTATGATTAGTGTTAGGGTCAAAATAAGGGTCAGGGTTAGGGTTAGGGTTTGGGTTATGGTTAGAGCTAGAATGAGTGCTAGGGGTAAGAATAGTAATAGGGTTAAGGTTTGTGTTAGGTTAAGGATAAGGGTTAGCATTAGGGTTAGCATTTGGCTTAGGGTAAGGGATAGGGTTACAGCTAGTGTTACGACTTGGATTAGGCCAACGGTTAGGGTTAAAGGTAAGTTTAGGGCTCGGATTAGGGCTAGTTTTGTGTTAGGTTTAGGGCTAGGGTTAGAGCAACGGCTAAGATAAGAACTAGGGTTACAATTAGGGTTAATTTTTGGTTTATGGTTAGGGGTTATACCTCTAGTATTAGGATTTGGTTTAAGGTTAGGGTGATATTTAGTGCGAGTGTTAATGTTAGGTCAATAATCAGGGTCAGGTTTACTTTTAAGTTTTGTTTTAGGACTCGAAATAAGGCTAGGGTTAATGTAAGGGTTTGGTTTAAATTTAGGGTGGTGTTTAGAACTAGGGTGAGTGTTAGGATATGAGTCTGAGTCAGAGCTCATATTAAGGTTAAGGTTACGACTCGAATTAGGGCTAGGGTTAGGTAGAGGTGTAGTGCTAGTGTCTGGTTTAAGTTAAGGTTTAGTGAAGAGGAGCAGCGGCCTGCTGAGAGGCAGACCTGCCCCCTCCCCCTGCACCGGCAAGGTAGAGTGAACAGTGACCACCCACAGAGCAGGCCAAGTGGTCTGCTGAGGGGCAGAGCTGCCCCCCAGCCCCCGCGCCTGCCAGGTAGGCGGAACTGTGACCACCGACAGAAAAGGCCCAGTGGCCCTCAGAGGGACAGAGCTTCCAATCACTCCTGCAAGGTAGGCGGGCCTGCAACCCACCAGAAGAGGAGCAGTGGCCTGCTGAGAGGCAGAGCCACCCCCCACCCCCCGTGCCTGCCAGGTAGGCGGAACTGTGACCACCAACAGAAAAGGCCCAGTGGCCCGCGGAGGGGCAGAGCTTCCAATCACTCCTGCAAGGTTGGCGGGCCTGAGACCCACCGGCATAAGAGGAGCAGCCGCCTGCTGAGAGGCAGAGCCGCCCCCTCCCCCTGCGCCGGCAAGGTAGAGGGAACTTTGACATCCACAGAGCAGGCCCAGTGGCCTGCTGAGGGGCAGAGCCGCCCCCCACCCCCCGCACCTGCAAGGTAGGCAGAACTGTGACCACCAACAGAAAAGGACAGACCTGCAACCGACAGACAGAACAGGCCCAGTGGCCTGAGGAAGGGTAGAGCCGCCCCCCCCCGGGCCTGCAAGAAAGGCGGACCTGCGACCCACTAGCAGAACAGCCCCAGAGGCCTGCAGAGGGGCAGTGCCGCTGCCTGTGCCTGCAAAGTAGGCAGAACTGCAACCACCGACAGAACAAGCCTAGCGGCCCGCAGAGGGACAGAGACGCCGCCCGCGCCTGCAAGGTAGGTGGACCTGCTACCGACCGGCAGAGCAGGCC
This sequence comes from Marmota flaviventris, assembly GCF_047511675.1. Taxonomy (NCBI): domain Eukaryota; kingdom Metazoa; phylum Chordata; class Mammalia; order Rodentia; family Sciuridae; genus Marmota; species Marmota flaviventris. The sequence continues at coordinate 14,809,983 of NC_092510.1, forward strand.
CAGCAGCCTGCTGGAATGGTAGGCACATTGCCCCAATTGGAGGAGGGGAAGAGCCGCCACCCGCGCCTGCGAGGGAGACTTTGCAACTATACAAGACCAATATAAATATATAGAGGGAAAAGTCAATAGCACAACAGTTTCACCAAGTAGAAAGGAAAGCAAACAGTATGAAGAGACAAGGAAAGAAAGGACCACAAGCAATGCAGGTCAACTCAACGTTAGAAGAGGTAATAGCTGCAGCAGATGGAATGTCAGATAAAAAATTCAGGATATACATGCTTCAGATGTTCTGGAGTCTCAAGGAAAACATCCGACAGCAAAATCAGACAATGAAAGATCACTTCAACAATGAATTACATAAACAAATCCAAGAACCAAAAGATCAACTATACAGGGAGACAGAGGTTATAAAAAACAAACAGAAATCCTAGAAATGCAGGAAGCAATAAGCCAAATTAAAAACTCAATTGAGAATACTACCAGCAGAGTAGAACACTTAGAAGATAGAACATCAGACAATGAAGATAAAGTATTTCAACTTGAAAACAACATAGACAGCTCAGCAAGACTGTTAAGAAACCATGAGCAGAACATCCAAGAAATATGGGATAACATCAAGAGACCAAATTTAAGAGTCATTGGGATACAGGAAGGGACAGAGTTTCAAAAAAAAGGAATGAGCAATCTATTCAATGAAATAATACGAGAAAACTTCCCAGACTTGAAGAATGAGACAGAATCCCAAATCCTAGAAGCCTACAGGACACCGAATGTGCAAAATCATAAGAGACCCACACCTAGACACACTATAATGAAGATGCCCAACATACAGAATAAGGAGAGAATTTTAAAAGCTACAAGAGTAGAGCTTACAATCACTCCTGCAAGGTAGGCGGGCCTGCGACCCACCAGCAGAAGAGGAGCAGCCGCCTGCTGAGAGGCTGAGCCGCCCCCTCCCCCTGTGCCGGCATAGTAGAGGGAACTGGGACCAAACACAGAGCAGGCCCAGCGGCCTGCTGAGGGGCAGAGCCGCCCCCCACCCCCCTCGCCTGCCAGGTAGGGGAAGGGTGACCACCGACAGAAAAGGCCCAGTGGCCCGCGGCGGGACAGAGCTTCCAATCACTCCTGCAAGGTAGGCGGGCCTGCGACCCACCGGCAGAAGAGGAGCAGCGGCCTTCTGAGAGGCAGAGCCGCCCACTCCCCCCCGCGCCTGCAAGGTAGTCGGAAATGAGACCACCATCAGAACAGGTCAGACCTGCAACCGAGAGACAGAACAGGCCCAGTGGCCTGAGGAAGGGTAGAGCCGCCCCCCCCCCCCCCACGCCTGCAAAGTAGGCGGACCTGCGACCCACTGGCACTACAGCCCCAGAGGCCTGCAGAGGGGCAGTGCCGCTGCCTGCGCCTGCAAAGTAGGCAGAATTGCGACCACCGACAGAACAAGCCTAGCGGCCTGCAGAGGGACAGAGCCGCCGCCCGCGCCTGCAAGGTCGGCGGACCTGCTACCGACTGGCAGAGCAGGCCCAGCGGCCTGCTGGCGTGGTAGGCACATTGCCCCAATTGGAGGAGGGGCAGAGCCGCCGCCCGCGCCTGCGAGGGAGACTTTGCAACTATACAAGACCAATATAAATATATAGGGGGAAAATTCAATAGCACAACAGTTTCACCAAGAAGAAAGGAACGCGAACAATATGAAGAGACAAGGAAAGAAAGGACCACGAGCATTGCAGGTCAACTCAACGAGAGAAGAGGTAATAGCTGCAGCTGATGGAATGTCAGATAAAGAATTCAGGATATACATGCTTCAGATGATCTGGAGTCTCAAGGAAGACATCAGACAGCAAAATCAGAAAATGAAATATCACTTCAACAATGAATTACATAAACAAATCCAAGAACCAAAAGATCAACTATACAGGGAAATAGAGGTTATAAAAAACAAACAAACAGAAATCCTAGAAATGCAGGAAGCAATAAGCCAACTTAAAAATTCAATTGAGAATACTACCAGCAGAGTAGAACACTTAGAAGACAGAACATCAGACAATGAAGATAAAGTATTTCAACTTGAAAAGAACATAGACACCTCAGCAAGACTGTTAAGAAACCATGAGCAGAACATCCAAGAAATATGGGATAACATCAAGAGACCAAATTTAAGAGTCATTGGGATACAGGAAGGAACAGAGTTTCAAACCAAAGGAATGAGCAATCTATTCAATGAAATAATTCGAGAAAACTTCCCAGACTTGAAGAATGAGACAAAACCCCAAATCCTAGAAGCCTACAGGACGCCGAATGTGCAAAATCATAAGAGACCCACACCTAGACACATTATAATGAAGATGCCCAACATACAGAATAAGGAGAGAATTTTAAAAGCTACAAGAGAAAGGAAGCAGATCACATTTAGGGGTAAGCCAATCAGGATAACAGCTGATCTTTCAACACAGACTCTGAAAGCTAGAAGATCCTGGAATAACATATTTCAAACACTGAAAGAAAATGGGTTCCAACCAAGAATTGTGTTTCCAGCGAAATTAAGCTTCAGGATGGAAGATGAAATTAAAACCTTCCACGATAAACAAAAGTTAAAAGAATTTGCATCTAGAAAACCATCTCTTCAAAACATCCTTGGCAAAACATTACAGGAAGAGGAAATGGAAAATAACAATGAAAACCAACAGTGGGAGGTAGGACACTAAAGGGGGGAAAATAATCAAAGTGGAAAACAAACCATGTTTAGTAACATAAATAAACAAATATGGCTGGAAGAACAACCCATATCTCAATAATAACCCTAAATGTTAATGGCTTAAACTCACCAATCAAGAGACACAGGCTAGTAGAATGGATCACAAAACAAGACCCAACAATATGCTGCCTACAGGAGACGCATTTGATAGGAAAAGACATACATAGGCTGAAGGTGAAAGGTTGGGAAAAATCATATCACTCATATGGACTTCGGAAACAAGCAGGAGTATCCATACTCATATCAAATAAAATAGATTTTAAGCCAAAGTTAATCAAAAGGGATAAAGAGGGACACTACATACTGCTCAAGGGAACCATACACCAACAAGACATAACAATCATAAATATATATGCCCCAAACAATGGTGCAGCTATGTTCATCAAACAAACTCTTCTCAAGTTCAAGAGTCTAATAGACCACCATACAATAATCATGGGAGACTTCAACACACCTCTCTCGCCACTGGACAGATCTTCCAAACAAAAGTTGAATAAGGAAACTATAGAACTCAATAACACAATGAATAACCTAGACTTAATTGACATATATAGAATATACCACCCAACATCAAGCAGTTACAATTTTTTCTCAGCAGCACATGGATCCTTCTCAAAAATAGATCATATATTATGTCACAGGGAAACTCTTAGACAATACAAAGGAGTAGAGATAATACCATGCATCCTATCTGATCATAATGGAATGGAACTGAAAATCAACGATAAAAGAAGGAAGGAAAAAGAATACATCACTTGGAGAATGAACAATAGGTTACTGAATGATCAATGGGTTATAGAAGACATCAAGGAGGAAATTAAAAAATTCTTAGAGATTAATGAAAACACAGACACAACATATCGGAATCTATGGGACACATTGAAAGCAGTTCTAAGAGGAAAATTCATTGCTTGGAGTTCATTCCTTAAAAAAAGAAAAAACCAACAAATAAATGATCTCATACTTCATCTCAAAATCCTAGAAAAAGAAGAGCAAAACAACAGCAAAAGAAGTAGAAGGCAAGAAATAATTAAAATCAGAGCTGAAATTAATGAAATCGAAACAAAAGAAACAATTGAAAAAATTGACAAAACTAAAAGTTGGTTCTTTGAAAAAATAAACAAAATCGACAGACCCTTAGCCATGCTAGCGAAGAGAAGACGAGAGAGAACTCAAATCACTAACATACGGGATGAAAGAGGCAATATCACAACAGACACCTCAGAAATACAGAAGATAATCAAAAATTATTTTGAATCCTTATACTCCAATAAATTAGAAGATAGTGAAGGCATAGATAAATTTCTTAAGTCATATGATCTGCCCAGATTGAGTCAGGAGGATATAGACAACCTAAACAGACCAATATCAATTGAGGAAATAGAAGAAACCATCAAAAGACTACCAACTAAGAAAAGCCCAGGACCGGATGGGTATACAGCAGAGTTTTACAAAACCTTTAAAGAGGAACTAATACCAATACTTTTCAAGCTACTTCAGGAAATAGAAAAAGAGGGAGAACTTCCAAATTCATTCTACGAGGCCAACATCACCCTGATACCTAAACCAGACAAAGACACTTCAAAGAAAGAAAACTACAGACCAATATCTCTAATGAACCTAGATGCAAAAATCCTCAATAAAATTCTGGCGAATCGGATACAAAAACATATCAAAAAAAATGTGCACCATGATCAAGTAGGATTCATCCCTGGGATGCAAGGCTGGTTCAATATACGGAATTCAATAAATGTTATTCACCACATCAATAGACTTAAAAATAAGAACCATATGATCATCTCGATAGATGCGGAAAAAGCATTCGACAAAGTACAGCATCCCTTTATGTTCAAAACTCTAGAAAAACTAGGGATAACAGGAACATACCTCAATATTGTAAAAGCAATCTATGCTAAGCCTCAGGCTAGCATCATTCTGAATGGAGAAAAATCGAAGGCATTCCCTCTAAAATCTGGAACAAGACAGGGATGCCCTCTCTCACCACTTCTGTTCAACATAGTTCTCGAAACACTGGCCAGAGCAATTAGACAGACGAAAGAAATTAAAGGCATCAAAATAGGAAAAGAAGAACTTAAATTATCACTATTTGCAGATGATATGATTCTATACCTAGCAGACCCAAAAGGCTCTACAAAGAAACTATTAGAGCTAATAAATGAATTCAGCAAAGTGGCAGGATATAAAATCAACACGCATAAATCAAAGGCATTCCTGTATATCAGCGACAAATCCTCTGAAATGGAAATGAGGACAACCACTCCATTCAAAATATCTTCAAAAAAAAATAAAATACTTGGGAATCAACCTAACAAAAGAGGTGAAAGACTTATACAATGAAAACTACAGAACCCTAAAGAGAGAAATAGAAGAAGATCTTAGAAGATGGAAAAATATACCCTGTTCATGGATAGGCAGAACTAACATCATCAAAATGGCGATATTACCAAAAGTTCTCTATAGGTTTAATGCAATGCCAATCAAAATCCCAACGGCATTTCTTGTAGAAATAGAGAAAGCAATCATGAAATTCATATGGAAAAATAAAAGACCCAGAATAGCAAAAACAATGCTAAGCAGGAAGTGTGAATCAGGCGGTATAGCGATACCAGACTTCAAACTATACTATAGAGCAATAGTAACAAAAACAGCATGGTACTGGTACCAAAACAGGCGGGTGGACCAATGGTACAGAATAGAGGACACAGAAACCAATCCACAAAACTACAACTATCTTATATTTGATAAAGGGTCTAAAAGCATGCAATGGAGGAAGGATAGCATCTTCAACAAATGGTGCTGGGAAAACTGGAAATCCATATGCAACAAAATAAAACTGAATCCCTTTCTCTCGCCATGCACAAAAGTTAATTCAAAATGGATCAAGGAGCTTGATATCAAATCAGAGACACGCCGTCTGATAGAAGAAAAAGTTGGCTACGATCTACATACGGTGGGGTCGGGCTCCAAATTCCTCAATAGGACACCCATAGCACAAAAGTTAATAACTAGAATCAACAAATGGGACTTACTCAAACTAAAAAGTTTTTTCTCAGCAAAAGATACAATAAGAGAGGTAAATAGAGAGCCTACATCCTGGGAACAAATCTTTACTCCTCACACTTCAGATAGAGCCCTAATATCCAGAGTATACAAAGAACTCAAAAAATTAGACAATAAGAGAACAAACAACCCAATCAACAAATGGGCCAAGGACCTGAACAGACAATTCTCAGAGGAGGACACACAATCAATCAACTAGTACATGAAAAAATGCTCACCATCTCTAGCAGTCAGAGAAATGCAAATCAAAACCACCCTAAGATACCATCTCACTCCAGTTAGATTGGCAGCCATTATGAAGTCAAACAACAACAAGTGCTGGAGAGGATGTGGGGAAAAGGGTACACTTGTACATTGCTGGTGGGACTGCAAATTGGTGCAGCCAATTTGGAAAGCAGTATGGAGATTTCTTTGAAAGCTGGGAATGGAGCCACCATTTGACCCAGCTATTCCACTTCTGGGTCTATTCCCTAAAGACCTAAAAAGAGCATGCTACAGGGACACTGCTACATCGATGTTCATAGCAGCACAATTCACAATAGCAAGACTGTGGAACCAACCTAGATGCCCTTCAATAGATGAATGAATAAAAAAATGTGGCATTTATACACAATGGAGTATTACTCTGCATTAAAAAATGACAAAATCATAGAATTTGCAGGGAAATGGATGGCATTAGAGCAGATTATGCTAAGTGAAGCTAGCCAATCCCTAAAAAACAAATGCCAAATGTCTTCTTTGATATACAGAGAGTAACTAAGAACAGAGTAGGGTCAAAGAGCATGAGAAGAAGATTAACATTAAACAGGGATGAGAGGTGGGAGGGAAAGGGAGAGAGAAGGGAAATTGCATGGAAATGGAAGGAGACCCTCAGAGTTATACAAAAGTACATACAAGAGGAAGTGAGGGGAAAGGGAAAAATAATACAACGGGGACAAATGAATGTCAGTAGAGGGGGCAGAGAGAGAAGAGGGGAGGGGAGGGGAGGGGGGATAGTAGAGGATAGGAAAGGCAGCAGAACACAACAGACACTAGTATGGCAATATGTAAATCAATGGATGTGTAACTGATGTGATTCTGCAATCTGTATATGGGGTAAAAATGGGAGTTCATAACCCACTTGAATCAAAGTGTGAAATATGATATATCAAGAACTATGTAATGTTTTGAACAGCCAACAATAAAAAGTTAAAAAAATAATAATAATTCAACTGCTCACTGATGTCCCAGAGGGCCTGAGAGTAAGGTGTCAGTAAAGATTTCATCCAGAGTTTGGTGAAAGCAGGTTTGGGAGAGGATAAGAATTTTACACCAGGCCAAAGCATCCTCAAGATGAAAATAAAGTGCTCAGAAAATGAAGGCAATTTATTTGTGTAAAGATAGGCGTCACCTGCCACACAGAAGAGAGAATTGGTGACATATAAGGAATAAGAACTTCATATTAGAGGTCTTTTTACAAATTTTTCTTTGTGTAGTTGTAGATGGACAGCATGCCTTTATTTTATTTATTTATGTGGTACTGAGGATCAAACCCAATGCCTCACTCATGCTAGGCAGGTGCTCTGCCACTGAGCTACAACCCCAGCCCCCATATTAGAGGTCTTAAATTTTGTATCTCAATATAACCATGAGCTCTGCAAAGACTAGATTGGTTCCCAGCAGTAGCTACATGCTTCAGGTGGGGTAGCTCCACCACCTTGAGTGAAGAGGACTTTTATAAGGGCAAAACCTGTAGTATACAAGCTATTCAACCTAATTGTTCCACTGGAATAATGAAAATATGTTTTTAATTCCAGAATATATTCAGTAGAGGCATTCTAAAGTTCTTCAGGTCAGCAAAGTATCCTTCAAGCAAATATTGGAATACCACTTATTTTTTCAGAGTTCTTTCCATGTTTATTATTTGTCAAGTGACTTGCCCAAGATTCCCTCAATGGTGTCTAATTTATAGTCAGGGTCTTCAAATATTTTACTGGAAATTTATTTTAAAATATATGAGGCAGCTGAATTTATTTCCCTCCCTGGGGAAAACTAGTAGAGTCTCTGAAGTAACACCCAATGGAAAAGATGCCGGGCATCAACAGAGAGTGTTGCTATATAAGACATGTCAAGGAAGATTTTTCCATCTTGTTTTACCCATAGAAAAATCAGCATGGTAACACTAACTCACAATGCACCCTCTGGAATTCTTAACCTCATACCATGTATATTTTGAGCCAAATCTTCATTCACTAACTCTTTGGGAAACTTTTCTTCTACCACAGATTAGACCTAATTTCTTGTTTTTGCTCATTTGGTAATTATTTAAAACATACTATCTATGGACAAATCACTATATTAATAAAATGGGAAAAACAATTCATGGTATACATGGCTGACCCCACCTTCTTGCAATTTATATTCTACACAAGGGTACTATTTTTTTTGGTTGAAAGTCACTATTCTCTTGAATCTTCTTTGATGGAAAGTTTAAACTAAACTGTCTGCTCATATATCAGTCATAAATGCACATATGTTTTCATTCAAAAGTTTGTGTAATGATTTTTCCTAAGATAAATCAATTACTAAATCAAAAAACTTAATGATCTTGCTTTAAATATTTGATTTTCCTTACCCATTCTCTATTCTGTTTGGGGAGGCTGAATCAAGCATGTTATTCTTTTTATATGTATTTTCATTTCATTGTTATCTTTTTAATAGAAACTTCTTTGATTGCTATCAACTGTAAACAAAGTGTTTTTGGCTAAATACAATAGATGTATTTCTGAAACATTGCATGCAAATTGAATTTTTATAAAATAAATTACATTTATTCTTAGACTGTAATTTCAAAAGTGTAGTACAAAAGAATGTACCTTGCTTCAAGAAATGGTCAAATAATTTTTGATGTCTATTTGCAGTTATTAAATGGACATGCCAGCATCTTTTCACTCTGTTTAGAACATACAGGGTAAGATCAATAAAGGATACTTAGGAAAAAAAAAAAGTTAAGGTTTAGTGGTAGGGCTAATGCTCGGTTTTGTTTTACTGCTAGGGTTAGGGTTAGAGCTACTTTTTTTTTTTATTAGTGTTAGGGTTAGAGCTAGTGTTAATGTTAGGCTTAGGCTTAGGGTTATTGTTAAATTTAGAGTTAAGGTTAGATCTAGGACTAAGAATAAAGATTAGGCAAGGGTTATGGCTAGGGTCATGTCTAGGTTTAGGGCTAGGGTTAGGGTTACAGTAAGTGATAGGGTTAGAACTAGAGACAGGGCTAGTGTGAGAGTTAGAGTTAGTCTTAGGGCTAAGGTTAGGGTTAGGGATAGGTTTAAATTAGGGCTAGAATTAGGGCTAGGGTTAGTGTTCAGCTTAGGCCTAGCATTAGTGTTAGGGTTAGGGTTAAGTTTAAGCTAAGGGATCACGTTATAGCTAGGTTTATAGATATGGTCACGGTTAGAATTAGGGTTAGGGTTATGGTTAGGCAAAAGTTATGATTAAGTCTTGGTTTAGGGTTAGGAGGTGGGCTAGGGATTTATTTAGGTTTAAGGCTAGGATTAGGGCTAGGGCTAATATCATGTCTATGGTTTTGGTTAAAGATAATTTTAGTGTTACTTATAGCTACCTGTAGTGTAAGGGTTAGGTTTAGGGTTAGGGTCAGGTTTAGATCTAGGGGTATTTTTAGCGTCAGGGTCTGGGTTAGGGTTTGGGATAGATTAAGGTTTAAAATTATGGCTTAAATTAGCATTAGGGTTAGTGTTAGGGTAATGATAGGGTGAGGTTTACGGTTTAAGTTTGGTTTACGGTAAAGGATAGGTTTAGGATTAGGGATAGGGTTAGGTTTAGGCCTAGGGTTAGCATTAGGTTTATGGTATGGTTATGGCAATGGATAACGTTAGAACTAGGGTTAGGGCTAGGGTTAAGGTTATGATATGTGTTAGGTTTAGGATTAGGTTTAAACTGAGGTTATGGCTCAGATTAGGGTTAGGTTTTGGGTTAATTTAGTGCTAAAGTTATGGTAATGGTCAGAGTTAGGGTCAGGGCTAGTTTTATGTTTAGGGTTAGGAATCAAATAAGGGCTAGAGTTACAGTTACAGTTTTGTTTAATTTTATGGTGGTGTTTAGAGCTAGGATGAGTATTAAGATATGATTCAGGGTCATGGTAAGCTTTAAGTTTAGTTTAGGACTTGAATTAGGGCTAGATTAGGTCTAGGTGTACTGTTAGTGTTTAGTTTAAGTTAAGGGTTAATGTTAAGGTATTGCTCAGTTCTGTTTTAGTCGTAGGTTTAGGGTTAGCGCTAGTTACATGATTAGCATAAGGGTTAATGCTAGTGTTAATGTAAGGCTTAGGCTTAGAGTTAGGTTTAGATTTTGGGTTAGCATAGATCTACTGTTAGGGTTAGGTCTAAGGTTAAGGAAAGAGTTAGGGCTAGGGTTTGGGTTACGGTAATGGATACTTTTACAAATAGGGATAGGTCTAGGGTGAGGGTTAGATTTAATCTTAGGGCTAGGGTTATGGTTAGTTTTAGGGATAGTGCTAAAATAGGGCTAGGATTAGTCTATGATTAGTGTGCAGTTTAGGCCTAGTGTTGGGACAAGGTTTATGGCTATGTTTAGGGAAAGGGATGCTGTTATAGCTAGGTTTAGATATAGGGTGAGGGTTAGAGTTAGAGTTAGGACTATTTTTAGGGTTAAGGTTATGCTTAAGGCTTGGTTTAGGGCTAGGATGAGGGCTAGTGTTTTTTGTAGGGTTAAGTCTAGAATTAGGGCTAGGGCTAATGTCAGGTCTAGTGTTACAGTTAGGGGTAGATTTTGGGTTAGGTTTGTGTCTAGCTCTAGTATAAGTGTTAGGCTTAGTGTAAGGGTCAGGATTAGACCTAGGTGTATTTTTTAGAGTCAGAATCAGTTTTAAGGGTTTTTTTTAGGTTAAGGTTTAGGGATAGGGCTCAAATGAGTGTTAGGGTTAGGCTTAGGGTAATGCATAGGGTTATGTTTAGGATTCAGGGTATGTTTAGTGTAATGGAAATGTTTCGGGATAGCAATATGTTTAGGCTTAGGCCTAGGGTTAGCATTAGGATAAGGATTATCATTAGGATAATGTATAAGGTTAGGGCTAAGTTTATGGTTAAGATTAGGGCTAGAGTTAGAGTTAGGGTTTGGGTTAGGGCTAGTAAACCTAGCTTAGGGTAGGTTTGGGTTATGTTTAGGGTAAATGTTCAGTTTTGAGCTAGGTTATTCCTAGGTTGAGGGTTAGGTTTAGTGTTAGCTCTAGGGTTAGTGTTATGGTTATGGTCATGGTTAGGTTTAGGGTTAGGTCTAGGGTTTTCATTAGGTTTAGATTAGGTTTAGAGTAATAGATTGGGTTAGATGTAAGGTTAGCTTTTGGGTTAAGCTTAGATTTAGTGTTAAGTTTATTATTAAAGCTGGGTTTACCCTTGGGTTTATGGAAAGGGTTAGGTTTTGAGTTAGGTTTAGGGTAACACAAGGGTTAATTTTAGCATTAGGTCTAGAATTATGTTTATGATTTGTCTTAGGGTTTTGGTTAGGGTTAGGGCTAGAGTTGTCATTACATTTAGCATTAGAGATAGGGTAATGGCTAGGGTTAGAGCTAGGGTTAGAGCTAGTGTTAAGGTTAAAATTAGGGCTAGGTTTAGGGTTTTGGTTAGGGATAAGGCTAGGGTTATGTTTAGGCTAAGGGTTAGGCTGTGAGCTAGTGTTAGGACTAAGGTGACAATTAGGGTTAGGGTTAGAGCTAGGGTTAGGGTGAGAGTTATTCTTAAGGTAGGTTTAGGCATCAGATTATTGCTAGGTTTTGTGTTAGATTTAGGTCTAGGGTTAGTAGTATGGGTAATGTAAGATTTAGTGTTCTAATTAAAGCTAGTTGTAGGGTAAGGCTTATGGCTAGGTCTAGTGTTAAGTTTAGATTTTGGTATATTGTCAGGTTTAGAGCTTGGTTTAGTGTTAGTGTCAGGATCATGGTTCATGTTAGAGTTAGGATTAGGGTGAATGCCACAATTAGGACAAGGATAGGTATAGGGGTAGGGTTTCTGTTTAGATTATGTTAAGGGTTACAGTTAGGGATAGGACTCAGTTTTTGTTTAGGTCTAGATCTCGAGTTATTACTAGATTTAAGATTAGGTTTAGGTTTAGGGCTAGTGTTAGTGTTAGGTTTATGTATAAGGTTACTGGTAGGGCTAGTTTCTGGGTTTGGTTTAGGTTAGGGTCAGGTTTTGACCTATAATTATTGTTAGGGTCAGAATATGGGTGAAGTATAGAGTTTGATTTTGGTTTAGGGTTAGAGGTCGAATGAAGGCTAGTGTTAGTAATAGAGTTAGTGTTTGGTTTTGTCTAAGGATTAGGATTAGGACTACAGTTATCATAATGGATAGGGTTAGAGCTAGGGTTAGGTCTACATTCAGGGTTAGGTTTAAGGCTAGGATTAGGGTTAGGGTTAGGGTTGAATCTAGTGATAGGGCTTGGATTAGAGCTATTTTGTGTTAGGGTTAGGACTAGGGTTAGGGCTACGGCCAATGTAAGAACTAGAGTTACGATTAGGGTTAGTTTTAGGGTTAAGGTTTGTGCTAGTTGTGGTGCTAGAATTAGATTTAGGGTTAGGGTGATATTTAGAACTAGGTTTAGTGTTTGGATAAGAGTCAGAGTCAGGGTTAGTTTTAGCCCTATTACTAGAATTAGAGCTAGGGTTATGGCTAGTTTTAGGGGTAGGGTGTGCTATAGGGTAAGGTTTAGGGTTAGAACAAAGGCTCGGTTTTGTTTTAGGGCTAGGGCTTTGATTAGGTCTAGTTTTAGGAATGGCAATAGTGTTAGGGCTAGGGGTATGGTGAAGTTAAGGTTAAGGATAGAGGTAGACTTAGAGGAATGTTTAGATCTAGGGTTAGGGATATGGTTTGGGTTAGGGCTAAGGTTAGGGCTAAGGTTAGGGCTAGGGTTAGAAATAGAAATAGGGCTAGGGTGAGAGTTAGTCTTAGGCCTAAGATTAGGTCTAGGGTTATGGTTAGGGCTAAATTAGGGCTAGGATTAGAGTTTTGTCAGTGTTAAGGTTAGGTCTATGGTTAAAGCTAGGGTTAGTGTTAGTGTTACTATTAGGTTTAGAGTCAGATTTATGGGAATTGATGGGGTTATAGCTAGGTTTGGGGCTAGGACGAGCTTTCAAATTAGGGCTAGGGTGAGGCTTCGGCTTAGGATTAAGGCTAGGTTTATGGCTAAGAAGAGGGCTAGGGTTGGTCTTAGGTTCAGCGCTAGGTTTTGGGCTAGGGCTAATTTCAGGTCTAAGGTTATGGTTAGGGATAGTATGAGGGTTAGGTTTAGTGTATAGGTCAAGTTTAGAGCTAGGTGTATGATTAGGTTAAGAGTTGGGTTAGGGTTTGGTTTGGATTAAGTTTTAGGGTTAGGGCTCAAATTAGCATTAGGGTTAAGAACTGGCTTCACAATTATTGCTAGTTTTATGGTTAGGATTAGGGTGAGGTTCAGGGTTAGAGTAATGGATAGGGTTAGGTTTAGAGTAATGTATAGGGTTTGTGTTAGGGATAGGATTAGGATTTGGTCTAAGGTTAGCATTTGGGTTAGGCTTGTGTTTAGAATAATGGATAGAATAAATGCTAGTGTTAGGGCTTGGGATAAATTTAGGATTAGGGCTAGAGTTAAGGTTAGGCATAAGGTTAGTGTTAGTGTTAGAGTTAGGTTTAGGGTAAGTGTTAGGTTTTGAACAAGGCTTAGGGCTAAGGCGAGGGTTAGGGTTAGAGTCAGGGCTATGGTTAGGGTTAGTGTTAGTGTTAGGTTTAGGATTAGCATTAGGTCAGGGTTTGTTTAAGGTAATGGATAAAGTTAGATCTAAGGTTTGGGTTATGGTTACAGTTAGGATTAGGGCTAGGATTAGGGTTTGTGATAGGGATAGGGTTATGTTTAGGGTAATGGTTAGAGTTTGAGCTATGGATAGGGCTAGGGCAAGCATTAGGATAGGGTTTGGGCTAGGGTTTTAGTTCGGTTTATGTTTATGGCTAGGGTTAGGGCTAGGTTTTTCATGCAATTTATGGCTAGCTTTAAGGCTATGGGTAATGAAAGAGCCTGGTTTATGTTTATGGCTAGTTTTAGTGTTAGGGTTATGGATAGGTCTAGAGTTCGGGTTAGGTTTTGGGTTAGGATAAGGTTCAGTGATTTGCATAACATTGGGGTTTGGGTTAGGGCCAGAATTAGAACTCCGGTTAGGTCTAGGGGTAGGTTAGACTTTGCATTAGGTTAATGGTTATTGTTAGGGCTAGGGCTAGGATTTTTTTTAGGGCTAGGGCTAGAGTTATAACTATATTTAGGATTAGGTTTAGGTCTAGTGCTAGTATTATGGTTAGCTTATGTATAGGTTTACAGGTAGTGCTAATGTTAGGGTTCGGTTTGGGGTTAGGGTCAGGCCTAGACCTAGGGTTAGTGTTAGGGTTAGAATAAGGATCAGGGTTAGGCTTAGACTTTGGGATAGTGTTAAAGATAGAATAAGGACTAGGGTTATGATAGTAATAGGGTTAGGGTTTGGGGTAGTCTAAGGATTAGGATAAAAACTAGGGTAGTATTATGGTGAGTGTTTGCTTTAGGATAAGAGATAGGGTTAGATCTAGGGTTAGGGTTTTGGTTAGGGTTATAGCTAGGGTTATATTTAGGGTTGGGATTAAAGCTAGGGTTAGGGCTCAGATTAGGGTTAGGTTTTTTGTTAGGGTTATGGCAATGGCTAATGTAAGAAATGGCTTTAGAATTTGGGCTATTTTTATAGTTAGGCTCAGGGCTACTTCTAAGTTTTGGGTTATATTTAGGATTAAGATGATGTTTAGAGCTACGGTTAGATACAGGATTAGAGTCAGGGTAAGTATTAGTTATAGGGATAGGGTTATGATTTGTGTAGCGTTAGGATTTGGTTTAGGTTAAGGGTTAGGAATAGGGCTGTAGCTCAGTTTTGATTAGGGCTAGGTTTTGTGTTAGGTTTAGGCCTAGGGTTAGTGCTATGGGAAATGTAAGATCTAGAGATCTAATTACAGCTAGTTGTAGGGTATGGGTTATGGCTAGGTCTAATATTAAGTTTAGATTTTGGTTTATTGTCAGGTTTAGACCTAGGTTTAGTGTTAGTGTCAGGGTCAGTCTTCAGGTAAGAGTTAGGGTTAGGGTGAAAGCCAGAATTAGGACAAGGTTAGGTATAGGGGTAGGGTTAGTCTTTGGATTAGATTAAGGGTTACTGTTAGGTATAGGACTAAGATTTGTTTAGGTCTAGGTCTAGAGTTATCACTAGATTCAGGATTAGGTTTAGGTCTAGGGCCAGTGATATGGTTAGGTATAGGTATGAGGTTACCTGCAGGGCTAGTCTTAGGGTTTGGATTAAGTTAGGTTCAGGTTTAGACCTATGATTAGTGTTAGGGTCAGAATCAGTGTCAGGGTTAGGGTTAGGTTTTGGGTTATGGTTAGAGCTAAAATGAGGGCTAGGGTTAGGACTAGTAATAGGGTTAGGGTTTGGGTCAGGTTAAGGATTAGGGTTAGCATTAGGGTTAGGGTATGGCTTAGGGTAAGGGATAGGGTTAGAGCTATTGTTAGGGCTAGGATTAGGGCACAGGTTAGGGTTAAATCTAGGTTTAGTGCTGAGATTAGGCCTAGTTTTTTTTAGGTTATTGCTAGGGTTAGAGCAATGGCTAATGTAAGAACTAGGGTTACAATTAGTGTTAATTTTTGGGTTATGGTTAGGGGTTAAACCTCTAGTGTTAGGATTAGGTTTAAGGTTAGGGTGATATTTAGAGCTATCATTAATGTTAGGTAAATAGGGTCTGGTTAGTTTTAGTGTTAGTGTTAGTACTTGAAATAAGGCTAAGTTTACTGTAAGGGTTTTGTTTAAAGTTAGGGTGGTGTTTACAGCTAGGGTGAGTGTTAGGATTTGAGTCTGAGTCAGGGTTAGTGTTAAGTTCAATATTAGGACTCGAATTAGGGCTAGAGTTACATCTAGGTGTAGTGCTAGGGTTTGTTGAAAGTTAAGGTTTAGTGTTAGGGCTATTGCTTGGTTTTGTTTTACTGTAGCAATAGGGTTAGAGCTAGTTTTTTAATTAGTGTTAGTGTTAGAGCTAGTGTCAAGGTTAAGCTCAGGCTTAGGCTTAGTGTTAGATTTAGAGTTAGGGTTAGATCTAGGATTAGGACTAGGAATAAATATAAGGCAAGTGTTATGGCTTGGGTTATGTCTAGATTTAGGGCTAGGGTTAGGGTTATTGTAACGGATGGGTCTACTCTGAATGTTAGAGTTAGTCTCAGGGCTAGGGTTATGGTTAGTTTCAGGGATAGGGCTAAATTAGCACTAGGATTATTGCTAGAATTAGTGTTCAGCATAGGCCTAGCTTTAGGACTAGGGTTTAGGTTTAGGGATGTTGTTATAGCTAGGTTTATAGATAGGGTGAGGATTAGAATTAGAGGTAGGTCTAGGGTTATGGTTAGGGTTATTATTAAGGTTAGGTTTAGGACTAGGATGAGGGCTATGCTTTGTTGTAGGGTTAGGTCTAGAATTAGGGCTAGGGCCAATATCAGGTCTAGTGTTACAGTATGGGTAGATTTAGGGTTACGTTTGTGTCTAGCTCTACTCTAAGTGTAAGGCTTAGAGTAAGGGTCAAGTTTAGACCTAGGTGTATTTTTAGGGTCAGAATCAAGTTTAAGGTTTGTTTTACATTAAGGTTTAGGGATAGCACTCAAATGAGCATTAGGGTGAGACTTAGGTTAATGCATAGGTTTCGGTTTTACTGTTCAGGGTAGGTTTAGGGTAATGGAGAGGTTTTGAGATAGCCATAAGGAAAGGATTAGGCCTAGGGTTAACATTAGGATTAGGATTATCATAAGGATAATATTTAAGTTTAGAGATATTTTTAGGGCTAAGTTTATGTTTAAGATTAGGGCTAGAGTTACGGTAAGGTTTTAGGTTATGGCTGGTAACTCTAGCTTAGGGTAGGATAGGGTTAAGGTTAGGGTTAGGGTAAAGTTTAGTCCTAGGTTGAGGATTAAATTTAGTGTTAGGTGTAGGGTTAGAGTTCTAGATTTTTTCAGGGTTAGGTTTATGGTTACAACTAGGGTTTTCATTAGTTTAGGGTTAGGTTTAGAGTAATAGTTTGGGTTAGATGTAAGGTTAGCTTTTGGGTTAAGGTTAGGTTTAGGATTACGTTTAGCTTTAGGACTGGGATTACTGTTGGTTTAGGGTAACGGTTAGTGTTTTAGTTTGGGTTAGGGCTAAAGCAATGGTTAGGTTTAGGGTTAGGTCTAGGTTTAGTCTTATGTTTTGTGTTAGGGTTTTGGTTAGGGTTAGGGCTAGGGTTATTATTACATTTAGCATTAGAGTTAGGGTAATGGATAGGGTTAGAGCTAGGTTTAGAGCTAGTGTTAAGTTTAGAATTAGGGCTAGGGTTAGGGTTATGGGTAGGTTCAGGGCTACAGTTATGTTTAGGCTAAGTGTTAGGCTGTGAGCTAGGTTTAGGACTAAGGTGACGGTTATGGTTAAGTTTAGAGCTAGGGTTAAGGTGAGGGTTATTCTTAAGGTACGTTATGTCCTCGAATTATGGCTAGGTTTTTTGTTAGGTTTTGGCCTAGGGTTAGTGCTATGGGTAATGTAAGGTCTAGTATTCTAATTACAGCTATTTGTAGAGTAAGGGTTATGGCTAAGTCTAGTATTAAGTTTAGATTTGGGTATATTGTCAGGCTTAGAGCTAGGTTTAGTGATAGTGTCAGGGTCAGTGTTCAGGTAATAGTTAGTTTAAGGTGAGGGATAGAATTAGGACAAAGTTAGGTATATGGGTAGGGTTAGTATTTGGATTTGTTTAAGGGTCATTGTTAGTGATAGGACTAAGTTTTTGTTTAGGTCTAGGTCTCGAGTAATTGCAAGATTTAGGATTATGTCTAGGTCTTGGGCTAGTGTTAAGGTTAGTTTAAGTATTTGTTTATTTATAAGGGTAATATTAGGGTTCAGTTTATGGTTAGGTTCAGATTTATACCTATAATTAGTGTTAGGGTCAGAATATGGGTGAAGTTTAGAGTTTGATTTTGGGATAGGATTAGAGGTAGACTGAGGGCTAGGGTTAGGACTAGTAATAGGGTTAGTGTTTGGTTTTGTCTAAGGATTAGGATTAGTACTATGATTATCATTATGGATAGAGTTTGGCTTAGGGTAAAGGACGGGGTTACAGCTAGGGTTAGGTTTAGGGCTTAAGATTAGGGTTAGAGTTAGGGATAAATCTAGTGTTAGGGCTTTGATTAGTGCTATTTTTGTATTAGGGTTAGGGCTAGAAGTAGGGCTATGGTCAATGTAAGAACTAGTGTTACAATTAGGGTTCGCTTTAGGGATAGGGTTTGGGCTAGGAGTGATGCTAGCATTATCTTTAGGGTTAGGGTAATATTTAGAGCTAGGATTAGTGTTTGGATAAGAGTCAGGTTCAGGATTAGTTTTAGGCCTAGGACTCGAATTAGAGCTAGGGTTATGGCTAGTTATAGGGGAAGGTTTTGCTATAGGGTAAGGTTTAGGTTTAGAGAGATGGCTCAGTTTTTTTAGCGCTAGGGCTATGGTTGGGGTTATTTTTAAGATTTTCAATAGTGTTAGGGCTAGTGGTATGGTGAACCTTAGGCTTAAGGTTAGGGTATTTTTAGAGTTATGTTTATATGTAGTGTTAGGGCTATGGCTAGGTTTAGGGCTAAGGTTAGGGCTAGTGTGAGGGTTACAGTAACAGGGTTAAACATAGAAATAGGGCTAGGGTGATGTTTGTTCTATTGCTATGGGTTATGGGTAGGGTTAGGGTTAGGCTAAATTAGGGCCTAGGATTAGCATTTTGGTCAGTGTTAGGGTTAGTTCTATGATCAGGACTAGGGTTAGTGTTAGTGTTATGTTAGGTTTAGAGTTACTTTTAGGTAAAATGATGGGATTATAGCTCGGTTCATGGCTAGGATGAGCTTTAAAATTTAGGATAGGGCTAGGGCGAAAAATTTGGATAGGACTAATGCTAGGTTTAGGGCTAGGATGAGGGCTAGTGTTTGTTTTATATTTAGGCCTAGGATTAGGGCTAGGGCTAATGTAAGGTCTAGGTTATGGTTAGGGGTAGTGTTAGGGTTTAGGTTTATGGCTAGGTCTAGTGTAAGTATTGGGTTTAATATAGGGGTCCAGGTTAGAGATAGGTGCATTATTAAGTTCAGAGTCAGGTTAGGGTTTGGTTTGGGTTAAGTTTAGGATAGGAATCAAATTAGCATTAGGGTTAAGAACTGGTTATCACTTAGGGTTAGTTTTATGGTTAGAGTTAGGGCGAGATTTTGGGTTAGAGTAATGGATAGGGTTAGGTTTAAAATTCAGGTTAGGTTTAGAGTATTTATAGGGTTAGTGTTAGGGATAGGGTTAGGGTTTGGCCTAAGATTAGATGGGTTAGGTTTATGTTTAGGATAAGTGATAGGGTTAGTGTTAGTGTTAGTGCTTGTGTTAAGCTTAGGATTAGGACTAGAGTTATGGTTAGGCATAGGGGTAGTGTTAGAGTTAAGGTTAGTTTAGGGTAAGTTTTAGGGTTTGAGCTAGGGTAGGGCTAAGGCGAGGTTTAGGGTTAGGATTATGGTTAGGGCTAGGATTAGCATTAGGTTCAGGCTCTGTTTAAGGTAGTGGAAAAAGTTATATCTAATTTGGGCTACAATTACAGTTAATGTTAGGGCTAGGATTAGGTTTAGGATTAGGGCTAGAGTTATGTTTAAGGTAAGTGTTAGAGTTTTAGCTAGGGTTAGGGGCTAGGACAAGCGTTAGGTTTAGTGTTTGTGCTAGGTTTTGGTTAGATTTATGCATATGTCTAGGGTTAAGGCTAGATTCTATGTGAGAATACATGTCTAGTGTTAGGGCTATGGGAAATGAAAGACCCTGGTTTATGATTATGGCTAGTTTTAGTGTTAGGGTTTATGGATAACTGTATAGTTAGGGTTATGTTTTGCATTAAGCTAAGTGATGAATCCTTTGCAACATCAAACAAATCTGACCAAATAATAATGGGAGGTATTTCTGTACATGCATATTTCCCTGTTTTCTCCTAAAGTGACATTGGATATAGTTGTTTTTGCATGCTTAAGCTTAGGCCTACTTTTACAAGGAACATACCAGAGTCGCTACAGAGTAATGATGGTGTGTGTGAAGTTTCAAGCAGCTAGCACAAAACTGTTTGATATTCAACTCCATTAACTTTTCCATATAGGTCAAAAATGAAGTGAAAATCTTAAAACACAAACTGTTTCTGACAGCAAACCTGTGAACAGAGAAAGCCTAAACCTGGGGAACAGAGTAAATCCTAGCTATAGATAAATCCTGCAAAGTATTCAAAATATTTTTTAATAAAATTCTCTCTACCCTAACACTAGCTCTAACCCTAGCTCTTCCCCTAACCCTATTATTTTTTTGAAACCTTTGACCATAGAATATCCAAACTGGCAGCCTAGTGGGAAAAGCTAAGGGATGAATACTGTGCAGTGTCAAAGAAATCTGACCAAAAAGTTAATGGAGTATATCAGTACATGCATATTTCCCTGTTATCTCATAAAGGACTCTTGGATAAAATTTGTTTTTGCATGCTTCAGCTTAGGCCTACTGTCACAAGAACAAACCAGAGATTGCTCACAGAGAGTTGATGGAGTAGGAAGTTTCAAGCAGCTAGCACCTATGCTGTTTGATTTCCAGCTCCATTTCCATTTAATTGTATACAAAAAAATAAACTGAAAATTTTAAAATACAAACTGTTCCTTACAGTGAACCATTAAACCTAGGAGTACCAAACATGTGGAGTATAGTAAGGGTAGGATAAAAATGAATCCTTCCCAGTACCAAAGAAATTTGAACAAAACTAAATCTAACCCTAATACAAGCTCTAACACTAACCCTAACACTATACTTAACACAAACCCTAACCTCTTTGAAAAACTGTTGATCCTAGAATTCCCAAACTTGCGAGTGGGCTAAGCTATCAGATGAATCCTATGCAATATCAAAGAAATATAATCAAATAATTGAGATGGTGTTTCAGTTCATGCATATTTCTCTGTTTTCTGCTAAAGGGCTCTTTGATAAAGTTGTTTTTGCCATCTTCATCTTAGGACTACTTTCAAAAGGAACAAACCAGAGAGTTTCTACAGAGAACTGATTCAGTGTTTGAGGTTTCAAGCAGCTAGCACAAACTCGATTTGACTTCAACTTTCATTTTCATTTACCTCTATGAAACCTTAAAATACAGAGTGTCCCTGTTAGCGAACTATTGAAATGACAAGGGAAAAACCTGAGGAGCATATTAAGGCTAGGTAAAAGATGACTCCTTCCAAGTATCAAATAAATTTGTACAAAACTTACTCTCACCCTAACATTACATCTAACCCTAGCCCTAAACATAAATTGTATACTAACCCTAACCTTATTAGAGAACCATTCATCCTAGAAGTCCCATACTTTGAGATCCTTGTTGGTCAAGCTAAATAATTAATCCTACTCAGTATCAAACAAGTCTAACAAAATAATTATGGGAGTAATTTCAGTGCTACATATTCCCTACTTTATTCTAAAGGGCTCTCAGTTAAAGTTGTTTTTGCATGCTTCAGCTTAGGCCTACACTCACAAATAACATACCAGAGTGTCCCCACAAAGAATTGAGGGTGTGTTAGTAGTTTCAAGCAGTTAGCAAAAACCCTGATTGATTTTCAGATCCTTTTACATTTACTCGTATAAGTCAAAATCAATTAAAATGAAAATACTAACTGTTCTGGACACCAAACAGTTGAACCGAAAGACCTAAACTTGGGAAACAGAGTAAGGTTAGTTAAAGACGAATCCTGGATTGTATCAAAGAAATTTTAACAAATCATCTCTAACTCTAACACCAACTCTAAACTGAGCCCTAATCCTAACCCTAAATATTAACATAGCCCTATCCCTAACCCTAACTTTAACCCTAATTTTGATGGTGACCATTGCCCAAATCCTAGATCTAACTTTATGCATTATCATAAGTCTAACCCTAAACCTAATGCTAAACATATCCATAAATGTAACATTTACCCTAGACCTGCTTTAAACCTAAACTTTGCCCTAGACATAAATCTAGCTCCAACCATAAATCTTACCCTAAACCTAACCCTAACACTAGGCCTAACCATAACCCTAACCCTAACACTATCCCTATTCCTAACCATAAATGTAGTCCTAACCCTAACTGTAATCCTATCTTTGACCCTAAACATAAGCCTAATCCAAATGCTAACAATAGGACTAAACCTAACTCTATAGCTATCCCTAAGGCTATTCAAAACCCTAAACCTAAACTGAAACCTAATCCTAACCATATCATTACTCTCAACCTAATGCTATTTCAAGCCTTACCCCTAAACTTTAACCAAAACCATTCCCTAATCCTGACTCTGACCATTATAATACACCTATCTCTAAACCTGACCTTTCCCTAAACCTAATCCTCACAGTAGACCTATTTATAACCAAACCCTACAACTACACTTAACCATAATGCTAGACCTTACATTAGCCCTAGCCTTAATCCTAGCCCTAGCCCTAACACAAACCCTTATCCGAGCCGTAAACCTAGCCTTAATCCTAACCCTCACCCTTATCCTAAACCAAGACTAAATCCTAACCATAACCCTAGCTGTAAATTAACTCTAACTGTATCCATTACCCTAAACATAACCCTTATCCTAATGCTAACCCTAGGACAAACCCTAACCCTATCACTATCCCTAAAACTATCAATTACCCTTAACCAAACCTGAACCCTAAACCTAACCCTATCTTTACCCTAAATCTAACCCTAACTCTAATTCGAACTGTAACCCTAAATTCAAACATAAAACAAGCCCTAACACTGACTCTGGCCCTAAGAATTCTCTTAGCTCTAAACCTGACTCTTACCCTATACCTAACCCTTATAATAGACCTAGCCATAAACCTTTCCCTAAAACTATCCCTAACAGTAACCCTAGACCTGACATTAGCCCTAGCCATAATTCTAGCCCTAACACAAAGACAAACCCTAGCCCTTATCAAAACCCTACACACAGCCTTAATTAAAACCCTAACCCAAACTCTAGGACTAAACCTTATACTAACCCTAGCTCTTATCTTAGCCCTAAATTAGCCCTATCCCTAACCATAGTTCTAAGACTAACTCTAAGTCTCACATCATACCTTTCACTCATTCTAACCTTATCCCTTACCATAACCCTAATCCTAGCCCTAACTTTAGTCATAACCCTTGCCCTATCCATTGCCGTAGCACTAATGTTAGACAAAACCTAACTCTAAATCAAGCCCTGAACCAAAGATTAAGCCAAACCCTAACATTAGCCCAAACCATAATACTAATCCAAACAATTAGCCCTAACCCTAGCCCTAGCCATACAACAAAACCTAGCAATGGTTATAAACCTAACCATTAAATAAACCAAATCCTAAACTTAAACCTAGCTCTAACCCTAGCTCTAATATGAGTTGTAAGCCGAACCTTTAAATTAACCCTGAACCTGACACTGATCATAACACTACTAGTTCTATATATCACCCTAACCCTAAACTTAACCCTAACACTAACTCTATCCCTGAGTTAACCCTAAACCTAGTCTTATTCCTACCTTTATATGTAGTCCTATTCATAAACATAAACCTAGCCCTAAACCAATCTTTAACTCTATCCATAACCATAACCATAACCTTAATGCTCACCCTAGGCATGAACCTTAATCTATAACTAATCTTGACCCAATCCATTATCTTGAACCTATCCCTATCCCTAACCCAAAACCTAACCCTTGCCCAAAGACAAGTTCTAATTCTCACCCTAGCCCGAACTCTAGTTTTAACCCTATACTTTACAGGAAGCCTAATCCTAGCCTGAACCATAGGTCTAAGCCTAGCCCTATTTATATCCCTGGCCATAACCATAGATCTAACCTTAACTCTAAATCTGACCCTAACAATAAGCCTAAGCCTAAACCTAAACCAAGCCCTAACCATAAGTCTAATCCTAAATCTAGCCCTAACCCTAGCCCTAGCACTAAAACAAAACTTAGCCGTATACCTAACCCTCATCCTCAACATAAACCAAGCACCAGTCCTACACCTAGACCCAACCCTAGCAATAATTCGAGGCTTAAGCCAAACACTAAAACTAACCCTTACCATGACTCTGAACGTAACACTAACCCTAGGTCTAAACATCACCCTAACCCTAAACCTAAACCTAACACTAGATCTAGTCCTAACCCCTAACACTAACTTTAGCCCAATCATAACCCTAGTACTTACATTAGCTGTAACCCTAAACCTAGCCCTAACTTAACCCAAATCCTAGCCCTATTCTGAGCCCTAACCCTAGCTTTAACCCTAAACCTAACTCTAACCCTATCACTAACTGTGACCATAATCCTAGCTAAAACCTTAGCTCTAACCCTATCCATTACCTTAAACATAACTCTAACCCTAATGCTAACCCTAGGCCTAAATCTAACCTATCCCTAAACTTCACCCTATCCATTACCCTAAATCTAACCTAAAACCTAAACCTAACCCTATCATTATGCTGATCCTAATCTTAATGCTAATTCGAGTCCTAACTTTAAACCTTAACTTATCCAAAACACTAATCATGGCCATGACCCTAATAATACCCTGATCTCTAAACCTGATCCTAACCCTACACCTAACAATTACACAGGGCATAGCCATAAACCTAACATTAAACTATCTTTAACTATAACCCTAGACCTGAAATTACCCCTAACCATAATCCTAGCCTTAAACCTACCCTTATTCCTAACCTGAAACATAACCTGAGCCCTAACCCTAATTCTAACAATCACCCTAGCCCTAAACATACCTAAAACCCCATACTTTACCATAAACCTAAACATAACCCTAAACCAAACCCTAACTCCAGCCCTAACCCTAGGCCTAATACTAACACTAAGCCTAGCACGAACCCTAGCCATACTTTAATCCTATCCTAACCCTAACTGTAGCCCTAAGACTAAATATAACTCTTGCGATAGCCCTAGTCCTAGTTCTATACTTAGCCCTATATTAACTCTATATCTAAACCTAACTCTGAATTTAATCCTAACTCTAAATTTAACTGTAATCATAAGCCAAACAAAGCCCTAACACTACCTCAACCATAAAGCTAATCTGAAAACTTGCCCTAGCCTTGCCCCTAGCCATTAATCAAAACCAAACCTAAACCAAACCCTTAACCTAAACCAAACCCAAACCTTAACCTAGCCGTAACCATAAAAATAAAAATTACTCTGACCCTGATGCTTACCCTAACACTAATCCTAGCTCTAATCATCACCCTAATTAAATTAACCCTAACACTAGACCTAGCCTTAACCATAACACTAAAACTAACCTTAATTGTAACCCTATTTCATACATTAGTCATTTTCCTAACCATAGCATTAACCCTAACACAAATCCTACCCTGGATCCGAGCCCTAAACTTAGCTTTAACCCTAATTTTAACCCTAAAACCAGCCCTAAACCTAACCCAACCATAGACCTAAACCTAGCTCTTAACCTATCCCTTACCCTAAGCCAAACCTTAAACCAAATTCTAACCCTAGTCCTAACCCTAACCCTTAGCCTAATATCAACACTAACCATATTACTAGTCTTAACCCTAGCCTTCTTTCAACCTCTAAACTTAACCCTGAACATAATCTGACCCTAAAAGTAACCTAGGTCTAAACCTGACCCTAAACCTAAACCAAAACCTAACACTAGACCTACTCATAACCCTTTATTTGTACCTAAGCATAACACTAGACCTAGACACAAAGCTAATCCTAAATATAGCTATAAATCTAGCCCTAGACCTAAACAAATCCTAGCACTAGCCCTTACAATAACCCTTAACCTACCAAACATTTACCCTATCCCTAGACCTTACCCTAGTCTTAATTCTGGCTCTAACCCTAATCCTAACCCTATCCCAAACACTGACCCTGATCCTTACACTTAAACTAGCTTTAAACCTGACACTAACCCAAAACCTATTCCTAACACTAGACCTAGCCATAACCCTACCTAAACCTAAAACTAGACCTAAACATAACCCTAGCTTTTATATTACCCGTAGTCCTAACCCTAACCCTAAACCTAACACAAAATCTAGAGCTAATCTTAGGCCTAAACTTAGCTCTAAGCATAAACCTAAGTCTAGCCCAAACCCAAACCCTAACTCTAAACCTAATCCTCTCCTTAGACCTAGCCCTAGGTCAAAGCCTAACTCTTACACGAAACATAACCCTGGCCCTATCCTAAATCCTAATCCTAAACTTAGCCCTAATCCTAACCTCAACCCTAGCCCACACTTTAGCTCTGACCATATACATTACACTAACCCTAACCCTAACCCTAATTAAAACCCTATCCTTAACGCTAAACCTTACTCTAACAATAATCTTGAACTTAGAACTAAACCTAAACCTAACCCTCGCACTAGCCCTAACCCTAGCTCAAATGCTAACACTTATCCTAACCAAACCATAAATTTAACCCTTAACTAACACTTACCCTAACCCTAACACTTATCCTAAACCAAATCCCAGCCCTATCCCTAAAACTAACCCTAATCCTAGACTTAATACCAGCAATAACCTAGCCTAATTCTAGCTCTAAAACTATCCATTAGACTAAACATAACCCTAACCCTAATGCTAACCCTAACCCGATCGCTGAATTCTAACCCATCTGTTACCTTAAACTTTACCTAAAACCTAGAGTAAACCCTTCCATTACCTTAACTCTACACCTAACCCTAATGCTAATTTGAGTACTAACACCTTAACTATAAAGTAAACAAAATGCTAACCCTGACCCTGAAAATGACACTAATAATAATTCTAGCTCTAAAGCTGACCTTTAACCTAAACCTAATCCTTACACTAGACCTAGCCATAACCTAACCCTACATCTATCCTTAACCATAACCCTAGAGCTCATATTATCCCTAAACCAAATCCGAGCCCTAACTCTATCAGAAAACCTACCCCTCATCCTAGCCCTAATCCTAGCCTTAATCCTAAACTGGACAATAATCCTAAACCTAATCCCAATTCTAACCTCACCCTAGCTCTAAACCTACCTATAACCCCACCCATTCTCCTAAACTTAATCCTAACCACAATGCTAACCCTAACCCTAGACCAAACTCTAGGCTTAAACCTAAGACTAACCCTAGACCTAAACGTAGCCCTAATTTAGCCTTAACCCTAACACTCACCCTAAGCCTACTCCTAAGAATAACTCTAATTCTCACCATAGACGTATCCCTAGTTCTAACTATATTCCTTACTATACCCTAACTCTAGCACAAGCCCTAACCCTAAATCAAACCGAACTCTAAATCTAAATCTAACCCTAAGCCTAAACTTCATTCTAACATTATCCCTAACCCTGATGCTAATCGAAAATCTAGCCTTAACCGGAGCCCTAGCCAGAAAACAAAACTGAGCCATAGTCCTAACCATAACCCTGAACCCAAACGAAAACCTAACCCTATATCTAGCACTAATTTTAGCCCTAATTCGAGTCCTATAAGTAACACTAAAACTAACCCTGACCCTGACACTGATCTTAAATATAACCCTTGCTCTAAACATCACCCTAACCATAAACCTAAAACTGGCACAAATTGTAAAACTAGTTCATACATTAGCCATAGCCCTAACCCTAGCCCTAACCAAACCCCAAACCTACCTCTTATTTGAGACTTAACCCAGATCTAAACCTAACCTTAACCCAAAACTTAGCCCTAAACCTTACCCTAAGCCTAACCAAAATCCTAACCATAACCATAGCCTTATCACTAGCTCTAAACCTATCCATTACTGGAACCATAACCATAACCCTAATGGTAACCCTAGGCCTAACACTAAACTTATTGCTAACCCTAAACTTATTCATTAACCTAAACCTAACCTGAACCCTAAACCTAACGATATCATTACCCTAAACCTAACCCTAATGTTAATTTGAGCCCTATTCCTAAACTTAACCTAAGCCAAACCCTAACTCTGACCCTTCCAGTAATAATATATCTAGCACTAACCCTGACCCTACCCCTAAACCTAACCCTTATACTAGACCTAGCCATAAACCTATCCCTAAACTATTCCTAACGTAACCATAGACCTGACATTTGCCCTATTTGAAATCTTAGCACTAACCTTAACACAAACCATAGCCCTAAACCTAACCCTAGCCCTAATCCTATCCATAACCCTAGCCCTAAACTTAGCTCTAACCCTATCAATTACCCTAAACATAGCTCTAATTCTAATGCTAACCCTAGGCCTAAATCTAACCCTATGCCTAACAGTAAATCTATACATTATGCTAAACCTAACCTGAACTCTAAACCTAACCCTCTCATTACCCTAACCCAAACCCTAATGCTAATTTGAGCCCTAACCCTAAACCCTAACCTAAATAAAACCCTAAACATGACCCTGACCGAATAATACCCCTAGCTCTAAATTTGACCCTTACCCTAAATCTAAACTTTACACTAAACCTAACCATAAACCTAACCCTGAAACTATTCATAACCATAACCCTAGAACTGATATTTTACCTAACACTAATCCTAGCCCTAACCATAACACAAACCATAGCTCTCATCCTAGCTCTTAACCTAGCCTCAATCATAATTCTAATTATACCCTATCCCTAAACATACTTCTCACCTTCATCCTAGCCCTAAACCTAGCTCTAACCCCATCATTTACACTAAACCTAACACTAATCCCCAAACTAACCCTAGGCCTTAAGCTAAACATAAACCAAGCCCTATTCCTAACCTTTATTAAGTCCTATACCTAACAAAACCCTAAGCCTAGCCCTAAGACTTACTCTCACTCTCCCTCTAGCCCTATTCCTAGTACTAACCCTATTTTTATCATAACCCTAATCCTAGCTATAAACCAAAACTAACGCTAGTCATATAGTTAGCCCTAGACCTAACCCTAGAACTAATCCTAACTCTAAATCTAACTCTAAACCTAAGACTAAACCTAACCCCAACAATAGTCCTAAACCTAATGCTAATCTTAAAACTAGCCCTAACCATAGCCATAGCCTTAAAACAAAACTGAGCCATAGCCTTAACTTTAAAGCTTAACCTAAATCAAAACCTAATCCTACCCCGAGCCCTAACCCTAGCCCTAATTCGAGTCCAAACTCTAACCCTAAAATTACACCTCACCTTAATTTTGACCCTAGCTGTAAACATCACCCCAATGTAAAACCTAACCCTAACACTAGATCTAGTCCTAACCCCAATCACATAACTAGCCCAAATTTTAACTCTACTAAAAACAATTGTCATAACTCTAAACCTAGTCCTAACTGTAACTAAAACCGAGCCCTAATCTGAAACGTAACCCTAACATTAACCCTAAACCTAATCTTAACACTATCCCTAACCCTACCCTAAATGTATCCCTAAACCTAGGTCTAACCCTATCCCTTACCCTAAGCCAATCCTAACCCTAATGCTTAATTAGGCCTAACTCTAATCCTATTACTAGTTCTAACCCTAGCCCTCATTCTAGCTCTGACCATAACTCAAACCTGACACTTATTCTGACCCTAATGGTAACCGTAGGTATAAACCAGACACTAACCCTATACTGAACCCTAACACTAGCACTAGAAATAAACCTATTCCTAAACCTAACCCTAACACTGGCCTAAGTCCTAAACTTAGTCTGAAATAGGGCATATCTCTAGCCCTAGATCTAAAAAAATCCCTAGCCCTAGCCCTAATAATAAACCTTAAACTAACCCAAACACTAATCCTACTACTAAACTTAACCCTAGTGATAATTCTGGCTTTTACCCTAAAGCCAACTCAAACCTGAACACTGATACTGACCCTAAAACTAACTCTAGCTCTAAACATCACACTAACACTAACCCTAACCCTAACACGTGACCTAGCTATAACACTAATCCATAAACTGGCCCTATAATAACCCTAGTTTGTACATTAGCTGTAGCCCTATCACTAGCCCTAACCTAATCCAAAACCTGGCCCTAATCTGAGCGCTAATTCTAGCTTTAACCCTAACACTAAGCCTAGCCATAAGTCAATTCCTAACCCTTACCGAACCCTAGCTCTTATCCTATTTGTTACCTTAAGCCTAACCCTAAACTTAATGCTAACCCTGGTCCTAACCCTAATTCATAGCCTAACCCAAACCCTAACTCTATTACAAGTCCTAACATTAGCCCTCATTCTACCTCTAACCATAACCCAAACACTAATCCTAACCCTGAAACTTATACAGAACCTGACACTAACCATAGGTCTAAACCTGAACCAAACCCGAATCCGAACATTAATTTAGCCCTACCAGTAATCCTATACTTGAACCTAAACCTAACACTAGTCCTAGACCTAAACCTAATCCTGAATCTAGCTGTAACTCTTGCCCTAGACCTGAACAACAACCTTGCCCTAGCCCTAACAATCACCCTTAACATGACCAAAACACTAACCCTACCCCTATACCAAACCCTAGACCTAATTCTGGCAGTAACCGCAACACTCACTTTAACTTGAACAATGACCCTGACCCTAACATAATCCTAGATCAAAAGCTCACCAGAAATCAAAACCTAATCCTAACCCTACACCTAGCCATAACCATAACCCTAAAAGTAGCCCTAAACATAACCCTAGCTCTTAATTACCCATGGCCTTAACCTTAGCCTAAAATAACACCTAACACTAGCCCTAATCCTAACCTTAAACATAGCCCTAATCATAGCTCTAATTCTATATACTACCCTAAACCTAGCCCTAATCCTAAATATAAACTTAGCCCTAATCCTAGCTCTAATTCTATCCATTACCCTACTATAATCCTAACTCTAATTCTAACCCTAGGCTTAACCCTAACCCTATCACAATCCCTAAACCTGTCCATTACCCTAAAACTAAACTATACCCTAATCTTAAGACTGTTCATTACCCTAACCCTAACTCTAACCCTAAAGCTAATTAAAGCCCTAAACCTAAATTTTAACCTAAACTAAACTCTAAGCCATATCTTGACATTAATAATACATCTAGCTCTAAACTTGACCCTTACCCTAAATCTCACCATTACAGTAGACGTAACCATAAAGATAACCCTAAATCTATCCCTAACCATAACCTAGACTTAAACCTAGACACATACCCTAACACAAACCCTAGCTCGGAAACTTATCCTAACCGAAAAACTAACCCTAACACTAGACATACCCTAAATTTACCCATTGCCATAACCCTAGCTCTTACATTACCCATACACCTAACACTAGCCCTAAACCTCACACACAACTTGGCCCTAATCTTAGCCCTAAACCTAGGCTTAAGCATAACCCTAACCCTATTCCTAGCAATAACCTTAACCAAAATACTGGCCTGGCCCTAACCCTACACAAACTCTAATCCTTACCCTAAACATGAAAATAGCCCTAAACTCAACCTAACCCTAAACCTAGACCAAATCCTAACTGTAACCATAGCACAATTCCTAGCACAAACTCTATACATTACCTTAAATATAACCCTAACCCTAATGCTAACCCAAGCTATCACACTAACCCTAACCCGTACCTTAGCCCTTACTCTAAACCTAGTCCTCACCCTAGCTCTAACCCTAGCTCAAACACCAAAACTTCTGCTAAACCTAACACTTACCCTAGATATATCTCTAAACCTAGCCAAAATCCTAATGTTAACACAAGCCCTAACTCGAGCACTAACCCTATCCATTACCTTAACATAAACCTAACTCAAATGCTAACCCTAGGCCTAACCCTAATCCTATCGCTAACACTAACCATATCTATTACTCTAAACCTAACCTGAACCCTAAACCTAACACTATCAATTACTTTAACCCTCACCCTTATGCTAATTTTAGCCCTAACCCTAAACCTTATCCTAAACCAAACCCTAGACCGGACTCTGACCATAATAATACACCTAGCTCTAAACCTGACCTTTACCCTAAACCTAATTTTCCACTAGACCTAGCCATAAACCTAAAGTTAACACTATTCCTAACCATAAATCTAGATGTGACATTAGCCTTAGCCCTAATTCTAGCTCTAACTCTAACACAAACCCTAGCCTTCAACCTAGCACTAAACCTAGCCTTAATCCTAACTCAAATATTCACCCTATACCTACACCTAATTTTAACATTCACCTTAGCCCTGAACCTAGCCATAACCTCATCCCTTCCTGTAAAACTAACCATAACCTTAACACTAACCCTAATTCTAGCCCTAACCATGGGCCTAACCCTAAACTAAACCTAGTGTTAATCTAGCCCTAAATTAGCCCTAACCCTAAGCAAACCCCTAACTCTAGCCCTAAGAATAACTCTAGGCCTCACCCAAACACCATTTCTATTTCTAAACCTGTCTGTTACCATAACCCTAACACTAGCCCTAACCTTAGCCCTAACCCTAGATCTAACCGTAACTCTAAATCTAACCCTATCCTTAAGCCTAAACCTCACCCTGGCACTAGCTAAATACTATTGCTAATCATAAAACTAACCCTAACAATAGCCCTAGGCCAAAAAAAAAAAAAAAAAGAGCATTTACCCTAACCCTAAATGTAAACTAAACCATACCCTAACCCCACAACTAGCAATAACCCTAGCTCAAATTCGAGTCCTATGACTAAAACCAACCCTTACCCTGACCCATATCCAAACACTAACACTAGCTCTATATATCACCATAACCATGAAGCAAATGCTAGCACCATTCCTAGCCCAAACCATAACCCTAAACCTAACCCTAATAATAACCCTAGTTTTACATTAGCCATAATCCTAACCCTAGCCCTAACACCAAAACAAAAATAGCCCTAATCTGAGCCCTAAAACTAGATTTAACCCTAACTTTGGCCCTAGCCCAGAACCTAACCCTAAACCTAGCTCTAATATTTGCTCTAACCCTATCCCTTATCTTAAGCCAAACCCTATCCATAATGCTAACCCTAGTACTAATCGTAATCCTTAGCCTAATCAAACACTATCCCTATTACTAGTCCAAACCCTAGCCCTCATTTTAGCTCTAAACCTACCCCAAAACCTAACCAAAACCTTCACTCTTATTCTGACCATAAGACTAATTATAGGTCTAAACGTGACCCTAACAGTAAACTGAACCCTGAAACTAGCCTTACCAGTAAACTTTTACCTAAACCTAACCCTAACACTAACCCTAGTCCTAAACCTAATCCTAATCCTAAATCTATCAATAACTCTAGCCCTAGACCTAAACAAACACTTAGTCCTATGTCGCGACCCCTTGCCCGCAAGGAAGACGCAACACTCGGGAATCTTCTCTCAGCAGTTTATTCAGGTCCCTTGATATTTCTTATTCTTTCTTCTTCTCTCTCGGATGCCCCTCCCAGCCTTAATAAAGCATCTCAAGCCCCAATGCAAAGCTGCCACGTGGAGCTTTCTCATAGGGTGATAAAGGATTACGTGCCAACTCTCCAAAATGGAGTTGTTTATCACAGGCCACAGTGGAAGCCGGCGCCATCTTCTAATGGCGGCCACGGTCTATAGGAACGGCTCACCACAGTTCCCCCTTCTGTTTTATAAAACAATGCAGGCGAAAGTAGAGGTCCTATCCCACTGTGCAGAAGTGGCTGCAATGTATGGTTCAGTCCTAAGGAGGCGCCTTCCCCAGACCTGATCCCATATCAGCCGACGCCTTTTTTCGTAGGGCGGGGCGTGGACGTCAAACCCGCATGCAATAGGACATGCTTTCCTTGAGGTCCGTTGAGGGATCACTCAAGTGCAGTGCCTTGCCTCGCATCCTGCATCATGATGACGATGAGAAGTAGGATAACACAGGTAGCCTGGTAATGATGACAAAATTTAAGTTGGCAACACAATCCCTAAGCCCCAGAGGAAGGTAAAGAGTCTGTAGCCGAGAAGAAAGACCAGTCCTGAAACCCATCTGCGTGCAATGGTAACAAGACCTGCAGAGTGCAAGGGCTATTCAGTACCGGGAGAGCATAAAGAAGAGGACATGCCAATCCCAGTGCAATGTGAAACTAACTTGGGGTGCAATGGCCATGCCCAGAAAATCACTGTTTAAGATGTGCAAGCCAGATTTGTGGAGAGATGCCATTTTCTAAGGCCGCAAGAGCCTGTACAATCATAGCTTTCTCTTGCGCATGGCGAGCTTTAAGGCGACAGAGAAGCCACAAACAAAGTACAACACCAAAGCAACACATTGCCCCAAAAATGCCCACTCCCACCCATTCCTTAAAAAAGGAAAAGGCAGAAGATATCCAATCGGTGAATTGACCCAAAGTCACGGGATCGACACGGGTACTGTTCAAGACAGCTATCTGGGTTAGTTGAGACTGGATCATGTCTTCCGCTGCCATGGACCAATTTCCGGCCAAATATTCGCCAATGATGCGGGAGGCATTCCTGGAATCATTAAATCTGACAGAGGTTATGCATAAATGTGCACGTTGGTCAACACAACCCAAAAGCACCAAGTCGGCCAATTCTTCTACCTGAGCTTGGAGTAAATCTATTCTTTGGTTGGCAGCTAAAATCCCTGACAAAATATGTTGATTAATTGTATTTTGGGATTCAAGTATGGTGGAAGTTTGTTGAACAACTTGATTAATGGTGGCAACAGTTTGTACTTGACTGGCCATGGCCACTCCGGCCGTAACCGCTGCAGCAGCAGACACTGCCACAGCTGTCACTATAGCTACCGTAATTCCAAAATCTCTACGGGTTCTAATCAATTCAACAATAGGAAAGGATTCTGGATCTGCAGTAACCGGGATCGGGACAAAGGTTGGAATTTTCATAATCACTGCCATAGTCCAGGAGCCATTCCAACACTCAGACAAGTAGCAAGTAACATTAGAACAATTAAGCATCCCCTGTAATGTAACATTAGCCAAAAGAAACAGGAACGGAGATTGGAGACAGACTGCTGCGGAGGGTAATGTAGCATTAGATAATTGTGAATTATTTGCAAAAATTTTAAGCCTCCTACCTCGCTCCGAGTCTTGGGTAATGCCAGAAACATTAAACAGCCAACTTTGGACTCCTAATATTTCCCTGGAGAAACACAAGCGCGGACTAGACTAGCCCAATCTGAGGGAGTCATACAAAATCTAGTAAGTCCCTCCACCTGAGTGAGAGTGAAAGCGGCATCTATGACATAAGTGCGGACAGATTCTGCTAAGGTTTTAATTATCTTAAAGTCTAAAGGCTCATGATATCTTCCCCTGTTATTGTCCTGAAATACAGGGTATGCAAGTTCCATATCTGTATTAACTGTCCTCCAAACTTGCGCATGAAAAGACCTCCCGGAACCTTGGCTCCCCCCCCACATACCGGGGTGGGACAGCCGGCACCATATCTTTTTCTAGATATTCTACCTCCTCCTCCTCAGAGTTTTGTTGACCGATATTAGATCCCTCTCCCTTCTTGCAGTAGGCTTGCATGCCTTGTGTCTCCCTTTTCTTCTTTTTTACTTTTATCTTATGCAGTTGTTGTAACAATATATCAAGGTCCTCAGAACACTCTGAGCCGCTTGTGTCCTCAGATGTTTTGAATTCGGTCAAGTCTGGGTAGAGCCTTCTCCTATTTTTATCTTCAGGCTCTTTTGCCTTCTCACTACTGTTACTTTTGATACTCTCTGCCACTTCACTATGTGATCCTTCAGATTTTTCCTCATGTAGTTGCTCAAGAACAGCTTGACCCTCACTCACAGCTTCTTGGCATTTACTATCTGCTATACAACCTCTAACTAACTTCCAAAGTGGTATAACACCACCCTCTAAGGTGCCTTGCTCACGAGCGAAATCTAGATCTTTCCCTAATTTGTCCCAGCTGGGAACCGTAAGACTCCCTGAAAAAGCAAACCAAGGAGCTGCTATATCAGCTTCTCTTAAAAACATCTGCAAAGTACTCTGCTTTATCTTAAGTCCTTTTGAATGTAACAACCCATCTAGGGCCAACAAAATTGGGCTTGAAGATGCAACACCCATAATGTTTTTAGAGCTATAAAGAAAGTGAAAGTACAAAAGTCCCCACTCTCTTCCTTTTACAGGGGAGCGTCCCTGTCGTCACAACAACAAAAGAAGCACAAAAAACAAAAGCGAAATGACACAACAAAAGAAACACAGAAAACAAAAGTGAAAGTACACAGTGCAGCTGCAATAAAATGTAATGCTCTCTCTTTCTTTACAGAGGAGCTGCCCCGCTTTGGTCGCGGGTCCCACTTACTAGGGACTAACCCCGCTTTGGTCGCGGATCCCACTTACCTGGGACTAACCGGTGCACCACCCCTGACTGCTGAAAGTTCTGGTTCCCGGGTCTTGGCACCACTTGTCGCGACCCCTTGCCCGCAAGGAAGACGCAACACTCGGGAATCTTCTCTCAGCAGTTTATTCAGGTCCCTTGATATTTCTTATTCTTTCTTCTTCTCTCTCGGATGCCCCTCCCAGCCTTAATAAAGCATCTCAAGCCCCAATGCAAAGCTGCCACGTGGAGCTTTCTCATAGGGTGATAAAGGATTACGTGCCAACTCTCCAAAATGGAGTTGTTTATCACAGGCCACAGTGGAAGCCGGCGCCATCTTCTAATGGCGGCCACGGTCTATAGGAACGGCTCACCACAGTCCTAGCCCTAAAAATAACCCTTAACCTAAACCAAATATTAACACTACCCCTAGACCTAACCCTACTAATGAATATTGCATTCACCCTAACTCTAATCTGAACACTGACCTTGAAACTAACACTAAACCTAGCTCTAAAAAGACTCTAAACGAAAATATAAACCTAACACTAAACCTAGCCATAACGCTAACCCTAAAACTAGCCCTAATTAGAAACTTAGATCTTACATTAACCATAGCACTAACCCTAATCTTAAACCTAACACAAAACCTAGCCCTAATCCAAGACCTAAATCTACCATAAGCATAACCCTAACACTAAACTTCCCCTAACCCTAAGCCTAACCCTCACCTTAGACATAAGCATAGCTCAAAGCCTAACATTTGGCCTAAACATAACCCTATCCTTATTCCTAAAAATGACACTAACACTTGCCCTAACCCTAACCCTATATATTACCCTTATGATAACCTTATTCCTAATGCTAAACCTAGGCCCAACCCTAACCCTATCACAAACCCTAAATCTCTCCATTACCCTAATCCTACTCTGAACCCTAATCCTACTCTGAACCCTAATCCTAACCCTATGAATACCCCTAAATATAACTCTAACCCTAATGCTCATTTGAGCCTTATCCCTAAATCTTAACCTAATACAAACCATAAACCTGACCCTGAACCTAAAAATATCTCTAGCTCTAAAACTGACCCTTACTCTAAACTTAACACTTACAGTAGACAAGACATAGACCTAATCCTAAATCTACTCCTAACTGTAACAATAGACCTGACATTATCCCTAGCTCTAATTCTAGACCTAAACTTACAACAAACCCTAGCCCTCATCCTAGCCCTAAACCTAGCCTTAATCAAAACCCTAACACTAACCCTAGACCTAATCCTCATTATAACCCTCACTCTACCTCTAAACCTAGCTATAACACATCCCTTTCCCTAAATTAACCCTAAACCTAGCCCTAATGCTAGGCCTAAGTTGAACACTAACCCTAGTTAGTTGAACACTAATCCTTGCCCTTATTTAGCCCTATCCCTAAAACTAACCTTAACCCTAGCCCTAAGACTAACTCTAAGTCTTGACCTAGACTTTTCCCTAGATCTAACCCCCTATCATTTACCATAACCATAAACGTAGCCCTAAACCTTGCCCTATCCTTAGACCTAGACTTAAACCTATATCTAACCCTAACTCCAAGTATTACCTAACCCTAAGCCAAAGCCTAACACAAACACTAGCCTTGACCATAAAACTAATCATATAACCTAGGACTAAAACAAAACTGAGCAATAGAGGCTGAGGATGTGGCTCAAGTGGTAGCATATTCACCTCGCTTGTGTGGGGTGCTGGCTTCTTTCCTCAGCAAAAATAAAAATGTAATTTTAAAAAAAAGATGTTGTATCCACCAAAAGCTAAAAAAAAATAAAAAATCCTCTCTCTCTCTCTCTCTCTCTCTCTCTCTCTCTCTCTCTCTCTTTCTAAAAAATGAGCAATACACCTAACCATAAACCTTAACATAAACCAAACCTAATACTACACCTAGACCTAACCCTAGCCCTAATTCGAGTCCTAACCATAACCTTAAATTAACCCTGACCTGAATCATATCCTAACACTCACCCTAGGTCTAAACACCACCCTAAACTTAAACCAAAACCTAACAGTAACCCTAGCCTTAAAAATTCAAGTCATAACCATAACCTTATAACTAACCCTGAGGCTGACTCATATCTTATCAGTCACCCTAGCTCTAAAGACTGTCCTCACCTTAAACTGGACCCTAACAGTAATCCTAGCCCTCATTTGAGTCCTAACCCAAGCCTTTAACTAACACTGTCACTGAATAATATTCTAATACAAGCCTAGCTATAAATATCACCCTCAATTTAAACCTAATCCTAACAGTAGACCTACCCTTAGACCTAACCCTAATTGTAACCCTAGTTTTTACATTATCCATTGCCATAACATTAGAATTAACCCTAACACAAAAATTAGCCCTAATCTGAGCACTAAACCTAGATTGAACCCTAACCCTAACCATAACTCTACCCCTAACCCTAGCTCTAAGTCTATCTCTTACCCAAAGCAAAACCCTAACCCTAATGGTAACCATAGACCTATCCCTAATCCTTAAGCTAACCAAAACCCTAACCCTATTAATAGTCATAACCCTACCCTCATACAAGCTCTAACCCTGTTCCAAACCTTAATGTTAACCCTGACCATTATTTTGACCCTAACACTGACCTAGGTCTAAACCTGGCCCTAACCCTAGATCAAACCCTAACACTAGCCTTAGACCTAAACCAAATCCTAAATCTAGCCTTAACTCTAGACCTAGACCTAAACAAAAACCCATCCTTATCCCTAAAACTAACCCTTAACCTAACACAAACACTAACCCTACTCCTAGACCTAAACATAGTTCTAATTCTGGCTGTAAACCTAACTCTAACTCTAACCCAAACACTGACCCTGCCTTTAAGAGTAAACCAACCTCTAAACCTGTCCCTAACCAAAAATCTAAACCTAACACTAGACCTAGGCAAAATCCTAAACCTAAAACTAGCCCTAATCATAACCCTAGCTCTTATATTACCCCCAGCACTAACCCTGGACCTAAACCTAACACAAAACCTAGAGCTAATCCTAAGCCTAAGCATAACCATAACCCTAACCCTAACCTAACACTTGATTAGTCCTAACCCTAGCTCAAAGCCTAACCCTTACCCTAAATTTAAACCTATATCAATCCCTAAATATACCCCTAACACTAACCCTAATCCAAAACTTAACAGTAGCCCTAAACCTATTTCTAAACCTATCCATTACCCTAAAACTAACCCTAAATCTATTAATATCCCTAAGCCTAACCCTAACCCTAAACCTAACCAGAAAAATAACACTACACCTAACCCTAAACCTCACACTCGCCATAGACCTAACTCTAGGTCAAACGCTAAACCCTACCACTAACCTAAACATAACTATAGCCCTAACCCTAACCTTAAATCTCAATCTAAGACTACCAATAACCCCATGCCTACATCTAACCATATCCATTACTCTAACCCTAACCCTCCCCCTAATGATTATGCTAGCCCTAATCCAACCTTAACCCTAACCATACTCTAATCTTATTCCTAGAAATAACTCTAAAACTAACCCTTGTCCTAGCCCTAAACCTATTTCAAAACCTAATCCTTATGCTAAACATAACCCTAACACTAACCCTAGTTCTAACCCTAAACCCAAGCCTAACTCAAGACCTATTCCTGACCATTACCCTAGCCCTAACCTTATCTCTAACCCTACCCACTATCCTACCATTTCCCTTACCCTAATGCTAACCCTAGGCCTAACACTAACCATATCACTAAACCTAACCCTATCAATTACCGTAAACCTAACCTGAACCCTAAACAAAACCAATAATTACCCTAACACTGACCCTAATGCTTATTTGAGCCCTAGCCCTAAATCCTAACCTCAACCAGAACTCTAAACTGACCCTGACCTTAATAATTCCATAGCTCTAAACATGAGCCTTAACCCTAAACCTAACCCTTATCCTAGACCTAGCAATAAACCTAATCCTAAAACTGTCCTCTCCTCAACTGTAACCCCACACCTGACATTTGCCCTAGCCCTAATCCTAGCCATAACCCTAAAAAAACACCAGCCCTTATCCTAGCCCTAAACCTAAATTAATCCTAACCTTAACCTTAACCCTTGCCCTAACCCCAAAACTAATCCTACCCCTACTCAGCCCTAATTTCAGCCTATCCCTAAACCTAACCCTAACCCAAGACCTAAGAATAAATCTAACTCTCACACTATCCCTATCACTTGTTCTAAACCTATCCCTTATCATAACCCTAACCCTAGCCCTAAACTTAGTCCTAACCCTTGACCCATTCATAGCCTAAACACTAACAGTAGATCATAATCTATCTCTAAATCTAACCCTCATCTGAAGCCTAAAACTAACCCTAACCATAGCCCTAATCCTAACACTAATTCTAAAACTAGCCCTAATCCTAGCCCTAGCCATAAAATAAAACCGAGCCATAAGCTCTATCCCCAATCCTTAAACTAAACCAAACCCTAACCATACACCTACCCCTAACCCTAGACCTTATTCAAGTTTTATGCCAAACCCTAAATGTAACCCTTACACTGACTCTGACAATAAAACTAATCCTAGCTCTAAACATCACCCTAATCCTAACACTAAACCTAATACTAAAACTAACCCTAAACTGAACACTAAAATTAGCCGTAATCGTAACCGTTGTACTTACATTAGCCATAATCCTATCCTAAATCTACCCCTAGCCCTAATCATAACCATAACTCTAGCCCTAACCCTAAATATTACCATAATAATAACCCTAATCCTAATGCTAACCCTAGGCCTAAACCTAACCCTATCTCTAATCCTATCCCTATTCATTTCCTTAAACCTAACATGAACCCTAATTCTAAGCCTAACATTACCCAAACACTTACACTAATGCAAATTCAATCCCCAACTTTAGGCCTTAACCTATTCCAAACCCTAACTTAGACCTTCACCTTATTAATACCCCTAGCCCTAAACCTGACCCTAACCCTAAACCTAAACCTTACACTAGACTTACCCATAATCCTAACCCTAAAATTATCTTTAAACACAATTCTAGACTTGAAATTAACCATACTCCTAATTCTAGCCCTAACCCTAAAACAAATCCTAGCCCTAAACCTAGCCTTAATCATAACCCTAAACCCAACCCTTATTCTAAACAACACCCTACCTCTAAAACTAGCTATAACACCATCCCTTACCACAAACTAAATTCTAAATCTATCCCTAATTCTATGCTTAAAATGAACACTAACCATAAACCTAATCCAAGCCCTAATTTAGATCTATCCCTAACCCTAAACATATCCTTAGCTCTAAAACTAAC
The DNA here is from genome assembly GCF_047511675.1 of Marmota flaviventris. Taxonomy (NCBI): domain Eukaryota; kingdom Metazoa; phylum Chordata; class Mammalia; order Rodentia; family Sciuridae; genus Marmota; species Marmota flaviventris. Next base: position 14,851,526 of record NC_092510.1, read on the forward strand.
AATAATTCTCACAATAGCCCTATCACTAGTTTTAATGCTAGCCCTTTCTGTAACCCTAACCCTAGCCCTAACCCTTGCCCAATCCTTAGTCCTAGCCCTAAGCCTAAGCCTAAGTCTCACACTCACACTAAACCTAATCCTTACGCTAATCATAAAACTAGCCCTAACCCTACCACTAGTAGTAAAACAAAATCTAGCAATAGACCTAACCCTAAACCTAATTTAAACCAAACCCTAACACTAAACCTAGTTCTAACCATAGTCTTAACTCGAGTCCTAATCCTAACCTTAATTGTATACCTGACACTGACACATATGCTAAAATTATCCTAGCTCGAAACACCATCCTAAACTTAAACCAAAACTTAAAAGTAACCCTATCCCTTATTTGAGTCCTAACCCTAACCCTGACCCTGACTCATATCCTAAAACTACCCCTAGCTCTAAATATCACCCTAACCTTAAACTTAACCCTAATACTAAAACTACACCTTCCCCTAACCCTAAACCTAAAACTAACCCTAATTGTAACCCTAGTTCTTATATTAGCAATTTTCCTAAACCTAGTCCTAACCCTAGCAAAAATTAGCCCTAATTTGAACCCTAAACCTAACTTTAACCCTAACCCTACAGTAACTCTATCCCTAACTTTAGCTCTAACTCTCTCTCTTACCATAAGTGAAACCCTAAACCTAATGATAAACCTAGACCTATCCCTAATCCTTAGGCTAACCAAAATCCTAACCCTACAAACAATCTTGACCCTAGCAATCATTCAGACTCTAATCCTATCCCCAAACCTTACGCTAACCCTGACCCTTATTCTGACACTAACACAAAACCTAGGTCTAAAACAGACCCTCAACCTAGAGCAAACCCTAACACTGGCCAAACCACTAACTTATACCTAAATATACCTCTAACCCTAGCCCAAAAACTAACTCAAAATCTCACACTATCCCTATACCTAGTTCTAAGCTGATCAATTACCATAACCCTAACACTAGCCCTAACTCTTGCCCTATCCCTAGTACTAGCCCTACCTAACCCTACATCTAACCCTAAAATCTATCCCTAATCCCTAATCCTAAGCCTAAGCCTAAGACTAAAACTAGGCCTAACCCTAATGCTAATCGTAAAACTAGCCCTAACCCTGATGCTAGTAGTAAAACAAAATGATCAATAGCCCTAACCATAACCCTTAAATTAAACCAAACCTTAACACTAGACCTAGACCTAACCATAGCCTTCATTAGAGTCCTAAACCTAACCATAAATCTAATCCTGACCCTGAATCATATCCTAACACTCACCCTAGCTCTAAACACCCTCCTAACCTTAAACTGAATCCTAAAAGTAAACCTACTCCTAATTTGAATCCTAACCCTATTCCTGACCCTGATGATATCCTAACACTAACCCTAACTCTAAATATCATCCAAACCTTAAGCCTAACCCTAACACTAGACCTACCCCTAACCCTAACCCTAAAACTAATCCTCATTTTAACCCTGGTTCTTATATTAGCCATTGCCATAACATTAGCCCTTAACCTAACAACAACATCAAAAAAAAAAAAAAAAAAAAAAAAACAAACAAACAAACAAACAAAAAAAAACCTAGCCCTAATCCGAGCCCTAAACCTAGATTTAACCCTAATCCTAACTCTAGCCGTAACCCTAGCTCTAAGTCTATCCCTTACCCTATGAATAACCCTAACACTAATGGTAGCCCTAGACCTATGCCTAATCCTTAGGCTAACCAAAATCCTAACCTTATTAATAGTCCTGACCCCTTCCCTCATTCTAGCTCTAATCCTATCCCAAACCTGAACGCTAACCCTGATACTTATCCTGACCCTAACATCAACCATAGTTCTAAATGTGACCTAAAACTAGACTAAAAGCTAACACTCGCCCTGGACCTAAACCTAATCTTAAATCTAGCATTAACTCTAGCCCTAGACCTAAAAAAACCTAGTCCTAGGCCTAACAATAACCCTTATCCTAACACAAACACAAACCTACCACTAGACCTAAACCTACTCCTAATTCTGGCTGTAACCCTAACTTGAACTCTAACCCAAACACTGAATCTGCCTTTAACAGTAAACCTAATTCTAAACCTGACCATAACTGAAATTCTAAACCTAACACTAGACCTTGGCATAACTAGACTTAACCCTAACCCTAAATCTAGCCCTAATCGTAACCCTAGCTCGTACATTAGTTGTTGTCATAACACTAGCCCTATCCCTAATTCTAGTCCTAACCCTAGCTTAAACCCTTATCTTAACCCTAACTACGCCTAACCCTAACCCTAACCTGAAAGCTAACCCTACCGCTAACCCTATCCCTTACCATAAGCCAAAACCTAAACCTAATGCTTACCCTACTCCTAACCCTAAACCTTAGCCTAACTTAAACACTAACAGTATTACTTGTCCCTACCCTAGCCCTCATTATAGTTCTAACCCTATCCCTGACCCTTATTCTGATCCTAAGAGTAACCCTAGGTCTAAACCTGAACCTAACACTGAACCAAACAATAACACTAACTCTAATCATAACCCTAACCCTATACCTGACCAAAACACTAGATCTAGACCCAAAACTAATACTAAGTATAGCTATAATTCTAGCCCTAGACCTAAACAAAATCCTAGCTCTAGGCCTAATAATAACACTTAATCTAAAGTAAACACGTACCCTATCCCTAGATCTAACACTAGTCCTACTTCTGGCTCTAACTCTAATTCTAATCCTATCCAGAACACTGACCCTGACCCTAACATTAACCTATCTCTAAACCTGACCCTAACCCAAAATCTAGTCCTAACACTAGACCTAGCCATAACCCTAACCCTAATACTAGCCCTAAACATAACCCTATCCCTAAACCTATTTTAACCCTAATCATAAATCTAACAGTAGCCCTAACCCTAATCATAGTCCTAACCCTAGCCCTAAAACTAACATAAAACCTAGCCATAATCCTAGGCCTAACCTTAGCCCTAAGCATAACCCTAACACTAACCCTAGCCCTAACACTAACCCTAACACTAACACTTGCCTTATACCTAACCCTAGCTCAAAGCCAAACCCTTACCCTAACAATTACCTTAGCCCTATCCTAAACCATATACCTAACCCTATCTCTTATCCTAACCTTAATCCTAGCTCAAAATTTAGTTCTAACCCTGTCAATTACCCTAAACCTAACCCTAATAATATCCCTATCCCTAACACTAAACCTAACCCAAGCCATAAACATGTCCCAAGACCTAACCATAAACTTAAACCTCACCATAGCCCTAAACATAACAGAAACATTAAGTCTTGCACTAACTCTAATTCTAAAACTAGCCCTAATCCATATCTTAATCCTAACTCTAACCCTAACCCTAAATATAACATTATCCATTACCCTAAACCTAACTGCAATGAAAACTTTAGCCATAACCTGAATCCTAATTCAAACCCTATACATAAACATATTCCTAGACATAAACGTAAACATATACCTCACTCTAGCCCTAACCCTAGCTCAAACACTAACACGTACCCTAACCTAAACATAACTCTAGCCCTTAGCCTAAAACCATAAACCAAAACCTAGTCCTATCCCTAAACCTAACTTTAAATCTAGACTTAGTACAAACAATAACCTAGCCTTAACCCAAGCTCTAAATCGATCCATTATACTAAACATAATCCTAACCAAATGCTAAACTTAACCCTATTTCTAAGCCTAACCCATCCATTACCCTAAACCTTAACTAAAACCTAAGCCTAGCCCTATCCATTACCCTAACCCTAAGCCTAAACCTAACACTAATTCAAGCCCTAACCCTAAACTTTGACCTTAACCAAATGCTAACCCTGACCTTAACCCTAATAATACCCCTAACTGTAAACACGATCTTTACCTTAAACATAGTCCTAGCCCTAGTTGTAGCCTTGAACCTAACAGAAATCCTAGCCCTAAACCTAGCATTAATCCTAATGTAAACACTAAAGCTACCACTAATCTTAATTCCAACACTCACCCTAGCCCTAAAGCTAGCTATAACCCCAGTCATTCCCCTAAACTTCATCCTAACCCCAATGCTAATCCTAAACAAAACTTGACAAAACTAACTCTAACCCAAACATTAGTTCTAACCCTAGCCTTAACCCTAATCCTAAAACTATGCCTTTCCTGTTTATAGAGCTTGATCATAAAAGTCCCAAACTTGGGGTGCCTAGTAGGGAAAGGTAACAGATGAATCCTGCCCAGTATAAAAAAAAAAAACTGACCAATAATTGGTGGAGATGTTTCAGTACATGCCTATTTCCCCTGTTTCCTCTAAAAGTGCTCTTGGATAAATTGATTTTTCAGGCTTCAGCTTAAGGTAATTTCACAAGGAACACCCAGAGTATGCCCACAGTGAAGTGATTGAGTGTCTAAAGTTTCATACAGCTAGGAACAACCCTGTTTTATTTCCAGCCCCATTTCCATTCACACCTATAGGCCATAATGTAGTGAAACCTAAAAATTCAAACTGTTCCTGACACTGAACCATTGAACGTTGAAGGCCCAAACTTGGGAAGCCTACTAAGGTTGGTAAAAGATAAATCCTGTACAGTATCAAAGTAATCTGACCAAAAAATTTGAAGCTCTTTCAGTACATGTGTATTTTGCTTGCTCCTAAAGCACTCAGAGATAAACTGTTTCTTTCTATTTCAGCTTAGGGATACATCACAGGAAACAAACCAGAGAATGTTCACTGAGAACTGATGGAGTGTGTGAAGTTTCAAGCAGCCAGAACAAACCCAGTTTGATTTCCAGCTTCATTTCCATTCACCCCTATAGGGCAAAAAGAAGAGAAACATGAAAATTGAAAGTGTTCCTGAGAGAAAACCCTTTTACATAGGAGGCCCAAACATTTGGAGTATAGTCAAAATGGGGAAAAGTTGAATCCTGCCCAGTATCATAGAAATTAAAAAAAACAAAAAAACAAAAAACAAACAAACAAAAAACAACTAACTCTAACCCTAACACCTGGTCTAAACCTAGACCTAACATTAAGTCTAACCATAAACCTAATCTGTTTAGAGAAAATTTGATCATAGAAGTTTTGAAATTGGGGAGTCTAGTGGTGCAAGCTTATAGATGAATCATGGGCAGTTTCAAAGAAATCTGACAAAATAATTGGGAAAGCTATTTCAGTACATGCAAATTTCCCTGTTTTCTCCTAAAGTATTCTCAAATAAATTTGTATTGCATGCTTCAGCTTATTAATCATTTCTCAAGGAACAAACCAGAGAGTACCCACAGAGAACTGATTGAGTGTGTGAAATTTCAAGCAGTTAGCACCAACCTTGTTTGATTTCCAGCTCCATGACTATTTACCTATGTAGGTCAAAATGAAGTGAATCCGTAAAATACAAATTGTTCCTGTCAGCAAAGACTTGAACTGAGAAGGATGAAACCTGGTGAACGTAGTAAGGCTAGGTAAAATATATATCCTGCACAGTGTCAAATAAATTTGAAGAAGACAAACTCTAACCCTAAAACTAGACCTAACTCTAATCTGTTTAGAGAACCTTTGATCATAGAAGTCACAAAGATGAGGAGCCTAGTGGGGAAGCTAACAATGAATCCTGCCCAGTATCAAAGAAATCTGATCAAATGTTTGGGGAAGATAGTACATGCATATTTTCCTGTTGTGTCCTAAAATGCTCTCGCATAGTGTTGTTTTTGCATGCTTCATCTTTGGGATACTTTCACAAGGATAAAACCAGAGTGTCCTCAAAGAGAACTGATTGAGAGTGTGAAGTTTCAAGCAGCTAGCAAAAACCTGCTGGATTTCCAGCTCCATTTCCATTTACCCATATAGGTCAAAATGAAGTGAAACCTTAAAATAAAAACTGAAATACTGACAGCAAACCGTGAGCCTAGAAGCCCCAAACCTGGGGGAACATAGTAAGGCTAGGTAAAAGATAAATCCTGCCTAGTATCAAAGAAATTTGAACAAAACTACTGTGAACCTAACACTAGATCTATCCTTAATCCTTACCCTATAGCTCACCCTATCCTGTTTAGAGAGCCTTTGATCATAGAAATCCCAAACTAAGGGAGCCTGGTGGGGAAAGCTAACAGATGAATCCTGCATAGTATCAAAGAAAATCTGAGCAAATAATTGGGGTATTTTTCAGTACATGCATATTTCCTTGATTTCTCCAAAAGTACTCTGGGATTAAGTTGCTTTGCATGTTTCAGCTGAGGGCAACATTCACAAGGAACAAACCAGAGAGTGCCCTCAGAGAACTGATTGAGTGTGTGAAGTTTCAAGCAGCTAGTACCAACCCTGTTTGATTTTGTGCTCCATTTCTCTTCAACAAAATAGTTCAAAATTAAGTGAAACCTTAAAATACACACTGTTCCTGACAGCAAACCATTGAACTGAAAAGGCCCAAACCAGGGAACATTGTGAGGCTAGGTAAAACATGAATCCTGCCCAGGATCAATGATACATGAAAAAAAACTGACTCTAACTCTAACACTAGGTTTAAACCTAGCCCTTACCCTAACCATAAACCTAACAGTAATCTGTTTAGAGAACCTTTTATCATAGAAGTCCCGAATTAATGGAGCCTAGTGTGGCAAGCTAACAGATGAATCATGTGTAGTATCAAAGAAATCTAAACAAATAATGTGGGGAGATAGTTCAGTACATATATATTTCCCTGTTGTCTCCAACAGTACTTTTGGATAAAAATGTTTTTGCATGCTTCAGCTTTGGGAAACTTTCACAAGGAATAAACCAGAGAGTGCCCACATAGAACTGATTGAGTGTGTGTAGTTTTAAGCAGGGAGCACCAAATCTGTTTGATTTCACATTCCATTTCCTTTTACCCATATAGGTCAAAATGAAGGAAACCTTAAAATACAAACTGTTCCTGACAGCAAATCATTGAAGGGATAAGGCCTAAACCTGGGTAAAATAGTAAGGCTTGGTAAAAGATGAATTATGCCAAGTATCAAATGAATTTGAACACAACTCACTCTAACACTAAATCTATGATCATAGAAGTTCCAAAATTGGGAAGCCTAGCGGTGCAACTTAACAGATGAATCTTGTGCAGTATAAAATAAATTTGATGAAAAATTGGGGGAGGTATTTCAGTGCATTCATATTTTTCTGATTTTTTCTTAAAGTGCTCATGTATAAAGTGTTTTTCATGATTCATCTTAAGGTACTTTCACAAAGAAAAACCAAAGAGTGCCCACAGAGAGCTGATTGAGTGTGTGAAGTTTCATGCTGCTAGCACCAACCCTGTTTGATTTCTAGCTCCATTGCATTCACACCTATAGGCCATAATAAAGTGTAACCTAAGAATTAAAACTGTTCCTGACACTGAACCATTCAACCTTGAATGCCCAAACTTGGGGAGCCTATAAGGCTAGGTCAAACATGAATCCAGTACAGTATCATATTAATCCAACCAAAATATTTGAATATCTTTCAGTACATGGGTATTCAGCTTACTTCTAAAGCCCTCAGAGATAAAGCTGTTACTTTCTACTTCATCTTAGGGCTACTACCATGGCAAACACCAGATTATGCTCACTGAAAATTGATGGAGTGTGTGAAGTTTCAAGCAGCTAGCCCAAACACTGTTTCATTTCCAATTTCAATTCCATTCACCTCTATAGGGAAAAAAAGAAAAGAAACATAAAAATGAAACTGTTCCTAAAGTCAAACCCTTTATATAGGAGGCCCAAACATTTGGAGTATAGTCAAAATAGGAAAAAGATTAATCCTGCACAGTATCTAGAATTTTGAAAACAAAACTAACTCTTAACTTAGCACTAGGTCTAATGCTAGTCCTAAAACTAACCCAAACACTAACTTTAACCTGGTTAGAGTGTTTTTGTTCCTATAAGTCCCACACTTGGGGAGCCAATCTGGGTAGGCTAACAGGTGAATCTTTCACAATATCAAAGAAATCATACCAAATAATTTGGGAGGTAGTTCAGCACATACAGTTGCTTTGCTTGCTTCAGCTTAGGGCTAACTTTATAAGAAATAAACCAGAGAATGCCCATAGAAAACTGATTGAGTGGGTGACGTTTGAAGTAGCTAGCACCAACCCTGTTGGATTTCCAGCTCCATATTCATTTAGACGCATAGGTCAAAATAAAATGAATACTTAAAATACAAACTGTTCAGGAGAGCAAACCCTTGACCCAAGAGGCCCAAATCTAGAGAATATAGTAAGGTTAGGTAAAACTTGAATCCTGTCCAGTATCAAAGAAATTTAAACAAAACTAAATCTAACAAAACACTAGCTATAACCCTAGCCTAACCTAATACTAAATCTAACCTAACTTGTTTAGAGAACCACTGATCATAGTATTCCCCAAATAAAGGAGCCCAGTGGGGCAACCTAACAGATGAATCCAGTGCAGTATCATTGAAATCTGACCAAATAATTGGGGGAGGTATTTCAGTACGTGCATATTTCCCTGTTTTCTCCTAATGTGCTCTTGAAAAAAAATTTTTTTCATGCTTCAGTTTAAGGTACTTTCACAAGGAACCAGAGAGTTCCTACAGAGAGCTGATTGAGTGTGTGAAGTTTCAAGCAGTTAGTACATCTCTGTTTGAATTCCAGATCCATTTTCATTCACATCTATTGGACATAATAAAGTGAAACCTAAAAATTCAAACTGTTCCTGACAGTGAACTGGCAAACCTTGAAAACTCAAACTTGGAGATAATACTAAGACTAGGAAAAAGATGAATCCTGTACAATATCAAAGTAATCCATGCAAAAAAAATGAAGCTTGCTCCTAAAGTGCTCACAGAAAAAGCTGATTTTTTTTTTATAATTCAGCATTGGGCTACTACCACAAGAAACAAATGAGAGAATGTGCACTGAGAACTGATTGAGTGTGTGAAGTTTCAAACAGCAAGCACAAAGAGTCCAGCTCCATTTCCATTCACCCCTATAGGGCAAAATGAAGTGAAACATGAAAATTAAAACTGCTCCTGAGAGCAAACCCTTTTACCTAGGAGGCCCAAATATGGGGAGCATACTAAGAATAGGAAAAAGATAAATCCTGCCCAGTATCCAAAAAGTTGAAAAAAAAAAACCTAACTCTAAAACTAACACTAGTTCTAACACTTGTCCTAAGTGTAACCTAAACCTAAGTCTAACCTGTTAAGAGAACCTTTGATTATAAAAATTTTAAACTTGGGGAGACCAGTGGGCCAAGCTTACAGATGAATCCCGTACAGTTTCAAAGAAATCTGACGAAATATTTGGGGGAGGTATTTCAGTACATGCATAGTGCCCTGTTTTCTCCTAAAGTTGTTTTGCATGCTTCAGCTTATGACTACTTTTACAAAGAAGAAACCAGAGAGTGCCCACAGAAAACTGATTGAGTATGTGAAGTTTCAAACAGCTAGCAGCAACCCTCTGATTTCCAGCTCCATTTGCATTTACCCATATAGGACAAAATGAAGTGAGACATTAAAAGAAACTATTTCCAACATGGGGAGTATACTAAGAATAAGAAAAAGATAAATTCTGCCCAGTATCTAAAGAGTTAAAAAAATTACTCTAACCCTAACACTAGTTCTAAAACTTGCCCTAACTGTAACCATAAGCCTAAACCTAACCTGTTAAGAGAAACATTGATCATTAAAGTTTCAAACTTGGGGAGACTAGTGAGGCAAGCTTACAGATCAAAAAATCTGACTGAATAATTGGGGGAGGTATTTCAGTACATGCATTTTCCCTGTTTTCTTCTAAAGTGCTCTTGAATAAATTTGTTTTGCATACTTTGGTTTATGGCTACTTTGACAAGGAAGAAACCAGAGAGTTCCCACAGACATCTGATTGAGTATTTGAAGTTTCAACCAGCTAGCGCCAACCCTCTTGTTTCCAGCTCCATTTGCATTTAAACATATAGGTCAAAATGAAGTGAGACATTAAAAAACTCTTCTGTACAGTGAATCATTGAACCAAGAAGGCTCAAAACTGTGGCATATAGTAATATTAGATAAAATATAAATCTTCCCAGTATCAAATAAATTTGAACAAAACACACTCTAACCCTAACACTAGCTCTAAAGTTAGCCCTAACCCTAACCATAACACTACACTTACCTGTTTAGAGAACCATTGATCCTAGAAGTGCCAAACTTTGGGAGCCTAGTGGATCAAGCTAAAATATGAATACTGCGCAGTATCAAAGAAATCTGATCAAATTTTTGAGAGACTTATTTCAGTACATGCATGTTTCTCTGTTTTCCCCTTAAGGGCTCTAGGATACAGATGCTTTTTCATGCTTCATCTTTGGCCTACCTCCAAAAGAAAGAAACCAGAGAGTGCCCACTGAGAACTGATTGTGTGAATTTTCAAGCACCTCCTGCCAACCCTGTTGGATTTTCAGCTCAATTTTCATTCACATCAAGAAGCCACGATGAAGGGAAACCTTAAAATACAAACTGTTCCTGACAGTGAAAAATTGAACCAAGAAGGCCCAAACCTGTGGAGCACAGTAAGGCTAAGTAAAAGATGAATCCTGCCCAGTATCATAGAAATTTGATACAAAAATAGGTCCCTATGGGTACTTTCATCACAGATGGAAGACTCAGCTGTGCAGTTTCTCTGGGCAAAGGCAGCAATCTCAGCCACACAAGTGCTCTCTGTGCAGATGGAAGGCAGCACAGAACACAGAGGCTTTGCTTGCGGGTCACCAGACTGAGCTCTGGACACAGCACAAAGTCACTCCAGAACCACCCACCTCACCAAACAGCATATGTGGGTAATAGATGTTAGTGTTAGGTTAATAGTGTCATGTTCAGTTTTAGGGTTAGGGTTAGGACTCCAACTAAGGCTACAGTTACTGTAAGGGTTCAGTTTAAGGTTATTGTGGTGTTTAGTGTTAGAGTGACAGTTAGGATATGAGTCAGAGTTAGGGTTAGTATTAAGGTTAGATTAGGACTCGTATTAGGACTAAGGTTAGGTCTAGGTGTAGTGTTAATGTTTGGTTCAAGTTAAGGTTTAGAGTTAGGGCTATTGTTCAGTTTAATTTTACTGCATGGGTTGGGTTTAGTTATAGTTTTATGATTAGAGTTAGGGCTAGGGCTAGTGTTGATGTTAGGCTTAGGCTTAGGTTAGGGTTAGATTTAGAGTTAGGAATAGATGTAGGGTTAGCACTAGGAATAAGGATTAGGCAATGGTTATAGGTTTAGGGATATAGTTAGGGCTAGGGTTAGGATTATGGTAATGGATAGGGTTAGAAGTAGGGATAAGGCTAGTGTGAGAGTTAGAGTTACTCTTAGGGCTAGGATTAGGTTTAGGATTAGGGATGGGTTTAAAATAGGTCTAGAATTAGGGCTAGGGTTAGTGTTCACTTTAGGCCTCACATTAGGGTTAGTGTTAGGGTTAAGTTTAGGGTAAGGAATGGCATTATACCTAGGTTTAGAGATAGGGTGAGGGTTAGAATTAGGGTTAGGGCTTTGGTTATGGTTAGGGTTATGATTAAGGCTAGGTTTGGTGCTAGGATGAGGGCTACAGTTCTTTTTAGTGTTAGGGCTAGGATTAGGGCTAGGGCTAATATCAGATCTAGGGTTATGGAAAAAGATGGTTTTAGGGTTATATTTAAGGCTTCATGTAATGCAAGGGTCAGGATTAGGGTTAGGGTAGGATTTAGAGCTAGGGGTATCATTAGGGTCAAATTCTGTGTTAGAAGTTTGGGATAAGTTATGTTTTAAAGTTAGGGCTTGAATTAGCGATATGGTTACTGTTAGTGTATTGATAGGTTGAGGTTTAGAATAATGCATAGGTTTAGGATTAGGGGAAGGGTTAGGTTTAGGCCTAGGGTTATGGTTACAACAATCAATAGGGTTAGAGCTAGGGTTAGGACTTGGGTTATGGTTACAGCAATGAATAGGTTTAGATCTAGGGTTAGGGCTTGGGTTATGATTTTTATTAGGGCAAGGTTTAGGATTAGGGTTAGGGTTAAAACTCGGGTTAGGGCTTGGATTAGGGCTAGGTTTTGTGTTAAGTTAATGCCGGGGTTAGGGGTAAGTACCAGGGTTACAATTAGGGTTAAATTTAGGGTTAGGGTTAGTGGTAGGTCTAGTGTTAGGTTTAGGGTTAGGGTTAGTATTATGGTCAGCTTCAGGGTCAGTGTTAATTCTAGTTTTCAGCTTAAAAGTAGAATTAGATTTAAGGTTAGTTTTAGGGTTAGGGTTTGGTGTACTTTAAGGTTTAGGGTTAGGGCTATGGCTCCGTTTTTTTTTTAGGGCTAGGGTTAAAATTAGATTTAAAGTTAGGGTTAGGCTTAGGGTTAGGGTTTGATTTAGAGTTAAAATTGGATCTAGGTTAGGGCTACAGCTAATGAGAGGGCTAGGGTTAGGGTTAGGATTATGATTCTGGTAAGGGATAGGTTTAGATCTAGGGATGGGGATAGGGTGAGAGTTACAGTTAGTTGTAGGGCTAGGGTTAGGTCTAGGGTTAGGAATTGGAAAAAAATAGGTCTAAGATTAGGCCTAGGGTTAATTTTTGGGTTAGGCCTAAAGTTAGGTTAAGAGGTAGTATTAAAGCTAGGTTTAAGGCTAGGATAAGGGCTGGGGTTTGTGTTAGGTTTAGGGCTAGGATTAGGGCTATGGCTAATGTCAGGTCTAATCTTATGGTTGGGGATAGTTTTAGAATTAGGGTTATGACTAGGTCAAGTGTAAGGCTTAGGTTTAATGTAAAAGTCAGCTTTATAGCTAGGATATTTATTAGGGTCACGGTCAATGTTAGAGTTTGGTTGAGTTTATGGTTTAGGGTTAGGGCTTGAATTAGCATTAGGTTGTGGGTTAGAGTAATGATAGGGTTTTGTTTAGAGTTTACATTAGGTTTAGTATAATTGACAGGGTTAGGGTTAGCAATGGGATTAAGGTTATGCCTAGGGTTTGCATTAGGGTAAGGGTTATGGTTAGTATAATGGATAGGATTAGAGCTAAATTTAGGGCTAGGTTTATGGTTAGGAATAGGTCTTGAATTAGGGTTAGGGTTAAGGTTAAAACTAGGGTTAGGCTTAGGTTTCTGTTGAGTGTAAGGGTTAGGTTTTGAACTAGGTTTAGGGCTAGGGTGAGGGTTAGGTTTAGGATTACTTCTAGGGATAAGATTATACTATTCATAGGGTTAGAGTTAGGATTAGAACTAGAGACATCATTAGGGATAGGGTTAGGTTTAGGGTAATGTATACAATTAGATGTAGATTTAGGGCTATGTTTAAAGTTAGATTGTGATTTAGGCTGAAAGTTAGGGCTATGGTTATGTTAGGGTTTTAGTTAGGGTTAGGTCTATGGCAAGTGTGAGGTTTAAGATTAGGTCTAGGTTTAGTTTTCCAGTTATGTTTAGGTTTACTGTTAAGCCTAGGATTATCAATAATTTTAGGTTTAGGTTTAGAGTAATGGGTAGGTTTAGAGTTAGGATTAGGGCTAGGGTTAAGGTAATGATTAGGGCTAGGGTTAGGGTTAGATTGAGGGATAGTTTTACGTTTATGTTTAGAGTAATGTTTAGGCTTTGAGCTAGGATTAGGACTAAGGCGAGGGTTAGGTTAGGGTTAGTGCTAGGGTTAGGGTTAGGGTTAGTGTTAGGGTTAGGGTTATGATTAAGGCTTGATTTAGGCCTAGGATTAGCTCTAGGTTTAGTGTTAGGTTTGTGCCTAGGGTTAGGGCTATGAGTAATGTAAGAACTAGGGTTATGTTGAGGGATAGTTTTAGGTTTAGGGTTATGACTAGGTATAGTGTTAGGTTTAGATTTATGGGTAGGGTCAGATTTAGAGATAGGTTTACTCTAAAGGCAGGGTCAGTGTTTGGATTAAATTTAGAGTTAGGGTTACAGCCATAATTAGGGTTAAGTTTAGGTCTAGAGGTAGGGTTAATATTTGAGTTAGGTTAAGGATTATTGTTAGGACAAGGGATAGGTTTATATTTAGGTCTAGGGCTAGAGTTAAGGCTAGATTTACAATTTGGTTTAGGTCTAGGTCTAGTGTTAGGGTTTGGTCTACTTTTAGGGACAGTTTTGACCTAGGGTTAGTGATAGGGTCAGAATAAGTTTCAGGGTTAGCATTAGGGTTTGGCATAGGTTTAGAGCTAGAATGAGTGCTAGTGTTAGGACTATTAATAGGGTTAGGGTTTTGGTTAGCCTAAGAATTAGAGATAAGTCTAGGGTTACCATTTGGGTTAGGGTTTTTCTTAGGTTAAGGGTAGCATTAGAGCTAGTGTTAATGCTAGAATTAGGGTTAGAGATAGGGTTAAATATAGGCTTAGAGCTCAGATTAGGGCTAGTTTTTGTGTTAGGGTTAGGGCTAGATTTGGGCATTGGCTAATGTAAGAGCCAGGGTTATTTTTAGGGTTAGGGGTAGGGGTAGGTCTAGTGTTAGGTTTACGTTTAAGGTTAGGGTAATATTTAGATCTAGGGTTATTGTTAGGATATGTGTCAGCAGCAGGGTTAGTTTTAGGGTTAGGTTAAGGACTCAAATAAGGGCTAAAGTTACTGTTAGTATTCAGTTTATGGTGAGGGCTGTGTTTAGAGCAAAGGTATCAGTCAGGGTCAGGGTTAGATTTAAGGTTATGGTAATGACTTGAATTAGGGCTAGGGTTACTGTTACGGTAGGGTTTAAGTGTAGGGTAGTCTTTAGAGCTAAGGTAAGTGTAAGGATATGAGTCAGCATCAGAGTACATTTTAAGGATAGTGTTAGGACTCGAATTAGGGCTACGGTTACCTCCAGGTGTAGGTTAGCATTTGGTTTAAGTTAAAATGTAGGGTTAGGGCTATTGCTCAGTTTTGTTTTAATCCTAGGTTTAGGGTTTAGGCTAGTTATAAAATTAGTATTAGGGTTAGTGGTAGTGTTAGTGTTAGGCTTAGGCTTTGGGTTAGGTTTAGATTTGGATTTAGCGTTAGATCTAAAATTAGGGCTAGGTCTAACTATAGGGGAAGGATTAGGGCTAGGGTTATGGTTATGGTAACAAATAGGATTAGAACTAGGGCAAGAACTATGGTGAGAGTTAGATTCAGTCTTAGGCCTAGGGTTTTGGTTAGTTTTAGGGATAGAGCTAAGTTAGGGCTAGAATTAGGGCTAGGGTTAGTGTTCAGCTTAGGCCTAGTGTTAGGGCTAGTGTTATAGTTAATTTTAGGGTAAGGTACGTTGTTATAGCTATGTTTAGAGGTAAGGTGAGGGTTAGAATTAGGGTTAGGGCTAGGGTTAGGGTTAGGGTTATGATTAAGGCTAGGTTTTTGGCTAGGATGAGTTCTAGAGTTTGTTGTAGGGTTAGGTCTAGAATTAGGGCTAATGATAATGTCAGGTCTAGTGTTACAGTTTGTGGTAGATTTAGGATTAGGTTTGTAGCTAGGTCTAGTGTAAGTGTTAGGCTTAGGGTAAGTGTCAGGTTTAGAGCTAGGTGTATTTTTAGGGTCAGGATCACAGGGTTTGTTTTAGGTTAAGGTTTAGGGATAGGACTCAAATGAGCATTAGGGTTAGAGTTAAGTTTAGGGTAATTAATTGGCTTAGGTTTAGGTTTCAGTGTAGGTTTAGGGCAATGGAGAGCTTTAAGGTTAGCAAAAGGGTTAGGGTTATGCCTATGGTTAGCATTAGGATTAGGGTTAGCACAAGCATAATATATAGGTTTAGAGCTATGTTTAAGGCTAGGGTTAGGTTAGGATTAGGGATTGAGTTAGGTTAGGTTTTGGGTTAGGGCTATTAACTCTATTTTAGAGTAGTGTTAGGGTTAGATTTATGGTAAAGTTTAAGTATTGAGGTAGGTTTAGGTCTAGGACGAGGGTTAGGTTTAGTGTTATGGTCAGGGTTAGGTTTAGGGTTAGGGCTAGAATTTTCATTAGCGTTAGGATTAGGATTAGGGTAATAGATTGGGTTAGATGTAAGGTTAGCTTAATGGTTAAGATTAGTATTAGGTTTAAGTTTAGTTTTAGGGTTAGGTTTACTGTTGGTTTTAGGGTAAGTATTAGAATTTGAGTTAGGGTTAAGTCTATGTCAAGGTTTTTGTTTAGGGTTAGGTCTAGGGTTAGGTTTTGGTTTGGGTTAGGATTATGGTTAGGGTTACAAATAGGGTTATATTAGGGATAGTGTTAGATTTAGGGTAATGGTTAGGGTTAGAGCTAGTGTTAGGTCTAGACTTAAGGTTAGGATTAGGGCTACGGTTAGGTTTATGATTAGGGATAGTGCTAAGGTTATGTTCAGGCTTAGGGATAGGCTTTGGGCTAGGGTTAGAACTAAGGTTAGGTTTAGGGTTAGGGTTCTGACTAGGGTTAGAGTTATAGTGATGTTTATGCTTAGGGTAGGTTTAGGCCTCAATTAGGGTTAAGTTTTATGTTAGGTTTAGGCCTAGGTTTAATGCTGTGTGTAATGTAAAATCCAGGGTTCAGATTAGAGTTAGTTTTAGGGTTAGGGTTATAGCTAAGTATAGTGTTAGGTTTAGGCTTTGGGTTTGGGTCAGGCTTAAAGCTAGGTTTAGTCTTTGTGTTAGATTAACGGTTATTTTAGGGCTAGGGATAGGTTTTTGTTTAGGACTAGGGCTAGAGTTATGGCTATATTTAGGATTAAGTTTAGATCTAGTGCTAGTGTTATGGTTAAGTTTAGGTATAGGTTTACTGGTAGGGCTAGTGTTAGGGTTCAGTTTAATGTTAAGGTCAGGCATTGACCTAGGGTTAGTGTTAGGGTAAGAAAAAGGGTAAGGATTTGACTTAGGCTTCGGGTTCAGGTTAGAGATAGAAAGAGGCCTAGGGTTAGGACTAGTAATAGTGTTAGGGTGTCGGGTAAGCTAAGGATTAGGGTTAGAACTAGGGAAGCATTAGGGTGAGAGTTTGACTTAGGGTAAAGGCTAGGTTTAGAGCTAGGGTTTGGTTTAGTGTTAGGGTTAGGGTTAGTTTTAAAGCTAGGGCTGAAGCTCAGTTTAGGGCTAGATTTTGTGTTACAGTTAGGGCTATGGCTAATGTAAGAACTAGCTTTACAGTTAGGGATAGTTTTAGGGTTAGGATTGGGGCTAGGTATAGTGTTTAGGTTAAGTTTATGGTTAGGGTGATGTTTAGAGGTATTTTTAGGGTCAGAGTCAGGGTCAGTATTAGTTGTAGGGATAGGGTTATTACTAGGTGTAGTGTTAGGATTTGGTTTAGGTTAAGTTTAGGATTAGGGCTATAGCTCAGTTTTGTTTGTGGGCTATGGCTAGGATTAGGGCTAGTTTTCAAATTAGAATTAGGGTTATGGCTAGTGTTAGGGTGAGGTTTAGGTTTAGAGTTAGTAGGCCTACAATAAGAGTTATGTTTAGTGTTAGGATTATACCTAGGTTTAGTGCTAGGGTTAGTGACAGTGTTAGGGTTAGGGTTATGGTTAAGGGAAGGGATGTCATTATACCTTGGTTCAGAACTAGGACGAGGGTTTAAATTAGGGTTTGGGCTAGGGGTATGATTGGGGTTAGAATTAAGGCTCGTTTTAGAGCTAGAATGAGGGCTCAGGTTTTTGTTAGGTTTAAAGGAAAAATTAGGTAGAGTGCTAATGTCAGGTCTACGGTTATGGTTAGGGATATGGTTAGAATTAGTTTTATGGCTATGTCTAGATTAATTGTTATGTTTAGGGTAAGGTTGAAGTTTAGAGGTAGGTGTGTTATTAGAGTCAGTGTCTTCTTCAGAGTTTGGGTTAGGTTTTGGTTTAGTTTTAGGGCTCGAATTAGCATTAGGGTTTAGGGTTAGGGTTAAGGTTAGAGTAATTGATAGGGTTAGGTTTAGTGTACAGGATAGGTTTAGGTAAAGATAAGTTTAGTGTTAGTGATAGGTTTAGGGTTATGCCAAAATGGATAGGGTTAGATTTAGGTTTAGGACTAGGGTTAGTGTTAGATTTAGCGTAACTATTAGGGTTTGAGCTAGGATTAGGACTATATCAAGGGTTAGGTTTATGGTTAGGTCAAGAGTTAGGTTTCCAGTTTAGATTAGAGTAGGTTTAGGGTTAGGACTAGGGTTAAGTTTACAGTTAGGGTTAGAGTAGGTTTAGGGATAGGGCTAATGTTTCATGACGTTTATAGTTAGGCTATTGGGTGGGTTTAGAGCTATGTTTAGATCTTTGTTTGGCTTAGGCTTATATTTAGGGTAATAGATAGGTTTAGGGCTAGGTTTATGGTTAGGATGAGGGTTAGGTTTAGGATTAGGGTTAGGCCTAGTGTTAGTGTTAAAGTTAGGTTTAGAGTAAGTGTTAGGGTTTGAGCTATGTTTAAGGCTAGAGCGATTTTTAGGGTTAGTGTCAGGTCTAGGTCTAGGAGTAGGGTTAAGTTTAGGGCTAGGGTTAGCATTAAAGGGTTAGGGTTATGTTTAGGGTAATGGATAGGGTTAGAGCTAGAGTTAGGGCTATAATTATGGTTAGGATTAAGTCTAGGTTTAGGTTTAGTGTTAGGGCTAGTTTTAGGTTTAGAGTTAGGTTTAGGGTAATGGATAGGGCTAGGGTTAGTGTTAGGGTTATAACGAGATGTAGGGCTCAGTTTAGGGGTAGGTTATGGGTTAGGTAAGTTCTAGGATTAGGGCTATGGTTAATGTAAGAACTAGAATTAGATTAGGGATACTTTTAGGGTTACGGTTAGGGCTAGTCCTAGTTTTAGTGTTTGGTCTACTTTTAGGGTGATGTTAGAGCTAGGGTTAGTGTAAGGTCAGAGTCAGACACAAAGTTAGTTTTAGGGTTAGGTTAGGACTAGAATTAGGGCTAAGGTTAGGACTAGGTGTAGGGTTTGGTTTTGGTTTAGGTTAAGGGTCAGTGTTAGGGCTCTGGCTCTGTTTTGTTTTAGGGCTTGAACTAGATTAGAGCAAGTTTTAGGATTAGTGTTATTTTTAGGGCTAGTGTTAGTGTGAGGTGTAGGCTTAGTGTTAGGATTGGACTTAGAGTTATTGTTAGTTATAGGGTTAGGGCTAGGGCTAGTGTTAGGGCTAAAGTTAGAGCAAGTGTTAGGGTTATTGTAAGGGATATGGTTAGATCTAGAAATAGGTCTAGGGCGAGAGTTAGAGTTAGTCTTAGTGCTAGTGGTAGGGTTAGGGCTAAATCAGGGCTAGGATCAGGTCTAGGATGAGTGTAACGGTTAAATCTAGAGTTAGAGTTATGGTTAGATTTTGGGGAATGGATTGGGTTATACCAAGGTTCAGAACTATGGAGAGGGATAAAATTAGGAATAGGGCTAGAGTTAGGATTCATGTTATGATAAAGCCTAGGTTTAAGGCTAGGATGAGGGCTAACGTTTGTGTTAGGTTTATGGCAAGAATTAGGGCTAAGACTAATATCAGATCTAGCGTTATGGTTAGGGATAGTTTTTGGGTAAGATTATGGCTAGGCTTGTGTCAGAATTAGGTTTTGGGTGAGGTAAAAATTGAGAGCTAGGGGTATTATAATATTTAGAATCAGGTTTTGGGTTTGGGTTAGGTTGAGGTTTAGGGTTATGGCTCAAATTAGCATTAGGTTTGAGTTAGGGTTGGGGTAATGGATTAGGTTACGTTTTGGCTTCAGGTTAAGTTTAGGTCTCAGTTTAGATTTATGGTAATGGATAGGGTTATGGTTAGCCCTAGGATTAGCATTATTTTTATGGTTATCATTAGGGCAATGGATAGGGTTATAACTATAGTTAGGGCTAGGGTTATGTTTAGGATTAGGGCTATAGTTAGGGATAGGATTAGGTTTAGGGTATGGGTTCAGGTTTGAGCTAGGATTAGTGTTAAGAATAGGGTTAGGTTTATGATAGGTCTAGGGTTAGGATTAGAATTATCCTTAGGTTTTAGGTAATGAACAGGTTTAGATGTCGGCTTAGGATTAGGGTTAGGACTAGGGTTAGTGTTAAGTTTACCACAATTGTTTAGGGTTTGAGTTAGGGTTAGGACTACAGCAATGGTTAGGTTTATGGTTAGGTCTAGGGTTAGATTTACAGTTAAGGATAGAGTAGGTTTAGGGTTAGGGCTAAGGTTATCATGATATTTATGGTTAGGGTTAGCGTAATGGGTGGGTTAGAGCTAAGGTTAAGTCTAGCTTTAAGTTTAGTATTAGGGCTAGGGTTAAGGTAAGGTTTAGGCTTAGAATTATCATTTTCTTACATTTAGGTTAAGGGTATGGGTCAGAGATTGTGTAAGTGTTAGGACTTGTTTGAGGCTTCAGATTAGAATCAGGGCTAGGAATAGAGTTAGGGTTAGGATTAGGGTTAAGGCCAATTTTAGCATTAGGTTTAGGGTTACGGTTAGTGTAATGGATAGAGTTTGAGCTAGGAATTGGGCTATGGTTACAGTTAGCATTAGGGGTAGAATTGTGGTTAGATTTTGGGCTAGGGTTATGTTTAATTCAATGGCTAGTTTTGAGCTAGTGTTAGTGCTAGGGTTAGAGCGAGAAGGAGGTCAAGTCTTAGGTCTAGGGACAGTATTATGGTAGGTTTAGGTTTATGGTTAAGGTTTGGGCTACGGTTATTATTAGGGTTAGGATAAGGGTTAGGGTAATGGATATGGTTAGATGTAGGTTTAGATTTAGGTTTGGGGTTAGATTTAATTTTAGGGTTAATGTTAAGGCTACAGTTATGTTGAGGTTTATGGTACAGTTTAGGTTTTGAGCTATTGTTAGGGCTATGGTGAGTGTTAGTTTTAGGGTTACATCTATGGTTAGTTTTCTGGTTAGGTTTAGAGTTATACTTGGGGTAAAGGCTAGGGTTATCAATAAAGTTAGGTGTAGGGTTAGGTAAGGTGTAGGTTTAGAGCTAGGGTTAGGGATAGGGTGAAGTTTAAGACTACGGCTAGGGTTAGGGTTTAGAGTAAGGTATAGGTCTAAGTTTATATTTATGGTAAGCATTAGGCTTTGAGTAAGATTTAAGACTAATGCTAGGGTTAGGTTTAGGTTTAGGGTTAGGGCTAGGATTAGGGTTGGGGTTACTATTAGGGCTAAATTTAGGCCTAGAATTCGCTCTAGTTTTTGTATTAGGTTAAGGCGTAGAGTTAGGGCTATGGGTAATGTAAGAGCTAGGATTATGATTAGGACTAGTTGTAGCTTTAGGGTTATGGCTATATCTAGTTTTAGGTTTAGCTTTTTGGTTAGGTTCAGGTTTAGAGATCGGTTTAGTGTTAAATGCAGGGTCATTGTTCAGGTTAGAGTTAGAGTTAAGATTAAAGCCAGAATTGGGATTAGGTTTATGTCTAGTGGTAGGGTTAGTCTTTGCATTAAGTTAAGGGTTATTGTTAGAGCTAAGGCTAGGTTTTTGTTTAAGTTTAGAACTAGAGTTAAAGCTAGATTTAGGATTAGGTTTGGGTCTAAGGCTAGTTATAGTGTCAGGTTTAGGTATAAGGTTACTGGTAAGGCTAGTGTTACAGTTTGGTCTAGCGTTAGGGTCAGGTTTAGACCTATGTTATTGTCAGAAGAAGGGTCAGGGTTAGGGTTAAGTTTTGAGATAGGGTTGGAGATAGAATGAGGACTAGGGTTAGGACTATTAATATGGTGAGAATTTTGATTAGCCTGAGGATTAGGGATAGGTCTAGTGTTACCATTAGGTTTAGGATTTTTCTTAGGTTTAGGGATAGTGTTAGAGCTAGTTAGGGGTAGGGTTAGGGTTAGGGTTAGGTTTAAATCTAGTTGTAAGTCTAGGATTAGGGCTAGTATTTGTGTTAGGGTTAGGGCAACTAGTAATGTAATAAGCAGGGTTACATTTAGGGTTAGCTTTAGGGTTAGAGTTAGGGGTAATTCTAGTGATAGTGTTAGATTTAATGTTAGGGTGATATTTAGAGCTAGAGTTATTTTTAGGATAGGAGTCATGGTAAGGACTAGTTTTGGGGTTTGAGTTAGGACTTGAATTAAGGCTAGGTTTACTTGTAGGGTTCAGTTTAAATTTAGCATCATGCTTAGAGCTAGCATTACTGTTAGTTTATGAGTCAGGGTCAGGGTTAGTTTTGAGGTTAGGGTTAGGACTCAATTAGGGCTAGGATTATTTCTTTTTTTTTTAGAGAGAAAGAGAGAGAATTTTTTTTTAATATTTATTTTTTTTAGTCATCGGCAGAAACAACATCTTTTGTTTGTATGTGGTGCTGAGGATCGAACCCGGGCCACACGCTTGCCAGGCGAGCACACTACCACTTGAGCCACATCCCCAGCCCTAGGATTATTTCTTGTAGTAGTTTAGGGATTGGTTTAAGTTAAGTTTTAGGGTTAGGTCTATTGATCGGTTTTGTTTTATTCCTAGAGTTAGGGTTATGGCTAGTTTTACAATTAGTATTAGGATTAGGGCTAATGTTAGTGTTAGGCTTAGACTTAGGTTTAGGGTTACATTTATAGTTAGGTTTAGATCTAGGATTAGGCTAAAATTAAGTATAGGACAAGTGTTAGGGACAGGGTTAGAGTTATGGTAAGGGGTAGGGTTTGAATTAGGGATAGGGCTAGTGTGAGATTTAGAGTTAGTGATAGGGCTAAAATTAGATTGAGTGTTTGGGATAGGGTTAAAATAGGTCTAGGTTTAGAGCTAATGTTAGTGTTCAGGTTAGTCCTAGCAATAGGGATAGGGTTAGGTTTAAGTTTAGGATAAACAATGGTGTTATAGCTAGGTTTAGACATAGGGTGAGGGGTTAGAGTTAGTGTTAGGGCTAGGGTTGAGGTTAGGGTTATTATTAAGGCTAGGGTTAGGTCTAGGATGAGGGCTAATATTTGTTTTAGACACAGTGCTAGGATTAGTGCTAGGGCTAATATCAGGTCAAGGATTATGGATAAAGAGATTTTTAGAGTTAGGCTTATGGCTACGTATAGTATAAGTGTAAGGGTTAGGGTAAGGGTCAGGTTTAGAGCTCAGGGAATTATTAGGATTAGGATTTGGCTTAGGTAAGGATTTAGGTTTATGGCTCAAATTAGCATTAGGGTTAGTGTTAGGGTATAGTTAGGGTTAGTTTTAAGGTTCAGGTTTGGTTTAGGGTAATTGATATGGTTAACATTAGTTATAGGGCTAGAGTTCGGCTTTGGGTTAGCATTAGGGTAAGGGTTATAGTTAGGGTAATTGATAGGGTTAGAACTAGAGTTATGGTTAGGAATATGCCTTGAGTTAGTGTTAGAGTTATTATTATAACTAGGGTTAGGTTTAGTTTTAGGTTTAGGTTTACCATAAAGGATAGGTTTTGAGCTAGGTTCAGGGATAGGTTTAGAGTCAGATTTAAGAATAGATTTACAGTAGGTTTAGGGTTAGTGTGGTGGTTAGAGTTAGGATGAGTTTTAGGATATAAGTCAGGTTCAGGGTTATTTTTAAAGTTATAATTAGGAATCGAATTAGGGATAGGGTTAGATCTAGGTGTAGTGCTATAGTTAGGGATAGGGTTATCATTAATGTAAGAATTAGGGTTAAGGTAACAGATAGGGTTAGATTAGGTTTAGATTTTGGTTTAGAGTTAGAATTCGTGATAGGGTTAGAATTAGAGCTATGTTTATGTTTAGGTTTATGGTTAAGTTTATGGTTTGATCTAGAGTTAGGGCTATGCTGAGTGTTAATTTTAGGGTTAAGTCTATGGTTAGTCATCCAGTTAGGGTTAGGGTTAACATTAGGGTTTGGGCTAGGATTATCAATAAGGTTTGGTTTAGTGTTAGGGTAATGGGTAGGTTTAGAGCTAGGTTTAGGGCTACATTAAATTTAGGATTTTGGCTAGTGTTAGGGTGAGAGTTACGGATAGGTCTAGGTTTATGTTTAGTGTAAGTGTTAGGCTTTGAGATATCTTAGGACTAAGGTGATGCTAATGGTTAGGGATAGGGCTAGTTTTAGGGATAGGCTTATCTTAAGGCTAGGTTTAGGCCTAATATTAGTTCTATGTTTAGTGTTAGGTTTAGACCTAGGGTCAGGGCTATGGGTAATGTAAGATTTAGGGTTATGATTAGGTCTAGTTTTAGAGTTAGGGTTATGGCTGGGTCTAGAATTAGGTTTAGGTTTTGGTTAGTTTCAGGTTTAGAGGTAAGTTTAGTGTTAAAGCAGGGTCAGTGTTTGGGTTAGAGTTAAAGTCAGGGTTAAAGCCAGAATTAGAACTAAGTTTAGGTCTAGGGGTAGAGTTAGTGTTTGGGTTAGGTGAAGGTTTTTGTAAGGGCTAGGCCTAGTATTTTGTTTAGTTTTAGAGCTAGAGTTCAGGCTAGATTTACGATTAGGTTTAGGTCTAGAGCTAGTGGTAGGGTTAGGTTTAGGTATAAGGTTATAAGTAGGGATAGTGTTAGGGTTTGGTTTAGGGTTAGATTCAGGTTTAGACCTAGGGTTTATGTTATGTTCAGAAAAAGGGACAGGGTTAGGGTTAGCATTAGAGATAAAATGAGATCTAGCATTAGGGCTATTAATAGGGTTAGGATTTGGTTAGCCTAAGGATTAGGGATAGGTCTAGGGTTAACATTAGGGTTAAAGTTTTGCTCTGGATAAGGGATAGTGTTAGAGCTAGGCTTAGGTTTATGGTTAGGGTTAAAGCTAGGTTTAGGGCTCAGATTAGTTTTTGTGTGAGGTTTAAGGCTATGGTTTGGGCAACAGCTAATACAAGAACTAGGGTTACAATTAGGGTAAGGGTTAGGGGTAGGTCAAGTGTTAAGGTTAGGTTTAAGATTAGGGTGATATTTATAGCTAGGGTTAGTGATAGGATATCAGATCAGGGTTAGTTTTAGGGTTAGTTCTTGGAGTTGAATTAGGGATAGGGATAGTGTTCGAGTTCAGTTAAATTTTAGGGTGGTTTTTAGAGCTATGATGAGTGTTAGGATATAAGTCAGGTTAAGGGTATTTTTATGGTTATGATTAGGACTCCAATTAGGGCTAGGGTTATTTCTAGGTGTCGTGCTAGCATTTGGTTTCAGTTAAGGTTAGTGTTAGGCCTGTTGCTCGTTTTTGTTTGTTTGTTTGTTTGTTTTGTTTTGTTTTGTTTTAGTGCTATTGTTAGGGTTAGGGCTGGTTTTATGATTAGCTATAGGGTTAGGGCTAGGGTTATTGTTAGGTTCAGGATTAAGGCTAGATATAAGGCTAGGATTAAGGCGAGGTTTTGTGTTAGGTTTAGGGCAAGAATTAGGGCTGGGACTAATATCAGGTCAATTTTTATCGTTAGTGATATTTTTAGGGTTAGGTTTAAGGAAAGGGTCAGATTAAGAGATGGGGAATAATTAGGGTCAGGATAAGGCTTAGGGTTTGATTTAGGTTAAGGTTTAGGGTTAATTCTCAAATTAGCATTAAGGTTAGAATTAGAGTTAGGGTAATGTATAGTGTTAAGTTTAGGGTTAGGTTAGTTTTAAGGTAATAGATATGGTTAGGTTTTGTGGTAGGTTTAGGGTTAGGCCTAGGGTTAGCATTAGGGTTATAGTTATCATTAGGGTAATTTACAGGGTTAGACCTAGGTTTAGGGCTAGGATTATGGTTAAAATTAGGGCTAGAGTTAGGGTTAGGGTAAGGTTTAGGGCGAGGGTTACACTTATGATTAAGATTAGGGTATGGTTTAGGGTTTGAGCTAGGGCTTTTGCTATGGCTGAGGTTAATTTAGGGTTTAGTCTAGTGTTATGGTCATGTTTAGTGTTACAGTTAGGGCTAGGGTAATCATTAGGGTTAGGGTAATAGGTTTAGATGTCAGGTTAAAGGTAGGTTTAGGTTTAGGTTAGCTTTAGGTTTAGATTTAGAATTAGGGTTAGTGTTTTAGGTAGCTTAGGTTCATGGTTAGGTGTACGTTCACTGTTAGTTCTATGGTTAGGTTTTTGTTTAGGTTTAGGGTAGATTTAGCTTTAGGTCTATTGTTATCATTAGGGTTATGTTTAGGGTTAAGGTAATGAGTAGGGTTCGAGCTAGGGTTAGGGATAGGGTTAAGGTTAGGATTAGGGCTGGGGTTAGGGTTAGGCCTTGAATTAGTGTTATGGTTAGGTTAAGTATAAGGGTTAGGAATTGAGCTTGGTTTAGGGTCAGGGCAACGGTTAGGGTTACAGTCAGGGCTAGGTTAGGGTTAGGGTTAGGGTAGGTTTAGCATTAGTTTTAGGGTCATAGTTAGTGTAATGGATAGAGTTAGAGCTAGGGTTTGGGCTATGGTTAGAGTAAGGATTAGGGCTAGAGTTAGGGTGAGGTTTAGGGTTCGGTCTAGGGTTATGTTCACGATAAGGTTTAGGGTTTGACCTAAGCTTAGGGCTAGAACGAGGGCTAGGTTTAGTGTTAGGGCTAGGTTTCGGGTTAGAGTTATGCTTAGGGTTAGTTTTAGGGTGTAATTAGGTCTAGGTTTTGTGTGAGATTTAGGGATAGTGTTAGGTATATAGGTAATGTAAGAGCTAGAGTTACGGTCATGTCTAGATTTAGAGTTTGTGTAGTAATAGCGTTATTTTTTGGGTTAGGATAAGGTTTATATCTAAGGTTTTGTTAGGGTATGTGTCAGGGTTCAGGTTAGGGTTAGGTTTAGGGTTAGGTCCAGAATGAAGACTAGGGTTAGTTCTAAGGGTAGAGTTAGTGTTTGGTTTAAGTTAAGGGTTATTGTTAGGGCTAAGGCTAGGTTTATGGCTATATTTAGGATTAGGTTTATGTGTAGGGCTAGTGTTAGTGTTAGGTTTAGGGTTAGGGTTAATGGTAGGGGTAGTGTTAGGTTTTGGATAAGGGTAGGGTTAGGGTCAGGTTTAAACTTAGGTTCAGTGTTAGGGTCAGAATAAGTATCAGGGTAAGAGTTAGGGTTTGGGTTAAGTTTAGAGCTAGAATGAGGTTCAGAGTTTTGACTAGTAATAGAGATAGGGTTTGGGGTAGTCATAGAATTAGGGTTAGGAGTAGGGTAGCAATAGGGTTAGGGTTTGACTAAGTGTAAGAAATAGTGTTAGAGCTAGGATTAGGACTAGGGATAGGGTTAGGGTTAGAGCCAGGGTTAGGGTTAGGGTTAAAGCTAGGGTTAGGCCTTGGATTAGAGCTAGGTTTTGTGTTAAGTTTAGGGCTATGACTAACTTAAGAACTGACACTATGCTTAGGATAGTTTTATGGTTAGGTTTGGTGCGAGCTCTAGTGTTAGGATTAGGTTTAGGAATACGGTAATGTGTAGAGCTAGGGTTAGTGTTAAGGTCAGAGTCAGGGTTAGTATTAGTTCTAGGGTTGGGACTCAAATTAGGGCTAGGATTAGTGCTAGGTGTAGGGTTAGGTCTTGGTTTACGTTAAGGGTTAGGGTCAGTGCTATTGCTGGTTTTGCTTGAGGGCAAGGGCTTGTGTTAGAGCTAGTTTTCAAATTAGCATTAGGATTAGAGCTACTGTTAGGGTGTGGTTTAGACTTAGGGTTAGGGTTAGATTTAGACTTAGGTTTAGATCTAGGTTTAGGGCTACAGCGAATGTTTGGGCTAGGGTTAGGGCTAGGGTTTGAGTTACCATAAGTGATAGGGTTAACTTGGGAGAGAGCTAGGGTGAGAATTAGAGGTAATATTAGTGTTAGGGTTAGATTTAGGGTTAGAATCAGGGCTTAATTTGGGCTAGGATTAGAGCTAGATTTAGTATTAAGGCTGAGTCTAGGTTTATGGCTAGGGTTATGGTTATGGTTATGGTTAGGTATGCTTTTATATCTAGCTTTAGAACTAGGGTGAGGGTTAAAATTAGGGTTGTCTATGGTTAGGGTTTGGTTTAAGATTAAGGCTAAGATTAGGGCTAGGATTAGGGCTACAGTTTGTTCTAGGGTTAGGGCTTCATTAGGGCTATGTCTAATGTCAGGTCTAGGGTTATCATTAGAGATAGTTTTAGGTTTAAGATTATTAGGGTTGAGATTAGGTTTATGGATATGGTTAGGTTTAGGGTTCAGGTTAGGTGTAGGGTAATGTATAGGTTTAAGGTTAGGAATAGGTTTAGGGTTATTCTAGGGTTAGCATTAGGTTTAAGTTTAGGATTAGGGTAATGGATAGGGTTACAGATGGGGTTAGGGCTATGTTTATTATTGTGATTAAGGCTAGGGTTAGAGTTAGGTTTTGGGTTATGGCAAGGGTTAGGCTTATGTTTAGGTTTAGGTTAAGGTTTAGGGATAGATTTAGGGTTATGGATAGGGTTAAAGGTAGTGTTAGGGCTCCAATTAGGGATAAGTTTTGGGTTCGGTTAGGGCTAGGTTTAGGGCTTCAGCTAATGTAAGAACTTGTGTTACGATTAGAATTAGTTTTAGGGTTAGGGTTAGGGCTAGGTCTAGGTTTAGGTTTAAGTTTAGGTTTTGAATGATGTTTAGAGCTAGTGTTAGTGTTAGGGTCAGAGTAAGGGTAAGGATTTATTTTAGGGTTAGGGATAGGACTCAAATTAGAGCTTGGTTTAGGGATATTTGTAAGCTTAGGTTTTGGTTTATGTTAAATGTTAGGATTTGGGCTATGGCTTGGTTGTTTAGTAGGGCTAGTGATAGGTTAGGGCTAGTTTTAGGATTAGCATTAGTATTTCAGCTTGTGTTAATGAGAGGTTTAGCTTAGGTTTAGGGTTAGATTTAGAGTTAGGGTTGGATATAGGATTAGGGCTAGAGCTTGGGATAGGGCTAATTTAAAGGCAAGTGATTGGAATATGGTAAGGGATAGGGTTAGCCCTATAAATACGACTAGGACGAGAGTTAGAGTTAGACTTAGGGCTAGGGTTAGCTTAGGTTTAGGGGTAAATTAGGGCTAGGGTTAGGTCTAGCGTATGTATTAGGGTTTGGCCTAGTTTTAGGCTTAGGTTTTGGTTTAGGGACAGGGTTAGGTTTAGGGGAAGGGATGGGGTTAGAGCTAGTTTTATTGCTAGGTCAAAGGTTAGAATTTGGTTTAGGGCTGAGGTTATTGTTTGGTTTAGTAATAAGTCTAGGTTTAGGGATAAGATGAGGGCTAGAGTTTGTTTTAGGGTTATGGCAAGAATTAGGGCTAGGGCTAGTGTCAGTTCTAGGCTTTCATTAGTGACAGATTGAGGGTTATAATTATGGCTAGGTCTAGTGTAAGGGTTAGGTTTAGGGTAAGGTTCAGGTTTAGAGCTAGGGGTATTATTAGGGTTAGAGTTGGATTTCTGATTTTGTTTAGGTTAGGGTATAGGTTTAGAGCTTGAATTAGCATTAAAGTTTGGTTAGGATAATGTTGAATTGTGTTTAAAGTTCATACTTGGTGTAGGGTAATTGATAGGGTTACCATTAGCAAAAGGGTTAGGGTTAGGCCTAGGGTTAGCCTTAGGGTTATTGTTGTGCTTAGGATAATGGATAGGGTTAGGGCTAGGGTTATGTTTTGTCTTAGGGTTAGAGTTAGGGTTAGGCCTAGGGTTAGAGTTAAGTTTAGTTTAGGGTATGGATTAGAGATTGAGCTAGGGTTAACCCTAGGGCATGGTTACAGTTAGGGTTAGGTCTCTGTTACATTTACGGTTAGGGTCAAGGTTATTGTTAAGGTTTGGGCTAGGGTTATAATTAGGTTTAAGGTATTCGATAGGGTTTGATGTCATGTTAGGGTTAGGTTTCAGCTTAAGGTCAGGGTAAGGTGTATGTTTAGGGTTAGGTTTAGAGTAATGGTTATATTTTGAGCAAGGGTTAGCTCTGTGGCAAGGGTTAGGTTTATGGTTATGTCTAGAGTTAGGGTTAGGATAGATTTAGGGTAAGTGTTAGGGTTGTCATCAGGATTATAGTTAGGGTTAGTGTAATGGGTAGGGTTAGAGCTAGGGTAAGGGATAGGGTTATGTTTAGGATTAGGGCTAGGGTTAAGGTTAGGTTTAGGTTTAGGCCATGGGTTAGTGTTAGGCTTAGGTTAAGTTTAAAGGTTAGGGATTGAGCTAGTGTTTGGAATAGAATGAGGATTAGGGTTAGAGTCAGTGTGAGGTTTAGGGCTAGGGTTAGCATTAGGGTTAGGGTTAGGTTTAGGGTAATGGATAGAGTTAGAGGTAGCTTTTGGCCTATGGTGATGGCTAGTTTCAGGGTTAGTAATATCACTATGTCTAGTGTTAGTGTTATGTTTCTTGTTAGGATAAGGTTTAGAGCTAGGATTTGTGTTAGGGTAAGGGTCAGTGTTCGGGTTAGAGTTAGGTTTATTGTTAGGGCCAGCATTAGGACTAGGGTTTGGTCTAGGGGCAGGGTTAGTATTTGGGTTAAGGGTTATTATTAGGGCTAGGGCTAAGTTTTTGTTTAGGGCTAGGGCTAGAGTTATCACTAGATGAAGGATTAAGTGTAAGTCTAGGTCTAGTGTTAGGGTTAGGTTTAGGTGTAGGGTTACAGGTAATGCCAAAGTTAGGGGTTGGTTTAAGGTTAGGGTCAAGTTTAGACCTATGGTTAGTGTTAGGGTCAAAGTTAGGGTTAGGGATTGGGATACTGAAAGAGCTAGATTGAGGTTTAGGGTTAGGACTACTAATAGAGTTAGGTTTTGTTTTAGGCTAAGAATTAAGTTTAGGACTAGGGTAGCCTTAGGGTTAGAGTTTGGCTTAGGTCAAGGGATAGGATTAGCACTAGTGTTAGGGCTAGGGTTAGGGTTAGGTTTAGGGCTAGGGTTAGGTTTAGGATTAGGGTAATGCTATGGTTAGATCTTGACTTAGAGCTAGGCTAAGTTTTGTGTTAGCTTTAGGGCTATGGCTAATGTAAGAACTAGGTTTACAATTAGGGCTAGTTTTAGGGTTAGTGTTACATCTAGGTTTAGTGTTAGGTTAGGTTTAGGGTTAGGGTTATATTTAGGGTAATGGATAGGTTAGGGTTAGTAAATGTGTTAGGGTTAGGCCAAGGATTAGCATTAGGTTTAGGATTAGTGTTAGGGTAATGGATAGAGTTAGAGCTAGGATTAGTGCTAGGGTTATTGTTAGTGTTGGCATTAGGTTTAGTGTGAGATTTAGGTTTAGTGCAAGGATTAAAGTCAGGGTTAGATTTAGGGTAAGGGTTAGGACTTGGTTTAGGTTTAGATTTAGGGTTGAAGCTAGGGATGGGGCTCACATTAGGGCTAGATTTTGAGTTACATTAGGGCTAGTGTTAGGGATACAGCTAATGTAAGAACTAGGGTTATGATTAGGGCTCATTTTAGGGTTAAGGTTAGGGCTAAGTCTAGTTTTATGGTTAGGTTTAAGTTCCAGGTGATGTTTTGAGCTAGGGTTATTGTTAGGTTCAGAGTCAGGGTCTGGGTTAGTTTTAGGGTTGAGGATAGAACTCGAATTAGGGTTAGGGTTAGGGCTAGATGTAGGGTTTGAATTTGGTTTAGGTTAAGGTTAGGATTAGTGCTATGGCTCATTATGTTTTAGTGCTAAGGCTAAAGTTAAGGGGAATTTTACGATTATTGTTAGTGTTATTGCTAGTGATAGGATGAGTTTAGGCTTAGGGGTACTTTTAGAGTTATGGTTAATTCTGGGGCTAGGGCTATGGCTAGGGTTAGGCCTATGGTTAGGTCTAGTGTTTGGGTTTCGGTAAGGGATAGGGTTAGACCTAGGAAGAGAGCTAGGGCAATAGTTAGAGTTAGTCTTAAGGCTAGTGTTAGGGTTCAGGTTAGGGCTAAATTAGTGCTAAGAATATGTCTAGGATTGGTGTTAAGGTTCGGCCTAGTGTTAGGGATATGTTTAGGTTTAGGTTTATGGTTAGGTTTAGGGGAAAGGATGGGGTTATAGCTAGGTTTAGGGCTAGGGCGATGATTAAAATTAGGTTTAGGCCTAGGGTTATGTTGTGTTAGAATTAAGGCTAGATTTGGGGTTAGGATTAGGGCTAGGGTTTGTGTTAGGATTAGGGCAAGTTTTAGGGATAGGGATAATGTCAGGTTTAGGGTTACAGCTAGTTATAGTTATAGGTTTAGTTTCATGGCTAGGTCTAATGTTAGGTTTAGGGTGAGTGCCAGGTTGAAAGTAAGGTGTATTTTTAGGGTCAGGGTCAGGTTACTTGTTTGTGTTAGGTTAATTATTAGGGTTAGGGCTCAAATTAGTGTTAGGGTTAGAATTAGGCTTAGGCTTATGGATAGATTTAGGTTTATGATTCATGTTAAAATTAGGGTAATTGGTAGGATTAGGGTTAGTAATAGGGGTAAGTTTAGGCCTAAGGTTAGCATTTGGGTTAGGGTTATTTTTAGGGTAATGAATAGCATTAGAGGTAGGGTAAGGGATAGGGTTTGGGATAGGATTAGGGCTAGAGTTAGGGTTACGGTTAGGGCTTGGGCTAGGGTTAGCATTTGGTTTAGGTTTGGGGTACAGTTTACGTTTTGAGCTAGGGTTAGAGCTAGGGTGAGGGTTAAGTTTAGGATTATGTCTAGGGTTACATTTACACTTATGGTTAGGGTTAGTGTTAGAGTTAGGGCTAAAGTTATCTTTAGAGTTAGGTTAAGGGATAGGGTTAGGTGTCAGGTTAGAATTAGGGGTAGTTTTAGATTTAGTGTTAGTCTTAGGGTTAGGACTAAGATTATCATTAGTGTTAGGGTAATGGATAGGGTTAGATTTCAGATTAGGTTTAGGGGTAGTTTTATGTTCAGGGTTAGTGTTAGTGTTTGGGCTAGGGTTAGTGTTAGAGTAAGGGTTAGGGTTTTATCTAGGGTTAAGGCTACGATGAGTATTAGGTATAGGGTTAGGTCTAAGATTAGGTTTACAATTAGGATTAAAGCTTGTTTTTCATTAGGGTTAATGTTCGCTTTAGGCTAATGGATAATTTTGGAGATAGTATTAAGGCTAGTTTTCACATTTTGATTAGGGCTAGGATTAGGGTTAGGTTTAGGGATAGGGCTCGGTTTATGTTTAGGTTTCAGTTTGGGGTTTTTTCTAGGGTTAGATCTAAGGCGAGGGTTAGGGTTAGCGTGAGGGTTAGGTTTAGTGTAAGGAATAAGGTTAAGTTAGGGTTAGGGTTACACTTTGGGCTAGATTTAAGCCTAGGATTAGAGCTAGCTAGGTTTTGTGTAAGGTTTAGAGCTAATTTTAATGCTATGGTAATGTAAGGGTTATGTTTATGGTTATGGCTACATCAAGTGTTAGGTTTAGGTTTCGGTTAGTGTCAGTATTATAGCTAGGGTTACAGTTAGTGTAAGGGTCTGTGTTGGGATTAGTGTTAGGGTTAGGGCTAGAGCCAGAATTAGGATTGGTTAAGTCTAGAGGTAGGGTTAGTTTTTGGTTTACGTTGAACGTTATCATTAGAGCTAGGGCTAAGTTTTTATTTAGGTCTTGGTTAAATATATGGCTAGATTTAGGAGTAGGTGTAATCTAGGGCTAGTGTTAGGGTTAGGTTTAGATATAGATTTATGGGTAGGGCTAGTGTTAGGGTTTGATTTAGGTTCAGGGTCAGAATAAAGGTCTGGGTTAGGGTTAGGATTTGGGTTATGGTTATAATGAAGGCTAGGGTTAGGACTAGTATTAGGGTTACGCTTTGGGTTAGATTAAGGATTAGTTTTAGAGCTAGGGTTAGCATTAGGGTTTGGTTTTGTCTAGGGTAAAAGATAAGATTAGAGCTAGGGTTAGAGCTAGGATTAGGGTTAGAGTTGGGGCTAGTGTTAGGGTTAGAGTTAGGGTGAACACTAGGGTTACGTCTCAGATTTGGGCTAGGTGTTGGTTAGCATTACTTGCAATGTTACAGCTAAGTTATGATCCATTGTTATGATCAGAACTAGTTTTAGAATTAGGGTTAGGACTAGGTCTAGTCTTAGGATAAGGTTTAGGTTTAGGTTGGTTTTTAAGGTAGTTAGTGTTAATGTCAGAGACAGGTTCAGGTGTAGTTTTAGGGTTTGATTAGTACTCGAATTAGGCCTAGACTTAAGGCTAGATGTAATGTTAGGTTTTGCTTTAGGTAAAAGTTTAGGTTTAGTGTTATGGCTCAGTTTTGTTTTAGGGCTAAGCTGATGGTTAGGGCTAGTTTTAGGATGAGCGTCAGGGTTGGGGCTAGTGTTAGTGTTAGGGTTAGGTGTATAATTAGGTTTAGATTTAGAGTTAGGTTTAGATCTAAGTTTAAGGCAAGGTGTAAAGTTAGGGCTAGAGTTATTATAGGCTATGACTAGGAATAAAGTTAGGGTAAGTGTTAGGGTTAGTATTGGGGCTAGGGCTAGGGCGAGAGTTATACTTAGTCTTAAGGCTAAGGATAGGGTTCGGTTTAGGATTTGGGCTTGGGTTAGTGTTAGGGTTAGTCCTAGGGTTAGTATTAGGGTTAAGATTAGTGTAAGGGTTAGGGTTTGGATTAGATTTAAGGTAAGCGATGGGGTTATAACTAGGTTTAGGACTAGGTAAAGGGTTAGAATTCAGGCTAGGTTATAATTGAGGCTAGGTTGTGAGCTAGGATGAGAGCTAGAGTTCTTGTTAGGGTTAGGGCTAGGATTAGGTCTAGGGCTAATGTCAGGTATAGGGTTACGGTTATGGATAAGTTTTGGATTATGTTTATTGTTAGGTCTAGTGCAAGGGTTAAATTTTGGGTAAAGGTCAAATTTATAGCTACGTGCATTATTAGGTTCAGTGTATGGCTTAAGGTTTGGTTTAGGTTAAGGTTTAAGTTTAGGGCTCGGATTAGCATTAAGGTTAGAGTTAGGATTAGGGTAATGAATAGGCTTAGGATTAGGGTTCAGGTTAGTTTAAGGGTAATGGATAGATTTAGAGATTGTGATAGGGTTAGGGTTAAGCCTAGGGTTAGCATTAGGGTTAGGATAATGGTTAGGGAAATAGAATTAGAGCTAGGGTTAGGGCTATGGTTATGGTTAAGATTAGGGCTAGGGTTAGGGTAGTGTATATAATTAGAGCTATGATTAGTGCTATGATTAAGGTTAGGATTAGGGCTAGTGTTAGTTTAGGGTTTGGGATAGGGTTAGGTTTATGTTAAGGGTAAAGTTTAGGCTTTGAGCTAGTGTCAGGTCTAAAGCGAGGCTTAGGGTTAGAGTTAGGGCTAGGGCTAGTTTTAGTGTTACAATTAGTGCTATGTTCAGGCCTAGGATTAGGGCTAGGTTTTGTGTTAATTTAGGCCTAGGGTTAGGGCCATGGGTAATATAAGAACTAGGGTTATGATTAGGGCTAGTTTCAGGGTTAGGATTATGGCTAGGTCTATGTTAGGATTAGGTTTTGGGTTAGGGTGAGCTTTGGAGCTAGGATTATGTTAGGGTCAGGGCCAGTGTTCAGGTTAGATTTAGTGTTGGTGTTAGTGCCAGAATTAGTACTAAGTTAGGTGTAGGGGTAGGGTCAGTGTTTGGGTTAGGTTAAGGGTTATTGTCAGGGCTAGGGCTAGCTTTTTATTCAGGTCTAGGGCTAGAGATATGGCTAGATTTAAAATTAGGTTTAAGTCTATGGTTTGTGTTAGGTTTAGGTTTATGTATAGGATTACCGGTAGGGCTAATGTTAGGGTTCGGTTTCAGGTTAGGGTCAGAATTAGACCTACAGTTTGTGTAAGGGTCAGAATAAGTGTCAGGGTTAGGTTTTAGGTTTGGGTTAGGGTTTGAGCTAGAATGAAGTTTAGGGTTAGGACTACTAATAGGGTTCGGGTTTGGATTAGGCTGTGGATTAGGGTTAAAACCAGGGTTAGCATTAGGTTTAAGGTTTAGCTTAAGGTAATGGATAGGGTAAGAGCTAGGGTTAGAGCTAGGGTTAGGGTATGGGTTAGGGCTTGTTTTAAGTTCAGGGTTAGCACTCGGATTAGGGTCAGGTTTTGGGTTAGGTTGGGGCTAGTGTTAGGCCAACAACTAATGTATGAACCAGGGTTATGATTAGGGCTACTTTTTGGGTAAGTGTTTTGGCTAGGTCAAGTGTTAGGCTTAGGGTTAGCATTAGCGTGATTTTTAGACCTAGGGTTAGACTTAGGGTTAGGGTCAGTGTTCAGATTATAGTTAGGGTTAGGGTTAAACCGAAAATTATCACTAGAGTTAGGTCTAGGCGTAGGGTTAGTGTTTGTGTTAGGTTAAGGTTTATCATTAGGGCTAGGGCTAGGTTTTTGTTTAGGTCTAGGGCTAGAGATATTGCTAGATTTAGGATTGGGTTTAGGTCTAAGGCTAGTGTTAGGATTAGGTGTAGGTATAGATTTATTGCTAGTGGTAATGTTAGGGTTTGGTTTATGATTTGGGTCAGTTTTAGACATACAGTTACCATTAGGGTCACAATAAGTGTTAGGGTTAGGGTTAGGATTTGGGTTATGATTAGAGCTAGAATGAGGTATAGAATTAGGACTAGTAATAGGGTTATGGTTTAGATTAGACTAAGGATTAAGGTTAGGACTAGGGTTAGCATTAGGGTTAGGGTTAGCTTAGGGTAAGGGATAGGATTAGAGCTAGGGTTAGGGTTATGTTTAGGGTTAGAGTTAGGGCTAGTGTTCGGTTTAGGTTTAGGGTTAAAGCTAGGGTTAGGTCTTCCATTAAGGCTAGGTTTAGGTTAGAGTAGGGCTACATTTATAGTTATGGCCAATATATGGACTAGGGTTACGGTTTGGGCTAGTTATAAGATTTTGGTTAGGACTAGGTCAAGTGGTGGGGTTAGGTATAATTTTAGGGTGATGTTTAGAACTAGGGTTAGTGTTAGGGTCAAATTCAAGATCTGAGTAATTTTAGGGTTACAGTTGGACTCAAATTAGGGCTAGAGTTAGGTCTAGTTGTAGGGTTAGGTTTTGGTTTAGGTTAAGTTATAAAGTTTGGGTTATGGCTCGGTTTTGTTTTAGGGCTACGGCTATGTTTAGGGATAGTTTTAGGCTTAGCATTACATTTAGGGCTATTGTTAGGTTTAAGTTTATGCTGAGAGTTAAAGTGATATTTATATTTAGGATTAAATCTAGGGTTAGGTCTAGGGCTAAGGATAGGGCTACTGTTAGGTCTTGGTTTATGGCTAGAATTAGGGTTATGTTAAGGGATAGGGTTAGAACTAGGTATAGGGCTAGGGTTAGAGTGAGAGTTAGTCTTACAGATAAGCTTAGAGTTTGGTTAGGTATAGGGCTTAATTAGGGCTAGGAATAGGGCTAGGTTTATCATTAAGTTTAGGCCTAGGGTTAGTTTTAGGCTTAGGGTTAGGTTTAGTGTAAGCAATGGGGTTAGAGCTAGGGATAGGGATAGGATGAAAGTTAGAATCAGGGTTAGTGCTAGGGTTTTATTAGAGTTATTATTAAGGCTAGGTTTAGGGCTAGGATGAGGGCTAGAGTTTCTGTTAGGGTTAGGGCTATTATTAATGTTAAGGCAAATTCAAGTCTAGGGTTATGGTTAGGGATAGTTTTAGGGTTAGCTTTATGGCTAGGTTTAGTGTAAGTGTTAGGTTTAGGGTAGGGATCAAATTTCAAGCTGGGGTATTATTAGGGTAAGAGTCATGTTTAGTTATTTGTTTAGTTTAGGGTTTAGGGTTAAGGCTCGAATTAGCATTAAGGTCTGTGTTAGTGTAATGATAGGGTTTGGTTTATGGTTCAGGTTAGATTTAGCATAATGGATAGGGTTACGGTTAGGGATAGGGTTAGATTTACGCCTAGGGTTAGCATTATAGTTAGTGTTTTTTTTTTAGGGTAATTGATAGGGTTATAGCTAAATTTAGGGCTAGGGTTATTGTTAGGGTTAGGGTAGGGTTAGGATTAGGGTTATGGGTTAGTTTTATGTTAATGTTAGTGCTAGAATTATGGCTAGGGCAAATGTCATGTCTAGGGTTATGGTTAGCAATAATTTTATGGTTAGGTTTATGGGTAGGTCTAGTATAAGGTTAGGTTTAGGGGTAGGGTCAGGGTTAGAGGTAGGTATATTATCACAGGAATAGTCAGAGTTACAGTTTGGTTTGGGTTTCGGTTTAGGGTTAGGGCTCGAATTAGCATTAGGGTTAGGGTTATGGTAATGATAGGGTTAGGTTTAGGGTTCAGGTTAGGTTTAGGTTAATGAAATAGTTAGGGTTTGAGATAAGTTCGGGTTAGGCCTAGGGTTACCATTAGAGTTATGGTTAGGGTTAGGGTAATGGATAGGGTTAAAGCTAGTGATAGGGCTAGGATTATGGTTAGAATTCTGGATAGTGTTAGAGTAAGGTTTAGGGCTAAGTTCTGGTTTAGGGTTAGATTTAGGGTTAGGGTTAAAGCTAGAGTTAAGCCTTGGATTAGACTTGGCTTTGGGTTTGATTAGGGCTAGGATTATGTCTATGGCTAATGTATGAACTAGTGTTGCAATTAGTGCTAGTTTTATGGTTAGGGTTAAGGCTAGGTCTAGTGTTACGGTCAGGTTTATGGTTAGGGTGATGTTTAGAGCAAGGGTTATTGTTAGGGTCAGTGTCAGAGTAAGGGTTAGTTTTAGGGTTAGGGTTAGAAATCGAATTAGGTATAAAGTTAGTACTAGTTTTATTGTTAGGGTTTGGTTTAGGTTAAGTGTTAGGGATATAAGTTGGTTTTGTTTTAGGGCTAGGGCTACAGTTATGGATAGATTATGGATTAGCATCAGGATTAGGGCTAGTGTTAGGTTGAGGTTGAGTCTTAGAGTTAGGGTTAGATTTAGAGTTAGGATTAGATCTAGGGATAGGGATAAGTGTAGGTCTAGGGTTAAGGCGAGGTTTAGGGTTATGGTAACGAATATGGTTAGAACTAGGGATATGGCTAAGGCGAGGATTACAGTTAGTCATAGTAGTAGTCTTAGGGTTAGGGTTAGGGTAAGGGCTAAATTAGGGATGGTTTTATGGCTAGGGTTAGGGTAGGGTTAGGGCTAAATTAGGTGTAGGATTAGGGTTATGGTTAGTGTTAGGGTTAAGGCTAAATAAGGCTAGGATTAGGACTATAGTTAGGATTAGGGTTATAGCTAAGCTAGGGTTAGTGTTAGGGTTAGGGCTAAATTAGGGCTAGTATTAAGGCTACGGTTAGTGTTAGGGATTGACTAAGGGGTTGGGCTAGAGTTATGGTTAGCATTGGTGTTAAGATTAAGTTTAGGGAAATGTGTAGGGTTATAGCTAGCTTCAGGGCTAGGGTAAGGGTTAGAATT
Organism: Marmota flaviventris; assembly: GCF_047511675.1. NCBI lineage: Eukaryota > Metazoa > Chordata > Mammalia > Rodentia > Sciuridae > Marmota > Marmota flaviventris. Next base: position 14,890,307 of record NC_092510.1, read on the forward strand.
AGGATTAGGCCTAGGGTTATTGTTCAGTTTAGGATTAAGGCTAAGATTAGGGCTGGGTTTTCTGTTAGGGTTATGGCTAGGACCAGGTCTAGGGTTAATATCAGGTCTCGGGTTAATGTTAAGGATAGTTTTAGGGTTAAGTTAATGCTAGTGTAAGAGTTAAGTTTAGGTTAAAGGTCAGCTTTAGGGTTAGTGTTATTATTAGGATCAGGGTCAGGGTCAGGGTTAGCATTTGGTTTAGATAAAGGTTTGGGTTAGAGCTTGAATTAGCATTAGTGTTAGGTTTAGAGTTAGGACAATGGATAAAGTTTAGTTTAGGTTTCAGTTCAGGTTTAAGGTAATGGGAGGGTTAGGTTTAGCGATCAGGTTAGGGTTAGCATTAGGGTTAGGGTTATGTTTGGTGTAATGGATAGCTTTAGAGCTAGGTTTAAAGCTATGTTTTTGTTTTGATTAAGTCTAGGATGAGGAATAGCTTTAGGGATAGGGCTAGAGTGTGATTTAGGGTAAGTTTTAGGGTTAGGGTAAGTGTTAAGTTTAGGGCTAGGCTTATAGTTAGGTTAGGGTAAGGGTTAGTGTTTGAGCTAGGGTTACGTCTACGGCGAGGATTAGGTTTAGGTTTAGGTCTAGGTTTACATTTATGGTTATAGTGAGATTTAGTGTTAGGGATGGGGTTTTAATTAGGGTTAGGGCTAAGGTTAGGATAAAGGATATGTTTAGAGCTAAAGTTCAGGCTAGGTTTAATGTTAGGATTAGGAAGAGTGTTAGGGTTAGGTTTTAGGATAGAGCTAGTGTTATGTTTAGTGTAAGGGTTAGTTAGGCTTTGAGCTAGTGTTAGGTCTAAGGCAAGACTTAGGTTAGGGCTAGGTTTAGGGCTAGGTTCAGGCTGAGGGTTATGCTTAGAGATCAGTTAAGGCCTAGGATTAGGGCTAGGTTTTGTGTTAGGTTTAGGGCTAGGGTTAGATCTATGGGTAATGTAAGAGATAGGGTTATGTTTAGGGCTAGTTTTTGTGTTAGATTATGGGTAGGTCTACTTTGAGGTCTAAAGCTAGTGTCAGGTTTAAAGCTAGGTTCAGTGTTAGAATTAGCATCAGTTTTGGACATAGGGTTATGGTTAGGTTTAGAGCCTGAATTAGGACTAGGTTTAGGTCTAGGGTAGTGTAAGTGTTCAGTTTAGGGTAAGGGTTATTGTTAGTGCTAGTGCTAGGTTTTTGTTTAGGTCTAGAGCTAGAGTTATAGCTATATTTAGTATTAGTTTTGGGTCTAGGTCTAGTGTTAGACTTAGGTATATGTATAGGGTTACCAGTAGGGCTAGTGTAAAGGTTTGGTTTAGGGTTAGGTTCAGGTTTAGACCTAGGGTTACTTTTAGTGTCAGATGAGGGTTAGTGTTAGGTTTAGAGGTAGAATGAGGGCTAGGGTTAAGACTAGTAATATGGTTAGAGTTGAAGTTAGGCTAAGGATTAGGTTTCGGACTAGGCTTAGCATTTGGGTTAGGGTTTGGCTTAGGGTAAGGGATAGTGTTAGAGTTATTGTTAGGGTTAAGATTAGGACTAGTATTATGGTTAAAGCTAGGGTTCGGGCTCGGATTAGGGGTAGAATTTGTGTTAGGGTTACAGCTATGGTTATGACAATGATTAATGTACGAACCAGAGTTATGATTATGACTAGTTTTAGGGTTAAGTTAAGTTTAGATATAGTGTTAGGGTTAATTTAAGGTTATGGTGATGTTTAGAGTTAGGATTATTTTTAGTTGCAGTGTCAGGGTCAGGGTTAGTTTTAGAGTTAGTTTTAGGGTTAGTTGTAGGGTTAGGGTTTAATTTAAGTTAAGGGTTAGGATTTTGGCTATGGCTTGATTTTGGTTAATGGCTAGGGCTAAAGACAGGGCAAGTTTTAAGATTAGCGTTATGGTTAGGGTTAGAGTTAGGGTTTGGTTTAGGCATATTGTTACAGTTAAATTTAGAGTTTGGTTTAGATTTAGACTTAGGCTTAGATCTAGTATTAGGATTAAGTCTAAGGATATAACTAGGGCTAGGGCTAGGGCAAGAGTTAGAGTTAATCTAATGGCTAGATTTATGGTTAGGATATGATTAAATAAAGGCTGGGATTAGCACTATGCTTTGTTTTAGGCCTAGATTTAGGATGAGGGTTAGGGTTAGGTTTAGGGTTACGGTTAGTTTTTGGGTACAGGATGATGTTATAGGTAGTTTTAGGGCTAGGGTTAGGAATAGAATTAGGGTTAAGTCTCAGGTTATGGTTCAGGCTAGGATTAAACCTAGGTTTAGGGCTAAGATTATGGCTAGGGCTAATTTCACGTCTAGTGTTATGGTTAAAAATAGTTTTAGGGTTAGATTTATGGCTACGTCTAGTGTAAGGGTTAGGTTTAGCGTTAGGGTCAGGTTTAGACCTAAGGGTACTATGAGGGTGAGTGTTGCAATTAGTGTTTTGGATATGTTAAGGTTTAACATTAGAGCTCGAATTAGCATTAGAGTTAGGATTAGGGTAAATATAGTGTTAGGTTTAGGTTTCAGGTTAGGTTTAGGGTAATGGATAGGGTTAGGATTAGAGATATGGTTAGGTTTAGGCCCAGGTTTAGCATTAGGGTTAGCTTGTGTTTAGGGTAATGGATATGGTTAGAGATAGGGTTACGACTAGGGTTATTGTTACGATTATTGATAGGTTAAGGCTTATGGTTAGGGTTAGGTTTAAATCTAGGGTTACGGCTAGGATTATAGTTATGATTAGTGATAGGGTTAGGGTTAAGAGTAAATCTTGGGATAGTGCTCGGAATAAGGCTAGGTTTGGGGTTAAGTTAATGCTAGGTTTAGGGTAATGGCTAATGTAAGTACCAGTGTTGTGATTAGGGATAATTTTGGGGTTAGGGTTAGGGTTAGGGCTAGGTCTATTGTTAGGTTTAGGTATAGGGTTAGGGTGATGTTTAGAGCTAGGGTTTGTGTTAAGGTCAGAGTCATGTTCAGGGTTAGTTTTAGGGTTTGGCTTAAAACTCGAATTAGGGCTAGAGTTATGGCTAAGTTTAGGGTTAGGGCTTAGTTTATATTAAGGGTTAGGGTTAGGTCTATGGCTTGGTTTTGTTTTAGGGCTAGCATTAGTGCTAGTTTTAGGATTAGCCTTAGGGTTAAGGCTAGTGTTAGGTTTAGGTTTAGGCTAAGGGCTAGTGTTAGGTTTAGAGTTAGGTTTAGATCTAGGGTTGGTGCTAGGGCTATGAATAGGGCTAGTGTTAGATTAAAGGTTTGGGCTAAAATTAGGGTTCCAGTAAAGTATAGGGTGAGAATTATGCTTAGGACTAAGGTGAGAGAGTTTGTCTTTTGGCTAGGGTTAGGGTTAAGGTTAGGGATAGGGATAAATTAGGTTTAAGATTAGGGCTAGGGTTAGTGTTAGGATTAGGCCTAGGGATATGGTTAGGGTTATAATTAAGGCTATGTTTAGGGCTAGGATAAGGGCTAGTGTTTGTGTTAGGGTTAGGGCTAGTATCATGGCTAGGGCTAATATCAGGTCTAGAGTTATGCTTGGAGATACTTTTAGGGTTAGTTTTATGGCTAGGTCTAGTGTAAGGGTTAGGTATAGGGTAAGAGTGAGGTTTATAGCTAGGGAAATTTTTAGGATCAATGTCAGTGTTAGAGTTTGGTTTACATTTGAGTTTAGGGTTAGGGCTCTAATTAGCATTAGGGTTAGGGTTAGGGTAATGTTTGGATTAGGTCTAGGTTTTAGGGTAGGCTTGGTTAATTGATAAGTTTGTGGATAGTTATATGTTGAGGGTTCTTCCTAGGGTTAGCATTAGGGTAAAGGTTATGTTTAGGGTAATGATACAGTTAGACTTAAGTTGAGGGCTAGGGTTATGGTTAGGATTTGGTCTTGATTTAAGATTAGATTGAGAGTTAGAACTACTGTTAGGATAAGGTTATGTTTAGTGGTAGGGTTAGTTTCTGAGCTATGTTTAGGGCTAGCCTGAGAGTTAGGTTCAGGATTAGGTATAGCAATAGGATCACAGTAGGCTTTGGGTTACGGTTAGGGTTAGGATTAGACCTAGGATTAGTTATAGGGTCAGTAAAAGGGTCAGGGTTAGTATTAGGGTTTTGGATAGAGTTAGATATAGAATGAGGGCGAGGGTAAGGGCTATTAATAGGGTTAGTGTTTTGGTTAGCCTAAGGATTAGTGATAGGTCTAGGGTTACCTTTAGGTTTAGGGTTTTGCTTAAGTAAGGTATTGGTTTAGAGCTAGATTAGGGCTATGGTTATGGTTATAGTTAGGGTTAAAGCTAGGTTTAGGGCTAGGATTAGGCCTAGGTTTTGTGTTAGGGTTAGGGCTAGGGTTAGAGCAATGGCTAATGTAAGAACTAGGGTTACCATTAGGGTTAGTTTTAGTGTTAGGGTATGGGTTAAGTTTAGTGTAATGGTTAGGTTTAAGGTTAGGGTGATTATATATATGGTTTTTGTTAGGATAGGAGTCAGGGTTAGGCTTAGTTTCAGGCTTAGAGTTAGGACTTGAATTAGGGCTATGGTTACTGTTAGGTTTTAATTTACTGTGAGGGCGGTGTTTAGAGCTAGGGTGAGTTTTAGTATATGAGTTAGCATCAGGGTTGGTTTTAAGGTTAGGGTTAGGACTCGAACTAGGGCTAGGGTTAGGTTTAGTTGAAGTGTTAGGGTTTGGTTTAAGTTAAGTTTCAGAATTAAGACTAAGGCTCGGTTTTGTTTTAGTCCTAGGGTTAGGGTTAGGGCTAGTGTTAGTGTCAGGATTAGGCTTAGAGTTAGGGTTAAATTTGGAATTAGGTTTACATCTAGGTTTAGGGCTAGAACTAAGGATAGAACAAGGGTTATGGCTCGGTTAAGGATTATGGTAGGGGATAGGGTTAGACTAGGGATAGGGATAGGGAGAGAGTTAGTCTTAGGGCTAGGGTTAAGGTTAGGGTTATAGATAGGGCTAAATTAGGGCTAGGATTAGGGCTAGGTTTAGGGTTTAGTTTAATCCTATAGTTAGGGTTAGGATTAGGTTTAGAATTAGAGTTTAGTGTTAGAGTTTATAGTTAAGGTTTAGAGTTTTGGCATATTTTGGGGTAATGGATGGCTTTATAGGTAGGTTTAGAGGTAGGGTGAGGGTAATAATTAGGTTTAGGCCTGTGGTTAGGGTTAGGGTTATGATTAAGGTTAGATTTATGACTTGGATAAGGGCTGGGTATTTTTTTTTTTTTTTTTTTTTTTTTAGGGTTTGGGCTAGCATTAGTGATAAGGGTAATTTCAGGCCTATAATTATGGATAAAGATAGTTTTAGGGTTAGGATTATGAGTATGTCTAGTGTAGGGGTTACATAAATGGTTAGCATCAGGTTTAAAGCTAGGGGTATTATCAGGGTCAAGTTCTAGGTTAGTTTTTGGGATAGGTTAAGGTTTAAAGTTGGGGCTTGAATTAGCATTAACATTAGAGTTGGGGTTATGGTAATGGATAGAGTTAAAAATCAATTTAGGGCTATGGTTATGGTTATGATTAGGGCTAGGTTTTTGGTTATGATAGTGCTAGGGTTAGGGTTACGGCTAATGTAAGTGCGAGGGTTATGATTACATCTAATTTTAGTGTTTTAGGGCTAGGTTTTGTGTTATGTTTAGATTTAGTGTTAGGGTGATTTTTAGACCTAGGGTTAGTGTTATGGTAAGAGTAAGGGTCAGGGTTACTTTTAGGAATAAACTCGAATTAGGGCTGGGGTTAGGGCTAGGTGTAGGGTTAGTGCTTGGTTTAGGTTAAGGGTGAAGGTTAGAGCTTAGGCTAATTTTGGTTTTAGGGCTAGGGTTAGGGTTAGGGCAATTTTTTGGATTAGTGTTAAGGTTAGGGTTAGTCTTAGAATTAGGCTTAGTCTTTGGTTTAGTATTAAATTTAGTGTTAGTTTTTTATCTAAGGTTAGTGCTAGGGCTAAGAATAGGGCAAGGGTTAGGACTAGGATTTGGGATAGGGTTAGGGTTATGGAAAGGGATAGGATTAGAACGAGTGATAAGGCCAGTGTGAGAGAGTTATTCTTAAGGCTAGGGTTAGGGTTAGGTTTAGGGATAGTGCTAAATTACGGCTAGGGTTAGGGTTAGGGCTAGGATAAGAGTTAGTTTTAGAATTAGAATCATGGTTAAGGCTAGTTTTAGGCTTAGGCATTGATTTAGGGTTAGATTTAAAGTTAGGTTTCAATTTAGTGTTAAAGCTAGGGCTAAGGAAAGGGCAATTGTGATGACAAGGATTAGGGTTAGAGTTAGGGTTATGTTTAGGTTAAAGGATGTTGTTTTGGCTAGATTTAGGGCTAGGGCAAGGGTTAGTATTAGGGTTAGGTTTAGAGTCAGGGTTAGGGTTATGATTAAGGCTAGGTTTATGGCTAGAATGAGGTTTAGGGTTTGTGTTAGGCTTAGGGATAGTATTAGGGCTAGGGCTAATGTCAGGTCTAGGGTTATATTTAGGGATAGATTTAAGGTTAGGTTTATGGCTCGGTCCAGTGTTCAGATTAGGTTTAGGGTAAGATTCAGGTTTTTATCTAAGGTAATTTTTAGAGTCAGGGTCAGATTTGGGTTTTGGGTTAAGTTAGGGTTTAGGTTTAGGGTAATGACAGGGTAAGTTTTAGAGTTTAGGTTTGGTTTAGTGTAATGGATAGGGTTAGGGCTAGGCCTAGGGTTAGCTTAAGGTTTAGGGTTATTGTTATGGAAATGGATAGGTTTAGACCTAAGGTTAGGGATAGGGTTATATATAGGATTAGGGCTAGTTTGGTTTAGGGTTAGATTTAAGTTTAGGGTTAAAACTAGGTTTATGACTTGATTAAGACTAAGTTTTCTGTTAGGTTAGGGCTAGGTTTAAGGCTACGGCTAACGAATGAAGTAGGGTTATGATTAGCACAAGTTATAGGGTTAGGGTTAGGGCTAGGTCTAGTGTTAGTTTGAGGTTTACAGTGATGATGATGTTTAGGGCCAGGGGTAGTGTTAGGGTAAGTATCTGGATTAAGGTTAGATTTCGGGTTAGGGTTAGGACTAGAATTAGTGATATGATTAGGGCTAGGTGTAGAGTTAGGGTTTGATTTAAGTTAAGGATTAGGGTTACGGCTATGGCTCGATTTTGTTTTAGGACTAGGGCTAGTGTTAGGGCTAGTTTTAGGATTAGCGTTATCATTAAGGTTAGTGTTCGTACTAGGTTTAGGCTTAGTGTTAGGGTTAGATTTAGAGTTAGGGTTAGATCTAGGGTTATGGCCAGGGCTATGTATAGGGCTAGGGTTAGAAAAAGGGTTAGGGCTAGGATTAGTTTTCTAGTAAGGGATAGGTTTAGAACTAGGTTTAGAGTTAGGGTGAGAGTTAGATTTAGTCTTCAGGCTAGGGTTATGTTTAGGGTTAGGAATAGGGATAAATTAGGGCTATGATTAGGGCTAGGGTTAGTGTTAGGGTTAGGCCTAGGATTTGGGTTAGGGATAAAATTCAGGCTATGTTTAGGGCTAGGATAAGGGGTAGGGATTTTTTTTTAGGGTTAGGGCTAGGATTATAGCTAGGGTTAATATCAGGTCTAGGGTTAAGTTTAGGAATAGTTTTAAGGTTAGGTTTATTGCTAGGTCTAGTATAAGTGTTAGGTAGGGTAAGAGTCACTTATATATCTAGGGGGATTATTAGGGTCACGGTAAGTGTTATACTTTGGTTTAGGTTTGAGGTTAGAGTTAGGATTCAAATTAGCATTTGGTTTAAGGTTAGCGTAATGATTGGATTAGGTTTAGGTTTAGGGTAATTGATAGGTTTTGAAAAAGCTATAGGGTTAGGGTTAAGCCTAGGGTTAGCATTATGGTAAGGATAATGTATAGGGTAATGGATACAGTTAGAATTAAAGTTAGGGGTAGGGTTATTGTTAGGATTAGGTCTTGTATTAGGGTTAAAAAGAGGGTTAGAACTTGGATTAGGTTTAGGCTTATGTTTAGCGTAAGTGTTAGGTTCTGAGCTATGGTTAGGGCTAGGCTGAGAGGTTCAGAGTTAGGTCTAGGGATAGTATGGTAATTTTTGGGTTAGGCTTAGGGTTAGTGTTAGACCTAGGTTTAGTGTTAGGGTCAGAACAAGGGTCAGGGTTACGTTTAGGGTTTGGGATAGTGTTAGAGCTAAAATGAAGGCTAGGGTTAGGACTATTAAGAGAGTTAGGGTTTTGGTTAGTCTAAGGACTAGGGATAGGTCTAGGGTTACTCTTGTGTTTAGGGTTTCACTTAGGGTAAGGGATTGATTTAGATCTAGGGTTAAGGCTATTGTTAGGGTTAAAGTTAGAGTTTAATCTAGGTTTAGGGCTTGGTTTAGGGCTAGTTTTTGTGTTAGGGTTAGGACTACAATTAGGGCAACAGCTAATGTAAGAACAAGGGTTGTCATTAGGGTTATTTTTAGCGTTAGGTTTAGGGGTAGTTTGAGTGCTAGGTTTAGGTTTAAGGTTAGGTTGATATTTATAGCTACAGTTATTGTTAGAATACGAGTCAGGGTCAGGGTTAGTTTTAGGGTTAGCCTTAAGACTCAAATTAGGGCTATTTTTAATGTTAGTGTTTGGTTTGAGTTTAGGGCGGTGTTTAGATCTAGGGTGAGTGTTAGGATATGAGTCAGGTTCAGGATTAGTTTTAAGGTGAAGCTTAGAACTCGAATTAGGGCTAGGTTTAGGTTTAGGTGTAGTGTTTGTGTTTGGTTTTAAAGTTTAGGGTTTAGGGCTATTGCTCGGTTTTGGTTTACTGCTAGGATTAGGGTTAGGGCTAGTTTTACAATTATAATTAGGGTTAATGCTAGTGTTAGTGTTAGGCTTAGGCTTAGGTTTAAGGTTAGATTTAGAGTTAGGGTTAGGGCTGGGACAAACTTTAGGGCAAGTGTTAGGGCTATTGTTAGGTTTATGGTAGCGGATAGGGATAGAACTCGGGATAGGTCTAGGGCAAGAGTTAGAGTTAGTCTTAGGGCTATGGTTAGGATAGCGTTAGAGATAGAGCTAAATTAGGTCTAGGATTAGGGCTAAGTTTTGTATTTAGCTTAAGCCTAGGGTTAGGGTTAGGCTTAGGTTTAAATTTAGGTTAAGGGATGAAATTATACCTAGGTTTAGAGGTAGGGTGATGGTTAGAATTAGGGTTAGGTGTAGGGCTGGACATAGGGTTACGATTAAGTCTAGTTTTAGAACTAGGATGAGGGCTAGGCCTGTTCTTAGGATTAGGGTTAGGATTAGGACTAGGGCTAATTTCAGGTCCAGAATTATGGTTAAAGATAGTTTTAGGGTTAGGTTTATGGTTACGTCTAGGCTAAGGGTTAGGTGTTGAGTTACGGTCAAGTTTAGAGCTGGGGGTATTATTAAGGGTTTGGGTTTTTATAGGGTTTAGGATAGGATAAGGTTTCAAGTTTGGGCTTGAATTAGTTTTAGGATTAGGGTTAGGGTAATGATAGGATAAGGTTTAGGATTCAGGTTAGGATTAGGGTAATGGAAGGGTTAGGATTTGGGATAGGGTTAGGTATATGTCTAGGGTTATCATTATGATTAGAGTTATGGTTATGTTAATGGATAGAGTTAGAGATCAGTTTAAGGCTAAAGTTATGTTTACAATTAGGGCTTGTGTTAGGGTTATGTTAGGATTAAAGATATGGTTAGAGCTCTGATTAGATATAGGTTTTGGGTTATTTTAGGCCTAGGGTTAGGGTTACAGCTAATGCATGTACTAGATTACAATTAGGGCTAGTTTTAGGGTTTTAGTGCTAGGTTTAGTGTTAGTTTTAGGTTTAGTGTTAGGGTGATATTTAGAGCTAGATTGTTAGGGTCAGTGTCAGGTTCAGGGTTTGTTTTTGGGATCAGCTTCCAACTCTAATTAGGGCTAGGGTTAGGTCTAGGTATAAGGTTAGGGTTTGGCTTAGGTTCATTTTTAGGGTTAGAGCTATGGCTCGGTTTTGTTTCAAGGCTAGGGCTAGCGTTAGAGCTCATTTTAGGATTAGTGTTATGGTTTGGGCTAGTGTTAGGGTTAGACTTAGGCTTTGGTTTAGGGCTAGATTTAGAGTTATGTTTTGTCTAAGGTTCGTGCTATGGATAAGGATAGGAAAATGATTAGCACTAGGGTTAGGGCTAGGGTTAGGGTTACAGTAAGGGATTTGGTTATAATAAGTGATAGGGCTAGTCTGAGAGTTAGAGTTAGTCATAGGGCTAAGGTTAGAGTTTAATGATAGGGATAAATTATGGCTTTTGCTATGTTAGGGCTAGGGTTAGGGCTAGTTTTAGGATTAGGCTTAGGCATCAAGTTAGGGTTAGATTTAGAGTTAAATTTTGATGTAGGGTTAGTGCTAGGGCTAAGGATAAAGCAAGCATTACCACTAGGGTTAGGGTTAGAGTTAGGGTTTAGTTTAGAGTAAGGGATGTGGTTTTATCTAGGCTTAGGAAAAAGGTGAGGGTTAGAATTAGGGTTAGAACTAGGGTTAGGGTTAGAGTTATGATTAAGGCTATCTTTAGGGCTACGTTGAAGACTAGGATTTGTTTTAGGGTTAGGGATAGTATTCAGACTATGGCTATTGTCAGGTGTAGGGTTACAGTTAGGGATAGATTTAGTGTTAGGTTTATGGCTTTGTCCAGTGTAAAGGTTAGGTTTTTGATTAGGGTCAGGTTTAGATCTATGGTTGTTTTTAGAGTCAGGTCAGGATTAGGGTTTGGGTTAAGTTATTGTTTAAGTGCAGGGCTCAAATTAGTGTTAGATTTAGGGTTAGGGTAATGACAGTGTTAGGTTTAGGGTTTAGGTTTGGTTTAGTGTAATGTATAGGGTTAGGGTTAGGCTTAGGATTATCAGAAGGGTTAGTGTTATCATTAGGGTAATGGATAGGATTAGCCCTAAAGTTAGGTCTAGGTTTATGTATAGGATTAGGGCTAGTGTTTGGGTTAGGGTTAGGTTTAAATTTAGGTTTAAAGCTAGGTTTTGGACTTGGATTAAGGCTTGGTTTTGGTTTAGGCTAGGGCTAGTGTTAAGGCTACCACTAAAGTATGAATTAGGTTTATGATTACAGCTAGTTATAGGCTTAGAGTTAGGTCTAGGACTAGTGTTAATGTTAGGTTTATGGTGATGATAATGTTTAGAGCCAGGGTTAGTGTTAGGGTCAGAGTCAGGGTCAGGGTTTATTTTCAGTTTAGGGTTAGACTATAATTAGGGATAGGGTTAGGGCTAGGTGTAGGGTTAGGGTTTGTTTTAGGTTAAGGGTTAAGTTTAGGACCATGACTCGTTTTTTGTTTTTTTTTTTTTTTTTTCTTTTTGGCTAGTGGTAGGGTTAGGGCTAGTTTTAAGATTAGTCTTAGGGTTAGGGATACTGTAAGTGTGAGATTTAGGCTTAGGTTAAGGATTAGGGATAGGAGTAGGGTTATGGCTAGATTTATTCTTAGGGTTAGGGTTAAATTTATAATTAGGTTTAGATATAGGTTTTGAGATAGGGCTAAGTATAGGGCTAGGTAGTAATTTTAGGGATAGGTGTATGGTGATGGTATAGGATAGGCTTAGAACTAGGTATAGGGCTAGTGTGAGAGTTGGAGTTAGTCTTAGAGCTAGGGTTAGGTTTAAGGATAAGTCTAAGTTAGGGCTTGGAATAGAGCTAGGGTTAGTGTTAGGGTTAGGCCTAGATTTAGGGCTAGGGTTAGTGCTAGGTTTAGGGTTAGGGTGAGGTTTAGGTTAAGGGATGGGAATATAGCTAGTTTTAGGACTAAGATTAGAATTAGGGTTAAGGTTAGTATTAACGTTAGGGTTATGATTAAGGCCAGGTTCATGGCTAGGATGTAGGCTAAGTTTTGTATTAGGTTAAGGCTAGGATTAGACCTAGGGCTAATGCCAGGTCTAGGGTATCACTAGTTTTAGTGTTAGGTTTATGGCTAGGTCAATTGTAAATTTTAGGTTTCTTGTTATGGTCAGGTTTAGAGCTATGGGTATTATTAGAGTCAGGGTCAAGTTCAGGGTTTGGGTTAGGTTAAGGTTTAGTTTTAGGGCTCAAATTAGTCTTATGTTCAGGGATTGGGTAATGACAGAGTTAGGTTTTGCGTTCAGGTTAGGTGTGGGTTAATATTTAGGGTTAAGGCTAGTGCTAGGTTAGGGTTCTGTCCAGGGTTAGCATAAGGATTATAGTTAACTTAGGGCAATTAATAGGGTTAGAGCTAGGGTTAGGACTGAGTTTATGGATAGGATTAGGTTATCTTTAGGGTTAAAACTATGGTAGGACTTGGATTAGGGCTAGGTTTTTTGATAGGTTAGGGCGATGGCTAATGTAAGAACTAGTGTAATGATTAACACTAGTTTTATGGTTAATGTTAGGGCTACGTGTAATTTTAGGATTAGTTTTAGGGTTAGGGTGAAGTTTAGAGTTAGGGTTAGTGTTATTGTAAGGGGCAGTGTTTGGGTAGGGTAATGGTTAGGGTTAAAGCCAGAATTAGGACTAGGATTAGGTCTAGAGGTAGGATTAGAATTTGGCTTTGGTTAAGGGTTATTGTTAAGGATAGGTCTAGTTTGCTTTAGGAATAATGCTATAGTTATGGATAGATTTAGGTTTAGGTTTAGGTCTAGGGCAAGTGTTAGGGTTAGGTTTAGGTATAAGGTTACAAGTAGGGCTAGTGTTAGGTTTTGGTTTAGGGTTAGATTTAGATTTAGACCTAAGATTAGTGGTAGGGTCAGAATAAAGGTCAAGGATAGGGTTAGGGTTTGGGTTATGGTTAGATCTAGAATGAAGGCTAGGGATAAGACTAGTTGTAGAGTTAGGCTTTGATTAGGCTAAGTATTAGTGATAAGAATATGGTTATCATTAGGGTGAGGGTTTGGCTTAGGGTAAGGGATAGGGTTAGAGCTAAGGTTAGGAATAGGGTTAGGGTTATGTTTAGGATTAAAGCTCTGTTAGGGCTTGGATTAGGGCTAGTTTTTTATTAAGGTTAGGGCTAGTGTTATGGTTATGTCTATTGTAAGATATAGGGGTACGATTAGGGTTAGTTTTAGGGTTATGTATAGGGCTAGGTCTAGTGTTAGAGTTAGGTTTAAGGTTAGGGTGATATTTAGAGCTAGGTTTGGTGTTTGCATATGAGTCAGGATCGTGGTTAGATTTAGTGTTAGGGCTAGGTTTCAAATTAGGCCTAGGTTTAGGGCTGGTGTAGGGTTAGGGTTTTGTCTGAGGTAAGGGTTTGTTTTAGGCGTATGGCTCGGTTTGGTTTTAGGGCTAGTGCTAGGGTTAGGGCTAATTTTATGAATGGCATTATGGTTAGAGCTAGTTTCAGGGTTAGGCTGAGTCATCAGGTTAGGTTAGTTTTAGAGATAGGTTTCGATCTAGAGTTAGTGCTAGGGCTAAGGACTATGACCAGGATTAGGGTTTGGGTTAGTGTTACGGTAAGGAATAAGGTTAGTTTTAGAGCTAGGTTTCGATATAGAGTTAGTGCTAGGGAAAGGGTTATGACTAGGGTTAGGGCTTGGTTTATGGTTACGGTAAGGGATAGGGTTAGAAGTAGGGATAGGTCTTGTGTGAGAATTATAGTTAGTCTTAATTCTAGGGTTAGGGTTAGGGTTAGAAGTAGGGCTATATTAGCGCTAGGTTTAGGGCTAGGTTTAATGATAGGGTTAGGGCTAGATTTAGGGTTATGATTAGGGCTAGGGCTAGGGTTAGGTTTAGGGTAAGGTTTAGGGTTTAAACTATGTTTAGGGCTGGGGGAGTGTTAGGTTTAGTGTTAGGAATAGGTTATGGTTATGGTTATGGTTTTGGTTATGGTTAGGTTTGGGGTTAGGGCAAGGGTTTTCATTAGGGTTAAGGTTAGTTTTAGAGTAATGTATTGGATTAGATGTAAGATTAAGTTTAGGGTTAAGTTTAGGTTATAGTTAAATTTAGGTTTATGGATAGGTTTAGTTTTTATTTATGGTAAGTTTTAGGGTTTAGTTTATGGAAAGGGTTAGGTTTAGGGTTATGTTGAGGGTTAGGTTTATGATTAAGCTAAGGGATAGTGTTAGGTTTAGGGCAAGGGTTATTATTAGGTTTAGGGTTAGGGTTATGTTAAGATTAGAGCTAGGGTTAGTACTAGGGTTAAGTTTAGGTTTAGAGCTAGGGCTAGGTTTATGTTTAGGAATAGGGCTAGGGTTATTTTTAGGCTAAGGTTTAGGCTTTGATCCAGGATTATGTTTAAGGTGAGGCTGAGGGTTAGGTCTACATTTAGATTTATGTTTATGCTTAAGGTAGGTTTAGGCCTCAGATTAGGGCTAGGTTTTGTGTTAAGTTTAGACCCAGGGTGGTTAAGGCTATGTGTAATGTAAGATCTAGGGTTCTAATTAGAGCTAGTTTTAGGGTTAGGATTATGGCTATGTCTAGTGTTGGGTTTAGTTTTTGGGTTACGTTCAGGTTTAGAACTAGGTTTAGTGTTAGTGTTAGGTTCATTGTTCAGGTTAGAGTTAGGTTTAGGGGGAAAACCAGAGTTAGAACTAATGTTAGGTCTAAAGATAGGGTTAGCGTTTGCTCTAAGTTAAGGATTATGTTATGGCTAGGGCTCAGAGTTTTTTTAGGTCTAGGTCTAGAGTTATTGCTATATTTAGGATTAGGCTTAGGTCTAGTTCTAGGGTTAGGGTTAAGTTTAGGTATAAGTTTACTGGTGGGGCTAGTTTAAAGGTTTGGTTTAGGGTTAGGGTCAGATTTATACTGAGGTTTTGTGTTAGGGTAAGGATTTGAGTTAGGATTAGAGCTAGAATGAGGGCTAGGGTTATGACTAGTAATAGGGTTAGGGTTTGGATTAGGCTATGGATTAGGATTATGACTAAGGTTAGCATTATGGATAGGGTTTGGCTTAGGGTAAGTGATAGAGTTAGAGCTAGTATTAGGGCTAGGTTTAGGCTTAGGGTTAGGGCTAGTGCTAGGTTTAGGTTTAGGTTTACATCTAGGGTTAAGGCTCAGATTAGGGCTAGGTTTTCTGTTAGGTTTAGGGCTAGGTTTAGGGCTATGGCTAATGTAAGAACTAAGGTTATGATTAGAGTTAGTATTTGGTCTAGATCTAGTGTTAGCACTATCTTTAGGGTTAGTGTGATATTTAGAATTAAGGTTAGTCTTAGAATATAAGTCAGGATCAGGGTTAATTTTAGGATTAGGACATGAATTAGAGCTAGAAGGTTATGGCTAGGTTTAGTCTTAGGGTTTTGTTTAGTTAAACATTTAGAGTTAGGACAATTGTTCGGTTTTGTTTAAGGGATAAGGCTAGGGTTATGGCTATTTTTAGGATTAGCGATAGTGTTAGGTCTAGTGGTAGGTTGAGAATTAGACTTAGGGTTAGAGTCAAATGTAGAGTTATGGTTAGATCTAGAGTAGGGTCTAGGGCTAGGTTTAGGGCTAAGGCTAAGGCTTGTGTTAGGTTTATTTTAATGGATAGGGTTAGAACAAGTAATAGGGCTAGGGGGAGAGTTAGAGTTTATCTAAGGCCAAGGTTAGGGGTATAGTTAGGGTTAGGGCTAAATTAGGGCTAGAATTAGTGCTAGGATGAGTGTTAGTGTTAGGCCTATCAATAGGGCTAGAAATATGGTTAGTTATAGGATTAGGGTTAGTGATAGGGATAGGGGAAAAGATGGGGTTATACCTAAGTTCAGGTCTGGGGCGAGGGTTAAAATTAGAGATGAGGATAGAGTTAGGGTTTTGGTTAGTATTAAGTCTAGGTATAGGCCTATATGTGTGTTAGTGTTAGGGCTAGGATTAGGGCTGGGGCTAATGTCAGGTCTAGGTTTATGGTTATGGTTAGTTTTAGGGTTTAGTTATGGCTAGGTCTGGTGTAAGTGTTAGGTTTAGGTTAAGGGTCAGGTTTAAAGCTATGTATATTATTAAGGTGAGGGTTTGAATAGGGTTTGGTTTAGGTTAAGATTTAGGGTTAAGGCTTGGATTAGTGTTAGGGACAGGATTAGGGTTCAGGTTAGGGCAATTGATCAGGTTTGGTTTAGGGTTTAGGTTAGGTTTAGAGTAATGAATAGGATTAGTCTTAGCAATAGTGTTAGCATTAGGCCTAGGGTTAGCATTTGGGTTATGCTTATCTTTAGGGTCATGGATAGGCTTAGAGCTAAGTTTAGGGTTAGGGTTAAAGTTAGAATTAGGAGTAGGGTTAGCTTTAGGCCTAGGGTTCGTGTCATGGTTAGTTTTGGGTAAGTTTTAGCGTTTGAGCTAGGATTAGGCTAGAGTGAGGGTTAGGGTTAGAGTCAGGGCTAATGTTAGAGTTAGGGTTAGTTTTATGTTTAAATTAAGGTTAGAGTTTGAGCTAGAATTAGGGTTAGGGTGAGGATTAGTGTTAGGGTTAGGTCTAGGTTTATGGTTAGGGTTACAATAAGGGCTATGTTTTGGGCTAGGATAAGGGTAAGTTTTTTTTTTTTTTTTTTTTTTAACAGGTTTATGGCTAGCATTAGGGCTATTGGTAATGTAATAGCTAGAGATATGGTTATGGCTAATTTTAGGGTTAGGGTTATGAATAAGTGTAGCGTTTTAGTTAGGTTTTGGTTTAGGATAAGATTTAGATCTAGGTTTTGTTTTAGGGTAATGGTTATTGTTTGGGTTAGGTTTAGGATGAGTGCCAGAATTTAGGACTAGTGTTGGGTCTAGGATAGATTTAGTTTTTATGTAAGGTTAAGAGTTATCTTTAGGGATAGAGGTTTTTTTTTTTTTTTTTTTTTTTTTTTTAGAGCTAAGGCTAGATATATAACTTTATTTAGAATTAGGTTTGGTCTAGTGCTAGTGTTACTGTTAGCCTTAGGTATAGGTTTACTGGTAGGGGTAGGGTTAGGTTTTGCTTTAGGGTTAGTGTCAGGATTAGACCTAGGGTTAGTGTTAGGGTCAGAATGAGGTTCAGGGTTAGAGTTAGGGTTTGAGCTAGAATGAGGGCTAGGGTTAGGACTAGTATTGATGTATTGAGTTTGATGTAGGCTAAGGATTATGGTTAGAACTAGGGTAGCATTAGTGTGAGATTTTGGCTTAGGCTAAGGGATAGGATTAGAGGTAGAGTTAGGGTTAGGTTTAGGGTTAGGATTAGGTTTAGGGTTAAACCTAGGTTTAGATCTCAGAATAGGTCTAGGATTTTTGTTAGCATCAAGGCTACAGCTAATGAAGATACCAGGAACCAATTAGGGCTAGTTCTAGGGTTAGCATTAGGTAAATATTTAGAGCTAGGTTTACTGTTAGGGTCAGAGTATGGGTCAGGGTTACTTCTAGGGTTTGGGTTAGGACTCAAATTAGGGCCACATTTAGGGCTAGTGTAGGGATAGAATTTGGTTTAGTTTAAGGGTTAGAGTTTGGGTTATTGCTCAATTTTGTTTTATGGCTAGGGTACTGTTAGGGCTAATTTTCCAATTAGCATTAGGTTTAGGGCTAGTGTTAGAATGAGCTTTAGTTTTAAGGTTAGGGTTAGATCCAGATTTAGGGCTAGGGTTAAGGTTAGGGCTAGGGTTGGGGATAGGGATAGGGATAGGTTTTGGGTTATGGTAACAGATCGGTTTAGAATTAGGGATAGAGGTAGGGCAAGAGTTAGAATTATTCTTAGGGCTAGGGATAGTGTTTGGTTTAGGGTTAGGGATAAACTAGGGCTAGACTAGAGCTACAGTTAGTGGTAGGTTTAGGCCTAGGTTTAGGGCTAGGGTTACAGTTAGCATTAGGATTATGGTAAGGTATGATGTTACAGCTACATTTAGGTCTATAGCTAAGCAAAAAATAGGGTTAGGGCTAGGGTCAATGTTAGGGTTAGGATTAAGGCTAGGCTTAGTGATAGGATTAGGGCTAGGATTTTTGTTAGGGTTCGGGCTAGGATTAGGGATATAGCTAATGTCAGGTCTAGGGTTATGGTTAGGAATAATTTTAGGGTAAGTATTATGGCCAGGTCTAGTGTAAGTGTTAGGTTGAAGGTTAGCCTTTATGAAATAGCGAACTGGGAACTAAAACCAGAGATTGAGTCAGACCAGAGGCAAGCTAGTTCCACCCTCCCTTCGGACACTCCAGCAAGGAGCCAGGGGCCCACCATAGCAGAGAGGGGAAGTCACCAAAGTTCGGCCAACAAGATTCCTTCTCAGCAGAATCTACTTTAGGAGGTGTGTGACTCCCACCAACATCATATACAAACAACTGGGAAACTTCAAAAATGTCTCTGTGGGCATGACCATAAGGGCCAAGGGACTCCCGACCCCCAACTCCCCCTAATGCCAGTGACTTGGGTGTGACTGTAGGGGTGGAGGGAAGCAGAGAAGACTCCCCACCCCCAACTCCCCCAACCGCCAACTGAGAGGGTGTCACGGTAGGGGTGGAGGGAAAAAGAGGACACTCCAGACCCCCAAATCCTCCTACCGCCAGTGGAGGGGTTGTGATTGTAGGGGCTGAGGGAAGCAGAGGGGATCCTCGACCCCCAACTCCCATTACCACCAGAGGTGCCACCAAAGGTCTTAGGCGCAAGCTTCTGAGGGTGTGCCCACCAAAGGGGTCAGGAAAAATTAAACTATTGACTCCCAGACCACAGCTCCACAGCACTGGGGCTTAGATGAATGACAGAGAGAGTGCTCAGTCGTTTGGAAAATAGGGCACGCAGTGGGGCTGAAAGTGTAACCAGATCCTTGGGGAACCACCTCCGGTGAGCAGGACCTGGCTGGCTGGCAGGAGGAAGGGGAGGAGGAGCCGTAGAAGTAAAATGGCTCTGGACAACAGGATTGAGAGACTCCCAGGAGCCGCCTTACAGGGATTACTGTCGACACATTGAGGGCAAAACTCAGCCCGGAGGGCACAGCTTTGCCTACGGGAAGAGAAGAAAATGGATCTCTAAGACCTAATTTTATTTCTTATTTTATTTTATTTTTTCTTTCCCTTTTTCCCTCTCTCTTTCCCCTTCCAAGATTTATTGTTCTTTCCATTCTCCTCTGGGTTATCTATCTCCCTCTCTTTCTTTCTATTCAAGAACACCTTCCTTCCCCTTCCCCTCAACTTTCATCCCAAGCATTACATCCTCCATTTCATGTAACTGTCTAAATGCAAATAGGTGAATGTTTTGAGGCCATCTATAGTGCTCCTAAATACCTAGCAACTACCAACACCCTGATCCAATTGATGGTTAGTATCCACCTTCAGTAGAGCAATCTTCTAAAGTAGCCAATACATACTAACACTTATACCTTCATAGCACCTAACCTAAAGTCCTAAGAACAAACAACAAATCACTATATGCATACAAAATCTGGAAGCCCTTTATAAATTGAATGAACCAGCTCTAAAGTACAATAAAGCCCAACATCTCTAGGCATAATCTCCCACCACAAAGGAGAGACAACAGAGATATACAAAGCCAAAATAAATGTATAGGAGACAGCAGTTACAAAGCAGTCAAACAGAGCTGGAAAGTAACGTGAACAACATGAAAAAACAAGGGAAAAAAGGATTACAGATAATGCAGTAAAACTTAAATCTACAAGAGGACCTAGAAGCATCAGAAACATGGACAGGGAAAGAAATCAAGGCATACCTAACTCAGATGGAACGGAATATTAGAGAAGGCATGAGACAGCAAGTCCAAGCATTGAAAGTATATTTTGAAAATGAACTAAACAAACAAATTCAAACTGCAAAGAACTAACTTTACCAGGAGATAGAGATCTTAAAAAAACAAACAAACAAACAGTAATTTTAGAAATGCAAGAAACCATAAACCAGATTAAAAATGCTAACAAGAATATTACAAATAGATTAGATCATGTAGAAGTCAGAACATCAGATAATGAAGACAAAGTTTATCAACTTGAAAAGAATATAGTCAACACAGAAAAGATGCTTAAATCTCATGAGCAATCTATCCAAGAGATATGCGACCTCATCAAAAAACCAAATTTGAGAGTCATTGGGATAGAAGAAGGCACAGAGATTCAAACCAAAGGAATGGGCAACTTATTAAATGAAATAATCCTAGAAAACTTCCCAGAGATGAAAGATGGAATGGATTGCCAAATCCTGGAAGCCTACAGGACCGCAAACATCCAAAACCGTAATAGACCAACTCCAAGACATATAATTATGAAGATAGCCAACATACAGAACAAGGAGAGAATATTAAAAGCTATGAGAGAAAGGAGGCAGATTATACTCAGGGGTAAACCAATTAGGTTAATGGCTTATTTTTCATCACAGACTTTGAAAGCAAGAAGATCCTGGAACAATGTATTTCAAACGCTGAAAAATAATGGATTCCAACCAAGAATACTGTATCCAGCACAATTAAGCTTCAGATTTGACAATGAAATTAAAATCTTTCATGATAAACAAAAGCTAAAAGAATTCGCAGCCAGAAAACCAGAACTGCAAAGAATTTTGGGCAAAATTCTACAAGAAGAGGAATGGAAAAATAGTGCCCAAAACTAACAGCAGGAAGTATCTCAGTAAAGGGGGAGGAAAGTAACCAAAAGTAAAAACTAGCTAAACTAAAATAAATAAATAAATAAATAAATAAATAAATAAATAAATAAACATGACTGGAAGTACAAATCATATTTCAATTGTAACCTTAAATGTTAATGGACTAAACTCACCAATCAAGAGACACAAGCTAGTAGCCTGGATCAAAAAAACAAATCCAACAATATGCTGCTTTCAGGAGACTCATATGATAGGAAAAGACATACACAGGTTGAAGGTGAAAGGTTGGGAAAAATCATTCCACTCACATTGCCCTCGGAAGCAAGCAGGAGTGGCCATACTCATATCAAATAAAATCAACTTCACCTAAGTTAACCAAAAGGGATTAAAAGGACACTGTATCCTGTTAAAAGGAACCATCCACCAACAAGACATAACAATTATCAATTTGTATGCACCAAACAATGGTGTGGCAACGTTCATAAAACAAACTCTCCTCAAGTTCAAGAATCAAATAGAACACAACACAATAATAATGGGTGACTTCAACACACCACTCTCGCCATTAGACAGATCCTCCAGACAAAAGCTGAATAAAGAAACTATAGAACTCAATGACACAATCAATAACCTAGACTTAACTGACATATATAGAATATATCACCCATCATCAAGTGGATACACATTCTTCTCAGCAGCACATGGATCTGATTCAAAGATAGTTCATATATTATGCCATAGGGCAACTCTTAGTAAATATAAAGGTGTGGAGATAATACCATACACCATATCTGATCATAATGGAATGAAACTGGAAATCAATGATAAAAGAAGGAAGGAAAAATCCTGCATCACATGGAAAATAAACAATATGTTACTGAATGATCAATGAGTTACAGAAGACATAAAGGATGAAATCAAAAAATTCTTAGAGATAAACGACAATTCAGACACAACATACTGGAATCTATGGGATACAATGAAAGCAGTTTTAAGAGGGAAATTCATTTCCTGGAGTTCATACCTCAAAAAAAGAAAAAAAAAAGACAAATAAATGAACTCACACTACATCTCAAAACCCTAGAAAAGGAAGAGCAAAACAACAGCAAATATAGCAGAAGACAAGAAATAATTAAAATCAGAGCAGAAATCAATGAAATAGAAACAAAAAAAAAAAACATTGAAAAAATTGATAAAACTAAAAGTTGGTTCTTTGAAAAAATAAATAAGATTGACAGACCCTTAGCCATGCTAACGAAGAGAAGAAGAGAGAAAATTCAAATGACTCACATATGGGATGAAAAAGGCAATATCACAACAGACACTACGGAAATACAGAAGATAATTAGAAAGTATTTTGAAACCCTATATTCTAATAAAATAGAAGACAGTGAAGATATCGATAAATTACTTAAGTCATAAGATCTGCCCAGATTGAGTCAGGAAGACACACACAATTTAAACAGACCAATAACAAAGGAAGAAATAGAAGAAGCCATCAAAAGACAACCAACCAAGAAAAGCCCTGGACCAGATGGGTATACAGTGGAGTTTTACAAAACCTTCAAAGAAGAATTAATACCAATACTTTTCAAGCTATTTCAAGAAATAGAAAAAGAAGGAGCTCTTCCAAATTCATTCTATGAGGCCAACATCACCCTGATCCCGAAACCAGACAAAGACACTTCAAAGAAAGAAAACTACAGACCAATATCTCTAATGAACATAGATGCAAAAATTCTCAATAAAATCCTGGCAAATCGAATACAAAAGCATATCCAAAAAATTGTGCACCATGATCAAGTAGGATTCATCCCTGGGATACAAGGTTGGTTCAATATACGGAAATCAAAAAATGTTATTCACCACATCAATAGACTTAAAGGTAAGAACCATATGATCATCTTGATAGATGTAGAAAAAGCATTCGACAAAGTACAGCATCCCTTTATGTTCAAAACACTAGAAAAACTAGGGATAACAGGAACTTACCTCAACATTGTAAAAGCTATATATGCTAAGCCTCAGGCTAACATCATTCTAAATGGAGAAAAACTGAAGGCATTCCCGCTAAAATCTGGAACAAGACAGGGATGCCCTCTCTCAACACTTCTATTTAATTTAGTCCTTGAAATACTAGCCAGAGCAATTAGACAGACAAAAGAAATTAGAGGCATAAAAATAGGAAAAGAAGAACTTAAAATATCACTATTTGCAGAAGACATGATCCTATACCTAGAAGACCCAAAAAGGTCCCCAAAGAAACTAGTAGAACTAATAAATGAATTCAGCAAAGTGGCAGGATATCAAATCAACACGCATAAATCAAAGGCATTCTTGTATATCAGCAACAAAACTTCTGAAATAGAAATGAGGAAAACCACCCCATTCACAATATCCTCAAAAAAAATAAAATACTTGGGAATCAACCTAACAAAAGCGGTGAAAGGTTTATACAATGAAAACTACAGAACCCTAAAGAGAGAGATAGAAGAAGATCTTAGAAGATGGAAAAATGTACCCTGTTCATGGATAGGCAGAACCAACATCATCAAAATGGTGATATTACCCAAAGTTCTCTACAGGTTCAACAAAATGCCAATCAAAATCCCAAAGGCATTTCTTGTAGAAATAGATAAAGCTATCATGAAATTCATATGGAAAAACAAAAGACCCAGAATAGCAAAAGCAATTCTAAGCAGGAAGTGTGAATCGGGAGGTATAGCGATACCAGATTTCAAACTGTACTACAGAGCAATAGTAACAAAATCAGCATGGTACTGGTACCAAAACAGGCGGGTGGACCAATGGTACAGAATAAAGGACACAGAGACCAATCCACAAAATTACAACTTTCTTATATTTGATAAAGGTGCTAAAAGCATGCAATGGAGAAAGGATAGCATCTTCAACAAATGGTGCTGTGAAAACTGGAAATCCATATGCAACAAAATGAAGCTGAACCCCTTTCTCTCGCCATGCACAAAAGTTAATTCAAAATGGATCAAAGAGCTTGATATCAAATCAGAGACTCTATGCCTGATAGAAGAAAAAGTTGGCTCTGATATACATATTGTGGGGTCAGGCTCCAAATTCCTTAATAGGACCCCCGTAGCCCAAGAGTTAAATACAAGAATAAACAAATGGGACTTACTTAAACTAAAAAGTTTTTTCTCAGCAAGAGAAACAATAAGAGAGGTAAATAGGGAATCTACATCCTGGGAACAAATTTTTACTCCTCACAATTCAGATACAGCCCTAATATCCAGAATACACAAAGAACACAAAAAATTAAACAATAAGATAACAAATAACCCTATCAACAAATGGGCCAAGGACCTGAACAGACACTTCTCAGAGGAGGACATACAATCAATCAATAAGTACATGAAAAAATGCTCACCATCTCTAGCAGTCAGAGAAATGCAAATCAAAACCACCCTAAGATACCATCTCACTCCAGTAAGATTGGCAGCCATTATGAAGTCATACAACAACAAGTGATGGCGAGGATGTGGGTAAAAGGGTACACTTGTACATTGCTGGTGGGACTGCAAATTGGTGCGGCCAATATGGAAAGCAGTATGGAGATTCATGGGAAAGCTGGGAATGGAATCACCATTTGACCCAGCTATCGCCCTTCTCGGTCTATTCCCTGAGGACCTTAAAAGAGCATACTATAGGGATACTGCCACATCAATGATCATAGCAGCACAATTCACAATAGCTAGACTCTGGAAACAAACTAGATGCCCTTCAATAGATGAATGGATAAAAAAATGTGGCATTTATACACAATGGAGTATTACACAGCACTAAAAAACGATAAAATCATTGATTTTGCAGGGAAATGGATGGCATTAGAGCAGATTATGCTAAGTGAAGCTAGCCAATCCTTAAAAAACAAATGCTAAATGTCTTCTTTGATATAAAGAGAGCAACTAAGAACAGAACAGGGAAGAAGAGCATAAGGAAAAGATTAACATTAAACAGAGACGATTGTGGGGAGAGAAAGGGAGAGAGAAGGGAAACTGTATGGAAATGTAAGGAGACCCTCATTGTTACACAAAATTACATATAAGAGTTTGTGAGGGGAAAGGGGAAAAAAGGGAGAGAATTAAACAACAGCAGATGGGGTAGAGAGGGAAGATGAGAGGGAAGGGGAGGGGGGATAGTAGGGGATAGGAAAGGTCGCAGAATACAGCAGTCATTAATATGGTATTAAGTAAAAATGTGGATGTGTAACCGATGTGATTCTGCAACTTGTATTTGGGGCAAAAATGGGAGTTCATAACCCACTTGAATCAAATGTATGAAAGATAATATGTCATGAGATTTGTAATGTTTTGAACAACGAATAAAAAAAAAAGTTAGGTTCAGGTTTACAGCTAGTGGTATTATTAGGGTCAGAGTCAGGTTTAGGGTATGGGTTAGGTTAAGGATTAGGCTTAGGGCTCAAATTAGCATTAAGGTTAGTGTTAGGGTTAGGGTAATGGATACGGTTAAATTTAGGGTTAAATTTAGATTTAGAGTAATGGACAGGTGTAGGCTTAGAGATAGGGTTAGGTTTAGGCCTACGGTTAGAATTTGGTTAGGGTTATGGTTAGGGTAATTGATAAGATTAGAGTTAGGAATAGGGCTAGGTTTATGGTTAGGATTAGGGCTATGGTTTGGGTTTGATTTTGGGTTAGGACAAGGTTTAGTTTTATGGTTAGGTTTAGGTTAAGTGTTAGGGCTAGGATTAGGCATAGGGCTAGCGTTAAAGCTAGGGTTAGGGCTCTGAGTAGATCTAGGTTTTGAGTTAGGTTAGGGATATTTAGGACTGGGGATAATGTTAGAACTAGGGTTATGTTTAGGGCTAGTGTTAAGTTTAGCATTGTGTCTAAATCTAGTGTGTACATTAGGTTTAGGTTTAGGGTGATTATAAGAGATAGAGTTAGTGTTACCATCAGAGTCAGGATCAGTGTTACTGAACAGAGTTAGAGATAGACTTGATTAGGGCTAGGGTTAAGGCTAGGTATAGTTTTAGGGTTCGTGTATGTGTTGGGGTAAGAATCAGGGATAGGACTAATGTCAAGTCTAGGATTATGGTTTGGTTAGGGTTAGCATTAAGGCTTTGTCACAGTTTTGTTTTACAGCTTGGGCTACTTTTAGGATTAGTGATAGTGTTAGTGCTTGGTATGGTGAGGTTTAAGCTCAGATTTATTGTTATGGTTAATCTAGGTTTAGGGCTAAGTTTAGGTCTAGTGTTAGGGTTATTAAGGATAGAGTTAGAACTAGAAACAGGGCTAGGGCAGGAGTTAGAGTTAGTCTTAGGGCTAGAGTTAGGGTTAGGGCTAAATTATCCCTAGATTTAGGGCTAGGGTTAGTGTTAGGTTTAGGCCTAAGGTTAGAGTTAGGGTTACGGGAAGGGATGGGCTTACAGTTAGGTTTAGGACTAGGGCGTGGGTTAGAATTAGGGTTGGGGTAGGGTTAGGATTAAGGCTATGTTTAGTGTTAGGATGTGGGTTTGTGTTAGGTCTAGGGCTTGGATTAGGAATAAGGCAAATGTCAGGTCTAGATTTATGGTTACTGTTAGTTTTAGGGTTAGGTTATGGCTAGGTCTAGTTTAAGGGTTAGGTTAAGGTAAGGGTAAGGTTTAAAGCTAGGTGTATTATTAGGGTCAGGGTCCAGATAGGATTTGGTTTAGGTTAAGTTTTAGGGTAAAGGATTGAATTACCTTTAGGGTTAGGGTTACAGATAGGGTAATGGATAGGATTAGGTTTAGGGTTCAGGTTAGATTTAGAGTAATGGATAGGGTTAGTGTTAGTGATAGGGTTAGTGTTATGCCTAGGGTTAGAACATGAGTTAGGCTCATCTTTAGGGTAATGGATAGTGTTAGAGCTAAGGTTAGGTCTAGGGATAAGGTAATGATTAGGGCTAGTGTTAGGGTTATGCCTAGGGTGAGTGTCAAGGATAGTTTTAGTTTAAGTATGAACATTTGAGCTAGGGTTAGGTATTGGCGAGGGTTAGAGTTAGAGTCAGGTCTAGGGTTCGGGTTAGGGTTATGTTTGTATGGTAAGGGTTAGAGTTTGAGCTATGTTTAGGCCTCGGGTGAGAGTAGTATTAGGCTTAAGTCTAGGGTTATGATTAGGGCTAGGTTTAAGGCTAGGATAAGGGCTAGGTTTAGTGTGAGGTTTAGGGCTAACATTAGGGCTATGGGAATTATAAGAGCTAGGAATATGTTTATGGCTAGTTTTAGGGTCAAGGTTATGGATATATCTATTGTTAGGTTTTGGTTTTGGGTTAGAAATAGGTTTAGAGCTAGAATTTGTTTAGGGTTAAGTGTCATTTTTCGGGATAAGGTAAGATTTAGGGTGAGTACCAGAATTACGACTAGCATTGGGTCTAGGGATAGGGGTAGTCTTTAAGTTAGGTTAATGGTTATTGTTAGGGCTAGTGCTAGGTTTTTGTTTAGTGCCAGGGCTAGATTTATGACTATATTTAGGATTAGGTTTTTTCTAGTGCTAGTTTTACTGTTAGGTTTAAGTATAGTTTTACTGGTATGGGAAGTGTTAGGGTTCAGTTTAGTGTTAGTGTCAGGTTTAGACTTAGGGTTATTCCACAGTCTGACTGGGCACAAATCATGAGACACTCAAGCAGGAACAAACTTTATTTCTGAACTCCCGTGTATGCCACCCACAAAGGCTTCTCCCAGGACATACCACACACCAACTGGAAATTCCCTCCTCAGGCACTTCCCCAACCAAAGTGAACTCTCCAGGAATCCAGGAGAGAACTCCAAAGTAGCTTGAGAACTCCAAAGTACTGGGCCTAGGCGGACCACAGGGGTCTAATATACAATTGAATACACAGCTTAACATAACTATCATCATCTCAATGGCTTGCTGGCATCACCTCTCAACCACTCCATTCTGGCAAAAATGCCATGCATCATTCTGACTTGGCTGTGGCTCTCAGCAGTGTTAGTGTTAGGGTCAGAATAAGGGTCATAGTTAGGGTTAGGTTTAGAGCTAGAATGAGGGGTAGAATAGGACTAGTAATAGAGTTATTCTTAGGATTAGGGATAAGGTTAGGTTTACTGTTAGGCCTAAATAAGGTCTAGGATTAGTGCTAGGGTTAGTGTTAGATTTTGGTCTAGGTTTAGGGCTAGGATTAGGGTTGGCATTAGGTTTAGGGTAAGATATGATGTTACAGCTATGTTTAGTGCTAGGACAAGGGATAAAATTAGGGTTAGGGATAGGGTTAAAATTAGGATTAGGATTAAGGCTAGGTTTAGAACTAGGATTAGGGCTAGGGATAGGGCTAATATCAGGTCAGGGTTAAGGTTAGACTAAGGTTATGGATAGGGCTATGGCTCAGTTTTATTTTAGAAATAGGCCTAGGGATAGGGCTAGATTTATGATTTATGATTAGTGATAGTGTTAGGGTTACTGTTAGGGTGAAGTTTAGGCTTAGATTTATTGTTACAGCTGGATCTAGGTTTAGGGCAAGGGCTAGGGTTAGGGCTGAGGTTAGGACCAGTGTTAGGGTTATAGTAATGGATAGGGTTAGAACTAGAAATAGGGCTATGGCGAGAGTTTGAATTAGTCTTTGGGCTAGGGTTAGGGATAGGTTTAGGGTTAGGGCTAAATTAGGGCTAGGATTAGCGCTAGGGTTAGTGTTAGTGTTAGGCCTAGTGTTAGGGTTAGAGTTAGTGTTAGGGTTAGGATTAGGTTTACGGGAAGGGATAGGGTTATAGCTAGGTTTAGGTCTATGATGAGGTGGAGAATTAGGGTTAGGAGTAAGGTTTTGGTTTGGGTTAGGATTCAGGCTAGTTTTAGGGTTAAACAGAGGGTTTGTTTTAGAGCTATGGCTAGGATTAAGGCTAGGGCTAAGGTCTGGTCTAGATTTATGGTTAGTATTAGTTTTAGTGTTAGGTTATGGCTATGTCTAGTATAAGGGTTAGGTTTAGGGTAGGGGTCTGTTTTAGAGCTTAGTGTATTATTAGGGTCAGGGTCCAGGTAGGGTTTTGTTTAGGTTAAATTTCGAGTTCAGGATTGAATTAGCTTTAGGGTTGGGATTATGGATAGGGTAATGCATAGGATTAAGTTTATGGTTCTGGTTAGTTTTAGAGTAATGGATAGGGTTAGTGTTAGTGATAGGGTTATTGTTAGGCCTAGGGATAGCATTTGGATTAGGCTTATCTTTAGGTTAATGGATAGGGTTAGAGCTAAATTTTCCTGTAGGGTTACTGTTAGGATTAGGTTTAGGGTAATTGTAGACATTTGAGCTACAGATAGGGCTAGAGTGAGGGTTAGGGTTTGAGTCAGGGCTAGGGTTAGGTTTAGGGTTAGGGTTATCTTTAGGCCAAGGATTAGAGTTTGAGCTAGGGTTAGAGCTAGGGCAAGTTTTAGCAATAGGGTTAGGTCTATGGTTATGGCTAGGGTTATCATTAGGGCCAAGTTTAGGTCTAGGAAAAGGGCTAGGTTTTATGTGATGTTTAGGGCTAACTTAGGGCTATAGATAATGTAAGAGCTAGGGATATGTTTATGGATAATGTTAGAGTCAGGGTTATGGATAAGTCTAGTGTTAGGGTTAGGTTTTGATTTAGGATAAGGTTTAGAGCTACGGTTTCTATTAAGTTAAGGGTCATTGTTGGGTTAGGGTTAGTTTTATGGTTAGGGCCACAGTTAGGTCTAGCGTTTGGTCTAGTGATAGGTTTAGTCTTTACATTAGGTTAATGGTTAGTTTAGGGCTAGTGCTAGGTTCTTGTTTAGGGCTAAGGCTAGATTTATGACTCTATTTAGAATTAAGTTTGCTCCAGTGCTAGTGTTACTGTTAGGTTTAAGTATAGGTTTACCAGTAGGGGTAGTGTTAGGGTTCGGTTTAGGGTTATGGTCAGGTTTAGATCTAGGGTTAGTGTTAGGGTCAGAATAAGGGTCAGGGTTAGGATTAGGGTTAAAGCTAGAATGAGGGCTAGGTTTAAAATTAGTAATAGAGTTACGGTTTGGGGTAGGCCAGGGATTAAGTTTAGGACTAGAGTAGCATTAGGGAGAGGGTTTGGCTTAGGGTAAGGGATAGGGTTAGAGGTACAGTTAGGGTAAGTGTTAGAGTCAGGGTTTGGATAAGGGCTAGGATTTGTGTTAGCATTAAGGCTACAGGTAATAAAAGAACTAGTTTTCTGATTAGGGCTAGTTATAGGGTTAGTGTTAGGGTAATGTTTAGGGCTAGTGGTACTGTTAGGGTCAGACTAAGGGTCAGCGTTATTTCTATGGTTAGGGTTAGGACTAAAATTAGGGCTAAGGTTAGGGTTAGGTGTAAGGTTAGTGTTTTGTTTAGTTTAAGGGTTAGAGTTAGGATTATGGCTCAGTTTTGTTTTAGGGCTAGGGTAGGGTTAGGGCTAGTTTTCCAATTAGCATTAGGTTTAGGGCTAGTGTTACAGTGAGGTTTGGGCTTAAGTTTAGGTTTTACAACCAGGTTTAGGGCTACGGTGATTGTAAGACAGCATTGGGGCTAGGGTTAGGCTTGGTTTTAGGTTATTGTAAGCATAGCTTTTGAAATTTTGATAGGGCTAGGGCAATAGTTAGAGTTAGTCTTAGGGCTAGGGATAGGATTAGGTTTAGAATTAGGGTTAAATTAGGGCTAGGATTAGCCCTGGGTTTAGTTTTAGGTTTTGGCCTAGATTTAGGGCTAGGCTTATTTTTAGTGTTAGGGTTAGGGTAAGGTATGATGTTACAGCTACATTTTGGGCTAGGGCATGAGATAAAATTATGGTTAGGGCTCCGGTTAAGGTTAAGATTAGGATTAAGGCTAGGCTTAGGGCTAGGCTTAGGGGTAGGGTTTGTGCTAGTTTTAGGGCTAGGTTTAGGTTGAGGGCTAATGTCAGTTCTGGGGTTATGGTTAGAAATAGTTTTAAGTTTAGGTTTATGACCAGGTATTGTAAGGGTTACGTTGAGTGTTAAGGTCAGGTTCACAGCTAGGGGTATTCTTAGGGTCAGAATCAGGGTTAGGGTATAGTTTAGGTTAATGTTTAGGGTTAGGACTAAAATTAATATTAGGATTAGGGTAATGGATATTGTTAGGTTTCAGGTTCAGGTTAGGTTTAGTATAATGTATAGGGTTAGGGTAAGGCATAGGGTTAGAGTTAGGCCTAGGGATAGAATTTGGTTAAAGTTATGGTTCAGGTAATGGATAGAATTAAAGCTAAATTTAGGACTAGGGTTATGGTTAGGTTAGGGTTATGGTTAGGTTTAGGCCTGGGGTTAAAATTTGCTTAGGGTTATGGTTAGGGTAATGGATAAAATTATATCTAGGTATAGGGCTAATGTTATGGTTAGTAATAAGGCTATGGTTTGGTTTAGGTTTTGGGTTAGGACAAGGTTTATGTTTAGGGTTAGGTTTAGATTAATGTTAGGGATGGGGATAGGGTTAGGGCTCAGAATAGGGCTAGGTTTAGGTTAGGTAAGGGATAGTGTAGGAGTACGGATAATGTAAGAACTAGGTTTACAATTAGGGCTTGTATTAGGGTTATCATTAAGACTAGGTTTAGTGTTTATATTAGATTTAAGTTTAGGGGTATGATTAGAGATAGGGTTAGTGTTAGGGTCAAAGTCAGGATTAGTGTTACTTTTAGGATTAGGCATAGGACTCCAATTATGGTGAGGGTTAAGGCTATTTGTAGGGTTAGGATTTGTTTAAGTGTTAGGGTACAAATTAGGGATAGGGCTAATGTCAGTCAAGGGTTACATTTAGGTTAGGGTTAGGGTTGGGGCTATGGCTCAGTTTTGTTTTAGAGCTAGGGCTATGGTTAGGGCTAGTTTTGGGATTAGCGATAATGTTGGATCTAGTATTAAGGTGAGGTTAAATCTTATATTAATTGTTATGGTTATATGTAGGTTTAGGGGTAGGGCTATGGTTAGGAATAAAATTAGGGCTAGTGTTACAATTATGATAACAGATATGGTTAGAACTAGAAATAGAGCTATGGTGAGAGTTAGTCTTAGAGCTAGGGTTAGGAGTGGATTTAAGGCTAGGGATGAATTAGGGCTAGGATTAGTGCTAGGGTTAATGTTAGCATTAGGGCTAGGGTTAGGTTTAGTGTTAGTGTTATGGATAAGGTTGGTTTTAGGGAAAGGGATGGGGTTACAGCTAGATTTAGGGATAGGGCTAGAGTTACAGTTAGGGTTAGCGTTAGGTTAGCGTTTTGGTTATGATTAAGGCTAGCTATAGGGCTAGGTTTGAGGGTTTGTGTTAGGGCTAGGGCTAGGATTAGGGATAGAGCTAATATCAGGTCTAGGGCTATGGTTAGGAATAGATTTAGGGTTAGGTTATGGCTAGGTCTAGTGTAAGGATTACATTTAGGGTAAGGGTCAGGTTTAGAGCTAGGCGTAATATTAGGGTCAGAGTCAAGTATATTTTGGTTTAGTTTAAGGGTTAGAGTTAAGGGTTGAATTAGCATTAGGGTTAGGGTTAGAGTTAAGGTAATGGAGAAGGTTAGGTTTAGGGTTAAGGTTAAGTTTAGAGTAATGGATAGGGTTAGTGTTAGCGACAGGGTAAGCGTTAGGCCTAGGGTTAGCATTTGATTTAGGCTTATCTTTAGATTAAGGGATAAGTTTAGAGCTAAGTTTAGTGCTAGGGTTAAGGTTAGGATTAGGGCTAGGGTTAGGTTTAGGCCTAGGGTTAGTGTCAGGGTTAGGTTTAGGGTAAGTGTTAGTGTATGAGCTAGGGTTAGGGCTAGGGAGATGGTTAGGGTTAGAGTCAGGGCTAGGGTTACAATTAGGGTTATGATTAGGGCTAGGTTAAGGGCTAGGATAAGGCTAGGTTTGTGTGGTGTTTATGGCTAGCATTAGGGCTATTGGTTAGGGTTAGGGTTAAGGTTAGGGTTAGTGTTAGAGTTAGGGCCAGAATTAGTAATAGTGTTGGCTCTAGGGATAGGGTTAGTATTTGGGTTAGGTTAAGGGTTATTTTAAGGCTAGTGCAAGGTTTTTGTTTAGGGCTAGTGCTAGATTTATGACTATATTTAGGATTAAGTTTGGTCTAGTGCTAGTATTACTGTTAGTTTTAGGTACAGGTTTACTTGTAAAAGTAGGTTTAGGGTCCAGTTTAGGGTTAGTGTGAGGTTTAGTTCTAGGATTAGTGTTAGAGTCAGAATAAGGGTCAGGGTTTGGGTTAGAGTTACAGCTAGAATGAGGGCTAGGGTTAGGACTAGTAATAGAGTTGGGGATTGGGGTAGGTTAAGGATTAGGGTTAGGAATAGGTAACATTAGGTTGAGGGTTTGGCTTAGGTAAAGGGATGGGTTTAGATGTAGGATTACGTTTAGGGATAGATTTAGGGCTAGGGTTAGAGTTATGGTTAGTCTTAGGGTTAAACCTAGGGTTAGAGCTTGGATTAATGTAGGATTTGTGTTACCTTTAGGGCTATGGCTAAGGAAAAACTTGGTTTCTTATTAGGGTATTTCTAGGGTTAGCATTATGGCAATGCATAGAGCTACGGTTAGTGTTAGGATTTGAGTCATTGTCAGGGTAACTTCTAGGGTTATATTTAGCATTCAAATTATAGCAAGGTTTAGGGCTAGGTTTAGTGTTAGTGTTTGGTTTAGGTTAAGGGTTAGGGTTAGGTTTATGGCTCAGTTTATTTAGGGCTAGGTTAGGGTTAGCCTAGTTTTCCAATTAGCATTAGGATAAGGGCTAGTGTTAGGGTGAGCTTTAGGCTTGAGGTTAAAATTAGATTCATGTTTAGGGCTAGGGCAAAGTTTAGTGCTAAGGTTGGGGGTAGTGATAGGGCTAGAGTTTGGGTTATGCTGAGGGATAGGCTTAGAACAAGGACTAGGGCTAGGGTGAGTGTTAAAGTTAGTCTTAGGTTTAGGGATAGGGTTAGGTTTATTTTTAGGGCTAAATAAGGGCTAAGATTGGTGCTAGGGTTAGTGTTATGTTTAGGCCTAAGTTTAGTGCAAGGGTTAGGGTAAGGTATGATGTTAAGGCTACGTTTTGGGCTAGGTCAAGTGATAAAATTAGGGATAGGGATAGGGTTAAATTTATGGTTAGAATTAAGGCTAGGCCTAATGCTAGGATTAGGGCTAAGATTTGTGTTAGGTTTAGGGCTAGGATTAGGCCTAGGGCTAATGTCAGGTCTAGGGTCATTGTTAGGGATTGTTTTAGGGTTGGGTTTATAGACAGATCTATTTTAAGTTTTTGGTTGAGTGTTAGGGTCGGCTTTGCACCTAGGGTATTATGAGGGTCAGAATCAGGTTTAGGGTATGTGTTAGGTTAAGCTTTAGGATTAGGGCTCAAATTAGCATTAGGGTTCGTGTTAGGGTTAAGGTAATGGATATGGTTAGGTTTAGAGTTCAGTTTATGTTTAGGGTAATGGATAGCTTTATGGTTAGGGATAGTGTTAAGGTAAGGCCTAGTGATAGAATTCAGTTAGGG
This sequence comes from Marmota flaviventris, assembly GCF_047511675.1. Classification (NCBI taxonomy): domain Eukaryota; kingdom Metazoa; phylum Chordata; class Mammalia; order Rodentia; family Sciuridae; genus Marmota; species Marmota flaviventris. The sequence goes on from NC_092510.1 coordinate 14,924,046, forward strand.
TTAGGAATTTTGTTAGGTTAGGACTATGGTTAGTGTTAGGTCTAGGGTTAGAATGTGATTAGGGTAATGGTTAGAGTAATAAATAAGATTAGATCTAGGGTTACAGCTAGGGTTATGGTTAGGATTAAGGCCATGGTTTGGGTTAGGTCAAAGTTTGTTTTTTGGGTTAGGTTTAGGTTAAGTGTTAGACCCAGGGTTAGGGTTAGGAATAAGGATAAAGCTAGGGTTAGGGATCAGATTAGGGCTAGGTTTTGGTTTAGGTTAGGGATAAGGTAGGACTACGGCTATTGTAAGAACTAGAGTTAAGATTAAGGCTAGTTTTAGAGCTAGCATTAGGTCTAGTTCAAGGTCTAGTGTTTAGATTAGGTTTAGGTTTAGGGAGATGATTGGAGATAGGGTTAGTGTTAGGGTCAGAGTCAGGATCAGTGTTACTGATCAGGGTTAGAGATAGGACTTGTATTAGGGCTAGGATTAAGGCTAGGTGTAGGGTTAGGTTTTGTGTTAGGGTTAGGGTAAGAATTAGGGATAGGGCTAATGTCAGGTCTAGCATTACCATTAGGCTAGGTTAGGGTTAGGGCTATATCTCAGTTTTGTTTTGGAGCTAGGGCTAGGTTCAGGGCTAGTTTTAGAATTAGCAATAGTGTAATGGCTAGTGGTAGGATGGAGTTTAGGCTTAGATTTATTGTTATGGTAAGATCTAAGTTTGGGCCTAGGGCCTGCATTAAGTTTAAGGTTATTGCTAGTGTTAGAGTTACGATAATGGATAGGGTTAGAAATAAAAATAGGACTGGGGTGTGATTAGAGGTTTTCTTTGGGCTGGGGTTAGGGGTAGGTTTACGGTTAGGGCTAAATTAGTGCTGGGATTAGTGCTAGGGCTAGTGTTAGGGTTAGGTCTAGGGTTAGGGCTAGGGTTATTCTTAGTGTTAGTGTTTGGGTTAGGGTTAGATTTATGGGAAGGGATGGGGTTATAGCTAGTTTAGAGCTAGAGTTCACGTTAGAATTTGATTTAGGGCTAGGGTTAGGGTTCAGTTTAAGATTAAGCCTAGGTTTAGTGCTAGGATGAGGGTATGTGTTAGGGCTAGGGCTAAGATTAGGGCTAGGGCTAATATCAGGTCTAGGTTCAAAGTAAGTGGTAGTTTTATGGTTAGGTTATGGCATGGTCTAATGTAAGGTTTAGGTTTAGGGTAAGGGTCAGGTTTAGAGATAGGTGTTTTATTAGGGTAAGTGTCTGGGTATTGTTTGGTTTAGGTTAAGGTTTATGGTTAAGGCTTGTATTAGCTTTAGGGTTCAGTTTAGGATTAGAATAATGGATAGGTTTAGGTTTAGGATTCAGGTTAGGCTTAGAGTAACAGATATGGTTATTGTTAGCGATAGGATTAGTGTTAGGCCTATGGTTAGCATTTGGGTTAGGCTTATCTTTAGGGTAATGGACAGGGTTAGAGCCAAGTTTAGGGATAGGATTAAGGTTAAGTTTATGGCTAGGGTTAGTGTTAGGACTAAGGTTAGTGTCAGGGTTAGATTTAGGGTAAGTATTAGGGTTTGAGCTAGGGTTAGTTCTAGGGCGAGGGTTAGGGTTAGAGTCATGGCTAGGGTTAGGGTCAGGGTTAGTGTTATGAATAAGGAAAGTGTTAGAGTTTGAGCTAGGTTTAGGAGTAGGGCGAGGGTTAAGGCTAGGGTTAGGTCTAGGGTTATGGTTAGGGTTACAATTAGGGCTAGGTTTAGGGCTAGGATAAGGGCTAGGTTTGTGTGATGTTTATGGATAGAGTTAGGGCTATGGATAATGTAAGAGCTCAGATTATGGTTATGGCTAGTTTTAGGGTTAGGTTTTGGATATGTCTAATGTTAGGGTTTGGTTTTGGGTTAGGAAAAGTTTTAGAGCTAGGGTTTGTGTTAGGGTAAGCGTCAGTTTTTGGGTTAGGGTTACAGCCAGAATAAGGAATAGCGTTGGGTCTAGGGATAGGGTTAGTCTTTGTGTTAGGTTAAGGGCTATTGTTCGGGCTAGTTCAAGGTTTTTGTTTAGGGTTAGGGCTAGAATTATAACTCTTTTTAGGATTAGGTTTGGTCAAATGCTAGTGTTATTGTTAGGTTTAGGTGTAGGTTTACTGGTAGGGGCAGAGTTAGGGTTGGTTTAGGGTTAGTGTAAGGTTTAGATCTAGGGTTAGGGTTAGGGTCAGAATAAGGGTCAGTGTTTGGTTTGGGGCTAGAGCTAGAATGAGTCCTAGCATTAAGACTAGTAATAGAGTTAGCGTTTCGGATATGATAAGGATTAGTGTTAGGACTAGGGTAGCATTAGGATAAGGGTTTGGCTTAGGGTAAGAAATAGGATTAGAGGTAGGGTTAGGGATTAGGGATAGGATTAGGGTTAGGATTAGGATTAGTCTTAGAGTTAATCCTAGGGTTAGGGCTCAGATTACGCTAGGATATTTGTTAGCACTAGGGCTACGGCTAATGAAAGAACTTGGTTTCTGATTAGGGACACTTCTTGGTTTAGCATTAAGGCAATGTTTAGAGCTAGGGTTAGTGTTAGGATCTGAGTCAGGGTCAGGCTTACTTCTATGGTTAAGTTTAACACTCTAATTATGGGAAGGTTTAGGGCTAGGTTTAAGGTTAGTGTTTGGCTTAGGTTAAGGGTTAGGGTTAGGTTTATGTCTCAGTTTTCTTTTAGGGCTAGATTAGGGTTAGGGCTAGTTTTCCAATTAATATTGCTGTTAGGGATAGTGTTAGGGTGAGATTTAGGCTTAAGGTTAGGGTTTGATCCAGGTTTAGGAATAGGGCAAATGTTAGAACTAAGGTTGGGCTAGGGATAAGGCTAGGTTTGGGGTTATGGTAAGGGATAGGTTTAGAACTAGGCATAGGACTAGGTCAAGAGTTAGAATTAGTCTTAGGGATAGGGATAGGGTTAGGTGTAGTTATAGGCCTAAATTGGGGCTAGGATTAGTGCTAGGGTTAGTGTTAGGTTTAGGCCTAGGTTTAGGACTAGAGTTAAGGTTAACGTTAGTGTTAGAGTAAGGTATAATGTTACAGCTGTGTTTGGTGCTAGGACAAGGGATAAAATTAGGGATAGGGATAGGGTTAAGATCATGGTTAGGATTAAGGCTGGGCTTAGAACTAGGATTATGGCTAGGGATAGGGCTAATATCAGGTCTAGGGTTAAGGTTAGGTAGGGATAAGGATAGGACTGTTGCTCAGTTTTGTTTTAAAGCTAGACCTAGGTTTAGGGATAGTTTTATGATTAGCAATAGTGTTAGGGCTAATGGTAGGGTAAAGATTAGGCTTAGATTTATTGTTATGGTCATTTCTAGGTTTAGGGGTATGTCTACAGTTAGGGCTAATTTTAGGGCTAGTGTTAGCATTATGGTAACAGAAAAGGCTAGAACTAGAAATAGGGCTAGGTTGAGAGTTCGAATTTGTCTTTGGGCTAGGATTAGTGGTAGGTTTAGGGTTAGGGATAAATTAGGGCTGGGATTAGTGCTAGAGTTAGTGTTATGGTTCAGCCTAGGGTTAGTGTTAATGTTAATGTTAGGGTTAGGATTAGGTTTAGGGGAAGGGACAGGGTTATAGCTAGGTTTAGGTCTAGGGCGAGGGTTATAATCAGTGTTAGGACTAAGGTTATGGTTTGGGTTAGAATTAAGACTAGTTTTATTGGTAGGCTGAGGGTTCGTGTTAGGGCTAGGGCTAGGATTAGAGCTAGGGCTAATGTCAGGTCTAGGTTTACGGATAGTATTAGTTTTAGTGTTGGGTTATGACTCTGTCTACTCTAAGGTTTAGTGTAGGGTAATGGTAAAGTTTAGAGCTAAGTGTATTATTAGAGTCAGGGTCCGGGTAAGGTTTAGTTTAGGTTAAGATTTAGGGTTAATGATTGAATTAGCAGTCGGTTCAGGTTAGGGTCAGGGCAATGGATAGAATTAGGTTAATGCTTCCAGTTAGGTTTAGAGTAATATATCGGGTTAGTGTTAACAATAGGGTTATTGTTAGGCCTAGGGTTCACATTTGGGTTAGGCTTTTCTTTAGGGTAATGGATAGGGTTAGAGCTAAGTTTAGTGCTATGGTTAAGGTAAGGATTAGCATTAGGGTTAGGGTTAGTGCCAGGGTTAATTTTAGGGTTAGTGTTAGGGTAAGTGTACGCATTTGAGCTAGGGATAGGGCTAGGGCGAGGGTTAGGTTTTGAGTCAGGGCTAGTGTTAGGTTTAGGGTTAGGGTTATCCTTAGGCTAAGGATTGGAGTTTGAGCTATTGGTTAGGGCAAGGGTGAGTGTTAGCATTAGGGTTAGGTCTACGTTTATGGTAAGGGTTATGATTAATGCTAGGTTTAGGACTAGGATAAGGGCTAGGTTTTTTGTGATGTTTAGGGCTAATGTTAGGGCTTTGGGTAATATAAGAGTGAGGGATATGGTTATGGCTAGTTTTAGGGTCAGGGTTATGGATAAGTCTAGTGTTAAAGTTAGGTTTTGGTTTAGGATAACGTTTACATTTAGGGTTTCTATTAGATTAAGTGTCATTTTTGAGTTAGGGTTAGTTTTAGGTTTAGGGTCACAATTAGGACTAGCATTTGGTCTAGTGATAGGTTAATCTTTATGTTACATTAAGGGTTATTGTTAGGGCTAGTGATAGGTTTTTGTTAAAGTCTAGGGCTAGATTTATGACTCTATTTAGGATTTGGTTTGGTCTAGGGCTAGTGTTACTGTTAGGTTTAGGTAAAGTTTTACCAGTAGATGTAGTGTTACAGTTTGGTTTAGGGTTAGGGTAAGGTATAGATCTAGGGTTAGTGTTAGGGTCAGAATAAAAGACAGGTTTAGGGTTAGGGTTAGAGCTAGAATGAGGGCTAGGTTTAGGACTAGTAATAGAGATACGATTTGGCATAGGCTAAGAATTATAGTTAGGACTAGGGTAGCAATAGGGTGAGGGTTTGACTTAAAGTAAGGGATAAGTTTAGAGATAGGGGTAGGGTTAGGGTTAGGGTTACCATTAGTGTTTGGTTTTGGATTATAATTATTTTAAGGGTTAGTGTTAGGTTTAAAAATAGGGTTAGTCTTATGTCTAGGGTTAGGATTAAGTGAGTGTTAGGGTTAGGGTAAGGGTTCGAATTAGTATTAGGGTTATAGATAGGAATAGGGACAGGGTTAGGTTTAGGGTTAGGTTATGGTTTCTGTTAGCATTAGGGTTAAGATTACGGTTAACATTAGGTTTAAAGTCAGCGTTAGGGTTAGTGTTAGGGTAGGGGTGGGTGTTCAGATTAGGGATAGGGTAAGGTTTAGGGTTAAGTTTAGTGTTTGGGTTAGGGTTAGATTTATTGTTAGGGTTAAGGTTAGGGTTAGGATTGGGGTTAGGCTTAGGTATAGAGTTAGTTTTAGTGTTAGGGTTAGGGTTAGGGTTTGGGTTAGGCTTAGGGTTACAGTTAAGTTTAGGGTTACAGTTAAGTTTAGGGTTACAGTTAGGGTTGGGGTTAGTGTTAGGGTTTGTGTTAGGGTTAGGGTTTGGGTTAGGGTTTGGTTTACAGTTAAGTTTAGATTACAGTTAAGTTTAGGGTTCCAGTTAAGTTTGGGGTGTTAGGGTTAGTGTTAGGTTTAGAGTAAGTGTTTGTGTTGGGGTTAGAGTTATGGTGCAGGTTAGGTTTAGGGTGAGTGTTAGAGTTTGTGTTAGGGTTAGTGTTAGGGTTAGTGTTAGAATTAGGGTTAGGGTTTGTGTTAGGAATAGGGTTCAGGTTAGCATTAGGTTTAGGTTTAACTTTAAGATTAGGATTAGTGTTAGTGTTAGGGTTAGGGTTAATGTTAGTGTTAGAGTTAGGGTTAGTTTTAGGGTTAGAGTTAGGTTTAGGCTTAGGGTTAGGGTTAGTGTTAATTATAAAGTTATGGTTGGGGTTAGAATTAGTGTTAGGTTTAGGGTTAAAGTTAGTGTTAGATTTAGTGTTGGGGTTAAATTTAGGGTTATGGTTAGGTAAAGTATAGGGTTAACGTTAGGTTAGGTTTAGAAGTATGGTTTGTATTAGGGTTTGCGTTAGGGTTAGATATAAAGTTAGGGTTTGTGTAAGGGTTATTGTTAGGATGTGGGTTAGTGTTATGGTTACGGCTAGTGTTAGGGTTAGGTTTCCTGTTAGGTTTAGGTTTTGGGTTAGTGTTAGGATAAGGTGTAGGTTTATGGTTAGGATTAGGGTTAATGTTACGTTTAGGTTTATGGTGAGGTTTAGTGTTAGTGTTAGGGTTAGGGTTAGGGATAGGTTTAGTGTTAGGGTAAGGGTTAGGGTTAGGATTAGGGTTAGTCTTTGGGTTAGAGTTTGTGTTGTGGTTAGCTTTAGGGTTAGGGTTAAGGTTAAGGTTAGTGTTATGGTTACTGTTAGGATTAGGTTTAGGGTTAGGGTTGTGATTTGGGTTAGTGTTAGAGTTAAGGTTAATGTTAGGTTTTGCATTAGTGTTTGGATTAGTGTTATAGTTAAGTTTACGGTTAGTGTTAGGTTTAGAGTTAGGGTTAAAGATAGGTTTAGGGTTAGGATTAGGTTAGTGTTAGGGATAGGGTAAGGGTTAAGGTTAGGGTTAGTGTTAGGTTAAGGTTTTTGTTTAGGGTTAGGGATAGGTTAGGGTTACGGTTAGGTTAGGGTTATGGTTAGGATTAGGGTTAGGTTTAGGGTTTGTGTTAGGTTAAGGTTTAAGGTTATTGTTAGGGTTATGGTTAAGACTAGAGTTAGATTTGCTATTAGGTGTAGGGTTATGGTTAGGATTAGGATTAGTGTTAGGTTTACAGTTAGGGTTAGCTATACAGTTAAATTTGGATTTAGTGTTAGTGTTAAAGTTAGGTTTAGGGTTACTGTTAGCATTATTGTTAGGGTATTGGTTAGGTTAAGGGTTAACTAAGGTTTAGAGTTAAAGTTAGGTAAGGGTTAGGGATATGTTTGGTTCGGTTTTGTGTTACGGTTAGCATTAGTGTTAGGGTTTGTGTTAGAGTGTGGGTTAGTGTTAGGGTTACGGTTATGGTTAGGTTTAGTGTTCATGTTAGAGTTACAGTTAGTGTTATTTTTAGTGTTAGTTGTAGGTTTGCGATTAGGGCTAGGGTTAGTGTTATGGTTAGAATTAGTGTTATTGTTATGATTAATGTTTCTGTTAGTATTAGAGTTAGGTTGAGGTTTAGTGTTAATGTTAGGGTTAGATTAAGTGTTAGGGTTAGGGTTACATTTATGGTGAGGTTTAGCGTGAGTGTCAGTGTTAGGATTAGTGTTAGTTATAGGGTTAGGGTTAGGGTTAGTGTTAGGGTTAGGGTTAGGTTAGGTTTAGAGTTATTGAAAAAAATAGGGTTAGTGTTAGTGTTAGGATTAGGGATAGGTTTAGGATTAGTTTTAGTGTTGGGCTTGGATTAGGGTCAAGGTTAGTATTACAGTTAGGGTTAGTGTTAGAATTAGGGTTATTGTTAGGGTTAGAGTTAGGGTTATGTTTAGGGTTAGTTTAAGGGTTAGGGTTAGGGATATGGTTAGGTTTAGGGTTAGTGTTAGTGTTGGGGTTCAGTTAGTGTTAGGGTGAGGGTTAGGTTTCATGTTAGTGTTAGGGTTAGGGTTAATGTTAGGATTAGGGTTAGCTTTACTGTTAGTGTTAGGATTAGGGTTAGAGAGAGTGTTAGGTTTAGGGAGAGGTTTATGATTAGGGCTAGGTTTAGAGTTAAGATTAGTGTTCCAGTTTGGGTTAAGTTTAGGGTTAGGGTTCATTTTATGTTACGGGTTAGGGTTATGTTTCAGGTTAGATTTAGGGTTAGGATTAGGGTTAGGTATTGGTCTAGTTTCAGGGTTGATTTAGATTTATGTTTATGGTTAGGATTAGTGTTCGAATAAGTGTTCCTGTGAGGGATATGGTTTGTGTTAGGGTAAGGGATAGGGTTATGGTTTGTGTTTAAGGTTAGGGATAGGGTTAGGGTTAGTTTTATGTTTAGGATTAGGGTTAGAGTGAGGCTTAGGGTTAAGTTTAGGGTTAGTTATATGGTAACTTGTAGGTAAAGTTTAGTTTTAGGGTTAGGGTTAGGATTAGTGTTAGGCTTAGTGATAGGGTTAGGTTTTATATTATGGTAAGGGTTTTGGTGAGGGTAGGGGTAGGGTTAGATTTAGGATTAGGTTACTTGTTAGTGTTAGTGTTAGGGTTAGTTTTAAGGATAGTATTAGTGTTAGGATAGGTTTAGGGATACTTTTAGGTTTTTGGTTAGAATTAGGGATAGGGTTAGTGTTAGGGTTAGGGTTAGGGTTAGGGTTAGGGTAGTGTTAGGGTTAGGGTTACAGTTATGGTTAAGATTAGTTTTGGTGTTAGGGTTAGGTTTCGGATACGAGTCAAGGCTAGGGTGAGTTTTCAAATTAGGGTTAGGTTTTGGGTTAGTGTTAGAATAAGAATTATGTTTTGTGTTAGGGTAAGTGTTAGGTTGAGGATTTGTGTTAGGGTTATATATAAAATTAGGGCTTTATGATTAGAAAGAGGGTTAGAGTGAAACATAGGGTTAGGATAAGGTTTAGTTTCAGGGTTACGTTTAGTTTAGGTATAGTGTTAGGGTTAGTGTTAGTGTTAGGGAAAAAGTAAGGGCTAGGGAAAAGGGTTAGTGTTAGACTTAGGGTTAGGCTTAGGGTTAGGGTTAGCGATAGTTTTTGTGTTTGTGTTGTGGATTAGAGTTAGGGTTAATTTAGGGTTAGTGTTAGGTTTAGGTTTAGGTTTAGGGTTAGGTAAGGGTAAGGTTTAGGGTTATTGATAATTTTAGGGTTAGAGTGAGGGTTAGGATTAGTTATAAAATTAGAATTGGGGTTAGGGTTAGTGTTAGGGTTACAGTTAGTGTTAGGATTAGTGTTAGGGATAGGGTTAGATTTAGTGTTAGGGTTATGGTTAGGGTTAGGGTTAGTGTTAGGTTTAGGGTTAGGTTTAGGGTTAGGGATAGGGTTAGTGTTATGGTTAGTGTTAGCTTTACTGTTATGGTTAGGGTTATGTTAGGGTTAGTATTAGTGTTAGGGTTAGCATTAGGGTTAGTTTTAGTGTTAGAGTTAGTGTTAGGTTTAGGGTTAGGTAAAACTTAGGGTTAGTGTAAGGTTATGTTTAGGGTTAGGTTTTGGGTTAGGGATTGTGTTATGGTTATTTTTATGGTTATGGTTAGTGTTATTTTAGACTTAGGTTTAGGGTTAATGTTACGGTTAGGGTTAGTGTTAGGGTTAGGCTTAGTGTTAGGGTTAGTGTTAGGTTAGGGTTACTGTTAGGGTTAGTGTTAGGTTAGGGTTAGTGTTAGGTTAGGGTTAGAGTTAGTGTTAGGTTAGGGTTAGGGTTAGTGTTAGGGTTAGAGTTAAATTTATGGTTAGGGTTATGGGTAGTGTTAGGGTTAGGGATAGGATTAGGTTCGTGTTAGAGTTAGGTTTAGGTTTAGGATTAAGTTTAGGTTAGGGTTAGGGTTAGGGTTAGGGTTAGGGTTAGGTTAGGGTTAGGGTTAGGGTTAGGGTTTGTGTTAGGATTAGGGTTAGGGTTAGGGTAAAAATTTGTGTTAGGGTTAAGTTTAGGATCATGTTTAGGGTTAAGGTTATGTTAAGGATTAACTTTAGGGCTAGGGTTATGGTTATATTAGGGGTATGGCAGGGTTAAATTTAGTGTTAGGTTTCGGGTAAAGGTTAGGACTAGGGTTAGTGTTAGGGTTAAGTTTAGGGTTAGGGTTAAGGTTAGGGTTAGTGATCGCTTTAGGTTTAGGTTTATGTTTAGGGTTAGTGTTAGGTTAGGGTTAGGTTTAAAATTTGTTTAAGGGTTAAGATTAGAGTTAGGGTTCGTGTTGGATATAAGGATAGAGTTAGTGTTAAGGTTAGGTTTAGAGTAATGGTTAGGGCTAGTTTTAGTGTTACTGTTAAGATTAAACTTAGGGTTAAAATTAGTGTGTTGTTTAGTGTTAGACTTACGTTTATGATTAGTTTTATCATTAGTGGTAGTTTAGGGTTAAGTTTAGAGTGAGGTTTAGGGTGTTAGTTTAGAATTAGGGTTACATATAGGTGTTAGTGTTAGTGTTAAGGTTAGGGATAGGGTTAGGGTTAGGGTTAGGATTAGTGTTAGGTGTAGGGTTAGGTTTAGTGTTAGTGATTAGGTTAGATTTAGGTATAGGATTAGGGATGGTGTTAGGGTGAGTGATAGATTTAGGGTTAAGTTTAGTGTTAAGGTTAGGTTTAGGTTTTGTGTTTGTGTTAGGGTTAGGGTTAGTGTTAGCTTTCGGTTTCAGATTAGGTTTAGGGTAAGTGTTAGGGTTATTGTTAGGGTTAGTGTCAGGTTTGCATTAGGGTTAAGGTTAGATTTAGGGTTATAGTTAGGCTAAGGTTTCATGTTAGGGTTAGGGTTAGGGTAAGGTTTAGTGTTATGATTAGTGTTAGCGATAGGGTTAGATTTAGTTTTAGGGTTATGGTTAGGGTTAGTTTTAGGTTTAGGTTTAGGGATAGGGTTAGTGTTATGGTTAGTGTTAGTTTTATGTTATGGTTAGAGTTATGTTAGGGTTAGGGTTAGTGTTAATGTTAGCATTAGGGTTCCTTTTAGTGTTAGTGTTAGTGTTAGGTTTAGGGTTAGGTAAAAGTTAGGGTTAGGGTAAGGTTATGTTTAGGGTTAGGTTTTGGGTTAGGGATTGTGTAGGGTTATGGTTATGGTTAGGATTAGGGTTAATTTAGGTTTAGGGTTAGGGTAAGTGTTAGGGTTAGGGTTAGGGTTAGTGTTAGGGTTAATTTTAGCTTAGGATTAGAGTTAGGGTTAGGTTAGGGTTAGGGTTAGGGTTAAATTTATGGTTAGGGTTATGGGTACTGTTAGGGTTAGGGACAGGTTTAGGGTTCGTGTTAGAGTTAGGTTTAGGGTTAGGATTGAGGTTAGTCTAAGGTTAGTTTAAGCATTAGATTTAGTAGTAGGGTGTTAGGTTTAGGGTTAGGTTCATGTTTAGGTTAGGGTGAGGGTTAGAGTTAGGGTTAGTTGTTAAAATTTGTTTTAGGGTTAAAATTAGGATTATGTTTAGGGTTACAGTTATGGTTAGGATTAGTTTTCATGTTAGGGTTAGGGTTACATAAGGGTTGGGGCAGGGTTAAGGTTATTTTTAGGGTTTGGGTAAGGGTTAAGATTAGCATTATTGTTAGAGTTAGGTTTAGAGTTAGGGTTAGGTTAGGGTTATTTATAGGTTTAGTGTTCGTGTTAGGGTTACGGTTAGGGTTAGGTTAGGGTTATACTTAGGTTTAGGGTTAGTATTAGGAATAGGTTTAGGGTTAGGGTTAGCTATAGGGTTAGGATTAGCTTTAGGGATATTCTTAGGGTTAGGTTTAGGGTTAGGATTAGGGTTAGTGTTAAAGTTAGGTTTAGTGTTTTTTACGGTTAATTTTACAGTTAGAGTTAGAATTTCTGTTAGTGTTAGGGTTAGGATTAAGTTAGGTTTTGTTTTAGGATTAGGTTTAGGGTAAAATTAGCGTAAAATTTAGGCTTAAGTTTAGGGTTATGGTTAGAGTTAGTGTTAGTGATAGAGTAAGGGTTAGGGTTAGTGTTAGGTTTAGGGTTTAGGTTAGTGTTAGGTTAGGGTTAAGCTTTCTGTAGGGGTTACATTTTGGGTTATATTTAGGGTTACATTAAAGTTTAGGATTAGGGTTAGTGTTAGTTTGAGGGTGAGGCTAAGGTTAGATTTATGGTATGGTTAGATTTTGGGTTAGTGTTAGTGTTAGGGTTAGGGTTTTGGTTAGATTAGTGTTAGGATTAGGGTTAGGGTTTGCCTTAAATTAGGTTTAGGGTTAGGTTTAGGGTTTGTGTTAGGTTTAGGGTTAGGGTTTGTGTTAGTTTGGGGTTTATGTTTAGGGTTAGGTTTAGGTTTAGTACTAGGGATAGATTTAGGGTTATGGTTAGAGTTAGTGTTAGCATTAGGGTTAGGGGTCATGTTAATGTTAGGGTTGTGGATAGGGTTAGGGTTAGTGTTACAGTTAGAGTTAGGGTTATGTTTAGTGTTTGGGTTAAGTTTAGAGTTAGGTTTAACGTTAGGGTTAGGGTTAGGATTAGGGATAGTGTTAGGTTTAGGGTTAGGGTTAGGGTCAGGCTTAGAGTTAGTGTCAGTGTTAGGTTTAGCATTAGGTTTAGGTTTAGGGTTGGAGTTAGGGTTAGTGTTAGTGTTACATTAAGGTTAGTGTTGTTTTCAGGTTAGTTTTAGTGTTAGTTTTAGTGTTAGGGTTAATGTTATATTGAGGTTTTGTGTTAGAGTTGTGTTCAGGTTAGGTTTAGCGTTAGGGTTAGGGTTAGGATTATTGTTAGGTTTAGAGTTAGGTTTAGGGTTAGGATTATTGTTAGGTTTAGGGTAAGGGTTAGAGTTAGGATTAAGTTTAGTGTTAGTGTGAACTTAGTGTCAGTGTTAGGGTTATGGTTAGGGATAAAATTATGGTTAAGTTTAGGTTTAGTGTTACTGCCAGGGTTACAGTTATGGTTAGGGTTAGGTTTAGGATTACAGTTAGGGTTAGGTTTAGAGTTAGGGTTAGGTTTAGGGTTAGTGTTAGGGTTAGGGTTAGAGTTAGGGTTAGGGTTAGTGTTAGTATTTCGGTTAAGGTTATTTAGAATTAGCTTTAGGTTTAGGGATAGTTTTAGGGTTAGTATTATGGTTAGGTTTATGTTTATGGTTAGTGTTACAATTAGGGTTAGGTATAAGGTATGGTTAGTGTTAGTGTTAGGGCTAGGTTTTAGATTAGGGTTAGGGTTCGGTTAGGGTTAGGGTTATGGTTAGGGTTAGGGTTGGGGATAGGTTTACGTTTAGGGTTACTGTTAGTGTTAAGGTTATGTTTAGGGTTAGGATTTGGGTTAGTGTTAGATTTAGCATTAAGTTTAGTGTTAGGTTCAGTGTTAGGGTTAGGATTAGGTTAGCATTAGGGTGAGGATTAGGGTTCATGTTTTGGTAAGGGTTAGGTTGAGTGTTAGGTTTAGGTTTAGGATAAACATTAGGTTACGGTAATGGTTAGAGTTTGCTTTAGGTTAGGGTTAGGGTTAGGTTTAGAGTTAGGTTTAATTTTAGGTTTTTGGTTAGGTTTAGGGTTAGTGTTAGGGTTAGGGTTAGTGTTTTTTGGGTTAGGTTTAGGGCTGGGGATAGGTTTAGGGTTAGTGTTTGTTTAATGTTAGGATTAGAATCAAGGCTAGGGTTAGGGTTAGGGTTAGGTTTTGTTTTAGTGTTAGTGTTACGGTTAGTGTTTGGGTAAGGGTTAGGGTTAGGTTTAGGGTTAGTGTTAGTTGCAAGGTCAGGGTTAGTATTAGTGATAGGGCTAGGTTTAGAATTAGGGTTCGGCTTTGTGTTAGGGTTAGTGTTAGGTTTAGGTGTAGTGATAGGGTTAGGGTTTCGAGTAGGGTTAGTGTTAGTGTTAGGGTTAGGGTTAATGTTAGTGTTCGTGTTAGGGTTCGGGTTAGCTTTAGGGTTAGGTAAGGCTGAGGGTTGGGGTAAGGTTAGAGTTAGGGTAATTGTTTGGGTGGATTTGTATTAAGGTTAGAGTTAGGTTAGGGTTATTGTTATGGTTAGTGTTAGGGTTAGAGTTAGGTTTAGAGTTATAAAGTTTAGTGTTAGGGTTAGTGTTAGGTTTAGGTTTATGTTTAGGGTTAGGGTTAGATTTAGTGTTAAGTTTAGAGTTATGTTTAAGGTTTGTTAAAGGGTTAAGGTTAGAATTAGGGTTCATGTTTGTGATAAAGTTAGAGTTATTGTTAAAGTTAGGTTTAGGATAAGGTTTAGGTTTAGTTTTAGTGTTATGGTTAAGATTAGACTTAGGGTTAAAATTAGTGTTTGGGTTAGGGTTAGACTTATGTTTATGATTAGTGTTATCATTAGTGTTAGGTTAGTGTTAGGTTTAGAGTGAGGTTTAGGTTTATAGTTTAGTGTTAGGGTTACGTATAGGATTAGTGTTAGGTGTATGGTTAGGTTTAGTGTTAGTGATTGGGTTAGACTTAGAATTAGGGTTAGGGATAGTGTTAGGGTGAGTGATAGAATTAGGGTTAAGTTTAGTATTAGGGTTACGGTTAGTTTTTATGTTTGTTTTGGGATTAGGGTTAGTATTAGCTTTAGGTTTTGGATTAGGTTTAGGGTAAGTGTTAGGGTTATTGTTAGGTTTAGAATTAGTGTTCGCATTAAGATTAGGGTTAGTTTTAGGATTATTGTTAGGCTGAACTTTCGTGTTAGGGTGAGGGTTAGGGTTAGTCTTAGGATTAGTGTTAAGGACAGGGTTAGATTTAGTGTTAGGCTTATGGTTGGGTTAGGGTTAGTGTTAGGTTTAGGGTTAAGATTAGGTTTAGGGTTAGGGTTAGTGTTATGGTTAGTCTTATTTTTACTGTTATACTTAGGGTTATGTCAGGGTTAGGGTTATGGTTAGGCTTAGCATTATGGTTAGTTTTAGTGTTTTTGTTAGTGTTAGTATTAGGGTTAGGGATAGGTAAAAGTTAGGGTTAGTGTTATGTTATGTTTAGCATTAGGTTTCAGGTTAAGGATTTTGTTAGGGTTATGGTTATGGTTATGGTTAGGGTTACTTTAGGATTATGGTTAGGGTTAGTGTTATGGTTAGTGTTAGGTTAGGGTTAGAATTAGGGTTAGATTAGGGTTAATGTTAGGGTTAGTGTTAGATTTAAAGTTATGGTTAGGGTTATGGCTAGTTTTAGGGTTAGGGATAGGTTTACGGTTCGTGTTAAGGTTAGGTTTAGGATTAGGATTAGGGTTAGGCTAAGGTTAGTGTTAGCGTTAGGTTTAAGGTTAGGGTTAGTGTTAAGGTTAGTGTTAAGTTCATGTTTAGGTTAGGGTGAGGGTTAGGGTTAGGTTTCACATTAGGGCTAGGGTTAAAATTTGTATTAGGGTTAAGGTTAGGATCATGTTTAGTGTTACTGTTATGGTTAGGATTAGCTTTAGGGTTACGGTTAGGTTTACATTAAGGTTGGGGCAGGATTAAGGTTAGTGTTAGGGTTCTGGTAAGGGTTAGAATTAGGGTTAGTGTTAGGGTTAGTTTTAGGGTTAGGGTTAGGTTAGGGTTAGGGATAGGTTTAGTGTTTGTGTTAGGGTTAAGGTTAAGGTTAATGATAGCTTTAGGTTTAGGGTTAAGTTTAGTGTTAGATTAGGGTTATACTTAGGTTTAGGCTTAGTGTTAGGACTATGATTAGGGTTAGGGTTAGCTTTAGGGTTAGGGTCAAGTTTAGGGATATTGTTAGGGTTAGGTTTAGGGCTAGGATTAGGGCTAGTGTTAAATTTAGGTTTAGTGTTTTTGTTAGGGTTAATTTTAGGGTTCGAGTTAGAATTTCTGTTAGGGTTATGGTTAGGATTAAAGTTAGGATTTGTGTTAGGATTAGGTTTATGGTTATTGTTAGGATTAGTGTTAGGGTTACAATTAGAATATAATTTAGTGTTAGGGTTAGGGTTACGGTTATAGTTAGTTTTAGTGATATAGTTAGGGTTAGGGTTAGTGTTAGGGTTAGGTTTTATTTTAGTGTTAGTATTATGGTTAGATTTATGTTTAGGGTTAGGTTTAGGGCTAGTGAAAGGGTTAGGTTTTCGTATAGGGTTAGTGTTAGTGTTAGGGTTAAGGTGAGTGTTACAGTTTGTGTTAGGGTTCTGGTTAGCTTTTGGGTTAGGTAAGGCTTAGGTTTGGGTTTAGGTAAGGATAGGGTTATGGTTTTGATGGATTTTTGTGAAGGTTAGAATTAGATTAGGGTTAGGGTTAATGTTAGGGTTGGGGTTAGATTTAGGTTTAGAGTTATTTTTAAGTTTAGTGTTAGGGTTATTGTTAGGGTTAGGGTTAGGTTTAGGGTTAGAGTTAGGGGTATGATTAGGTTTAGTGTTAAGTTTAGGGTTTGTTTAAGTGTTAAGGTTAGAGTTAAGGTTCGTGTTAGGGATAAGTTTAGAGTTAGTGTTAAGTTTAGGTTTAGGGTAAGGGTTAGGATTAGTGTTACGGTTAAGGTTAAACTTAGGGTTAAAATTAGTGTTTTGGTTAGGCATAGACTTACTTTTATGGTTAGTGTTATCATTAGTGTTAGGTTAGTTTTGGGTTTAAAGTGAGGTTTAGGGTTAGTGTTAGTGTTCGGGTTATGTTTAGGGTTAGAGATAGTGTTACTTTTAGGGTTAGGGTTAGGATTATTGTTAGGTGTAGATTTAGGTTTAGTGTTAGTATTTTGTTTTGATTTAATATTAGGGTTAGGGATAGTCTTAAGGTGAGTGATAGAATTAGTGTTAAGTTTAGTGTTAGGGTTAGGGTTAGGCTTAGTGTTTGTGTTAGAGTTAGGGTTAGTATAAGTTTAGTTTTCAGATTAAGTTTAGGGTAAGTGTTACAGTTATTGTTAGGGTTAGAGTTAGTGTTCGCATTAGGATTAGGGATAGGTTTAGGGTTAGGGTTAGGCTTAGGGTTTATTTTACGGTTTAGGGTAAGTTTTTGTGTTAGTGTTATGTTTAGGTTTAGGTTTAGGGTTAGGTTTAGGGTTAGGGTTAGGGTTATGGTTAGTGTTAGTATTAGGGTTAGAGTTAGGCTTAATTTTAGGGTTAGGTTTAGGGTTAGGGTTAGGTTTAGATGTAGGGTTAGGGTTAGGTTTAGAGTAAGTGTTAATTTTAGGGTTATGGTTATGTTTAGAGTGAGGTTTAGGTTTAGGTTTAGGGTTAGGGTTAGGGTTAGGATTAGTGTTAGAGATTGTGTT
Organism: Marmota flaviventris; assembly: GCF_047511675.1. Taxonomy (NCBI): domain Eukaryota; kingdom Metazoa; phylum Chordata; class Mammalia; order Rodentia; family Sciuridae; genus Marmota; species Marmota flaviventris. The sequence continues at coordinate 14,940,661 of NC_092510.1, forward strand.
AGGTTTAGTGTTAGGGTTAGAGTTTATGTTAGGATTAGGTTTAGGTTTAGGGCTAGGGTAACTGTTAAGTTTAGGGTTAGGATTACGGTTACAGTTAGTTTTAGGTTTTGTGTTAGGTTTAGGGTTAGGTTTTGTTTAGTGTTAGTGTTTGAGTTAGTATTAGTTTTAGCCATAGGTAAGGGGTAGGGTAACGGTTAGGTTAGGATCAGTGTTATGGTTTGGTTTAGGGTTTGTTTTATGTTTACTGTTAGATTTAGTATTAGTGTTTGGGTTATGGTTAACGTTAGGTTTACCTTAGTGTTAGTGTTAGGGTTAGGATTACGGTTAGTGTTAGGGTTAGAATTATGGTTTGGGTGAGATTAGGGTTAGTGATATGGTTAAAGTTAGGGTTTGGTTAGTGTTTGTTTTAGGGTTAGTGTTATGTTTAGTGTTAGTTTTAGTATTAGGTATAGCGTTAGGTAAGGAGTACTGTTAGGATTAGGTTAAGTTTATTGTTATGATTTGGATTAGGGTTTGTGTTAGGTTTAGGATTAGGATTAGGGTTATTTTAAAGTTAGGGTTAGGGTTAGTGTAAGGGGTAGTGTTAGGTTTAGGTTAAGGGATAGATTCCGTGTAGGGTTACGGTTAGGGTTAGGTAAGGGTTGGTGTTTGGATTAGTTTTAGGGTTAGTGTTAGGATGAGGGATAGGGTTTTGGTCAGGGTTAGGGTTATTGGTAGTTTAGGGTACGTATTAGGGTTAGGATTAGGTTTAGGGTTAGGTTTACTGTTTGGGACTGGCTTAGAGTTTTGGTTAAAGGTAGTGTTAAGGTTAGAGATAGGTTTAGGTTTACTGTTATGTTAGGCTTAGGGTTTGTTTTATGGTTAGGTTTAGAATTAGGTTTAGGGTTAGTGTTAGGATTAGGGTTAGGTTTATGGTGAGGTTTAGTGTTAGTGTTAGGGTTAGGGTTAATGTTAGTGTTGGCGTTAGTGTTTGGGTTAGGATTGTAGTTAAGTTTACATTTAGTGTTAGGTTTAGGGTTAGGATTAAAGTTAGGTTTAGGGTTAGGACTAGGTGAGTGTTCAGTAATGGTAAGGGTTAAAGATAAAGTTAGGGTTTGTGTTAGGGTTATTGTTAGGATGTAGGTTAGTGTTAAGTTTATGGTAGGGTTAGGGTTAGGGTTAGTTTTAGGGTTAGGGTCAGGGTTAGGTTTACTGTTACTGTAAGGTTTAAGGTTAGGGTTGGGGTTAGGGTTAGTGTTTGGGATACGATTTGTGTTAGGGTTAGCTTTAGGTTTAGGGTTAGGGTTAAGCTTAGGGTTAGGGTTACGCTTAGGATTAGGTTTAGGCTTAGGGTTGCAGATTGGGTTAGTGTTACGGTTAGGGTTAATATTAGGGTTGGCGTTAGTGTTTGGGTTAGGGTTATAGTTAAGTTTACAGTTAGAGTTAGCTTTAGAATTCGGGTTAAAGTTTGGTTTAGGGGTAGGATTAGGTGAATGTTAAGGTTAGGGTAAGGCTTAGGGTTAGGGTTAGTGTTAGGGTTATTTTTATGGTTAGGGTTAGGGACAGGTAACGTTTAGGGTTAGGGTAGTGTTAGGGTTAGGGTTTTTGTTTGTTAGGTTTAGGGTTAGTGTTAGTGTTCAGGTTACAGTTAAGGTTATGTTTACTGTAATGAAAAGGGTTAGGGTTTGTGTTAGGGTTAGGGTTAGGGTTATTGTTAGGTTCTGTGTTAAGGTTAGGATTAGTGTCAGGTGTAGGGTTATGTTTAGGTTAGGGATTGGATTATGTTTATCATTGGGGTTATGGATAGTGTTAGACTTAAGGTTAACGTTACTGTTAGGGTTAGGTTTAGGTTTCGTGTTCGTATTAGTGTTAGGGTTAGGGTTAGGGTTAGGATTAGGGTTCATATTAGAGTTTAATTTAGGGTTAATGATAGTTTTAGGTTTAGCTTTTGGGTTAGGGTTAGTGTTACAGTTAGGGTTAGGGTTAAGTTTAGGATGAGTGTTTTTGTTAATGTTAGAATTAGGTTTACGGCTATTGTTATGGTTAGGATAAGGGTAAGGTATTGTGATAGGGTTAGGTTTAGTATTAGCATTAGTGTTATGGTTAGGGTTAGTTTAGGGTTAGTGTTAGGGTTAAGGTTAGTCATAGGGTTAGGTTTAGGGTAAGGGTGAGTGTTAGGTAGGGGTTAGGGTTAGGGTTAGCATTAGGTTTTTTGTTAGCGTTATGTTTAAGGTTATGGTTAGAGTTACCATTATGGTTAGTGTTAGGGATAGGTTTATGTTAGGGCTAGGGTTAGGTATAAGGTCAGGGTTAGGTTAGGTTAGGGTTAGGGTTAGGGTTAGGGTTTGTGTTAGGTTTAGGTTTTGGTTTAGTGTCAGGTTTATGTTTAGGGTTAGGGTTAGTGTGAGGGTATGGTTTAGAGTTAGGATAAGAGTGAGGGTTAGGTCTAGGGTTACGGTTAGAGTTAGTGTTAGGGTTAGTGTTAAGGTTAGGGTTAGGTTAAGGTTAGGATTAAGGATAGGTTTAGGGTTAGTTTTAGGGTTTGGGTTAGGGTTATTTTTAGTGTTTGTGTTAGGTTTAGCGTTATGTAAAAATGAGAGTTAGGATTAGATTAGGGTCAGGATTATGGTTTGGGTTAGGGATTGTGTTAGGATTTGAATTAGATTTAGTTTCAGTGTGAGTGTTAGGATTAGGGTTACTTTTAGTGTGAAACTTAGGGTTAGGATAAGGATTAGTGTTAGGTTTACATTAAGGGTTTAGGTTAGATTTGGGTTTAGTGGAATGCTTAGGGTTACGGTTTGTTTAGGTTGGGGTTAGGGTTATTTTCAGGGTTGGTTAGGTTTAGGATTAGAGTAAGAATTAGGTAAGTGTTAGCATTTTAGGTTAGGCTTAGTGTTAGGTTTAGGTTTAAGTTTAGGTTTAGGGTTAGGTTTTGGGTTAGTGTTAGGGTTAGGGTTAAGTTGAGGGTAAGGGTTAGCATTAGTGTTAGATTTATGATTAGGTTTAGGGTTAGTTTAAGGTTTAGGTTAAGGGTTAGGGTTAGTATTAGGGTTAAAGTTATGGTTATAGTTAGGGTTAGTTTTAGGGTCAGTGTTAGGGTTAGGGTTTGTGTTAGGCTTAGGGTTACAGTTAGGGTTAGTGTTCAGGTTACAGTAAGGATTAGGTTTAGGGTTAGTGTTAGTGTTAGCATTAGGGTTAGTGTTAGGGTTAGGTGTTAATGTTAGTGATAGATTTAGGATTAAGATTAGTGTTGGAGTTAGGGATACCTTTATGGTTAGTGTTACGGTTAGGGTTAGGTTTAGGTTTAGAGATAGGGTTATATTTAGAGTTATGTTTAGTGTTATTAAGAGTCAGGTTTACGGTTAGTGTTAAGGTTAGTTTTAGATTAAGAATTAGTGTTAGGGTTAGGGTGAGGATTTGTGTTAGGTTGAGTTTTATGGTTAGTGTAATCGTTAGGGTTATGGCTAAGTTAGGGTTAGGAATATGGTTAGTGTCAGTGTTAGGGTTTGTGTTAGGGTTAAGTTTTGGGTTAGTGTTAGTGTTAGGGTGAAGTTTAGAATTAGCTTTAGTGTTAGTGTTATGGTGAGGTTTTGTTTTAGGTTAGTGTTAGAGTTTGGGTTGGGGTTTAGGTTAGTGTTAGGGTTAGGTAAGGATAAGGGTTCGTTTTGTGTTTGGGTCAGGGTTATCACTTAGGTTAGGACTTTTGTTAGAGTTAGGTTTAGATTTAGTGTTAGTGTTAGGAATAGGGTTAGGGTTATTGTTATTGTTAGTGTTAGTGTTAGTGTTAGGATTAGGGTTTATTTTACGGTTTAGGGTAAGTTTTTGTGTTAGTGTTATGTTTAGGTTTAGGTTTAGGGTTAGGTTTAGGGTTAGGGTTAGGGTTATGGTTAGTGTTAGTATTAGGGTTAGAGTTAGGCTTAATTTTAGGGTTAGGTTTAGGGTTAGGGTTAGGTTTAGATGTAGGGTTAGGGTTAGGTTTAGAGTAAGTGTTAATTTTAGGGTTATGGTTATGTTTAGAGTGAGGTTTAGGTTTAGGTTTAGGGTTAGGGTTAGGGTTAGGATTAGTGTTAGAGATTGTGTTAGGTTTAGTGTTAGGGTTAGAGTTTATGTTAGGATTAGGTTTAGGTTTAGGGCTAGGGTAACTGTTAAGTTTAGGGTTAGGATTACGGTTACAGTTAGTTTTAGGTTTTGTGTTAGGTTTAGGGTTAGGTTTTGTTTAGTGTTAGTGTTTGAGTTAGTATTAGTTTTAGCCATAGGTAAGGGGTAGGGTAACGGTTAGGTTAGGATCAGTGTTATGGTTTGGTTTAGGGTTTGTTTTATGTTTACTGTTAGATTTAGTATTAGTGTTTGGGTTATGGTTAACGTTAGGTTTACCTTAGTGTTAGTGTTAGGGTTAGGATTACGGTTAGTGTTAGGGTTAGAATTATGGTTTGGGTGAGATTAGGGTTAGTGATATGGTTAAAGTTAGGGTTTGGTTAGTGTTTGTTTTAGGGTTAGTGTTATGTTTAGTGTTAGTTTTAGTATTAGGTATAGCGTTAGGTAAGGAGTACTGTTAGGATTAGGTTAAGTTTATTGTTATGATTTGGATTAGGGTTTGTGTTAGGTTTAGGATTAGGATTAGGGTTATTTTAAAGTTAGGGTTAGGGTTAGTGTAAGGGGTAGTGTTAGGTTTAGGTTAAGGGATAGATTCCGTGTAGGGTTACGGTTAGGGTTAGGTAAGGGTTGGTGTTTGGATTAGTTTTAGGGTTAGTGTTAGGATGAGGGATAGGGTTTTGGTCAGGGTTAGGGTTATTGGTAGTTTAGGGTACGTATTAGGGTTAGGATTAGGTTTAGGGTTAGGTTTACTGTTTGGGACTGGCTTAGAGTTTTGGTTAAAGGTAGTGTTAAGGTTAGAGATAGGTTTAGGTTTACTGTTATGTTAGGCTTAGGGTTTGTTTTATGGTTAGGTTTAGAATTAGGTTTAGGGTTAGTGTTAGGATTAGGGTTAGGTTTATGGTGAGGTTTAGTGTTAGTGTTAGGGTTAGGGTTAATGTTAGTGTTGGCGTTAGTGTTTGGGTTAGGATTGTAGTTAAGTTTACATTTAGTGTTAGGTTTAGGGTTAGGATTAAAGTTAGGTTTAGGGTTAGGACTAGGTGAGTGTTCAGTAATGGTAAGGGTTAAAGATAAAGTTAGGGTTTGTGTTAGGGTTATTGTTAGGATGTAGGTTAGTGTTAAGTTTATGGTAGGGTTAGGGTTAGGGTTAGTTTTAGGGTTAGGGTCAGGGTTAGGTTTACTGTTACTGTAAGGTTTAAGGTTAGGGTTGGGGTTAGGGTTAGTGTTTGGGATACGATTTGTGTTAGGGTTAGCTTTAGGTTTAGGGTTAGGGTTAAGCTTAGGGTTAGGGTTACGCTTAGGATTAGGTTTAGGCTTAGGGTTGCAGATTGGGTTAGTGTTACGGTTAGGGTTAATATTAGGGTTGGCGTTAGTGTTTGGGTTAGGGTTATAGTTAAGTTTACAGTTAGAGTTAGCTTTAGAATTCGGGTTAAAGTTTGGTTTAGGGGTAGGATTAGGTGAATGTTAAGGTTAGGGTAAGGCTTAGGGTTAGGGTTAGTGTTAGGGTTATTTTTATGGTTAGGGTTAGGGACAGGTAACGTTTAGGGTTAGGGTAGTGTTAGGGTTAGGGTTTTTGTTTGTTAGGTTTAGGGTTAGTGTTAGTGTTCAGGTTACAGTTAAGGTTATGTTTACTGTAATGAAAAGGGTTAGGGTTTGTGTTAGGGTTAGGGTTAGGGTTATTGTTAGGTTCTGTGTTAAGGTTAGGATTAGTGTCAGGTGTAGGGTTATGTTTAGGTTAGGGATTGGATTATGTTTATCATTGGGGTTATGGATAGTGTTAGACTTAAGGTTAACGTTACTGTTAGGGTTAGGTTTAGGTTTCGTGTTCGTATTAGTGTTAGGGTTAGGGTTAGGGTTAGGATTAGGGTTCATATTAGAGTTTAATTTAGGGTTAATGATAGTTTTAGGTTTAGCTTTTGGGTTAGGGTTAGTGTTACAGTTAGGGTTAGGGTTAAGTTTAGGATGAGTGTTTTTGTTAATGTTAGAATTAGGTTTACGGCTATTGTTATGGTTAGGATAAGGGTAAGGTATTGTGATAGGGTTAGGTTTAGTATTAGCATTAGTGTTATGGTTAGGGTTAGTTTAGGGTTAGTGTTAGGGTTAAGGTTAGTCATAGGGTTAGGTTTAGGGTAAGGGTGAGTGTTAGGTAGGGGTTAGGGTTAGGGTTAGCATTAGGTTTTTTGTTAGCGTTATGTTTAAGGTTATGGTTAGAGTTACCATTATGGTTAGTGTTAGGGATAGGTTTATGTTAGGGCTAGGGTTAGGTATAAGGTCAGGGTTAGGTTAGGTTAGGGTTAGGGTTAGGGTTAGGGTTTGTGTTAGGTTTAGGTTTTGGTTTAGTGTCAGGTTTATGTTTAGGGTTAGGGTTAGTGTGAGGGTATGGTTTAGAGTTAGGATAAGAGTGAGGGTTAGGTCTAGGGTTACGGTTAGAGTTAGTGTTAGGGTTAGTGTTAAGGTTAGGGTTAGGTTAAGGTTAGGATTAAGGATAGGTTTAGGGTTAGTTTTAGGGTTTGGGTTAGGGTTATTTTTAGTGTTTGTGTTAGGTTTAGCGTTATGTAAAAATGAGAGTTAGGATTAGATTAGGGTCAGGATTATGGTTTGGGTTAGGGATTGTGTTAGGATTTGAATTAGATTTAGTTTCAGTGTGAGTGTTAGGATTAGGGTTACTTTTAGTGTGAAACTTAGGGTTAGGATAAGGATTAGTGTTAGGTTTACATTAAGGGTTTAGGTTAGATTTGGGTTTAGTGGAATGCTTAGGGTTACGGTTTGTTTAGGTTGGGGTTAGGGTTATTTTCAGGGTTGGTTAGGTTTAGGATTAGAGTAAGAATTAGGTAAGTGTTAGCATTTTAGGTTAGGCTTAGTGTTAGGTTTAGGTTTAAGTTTAGGTTTAGGGTTAGGTTTTGGGTTAGTGTTAGGGTTAGGGTTAAGTTGAGGGTAAGGGTTAGCATTAGTGTTAGATTTATGATTAGGTTTAGGGTTAGTTTAAGGTTTAGGTTAAGGGTTAGGGTTAGTATTAGGGTTAAAGTTATGGTTATAGTTAGGGTTAGTTTTAGGGTCAGTGTTAGGGTTAGGGTTTGTGTTAGGCTTAGGGTTACAGTTAGGGTTAGTGTTCAGGTTACAGTAAGGATTAGGTTTAGGGTTAGTGTTAGTGTTAGCATTAGGGTTAGTGTTAGGGTTAGGTGTTAATGTTAGTGATAGATTTAGGATTAAGATTAGTGTTGGAGTTAGGGATACCTTTATGGTTAGTGTTACGGTTAGGGTTAGGTTTAGGTTTAGAGATAGGGTTATATTTAGAGTTATGTTTAGTGTTATTAAGAGTCAGGTTTACGGTTAGTGTTAAGGTTAGTTTTAGATTAAGAATTAGTGTTAGGGTTAGGGTGAGGATTTGTGTTAGGTTGAGTTTTATGGTTAGTGTAATCGTTAGGGTTATGGCTAAGTTAGGGTTAGGAATATGGTTAGTGTCAGTGTTAGGGTTTGTGTTAGGGTTAAGTTTTGGGTTAGTGTTAGTGTTAGGGTGAAGTTTAGAATTAGCTTTAGTGTTAGTGTTATGGTGAGGTTTTGTTTTAGGTTAGTGTTAGAGTTTGGGTTGGGGTTTAGGTTAGTGTTAGGGTTAGGTAAGGATAAGGGTTCGTTTTGTGTTTGGGTCAGGGTTATCACTTAGGTTAGGACTTTTGTTAGAGTTAGGTTTAGATTTAGTGTTAGTGTTAGGAATAGGGTTAGGGTTATTGTTATTGTTAGTGTTAGTGTTAGTGTTAGGATTAGGGTTTATTTTACGGTTTAGGGTAAGTTTTTGTGTTAGTGTTATGTTTAGGTTTAGGTTTAGGGTTAGGTTTAGGGTTAGGGTTAGGGTTATGGTTAGTGTTAGTATTAGGGTTAGAGTTAGGCTTAATTTTAGGGTTAGGTTTAGGGTTAGGGTTAGGTTTAGATGTAGGGTTAGGGTTAGGTTTAGAGTAAGTGTTAATTTTAGGGTTATGGTTATGTTTAGAGTGAGGTTTAGGTTTAGGTTTAGGGTTAGGGTTAGGGTTAGGATTAGTGTTAGAGATTGTGTTAGGTTTAGTGTTAGGGTTAGAGTTTATGTTAGGATTAGGTTTAGGTTTAGGGCTAGGGTAACTGTTAAGTTTAGGGTTAGGATTACGGTTACAGTTAGTTTTAGGTTTTGTGTTAGGTTTAGGGTTAGGTTTTGTTTAGTGTTAGTGTTTGAGTTAGTATTAGTTTTAGCCATAGGTAAGGGGTAGGGTAACGGTTAGGTTAGGATCAGTGTTATGGTTTGGTTTAGGGTTTGTTTTATGTTTACTGTTAGATTTAGTATTAGTGTTTGGGTTATGGTTAACGTTAGGTTTACCTTAGTGTTAGTGTTAGGGTTAGGATTACGGTTAGTGTTAGGGTTAGAATTATGGTTTGGGTGAGATTAGGGTTAGTGATATGGTTAAAGTTAGGGTTTGGTTAGTGTTTGTTTTAGGGTTAGTGTTATGTTTAGTGTTAGTTTTAGTATTAGGTATAGCGTTAGGTAAGGAGTACTGTTAGGATTAGGTTAAGTTTATTGTTATGATTTGGATTAGGGTTTGTGTTAGGTTTAGGATTAGGATTAGGGTTATTTTAAAGTTAGGGTTAGGGTTAGTGTAAGGGGTAGTGTTAGGTTTAGGTTAAGGGATAGATTCCGTGTAGGGTTACGGTTAGGGTTAGGTAAGGGTTGGTGTTTGGATTAGTTTTAGGGTTAGTGTTAGGATGAGGGATAGGGTTTTGGTCAGGGTTAGGGTTATTGGTAGTTTAGGGTACGTATTAGGGTTAGGATTAGGTTTAGGGTTAGGTTTACTGTTTGGGACTGGCTTAGAGTTTTGGTTAAAGGTAGTGTTAAGGTTAGAGATAGGTTTAGGTTTACTGTTATGTTAGGCTTAGGGTTTGTTTTATGGTTAGGTTTAGAATTAGGTTTAGGGTTAGTGTTAGGATTAGGGTTAGGTTTATGGTGAGGTTTAGTGTTAGTGTTAGGGTTAGGGTTAATGTTAGTGTTGGCGTTAGTGTTTGGGTTAGGATTGTAGTTAAGTTTACATTTAGTGTTAGGTTTAGGGTTAGGATTAAAGTTAGGTTTAGGGTTAGGACTAGGTGAGTGTTCAGTAATGGTAAGGGTTAAAGATAAAGTTAGGGTTTGTGTTAGGGTTATTGTTAGGATGTAGGTTAGTGTTAAGTTTATGGTAGGGTTAGGGTTAGGGTTAGTTTTAGGGTTAGGGTCAGGGTTAGGTTTACTGTTACTGTAAGGTTTAAGGTTAGGGTTGGGGTTAGGGTTAGTGTTTGGGATACGATTTGTGTTAGGGTTAGCTTTAGGTTTAGGGTTAGGGTTAAGCTTAGGGTTAGGGTTACGCTTAGGATTAGGTTTAGGCTTAGGGTTGCAGATTGGGTTAGTGTTACGGTTAGGGTTAATATTAGGGTTGGCGTTAGTGTTTGGGTTAGGGTTATAGTTAAGTTTACAGTTAGAGTTAGCTTTAGAATTCGGGTTAAAGTTTGGTTTAGGGGTAGGATTAGGTGAATGTTAAGGTTAGGGTAAGGCTTAGGGTTAGGGTTAGTGTTAGGGTTATTTTTATGGTTAGGGTTAGGGACAGGTAACGTTTAGGGTTAGGGTAGTGTTAGGGTTAGGGTTTTTGTTTGTTAGGTTTAGGGTTAGTGTTAGTGTTCAGGTTACAGTTAAGGTTATGTTTACTGTAATGAAAAGGGTTAGGGTTTGTGTTAGGGTTAGGGTTAGGGTTATTGTTAGGTTCTGTGTTAAGGTTAGGATTAGTGTCAGGTGTAGGGTTATGTTTAGGTTAGGGATTGGATTATGTTTATCATTGGGGTTATGGATAGTGTTAGACTTAAGGTTAACGTTACTGTTAGGGTTAGGTTTAGGTTTCGTGTTCGTATTAGTGTTAGGGTTAGGGTTAGGGTTAGGATTAGGGTTCATATTAGAGTTTAATTTAGGGTTAATGATAGTTTTAGGTTTAGCTTTTGGGTTAGGGTTAGTGTTACAGTTAGGGTTAGGGTTAAGTTTAGGATGAGTGTTTTTGTTAATGTTAGAATTAGGTTTACGGCTATTGTTATGGTTAGGATAAGGGTAAGGTATTGTGATAGGGTTAGGTTTAGTATTAGCATTAGTGTTATGGTTAGGGTTAGTTTAGGGTTAGTGTTAGGGTTAAGGTTAGTCATAGGGTTAGGTTTAGGGTAAGGGTGAGTGTTAGGTAGGGGTTAGGGTTAGGGTTAGCATTAGGTTTTTTGTTAGCGTTATGTTTAAGGTTATGGTTAGAGTTACCATTATGGTTAGTGTTAGGGATAGGTTTATGTTAGGGCTAGGGTTAGGTATAAGGTCAGGGTTAGGTTAGGTTAGGGTTAGGGTTAGGGTTAGGGTTTGTGTTAGGTTTAGGTTTTGGTTTAGTGTCAGGTTTATGTTTAGGGTTAGGGTTAGTGTGAGGGTATGGTTTAGAGTTAGGATAAGAGTGAGGGTTAGGTCTAGGGTTACGGTTAGAGTTAGTGTTAGGGTTAGTGTTAAGGTTAGGGTTAGGTTAAGGTTAGGATTAAGGATAGGTTTAGGGTTAGTTTTAGGGTTTGGGTTAGGGTTATTTTTAGTGTTTGTGTTAGGTTTAGCGTTATGTAAAAATGAGAGTTAGGATTAGATTAGGGTCAGGATTATGGTTTGGGTTAGGGATTGTGTTAGGATTTGAATTAGATTTAGTTTCAGTGTGAGTGTTAGGATTAGGGTTACTTTTAGTGTGAAACTTAGGGTTAGGATAAGGATTAGTGTTAGGTTTACATTAAGGGTTTAGGTTAGATTTGGGTTTAGTGGAATGCTTAGGGTTACGGTTTGTTTAGGTTGGGGTTAGGGTTATTTTCAGGGTTGGTTAGGTTTAGGATTAGAGTAAGAATTAGGTAAGTGTTAGCATTTTAGGTTAGGCTTAGTGTTAGGTTTAGGTTTAAGTTTAGGTTTAGGGTTAGGTTTTGGGTTAGTGTTAGGGTTAGGGTTAAGTTGAGGGTAAGGGTTAGCATTAGTGTTAGATTTATGATTAGGTTTAGGGTTAGTTTAAGGTTTAGGTTAAGGGTTAGGGTTAGTATTAGGGTTAAAGTTATGGTTATAGTTAGGGTTAGTTTTAGGGTCAGTGTTAGGGTTAGGGTTTGTGTTAGGCTTAGGGTTACAGTTAGGGTTAGTGTTCAGGTTACAGTAAGGATTAGGTTTAGGGTTAGTGTTAGTGTTAGCATTAGGGTTAGTGTTAGGGTTAGGTGTTAATGTTAGTGATAGATTTAGGATTAAGATTAGTGTTGGAGTTAGGGATACCTTTATGGTTAGTGTTACGGTTAGGGTTAGGTTTAGGTTTAGAGATAGGGTTATATTTAGAGTTATGTTTAGTGTTATTAAGAGTCAGGTTTACGGTTAGTGTTAAGGTTAGTTTTAGATTAAGAATTAGTGTTAGGGTTAGGGTGAGGATTTGTGTTAGGTTGAGTTTTATGGTTAGTGTAATCGTTAGGGTTATGGCTAAGTTAGGGTTAGGAATATGGTTAGTGTCAGTGTTAGGGTTTGTGTTAGGGTTAAGTTTTGGGTTAGTGTTAGTGTTAGGGTGAAGTTTAGAATTAGCTTTAGTGTTAGTGTTATGGTGAGGTTTTGTTTTAGGTTAGTGTTAGAGTTTGGGTTGGGGTTTAGGTTAGTGTTAGGGTTAGGTAAGGATAAGGGTTCGTTTTGTGTTTGGGTCAGGGTTATCACTTAGGTTAGGACTTTTGTTAGAGTTAGGTTTAGATTTAGTGTTAGTGTTAGGAATAGGGTTAGGGTTATTGTTATTGTTAGTGTTAGTGTTAGTGTTAGGATTAGGGTTAGGTTTAGGGTTAGTGTTAGGGTTAGGTTTATGGTTTGGTTTAGTGTTAGGGTGAGTGGTATGGTTAGGGTTTGGGTTCATGTTAAGTTAGTGTTAGATTTAGTGTTAGTACTAGTGTTAGTGTTAGGTTTATGGTTAGGGTTAGGTAAGGTTAGCGTTAGGGTAAGGTTAGGATTAGGATTATGATTTGGGTTAGGTTGTTAGGGTTAAGTTTAGGTTTAGGGTTTTGGATAGGGTTAGTGTTACTGTTAGTGTTAGGGTTACAGTTAGGGTTAGATTAGTGTTAGGGTAAGGTTTACATTTATTGTTAGGTTTAGAGTTAGGGTTAGGGTTAGTGTAAGGGTCAGGTTTAGGATTAGGTTTAAGGTTAGGTTTATTTTTAGGGTTAGATTTGGGGTTAGGGGTAGCATTAGGTTTAGGGTTAGGGTTAGGTTTAGTGTTAGTTTTAGGGTTAGGTTTCGTTTTAGGGTTTGGGTTAGCATTAGTGTTAGCATAAGTGTTAAGGTTAGAATGTGGGTTATGGTTAGGTTTAGGGTTTGGTTTAGGGTAAGTTTTAGGGTTTGGGTTAGGGTAAGGTTTAGGGTTAGGGTTAGGGGTAGTATTAGGTTTGGTTTAGGGTTAGAGTTAGTGTATGGGTTAGGGTTAAGTTTGGTGTTTGTGTTAGTTTTAAGGTTAGGGGTAGGGGTAGGGTTAGTGTTAGGGTTAGGTTTAGGGTTTGGATTAAGTTTAGGGTTAGTTGTAGTGTTAGAGTTAGGATTCTTGTTAGGATTAGGGTTAGGTTTATGGTTAGGGGTAGTGTTAGGGTTAGGATTAGGGTTAGGGATAGTGTTAAGGTTAGTGATAGGTTTATGGTAAGGGTTGTGTTAGGGTAAGTGTTATGCTTAAGTTTAGAATTAGTGTTAGTTTAGTGTAAGGTTTAGGGTTAGAATTAGGGTAAGGGTTAGTGTTAAGGTTAGGGTTTGAGTTCGGGTTACGATTTGAGTTCTGGTTATGGTTATAGTTCATTTTAGAGTTAGGTATAAAGTTATGATAAGTGTTAGGGTTTGGGTTATGATTTGTATTAGAGTTAGGGTTAGATTTGGGGTTTGGGTATTGTTTAGGACTAGGGTTAGAGTTTGGGTTAAAATTTGGCTTATGCTTTGTATTAGGGTTAGTGTTAGGTTTAGGTTTGGGGTTAGGTTTATTGTTAATTATAGATTTAGTTTTCGGTTTACGCTTAGTTTTAGGGTTAGTGTAAGGGTTCGTGTTAGGTTTATTGTTAGGGATAGGTTTATGGTTAGGTTTAGGTAAGGGTTGGGGTTAGGGTTAAGGTTTTTGTTCGAGTTAGGTTTATGGTTAGGGTTTGTGTTAGGGTTAGGGTTAGGGTTAGTGTTAGCATTACGGTTAGGATTACTGTTAGAGTAAGGGTTAGGTTTAGGTTTAGTGTTAGTTTTAGGGATATGGTAGAGTAAAAGTTAGTGTTAGGTTTGGTGTTAGGGTTAGGGTTAGGTTAGCTTTACGGTTAAGATTAGGGTTAGTTTTGGGGTTAGAGTTATTGTTAGGGATAGGATTAGTGTTAGGGTTAATTTTAGGTTTAGAGTTAGGTTGTGATTAGGGTTATGATTATAGTTCAGGTTAGGGTTAGTGTTAGGGTTAGTGTTATTGTTAGGTGCAGATTTAGGGTTAGGGTTAGGATTAGGGTTAGGGGTAGGGTTAGAGTTAGGGAAAAGGTTAGGTTTAGCATTAGTGTTTGGGTTAAGGTTATAGTTAGGTTTAGGGTTAGTGTTAGGTTTAGGGTTTAGTCTTAGGATTAGGATATTCGTTATGGTTAGTTATAGGGTTAGGGTTAGATATAATGTAAGTGTTATGAGGAGGGTTAGGGGTAGGTTAGGGTTAGTGTTAGGGTTAGATTTGCAGTTAGGCTCAGTGATATGTTTAGGTTTAGGGTTAGGGTTTGTGTTACGTAAGAGATAGGGTTAGGGTTAGGTTTAGGTTAGGGTTATGGTTAGAGTTAGGTTTTGTGTTATGTTTAGGGTTAGGGTTAGGTTAGTGTTAGGGTTAGGATTAAAGTTGGTGTTAGTGTTATGTTTAGGGTTAGGGTTAGGTTAAGGTTTAGGGTTAGGTTTAGGGTTATTGTTAGAATTAATGTTAGTGTATAATTACATTTAATGTTAAATTTAGTGTTAGGTTTAGTGTTATTAAGACTTAGGATTTAGGTCAGGATTCTGGTTAGGTTTAGGGTTAGTTTTAGAGTTACGGTAAGGGTTAGGGTTAGGGTAGTGTTATGTTTAGGGTTAGGGTTAGGGTTTCTGTTAAAGTTAGGGTTAGGTTTAGTTTTAGAGTTTGTGTTAGGGTTATGTTTAGGTTTAATGTTATATTGGCATTTAGGGTTATGGTTAGTGTTAGGATTAATGTTTGTGTTAGGGTTAGTGTTAAGTTTTGGCTTAGGGATGGTGTTAAAAATATGGATAGGTTTAGGGTTAAGTTTAGGTTAGGTTTTGTGTTAGGGTAAGTGTTGGGTTCAAGGTTGCAGTTACGGTTATTGTTAGAGTTAGGTTTAGGATAACGGTTAAGGTTAATGTTAGGTTTTGTGTTAGGTTTACAGATAGGTTATGGTTAGGGTTAAGGTTACATTTAGAGTTAGGATTCGGGTTAGTGTCAGGGTTAGGTTTAGGTTATGGTTATGGTTATAGTTATGGTTTGTTTTAGGTTTAGGTTTAGGTTAGAGTTAGGGTTAATGTAGAGTTCGTGTTATGGTTAGGTTTAGGGTTACTGTAACGTTCAGGTTTAATGTTATGTTTAAGGTTATTGTTAGAGTTAATTTTAGAGTTAGGGTTAGGGTTAGTGTTAGGTGTAGGGTTAGGTATAGGATGAGGCTTAGTGTTAGGGTTAGTCTTTGGTTTATTGTAAGGTTTAGGGTTAGGGTAATGTTTAACATGAGAGTTAGTGTTAAAGTTAGGGTTAGGGTTAGTTTTAGGTTTAGGGTTAGGGTTAGGGCTAGGATTCGTGTTAAAGTTAGGGTTAGGTTTAGGGTTAGGTTTAGATTAAGTGTTATTTTTACGGTTAGTGTTAGGGTTAGATTTAGTGTTAGACTTAGGTTAGGGTTAGGATTAGTGATAAGTTTAGTGTTAGGTTAAGGGTGAGGGTTATTGTTAGGGTTTACATTAGGTTTAGGGTTAGTGTTTGGGTTAGGGTTAGGGTTAGGGTTAGGTAAGGGTGAGGGTTTGGTTCAGATAACTGTCAGAGTTATGGTTCCGGTTAGGGTTTTTACCTGGTTTAGGTTTAGGGTTAGTGTTAAAGTTAGAGTTAGTGTTAGGATTAGGTTTAGGGTTACTTATAGTGTTAGGGTTAGGATTAGGTTTAGGGTTATTGTTAGGGTTAGTGTGAGTGTTCAGGTAGGTTTAGGTTTAGGTTTAGGCTTAGAGTTATGGTTAGGGTTTGGGTCAGGGTTGAGCCTAATGGAATGTTTAGGTTCAGGGTCCATGTTAGTGTTAGGATTAAGGTTAGAGTTAGGGTTAGTGTTAGGGTAGTCTTAGGGTTAGGTTTATTGTTAGGTTAAGGATTACATTTAGGGTTAGAGTTAGTGTTAGGGTTAGGGTTCTTGTTAGGGTTATGGTTAGGTTTTGGATTAGGGTTCATTTTAGGATTAGGTTTAGGATTAGTGATAGTTTTAGGTTTAGGTTTAGGGTTAGGGTTAGTGCTAGGGATAGGGTTATGATTAGTGTTAGGGTTTGTGTTAGGGTTAGTGTTGTGTTAGGGTTATGGTTAGGGTTATGGTTATGGTAAGAGTGAGTGTTAGGGTTTGGTTTACAGATAGAGTTAGTATTAGTATTAGTGTTAGGTTTAGTGTTAGATTTAGGTTTAGGGATAAGTTTAGGTTTAGGGTTAGTGTTAGGGTTAGGATTAGTTTTAGGGTTAGTGTTAAGGTTTGTGTCATAGTGAGGGTTCAGTTTAGAGTTAGGGTTATGCATACGTTTAGGATTCAGGTTTCGTTTAGGTTTAGGGTTAGGGTTAGGTTTGGGTTACTGAAAGGGTTAAGGTGGTTTTTTTTAGGGTTAGTTTTACAGTTGAGTTTATTGTTAGGGTTATTTTTAGATTTAGGTTAAGGTTAGTTTTTAGGTTAGTGTTAGGGTTATTGTTAGGGTTAGGGTTAGAGTAAGGTTTCGGTTAGGTTTAGGGTTAGGGTTATGTTAAGGTTAGGGTTATGGTGAGCCTTCTGTCTTGTGTCAGGGTTATGGTTAGTGTTAGGTTTAGGGTTAGGGTTAGGGTTTTACTTAGGGTTAGTGTAGTATTAGGATTAGGTATTGTGTTTTTGTTAGGGATAAGGTTAGGTTTAGGGCTAGGACTACGGTTAGGGTTAGTATTAGTGTTAGGGTTAGGGTTAGGGATAGTGTTAATGTTAGGGATAGATTTATTGTTAGTTTTAGGATTAGGGTTAGGGTTAGGTTTAGTGTTAGGGTTAGCATAAGTTTAGGGTTAGTGTTTGGGTTAGGGTAAGGGTTTCTGTTAAAGTTAGGGTTAGGGTTAGTTTTAGAGTTTGTGTTAGGTTTATGTTTAGGTTTAGTGTTATGTTGACATTTACGGTTATGGTTAGTGTTAGGATTAATGTTTGTGTTAGGGTTAGTGTTAAGTTTTGGCTTAGGGATAATGTTAAAAATATGGATAGTTTTAGGGTTATGTTTAGTGTATGGGTTATGTTTATGTTTATGTTTAGTGTTAAGGTTGGGTTAGGGTTAGGTTTAGGGTTAGTGATAGGGTTAGTGTTAGGGTTAGTGTTAATGTTAGTATAAGGTTTAGGGTTAGGGTTAGGGTTCTGAATAGGCTTAGGTTTAGTTTTAAAGTTAGGGTCAGCATTAGGGTTAGGGTTAGAGTTTCTGTTAGGTCAGGGTTAAGGTTACCATTTCGATTAAGGTTAGGGTTAGCTTCGTGTTAGGTTTAGGGATGGGTTAGTGTTATCTTTAGGGTTAGGGTTATGGTAAATATTAGCGTTAATGTTAGTGTTAGGGTTAGGATTAGTGTTACTCTTTGGTTTAGGCTTAGGTTTAGACTTAGTGTTAGTGATCAAGTTAGGGTTGGAATAGGGTTAGTGTTAGGATTAACGTTAGGGTTAGGTAAGGGTTAGGGTTAGGGCTAGTCTAAAGTTAGGGTTATCATTTTGTTTAGGGTTTGTGTTAGGGTTAGGGTTAGGGTTAGAGTTATGCTTAGGGATAGGCTTAGGTTTAGGGTTCATATTAGGGTTAGTGTTAGGGTTAGGGTTATGGTTAGATTTAGTGTTAGGTTTAGGGTTAGGTTTAAGGTTAGTGTTAGTGTTAGTGTTAGGGTTTGGGTTAGTGTTAGGTTTAGGGTTAGTGACAGGGTAGGGGTAGGGGTAGGATTAGTGTTAGTGTTAGTGTGATGTTTACTTTTAGGTTTAGAGTTAGGGTTAGTGTAAGATTTGGGTTTAGTATAGGTTTAGGGATAGGGTTAGTTTAGTGACAGGATTAGAGTTGTGGTTCGTTTTAGGTTTTGTGTTAGGGTTAGTGTTAGGGTTAGCATTAGGATTAGGTTTAGGATTAGGTTTAGGGTTAGTGTTAGGGTTGGGATTTGTGTTAGTAATAGGGTTAGGGTTAGGGTTAGTGTTAGGTTTAGCATTAGGGATCATGTTAGGTTTAGGTTTAGTTCTATTGTTTAATTAGTGTTAGTGTTAGGGTTATGGTTAGGGTTCATATAGCATTAGGTTTAGGGATACATTTAGGTATAGTGTTAGGGTTAGGGTTAGAGTTACGTTTAGTATTATGGTTAGTGTTAGTGTTAGAATTAGGGTTTGTGTTAGGGTTAGGGTTAGTTTTAGCTTCAGTTTTATAGTTAGTGTTAGGGTTAAGTTTAGTGTTAGGTAAGGGTTAGGATTATGGTTGGGTTAGGTTTAGGTTTAGGTGTTGGGTTACCATTTTGTTATGGTTAGGGTTAGGGATATGGTTATGGTTAGGTCTAAGAATAGGGTTAGTTTTAAAGTTAGTGTTAGCATTAGTGTTAGGGATAGATTTAAAATTAGCGTTACTGTTAGTGTTAGGCTTAGGCTTGCAGTTAGGGTTAGGCTACATTTTAGGGTGAGTGTTAGGGTTAGTGTTAGGTTAGGGTTAGTTTTAGGGTAAGGGTAAGGTTTAGGGTTAGGTTCAGGTTCACCGTTAAGGTTAGGTTTAGTGTTAGGGTTTGGGTTAGGGTTACAGTTCAAAACAGGGTTAGGTTTAGTTTTAATTTTTGGGTTTGGTTTAGGGTTAGGGTTATGGATAGACTTTTGGTTAGGGTCAGTTTTTGCTTTAGTTTTATGGTTAGTGTTATGGTTAATGTTAGGTTTGGGTAAGGGTTAGGGTTATTGTGGGGTTAGGGTTACGGTTATGGTTTGGGTCATGGTTTGTGTTAGGTTAGGTTTAGGGTTAGGGTTCATGTTAGGTTTAGGGTTAGGGTTAGGTTTAGTTTTAGTGTTAAAGTTAGTGTTAATGTTAGGGTTAATGTTAGGGTTAAATATTGGTTTAAAGTTAATGTTAGCATTAGTGTTAGGGTTAGGTTTAAAAGTAGTGTAGTGTTACCATTAGGGTTAGGCTTGCAGTTTGGTTTAGGATAAGTTTTAGGGTTAGGTTTAGTGTTAGTGTTTGGGTTAGGGTTAAGTTTAGGTTTAGTGTTAGGGTTAGGTTAGGGTTAGATTTTGGCTTAGTGTTAGGGTTTTTGTTAGGGTTAGGTTTAGTATTAGGGTTAGGTTTACAGTTCAAAACAGGGTTAGGTTTAGGGTTAGGGTTAATATTAATGTTAGGGTTAATTTGAAGGTTAGGGTTAGTGTTAGGGTTATGGTAGGGTTAGAAATATGGTAAGCATTAGGTTTAGGTTTAGTTTTAGTACTAGGAATAGGGTTAGTTTAGTGTTAAGGTTATGGGTAAGGTTCGTGATATGGTTACGGTGAGTGTTAGGTTTAGGTTGAGGGTTAGGATTAGGGTTAGGTTTAGTTTTAGTTTTGGGGTTTGGTTTAGGGTTAGGGTTATTGATAGAGTTTTGGTTAGGGTTAGTTTTTGCTTTAGTTTTATGGTTAGTGTTATGGTTAATATTAGGTTTAGCTAAGGGTTAGGTTTATTGTTGGGTTAGGGTTACAGTTATGGTTTGGGTTATGGTTTGTGTTAGGGTTAGGTTTAGGGTTAGGGTTATGGTTAGGTTTAGGGTTAGGGTTAGATTTAGGGTTAGTGTTAGGGTTAGAGTAAGGGTTAGGTTTAGAATTAGTGTTAGAGTTAACGTTAGTTTTAGGGTTAGGATTAGGGTAAGTTCAGGGTTAGTGTTAGGGCTAAGGTTAGTGTTAGGTGTAGGATAGGGTTAGGGTAAGTGATCAGGTTAGTGTTAGGGTTAGGGTGAGGTTTAGTGTTAGGGTTAGATTTAGGTTCAAGGTTAGGTTTAGTGTTAGGATTAGCGTTTGGGTGAGTTTTAGGGTTATGGATAGGGTTAGGTTTAGGTTTAGGGTTAGTTTTAGTGTTTGGAATAGGGTTAGTGTTAGGGTGATGGATAGTCTTAGGGTGAGGGATAGGTTTAGAGTTAGTGTTAGGCTTAGGTTTAGGGTAAGTGTTATGGTTAGGTTTAGAGTTAGGTTTAGGTTTTGGTGTTAGGGTAAGGGTTATGGATAGGGTAAATGTTAGTATAATTGTTACTTTTAGGGTTAGTGTTAATTTTACCTTTAGGTTTAGGGTTAGGGTTAGGGTTAGTGTTACTGTTAGGTTAGGTTAGGGTTAGTGTTAGTGTTCAGGTTAGGGTTAGGATTAGGGTTAGTGATCGTTTTAGAGTAATGTTTCAGGTTATTGTTAGTGATAGGGTTAAGTTTACTGTTAGAGTTAATATTAGGGTTAGGGTTAGGTTTAGGGTTTGTATTAGTGTTAGGGTTAGTGTTAGGGTTAGTGTTATGAATAGTTTTAAGGTTAAGTATAGGTTTACAGTTAGTGTTAGGCTTAATGTTAGTGTTAGTGTAACAGTTAGGCTTAGTTTTAGGTTTAGGTTTAGGTTTAGTGTTAGGTTTAGTGTTAGGGATAGGGTTAATGTTTGGGTAAGTGTTAGGGTTAGGGTTAGTGGTAAGTTTTTGTTTAGGTTGAGGGTTAGGGTTTGTGTTACTGTTATTTTAAGATTACGGTTAGTGTTAGTGTTAAGGTTAGGGTTAGTGATAGGTTCAAGTTTATGTTCAGGGTTAGTGTTAGTGGTATGGTTAGGGTTGGGGTTAGTGTTAGATTTCTGGTTAGGGTTAGGATTAGTGTTAGTGTTAGTGTTAGGGATAGGGTTAAGTATAGTGTTAGTGTTAGTGTTAGGGATAGGGTTAAGTATAGTGTTAGGGTTAGTGTTAGGGTTAGGGTCAGGTTTAGGTTTTGTGTTAGTGTTAGCGTTAGTGTTAAGGTTAGGGTTGGGCTAGTGTTAGATTTCTGGTTAGGGTTAGGATTAGTGTTAGTGTTAGTGTTAGGGATAGGGTTAAGTATAGTGTTAGGGTTAGCGTTAGGATTAGGGTTAGTGTTAGGTTTTGTTTTAGGTTAAGGATTAGGGTTAAGGTTAGGTTTAAGGTTAGGTTTAAGGTTAGGGTTTGTTAAGTGTTAGGGTTCTGGTTCCGGTTATGGATAGAGTTAGTGTTAGTGTTAGTGTTACAATTAGTGTTAGGGTTAGTGTTAGGTTTTGGTTCAAGGTTAGGATAAGGGTTAGTTTTAGTGTTAGTGTTGGGGTTTGTGGTAGGAGAGGGTTAGGTTTAGGATTACGGTTACTATTAGGATTCAGGTTATGGTTAGGATTAGGGTTAGGGTTGGATTTAAGTTAGATTTATGGTTAAGGTTTGTTTTAGGGTTAGATTTAGGGTTAGGTTTAGGGTTAAGTTTATTGTTAGTGTTATCTTGAGATTTAGGTTAAGGTTACTTTTAGGGTTAGTGTTAGTTTTAGTGTTAGGGTTAGGGTTAGTGTTATGGTTAGGGTTAGGATTAGGTTTTGTGTTATACTTTTGGTCAGGGTTAGGGTTAGGGTTCGTGTTAGGGGTATGTTTAGGTTTATTGTTATGTTTAGGTTTAGGGTTAGCATTAGTGTTACGGTTTGGGATGGCATTAGGATTAATATTTGGGTTAGGGTTAGTTTTAGGTTTAGTGTTAGTGTTAGGGTTAGAGTTGTGGATAGGATGAGGTTTAGGGTTAGTATATGGTCAGTTCAGGGTTAGGTTTAGGGTTACCGATAGGGTTAGGGTTATTAATAGGTTTAGATTTAGGATTAGGGCTAGTGTTAGGGATCAAGATAGGGTTAGGTTTACAGTTAGTGTTAGGGTTTAGATTAGGGATTGGGTTTGTGTAAGGGTTAGGTTTAGGTTTATGTTTACGTTTTGGATTAGGGTTAGGGTTAGAATTAGTGTAAGGTTTAGGGTTAGAATTTGGCTTAGGTTTATATTTGTTGGTAGGGTTAAGTTTAGGGTTCGTGTTAGGGTTATGTTTAGGTTTAGTGTTAGGATTAGTGTTAGGGTTAGGGTTAGAGATAGTGTTAATTTTTTTGGACAGGTTTAGGGTTAGGTTTAGTGTTAGGGTTATGTTTAGGTTTATTGTTATGATTTGGGTTTGGGTTAGGTTTAGGTTAAGTGATAGGGTTTGTGTTAGGGTTAGTGTTAATGTTATGGTAAGGGTTAGGATTAGGGCTATGGTTAGTCTTAGTTTTAGTTTTAGAGTTAGTGTTAGGGATAAGGTTAGGGTTAGGGTTAGTGTTAGGTTTAGGGTTAGAGTTTGTCTTACAGTGAGGCTTACTGTTGGGTTTTCGGTTAAGATTAGGATTTGTTCAGTGTTAGGGTTAAGGTTTGGGTTAGTGTTACTGTTAGGGTTTGGTTTAGTGTACATTTAGGGTTAGGCTTAGGTTTAAAGTTAGTGTTAGGTTTAGGGTTAGAATTAGGTTTAGGTTTAGGATTGGGTTTAGTGACAGGTTTAGTGTTATGGTTAGGATTATTGCCACTGTTAGGTTTATGTTTAGTTTTAGGGTTAGGATTAGTCTTAAGGTTAGGGTTAGTATATGTTTAGGTTTAGTTTTAGGTTAGTGAGAGAATTAGTGTTAGGGTTCGGTTTAGATTTCATTTAGAATTACGGTTAGGGTTAGGTATAGTGTTAGGTTTAGGGATAGGTTTAGGGATATTGTTAGGGTTAGGGCTTAATTATGTGTTAAGGTTAGAGTTAGGGTTAGGTTTAGGGTTAATGTTAGGGTCAGAGTTAGTTTTAACATTAGTTTTATGGTTAGTGTTAGTGTTAGGTTTAGTTTTAGGTAAGGGTCAGTGTTAGGGTTAGGTTTAGGGTTAGGGTTAGTGTTACGGTCAGTATTAGAATTAGAGTTAGTGTTTGGTTTAGAATTAGTGTTAGGGTTAGCATTAGGTTCACTGTTATGGTTAGGTTTAGGGTAAGTTTTAGGGTTAGTGTTAGCATTAGAGTTAGGTTTTTGTTAGGGTTAAAATTAGGGTTAGAATTTTTGTAAGGGTTAGGCTTAGTGTTAGGGTTATGGTTAGGGTTAGTGTTAGGTTTGGTATTAGGGTTAATATTAGGGTAATGATTAGGGTTAGCATTAGACTTAGTGAAAGCGTGAGGGTTAAAATTTTGATTAGTGTTAGGTTTAGTGGTAAGGTAAGGTTTAGTTTTCATGTTAAGGTTATGTTTAGGTTTACTGTTATGTTTAGTGTTAGGGTTAGTGTTACTGTTAGGGTTAGGGAGAGTGTTAAGTTTAGGGATAGGTTTAGTGTTATGGTTAGTGTTAGGGATAGGGTTAGATTTAGGTTAAATGTTACAGTTAGGGTTAGTGTTAGGGTTAGAGTTAGTGATCGGGTTAGGTTTAGGATTAGGGTAAGGTTTTAGGTTAGGGTTAGGTTTACGTTAAAGATTAGGTTTAGTGTAAGTGTTTGGTTTAGGGTTAGTGTTAAGGTTAGTTTTAGGCTTAGTGTTAGCATTTATGTTAGGGTTAGGATTAGTATTAGTCTTAGGATTACAGTTCGTTTTAGGCTTAGGGTTAGGGTTAGGGTTACGGTTAGTGTTAGTGTCAGAGTTAGGTTTAGCGTTAGGGTTAGTGTTAGAATTAGGGTTAGGTTAGAGTTATGATAAAGGTTAGGTTTAGGGTTAGTGTTAGGATTAGGGATAGGGTTAGGGTTAGTATTAGAGTTAGGGATAGGATTTGTGTTAGGGTTAGAGTTAGGGAGAGTGTTATGGTTAGGGTTATGCTTTAGTTAAGGGATGGGTTTAGTTTTAAAGTTTTGGTTAGGGTTAGGTTTATGGATAGTGATATGTTTAGGGATAGGTTTAGGGTTAGTGTAAGGCTTATGTTAAGTGTTAGGGTTGGGGTTAGTGTTACTTTTTGGGTTAGAGTTAGGTTTAATATTAGGGTTAGGGCTAGCGTTAGGGACAGGGTTAAGTTTACTGTTAGGGTTAGGGTTATGTTTACGAATATATTTAGTGTTAGTGTTAGTGTTAGGATTAGGGTTAGTTTTAGGGTTATGGTTAAGCATAGGGTGAGGGTTAGTATTTGGGCTGGTGTTAGAATGAGGGTTAAGGTTAAGGTTAGTGTTTTCATTAAATTTAGGATTCAGATTAGGGTTAGTTTTAGGGGTAGGGTTAGGTTTGTGTTAGGGTTATGGTTAAGGTTTGTGTTAGGGTTAGATTTAGGGTTAGGTTTAGGGTTAAGTTTATTGTTAGTGTTAACATTAGATTTAGGATAATGTTAGGTTTAGAGTTAGTGTTAGGGTTAGGGTTAGGGTAAGTTTTAGGTTGGGATTAGCACAAGGGTTAGGTTAGGGTTAGAGTTATGGTTAGCATTAAGGTTTTTGTTAGGGTTAGGGTTAGTTTTAGTGTTAGGGTTAGAGTTAGTGTTAGTGTTAGATTTATGATTAGAATTAGGGTTTGTGTTCGGGTTAGTGTTAGTGTTAGGGTTAGGTTTTGTGTTAGGGTTAAGGATAAGGTTAGGTTTAGCATTAGAGATAGAGTTAATGTTAGGATTAAGGTTAGGGATAGTTTTAGTGTTAGGGTTAGGGTTAGTGTTTGGGATAGTGTTAATATTAAGTATAGGTTGAGGTTTAGGGTAGGTGTTCGGTTTAGATTTGGGTTTAGTTTTATTGTTAGGTTTCAGGTTTAGGGTTAGGGTTAGGATTAGTTTTAGGGTTAGTTTAAGGGTAAGTATTTGGGTTAATGTTATGTTTAGGGTTAGGTTTAGGGTTTTTCTTAGAGTTATGGTTTTGGTTAGGTTTAGGGTTAGGATTAATGTTTGGGTTAGTTTTAGTGTTCGGTTTAGTGTTAGGGTTGGGGTTAGGATTAGGTTTAGTGTTATGTTTAAGTTTAGGGTTAGATTTATGATTAACATTTGGTTTGGTTTAGTGTTAGATTTAGTGTTAGTATTAGGGTTAGTGTGAGGGATAGTGTGAGGTTTAGGATTTGTATTAGCGTTTGGATTAGGGTTAGGTTTATGGTTAGGGTATGGTTTAGGGTTAGTGTTAAGTTTAATGTTAGGTTTAGGGTTAGTGTTAGGGTTAAAGCTAGGGTTATGGTTAGGTTAATTGTTAGGGTTAAGATTAGGGTTAAGGTTTGTTTAAGGGCTAGGATTAGGGTTAGGTTTACGGTTTGGGTAAGGGTTAGAATTTGGGTAGTTTTGAGTGCTAGTGGTAAGGTTACGTTTAGGGTTAGTGTTAAAATAAGTTTTAGTTTTAGGGT
Source organism: Marmota flaviventris (assembly GCF_047511675.1). Classification (NCBI taxonomy): domain Eukaryota; kingdom Metazoa; phylum Chordata; class Mammalia; order Rodentia; family Sciuridae; genus Marmota; species Marmota flaviventris. The sequence continues at coordinate 14,965,223 of NC_092510.1, forward strand.
TAGGGTTAGGGTTAGTTTTAGTGTTAGGGTTAGTGTTAGAGATAGTGTTTTTTTTTTTTTTTTTTTAATTTTTTATTGTTGGTTGTTCGAAACATTACAGATTTCTTGACATATCATATTCCACCATTTGATTCAAGTGGGTTATGAACTCCCACCTTCACCCCATACACAGATTGCAGAATCACATCAGTTACACATCCATTGATTTACATATTGCCATACTAGTGTCTGTTGTGCTCCACTGCCTTTCCCATCCTCCACCATCCCCCCTCCCCACCTCTCCCCGCCCCTCCCCTCCTCTCTCTCTACCCCCTCCACTGTATAACCCTGAGGGTCTCCTTCCATTTCCATGCAATTTCCCTTCTCTCTCCCCTTCCCTCCCACCTCTCATCCCTGTTAAATGTTAATCTTCTTCTCGTGCTCTTCGTCCCTACTCTGTTCTTAGTTACTCTCCTTATATCAAAGAAGACATTTGGCATTTGATTTTTAGGGATTGGCTAGCTTCACTTAGCATAATATGCTCTAATGCCATCCATTTCCCTGCAAATTCTATGATTTTGTCATTTTTTAATGCAGAGTAATACTCCATTGTGTATAAATGCCACATTTTTTTTTAATCCATTCGTCTATTGAAGGGCATCTAGGTTGGTTCCACAGTCTTGCTATTGTGAATTGTCCTGCTATGAACATCTATGTAGCAGTGTCCCTGTAGCATGCTCTTTTTAGGTCTTTAGGGAATAGACCATGAAGGGGAATAGCTGGGTCAAATGGTGGCTCCATTCCCAGCTTTCCAAGAAAACTCCATACTGCTTTCCAAATTGGCTGCACCAATTTGCAGTCCCACCAGCAATGTACAAGTGTACCCTTTTCCCCAAATCCTCACCAGCACTTGTTGTTGTTTGACTTCCTAATGGCTGCCAATCTTACTGGAGTGAGATGGTATCTTAGGGTGGTTTTGATTTGCATTTCTCTGACAGCTAGAGATGGTGAGCATTTTTTCATGTACTTGTTGATTGACTGTATGTCCTCCTCTGAGAAGTGTCTGTTCAGGTCCTTGGCCCATTTGTTGATTGGGTTATTCGTTTTCTTATTGTTTAATTTTTTGAGTTCTTTGTATACTCTGGATGTTAGGGCTCTATCTGAAGTGTGAGGAGTAAAGATTTGTTCCCAGGGTGTAGGCTCCCTATTTACCTCTCTTATTGTTTCTTTTGCTGAGAAAAAAAAAATTTAGTTTGAGTAAGTCCCATTTGTTGATTCTAGTTATTAACTTTTGTGCTATGGGTGTCCTACTGAGGAAATTGGAGAACAACCCCACCGAATGTAGATCGTAGCCAAATTTTTCTTCTGTCAGATGGCGTGTCTCTGATTTGATATCAAGCTCCTTGATCCATTTTGAATTCACTTTTCTGCATGGCTAGAGAAAGGGATTCAGTTTCATTTTGTTGCATATGGATTTCCAGTTTTCCCAGCACCATTTTTTGAAGATGCTATCCTTCCTCCATTGCATGCTTTTAGCCCCTTTATCAAATAGAAGATACTTGTAGTTTTGTGGATTGGTTTCTGTGTCCTCTATTCTGTACCATTGGTCCACCCGCCTGTTTTGGTACCAGTACCATGCTGTTTTTGTTACTATTGCTCTATAGTATAGTTTGAAGTCTGGTATCGCTATACCGCATGATTCACAATTCCTGCTTAGCATTGTTTTTGCTATTCTGGGTCTTTTATTTTTCCATATGAATTTCATGATTGCTTTCTCTATTTCTACAAGAAATGCCGTTGGGATTTTGATTGGCATTGCATTAAACCTATAGAGAACTTTTGTTAATATTGCCACTTTGATGATGTTAGTTCTGCCTATCCATGAACAGGGTATATTTTTCCATCTTCTAAGATCTTCTTCTATTTCTCTCTTTAGGGTTCTGTAGTTTTCATTGTATAAGTCTTTCACCACTTTTGTTAGGTTGATTCCCAAGTATTTTTTTTTTTTGAAGATATTGTGAATGGAGTGGTTGTCCTCATTTCCATTTCAGAGGATTTGTTGCTGATATACAGGAATGCCTTTGATTTATGCGTGTTGATTTTATATCCTGCCACTTTGCTGAATTCATTTATTAGCTCTAATAGTTTCTTTGTAGAGTCTTTTGGGTCTGCTAGGTATAGAATCATATCATCTGCAAATAGTGATAATTTAAGTTCTTCTTTTCCTATTTTGATGCCTTTAATTTCTTTCGTCTGTCTAATTGCTCTGGCCAGTGTTTCGAGAACTATGTTGAACAGAAGTGGAGAGAGAGGGCATCCCTGTCTTGTTCCAGATTTTAGAAGGAATGCCTTCAGTTTTTCTCCATTCAGAATGATGCTAGCCTGAGGCTTAGCATAGATTGCTTTTACAATATTGAGATATGTTCCTGTTATCCCTAGTTTTTCTAGAGTTTTGAACATAAAGGGATGCTGTACTTTTGTCGAATGCCTTTTCTACATCTATCGAGATGATCATATGGTTCTTATTTTTAAGTCTATTGATGTGGTGAATAACATTTATTGATTTCCATATATTGAACCAGCCTTGCATCCCAGGGATGAATCCTACTTGATCATGGTGCACAATTTTTTTGATATGTTTTTGTATCCGATTCACCAGAATTTTATTGAGGATTTTTGCATCTAGGTTCATTAGAGATATTGGTCTGTAGTTTTCTTTCTTTGAAGTGTCTTTGTCTGGTTTAGGTATCAGGGTGATGTTGGCCTCATAGAATGAATTTGGAAGTTCTCCCTCTTTTTCTATTTCCTGAAGTAGCTTGAAAAGTATTGGTATTAGTTCTTCTTTAAAGGTTTTGTAAAACTCTGCTGTACACCCATCCGGTCCTGGGCTTTTCTTAGTTGGTATTCTTTTTATGGTTTCTTCTATTTCCTCAATTGATATTGGTCTGTTTAGGTTGTCTATATCCTCCTGACTCAATCTGGGCAGATCATATGACTTAAGAAATTTATGTATGCCTTCATTATCTTCTAATTTATTGGAGTATAAGGATTCACAATAGTTTTTGATTATCTTCTGTATTTCTGAAGTGTCTGTTGTGATATTGCCTTTTTCATCCTGTATGCTAGTAATTTGAGTTCTCTCTCTTCTTCTCTTTGCTAGCATGGCTAAGGGTCTGTCGATTTTGTTTATTTTTAAAAAGAACCAACTTTTCTTTAGTCAATTTTTTCAATTGTTTCTTTTGTTTCAATTTCATTAATTTCAGCTCTGATTTTAATTATTTCTTGCCTTCTACTTCTTTTGCTGTTGTTTTTCTCTTCTTTTTCAAGGATTTTGAGATGAAGTATTAGATCATTTATTTGTTGTTTTTTTCTTTTTTAAGGAATGAACTCCAAGCAATGAATTTTCCTCTTCGAACTGCTTTCAATGTGTCCCATAGATTCCGATATGTTGTGTCTGTGTTTTCATTTATCTCTAATAATTTTTTTTAATTTCCTCCTTGATGTCTTCTATAACCCATTGATCATTCAGTAACCTATTGTTCATTCTTCAATTGATGTATGCTTTTTCCTTCCTTCTTTTGTCATTGATTTTCAGTTTCATTCCATTATGATTAGATAAGATGCATGGTATTATCTCTACTCCTTTATATTGTCTAAGAGTTGCCCTGTGACATAATATATGATCTATTTTTGAGAAGGATCCATGTGCTACTGAGAAAAAAGTGTAACTGCTTGATGTTGGGTTGTATATTCTATATATGTCAATTAAGTCTAGGTTATTCATTGTGTTATTGAGTTCTATAGTTTCCTTATTCTACTTTTGTTTGGAAGATCTGTCCAGTGGCGAGAGAGGTGTGTTGAAGTCTCCCATGATTATGGTATGGTGGTCTATTAGACTCTTGAACTTGAGAAGAGTTTGTTTGATGAACATAGCTGCACCATTGTTTGGGGCATATATATTTATGATTGTTATGTCTTGTTGGTGTATGGTTCCCTTAAGCAGTATGTAGTGTACCTCTTTATCCCTTTTGATTAACTTTGGCTTGAAATCTATTTTATTTGATATGAGTATGGACACTCCTGCTTGTTTCCGAAATCCATATGAGTCATATGATTTTTCCCAACCTTTCACCTTCAGCCTATGTATGTCTTTTCCTATCAAATGCATCTCCTGTAGGCAGCATATTGTTGGGTCTGGTTTTGTGATCCATTCTACTAGCCTGTGTCTCTTAATTGGTGAGTTTAAGCCATTAACATTTAGGGTTATTATTGAGGTATGGGTTGTTCTTCCAGCCATATTTGTTTATTTCTGTTACTAAACATGCTTTGTTTTCCTCTTTGATTATTTTCTCACACTTTACTGTCCTACCTCCCACTGTTGGTTTTCATTGTTATTTTCCATTTCCTCTTCCTGTAATGTTTTGGCAAGGATGTTTTGAAGAGATGGTTTTCTAGCTACGAATTCTTTAAACTTTTGTTTATCGTGGAAGGTTTTAATTTCATCTTCCATCCTGAAGCTTAATTTCGCTGGATACACAATTCTTGGTTGGAACCCATTTTCTTTCAGTGTTTGAAATATGTTATTCCAGGATCTTCTAGCTTTCAGAGTCTGTGTTGAAAGATCAGCAGTTATCCTGATTGGCTTACCCCTAAATGTAATCTGCTTCCTTTCTCTTGTAGCTTTTAAAATTCTCTCCTTATTCTGTATGTTGGGCATCTTCATTATAATGTGTCTAGGTGTGGATCTCTTATGATTTTGCACATTCGGCATCCTGTAGGCTTCTAGGATTTGGGGTTCTGTCTCATTCTTCAAGTCTGGGAAGTTTTCTTGTATTATTTCATTGAATATACTGCTCATTCCTTTAGTTTGGAGCTCTGTACCTTCCTGTAGCCCAATGACTCTTAAGTTTGGTCTCTTAATGTATCCCATATTTCTTGGATGTTCTGCTCATGGTTTCTTAACAGTCTTTCTGAGCTGTCTATGTTCTTTTCCAGTTGAAATACTTTGTCTTCATTGTCTGATGTTCTATCTTCTAAGTGTTCTACTCTGCTGGTAGTATTCTCCATTGAGTTTTTAAGTTGGTTTATTGCTTCCTGCATTTCTAGGATTTCTGTTTGTTTTTTATAACCTCTATCTCCCTGTATAGTTGATCCTTTGCTTCCTGGATTTCTTTGCATAATTCATTGTCGGAGTGATCTTTCATTGTCTGATTTTGCTGTCTAATGTCTTCCTTGATACTCCAGGTCATCGGAAGCATGTATATCCTGAATTCTTTATCTGACATTCCATCTGCTGCAGCTGTTACCTCTTCTAAAGTTGCGTTGACCTGCATTGCTTGTGGTCCTTTCTTTCCTTGTCTTTTCATACTGCTTGCGTTTCTTTCCTGCAGGCTCGGGCGGCAGGTCTTCTCTCTCCTTATTCCAATTGGGGTGTCATGACTACCACGCCGGCAGGTCACTGGGCCTGTACTGGGCGCTGGGGGCGGCTCTGTTCTGCCCCTACTCCAATTGGGGTGACGAGTGTACCACATCGGCAGGCCACCGGGCCTGATCCGCCGGTCGGTTGCAGGTTTGCCTACCCTGCAGGTGGGGGCGGCGGCTCTACTCTGCCCCTACTCCAAATGGGGTGACGTGTCTGTCATACCAGCAGGCCACTGGGCCTGTCCCGCTGGTCGGTCGCAGATCTGCCCACCTTTCGGACACGGGTGGTGGCTCTGTTCTGCCCCTACTCCAATTGGGGTGTTGTGACTACCCCGCCGGCAGGTCGCTGGGCCTGTTCCTGGCACGGGTGGCGACTCTGCTCTGCCCCTACTCCAATTAGGGTGATGTGTGTACCACGCCGGCAGGCTCCTGGGCCTGATCCGCTGGTCTTTTGCAGGTCTGCCTACCTTGGAGGCGTGGGTGGCAGCTCTGCCCTGCCCCTCCTACCACACCTGCGGACCCCTGGGCCTGATCTGCAGGTTGGTCACAGGTCTGCTCACCCTGTGGGCATGGGTGGCAGTTCCGCTCTGCCCCCACTCCAATTGGGGTCACGTGACCACCACACCGGCAGGGCCTGATCCGGGTGTGGGCGAAGGATCTGCTCTGCCACTACTCCAGTTGGGGAGACATGTGTACCACACTGGCAGGCCACTGAGCCTGACCCACCAGTCTGTCACAGGTCTGCTTACCTTGCAAGCTCGGGCGGCGGCTCTGCCCTGCCCCTCCTACCACTCCCATGTACCACTGAGTCGCGGGTCTGCCCACCTTGCTCCGCTCCGCCCCCTCTCCAATTGGGTTCACGTGGTCACCACGCCGGTGAGCCGCTGGGCCTCCTCTGGGCGCGGGCGGCTGCCCGGCTCCTCCCCTCTGTCTCGACGACAAATTGAAAGAGACTCGGGTGTCTGTGCCTCACCCCCCCTACCAGGAGACCAACTGTTTCTGTCGCCGCTGTTATTGATGAAGTTCTCTCCTCCGCCACTTTCTGATGACATTAGATCTCTGCCATGTTGGTATCCTATGTGAATGGCAGCATTTCGTTCCCCTTGCCAGGCAACCAAAGCAACGGGTGAGTCCTGACTGGCCCTCAGCAGGACCCGGACCGAAAATCAGTTTCTGCGGGCTCCTAGCCCTGGGCCAGGGCAGTTCTGGGAGCCAGAACTCGGCCGCTCCGTGCTCGGTGTATGCTCTGATAAGAGCAGGCTCCAAGAAGCAGCCTCCGCAGGCTCCCCAGCCCTGGGCCAGGGTGGTTCCGGGAGCCGGAACTCGGCCGCCCTGTGCTTGGTGCTCGCTCCGATAAGAGCAGGCTCTAAGAAGCACCCAGGCACTGAGCCCGAGCAATCTGTCTGCAAGCCGCAGGCGAATGGGAGCCTGAAATTACCTGTTCTATGGCTGAATGAGCTGCGGTCAGTCGAAAACAGGGATGGTGACGTCAGCTTTCCAACATGGTGGCCGCCGGCCTCCTCTGTGGTCTGACCAGTGTGGAGAACCGAGATGGACCACTTCCTTCCCCCGTCTCGAACCCAGAATTCAGCCCTGAGTACGGTGCTTGCACGGCTGGCAGAAACTGCAGCGCTGTATCCCTGCGTCACTATCTCCTCCTTTCTCAGTGCGCGCTGCAGACTCTAGCCACGGGGCAATTTGCTGAATAAACAGTGTTACCCTCCGTGCGACAAATCTCTCGCGTTTGAGTCCCCGTAGCCGATCCTCGGGCGATGGAAATCCTTCCTCCATGTTCCGGAGCACCCCACTATTGCTGGAAATTCCTAACAAGATAGCCTTTAGCCGTCCTGACTTGTCATACTCCCACACAGTGAAGCAGCACACGGGGGCAATGCACTCCCCTCGCCGCCATCTTGAAGTACACTATGGATAGTGTTAAGTTTAGGAATTTGTTTAGGGTTAGGGTTAGTGTTATTGTTAGGGTTAGGGTTAGGTTTAGTTTTATGTTTATGTTTAGGTTTAGGGTTAGGTTTAGTGATAGGGTTAGTGTTAGTGTTAGTGTAAGTGTTAATGTAATGGCTAGGGTTAGGATTAGGGTTCTGGTTAGGCTTAGATTTAGTTTAAGAGTTAGCGTTAGGGTTAGGATTAGTGTTAGTGTTATGAGTAAGTTCTGTGTTAAGGTCACGGTTAGTGTTAGGATTTGAGTTAAGTTTAGGTTTAGTTTAGTGTTAGGATTCGGGTTTGGGTTAGTGTTAAGTTTAGGGTTAGTGTAAGTGATTCATTTAGAGTTAGGGCTATGGTTAATGTTAGTGTTAGGGTTAGGGTTAAGGTTAGGATTAGCGTTAGTGTTGGTTAAGGTTTTGGGTCATGCTTAGAGTTAGTGATAGAATTAGGGTTCGGATTATGGTTATTGTTAGGATTAGGGTTAGGTTAGGGTTAGTTTAATGTTAGGGTTATGGTTTTGGTTAGGGTTTGTGTTAGGGTTAGGGTTAGAATTATGATTAGGATTATGGCTAAGGTTTGTGTTCATGTTACAGTTAGTGTTAGTGTTAGATTTATGTCCAGTGTTAGGTTAGGTTTAAAGTTAGTGTTAGTGTTAGGGTTGGGTTAGTGTTGTTGTTAGGTTTATGTTTAGGGTTAGGTTTTGTGACAGTATTAGTTTTAGAGTTTGGATTAGGGTTAGTGTTAGGGTTGTGGTTAGGTTTAGGGTTAGGGTTAGTCTTAGGGTTATGGTTAGTTAAGGTTTAGGGTTAGGGTTAAGTTAGTGATAGGGTTAGGGTTAGGGTTTGGTTTAGGATTCTTGTTAGTGTTACGGTTAGGGTTTTTGTGAGGGTTAGTGTTAAGATTAAGTTTTTGGTTAGTGTTAGGGTTAGGGTTAGGTTTAGGATTAAGATTTGTGTTAGTATTTTTGTTAGGGTTAGGGTTAGTGTTAGGATTAGGGTTAGGGTTCTTGCTATTTTTATAGTTAGCTTTATGGTTAGGGTTGGGTTTATTGTTAGGGTTAGTGTTAGTGTTTGGGTTAAGGTTAATGTTAGGTATAGTGTTAGGTTAGGGACAGGTTTAGGTTTAGTGTTAGGGTTAGGGCTAGGGTTAGGGTTAGTGTTAGTGTTACATTTAGGGTTAGGGTTAGGCTTAGTGTTAGGTTTAGGGTTATTTTAGGTTTATTTTTATGGTGATTGTTAGGGTTAGTGTTAGGGTTCGGTAAGGGTTAGGGTTTGGTCTTGGGATAGGGTCAGTTTTAGACCTACTAGGTTAGTGTTATGGTCATAATGGGGGTCAGGCTTAGGGTAGGGTTTGGAATAGGTTTCGAGCTAGAATAAAGACTAGGTTTAGTACTTTTATAAGGTTAGGGTTTTGATTAGCCTAAGGATTAGGCTAGGTCATTGCTAGGTATAATATAAGGGTTAGGATGAGGGATAGGGTCAGATTTAGAGATAAGGGTATTATTATGGTCAGAGTTAGAGTTAGTTTTTTTTTTTTTTTTTTTTTTTTTTTTTTTTTTGTTTTGTTTTGTTTTGGTTTAGGTTAAGGTTTAGGATTAGGGCTCCGGTTAGCATTAGGGTTAAGTATAGAGTTAGGGTAATAATATGGATATGTTTAGGGTTCAGGTTAGATTTAGGGTAATGGATAGTTTAGGGTTAGGGATAGTGCTAGGGTCAGGCTGAGGATTAGCATTAGGGTTAGCGTTAGGGTTAGGGTTATGGTAATGGATAGGGTTAGTGCTAGGGTTGGGGCTAGGTTTATGGTTAGAGGTAGGGCTAAGGTTAGGTTTAGGTTTAAGTTTAATGCAAGGATTAAAGTTAGGGTTAGGTTTAGGGTAAGTTTAGTGCCAGGTTTAGGGTTTGACTTATGGTTAAAGCTAGGGTTTTGTCTTGGATTAGGGCTAGGTTTTGGGTTACGTTTGGGCTCTTCTTAGGAATATGGCTAATGTAAGAACTAAGGTTGCAATTAGGGCTAGTTTTAGGGTTACATTTAGTACTAAGTCTAGTTTTAGGATTAGGTTTATGTTTAGGGTGATGTTTTGATCTAGTGTTAGTGTTAGTGTCATAGTCAGGGTCATGGTTCATTTTAGAGCTAGGGATAGAACTCAAATTAGGGTTAGGCTTAGGGCTAGATGTAGGGTTAGGATTTGGTTTATGTTAAAGGTTAGGGTTAGTCCTATGTCTCGATTTTGTTTGAGGGCTAAGACTAAAGTTAAGTGTATTTTTATGATTAGCATTAGTTTTATTACTACTGATAGGGTGAATTTAGGCTTAGGAGTAGATTTACATTCATAGTTAATTCTGGGGTTAAGTCTCTGGAAACTGGTAGAGCTAAGATTAGGGCTAGTGTTTGGGTTATGGTAAAGGATAGGGTTAGAACTAGGAATAGGTCTATGGCAAGAGTTAGTCTTATAGCTAGATTTAGGGTTAAGGTTAGGGATAATTTAGGGCTAGGGATAGGTCTAGGGTTAGTGTTAGGCTTAGACCTAGGTTTAGTGCTATGTTTATTGTTAGGTTTAAGGGAAAGGATGCCTGTTTGATTTCTACTTACCCATAGGTGACAAAATGAAGTGAACCCTTAAAATACAAAGTGTTCAGGATAGCGAACCATTGAATTGAGAAGAACATACCTTGGGAGCATACTAAGACTTGATAAAAGATGACTCCTACCCAGTATCAAAGACATTTGAACAAAACTAACTCTCAACCTAACATTACCTCTAACCCTAGACCTAGTCATAACCCCAAACCTAACATTAACCCTAACTTGATTAGAGAACCATTGATCCTAGAATTCCCACACTTGGGAAGCCTTGTTGGGCAAGCTAAGTGATGAATCCTATGCACCATCAAACAAATCTGGCCAAATAATAATGGGAGGTATTTTATCACATGCATATTTTCCTGTTTTCTCCAAAAAGACTCATAGATTAAGTTGTTTTTGCATGCTTAAGCATAGGCCTAATTTTTCAAGGAACATACCAGAGTCCCTACAGAGAACTGATGGAGTGTGTGAAGCTTCAAGCAGCTAGCACAATCCTGTTTGACTTTCAACTCCATTAACTTTCCCATATAGGTCAAAATGAAGTGAAATCTTAAAATACAAACTGTTCTTGACAGCAAACCTGTGAACGGAGAAGGCCTAAACCTGGGGAAAAGAGTAAATCTAGCTAAAAGATAAATCTTGCCAAGTATCAAAGAATTTGGAATAAAAGTAACTCTAACCCTAACACTAGTTCTAACCCTAGCTCTTCCCCTAACCCTTACATTTTTTAGGAAACTTTTGACCATAGAATTTCCAAACTTAGGTAGCCTAGTGGAGCAAGCTAAGGGATGAATATTGTGCAGTATCAAAGCAATCTGTCCAATAAGATGATGGAGTATGTCAGTACATGCATATTTCCCTGTTATCTCCCAAAGGACACTTGTATAAAGTTGTTTTCACATGCTTCAGCTTAGGCCTACTGTCACAAGAACAAACCAGATTGCTCACAGAGAATTGATGGAGTGGGAAGTTTCAAGCAGCTAGCACCTATGCTGTTTGATTTCCAACTCCATTTCCATTTACCTGTATAGGACAAAGTGAACTAAATCTTTAAAGTACACACTGTTCATTACAGTGAACCATTGAACCCAGGAGACCCAAACATGTGAAGTATAGTAAGGATAAGAGAAAAATGAATCCTTCCCAGTATCAAAGAAATTTGAAAAAAAGTAACTCTAACCCCTATACTAGCCCTAACACTAGCCCTAACACTATCCTTAACACAAACCCTAATCTCATTGAAAAACTGATGATCCTAGAAGTCCCAAACTTAGGGAGCCTAGTGGTCTAAGGTATCAGATGAATCCTATGCAGTATAAAAGTAATATGACCAAATAATTGAGGTGGTATTTCAGTCCATGCATATTTCTCTGCTCTTGGATAAAGTTGTTTTTACCATTTTCATCTTTGGGCTACTTTCTCAAGGAACAAAGAAGAGAGTTCCCACAGAGAACTGATTCAGTGTTTGAAGTTTCATGCAGCTCGCACCAACCCCGTTTGATTTCACCCTCCAGTGTCATTTACCTATATAGGTCAATATGAAGTGAAAACTTAAAATACAGAGTGTCCCTGTTAGCAAACCATTTAAATGAGAAGGCCCAAACCTGAGGAGCATATTAAGGATAGGTTAAAGATGACTCCTTCTAAGTATCAAAGAAATTTTTACAAATTTTACTCTCATCCTAACACTACATCTAACACTAGCCCAACCCTAAACGTAACACTAACTCTAACCTGATTAGAGAACCATTGACCCTGGAAGTCCCACAGTTGGAGAGCTTTGTGGGGAAAGCTAAATAATGAATCCTTTTCAGTATCAAACAAATTTGACACACTAATTATTGGAAGAATTTCAGTGCATGCATATCCCCTGCTTTCTCCTAAAGGGCTCTTGGACAAAGTTGTTTTTGCATGATTCAGCTTAGGCCTACACTCACAAGGAACATACCGGAGGGTCCCCACAAAGAATTGAGGGTGTGTGTGCAGTTTCAAGCAGCTAGCATAAACCCTGTTTGATTTCCATGTCCATTTACATTTACTAGTATAGGTCTAAATTAAGTAAAATGAAAATATTAACTGTTTCAGACACCAGACAGTTGAACCAAAAGTCCTAAACCTGGGAAAGAGAGTAAGGTTAGTTAAAGATGAATCCTGGATTGTATCAAAGAAATTTGAATTAAGTAACATTAACCCTAACAATACCTCTAAATTAAGGCCTAAAGCCTAACCCTAAACATTAACATAGCCCTATCCCTAACCCTAACTTTAACCCTAAATTTAACTGGAACGATTGCCCAAATCCTAGCTCTAACTCTATCCATTACCATAACTCTAACCCTAACCCTAGTGATAAACGTAGCCCTAACCCTAACCTTTACCCTAGACCTGCTCTAACCCTAAACCTTGCCCTAGCTCTAAATCTAGCTCCAACCATAACACTTACCCTAAACCTAATCCAAATCCTAGGTCTAATCATAACCCTAACCCTAACACTAACACTAGCCCTAATCTTAACCATAAATGTAGTCCTATACCTAGCTGTAATCCTATCTTTTACCCTAAACTTAAGCCTAATCCAAATGCTAACAGTAGGACTAAACATAACTGTATAGCTACCCTAAGGCTATTTAAAACCCTAAACCTAAACTGAACCCTAAACCTAACCATATCCATTACTCTAAACCTAATGCTAATTTGAGCCTTGACTCTAAATCTTAACCAAAATCAATCCCTAATCCTGACCCTGACTGTAATAACACACCTAGCTCTAAAACTGACCTTTACCCTAAACCTAACCCTTACAGTATACCTATTCATAACCAAACCATAAAACTACCTTTAACTGTAATGCTAGACCCAACATTAGCCCTAGCCTTATCCTAGCCCAAGCACTAATACAAATCCTCATCCGTGCTGTAAACCTAGCCTTAATCCTAACCCTCACCCTAACCATAACCGAAGACCTAATAATAATAACAACCCTAGCCCTAAACTTAAATCTAACTGTATTAAACTATCAATTACCCTAAACCTAACCTGAACCCTAAACCGAACCCTATCTTTACCCTAACCCAAACCCTGACTTTAGTTTGAGCCATAAACCTAAACTCAAACATAAACCAAGCCCTAACACTGACCCTGGCCCTAATAATTTTCCTAGCTCTAAACTTGACTCTTACCACAGAGCTAACCCTTACAATAGACCGAGCCATAAAACTTTCTATAAAACTATCCCTAAACCTGACATTAGCCCTAGCCATAATTCTAGCCATAACCATAACACAAACCCTAGCCCTTATCCTAGCTTTAAACATAGCCTTAATTACAATCCTAACCCAAACACTAGGCCTAAACCTGACACTAACCCTAGCCCTAATCTTAGCCCTAATTTAGCCCTATCTCTAACCCTATTCCTAAGACTAACTCTCACATTAGACCTTTCAATCATTCTAACCCTTACAGTAACACTAATCCTAGCTCAAACCCTAGCCCTAACCCTTGCCCTATCCTTTGCCTTAGCACTAACCTTAGACAAAACCTAACTCTAAATCGAGCCCTAAACCGAAGATTAAGCCAAACCCTAACACTAGCCCAAACCATAACACTAATCCTAAAACTAGCCCAAACCCTAGACCTAGCCTAAAACAAAACCGAGCTATAGCTATAACCCTAACCCTTAACCTAAACCAACCTAACCTTAAACCTAGCCCAAATCCTAACCTTAATATGAGTTGTAAGCCAAACACTTAAACAACCCTGAACCTGACACTGACCCTAATGCTACTATCTCTAAACATCACCCTAAACCTAAACCTAACCTAAACACTAACTCTAGCACTATAACCCTAAAACTAGCCCAAAAAATCACCCTTGTACTTATATTAGCCCTATCCCTAACCCTATCCCTAACTTAACCCAAAACCTATAACTAATCCTAGCTTTAAACCTAGCCCTATTCATAACCATAAACCTAGCCCTAAATTGATCTCTAACTCTATCCATTTCCAAGACAAAACCATAAAACTAATGTTAACCCTAGGCATGAACCTAAATCTATCCCTAAACTTAATCCAATCTATTTCCCTAAACTTAACCTGAACCTAAACCTAAACTTATCATTACCCTAACCTTAACACTAACACTAAATCAAGCTGTAATTTTAAACCTTAACATATCCCAAATCCTAAACTTAATCTTGATACTAATAAAAACCCTACCTCTAAACGTGCACTAAACCTACACCTAAACCATACACTAGACGTAGTCATAATCCTGATCCTAAAACTATCTTTTACCATAATTCTGGACCTGAAATCAGCCCCAGCCCTAAACCTACTCTTAAACCTAAAATAAACCCTAACCCTCATCCTATCCCTAAACCTACCTTTAATCATAATCCTAACCCTAACCATAGCCCTAACCCTAATTCTCTCACCCTACCTCTATATCTAGCTATAATGCCATCTCTTACCCTAAACTTGACCCTAACTTTAAACCTAACTCTAGACTTAAGTCAAACAATAAACCTAGCCCTAATCCTAGCACTAATTTAGCCCTATCCCTATCCCTAACACTAACCCTAGCCCTAAAATTCACTCTAACTCTCGCCCTATACCTATCCCTAGCTCTAACAGTATCCCTTACTATAACACTATCCCTATACCTAACCCTTGCCCTATCCTTAGTCCCAGCCATAACCCTAGATCTAAACAATCTCCAAATCTATCCCTAACCCTAAGCCTAAGCCTAAGCTAAACACTTACACTATCCCTAAACCTACACCTAGGAATAAACAAAAACCAAGCAGTAGCCCTAACCCCAAACATTAACTTAAACCTAACCCTAACACTAAACCTAACCATAACACTAAAAGTAACCTAATTTTAACCATAGTTATTACATTGCCTGTGGCCCTAATTCTATCCCTAATCCTAAACCAAAAACTAGCCCTAATCTGAGCCCTAAACCAAGATTTACCCTAATTCTAACCCTAACTATAGCCCTAAACCTAGCTATAAACCAACACTTACCCTAAGCAAAAACCTAAACCTAAGGGTAAACCTAGACCTATCCCTAACCCTTAGGGTAATCAAAACCCTAACTCTATTAATAGCCCTACCCTAACTCTCATTATAGCTCTAATCCTATCCCAAATTCTAACCCTAAATATTACCCTTATACTGACCCTACCACTAATCCTAGGTCTAACCCTAACCCTATATGTAACCGAAAACCTATGGTAATCCTATCTCTAGACTTAACCCTGAAGATAACTCTCAACCTAGCCCTAACCATAGCTCAGAAACTAACCCTTATGCTAAACATAACACTAAACCAAACCCTAGTTCTAAGCCTCACCCTAACCCTAACTCAAGACCTAATTCTAACCATAAACCTAGCAATAACCTTAACTCTAACTGTATCCATGACCCCAATAATTATCATACGCTAATGTAACCCTAGGCCTAACCCTAACCCTATCACTGTCCCCTGTTAATTACCCTAAACATAACCTGAACTCTAAACCTAACCTTATTTTTACCTTAATGCTAAACCTAATGCTAATTCGAGCCCTAACACTAAATTCAAACCTAAACCAAAGCCCAAAACTGACCCTAACATTAATCATTCTCCTAGCTCTAAACCTGAGTATTACCCTATACCTAAACCTTACAATAGACTTAGACTTAAATCTAACGCTAAAACTATTCCTAACCATAACCCTAGACCTGACTTCAGCCCTAGCCATAATCCTAGCCCTAACCCTTACATAAACTTTAGTATTTACCCTAGCCCTAAACATGGCCTTAATTATAAACCTAACCCTAACCCTAGGCCTCACCCTAACACTAACCCTAGCCCTAATCTTAATCCTAATTTAGACCTATCCCTAACTCTAACCCTAATCCTAATCCTAGCCCAAGACTAACTCTAACTCTCACCATAGCCCTTACTCTAGTTCTAACCCTATACTTTACTGGAAGCCTAATCCTAGCCTAAACCCTGGGTCTAACCCTAGCCCTATTTATATTCCTGGCCATAACCCTAGATCTAACCCTAACACTAAATCTAACACTAACAATAAGCCTAAGCCTAAACCTAACCCTAGACCTAACCCTTAGGCTAATCCTAAAACTAGCCCTAATCCTAGCCCTAGCACTAAAACAAAACCAAGCCATAGACCTAACCCTAATCCATAACATAAACCAAGCCATAATCCAACTCCTAGCCCTAAACATAGCAATATTTTGCATCTTAAGCTGAACCCTAAAACTAACCCTCACCCGGACTCTGACCTTAACACTAAACCTAGGTATAAACATCACCCAAACCCTAACCTAAAAATAACAATAGACTTAGTCCTAACCCCTAACACTAGCATTAGCCCTAATCTAAACCCTAATACTTACAATAGCCATAACCCTAACCCTAGCCCTAACTTAACCCAAATCCTAGCCCTATTCCGAGCCCTAACCCTAGCTTTAACCCTAAATCTAACTCTAACCCTAATACTAATTGTAGCATAACCCTAGCGTTAACCCTAGCTCTAACCCTATCCACTACACTAACCATAACCCTAACCCTAATGCTAACCCTAGGCCTACACCTAACCCTATCCCTAATCTTTACCCTATCTATTACCCAAATCTAACCTAAAACCTAAACCTAACCCTATCTTTACGCTTATCCTAATCTTAATGCTAATTCAAGTCCTAGCTTTAAACCTTAACCTATCTGAAACACTAATTGCAACCATGACCCTAATAATACCCTTATCTCTAAACCTGACCCTAACCATAAACTTAAAGCTTACACAAGGCGTAGCCATACACCTAAACTTAAACTTTCTTTAACCATAACCCTAGACCTGAAATTAGCCCTACACATAATCCTAGCCCTAAAACTAGCCTCAATCCTAACCGGAACCATAACCCGAGCCCTAACCCTAATTCTAACCCTCGCCCTAGCCCTAAACCTACCCATCCCTTAGCATACGCCTAAACATAAACCTAAACCTAACCCTAACCTCTGTCCTAACCCTAAGCCTAATACTAAAACTAAGCCTAGCACTAATCCTAGCCCTCACTTAATTCTATCCTAACCCTAAACCTAGCCCTAAGACTAACTATAACTCTTGCCCTACCCCTAGCCCTAGTTCTATCCTTAGCCCTATCCTAACTCTAGATCTAAACCTAACTCTAAATCTAAACCTAACTCTAAATTTAACTGTAATCATAAGCCAAACCAAACCCTAACACTACCCCCTAACCATAATGCTAATCCAAAAACTTGCCCTAACCCTAGCCCTAGAAATAAAACAAAACCAAGCCATATCACTAACCCAAACCCTTAACCTAAACCAAACCCAAACCTTACACCTAGCCCTAACCCTATCTATAAAAATTACTCTCACTCTGATGCTGACCCTAACAAGAATCCTAGCTCTAATCATATCCCTAACATAAATTAAGCCTAACACCAGACCTAGCCTTAACCATAACCCTAAGTCTAGCCTTAATTGTAACAGTAGTTCAGACATTAGTCATTGTGCTAACCCTAGCACTAACCCTAACACAAATCCTACATTGGATCCGAGCCCTAAACTTAGCTTTAATCCTAATCTTAACCCTAACACTACCCCTAAACCTAACCCTAACCCTAGCTCTAACCCTAACTCTAACCCTATACCTTACCCTAATCCAAACCCTAACCCAAATGCTAACCCTAGTCCTAACCCTAATCCTTAGCCTAACTTCAATTCTAACCATATTACTAGTCTTAACCCTAGCCCTCATTCTACCTCTAAACCTAACCCTGATCATCATCTGACCCTAAAAATAACTCTCAGTCTAAACCAGACCCTAAACCTAAACAAAAACCTAACACTAGACCTACACGTAACCCTAAACTTATACGTAAGCCTAACACAAGACCTAGACCGAAAGCTATTCCTAAGTATAGCTATAAATCTAGCCCTAGACCTAAACAAAATCCTATCACTAGCCCTAATAATAATGCTTAACCTAAACCAAACACTTACCCTATCCCTAGACCTAAACCTAGTCCTAATTCTGGCTCTAACCCTAAACCTAACCCTATCCCTAACACTGACCCTGATCCAAACACTTAAACTAGCTTTAAACCTGACACTGACCCAAAACCTAGACCTAACTCTAGACCTAGCCATAACCCTAAACCTAAAACTACCCTAAATATAACCCTAGCTTTTACATTACCCATAGTCCTAACCCTAGCCCTAAACCTAACACAAAACCTAGAACTAATCCTAGGCCTAAACTTGGCTCTAAGAATAAACCTAAACGTAGCACCAACCCAAACCCTAACTCTAACCCTAACCCTCTCCTTAGAACTAACCCTAGGTCAAAGCCTAAACCTTACACTAAATATAACCCTAGTCCTATCCTAAATCGTAGTCCTAAACCTAGCCCTAATCCTAACCTTAACCCTAGCCCAAACTTTAGCTCTAAGCATATCCATTACCCTAACCCTAACCCTAACCCTAATTAAAACCCTATCCATAACACTAAACCTAACTCTAACCATAATCTTTAACTTAGAACTAAACCTAAACTTAACCCTTGCATAGCCCTAACCCTAGCTCAAACACTAACGCTTATCCTAACATAACCATAACCTTAACCCTAAACTAACACTTACCCTAATCCTAACACTTACCCTAAACCAAACCGTAGCCCTATCACTAATCCTAAACCTAATCCTAGACTTAATCCCGACCATAACCTAGCCCTAACCCTAGCTCTAAAACTATCCATTACACTAAACATAACCCTAACCTTAATGCTAATCCTAACCCGATCACTGAAACATAACCTATCCGTTACCTTAAACCTTAACTAAAACCTAAAGTAAAACTTTCCATTACCTTAATTCTCAACCTACCCCTAACGCTAATTCAAGCCTCTAACCATAACGTAAACCAAACACCAACCATTACCCTGACCTTGACACTAATAATAATTCTGGCTCTAAAACTGACCTTTAACTTAACCTAACTCTTACACTAGACCTAGCCATAACCTAACCCTAAAACTATCCTTAACCTAACCCTACACCTGATATTATTTGTAGCCCAAGTCCTAGCCCTAACACTATCAGAATACCTACCACTCATTCTAGTCCTAATCCAAGGCTTAATCCTAAACTGAACCATAACCCTAGCCCTAATCCCAATTCTAACCCTCACCCTAGCCCTAAACCTAGCAATAACCCCACCCATTCCCCGAAACTTAACCCTAACTACAGTGCTAAACCTCAATTTAGCCCATCCCATAGGCTTAACCCTAACACTAACCCTAGTCTTCATGCTTGCCCTAATTTATCCCTAACCCTAACTCTCACCCTAAGCCTACTCCTAAGAATAACTCTAATTCTCACCATAGAGCTATCCCTAATTCTAACCATATTCCTTACCAAAACCCTAACCCAAGCCCTAACCCTAGCATGAGCCCTAACCCTAGATCACTCCTAACTCTAAATCTAACCCTAACCCTAAGCCTAAACTTCACTCTAACACTAGCCCTAACCGTGATGCTAATCCAAAATCTAGCCTTAACCCTAGCCCTAGCCCTAAAACAAAACTGAGACATAGCCCTAACCATAATCTTTAACCTTAACCAAAACCTAAACATAAATTAGAACTAACTTTAGCCCTAATTTGAGCACTAAACCTAACACTAAAACTAACACTGACCCTGACACTGACCCTAAATATAACCCTTGCTCTAAACATCATCCTAACCCTAATCCTAAATCTGGCACAAATTGTAACACTAATTCATACATTAGCCATAGCCCTAACCCTAGCCTTAACCCAACCCAAAACCTAGCCCTTATTTGAGACTTAACCTGACATTTGCCCTAGCTGTAATCCTAGCCCTTATCTTAAAACAAACCATAGACCTAACCATAACCATAGCCCTAATCCTACCATAACCCTAGCCCTAAACTTAGCTCTAACCCTATCAGTTACACTAATCATAGCCCTAATTCCAATGCTAACCCTAGGCCTATATCTAACCCTATGCCTAACTGTAAACCTATCCATTATGCTAAACCTAACCTGAACCCTAAACCTTACCTTATCATTACCCTAACCAAAACCCTAATGCTGATTTGAGACCTAAACCTAAACCCTAACCTAAACAAAACCCTAACATGACACTTACCCTAATAATAACCCAGTTCTAAATTTGACCCTTACTGCAAATCTAACCCTTACACTGAACATAACCATAAACCTAACCCTAAAACTATCCCTAACCCTAACCCTAGAACTGACATTTGCCCTAACACTAATCCTAGCACTAAAAAAAAAAACAAAAAGAGTAGCCCTCATCCTAGCCCTTAACAGAGCCTTAATCATAACTATAATGGAACCCTAGCCCTAACTCTAATTCTACCTTCATCCTAGCCATAAACCTAGCTCCAACCCCATCATTTACACTAAACCTAACCCTGAGCACAAAACTAACCCTAGGCCTAAACATAAACTTAAACCTAGCCCTATTCCTAGCTTTAATTAAGCCCTATAACTAACCAAACCCTAAGCCTAGCTCAAAGACTAACTCTCACTCTCACCCTAGACCTATCCCTAGTTCTAACCGTATTTTTATCATAAACCTAATCCTAGCTATAAACCTAGAACTAATGCTAGCTATACCCTTAGCCCTAAACCTAACCCTAGATCTAATCCTAACTCTAAATCTATCTCTAAACCTAAGACTAAACCTAATCCTAAAACTAGTCCTAAATCTAACACTAGTCTTAAAACTAGCCCCAACCATAGTCCTAGCCCTAAAACAAAACCAAGACATAGCCCTAACTTTAAAGCTTAACCTAAACCAAAACCTAACACTACACCTAGCCCTAAACCTAGCCTTAATCCTAGCCCTAATTTGAGTCCAAACCCTAACCCTAAATCTACCCCTGATCTTATTCTTGACCCTAAAACTAACCCTAGCTCTAAACATCACCCTAATATTAAACCTAACCATAACACTAGACCTAGTCCTAACCCCAATCTTATAAAGAGCCCAAATTGTAACTCTACTGCAAAAATTGGCCATAACTCTAAACCTAGCCCTAACTCTAACCAAAATTTTGTCATAATCTGAAACCTAACCCTAACTCTAACCCTAAACCTAATCCTAACAGTAGCCTTAACCCTACCCTAATTGTAGCCTTAACCCTACCCTAATTGTAACCCTAATCCTAGTTGTAACCCTATCCCTTACCCTAAGCCAATCCTAACCCTAATGTTAACCTTAGTCCTAACCCTAATATTATTATTAGTAGTAACCCTAGCCCTCATCCTACCTCTAACCATAACTCAAACCTGACACTTATTCTGACCCTAATGGTACTGTAGGTCTAAACCTGACCCTAAACATATACTGAACCCTAACACTAGAACTAGAAATAAACCTATTCCTAAACCTAACCCTAACACTAGCCCTAGACCTAAATATAATCCTAAATCTAGCCATACCTCTAGCCCTAAACCTAGATAAAAACCTAGCCCTATCCCTAACACTAAACCTTAACCTAATCCAAACACTATCCATAAATCTAGACCTAACCCTAGTGGTAATTTTGGTTTTAACCTAAAAGCTAACTCTAACCTGAACACTGACTCTGACCCTAACACTATCTCTAGCTTTAAATATCACGCTAACACTAACCCTAACCCTAACACTTGAAATAGCCATAACACTAACCCAAAAACTGGCCCAAATAATAACCCTAGATCTTACATTAGTTATAGCCCTATAACTAGCCCTAACCTAACCACAAACCTGGCCCTAATCCAAGTGCTAACCCTAGCTTTAACCTTAAAACTAACCCTAGCCATAAGCCAACCCCAAACCCTAGCTCTTTTCCTATTTGTTACCTTATGCCAAACCCTAAACTTAATGATAACCCTAGTTCTAACCCTAATCCAAAGCCTAACCAAAACTCTAAACCTATTCCTATACCTAACCCTAGCCCTTATTCTAGCTCTAACCATAACCCAAATCCAAATCCTAACCCTGAAACGTATACTGACCCTAACACTAACTGTAGGTTTAATCCTGACATTAACCCGAACCTGAACCATAATATTAGCCCTACTGGTAATCCTATACCTAATCCTAAACCTAACACTAGTCCTAGACCTAAACCTAATCCTAATTCTAGCCATAACTGTAGCCCTAGACCTGAACAACAACCTTGCCCTAGCCCTAACAATCACCCTTAACATAACTCAAACACTAACCCAAATTCTAGACCTAACCCTAGTCCTAATTCTGGCGCTAACCCCAACACTCACTCTAACCTGAACTCTGACCCTGACCCTAACATAAATCTAGCTTCAAAGCTCACCCTAACTCAAAATCTAATCCTAACATTATACCTAGCCATAACCCTAAAACTAAAACTAGCCCTAATCTTAACCCTAACTCTTAACTACCCATGGCACTAACATTAGGCCTAAAATAACACAAAACCTAGCCCTAATCCTAGGCCTAAACCTAGCCCTAAGTGTAACCCTAAATGAACCCTAGCCCTAACCCTAACCCTAAACCTCCCCTTAGACCTAACCCTAACTCAAAGCCTAACTTTTACCATGAACATAACCCTAACCCTATTGCAAACCCTAACCAAACCCTAGCCCTAATTCTAACCTTAGCCATAGCCCTAATCATAGCTCTAATTTTATCCACTACCCTAACCCTAGCCCTAATCCTAACCATATACCTAGCCCTAAAACTTGCTCTAATCCTATCCATTACCCTAACCATAATCCTAACCCTAATTCTAAACCTAGGCTTAACCCTAACACTATCAAAATCCATAAACCTATCCATTACTCTAAAACTAACCTGTACCCAACTCCTGAGCCTGTTCATTACCCTAACCCTAACTCTAACCCTAACACTAATTAAAGCCCTAAACCTAAAACTTAACCTAAATTGAACCATAAGCCCTACCTTGACCTTAATAATATATCTAGCTCAAAACTTGACCCTTACCCTAAATCTAACCCTTACACTAGACCTAACCATAAACATAACCCTAAAACTATTACTAACTGTAACCCTAGACTTAACCCTAGATACTTACCCTAACACAAACCAAAGCTCTAAACTTATCCTAACAGAAAAACTAAACCTAACACTATACAAACCCTAAATCTATCTATAACCAAAACCCAAGCTCTTACATTAGCAATACACCTAACATTAGCCCTACCTAAGTCTTACACAAAACATGGCCCTAATCCTAGCCCTAAACCTAGACCTATTTGTAACATAACCCTATCCTTAGCGCTAACCTTAACCCTAACACTGGCACTGGACCCAAACCTAGTCAAACTCTAATCCTTTCCCTAAACATAACAATAGCCTTAACCCTCAACCTAACCATAACCTAGCCCTAATCCTAACTGTAACCATAGCACCAATTCTAGCACAAACTCTCCATTACCTTAAATGTAACACTAACCATAATGCTAACCCAAGGCATAACCATAACCCTAAACCTAACTGTAGCCCTGACTCTAAACCTAACCCTCAACCTAGCCGTAACCCTAGCTCAAACCCTAACACTTCTGCTAAACCTAACACTAACACTAATGCTAGGCCTATCTCTAAAGCTATCTAAAATGCTAACGTTAACTCAGGCTTAACACTAGCACTAACTAAACATAAACCTAACGTAAATGCTAAGCCAAGGCCTAACCCTAATCCTATCGCTAACACTAACCCTATCTATTACTCTAAACCTAACCTGAACCCTAAACCAAACAGTATCCATTACTTTAACCATAATTCTAATGCTAATTTGAGCCATAACCCTAAACCTTATCCTAAACCAAACCCTAAACCGGACTCTGACCATAATAATACACCTAGCTCTAAACTTGACCTTTACCCTAAACCTAATTTTCCACCAGACCCAGCCATAAACCTAATGTTAACTCTATTCCTAACCATAACCCTCAACCTGACATTAGCCCTAGCACTAATCCTAGCTCTAAACCTAACACAAACCCTAGCCCTCATCCTAGCCGTGATCATAGCCTTAATCCTAACTGAACACTCACCCTATTCATATACCTAATTTGAACCCTTGCCCTAGCCCTGAACCTAGCTATAACCTCATTCCTTCTCCTATAACTAACCATAACCCTAACATTAACACTAACCCTAAATCTAGCACTAACCATGGGCCTTACCCTAACACTAAACCTAGCATTAATCTAGCCCTAATTTAGCCCTAACCCTAAGCAAATCCCCAACTCTATCCCTAAGAATAACTCTAACTCTCATCCTAGCCCTATTTCTATTTCTAAACCTGTCCATTACCATAACCCTAACACTAGCCCTAACCCTAGATCTAACCATAACTCCAAATCTAACCCTAGCCTTATGTCTAAACCTCACCCTACAACAAGGTGAATATTATCGCTAATCATAAAACTAATCCTAACACTAGTCCTAGCCCTAAAACAAAACTGAGTCATTACCCTAACAGTCAAACTAACCTAAACCAAACCCTAACCCTACAACTAGCCATAACCCTAGCTCAAATAAAAGTCTTAGGACTAAAACCAACCCTTACCCTGACTCATATCCAAACACTAACCCTAGCTCTATATATCACCTTAATCATATAGCAAATGCTAACACCATTGCTAGAACAAAACCTAACACTAAAACTAACCATAATAATAACCCTAGTTCTTACATTAGCCATAGTCTTAACCCTAGTCCAAACCCCAAAACAAAAATAGCCATAATCTGAGCCCTAAATCTAGATTTAACCCTAACCCTAACCCTAGCTCTAAGCCTAGCTGTACCTATCCCTTACCTTAAGCCAAACCCTATCCATAATGCTAACCCTAGTCCTAATCATAACCCTTAGCCTAAATCAAACACTAACCCTATTACTAGTCCAAACCCTAGCTCTCATTCTAGCTATAAATTTAACCCAAAACCTAACCATAACCTTCACCCTTATTCTGACCATAACAATAATTATAGGTCTAAACCTGACCCTAAACCTAAACTGAACCCTGAAACTAGCCCTACCAGTAAAGTTTTACCTAATCCTAACCCTAACACTACCCCTAGACCTAAACCTAATCTTAAATCTAGTGATAACTCTAGCCCTAGACCTAAACATAAACTTAATCCTAGCCCTAAAAATAACCATTAACCTAAACCAAACAATAACACTACCCCTCGACCTAACCCTACTTCTGATTCTGGCTTTCACCCTAATTCTAATCTGAAAAATGACCCCAAAACTAACACTAAACCTAGCTCTAAAACTGACACTAAACCAAAATCTAAACCTAACACTAGACCTAGCCATAACCCTAACCCTAAAACTAGCCCTAATTAGATCCTAGATCTTACATGCCCATAGTACTAATCCTAGACCTAAACCTAACACAAAACCTAGCCCTAATCCAAGGCCTAAACCTACCGTAATCATAACCCTAACCCTAAACCTAGCCCTAACCCAAGCCTAACCCTCAACTTTGACCTAAGCATAGCTCAAAGCCTAACTTTTGGCCTAAACATAACCCTAGTCTTATCCGTAAATATAACCCAATCTTAGCCCTAATCCTAAACCTAAACCTAACCCAATACATTACCCTTATGATAACTGTATTCCACATGCTAACCATAGGCCTAACTGTAACCCTAACATAGCAAATCCTAAATCTCCCCATTACCCTAAACCTACCCTGAAATCTAAACCTAACCCTATTCCTTACCCTAAACCTAACTCTAACCCTAATTCTCATTTGAGCCCAATCCCTAAATCTTAACTTAATACAAACCGTAAACCTGACCCTGAACCTAAAAATACCCCTAGCTCTAAAACTGACCCTTACCCTAAACTTAACACTTACACTAGACTAAGACATAGACCTAATCCTAAATCTACTCCTAAATGTAGCACTAGACCTGACATTATCCCTAGCCCAAATTCTAGACTTAAATCTACCACAAACCCTAGTTCTCATCCTAGCCTTAAAGCTAGCCTTAATCATAACCCTAACCCTAACCCTAGACCTAATCCTAATTCTAACCCTCACACCTCTAAACCTAGCTATAACACATCCCTTACCCTAAACTCCACCCTAAAACTAGCCCTAATGTTAGGCCTAATCTGAACATTAACCCTAGTTCTAATCCTTGCCCTTATTTAGCCCTATCCCTAAAACTCACCATAACCCTAACCCTAAGACTAAGTCTAACTCTCACCCTAGCCTTATCCCTAGTTTTATACCTATCATTTACCATAACCCTAAACCTAGTCCTAACCCTTGTCCTATCCTTAGACCTAACCCTAACTATAGATCTAACCCTAACTCCAAGTCTTAATATAATCCTAAGCCTAAGCCTAACACAAACACTAGCCGTAATCCTAAGGCTAATCATATAACCTAGGACTAAAGCAAAAGTGAGCAATAGTGGCTGAGGATGTGGCTCAAGCGGTAACGTATTCACCTAGCATGTGCAGGGTGCTGGGTTCGATTTCAGAAAGAATAAAAATATCATTTAAAAATAGATGTTGTGTCCACCAAAAACTAGAAAAATGAAAATATTAAAAAAATTCTCTCTCTCTCTCTCTCTCTCTCTCTCTCTCTCTCTCTCTCTCTCTCTCTCTCAAAAATACTGAGGAAAAATCCTAACCTTAAATGTTAACTTAAACCAAACCCTAACACTATACCTGAACATAACCGTAGGCCTAATTTGAGTCCTAACCATAATCTTAATAACCCTGACCACGAATCATATCCTAACACTCATCCTAGGTCTAAACACGAGCCTAAATGTAAAACAAACCCTAACAGTAACCCTAGCCTTCATCTGAGTCATAACCCTAACCTTAAAACTAACCCTGACACTTACTCATATCCTAACAGTCACCCTAGATCTAAAGACAACCCTCACCTTAAACTAAACCCTAACAGTAATCCTGGCCCTTATTTGAGTCCTAACCCTAACCCATAAACTAACTCGGTCACTGAATCATATGCTAATACTAACTTAGCTATAAATATCACCCTAACATTAAAACCTAAACCTAACACTAGACCTAACCTTACCCCAACCCTAATTGTAACCCTAGTTCTTACATTATCCATTGCCATAACATTAGCACTAAACCTAACACAAAAATTAGCCCTAATCTGAGCCCTAAACATAAATTGAACCCTAACCCTAACTCTAGTCCTAACCCTAGCTCTAAGCCTATCCCTTACCCAAAGCAAAAACCTAAAACTAATGGTAAACCTAGACCTATCCCTAATCCTTAAGCTAACCAAAACCCTAACCCTACTAATAGTCATAACACTACCCTCACTCTAGCTCTAACCCTATTCCAAACCTTAATGTTATCCCTGATCATTATTTTGAACCTAACACCAACACTGTGTCTAAACCTGGGCCTAACCCTAGACCAAAACCTAACACTAGACCTAGACATAAACCAAATCCTAAATCTAGCCTTAACTCTAGCCCTAGACCTAAACAAAAACCTATCCCTAGCCCTTAAAGTAACCCTTAACATAACACAAAACCTAACCCTACCCCTAGACCCAAACTTAGTTCTAATTCTGGCTGTAACCCTAACTTTAACTCTAACCCAAACACTGGCCCTGCCTTTAAGAGTAAACCTATCTCTAAACCTGACCCTAAACAAAAATCTAAACCTAACACTAGACCTAGCAAAAATCCTAACCCTAAAACTAGCCCTAATCATAACCCTAGCTCTTACATTGCGCACAGCCCTAACCCTAGGAGAAAACCTACCACAAAACCTAGAGCTAATCCTAGGCCTAAGCATAACCGTAATCCTAACCTAACACTTGATTAGTCCTAATCCTAGCTCAAAGCCTAACCCTTATCTGAAATATAAACCTACACCTATCCGTAAATATACCCCTAACACTAGCCCTAATCCTATCCTTAACAATAGACCTCAACCTAGCTCTAAACCTACCCATTACCCTAAAACTAACCCTAAACCTTTTGATAACTCTAGGCCTAACCCTAACCCTAAACCTAACCAGAAAGCTAACACTAGACCTAACCCTAAACCTCACACTCTCCATAGACTTAACTCTAGCTCAAACCCTAAATCTTACTATAAACCTATACATAACCATTGTCCTAACCCTAAACCTAAACCTCAATCTAACACTAAACATAACCATATGCCTATATTTAACCGTATCCATTACTCTAACCTTAACCCTACCTCTAATGATGATGCTAGCCCTAATCCAACCCCACCCCTAAAAATACTCTAATGCTATCCCTAGACCTAACTCTAAACCAAAACCTCGCCCTAGCCCTAACTCTAAACCAAACCCTCGACCTAGCCCTAACCCTAGCTCAAATTCTAACCCTTATGCTAAACATAACCCTAACAGTAACCCTAGTTCTAAACCTAACCCTAACCCTAACTCGAGACCTATTCCTGACCATAACCCTAGCCCTAACCTTAGCTCTAATCCTATCCATTATCCTAACCACTATACGTACTCTAATGCTAACCCTAGGCCTAAAACTTACCCTATCACTAAACCTAACCCTATCAATTACCGTAAAACTAACCTGAACCCTAAACTAAAACCTATGATTACCCTAACTCTGACCCTAATGCTTATTTGAACCCTAACTCTAAACCCTAACCTCAACCAAACTCTAACCTGATCCTGATCCTAATAATTCCCCTAGCTCTAATCCTGACTCTTAATCCTAAACCTAACCCTTACACTAGACCTAGCCATAAACCTAATCCTAAAACTGTCCTTTCCTCAACCATAACCCCACACCAAACATTAGCACTAGCCCCAATCCTAGCCCTAACCCTAACAAAATCCCCAGGCCTTATCCTAGCCGTATACATAGATTAATCCTAATCCTAACCCTAACCCTAAATCTAACCCAAATACTAAGCCTAGCCCTAAACTTAGCCCTAATTTCACCCTATCTTTAAACATAACCCTAACCCTAGATCTAAGAATAAAACTAACTCTCACACTAGCCCTATCACTAGTTCTAAGCCTATCTCTTAACGTAACCCTAAACCTAGCCCTTAACATAGTCCTAAATCTTGCCATATCCATACAACTAGCCTAAATTTAGATCATCATATATCTATAAATCTAACACTAACCCAAAGCCTAAGCATAACCCTAACACTAGCCCTAACACTAGCACTAATCCTAAAACTAGCCCTAACCCTAGCCCTAGCACTAAAACAAAACTGAGCCATAAACTCAATCCCTAACCCTTAAACTAAACCAAACCCTAAACATGCACCTACACTTAAACCTAGCCCTAATTTGAGTTTTAAGCTGAACCCAAAAACTAACCCTGACACTGACTGACATAACACTAATCCTAGCTCTAAACATCACCCTAATCCTAACACTAACCCTAACACTAAACCTAGCCCTAATCTTAACCCTAAAATTAGTCCTAATCATAACCCTTGTACTTACATCAGCCATAATCCTAACCCTAGCACTAACTTAACCCAAATCCTAGCCCCAATCTGAGACCTAACTTGAGCTTTAAATCTAACCCTAACCCTAACCCTAGCCCTAATCATAACCATAACCCTCTCCCTAACCCTATACATTACCATAACAATATCCCTAACCCTAAAGCTAACCCTAGACCTAAACCTAAACCTATCTCTAATCTTATGACTATCCATTTCCCTGAACCTATCATGAACCTTAATTCTAAGCCTATCATTACCCAAACACTTACCCTAATGCTAATTCAATCACTAAATTTAAGCCTTAACCTATTCCAAACCCTAACCTAGACCTTCACTTTAATAATAACCTTAGCCCTAAACCTGACCCTTACCCTATACCTAAATCTTACACTAGACGTACCCATAAACCTAACCCTAAAATTATCTTTAAACATAATTTTAGACTTGAAATTAGCCATATTCCTATCCTAGTCCTAACCCTGAAACAAACCCTAGCACTCAACCTAGACCTAAACCTAGCCTTAATCATAACCCTAATCCTAACCCTTATTCTAAACATCGCCCAACCTCTAAAACTCACCTAGCTTACCCTAAACTAAATCTTAAGTGTAACCCTAATTCTATGCTGAAACTAAACACTAACCATAGAACTAATCCTAGCCCTAATTTAGCCCTATCTCTAACCCTAACCCTAACCTTAGCGTAAGACTAACAATAATTCTCTCACTATCCTTATCACTAATTCTAATCCTAGCCCTTACCATAACCATAACCCTAGACTTAACCCTTGCCAAATCCTTAGACCTAGGCCTAACCCTCATCCTAAATCTCACACTAACACTAAACCTAATCCTAAAGCTAATCATAAAACTAGCCCTAACCCTACCACTAGCAGTAAAACAAAACCGAGCAATAGACCTAATGTAAACCTAACTTAAACCAAACCCTAAAACTACACCTAGACCCAACCATAGCCTTAATTTGAGTCCTAACCCTAACCTTAAAATGATACCTGACACTGACTCATGTGCTAAACTCACTCTAGCTTGAAACACCATACTAAACTTAACCAAAACTTAACAGTAACCCTAGCCCTTATTGGAGTTCTAACACTATCCCTGACCTTGACTCATAACCAAAAATTAACCATAGCTCTAAATATCACCCTTAAACTTAAATTTAACCCTAACACTAAAATTATGCCTACACCTAAGTGTAACCCTAAAACTAACCTTAATTGTAACCCTATTTCTTATATAAGTGATTGTTCTAACCCTAGTCCTAACCCTAACTCAATACTAGCCCTAATCTGAACCCTAAACCTAACTTTAACCCTAATTCTACCCTAACCTGGCTCTAAACCTATCCCTTACCCTAAGTGAAACCCTAACCCTAATGGTAAACCTAAACCTATCCCTAATCCTTAGGTTAACCAAAATGCTAATGCTATTAATAGTCCTGACCCTAGTCCTCATTCTTGCTCTAATCCTATCCCAAACCCTTTCACTAACCCTGACCTTAATTCTGACCCTAACATAAACTCTAGGTCTAAAACTGACACTAAACCTAGAGCAAACCCTAACACTGGCCATACTGCTAAATTATACCTAAACCTAACCCTACCCCTATCCCTAAGACTAACTCTAACTCTCACACTACCCCTATCCCTAGTTCTAAGCCTATCCATTACCATAACCTTAACCCTAGCCATAACCCTTGCCCTATCCTTAGTCCTAGACCTAACCCTAGATCTAACCCTAACTCGAAATCTAACCCTAACCTTAAGCCTAAGCCAAACACTAAAACTAGCCCTAACCCTAATGCTAATGGTAAAATTGCCCTACCCTAACCCTAGCAGTAAAACAAACTGAGCAGTAGCCCTAACCATAAACCTTAACTTAAACCAAAACTTAACACTACACTTAGACCTAATCATAGCCTCAATTTAAGTCTTAACCCTTTCTTTAAATCTAACCCTGACCCTGACTCATATCCTAATGCTCAACCTAGCTCTAAACACTCTCCTTACCTTAACATGAAACCTAAAATAAACCTATTCCTAATTCGAGTCCTAACCCTAACTCTGACCCTGACTCATATCCTAACACTAAACCTAGCTCTAAATATCATCTAACCTTAAGCCTAACCCTAACACTAGACATATCCCTAACCCTAACCCTAAACTAACCCTCATTGTAACCCTAGTTTTTATATTAGTCATTGCCATAACATTAGCCCTAACCCTAACTCAAAAACTAGATCTAATCCGAGCCCTAAACCTAGATTTAACCCCAACTCTAACTATAGACCTTACCCAAGCTCTAAAGCTATCCCTTACCTGTGATTAACCCTAACACTAATGGTATCCCTAGACCTATGCCTAAACCTTAGGCTAACCAAAATCCTAACCTTATTAATTGTCCTGACCCTAGCCTTCATTCGAACTCTAACCCCGACCCTTATCTTGACCCTAACACAAACCCTAGTTCTAAACCTGGCCCTAACACTAGATTAAAAACTATCACTAACACTGGACCTAAACCTAATGCTAAATTTAGCCTTATCTCTAGCCTTAGACCCAAACAAAAACCTAGACCTAGGGCTTACAAAATAACCCTTATCCTATCACAAACACTGACCCTACCCCTACACCTATACCTACTCCTAATTTTGGTTGTAACCCTAACTTGAACTCTAACCCAAATACCGACTCTGCCATTAAAAGTAAACGTACTTCTAAACCTGACCCTAACTGAAAATCTAAACTTAACACTAGATCTTGCCATAACCCTAAACCTAAAACTATCCCTAATCATAATCCTAGATCTTACATTACCCACAGCTTTAACACTATGCATAAACTTAATACAAAACTTATAGTTAATCCAAGGCCTAAACCTAGCCCTAACCATAGCCCTAACCCAAAACTTACACTCTCCTTAGTCCTAACCCTAGTTCAAAACCTAACCCTTACTATAAACATAAACCTAGAACTATCCCTAAATCTAACCCTAAACCTAGTCCTAATCCTAACCGTAACCCTATCCCTAACTGTAGCTCTAAACCTAACCATTACCCTAACCCAAACCCTAACCCTAATTGTAAACCTACCCTTAACCCTAATCATAATCCTAAACCTAAACAAAAAGTAACCCTAGAACTAACCCTAAACTAATACTTGCTATTGCCCTAACCATAGATCAAACCCTATCTCTTACCATAAACCTAAACATAACAATAGACCTAACCCTAAACCTAAACTTAAATCTAGCCCTGTCCCTAAACCTAAACCTATATCTAACCCTATTTATTACAATAACCTTAAACCAAAACTTAATTATAACCATTCCCCTAACCCTATCCCTAAACCTAAACCTAACATAATCCTATCTCTAAACATAACCCTGAACCTAATCATTGCTCTAACCCTAATCATAGTTCAGAACCTAACTCTTACACTAAACATAACACTAACCCTAACTCTAGTTCTAACCCATACCCTAACATTAACTCTAGACCTAACCCTAACCCTAAGTCTAGCTATAAACTTAACTCTAACTGTACCCATTACGGTAATCATAAGCCATACCCTAATGCTAATTCTAGGCCTAACGCTATCTCAAGACTTAATCATAACCATAACCATAGCCCTAAACTTAACTCTAACTGTATCCATTACCCTAAACATAACCCTTTCCCTAATGCTAACCCTAGGCCTTACCCTAAACCTATCACTAACCCCAACACTATCAATTACACTAAACAAACCTGAACCATAAATCTAACCCTATCATGACCCTAATTGTAATCCTAATGCTAATTTGAGCCCTAACCCTAAACTAAAATTTAAAAGAAACCCTAGCCATGACCCTGACCCTAATAATTCACCTAGTTCTAACCTGACCCTTATCCTAAACCTAATCCTTCCATTAGACCTATCCAAAACCTAACCCTAAAACTATCCATAACCATAACTATAGACCTGACATTAGCCCTAGATATAATCCTAGCCCTAACCCAAACACAAACCCTAGCTTATATTAGCACTAAACATAGCCTTAATCATAACCCTAACCTTAAACCTAGGCCTAACATAAAACCAACCCTATCCCTAATCTTCGACCTAACATAGCCCTATCCCTAACCCTAACCCTTACCCTAGCCCTAAAACTAAGTCTAACTCTCTCCCTACCCCTAAAACTAGTTCTAACCCCATCCCATACTGGAATTCTAAACCTAGCCCTAACTCTAGGCCTAAATCAAGCAATTTCCTTATCCCTAGCCATAACCTTGGATCTAAACTTAACTCTAAATCTAACTCTAATGCAAAGCCTAAGCCTAAACCTAACACTAACCCTAACCCTAACCCTAATGCTACTCCTAAAACTAGCCCTAACTCTAAGGCCAGCCCTAATACAAAACAGAGCCATATCCCTAATCCTAACCCTTAACCTAAACCAAACCCTAACCCTTCACCTAGGCCAAACCCTAGACATAATTCTAGTTTTAAGCAGAACCCTAAAACTAACCTTAACCCTGATTCTGAAGCTAACACTAACCCTAGCTTTAAACATCACCCTAAAAATAACCCTAAACATAACACTAGACCTAGACCTAACCATAACCCTTACCCTAAAATTAGCCCTAATTTTAACCTTAGTATTTACATTAGCCATAACACTAACCCTAGCCCTAAGTTAACACAAAACCTAGCCTAATCTGAGCCCTAAGCCAAGCTTTAACCCTAAACCTAACCATAACCTTAACCTAGCACTAATAATAACCATAACCTTAGCTCTAACCCTAGCTCTAACCCTATCCATTACCCTAACCATAATCCTAATGCTAATGCTAACCCTAGGCCTAAACATTACCATGTCAATAATCCTAACCCTAACCATTACCATAAACCTAACTTGAAACATAAACCTAATTATATCATTACCTAATCCTAATCCTATTCTAATTCGAGCCCTAAATTTAAACCTTAACATATCCCAAACTCTAATCATGACCCTGGCCCAAACAATACCCTTAGTTCTAAACCTGACCATAAACCTAAACCTAACCCTTATACTACATGTAACCTAACCCTAAACTATCTTTTACTGTAAAGCTGGACCTGAAATTAGCCCTAGCACTAATCCTAGCACTAAACATAGCCTTAATCTTAACCCAAACCATAACCCGAGGTTAACCCTAATTGTAACCCTAGCCCTAGCCCTAAATCTAGCTATAACCTCATCCCTTACCCTAAACCTAACCATAACTCTAAACCTTCCCCTAAACCTAACCATAACCCTAAACCTAACCATAATGTTAAACTTAACCATGACCCTTGTCCTAACCCTACACCTAATCCTAACACTAAGCCTAGTTAAGTGTTAGGTTAGGGTTATGATTCAGTTTTGTTTTAGCGCTAGGGGTAGTGTTAGGGTTAGTTTTAGTATTAATGTTAGGATTAAGGCTAGTGTTAGTGTGAGATTTAGGCTTAGGTTTAGGGTTAGATTTAGAGTTAGGTTTAGTTCTAGGCTTTGAGCTAATGGTAAGGATAGGGTTAGGATTAGGGCTAATATTAGGGCTACTTATAGGGTGATTGTAAGAGATAGGATTAGAACTAGGTATAAGGATAGTGCGAGAGTTTGAGTTAGTCTTAGGGCTAGGGTTAGGGATAGGGCTAAATTAGGGCTGGGATTAGGACTAGTGTTAGTCTTATTGTTAGGCCTAGGTTTAGGGCTAGGGTTAGTGTTAGAGTTAGGGTTAGTGTTAGGTTTAGGTTAAGGGATGGGTTATAGCTATTTTTAGGACTAGGGTGAGAATTAGAATTAGGGTTATGAATAGGGATAGGTTCATGATTAAGGTGAGGTTTATGGCTAGAATGTGGGCTAAGGTTTGTGTTAGGATTAGGACTAGGATTAGAGCTAGGGCTAATGTAGGGTCTAGGGTTACAGCTAGGGAGAGTTTTAGGGTTATGTTTATAGCTAGGTCTATTGTAAGTGTCAGGTTTCTTGTTAGGGTCAGGTTTAGAGCTATGGGTATTATTAGGCTCAGGGTCAGTTTTAGGGTTTTTATCAGATTAAGATTTAGGATTAAGGCTTGAGTTATCATTACAGTTAGGGATAGGTTAATGATAGTTTAAGTTTAGAGTTCAGATTAGGTGTAGGGTAATAGGGTTATGGTTAAGGATAGGATTAGGGTTCGGCCTAGGGTTAGCAGAAGCATTAGGGTTATCATTAGGATAATGGATAGGGTTAGAGATAGTGATAGGCCTAGTGTTATGCTTAGGATTAGGTCCAGGGTTGGGCCTAGGTTTAGGGTTAGGGCTAAGTTTAGGGTTATGGTTAGCTTTAGGGTTAAAGTGAGGATAGTGCTTGGGTTAGGGCTAGGTTTTGCAATAGGTTAGGGCTATGCCAAATGTAAGAACTGTGTTATGATTATGGCTTTTTTTAGGGTTAACGTTAGAGCTAAGTACAGTTTTAGGGTTAGGTTTAGGATTAGGGTAATGTTTAGAGCTAGGGTTAGTGTTAGTGTCAGTGTCAGTGTTCAGTTTAGTGTTATGATTAATGTGAAATCCATAATTAGGACTAGAGTTAAGATTAGGGGAAGGGTTAGTGTTTGGCTTTAGGCTAAGGGTTATTATTAGGGCTATTGCTAGGTTTTTCTTTAGATCTAGGGCTAGAGTTATGGATAGATTAGGATTAGTTTTCAGTCTAGGGCTAGTGTTAGGGTTAAGTTTAGGTATAAGGTTACCAGTAGGACTAGTGTTAGGGTTTGGTTTAGGGTTAAGTTAAGGGTTATACCTATGTTTAGTGTTAGGGTCAGAATAAGGGTCAGGGTTAGGGTTAGGTTTGGGTTATGGATAGAGCTAGAATGAGGACTAGGGTTAGGACTAGTAATAGGGTTAGATTTTGGGTAAGGTTAAGGAATAGGGTTAGCATTAGGATTATCATTAGGTTTAGGGTTTGGCATTGGGTAATGGTTAGGGTTAGAGCTAGGGTTAGGGCTAGGGTTAGGGTTAAAGCTAGGTTTTGGGCTCAGATTAGGGTGAGTTTTTGTGTTATGGTTATGGCTAGGGTTAGAGCAATGGCTAATGTAAGAACTAGGGATTTTAGGGTTAGTTTTAGGGTTATTGCTAGGGGTTAACTTTCTAGTGTTAGGATTAGATTTATGGTTAGGGTGAAATTTAGAGGTAGTGTTAGTGTTAGGTTAATAGTCAGGGTCAGGTTTACTTTTAGGGTTAGGGTTAGGACTTGAATTAAGGCTACAGTTACTGTAAGGGTTCGGTTTAAGGTTAGGGTGGTGTTTAGAGCTAGGGTGAGTGTTAGGATATGAGCCAGAGTTAGTGTTAGTATTAAAGTTAAGATTAGGACTCGAATTAGGGCTAGGGTTCGGTCTAGGTGTCGTGTTAATATTCGGTTCAAGTTAAGGTTTAGGGTTAGGGATGTTGATTGGTTTAGTTTTACTGTAAGGGTTAGGTTTAGGGTAGTTTTATGATTAGAGTTAGGGCTAGGGCTAGTGTAAATGTTAGGCTTAGGCTTAGGGTTAGGGTTAGATTTAGAGTTAGGATTAGATCTAGGTTTAGGACTAGGTATAAAGATTAGGCAATGTTTAAGGCTAGGTTTAGTAGCTAGGGTTAGGGCTAGGGTTAGGATTATGGTAATGGATATGGTTAGAAGTAGGGATAGGGTTAGTGTGAGAGTTAGAGTTCTTCTTAGGGCTAGGGTTAGGTTTAGGGTTAGGGATAGGTTTAAAATAGGGCTAGGATTAGGACTAGGATTAGTGTTCACTTTAGGCCTAGAGTTAGGGTTAGGGTTAGGGTTAAGTTTAGGGTAAGGAATGGTGTTAGAGCTAGGTTTATAGATAGAGTGAGGGTAATAATTATTGTTAGGGTTGTGGTTAGGGTTAGGGTTATGATTAAGACTAGATTTGGGGCTAGGATGAGGGCTCTGGTTCATTTTAGGGTTAGGGCTAGGATTAGGGCTATGGCTAATATCAGATCTAGGGTTATGGTAAAAGATAGTTTTAGTATTAGGTTTATGACTACATGTAATATAAGGGTTATGTTTAGGGTTAGGTTCAGGTTTAAAGCTAGGGATATTATTAGGGTCAAGTTCTGGGTTAGAAGTTTTCGATAGGTTTAGGTTTAAAGTTAGGGCTCAATTTAACGTTATGGTTAGTATTAGTGTAATGATAGGTTAAGGTTTAGGGTTTAGGTTTGGTTTAGAATAAAGCATAGGTTTAGGCTTAGGGATAGGGTTAGGTTTAGGCCTAGGGTTTTGGTTACGACAATGGATTGGGTTAGAGCTAGTGTTAGGGCTTGGGTTATGGTTTTGATTAGCACGAGGATTAGGATTAGGGTTAGTGTTAAAACTCGGGTTAGGGCTTGGATTAGGGCTAGGTTTGGGGTTAAGGTAATTCTAGGGTTAGGTTAAGGCTACTGTAAGTGCCAGGGATACAATTAGGGTTAAATTTAGGGTTAGGGTTAGTGGTAGGTCTAGTGTTAAATTTAGCGTTAGGGTTAGTATTATGGTCAGAGTCAGGGTCAGTGTTAGTTCTAGTTTTCAGCTTAAAACTAGAATTAGAGCTAAGGCTAGGTTAATGGTGAGGGTTTGGTTTAAGTTAAGGGTTAGGGTTAGGGCTATGTCTCGATTTTGTTTTACAGCTAGGGTTAAATTTAGATTTAGAGTTTGGTTATGGATAGGGTTAGGCTTAGGGTTAGGGTTTGATTTAGAGTTAAAATTATATCTAAGTTAGGGCTAGAGGCAATGATAGGTCTAGGGTTAAGGCTAGAGTTAGGGCTTGGATTAGGGTTCCAGTAAGGGATAGGGTTAGAATTAGGGATGGGGCTAGGGTGAGAGCTATAGTTAGTCATAGGGCTAGGGTTATGAATAAGACAAAATTTGGGCTAAGATTATTCCTAGGGTTAGTTTTGGGGTTAGGCCTAAAGTTAGGTTTAGAGTTAGTATTAAGGCTAGGTTTAGGGCTAGGATAAGGGCTGGGTTTTGTATTAGGTTTAGGGCTAGGATTAGAGCTATGGCTAATGTGAGGTCTAAGCTTATGGTTGGGATAGTTTTAGGATTAGTGTTATGGCTTGGTCTAGTGTAAGGGTTAGGTTTAGTATAAAAGTCAGCTTTAGATCTAGGAGATTTATTAGGGTCATGGTCAGTGTTAGAGTTTATTTGAGGTTAGGGTTTAGGGTTAGGGCTTGAATTAGCATTAGGGTGTGGGTTAGGGTAATGATAGGGTTTTGTTTAGAGTTTACATTAGGCTTAGGGTAATTAACAGGGTTAGGGTTAGGATAGATTAAGATTAGGCCTAGGGTCTGCATTAGGGTAAGGGTTATGGTTAGTATAATGGATAGGATTAGAGCTAAGTTTAGTCCTAGGTTTATGGTTAGAAATAGGTCTTGAATTAGGGTTAGGGTTAGGGTTAATCTAGGTTTAGACTTAGGTTTATGTTTGGCATAAGGGTTAGGTTTTGAGCTATGGTTAGGGCTAGGGTGAGGATTAGTTTTAGAATTACTTTAGATAAGATTTTAGTACTCATAGGGTTAGGTTTAGGATTAGGGCTAGGGACATCATTAGAGATAGGGTTAGGGTTAGGGTAATGTTTACAATTAGCTTTAGATTTAGGGCTATGTTTAAAGTTAGATTGTGGTTTAGGCTGAGGGTTAGGGCCATGGTTATGTTTAGGTTTATAGTAAGGGTTAGGGTTTGAACTAGGGTAGGTCTATGGCAAGTATGAGGTTTAAGGTTAGGTCTAGGGTTAGTTTTCAAGTTAGGTTTAGGTTTAGCTTTAAGCCTAGTGTTATCAATAAGTTTAAGTTTAGGTTTAGAGTAATGGGTAGGTTTAGAGCTAGGTTTAGGGCTAGGGTTAATGTTAGGATTAGGGCTAGGGTTAGGGTTAGATTGAGGGATAGGTATAGGTTTATGTTAGTATAATATTTAGGCTTTGAGCTAGGATTAGGACTAAGGCAAGTATTATGTTAGGGTTTGGGCTAGGGTTAGGGTTAGGGTTATGCTTAAGGCTTGATTTAGGCCTAGGATTAGCTCTAGGTTTTGTGTTAGATTTAGGCCTAGGGTTAGGGCTATGGGTAATGTAAGAACTAGGGTTATGTTGAGGGCTAGACGTAGGGTTAGTGTTATTGCTAGCTCTAGTGTTAGGTTTAGATTTATGGGTAGGTTCAGATTTAGAGATAGGTTTACTCTAAAGGCAGGGTCAGTGTTTGGGTTAGAGTTAGAGATAGTGTTACAGCCAGAATTAGGACTAGGTTTAGGTCTAGGGGTCGGGTTAGTGTTTGAGTTAGGTGAAGGATTATTGTTAGGGCTAGGGATAGGTTTTTGTTTAGGTCTAGGGCTAGAGTTAAAGCAAGATTTATGATTTGGTTTAGGTCTAGGGCTAGTGCTGGGTTTTGTTCTAGGTTTAATGTCAGTTTTAGACCTAGGGTAAGTGTTAGGGTCAGAATAAGGGTCAGGGTTAGCATTAGGGTTTGAGATAGGATTAGAGCTAGGATTTGGTCTAGTGTTAGGACTATTAATAGGGTTAGAATTTTGGTTAGCCTAAGGATTAGAGATAGGTCTAGTGTTAATATTAGGGTTAAGGTTTTTCCTAGGTAAGCGATAGCATAAAAGCTAGTGTTAATGCTAGAGTTAGGGTTAGGGTTAGGGTTAAATATAGGTTTAGTGCTCGTATTAGGGCTAGTTTTTTTTTTTTTTTTTTTTTTTTTTTTTTTTTTTTTTTTTTTTTTTTTTGTTAGGTTTAGGGCTAGATTTGAGCATTGGCTTATGTAAGAGCCCGGGTTACATTTAGGGTTATTTTTAGGGTTAGGGTTAGAGGTAGGTCTAGTGTTAGGTTTAAATTTATGGTTTGGGTAATATTTAGATCTATGGTTATTGTTAGGATATGAGTCAGCATCAGGGTTAGTTTTAGGGTTAGGGTAAGGACTCAAATAAGGTCAAGAGTTATGGTTAGTGTTAGGTTAAGTTGAGGGTTGTGTTTAGAGCCTAGTTGACTATTAGGATATCAGTCAGGGTCAGGGTTAGCTTTAAGGTTAGGGTTATGACTTGAATTAGGGCTAGGGTTACTGATAGGTTTGGTTTAAGTTTAAGGTAGTCTTTAAACCTAGGTTCACTATTAGGATATGAGTCGGGGTCAGGGTAAGTTTTAAGGTTAGGGTTTGGACTTGAATTAGGTCTAGGGTTACATCTTGGTGTAGTATTATGGTTTGGTTTTAGTTAAGGTTTAGGGTTAGGGCTGTTGCTCAGTTTTGTTTTAGTCCTAGGTTTAGGGTTTGGGCTAGTTATAAGATTAGCATTTGGGTTAAGGCTAGTGTTAGTGTTAGCCATAGGCTTTGGGTTAGGGTTAGATTTGCATTTAGCATTAGGTCTAGGATTAGGTCCTGTTCTAACTATAGGGCAAGAGTTAGGGCTAGGGTTATGGTTACGGTTACATATAGGGTTAGAACTAGGGCTAGGGCTAGGGTGAGAGTTAGAGTTAGTCTTAGGCCTAGGGTTTCTGTTAGTTTTAGGGATAGAGCTAAGTTAGGGCTAGGATTAGGGCTAGGGTTAGTGTTCAGCTTAGGCCTAGTGTTAGGACTAAAGTTATAGTTAATTTTAGGATAAGGTATATTGTTATAGCTAGGATTAGAGGTAGGGTGAGGGTTAGAATTAGGGTTAGGGTTAGGGTTATGATTAAGGCTAAGTTTAGGGCTAGGATGAGGGCTAGGGTTAGTTGTATGTTTAGGTCTAGAATTAGGGCTAAAGATAATATCAGATCTAGTGTTACAGTTTGGGGTAGATTTAGGGCTAGGTTTCTGTCTAGGACTAGTGTAAGTGTTAGGCTTAGGGTAAGGCTCAGGTTTAGATCTAGGTGCATTTTTAGGGTAAGGTCAGGGTTAGGGTTTGTTTTAGGTTAAGGTTTAGGTAAAGGGCTCAAATGAGCATTATGGTTAGGTTTATGTTTAGCGTAATTGTTTGTGTTAGGTTTAGGTTTCAGGGTAGGTTTAGGGCAATGGAGAGCTTTAGGGTTAGTGAAAGGGTTAGGGTTATTCCTAGAGTTAGCATTAGGATTAGGCTTACATAATGTTAATATATAGGGTTAGAGCTATGGTTAGGGCTAGGGTTAGGTTAGGATTAGGGCTAGAATTAGGTTAGTTTTTGGATTAGGGAGTAACCCTAGCTTAGGGTAGATTTAGGGTTAGCTTTAGGGTAAAGGTTAAGTTTTGTGCTAGGGTTAGATCTAGGACAAGGGTTAGGTTTAGTGTTATGGTCAGGGTTATGTTTAGGTTTAGGGCTAGTGTTTTCATTAGCATTAGGATTAGGTTTAGGGTAACAGATTGGTTTAGATATAAGGTTAGCTTTATGGTTAAGGTTAGGTTTAGGTTTAAGTTTAGTTTTAGGGCTAGGTTTACCGTTGGTTTTAGGGTAAGGGTTAGGAACTCAGTTAGGGTTAAGGCTATGACAAGGTTTAGGTTTAGCATTTGGTCTAGGGATAGGTTTTGGTTTGTGGTTAGGGTTTCTGTTAGGGTTAGGGATAGGATTATCATTAGGGTTAGGGTTAGAGTTTAGGTAATGGCTAGGGTTAGAGCTAGTATTAGGTCTAGGTTTAAGGTTAGGATTAGGCCTATGCTTAGGATTATGGTTAGGAATTGTGCTAGGGCCATATTTGAACTAAGGGTTAGTCTTTCAGCTAGGGTTAGGACTAAGGTGAGGTTCAGAGTTAGGGTTAGGACTAGAGTTAGGTTTAGGGTGATGGTTATGCTTAGGGTAGGTTTAGGCCTCTATTAGGTT
Organism: Marmota flaviventris; assembly: GCF_047511675.1. Taxonomy (NCBI): domain Eukaryota; kingdom Metazoa; phylum Chordata; class Mammalia; order Rodentia; family Sciuridae; genus Marmota; species Marmota flaviventris. Next base: position 15,007,501 of record NC_092510.1, read on the forward strand.
TAGGGTTATTTAAGTTTTGTGTTAGGTTTAGGCCTTGGGTTAGTGCTATGTGTAATGTAAAATCTAGGGTTTTGATTAGAGCTAGTTTTAGGGTTAGGGTTACAGCTAGGTCTAGTGTTAGTTTTAGGTTTTGGGTTACGGTCAGGTTTAGAGCTAGGTTTGATGTTTGTGACAGGGCCAGTGTTCAGGTTAAAGTTAGGGTTAGGGTGAAAGACAGAATAGGACTAGGGTTAAGTCTAGTGGTAGGGTTAGTGTTTGGTTTAGGTTAAGGGTTATTGTTAGGGCTAGGACTAAGTTTTTGTATAGTTCAAGGTGTAGAGTTATAGCTAGATTTAGGATTAGGTTTAGGTCTAGTGCTAGTTTTAGGTTTATGTTTAGGTATAAGTTTAGTGGTAGGGCTAGTTTCAGGTTTCAGTTTTGGTTTAGGGTCAGGTTTAGATGTATAATTAGTGTTAAGGTCAGAATAAGGGTTAAGGTTAGGGTGAAGTTTTGGGTTAGGATTAGATCTAGAATTAGCGCTAGTGTTAGGACTAGTAATAGGGTTGTTGTTTGGGTTTGGCTAAGGGTTAGGATTAGAACTAGAGTTAGCATTATAAATAGGGTTTAGCTTAGAGTAATGGATAGGATTAGAGCTAGGTTTAGGGATAGGATTAGGGTTAGGTGGATGGCTAGTTTTAGGGTTAGGGTTAGGGTTAAATCTAGTGTTAGGGGTCAGATTAGTTTTTTTTTTTGTTGTTGTTGTTGTTAGAGTAAGTTCTAGGGATTGGCTAAGGCCAATTTCAGAACTAGGGTTATGATAAGGGTTAGTTTTAGTGTTAGGTTTTTGGCTAGGTCTAGTGTTAGCATTAGTTTTAGGGTTAGGGTGATATTTAGAGCTGGGTTTGTGTTTGATTATGAGTCAGGGTGAGGGTTAGTTTTAGGCCTAGGACTCGAATTAGAGCTCAGTTTATGGTTAGTTATGGTTTAGGGTTTGGTTTAGGTTAACATTTGGGGTTAGAGCAATGGCTCGGTTTTGTTTTAGGGCTAGGGCTTGGATTAGGGCTAGTTTTTGGATTAGCAATAATGTTAGAGCTAGTGGTAGAATGAGGTTTAGACTTAAGATTAGGGTTAGATTTAGAGTTATGTTTAGATCTAGGGTTAGGATTATTGCTAGGGTTAGGGCTAAGGTTTGGTCTATTATGAGGGTTAGGGAATGAATAGGGTTATAAATAGAAATAGGGCTAGTTTGTGAGAGTAGTCTTAGGGTTCGGGTTTAGGTTATGGTTCAAATATGGCTAGGATTAGTGCTATGAAAAGTGTTAGGGTTAGGCCTATGGTTAGTGCTAGTTTGAGAGTTAGTTTTAGGGGAAGGGATGGGATTATACAGCTAGGTTCAGTTCTAAGGTGAAGGTTATAATTAGGGATAGGGATAGGGTGAGGGTTAGAGTTAGGATAAAGTCTAGTTTTAGGGCTAGGATGAGGGCTAGTGTTTGTGTTAGGGTTAGGTCTAGGATTAGGGCTAGGGATAATGTCAGGTCTAGGGTTATAGTTAATGATAGTGTTAAAGATAATTTTATGGCTAGGTCTAGTGTAAGGGTTAGGTTTAGGGTAAGGGTCAGGTATAGAGCTAGGTTGTTATTAGGTTAAGAGTCTGGGTTATGTTTGGTTTCCATTAAGGTTTAAGGAGAGTGCTCAGATTAGCATTAGGGTTAGGGTTAGGTTTAGAGAAATGGATAGAGTTAGGTTTACAGTTTAGGTTAGTTTTAGAGTAATGTATAGGGTTAGTGTAGGGGTGGGGTTAGGGTTAGGCCTAGGGTAAGCATTTGGTTTAGTCTTATGTTTAGAGTAACTGATAGGTTTAGAGGTAGTGTTAGGGCTTAGATTAAGGTTAGGATTAGAGCTAGTTTTTGGCTTACTCCTAGGCTTAGTGTTAGGATTAGATTTGGGTTAAGTGTTAGGGTTTGAGCTAGGGTTAGGGTTAGAGCAAGGGTTAGGATTAGAATCAGGGCTATCGTTAGGGTTAGGGTTAGGTTTAGGGTTAGGGCCAGGGTTAGCATTAGCATTAGGGTTATGTTTAAGGTAAAGGATAAATTTAGAGCTAGGATTTGTCTATGGTTACAGTTAGGATTAGGGATAGGGTTATGGTTATGGTTAGGGTTAGAGCTAGAGTTATGTTTAGGGTAAGATTTAGAATTTGAGCTAGAGTTAGGGCTAGGCCAAACCTTAGGTTAGGGTTTGGGCTAGGATTAGGGTTAGGGTTAAGCTTAGGTCTAGGTTTAGGGCTTGTATTAGGGCTAGGTTTTTTGTGAGGTTTATGGCTAGTGTTAGGGCTATGGGTAATATAAAAGCTAAGGTTATTATTATGGCTAGAATTTTTTGTGGGGTTAAGGTTATAGATACGCCTAGTGTTAGGTTTAAGTTTTGGGTTAGGATAAGGTTTAGAGCTAGTGTTTGTTTTAGGGTAATCATCAGTGTTCGGGTTAGCATTGGGTTTATGGTTAGGGCCAGAATTAGAACTAGGGTTTAGTCTAGGGTTAAGGTTAGACTTTGTGTTAGGTTAGTGGTTATTTTAGGGCTACGACTAGGTTTTTTAAAGACTAGGGCTAGAGTTATGGCTATATTTAGGATTAAGTTTAGACCTAGTGCTAGTATTATGGTTATGTTTAGGTATAGGTTTACTTGGAGGGCTAGTGTTAGGATTCGGTTTAGTGTTTAAGTTAGGCTTTGAGCTAGGGTTAGTGTTAGGGTCAGAATAAGGGTATGGATTAGGCTTAGGCTTCCCTTTAGGGTTAGAGATAGAATGAGTTCTAGGCATAGGATTAGTAAAAAGTTAGGGTTTAGGGTAAGCTAAAGATTAGGGTAAGAACTAGGGTAGCATTAGGGTGAGAGTTTGGCTTAGGGTAAGGACTAGGTTTAGAGCTAGGGTTTGGGATAGTGTTAAGGTTAGGGTTGTGGTTAGCATTAGGATTAAAATTAGGGTTGATGCTCGGTTTAGGGATAGTTTTAGGGGTAGGATTAGGGCTAGGTCTAGTGTTTCTGTTAAGTTTAGGTTTAGAATGATATTTAGAGGTATTTTAGGGTCAGAGTCAGGGTCAGTATTAGTTGTAGAGATAGGGTTATTACTAGGTGTAGTGTTAGGATTTGGTTTAGGTTAAGGGTTAGGATTGGGGCTATGGCTCAGTTTTGTTGTTGGGCTATGGCTAGGGTTAGAGCTAGTTTTAAAATTAGAATTAGGGTTAGGGATAGTGTAAGTGGGAGGTTTAGGTTTAGAGTTAAGATTAGATTTAGAGTTAGGGTTAGTTCTAGTTTTACTACTAGGACTAGGGTTAGGACTAATGTCAGTGCTAATGTTAGGGTTAGGCAATAGATAAGGTTTGTACTAGAAATAGGTTTGTACTAGAGTTATGGTTAGTCTTAGGACTAGGGTTAGAGTTACAGTTACAGTTACCAATAAATTAGGCCTAGGATTAGAGCAATGATTAGTGTTAGGATTAGGCCTAGGGTTAGGTCTAGGATTAGTGTTAGTGACTGTTAGGGTTAGGGTTAGGGTTAGGAGAAGGGATGTGGTTATACCTAGGTCCAGAACTTGGGCAAGGGTTGAAATTAGGGTTTGGGCTTGGGATAGGGTTCGGGCTAGGATGAGGTCTCAGGTTTTTGTTAGGTTTAAGGCAAAAATTAGGTAAAGTTCAAATGTCAGGTCTAAGGTTATGTTTAGGGAAACAGTTAGGGTTAGTTTTATGGATAGGTCTAGTTTAAGGTTATGTTTTGGGTAAGGGTGAGGTTTAGAGCTAGGCATGTTATTAGAGTCAGTGTCTTGTTCAGAGTTTGTGTTAGGTTTTGATTTAGTTTTAGGGCTAGAATTATCATTAGGGTTAGTGTTAGGGTTAAGGTTAGAGTAATTGATAGGTTTAGGTTTTGTGTACAGCTTAGGTTTAGGTAAAGATAAGTTTAGTGTTAGCGATAGGTTTAGGGTTAGGCCTAAATTGATAGGGTTAGATTTAGGTTTAGGACTAGGTTTAGTGTTAGGTTTAGCATAACTCTTAGGGTTTGAGCTTGGATTAGAACTACAGCAAGCATTAGGTTTACGGTTAGGTCTAGAGTTAGGTTTACAGTTAGGGTTAGAGAAGTTTTAGGGTAAGGGCTAATGTTTCATGATGTTTATAGTTAGGCTAATGGGTGGGTTTAGAGCTATGTTTAGAGCTAGGTTTGGCTGAGGCTTATGTTTAGGGTAATAGTTAGGTTTAGATCTAGGTTTATGGTTAGGATGAGGGCTAGGTTTAGGGTTAGGGTTAGGCCTAGTGTTAGTGTTAAAGTTAGATTTAGGGTAAGTGTTAGGGTTTGAGCTATGTTTAGGGCTATGGCAATGTTTAGGGTTAGTGTTAGGTCTAGGTCTAGGATTAGGGTTAAGTTTAGGGCTAGGTTTAGTATTAGGTTTAGGGTTATGTTTAGGGTAATGGATAGGGTTAGAGCTAGAGTTAGTGCTGGGATTATGTTTAGGATTAAGTCTAGTTTTAGGTTTAGGTTTAGGGCCAATTTTAGGTTTAGGGTTAGGGCCAGTTTTAGGTTTAGAGTTAGGTTTAGGGTAATTGTTAGGGCTAGGGTTAGTGTTATCGTTATAACGAGATGTTGGGCTCAATTTAGGGCTAGGTTTTGGGTTAGGTAAGTTTTAGGATTAGAGCTACGGTTAATGTAAGAACTAGAGTTATGATTAGGGCTACTTTTAGAGTTACAGTTAGGGCTAGTTCTAGTTTTAGTGTTTGGTGTACTTTTAGGGTGATGTTAGAGCTAGGGTTAGTGTAAGGTCAGAGTCAGGCTCAAGGTTAGTATTAAGGTTAGGTTAGGACTGGAATTAAGGCTAAGGTTAGGGCTAGGTTTAGGGTTAGGTTTTGGTTTATGTTAAGGGTTAGGGTTAGGGCTATAGTTCTTTTTTTTTAGGGCTTGAACTAGATTAGGGCTTGTTTTAGGATTAGTGTTAGTGTTAGGGCTAGTGTTAGTGTGAGTTTTAGGCTTAGAGCTAGGGTTGGACATAGAGTTATAGTTAGTTCTAGGGTTAGGGCTAGGGCTAGTGTTAGGGCTAAGCTTAGGGCAAGTGTTAGGGTTATGGTAAGGGATAGGGTTAAGTCTAGTAATAGGGCTAGGGCGAGATTTAGAGTTAGTCTTAGTGCTAGTGGTAGAGTTAGGGCTAAATTAAGGCTAGGATCAGGTCTCGGATTAGTGTAAGTGTTAAGTCTAGGGTGAGAGTTAGGGTTACTTTTTCGGGAAGGGATGGGGTTATAGCAAGTTTCAGAACTAGGGTGATGGATAAAATTAGGGATAGGGCTTCAGTTAGGGTTCAGGTTAGGATCAAGTATAGGTTTAGGGCTAGGGTGAGGGGTTGTGTTTGTATTACGGTTATGGCAAGAATTGGGGCTAGGGCTAATATCAGGTCTAGGGTTATGGTTAGGCATAGTATTGATTAAGATTTATGGCTAGATCTAGTGTCAGAGTTAGGTTTAGGGTGAGATTCAAGTTGAGAGCTTCGGTATTATAATAATCAGGGACAGGTTTAGGGTTTGGTTTAGGTTAAGGTTTAGGGTTATGGCTCAAATTATCATAAGGTATGAGTTAGGATTAGGGTAATGGATAAGGTTATGTTTAGGCTTCAGGTGAGGTTTAAGACTCAGGTTAGGTTTAGGGTAATGGATAGTGTTAGGGTTACCCCTAGGGTTAGCATTAGGTTTATGGATATCATTAGGATAATGCATAGGGTTAGAGCTAGGATTAGGGCTATGGTTATGTTTAGATTTAGGGCTAGAGTTAGGGTTAGGGTTAGGGTTAAGTCTAGGGTTAGGTTTAGAGTATGGGTTAGGGTTTGAGCTAGGGTTAGTGCTAAGGATATGGTTAGGTTTAGGATTATGTCTAGGGTTAGGATTAGAATTATCATTAGGGTTAAGGTAATGAAGATATTTAGATGTCGGGTTAGGGTTAAGGTTAGGTTTAGGTTTCGGACTAGGGTTAGTGTTAAGTTTAGCATACTTGTTAGAGTTTGAGCTAGGGTTAGGACTACGCCAAGTGATAGGTTTGTGGTTAGTTCTAGGGTTACGTTTACATTTAAGGTTAGAGTAGGTTTAGGGTTAGGGCTCCGGTTATCATGATGGTTAGGGTAGTGGGTAGTGTTAGAGCTAATGTTAAATATATTTTTAAGTTTAGGATTATGGCTAGTGTTGGGGTTAGGTTTATGATTAGGCATATAATTTTCTTACGGTTAGGTTAAGGGTAAGGGTCAGGGATTGAGTAAGTGTTAGGGCTAGATTGAGGCTTCAGGTTAGAATCAGGACTAGGGTTAGAGTTAGGGTTAGGTTTAGGGCTAGGTTTAGCCTTAGGTTTAGGGTTATGTTTAGGTTAATGACTAGAGTTAGAGCTAGGGTTTGGGCTATGTTTATGGTTATAATTAAGGCTAGAATTGGGGTATAGGTTTTGGCTAGGGTTATGTTTAGGGTAAGGGCTAGGGTTTGAGCTAGTGTTAGTGCTAGGGCTAGGTTGAGTATTAGGTTCAGCCTTAGTTCTAGGGACAGTATTAAGGTAGGTTTTAGGATTAGTGTTAAGGTTAGGGCTAGGGTATTCATTAGGGTAAGGATAAGGGTTCGGGTAATGGATATGTATGTTCGGGTAATGGATATGATTAGATGTAATTTTAAGTTTAGGTTTTGGTTTAGATTTAGTTTTTGGGTTAAGTTTAAGTCTACTGGTATGTTTAGGTTTATGGTACAGGTTAGGATTTGAGCTAGTGTTAGGGCTATGGCGAGTGTTAGTTTTAGGGTTAGGGCTATGATTTGTTTCTGGTTAGGGTTAGGGTTACAGTTAGGGTTAAGGCTAGGGTTATCGATACACTTAGGTGTAGGGTTAGGTAAAGTGTAGATTTAGAGCTAGGTTTAGGGCTAGGGTTATGTTTAGGGTGAGGGCTACGGTTAGGGTTTAGAGTAAGGTATAGGTCTAAGTTTATATTTATGATAAGTGTTAGGCTTTGAGTAAAATGTAAGACTAAGGCTAGGGTTAGGTTTAGGGTTAGGGTTAGGGCTAGGGTTAGTGTTGGGGTTACTCTTAGGGCTAGATTTAGTCCTAGAATTCACTCTAGTTTTTGTGTTAGGTTAAGGCATAGAGTTTGGGCTGTGGGCAATATAAGAGCTAGGATTATGATTAGGGCTAGTTGTAGGGTTAGTGTTATGGCTATGTCTAGTGTTAGGTTTAGGTTTTTGGGTAGGGTCAGGTTTAGAGATAGGTTGCATTAAAGGCAGGGTCAGTGTTCAGGTTAGAGTTAGAATTAAGTTGAAAGCCAGAATTGGGACTAGGTTTATGTCTAGGGGTAGGGTTAGTCCTTGAGTTAAGGGTTATTGTTAGGGCTAAGGCTAGGTATTTTTTTAGGTCTAGAGCTAGAGTTAAAGCTAGATTTACAATAAGGTTTATGTCTAGGGCTAGTGACAGGGTCAGGTTTAGGTATAAGGTTACTGGTAGGGCTAGTTTTATGTTTTGGTCTAGCATTAGGGTCAGGTTTAGATATAGGTTAGTTGTATGGTCAGAATAAAGGTCAGGGTTATGGTTAGGGTTTGGAATAGGGTTAGAGCTAGAATGAGGGCTAGGGTTAAGACTATTAATATGGTGAGAGTTTTGATCAGCCTGAGCATTATGGATAGGTCTAGGGTTACCATTAGGGTTAGGGTTTTGCTTAGGTTTAGGAATAGGGATAGAGCTAGTGTTAGGGGTAGGGTTAGGGGTAGGTTTTGGGTTAAAGCTAGGTGTAGGGCTCAGATTAGGGCTAGTTTTTGTGTTAGTGTTAGGGCTGGGGTTAGGGCAACAGGTAATGTAAGAACCAGCGTTATATTTAGGGTTAGATTTAGGGTTAGGTTTAGGGGTAGTTCTAGTGTTATTGTTAGATTGGAGGTTAGGGTAATATAGAGAGCTGGGTTTAGTTTCAGGATAGGATTCAGGGTCAGGGTTAGTTTTAGGGTTTGAGTTAGGGCGTGAATTAGAACTACGTTTAGTGTTAGGGTTTGGTTTAAAGTTAACGTTATATTTAGAGCTAAGATGAGTGTTAGGAGATGATTCAGGGTCAGGGATAGTTTTAAGGTTAGAGTTAGGACTCAATTAGGGCTAGGATTATTTCTTGTAGTAGTTTAGGGTTTGGTTTAAGTTCAGGTTTAGTGTTAGGTCTACGTCTCAGTTTAGTTTTAGTCCTAGGCTTAGGGTTAGGGTTGTTTTACAATTAGTATTAGGGTTAGGACTAGTGTTAGTTTTAGGCTTAGACTTAGGTTTATGGTTACATTTATAGTTAGGGTTAGAACTAGGATTAGGCTAGGATTAATTATAAGGCAAGTGTTAGGGCCAGGGTTAGTTTTATGGTAAGGGATAGGGTTTGAACTAGGGATAGGGCTAGTGTGAGAGTTAGAGTTAGTGATAGGGCTAAAATAAGATTGAGGGTTTGGGATAGGGTTAAATTAGGGCTAGGATTAGCGCTAGGGTTAGTGTTCAGTTTAGGCCTAGCATTAGGGATGGGGTTAGGTTTAAGTTTATCATAAAAAATGGTGTTATAGCTATGTTTAGATGTGTGGTGAGGGTTAGAGTTAGGGTTAGGTCTAGGGTTAGGGCTAGGTTTAGGGCTAGGATGAGGGCTAGTCTTTGTTTTAGTTTCAGAGCTAGGTTTAGTGCTAGGGCTTTTATCAGGTCTAGGGTTATGGTTAAAGATAGTTTTAGGGTTAGGCTTATAGCTATGTATAGTGTAAGGGTTAGGTTTAGGGTAAGGGTCAGGTTTAGAGCTTGGGGAATTATTAGGAGAAGGATTTGGCTTAGATAAGGATTTATATTTACATCTCAAATTAGCATTAGGGTTAAAGTTAGGGTATAGTTAGGGTTTGTTTTAAGGTTCAGGTTTTGTTTAGGATAATTGATACGGTAACCGTTAATGATAGGGCTAGGATTAGGCTTAGGGTTAGCATTATGGTTAGGGTTATACTTAGGGTATTTGATAGTGTTAGAATTAGAGTTATGGTTAGAAATAAGACATGAGTTAGGGTTAGAGTTAGTATTAGAACTAGGGTTAGTGTTAGGGTTACGTTTAGGGTTATGTTTAGCCTAAAGTTTAGGTTTTGAGCTAGGGTTAGGGCTAGGTTTAGGGTTAGGTCTAGGGATAGGATTACAGTAGGTTTAGTGTTAGGTTGGTAGTTAGAGCTAGGATGAGTGTTAGGTTATTAGTCAGGTTCAGGATTACTTTTAAGGTAATGATTAGGACTTGAATTAGGGCGAGGGTTAGATCTAGGTGTAGTGCTAGTGTTAGGGCTAGGGTTATCATTAATGCTAGGGTTATGGTTAAGGTATCAGATATGGTTAAGTTAGGTTTAGATTTTTGTTTAGAGTTATAATTAGTGGTAGGTTTAGGATTAGAGCTACGGTTACATTTAGGTTTATGACTATGGTTAGTTTTCCAGTTAGTGTTAGTGTTAAAATTAGGGTTAAGGCTAGGATTATCAATAAGGTTAGGTTTAGGGTTAGGGTAATAGGTAGGTTTAGAGCTAGGTTTTAGGGCTAGGTTAAGTTTAGGATTTGGGCTAGGGTTAGGGTGAGACTTAGGGATAGGCCTAGGTTTATGTTTAGGATAAGTATTAGGCTTTGAGCTATCTTAGGACTAAGGTGAGGGCTAGGGTTAGGTATAGGGCTAAAGTTCGGGTTAGGGTTAGCTAAGGGCTAGGTTTAGGTCTAAAATTAGCTCTATGTTTAGTGTTAGGTTTAGACCTAGGGTTAGGGCTATGGGTAATGTAAAATCTAGGGTTATGATTTGGGCTAGGTTTAGGGTTAGGGTTATGGCTGGGTCTAGAGTTAAGTTTAGGTTTTGGTTAGTTTCAGATTTAGAGGTAGGTTTAGTGTTAAAAGCAAGGTCAGTGTTTGGGTTAGAGTTAAAGTTAGGGTTAAAGCCAGAATTAGGACTAGGTTTAGGTCTAGGGGTAGAGTTAGTTTTTGGGTTAAGTAAAGGTTTTTGTTAGTGCTAGAGCTAAGATTTTGTTTAGGTCTAGAGCTGGAGTTCAGGCTAGATTTAGGATTAGGTTTAAGTCTAGAGCTAGTGGTAGGGTTAGGTTTATGTATAAAGTCACAAGTAGGGCTAGAGTTTGGTTTAGGGTTATGTTCAGGTTTAGACCTAGGGTTTATGTTTTGGTCAGAATAAGGGTCAGGGTTAGGGTGAGGGTTTGGGATAGCATTAGAGCTAGAATGAGATCTAGCTTTAGGACTTATACTAGGGTTAAGATTTGGTTAGCCTAAGGATTAGGGGTAGGTCTAGGGTTAATGTTAGGTTTAAGGTTTTGCTCAGGGTAAGGGATACAGTCAGTGCTAGGGTAGGTTTATCCTTAGAGTTAAAGCAAGGTTTGGGGCTCAAATTAGGGCTAGTTTTTGTGTGCAGTTTAAGACTAGGGTTAGGACAACGGCTAATATAAGAACTAGGCTTACAATTAGGGTTAGGGTTAGGGGTAGGTCAAGTGTTAGGGTTAGGTTTAAGATTAGGGTGATATTTATAACTAGGGTTAGTGTTAGGATATCAGTCAGATCAAGGTTAATTTTGGGGTTAGGGTTAGGACTTGAATTAGGGCTAGGGTTACTGTTAGGGTTCAGTTTAAGTTTAGGATGGTATTTAGAGCTAGGATGAGTGTTAGTATATAAGTCTGGTTCAGGGTTACTTTTAAGGTTATGATTAGGACTTGAATTGGGGCAAGGGTTATTTCTAGGTGTAGTGCTAGGGTTTGGTTTAAGTTAAGGTTAGTGATAGGCCTTTTGCTCGGTTTTCTTTAGTGCTGTCGTTAGGGTTACAGCTAGTTTTATGATTAGATTTAGGGTTCGGGCAAGGGTTATTGTTAGGTTTAGAATTAAGGCTAGTTTTAAGGCTAGGATTAGGGCTAGCTTTTGTGTTAGGTTTAGGGCAAGAATTAGGGTTAGGAATAATGTCTGGTCTAGGTTTATAGTTAGTGATATTTTCAGCGTTAGGTTTATGGCTAGGTCAAATTAAAGTGTTACATTTAGAGAAAGGGTCAGATTAAGAGCTGGGGCATTAGGGTCAGGGTCAGGCTTCGGGTTTGGGTTAGGTTAAGGTTTAGGGTTAAGGCTCAAACTAGCATTAAGGTTAAAATTAGGGTTAGGGTAATGGATAGTGTTAGGTTTAAGTTTAGGTTAGATTTAAGGTAATGGATATGGTTAGGGTTTGTGTTAGATTTAGGTTTAGGCCTAGGGTTAGCATTAGGATTGTGTTATCATTAGGGTCATTTATTGGGTTAGACCTAGGGCTAGGGCTAGGTTTATGGTTAGGATAAGGGCTAGAGTTAGTGTTAGGGTCAGGGTTAGGGAGAGGGTTACACTTAGGATTAGGTTTAGGTTACAGTTTAGGGTTTGAGCTAGGATTTTTGCTATGCCTGAGGTTAAACTAGGGTTTGGTCTAGGGTTATCGTCATAGTTAGTTTTATGTTTAGGTCTAGGGTTATCATTAGGGTTAGGAAAATAGGCTTTGATGTCAGGTTAATGATAGGTTTATGTTTACGTTAGCATTAGGTTTAGGTTTAAGATTAGATTAGTGTTTGAGGTAGCTTAGGTTTAGGGTTAGGGTTAGGTTCACTGTTAGTTCTAGTTAGTTTAATATTTAGGGTTAGGGTAGGTTTAGCTTTAGATCCATTGTTATCATTAGGGTTAAGTTTAGGGTTAGTGTAATGGATAGGTTTTGAGCTAGGGTTAGTGCTAGGGTTAAGGTTAGGATTAGAACTGAGGTTAGGGTTAGGGTTAGGGCTTGGGTTAGTGTTAGGGTAAGGTTATGTGTAAGGATTAGGAATTGAGCTTGGTTTAGGGCTAAGTTGAATGATAGGTTTATAGTCAGGGCTAGGACAGGTTTAGGGTTAAATTTAGGGCTAGGGTTAGCATTAGTTTTAGGGTTATGGTTTGTGTAATGGATATAGTTAGAGCTAGGGTTTGGGCTATGGTTATACTTAGGATTAGGGCTAAAGTTAGATTGAGGATTAGGGTTTGGACTAGGGTTATGTTTAGGGTAAGGTTTAGGGTTTGAGCTAGGGTAAGGGCTAGAATGAGGGTTAGGGTTAGGGTTAGGGCTAGGTTTAGGGTTAGTGTTATGCTTAGGGTTAGGTTTAGGGCTGTAATTAGGGCTGGGTTTTGTGTGAGGTTTAGGACTAGTGTTAGGTATATGGATAACGTAAGAGCTAGAGTTATGGTTATGGCTAGATTTAGAATTTATCTAGTGTTGGGGTTAGTTTTGGGGTTAGGATAAGTTTTAGTGCTAGGGATTTTACTAGGGTAAGTGTCAGGGTTCAAGTTAATTTAGGTTTAGGTTTAGGTTCAGAATGAGGACTAGGTTTAGGTCTAGGGGTAGAGTTAGTGTTTGGTTTAAGTTAAGGGTTATTGTTAGGCCTAACGCTAGGGTTATGGCTATATTATGATTAGGTTTAGGTCTAGGGCTAGTGTTAGTGTTATGTTTAGGCTTAGGGTTAATGGTAGGGCTAGTGTTAGGTTTTGGATAAGTGTTAGTGTCAGGTTTAAACTTAGGTTTAGTTTTAGGGTCAGTATTATGTTAGGGTTAGACTTAGGGTTTTGGATAAGTTTAGAGCTAGAATAAGGTTTAGGACTAGTAGTAGAGTTTGGGTTTGGAGTAGGCATAGAATTAGGGTTAGGACTATGGTAGCATTAGGGTGAGGATTTTACTAAGTTTAAGAAATAGGGTTAGAGCTAGGATTAGGACTAAGGATTGGGTTAGGGTTAGGGCCAGGGTTAGGGTTAGGGTTAAAGCTAGGATTAGGCCTTGGATTAGGGCTAGGTCTTATGTGTTAGGTTTAGGGCTATTGCTAATTTAAGAACTGGCATTACATTTAGGGCTAATTTTAGGGTTAGGTTTAGGGTGAGGTCTAGTGTTAGGATTAGGTTTAGGGATAGGGTGATGTGTAGAGCTAGGTTAGTGTTAAGGTCAGTGTCCGGGTTAAGATTAGGACTAGAATTAGGGGTAGGTTTAGTGATAGGTGTAGGCTTAGGTTTTAGTTTAGGTTAAGCATTAGGGTCAGTGCTATTGCTTGGTTTTGCTTGAGGGATAGGGCTTGGCTTAGGGCTAGTTTTCAAATTAGAATTAGGGTTACAGCTACTCTTAAGGTGTGGTTTAGACTTAGGTTTAGGGTTAGATTTAGACTTAGATTTAGATCTAAGTTTAGAGGTACAGCGAAGGTTAGGCCTGGGGTTAGGTCTAGGGTTTGAGTTTTGATAAGGGATAGGGTTAGAGCTAGGGATAGGGCTACAGTGAGAGTTAGAGTTAGTCTTAGTGTTAGGGTTAGATTTAGGGTTAGAATTAGGGCTTAATTAGGGCTAGGATTAGAGCTAGGGTTATTATTAAGGCTGAGCCTAGGTTTATGGCTAGGGTTATGGTTATGGTTATGGTTAGGTATGATGTTATAGCTAGCTTTAGAACTAGGGCGAGGGTTAAAATTAGGGTTAGGTCTTTGGTTAGGGTTAGGTTTAGGATTAAGGGTAATATTAGGGCTAGGATTAGGGCTAGAGTTTGTTCTATGGTTAGGGCTTCATTAGGGCTAGGACTAATGTCAGGTCTATGGTTATGGTTAGAGATAGTTTTTAGGGTTAAGATTATTGGGGTTAGGATTAGGTTTATGGATACAGTTATGTTTAGGTTTCAGGTTAGGTTTAGGGTAGTGTATAGGTTTAGGTTTAGGAATAGGTTTAGGGTTAACCTAGGGTTAGCATCAGGGTTAAGATTAGGATTAGCCTAATGGGTAGGTTTACAGCTGGGGTTAGGGCTGGGTTTATGGTTAGGATTAAGGCTAGGGTTAGGGTTATGTTTTGGGTTACAGCAACCGTTAGGCTTAAGGTTAGGTTTAGGGTATGTATTAATGATAGAATTAGGGTTATGGTTAGGGTTAAAGTTAGTATTAGGGGTCTGATTATGGGTAGGTTTTAAGTTAGGGTAGGGCTAGGTTTAGGGCTTCAGCAAATGTAAGAACTAGAGTTATGATTAGAACTAATTATAGGGTTAGGGTTAGGGCTAAGTCTATGTTTAGGTTGAGGTTTAGGTTTAGGTTTTGAGTGATGTTTAGAGCTAGTGTTAGTGTTAGGGTCAGAGTCAAGGTCAAGGTTTGTTTTAGGGTTAGGGATAGGACTCGAATTAGAGCTAGGTTTAGGTCTAGGTGTAGGCTTAGGGTTTGATTTATGTTAAAGTTCATGGTTAGGGCTATGACTTGGTTGTTTTGTAGAGTTAGGGTTAGGTTAGGGCTCGTTTTAGGAGTAGCATTATTTTTGGGCTTGCATGAATGAGAGGTTTAGCTTATGGTTAGGGTTAGACTTAAAGTTAGGGTTAGATATAAGATTAGGGCTAGAGGTAGGGTTAGGGCTAATGTAAAGGCAAGTGATAGGAATATCGTAAAGGATAGGGTTAGCATTAGAAATACGACTAGGGCGAGAGAGTTAGACTTAGGGCTAGGGTTAGTTTAGGTTTAGGGGTAAATTAAGGCTAGGATTAAGTCTAGCCTTTATATTAGGGTTAGGCCTAGTTTTAGGATTAGGTTATGTTTAGGGATAGGTTTAGGTTTAGGTAAAGGGATAGGGTTAGATCTACTTTTAGGGCTAGGTCAAAGGTTAGAATTTTGGTTAGAGCTATGGTTATGGTATGGTTTAGTAATAAGGCTTGGTTTAGGGCTGGGATGAGGGCTAGGGTTTGTTTTAGGGTTATGGCAAGAATTAGGGCTAGGGCTAGTGTCAGGTCTAGGATTATGTTAGGGACAGATTGAGGGTTAGATTTATGGCTAGGTCTAGTCTAAGGGTTAGGTTTAGGGTAAGGGTCAGATTAAGAGCTAGGGGTATTACTAGGGTTAGAATTAGGTTTTGTGTTTGGTTTATGTTAGGGTTTAGGTTTAGAGCTTCAATTAGCACTAGGGTTTGGTTAGGATAATGTTGGTTTAGGTTTAGGGTTCATGTTAAGTGTAGGGTAATTGATAGGGTTAGAGTAACAAAAGGTTTAGGGTTAGGCCTAGGGTTAGCCTTAGGGTTATGGTTGTGCTTAGGATAATGGATAGAGTTAGGGCTACAGTTATGGTTAGTATTAGGACTAGAGTTAGGTTTAGGCCTAGGGTTAGATTTAAGTTTAAGTTTAGGATATGGTTTAGAGTTTGAGCTAGGTTTAGTGCTATGGCAAGCTTTAGGTTTAGGATTAGATCTAGGTATATTTACGGTTAGGGTCAAGATTTTTGTTAAGGTTAGGGCTAGGGTTATCATTAGGTTTACGGTATTGGATAGGGTTTAATGTAATGTTAGGGTTAGGTTTAGGGTTTAGTTTCAGCTTAAGTTTAGGGTTAGGGATAGGGTAAGGGTTAGGTTTAGGGTAATGGTTAGGGTTTGAGCAAGCGTTATCTTGATGGCAAGGGTTAGGTTTATGGTTATTTCTAAGTTTAGGGTTAGAATAGATTAGGGTAATGGCTAGGATTATCATTAGTGTTAGAGTTAGGGTTTGGGTAATGGGTAGTGTTAGAGCTAGCGTTAGGGCTAGTGTTATCATCAAGGTTAGGGTTAGATTTAGGGTAATATTTAGTCTTAGAGTTAGGTTTAGAGCTAGGGTAAAGTTTAGAATTAGGGATAGGGTTAAAGTTAGGTTGAGTGATAGTTTAAGTTTAAGAGTTAGGGATTGAGCTTGTGTTTGGACTAGGATGAGTATTAGAGATAGAGTCAGTGTGAGAGTTAGGGCTCGGGTAAGCAATAAGTTTAGATTTAGGGATAGGGCAATGGATAGAATTAGAGTTAGGTTTTGGCCTATGGTGATGGCTAGTTTAAGGGTTAGTGATATGGCTAGGTCTAGTGTTAGGGTTATATTTTTTGTTAGGATAAGTTTTAGAGCTAAGGTTTTTGTTAGGGTAAGGTTCAGTGTTCTGGTTAGGGTTAGGTTTATTATTAGGGCCAGCATTAGGTCTAGGGTTTGGTCTAGGGGTAGGTTTAGTGTTTGGGTTAGGTTAAGGGTTATTATCAGGGCTAGGGCTAAGTTTTTGTTTACGGCTAGGCCTAAAATAATCACTAGATGAAGGATTAAGTGTAGGTCTAGGTCTAGGTTAAGGTTAGGTTTAGGTATAGAGTTACAGGTAGTGCCAATGTTAGAGGTTGGTTTTAGGGTTAGGATCAGGTTTAAACCTATGGTTAGTGTTAGGGTCAGAATAAGTTCAGGGTTAGGGTTTGGGTTTGGGATACTGATAAAGATAGATTGAGGGTTAGGTTTAGGACCAGTAACAGAGTTAGGTTTTCTTTTAGGCTAAGAATTAGGTTTTGGACTAGAGTAGATTTAGGGTTAGAGTTTGGCTTAGGTTAAGGGATAGGGTTAACACTAGTGTTAGAACTAGGGTTAGGGTTAGGATTAGGGCTGGGCTTAGGTTTAGGGTTAGGGTTAAAACCAGGGTTAGAGTTTGTATTAGGGCTAGGCTATGTTTTGTTTTAGTTTTAGGGCTATGGAAAAGGTAAGAACTAAAGTTACAATTAGGGCTAATTTTAGGGTTAGTGTTAGTCTAGGTTTAGTGTTTGGTTAGGTTTAGGGTTAGGATTATGTTTAGGGTAATGGATAGATTAGGGTTAGTGAATAAGCTTAGGGTTAGCATTAGGCTTAGGATTAGGTTTATGGTCAGGAAAATGGATAGGGATAAAGCTAGGGTTAAGGCTAGGGTTATAGTTAGTGTTAGGTTTGGGTTTAGTGTTAGATTTAGGGTTAGTGCAAGGATTAAAATTAGGGTTAGGTTTAGGGTAAGGGTTAGGACTTGGTTTAGATTTAGAGTTAGGGCTAAAGCTAAGGTTGGGGCTCACATTAGGGCTAGATTATGAGTTACATTAGGGCTAGTGTTAGGGATACAGCTAATATAAGAACTATGGTTATGATTAAGGATAATTTTAGGGTTATGGTTAGGGCTAAGTCTAGGTTTATGGTTAGATTTAATTTCAGAGTGATGTTTTGAGCTAGGGTTATTGTTAGGTTCAGAGTCAGGGTCTGGGTTATATTTTTGGTTGGGTATAGGACTCGAATTGGGGTTAGGCTTAGGGCTAGATGTAGGTTCGGATTTGGTTTAGGTTAAGGGTTAGGGTTAGTGCTGTAGCTCAATAAGTTTTAGGGCTAAGGCTAAAGTTAGGGGGAACTTTACGATTAATGTTAGCATTATTGCTAGTGATAGGGTGAGTTTAGGCTTAGGGGTACATTTAGAGTTATGGTTAATTCTAGGGCTATGGCTATGGCTAGGGTTAGGACTAAGGTTAGGTCTAGTGTTTGGATTTCAGTAAGGGATAGAGTTAGAACTAGGATTAGAGCTAGGGCGATAGTTAGACTTAGTCTTATGGTTAGGTATAGTGTTGAGTTTAGGGCTAAATTAGTGCTAAGAATATGTCTAGGATTGGTGTTAGGGTTAGGCCTAGGGTAAAGGCTATATTTAGGATTAGGTTTAGGGTTAGGTTTAAGGGAAGGGACGGGGTTATAGCTAGGTGTAGGGCTAGGGCGATGATTAGAATTATGTTAAGGATTAGGGTTATATTTGTGTTATGATTAAGGCTAGATTTGGGGTTAGGATGAGGGCTAGGGTTTGTGTTAGGTTTAGGGCTAGTTTTAGGGATAGGGATAATGTCAGGTTTAGGGTTATGACTAGTTTTAGTTATAAAGTTAGGTTCATGATTAGGTCTAATGTTAGCTTTAGGGTGAGCGTCAGGTTAAGAGTAAGGTGTATTTTTAGGTTCAGGTTCATTTTTCGAATTTGTGTTAGGTTAATTATTAGGGATAGGGCTAAAATTAACATTAGGGTTAGAACTAGGGTTAGGTTTATAGATAGGTTTAGGTTTAGGATTTATGTTAAGATTAAGGTAATAGGTAGGGTTAGGGTTAGTGATAGGGTTGGAGTTAGGCCTAGGTTTAGCATTTGGGTTAGGGTTATTGTTAGGGTAATAAATAGCATTAGAGTTAGGAATAGGTCTAGGGTTTTTGATAGGATTAGGGCTAGAGTTAGGGTTAGGTTAGGGCTAGGGCTAGGGTTAGGATTTGGGTTAGGTTTATGATACAGGTTAGGTTTTGAGCTAGGGTTAGAGCTAGGGTTAGGGTTAGGTTTAGGCTTATGCCTAGGGTTAGATTTATGGTTAAGGTTAGGGTTATTGTTAAGGTGAGGTCTAAGGTTATCTTTAGAGTTAAGTTAATATATAGGCTTAGTTGTCAGGTTAGGATTAGGGGTAGTTTTAGCTTTAGGGTTAGTGTTAGGGTTTGGGCTAGGGTTAGTGTTAGAGTAAGGTTTAGGTTTGTATCTACGGTTAAGGCTACAATGAGGGTTAGGTTCAGGGTTAGGTCTCGTATTAGGTTTACACTTAAGATTAGAGCTGGATTTATAATTAGGGTTAAGGTTCAGTTTAGGGTAATGGATAATTTTAGAGATAGTGTTAGGGCTAGTGTTAACATTATGATTAGGGCTAGGATTAGTATTAGGTTTAGGGATAGGGCTAAGTTTATATTTAGGGTTCAGTTTTCAGTTTTATCTAGGGTTAGGTCTAAGGAAAGGTTTAGGGTTAGCGTGAGGGTTAGGCTTAGCATAAGGGATAAGCTTAGGTTGGGGTTAAGGTTACACTTGGGGCTAGATTTAGGCCTAGGAGTAAGCCTAGGTTTTTTGTGTTAGGTTTAGAGCTAGCTTTAGTGCTATGGTAATATAAGGGTTATGGTTACGGTTATGATAGCCCCAGTGTTAGGTTTAGCTATCAGTTAGTGTCAGTTTTACAGCTAGGGTTAGTGTTAGTTGTGGGGTCTGTGTTTGTATTAGTATTAGGGTTAGGGCTAGAGCCAGAATTAGGATTGGTTCAGTCTAGAGGTAAAGTTCGTGTTTGGCTTACGTTAAGGGTGATCATTAGATGTAGGGCTAGGTTTTTTTTTTTTTTTTTTTTTTTAGGTCTTGGTTAAAGTTATGACTAGATTTCTGATTAGGTTTAATCTAGGGCTAGTGTTAGGGCTAGGTTTATATATAGGATTATGTGTAGGGCTAGTGTTAGGGTTTGGTTTAGGTTCAGGGTTAGGTTTAGGATTTGGGTTATGGTTATAATAAGAATGAGGACTAGGGTTAGGACTTGCAATAGGGTTAGTGTTTGGGTTAGACTAAGGATTAGTTTTAGTACTAGGGTTAGCATAAGGGTAAGGTTTTGGCCAGGGTTAAAGATAAGGTTAGAGCTAGGGTTAGAGCTGGGGTTCGGGTTAGGTTTAGGGCTAGGGTTAGGGTTAGGGTTAAGGTGAAAGCTAGTGTTAGGTCTCAGATTTGTGCTAGGTTTTGGTTAGCATTAGGTTTAAGGTTATGGCTAATGTATGATCTATAGTAATGATTAGAACTAGTTTTAGAATTATGGTTAGGACTATGTCCAGTGTTAGGGTAAGGTTAGGTTTAGGGTGATGTTTACAGTTAGGGTTAGTGTTAATATCAGATACAGGTTCAGGGGTAGTTTTATGGTTAAGATTAGAATTCAAATTATGGCTAGGCTTAGGGCTAGATATAAGGTTAGTGTTTGGTTTAGGTAAAAGTTTAAGGTTAGTGTTATGGCTCAGTTTTGTTTTAGGGCTAAGCCTATGTTTACGGCAAGTTTTATGATTAGCATGAGGGTTAGGGCTAGTGTTAGGGTTAGGTTTAGGTGTAGAATTAGGTTTAGATGTAGATTTAGGTTTAGATCTAGGGTTGGAGCAAGGTGTAATGTTAGGGCTAGGGTTATTCTAGGCTCAGGCTAGGAATAATGTAATGATAATGATAGGGTTAGAATTAGGGCTGGGACTAGTGCGAGAGTTATAGTTAGTCTTAAAGCTAGGATTAGGGTTAGGTTTAGGATTAGGGTTTGTTTAGTGTTAGGGTTAGTCCTAGGGTTAAGGTTAGGGCTAGGATTAGTGTAATGGTTAGGGTTTGGTTAGGTTTAGGATAAACAATGTGGTTATAACTAGGTTCAGGGCTAGGGAAAGGGTTAGAATTAGGGTTAGGTTTTGATTAAGGCTAGGTTGTGAGCTAGGATGAGAGCTAGTGTTCTGGTTAGTGTTAGGGCTAGGATTAGGGATATGGCTAATGTCAGGTCTAGGATTACTGTTAGGGATAGGTTTCAGGTTATGTTTATGGTTAGGTCTTGTGTAAGGGTTACATTTAAAGTAAGGGTCAAGTTTACAGCTATGTGTATTATTAGGGTCAATGTACGTCTTAAGGTTTGGTTTAGGTTAAGGTTTAGGTTTAGGGCTCGAAGTAGCATTAGAGTTAGAGTTAGGGTTAGGGTAATGAATAGACTTAGGATTAGGGTTCAGGTTAGTTTTACTGTAATGGATAGATTTACAGATTGCGAAAGGGTTAGGGTTAAGCCTAGGGTTAGCATTAGGTTTAGGATTATGGTTACGATAATAGTATTAGAGCTAGGTTTAGGGCTAGGATTATGTTTAGGATTAGGGCTAGGGTTAGGGTAGTGGATATAATTAGAGCTACTGTTAGGGCTATGGTAAGGTAAGGATTAGGGCTAGTGTTAGGTTAGGGTTTGTGATAGGGCTAGGGTTATGTTAAGGGTAAAGATTAGGCTTTGAGCTAGGGTTAGGTCTAAGGGGAGGGTTAGGGTTAGGGTTAGGGCAAGGGTTACGTTTAGTGTTACAATTAATGCTATGTTCAGGCCTAGGATTAGGGCTATGTTTTTTGTTAGTTTAGGCCTAGGGTTAGGGTCATGGGTAATGTAAGAGCTAGAGTTATGATTAGGACTAGTTTTAGGGTTAGGGTCATGGCTAGGTCTACTATTAGGATTAGGTTTTGGGTTAGGGTGAGCTTTGGAGCTAGGATTATGTTAGAATCAGGGCCAGTGTTCAGGTTAGAGTTAGTATTGGGGTTAGTGCAAGAATTAGGACTAGGGTTAGGTCTAGGGGTAGGGTTAGTGTTTGGGTTAGGTTAAATTGATAGGACTAGGGCTAGGTTGTTGTTCAGGTCTAGAGCTAGATATATGGTAGATTTAGGATTAGGTTTCAGTCTAGGGTAGTGTTAAGTTTAGGTTTATATATAAAATTATCGGTAGGGCTAATGTTAGGGTTTGGTTTCAGGTTAGGGTCAGATTTAGACCTATTGTTAGTGTTAGGGTCAGAATAAGTGTCAGGGTTAGGGTGTGGGTTTGGGTTAGTGTTAGAGCTGGAATGAAGATTAGGGTTAGGACTAGTAATAGGGTTAGGTTTTGGGTTAGACTATGGATTAGTGTTATTACTCTGGTTAGCATTAGGTTTAGGGTTTAGTTTAAGGTAATGGATAGGGTAAGAGCTAGGTTTAGAGCTAGGGTTAGGCTATGGGTTAGTGCTAGTTTTAGGGTTAGGGTTTAAACTAGGGTTAGCGCTTGAATTAGGGCCAGGTTTTGGGTTTGTTTGGGGATAGTGTTAGGCCTACAATTAATGCATGAACCAGGGTTATGATTAGGGCTACTTTTGGGGTAAGTGTTATGGCTAGGTCAAGTGTTAGGGTTAGGGTTAGTGTTAGCATGATCTTTAGAGCTAGGGTTAGTGTTAGGGTTAGGGTCAGTGTCCAGGTTATAGTTAGGATTAGGGTTAAACCCAGAATTCACTAGAGTTAGGTCTATGGGTAGGGTTAGTGTTTTTTGTTGGGTTAAGGTTTAAAATTAGGGCTAGGACTAGGTTTTTGTTTAGGTCTAGGTCTAGAAATATTGCTATATTTAGGATTAGGTTTAGGTCTAGGGCTAGTGGTAGGGTTAGGTTTAGGTATAGGTTTATTGCTATTGCTAGTGTTATGGTTTGGTTTATGGTTAGGTTCAGTTTTAGACATAGAGTTACCTTTAGGGTCAGAATAAGTGTCATGGTTAGAGTTAGAATTTGGGTTATGGTTAGGGCTAGAATGAGACTAGGGTTAGGACTAGTAATAGGGTTAGGTTTTAAGTTAGGGTAAGGATTAAGGTTAGGCCTAGGGTTAGCATTAGGGTTAGGGTTAGTTTAGGGTAACAGATAGGGTTAGAACTAGGGTTCAGGCTATGTTTAGGGTTAGTGTTAGGGCTAGTGTTAGGTTTAGGTTTAGGGTTAAAGCTAGGGTTAAGTCTTGCCATAAGGGCAGGCTTTGGTTAGAGTTAACAATTTTAGAGTTATGGCCATTGTAAAGGACTAGGATTACGGTTTGGGCTAGTTATTACATTTGAATTTAGACTAGGTCTACTGGTAGGTTTAGGTATAAAGTTAGGGTGATGTTTAGAACTAGGGGTTAGTGTTAGGATCAAATTCAAGGTCAGAGTAGTGTTAGGGTTAGGTTTTGGACTCGAATTAGGGCTAGGGTTAGGGCTAGGTGTAGGGTTACGTTTTGGTTTAGGTTAAGTTTTAAAGTTAGGGCTATGGCTTGGTTTTGTTTTAGGGCTAAGGCTATGGTTAGGACTACTTTTAGGCTTAGTATTAGGTTTAGGGCTATTGTTTGGTTTAGGCTTAGGCTTAGGTTTAAAGTTAGATTTAAATTTAGCATAAAATCTAGGGTTAGGTGTAGGGTTAAGTATAAGGATACTCTTAGGTCTTGGTTAATGGCTAGAATTACAGTTATGGTAATGGATAGGTTTAGAACTAGGAATAAGGCTAGGGTGAGAGTGAGAGTTAGTCTTACAGCTAAGCTTAGTATTTGGTTAGGTATAGGGCTTAATTAGGGCTAGTCATAGGGCTAGCTTTATCATTATGTTTAGGCCTAGGTTTAATATTAGGCTTAAGATTACGTTTATTGTAAGCAATGGGGTTAGAGCTAGGGATAGGGCTAAGGTGAAGGTTACGATTAGGGTTAGGGTTAGTGTTTCATTAGAGTTATGATTAAGGCTAGGTTTAGGGCTAGAATGAGAGCTAGGTTTTGTGTTAGGGTTAGGGATAAGATTAGTGTTAGGGTGAATGTCAGGTCTAGGATTACGGTTAGGGATAGTTATAGGTTTAGGTTTATGTCTAGGTTTATTGTAAGTTAGGTTTAGGGTAAGGGCCAAATTTAGAGCTAGGGTTATTATGAGGGTCAGGGTCAGGTTTAGGGTTTTGTTTAGGTTAGGGTTTAGGGTTAGGGCTCAAATTAGCATTAGGGTTTGTGTTAGGGTAATGATAGGGTTTGGTTTATAGTTCAGGTTAGATTTAGCATAATGGATAGGATTACGGTTAGGGATAGTGTTAGATTTAGGCCTAGCGTTAGCATTAAAATTAGGGTTTTGTTTAGGGTAATTTATAGGGTTAAAGCTAAATTTAGTGCTAGGGTTATGTATAGGATTTGGGTAGGGTTAGGGTTAGGGTTATGTGTGTGTTTTGTGTTAACATTAGTGCAAGAATTACGGCTAGGGCAAATGTCAGGTCTAGGGGTATGGTTAGGGATAGTTTTACGGTTAGGTTTGTGGCTAGGTCTAGTATAAGGGTTAGGTTTAGGTGTAGGTTAAGCGTTAAATCTAGGTATATTATCATGGGAAGGGTCAGATTTAGGTTTGGGTTATGATAAGGTTTAGGGTTAGGGCTCGAATTAGCATTAGGGTTAGGGTTAGGGTAATGATAAGGTTAGATTTAGGGTTCAGTTTAGGTTTAGGTTAGTGAAATAGGTTAGAGTTAGGGATAAGTTTAGGGTAAGGCCTAGGGTTACCATTAGAGTTATGGTTCTGGTTAGGGTAACGGATAGGGTTAGAGCTAGTGATGAAGCTAGTGTTATGGTTAGAATTCTGGCTAGTGTTAGGGTAAGGTTTAGGGCAAGGTTTGGGTTAGGGTTAGGTTTACAGTTAGGGTTAAACTATGGTTAAGGCTCGGATTAGGGTTTGGTTTTGGGTTTGGTTAGGGCTAGGATTAGGGTTATGGCTAATATATGAACTAGTGTTACAATTGATGGTATTTTTAGGGTTAGGGTTAGGGGTAGTCTAGTGTTAAGGTTACGTTTATGGTTAGGGTGATGTTTAGAGCAAGGGTTATTGTTAGGGTCAGTGTCAGAGTCAGGGTTAGTTTTAGGGTTAGGGTTAGAACTCGAGTTAGGTCTAAAGTTAGTACTAGGTATATGGTTAGGGTTTGGTTAAAGGTTAGGGATATAGGTTGGTTTTGTTTTAGGGCTAGGGCTATGGTTATGGTTAGATTAGTGATTAGCATCAGAGTTAGGGCTAGTGTTAGGTTGAGGTTTAGATTTAAAGTTTGGGTTAGATTGGAGTTAGTGTTAGATCTATGGTTAGGGCTAGGGCTAAGTCTAGGGTAAGGGCGAGGGTTAGGGTTTTGGTAATGAATATGGTTAGAACTAGGGATATGGCTAGGGTGAGAATTATAGGTAGTCATAGTAATAGTCTTAGGGTTAGGCTTAGAGTTAGGGCTAAATTAGGGCTAGTATTATGTCTAGGATTAGGGCTAGTGTTAGTGTTAGGTTTAGGGCAAAATTAGGGCTAGGATTAGGGCTATAGTCATGGTTAATGTTAGAGCTAAATTAGGGCTAAAATTAGGGCTAGGTTTAGTATTAGGGTTAGAGATAAATTAGGGCTAGTATTAAGGCTAGGGTTAGTGTTAGGGTTAGACCAAGGGGTTGGGCTAGAGTTAGGGTTAGCATTGGTGTTAATGTTAAGTTAAGGGAATTGAGTGGGATTATAGCTAGCTTTAGGTCTAGGGTGAGTGTTAGAATTAGGATTAGGCCTAGTGTTACAGTCAGTTTAGAATTAAGGCTAGAATTAGGGCTACTTAAAGGACTAGGGTTTCTGTTAGGGTTATGGCTAGCACCAGGTCAGGGCTAATATCAGGCCTAGGGTTAATGTTTAGGATAATTTTAGGGTTAGGTTATGACTAGGTCTAGTGTAAGAGTTAGGTAAAGTTAAAGGTCAGCTTTAGGGCTAGGGATATAATTAGGATCAGGTTCAGGGTCAGTGTTAGCATTTGGTTTAGCTAAAGGTTTAGGGTTAGAGCTTGAATTAGCATTAGTTTAAGTTTAGAGTTAGGGTAATGGATAGGGTTTAGTTTGGGATTCAGTTAAGGTTTAGGGTAATGGATTGGTTAGGTTTAGCAATCGGGTTAGGGTTAGCATTAGGGTTAGAGTATGTTTAGTGTAATGGATAGGTTTAGAGCTAGAGTTTGGTCAAGGTTATGGTTTGTATTAAGTCTAGGATAAGGGCTATGTTTAGGGAGAGGGCTAGGGTATGATTTAGGGTAAGTTTTAGGTTTAGGGTAAGTGTTAAGTTTAGGGTTAGGGTTATAGTTAGGTTAGATTAAGGGATAGTGTTTGAGCTAGGGTTAGGGCTAGGGTGTGGGTTAGGTTTTGGTTTAGGTCTAGGTTTACATTATGGTTAGAGTTAGGTTTAGTGTTAGGGATGGCATTTTAATTAGGGTTAGGTTAGGGTAATGGATATGGTTAGAGCTAAAGTTCAGGCTAGGTTTAACATTACATTAGTGCTAGGGTTAGGGTTAAGGTTTAGGATAGAGTTAGGGTTATGTTTAGTATAAGGGTTAGGCTTTGAGCTAGGGTTAGGTCTAAGGCGAGGCTTAGTTTAGGGCTAGGTCTAGGGCTAGGGTCAGGCTGAGGATTATGCTTAGAGCTAAGTTTAGGCCTAGGACTAGGACTAGGTTTTGTGTTAGGTTTAGGTCTACAGTTAGGACTATGGCTAATGTAAGAATTAGGGTTATGTTTAGGGCTAGTTTTAGGGTTAGGTTATGGCTAGGTCTAGTGTTAGGTCTAGGTTATGTGTTAGTGTCAGGTTTAAAGCTAGGTTTAGTGTTAAAATTAGGGTCAGTTTTGGGGATAGTGTTATGGTTAGGTTAGAGCCAGAATAAGGACTAGGATTAGGTCTAGGGGTAGTGTGAGTGTTCGGTTTAGTTTAAGGGTTATTGTTTGGGGTAGTGCTAAGTTTTTGTTTAGGTCTAGGACTAGAGGTATAGCTATATTTAGGATTAGCTTTGGGTCTAGGTCTAGTGTTAGGCTTAGTTATAGGTATAGGGTTATCAGTAGGGCTAGTGTTAGGGTTTGTTTTAGGGTTAGGGTCAGGTTTAGACCTAGGGTTGCTGTTAGGGTCAGATGAGGGTCAGGATTAGGTTTAGAGGTAGAATGGAGGCTAGGGTTAAGACTAGTATTATGGTTAGAATTTAAGTTAGGCTAAGTATTAGGATTAGGAGTAAGGTTAGCATTTGGGTTAGGTTTGGCTTAGTATAAAAAATAGTGTTGGAATTAGGGTTAGGGCTAGTATTATGGTTAAAGCTAGGGTTAGGGCTCAGATTAGGGGTAGAATTTGTGTTATGATTAGGGCTATGGTTAGGACAATGACTAATGTACGAACTATGAACTAGGGTTATGATTAAGGCTAGTTTTAGGGTTAGGTTAAGGCTAGATATAGTGTTATGGTTAATTTAACGTTAGGATGATGTTTAGAGCTAGGATTGTTTTTGGTTGAAGTGTCAGGGTCAGGGTTAGTTTTAGAGTTAGTTTTAGGGTTTTTTGTAGGGTTAGGGTTTGATTTAGGTTAAGGGTTAAGATTAGGGCTATGACTTGGTTTTGGTTTATGTCTATGTCTAGGGATAGGGCAAGTTTTAGGATTAGTGTTATGGTTAGGTGTAGTAATAGGGTTTGGTTTAGTCTTATTGTTACAATTCAATTTAGAGTTAGGTTTAGATTTAGACTTAGGCTTAGATCTAGTATTAGGATTAAAGCTAAGGATAAAACAAGGACTAGAACTAGGGAAAGTGTTAGTCTTATGGCTAGGTTTATGGTTAGGATAAGATTAAATGAAGCCTAGGAGTAGCACTAGGCTTTGTGTTTGTCCTAAATTTAGGACTAGCATGAGGAACAGAATTAGGGTTAGGGCTCAGATTATGTTTCAGGCTAGGATTAATCCTATGTTTAGGGCTAGGGTTATGGCTAGTGTTAATTTCAGATCCAGTGTTATGGTTAAAAATAGTTTTAAGGTTAGATTTATGGCTACGTCTAGTGTAAGAGTTAGGTTTAAGGTTATGTTCAGGTTTAGAGCTAAGGGTACTGTTAGTGTTAGTGTCACAATTAGTGTTTTGGAGAGGTTAAGGTTTAATGTTAGGGGCCGGATTAGCATTAGATTTAGGATTAGGGTAAAGATAGTGTTAGGTTTAGGTTTCAGGTTAGGTTT
The DNA here is from genome assembly GCF_047511675.1 of Marmota flaviventris. NCBI lineage: Eukaryota > Metazoa > Chordata > Mammalia > Rodentia > Sciuridae > Marmota > Marmota flaviventris. Next base: position 15,034,570 of record NC_092510.1, read on the forward strand.
AGGGTAAAGGATAGGGTTAGAATTAGGGATATGGTTAGATTTAGACCCAGGTATAGCATTAGGGTTAGGGTTATGTTTAGGGTAACGGATATGTTTAGAGATAGGGGTATGGTTAGGGTTATTGTTACGATTATTGATAGGGTTAGGCTTAGGGTTAGTGTTAGGTTTAAATCTAGGATTATGCTAAGGTTATAGTTACAATTAGTGGTAGGGTTAGGGTTAGGGCTAAATCTAGAGATAGTGCTCAGAAAGAAAGCTAGGTTTTGGGTTAAGTTAAGGCTAGGTTTAGGGTAATTTCTAATGTAAGTACCAGGGTTGCGATTAGATCTAATTTTAAGGTTAGGGTTAGGGCTAGGGCTATTGTTAGGTTTAGGTATATGGTTAGGGTGAAGTTTAGAGCTAGGTTAGTGTTAAGGTCAGAGTCATGGTCAGGGTTAGTTTTAGGGTTTGGCTTAAAACTTGAATTAGAGCTAGAGTTATGGCTAAGTGTAGGGTTAGGGCTTAGTTTATAGGGTCAGTATTAGTGTTAGGGTTTGGATTAAGTTTGAGTTCAGGGTTAGAGCTCAAATTATCATTAAGGTTAGGGTTAGGGTAATGATTGGATTACATCTAGGGTTCAGGGTAGGTTTAGGGTTATTGGTAATTTTGGGGATAGTGATATGTTTAGAGTTTGTCCTAGGATTAGCATTAGGGTAAAGGTTATGTTTAGGGTAATGATAGAGTGAGACTTAAGATTAGAGCTAGGGTTATGGTTAGGATTAGGTCTTGATTTAGAGTTAGAACTATGGTTAGGTTAAGGTTATGTTTAGTGTAAGGGTTAGGTTCTGAGCTATGGTTAGGGCTAAGCTGAGAGGTTTAGGATTAGGTCTAGGGATAGTATTATGGTAGTTTTTGGGTTAGGGTTAGGGTTAGGATTAGACCTAGGATTAGTTATAGGGTCAGTAAAAGGGTCAAGGTAAGTGTTAGCATTTTTAATAGGGTTAGATCTAGAATGAGGGCAAGGTAAAGGGCTATTAATAGGGTTAGACTTTTGGTTAGCCTAAGGTTTAGGGATAGGTCTAGGGTTACCTTTGGGTTTAGGGAATTGCTTAAGTAAGGGATTGGTTTAGAGCTGGGGTTAGGACTATGGTTATGGTTAGTGTTAGGGATAAAGCTAGGTTTAGGGCTCAGATTAGGCCTAGGTTTGTGGTTAGGGTTAGGGATAGGATTAGGGCAATGGTTAATGTAAGAACTAGGGCTAAATTTATGTTAGTTTTAGTGTTATGGTTAGGTTTAGTGATAGGTTAGGTTTAAGTTTAGGGTGACATTTATAGCTCGGATTTGTGTTAGGATAAGAGTCGGGTCAGGGTTCGTTTTAGGGTTATGGATAGGACTCAAATTAGTGTTATTCTTAGAGTTTGGTTTAAGGTGAGGGTGGTGTTTAGAGCAAGGTTGAGTGTTAGGATATGAGTCAGGGTCAGTGTTAGTTTTAAAGTTAGTGTTAGAACTCGAATTAGGGCTAGGGATTGGTCTAGCTTTAGTGTTAGGGTTTGGTTTAAGTTTGGTTTAAGTTAATGTTTAGGGTTAGTGCTATTGCTTGGGTTTGGTCTAGTCCTAGGGTTAGGTTTAGGGATAGTGTAAGTATTAAGCTTAGGCTTAATGTTAGGGTTAGATTTGGAGTTAGGGTTAGATCTAGGGTTAGGGATGGGACTAAGGATAAGGCAAGGGTTAGGGCTCGGGATAGGGTTATGGTAAGGGATAGGGTTATGTTAAGGGATAGGATTACAACTAAGGATAGGTATAGGGTGAGAGTTAGACTGAGTCTCAGGGCTAGGGTTATTGTTAAGGTTAGAGATAGGACTAAATTAGTGCTATGATTAGGGCTAGGTTTATTGTTTGGCTTAAGCCTAGAGTTAGGGTTAGGTTTAGGGTTAATTTAAGGTAAGAGATGGCATTATAGCTAGATATAAAGGTAGGGTTAGGGTTATAATTAGGGTCATGGGTAGGGTTAGGGTTAGGGCTATGTTTAAAGCTATTTTTAGGTCTAGGATTAGGGCTAGGATTTGTTTTAGGTTTAGGACTAGGATTAGTCTATGGCTAATTTCAGGTCCAGAATTATGGTTAAAGATAGTTTTAGGGTTAGGATTATGGCTAAGTCTAGGGTAAGGTTTAGGTGTAGGGTTATGTTCAAGTTTAGATATAAGGCTTTATTAGTGTCAAGGTTAGGGTTAGGTTTTGGGATAGGTTAAGGTTTAAAGTTAGGGCTTTAATTAGTGTTAGTGTTATGTTTAGGGTAATGATAAGGTTAGGTTTAGGTTCAAGTTAGGTTCAGGGTAGTAGATTTGGTTAAGATTAGGGATAGGTTGAGGTTCATGCCTAGGGTTAGCATTAGGGTTATGGTATGGGTTATGGTAATGGATAGAGTTGGAGATAGGTTTATGGCTAAGTTGATGGTTATGAATAGGGCTAGGATTAAAGCTAGGATTAGGGCTAGGTTTTGGGTTAATTTAGGGATAGGGTTAGGGATATGACTAATGTAAGTACTAGGGTAACGTCTAGGGCTAGTTTTAGGGTTTTAGTGCTAGAGATAGTGTTAGGCTTATGTTTAGGGTTAGGGTGAGGTTTAGAGCTAGTAGTGTTAGGGTCAGTGTCAGGTTCAGGTTCAGGTTTAGTTTAAGGTTTCAGCTTACAACTCATATTAGGATTAGGATTAGGGCTAGATTTAAGGTTAGGGTTTGGATTATGTTAAGGGTTGGTATTATAGCTATAGCTTGGTTTTGTTTTAGGGCTAGGGCTAGGTTTAGGGCTAGTTTTAGGATTAGTGTTATGTTTTGGGCTAGGTTAGAGTTTGGCTTAGTCTTCGGGTTAGGGCTAGATTTAGAGTTAGGTTTTGTCTAAGGTTAGTTCTAAGGCAAATTATAGGGCAAGAGTTAGGGCTAGGGTTAGGTCTAGGGTTAGGTTTATGGTAAGTTTTTGAATGAGTGAAAGGTCTAATGTGAGAGTTAGTGTTACTCTTAGGACTAGGGTTAGTGATAGAGCTAAATTATGGCTAAGATTAGGGCTAGAGTTAGTGTCAGGGTTAGGCTTAGAGTGTGGGTTAGGATTGTAATTAAGGCTATGTTTAGGGCTAGGATAAAGGCTAGAGTTTGGGTTATGGTTAGGGCTAGAATTATGGCTAGCACTAATGTCAAGTCTAGGGTTACAGTTAAGGGTAGTTTTAGGGAAAAGTTTACAGTTAGGTCTATTCTAAGGGTTAGGTATAGGGTAAGAGTCAGGTTTAGAGCTAGGGGAATTATTAGGGCCAGGTTCAGTGTTGGGGGCTTGGTTTAGGTTAGAGTTTAGGGTTACAGTTTGAATTAGAGTTAGGGTTAGGTTTAGGGTAAAAATAGGTTTAGGTTTAGGGTTCAGGATAGGTTTAGGGTTATTGATAGTTTAGGAGATAGTGATAGGTTTAAGTTTAGTCCTAGGGTTATCATTAGGATAAGGGTTATGTTCTGGTTAATGGATACAGTTAGAGTTAATGTTAGCACTAGGGTTATGATTAGGATTAGGTCTTGGGTTAGGGTTAGGGTGAGGGTTAGGAATAAGGCCAATTTTTGTGGCTTAGATGAGGGTTTGTGTTAGGTGTAGGGCTACAATTATGGCTAGGTCTAATGTCAGGTCTAGGGTTACAGTTAGGGATATTATTAGGGAAAGGTTCATGGCTAGGTCTATTGAAATTGTTAGGTATAGGATAAGAGTCAGGTTTAAAGCTAGGGGAATTATTAAGGGCAGGGTCAGTGTTAGGACTTGGTTAGTTTTGAGTTTAGGGTTACTGCTTTAATTAGATTTAGATTTAGGGTTAGGGTAAAAATAGGGTTATGTTTAGGGTTCAGATTAGGTTTAGGGTAATTGATAGTTTTGTGGATAGTGATAGGGTTAGGGTTAATCCTATTGTTAGCATTAGGATAAGGGTTATGTTTAAAGTAATGGATACAGTTGGATTTAAGTTTGGGGCTAGGGTTATGGTTTTGACTATGTCTTGGGTTAGGGTTAGGGTTAGGGTTAAAGTTAAGGCTAAGTTTACAGCTGGAATGAGGGTTTGTGTTAGTGCTAGGGCTAGGATTAAGGCTAGGGCTAATGTCAGGTCTAGCATTACAGTTAAGTGTAGTTGTAGGGTTTGGTTTTGAATAGGACTATTGTAAGGGTTAGGTTTAGGGTAAAGGTCAGGCTTAGAGCTAGTTGTGTTATTAAGTTCAGGGTCAGGATTACGGATTGGTTTTGGTTAAGGTTTAGAGTTAATGTTCAAATTAGCATTAGGTTTAAAGTAATGGATATGATTAGGTTTAGGGTTCAGGTTAGGTTTAGGGTTTTGAATAGCCTTAGGGATAGCTATACAGTTAGGTTTAGTGGTATTGTTAGAATTTGTGTTAGGCTTAAGTTTAGGGTAAAACATAGGATTACAGCTAGGTTTAGGGCTATGATTATGGTTAGGATTAGGGCTAGTGTTAGGGTTATGGTAAGTACTAGGGTTAGGATTAGGTTTAGGGTAAGTGTTATGGTTAGAGCTAGATTTAGGTCTAAGGTAAGGGTTAGGGTTAGAGCAAGTCTAGGGTAAATGTTAGGGTTAGGGCTACATTTAGCATTAGGGTTACTGTTAGAGTTATGGTAATGGATAGAGTTAGAGCTAGGGTTTCAGCAATGGTTACAGTTAAAATTAGGGTTAAATTTAGGGTTAGGGAAAGGGCTATGTTAATATTTAGGGTTAGGAATATGGCACAGTTTATTGTTAGTGTTAGGTTAGAGTTACTTTATTCAAATTTCTTTGACAGAATCCAGGATTCATCTTTAACTAACCTTACTCTGTTTCCCAGGTTTAGGCCTTTTGGTTCAACTCTTTGGTGTCCGGAACATTTAATGTTTTCATTGTATTTCATTTTGACCTGTAGGAGTAAATGTAAATCGACCTGGAAATCAAACAGAGTTTATGCTAGCTGCTTGAAACTACACACACACCCTCAATTCTTTGTGCGGGACACTCTGGTATGTTCCTTGTGAGTGTAGGCCTAAGCTGAAGCATGCAAAAACAACTTTATCCGAGAGCCCTTTAGGAGAAAGCAGGAAATATGCATGCACTGAAATTCCTCCCATAATTATTTTGTCTGATTTGATTGATACTGAGTAGGATTCATTATTTAGCTTTCCCCACAAAGCTCTCTAAGTGTGTGACTTCTAGGATTAATAGTTCTCTAATCAGGTAAGTGTTAGAGTTAGGTTTAGAGTTAGGGCTAGGATTAGATGTAGTGTTAGGTTGAGGGTAAGTTTTGTACAAATTTCTTTGATACTTGGAAGGAGTCATATTTTACCTAACCTCAATATGCTTCTCAGGTTTTGGCCTTCTCATTTCAATGGTTCACTAAGAGGGACACTCTGTATTTTAAGGTTTCACTACATATTGACATATAGAGGTAAATAAAAATGGAGGTTGAAATCAAACCGGGTTGGAGTTAGCTGCTTGAAACTTCAAACACTGAATCAGTTCTCTGTGGGAACACTCTTGTCTGTTCCTTGTGGAAGTAGTACTAAGAGGAAGATGGCAAAAAAGTCTTTATCTGAGAGCCCTTTAGCAGAAACAGAGTAATATCCATGAACTGAAATACCACCTCAATTATTTGGTCATATTTCTTTGATACTGCATAGGATTCATCTGATAGCTTATCCCACTAGGCTCCCCAAGTTTGGAACTTCTAGGATCATCAGTTTTTCAATTAGGTTAGGGTTTGTTTTAAGGATAGTGTTAGGGCTAGTGTTAGAGCTAGTATTAGGGTTAGAGTTACTTTTTTTCAAATTCCGTTGATACTGGGCAGGATTCATTTTTTCTATTAACCTTACTATACTCCACATGTTTTGGACTCCTAGGTACAATGGTTCAGTATAAGGAACAGTGTGTGTTTTAACATTTCAGTTTATTTTGTCCTATACAGGTAAATGGAAATGGAGCTGGAAATCAAGCAACATTGGTGCTAGCTTCTTGAAAGTTCACACTCCATCAATTCTCTCTGAGCAATCTCTGATTTGTACTTGTGACACTAGGCCTAAGCTAAATCATGTAAAAACAACTTTATCCAAGAGTCCTTTAGGAGATAACAGTGAAATATGCATTTACTGATATACTTCATCAACTTTTTGGACAGATTTCTTTGATACTGCGCATAATTCTTCCCTTAGCTTGCCCCACTAGGATGCCCAAGTTGGGAAATTCTATGGTCAAAGTTTTCATAAAAATATTAGGGATAGGGGAAGAGCTAGGTTTAGCGCTAGTGTTAGGGTTAGAGTTAATTTTATTCAAAATTCTTTGATACTTGGCAGGATTTATCTTTTAGCTATATTTACACTGTTCCCCAGATTTAAGCCTTCTCCATTCACAGGTTCGCAGTCAGGAACATTTTGTATTTTAAATGTCACTTCATTTTGACCTATACGGGAAGGTTAATGGAGTTGAAAATCAAACAGGATTTGTGCTACCTGCTTGAATCTTCACACACTCCATCAGTTCTATCTAGGGACTCTGGTATGTTCCCTTTATGTAAAAGAAGGCCTATGCTTAAACATGCAAAAAACACTTAATCTGAGAGCCCTTTAGAAGAAAACAGGATAATATGCATGTACTGAAATATCCCCCATAATTATTTGGTCAGATTGTTTGATGGTGTGTAGGATTCATCACTTAGCTTGCCCCACAAGGCTCCACAAGTGTGGGAATTCTAGGATCAATGGTTCTCTAATGTGGTTAGGGTTAATGTTACATTTACCGTTAGGGCTAGGGCTAGATTTAGAGGTAATGTTAGGGTGAGAGATAGTTTTCTTCAAATTTCTTTGATACTGGTTAGAAGTCATCTTTTATCTAGCCTTGGTTTGCTATCAAGGTATGTTCTTCTCAATTCAATGATTCACTATCATGAACACTTTGTATTTTAAGGTTTCACTTCATTTTGACACCTATGGGTAAATGAAAATGGAGGTGGAAATCAAACATGCATCCCTTCCCCTAATCCAAACCCTAAACATAACCATAAACACAGCCCTAATCCTAGGCCTAAGCCTAACACTAACCCTAGACCTACTCTTAGCCCTAATTTAGCCCTAAGCCTAACCTAAACTCTAGCCCTAAGACTAACTCTAACTCTGGCCATAGCCCTATTCCTAGTTCTAACAATATATTTTACCATAACCCAAACACTAGCCCTAATCTTAGCTCTAAGACTAGCCAAAGCCCTAACCCTAGAATTAACCTTAACTCTAAATTTATTCCTGAGCCTAAACTCACCCTATCAGTAGCAATAACACTAACACTAATCATAAAACTACCCTTAACTTTAGCTTTAGTCCTAAAATAAAACTGAGCCATAGGACTAAACCTAAGAGTTAACATAACCCAAATCCTAACACTACATCTAGCCCTAAGCCTACTGCTAATTAGAGTCTTATCTCTAACCATAAAACAAACCGTGACACTGACTCTGACCCTAAGACTAACCCTATTTAAAACATCACCCTAAACCTAAACCTAATCCTAAAACTAGACTTAGTTCTAAATGTAACCCTAAAACTAGCCCTAATCGTAACATTAGTTCTTACATTAGCTCTATCCCTAAGAGGAGCCCTAATGTAACACAAAATTAGCCCTAATCAAAGACCCAAACCTAGATTTAAACCTAACTCGAAACCTAAACCTAGCCCTAAATTTTACCCTAAATCTAACCCTAATATTTATCCTTGCACTAAAACAAAACCTAACCCTACACATAGCCCTGACTCTAAACATAAACCTAGCCATAACCCTAGCTCTATATCCATTATCCAAATAATGCCTCTAACCCTAATGCTAATGCTCAGGCTGATTCTAGCACTATTGCTAATCCTAACATATCTATTACCCTAAACCTAACTTAAAACCTAACCCTAAAAATATTATTACCCAAAATGTAACCTTAACCCTAATCCTATCTCGAGCCCTAATCCTAACACTAAACCTAACCCTAACCCTTACCCTAATCCTAAATCTAACACAAACTCTAACCCTAAACTTAACCCTTACCCTAAACTTAACACTAACACTTATACTAACCATAACCCTAACCCTAACCCTTAACACAAACCCTAATACTAATCATAACACTAACACTAACCCTAAACCTAAACCTAATCCTAACCCTAACCCTAACATTAACCATAACACTAACCCTCACCCGAACTTTAACCCTAAACCTAACCCTAACATGAACCCTAAAACCTAACCCTACAAACAACGCTAAATTTAAGCCAACTTCTAACCCTAACCCTAACACTAATTTTAACCCTAACCTTAGCCATACTCTAATACTAATCCAAACAACAACCCTAACTATAAACCCACACCTAAACCCAAATCTAACCCTAACCCATTCACAAACCCTATTCCTAACCCTAAACCTAACACTAACCCTAACCCTAAACCTAAACCTAACACTAACCCTAACCTAAGCCTAACCCTAACCCGACTCCTAATAGTAACCCTAAACCTCATTCTATCCCTAACCCTAAACCTAACACAAACACTAGACCTAACACTAAGCCCAACCCAAACATTAATGATAATGCCAAACCTAAATGGAACACTAAACTTAACCCTAAACCTAAAACCAACATTAACCCTAAACATACTCCTAACGCGAACCCTAACCCTAACCCTAACCATAAATCTAACTAGAATCCTAAACCTAACCCTAACCCTAACACTAAACCTAACTCTAACCCTAACTCTAACACTAACCCTAAACCTAATTCTAACCCTAACAGTAACTCTAACACTAACCATAACCCTAACACTAACCCTAGCCCTAATACTTTCCCTAACCCTAAACTTAACCCTAACCCTAACCATGACACTAAATCTAACCCTAACCCTAAACCTAACAAGAATCCTAAACCTAACCATAAACCTAACACTAACCCTAAACCTAACCCTAACTCTAAAACTAACACTAAACCTAATTCTAACCCTAAGAGTAACCCTAAGACTAACCATAACCCTAACACTAACCCTAACACTTACCCAAACCCTAATACTTTCACTAACCCTAAACTTAACCCTAAATCTAACTGTGACACTAAATCTAACCCTAACCCTAAACCTAACACTAACCCTAACCCTAAACCTATCGCTTACATTAACACTATCCCTAACCCTAACCCTAACATTATCCCTAACACTAACCCCAACTCTAATCCTATCATTAACTCTATCCCTAATCCTAAATGTAACCCTAAGCCTATCCTTAACCCTAACACAAAACTTAAACCTACCCCTAACACTAACCCTATCCCAAACTCTAACACTTACCCTAAACCTAATGCTAACCTAACCCTAACCCTAACACAAACGGTAATGCTAACCATAAGCCTAACCCTAACCTAACCCTAACCTAAATGTTACTGTAATGCTAACCCTAAAACTAACCCTAAAACTAAACTTAACCTAAATCTAAAGATAACACTAAATTAATCTTAACCCTAAACCTAAACCTATTTCTAACCCTAAGATGAACCTTAACCCTAACCCTAACTTAAACCTAACCCAATCCTAACCCTAACCTGAATCCTAACCATAACTATAACCCTAACCCTAACCCTACCCCTCACCCTAACACAAACCCTATCACTAATTTTAACAGTAATCCTAAACCTAACCTTAACCATAAACCTAACACTAACCCTAACCCTAACCCTAACACTAACACTAACTCTATCCGTAGCCGTAACACTAACCCTAGCACTTTCCCTAAAACTAAAAATTACTCTAACACAAACCCTAACCATTACCCTAACCCAAACACTATCCCCAACACTAACCTTAAACATATCCCTAACACTAACCCTAACACCAACCCTAGTCCTATCATTAACCGGAAACTTTTACACTATACCTGACACTAACACTAACCCTAACAAAAACTCTAACACGAACCTTCATGCTAAACTAATCCTAACCATAACAATATATCCTAACACTATACCTAACCCTAATCCTATGGCTAATGCTAAACCTTATCCTAACAATAACAATAATCCTAACACTAAATCTCAACCTAACCCTAAACCTAAACCAACCACTGTCCCTAACCCTAACCCCCAAATCTAACCCTAAACGTAACTATAATTCTAACCTAAACACTAATGTTCAAGATAACAATAACCCTAACAATAACCCTAATCCTAACCCTAACCCTAAACCTAAACCTAACACTAACACTAACCCTAACTCTAACATGAATGTAACCATAACATAAACATAACCTAACCCTAACCGTAACCATAACCTAACCCTAACCATAAACTCTATCCTAACACTAAACCTAACATGGACCGTAACCGTAACCCTAACCCTAATCATAACCCTAACCCTAACCTAACCCTTACCCTACCACTAACCCTAAAATTAACACTAATTCTACCCATAAACATAAAACTAACCCTAATCCTAACTCTAATCCAAATCCTAACCTTAATGCTAAGCCTAACCTAACCCTAATCTTAACTTTATCAAAAAACATAACCGTAACATTAACCTAAACCCAAACACTAACACTTATGTAAAACTAACACTAAACCAATCATAACACTAAACCTAACACTAATCCCACAACTAATCCTGTCCCCAAAATTAACACTAATAATAATGCTAAACCTAACCCTAATTTTAAAGCTAACTGTAACCTAAATCTAAAGATAACACTAACAGTAAACTACCCTAACCTAAAACTAACACTCACTGAAACCCAAAACCTAACTGTATCACTAACACTAACCCTAACACTAATCCTAACACAAATCATAACCCGAACCCTAACCCTAACCATAGCACTAACCCTAAGCCTACACCTAACTCTTAAACAAACCCTAAACCTAACCTGAATCCTAACTCTAACACTAACAGTAACCCTTACCCTAACCCTAATCTAAACTTAACACTTATCTTAACCCTTAGTCTAACCCTAACCCTAACCCAAACCCTAAACAAACCCTACCCTAACAGGAACCCTAACACTAACCTTAACACTAAAGGTAAACCTAACCCTAACACTAACCCTAATGCTTACCCTAATTCTTAATCTAACCCTAGGAATAACCATAACCCTAATCTTAACCCTAACAATGACCTTAAACCTAAACCTATACCTAACACTAACCCTACGGCAAACCTAACCGTAAAGCTAACCTAACAGTAATCCTAAACCTACCCCTAACCATAAAACAAAAGCTAACCCTAATCCTAACCCTAACACTAACCCGAACAGTAACCTTATCCCTAATCCTAACCCTAACTTTAACCCTAAACCTAACCCTAATGCTAACTCTAACTCAGTCCATAACCGAAACCATAACCCTAAACCTAACCTAACCCTGACCCTTACCCAAAGCTACCCTAAACCTAACCCTAAATTTAACACTAAACCTAACCTGAAACCTATCACTAACCCTAAGCCTAACCTTAACTCTAAACCTAACATTACCCTAGCACTATCCCTAACCATAAAACTAACATTAAACTTAAATTTAACTTTAACACTAACACTAACCATAACCCTAACACTAACACTAACCCGATCCCTAACTCTAACCTTAAATTTAGCCTAATCCTAACCATAACCTTAACCATAACACTAATCCTAGTCCTAAACTTAACTCAAATCCTAAAACTATACCTAACTCTAATAAACCATAACCCTAAACCTAACACTAACCAACCCTAATCTTAAATATATAACTAACCCTACCCCTAACCAGAAACCTAAACCTAAACCTAAACCTTACCTAACACTAAACCTAACCATAAACCTAAACCTAACACTAACACTAAAAATAACACTAACCCTAAACCTAACCATTACCCTACACAAAAACAAACCCTAAACCTATACCTAAACTGAACACTACCACAAAACTTAACACTAAACCTATCCCTAACACTAAACCTAACACTAAACCTAATCCTATCCTGACCACAATTGCTAACCTTAACCCTACAAATAACCCTAATCCTAACCGATACCCTAACCCTAACCGAAATACTAACCCTAACCCTAAAACTAACACAAACACCAAACCTAAACCTAACAATAACCCTAACAATAAATGTAACCCTAACCCTAAACCTAACCCTACCCCAAACACTAATTTTAAATATAAACCTAACCATAACTATAACACTAACCCTAAACTTAAACCTAATCCTAACCCTAAAACTAACCCTAACCCTAAACCTAACCCCAACATGAACCCTAAACCTAACACTAGCCATAAACCATAACACAAACCCTAAATGTAACACTTACCCTAAACCTTAAACTAAAACTAACTCTAACACTAACCCTATCCCAAACACTAAAATTAACCCTAACCCTAAACCAAACCCTATCCCTGACCCTAACACTTACCCTAACGCTAAACCTAACACCAAACCTAACCTTAAACCTAAGTCTAAGCCTAACAGTAAACCTCAACCTAACCCTAACACTAACCTGAGCACTTTCCCTAACCCTAAACATAACCCTAACACTAACCCTAAACCTATCATTAACTCTTGAAATTATTTAACTCTAACCGTAACCCTAACTCTAACCCAAACACTAACCCTAAATCTAACCCTAACCCTGCACATAACTGTAACCCTAACACTAACCCTAACACAAACCATAACCCAAACCATAACCCTAAATCTAACCCAACATTAACCCAAACCCTTACCTAAAACTAACACTAAACATAACATTAACCATAAAAACTAAAGCTAAAAATAATCCTAACCATAAACCTAACCCTAACCATATACTTAACACAAACCCAAACACTAAAACTAACCCTAACCCTAAAACTCACCCTAACCCAATCCCTAACACGAATCATAACTATAACATTAACACTAACCTAACCCTATCCATCCACCTAACACTAACCCTAAACATAAACCTTACCATGACGCTAACCCTAACCTAATTCTAACATTAAACATAACCTTAAAATTAACCCTAACACTAACATTAACCCTAACCATAAACCTAACCCTATTCCGAACTGAAACCCTAACTATAATACTAACCCTAACCCTAACAAAAACTCTAACACTAAGCCTAAAACCAACCCTAACCTAACCCTAATACTAACCCTAAACCTAATACTAACCCAAACATGAACACTCAACCTAACCTTAAACTTAAAACTTAACCCTAACCCTAACCCTGACCCTAACTTTAGCCTAACATTAACCCTAACCCTAACACTAACTGTAACCCTGACACTAACCCTAAAACTTTCCCTAACCCTAAAGCTAACTCTAACCTAACACTAACACTAATTTGAAGCCTAACCCTAACACTAATGCTAACACTAACTTTAACCCTAACCATATTCCTACACCTAACTGTAACCCTATCCCAAACACTAACACTAACACAAACCCCAACACAAACCCTAACCCTAAACCTAACCCAACCCTAACCCTAACCCTTTCTAATGCTAAATATAACCTTAACATAAAATTAAAGATAAATTAACCCTAACCCTAACCCTAACCCTAACTCTAACCCAAACCAAAACACTTAACTCTAACCCTAACCCTAAAACTATATTTAAACTTATCCCTAATCATAACATTTTACCTAAACCTAACCATAAACCTAATACTAACACTAACTTTAACACTTAACCTAAACCTAAAACTAACCCTAACATAAACCTAAAATGAACCCTAACCCTAAACTTAACACTAACCCTAACCCTAACCTTATTATTAACTTTAATCCTAACCCTAACCCTAATACTAGCATTAGCCATATTCCGAATCCTAACCCTAAACCTAACACTAACTCTAACCGTAACCATAACACGAAACCTAAACCGAACATTAACCCTAATTCAATCACTAACCTAACGTGAACCCTAAACTGGCACTAACTCTGAATCTAACACTAACCATAAACTTAACCCTAAAACTAACCATAACCTTCACACTAAAACTAATCCTAATTTTAAACTAACACTAACCCTAAACCTAACGTAAACCCTAACACTAACCTTAAACCTAACCATAACCCTAACACTAAACCTAACCCTAACCCTAAACCTAACACTAACCCTAATATGAACCCTAACCCTAACCCTAACCCTAAGCATATATCTAACCTTAACAATAACCCTAACACAAACCCTAACCAAAGCCAAAATCTTAACCCTAAACTAACCTAACCTAATCCTTATTTAACACTAAGCCTAATCCTAACACTAACCGTAATCGCAACCCTAACTCAATCACTAACCCTAAGCCTAAATATAACACTAAACATATCACTAACGCTAATCCTAACCCTAACTCTAATCCTAACACTAACATTAACCGTAACCCTAACCCTAACCTTAACATTAACCCAAACCTAACCCTAACAATAAGCTAACCCTAACCTTAACTAAAACTGTAACCCTAATCCTGACCTAACAGAAACCCTAAACCTAACCCTAAATCTAACCCAAACCCTAACTCTAATGTAAATCTAAAACTAAACCTAAGCCTAATCAGAACCCTAAACCTAACCCTAAACCTTATGCTAACATTAACACTAACTGTAACACTAACCCTATCAATAACCCTAAACCTAACCCTAAACCTAACCGTAACACTATACCTAAACCTAATCCTAACCCAACACTAAAACTAACCCTAAACCTATCCCTAGCCTTTACACTATCCCTAACCCAAAACCCAACACTAACCCTGACACTAAACCTTTACCTAAATCTAAACCTTACATGAGACCTAAATATAACCCTTCTACTAATCCTAAACCTTACACAAATTCTAACCCTAACCCTAACACTAACCCTAACCCTAAAACTGACCCTAACCTTTACCCTAATACTAACCCAAACACAAATCCTAACCTAAACTCAAACTATAATTCTAACCCTAGTACTAACCCTTACACGTATCCTAACCCTAATCTTAACCCTAACACTAACCCTAATCCTATCCCTAACTTTAACCCTAAATCTAACCGTAAACCTAACACTAACCCTAACCCTAACCCTTATTCTAAACCGAACACTAATACTAACACTAAACCTAGTGTTCATGCTAGGGATAGGGCAATGTAAGAACTAGAGTTACCATTAGGGTTAGTTTTAGTGAAAGTGTATGGGTTATGTTTAGTGTTAGGGTTAGGGTTACGTTTAGGGTTATATTTATAGCTAGGATTCATGTTAGGATAGGAGTCAAGGTCAGGCTTAGTTTTTGGGTTAGAGTTAGGACTCTAATTAGGGCTAGGATTACTGTTAGGTTTCAGTTTAAGATGAAGGCGGTGCTTAGAGCTAGTGTGAGTGTTAGGATATGGGGAAGCATCAGGGTTGGTTTTAAGGTTAGGGTTAGGACTTGAACTAGGGCTAGGGTTAGGTCTCGTTGTAGTGTTAGGGTTTGGTTTAAGGTAAGGCTTTGGTTTAGGGCTAAAGCTCTGTTTTGTTTTAGTCCTAGGGTTTGTGTTTGGGCTAGTGTTAGTGTTAGGCCTAGGCTTATAGTTAGGGTTAAATTTGGAATTAGGGTTAGATCTAGGATTAGGGCTAGAACTAAGGATAGGGCAAGGGTTATGGCTAGGTTTAGGGTTATGGTAAAGGATAGGGTTAGAATTAGGCATAGGGCTAGTGCAAGAGTTAGTCTTAGGGCTAGTGTTATGGTTAGGGTTAGAGATATGGCTAAATTAGGGCTAGGATTAGGGCTAGGTTTAGTGTTTAGTTTAAGCCTAGGGTTAGGATTAGGGTTAGGGTTAGGGATAGGATTAGAGTTTAGAGTTAGGTTTTAGAGTTAAGATTTAGAGTTAGGGCAAAGTTTGGGGTAATTGATGGCTTTATAGCTAGGTTTAGATGTAGGGTGAGGGTTATAATTAGGGTTAGGTAGGGCTGTGTTTAGGGTTAGGGTTATGATTAAGGCTAGGTTTAGGGCTAGGATGAGGGCTAGTTTTTTTTGTTTGTTTGTTTGTTTGTTTGTTTGTTTGTTTGTTTTCTAGGGTTTGGGCTATGATAAGTGCTATGGCTAGGTTAGGTTCAGGTCCATAATTATGGTTAAAGATAGTTTTAGGTTTAAGATTATGGGTACGTCTAGTGTAAGGGTAATGTTTAGGGTTAGTGTCAGGTTTAAAGCAAGGGGTATTATTAGGGTCAAGATCTAGGTTAGGGTTTGGGATAGGTTAAGGTTTAAATTTAGGCTGTGAATTGCATTAGGGTTAGGGTTAGGGTTATGGTAACAGATAGAGTTAGAAATCAGTTTAGGGCTAGGGTCATGGTTATAATTAGGGCTAGGTTTTGGGTTAACAAAGTGCTAGGGTTAGGGTTATGGCTAATGTAAATACTAGGGTTATGATTAAGGGTAATTTTAGTGTTTTAGGACTAGGTTTAGTGTTAGGTTTAGGGTTAGCGTTAGGGTTATATTTAGACCTCAGTTTAGTGTTATGATAAGAGTAAGGGTCAGGATTAGTTTCAGGATTTGGCTTAAAATTTGAATTAGGGCTGGGGTTAGGGTTAGGTGTAGGGTTAGGGCTTGGTTTAGGTTAAGGGTTAGGGTTAGAGCTTTGGCTCATTTTGGTTTTAGGGCTAGGGTTAGGATTAGGGCAATTTTTAGTATTAGTGTTAGAGTTAGGGCTAGTCTTAGAATTAGGCTTAGGCTTCGGTTTAGGGTTAAATTTAGAGTTAGGTTTTTATCTACGTTTAGTGCTAGGGCTAAGGATAGGGCAAGGGTTAGGACTAGGATTTGGGATAGGGTTAGGTTCATGGGAAGGGATAGGATTAGAATGAGAGATAGGGCCAGTGTGAGAGTTAGAGTTACTCTTAGGTCTAAGGTAAGGGTTAGGGGTTATGGATATGGCTAAATTATGTCTACGGTTAGTGTTAGGGCTAGGGTTAGAGCTAGTTTTAGAATTAGCATCAGGGTAAGGGCTAATTTTAGGCTTAGGCATCTAGTTAGGGTTAGATTTAAAGTTAGGTTTCAATCTAGTGTTAATGCTAAGGCTAAGGATAGGGCAATTGTGATTACAAGTGTTAGGGTTAGAGTTAGGTTTATGTTTAGGGTAAGGGATGTGGTTTTGGTTAGGTTTAGGGCTAGGGCCAGAGTTAGTATTAGGGTTATTGCAAGAGTTAGGGTTAGGGTTATGATTAAGGCTAGGTTTATGGATAGGATGAGGTTTAGGGTTTGTGTTAGTGTTAGGGATAGTATTAGGGCTAGGGCTAATGTCAGGTCTAGTGTTATAGTTAGGGCTAGATTTAGTGTAAGGTTTATGGGTTGGTCCAGTGTAAAGATTAGGTTTAGGGTAAGATTCAGATTTATATCTAGGGTTATTTTTAGGGTTAGGGTCAGGGTTAGGGTTTGGGTTAGGTTAGGGTTTATTTTTTAGTGTAATAACAGGGTTAGTTTTAAGGTTTATGCTTGGTGTAGTGTAATTGATAGGGTTTGGGTTAGGCCTAGGATTAGCTCAAGGGTTAGGGTTATTGTTAGGGTAATGGATATGTTTAGACCTAAGGTTAGGGCTATGGTTATGTATAGAATTAGGGCCAGTTTTGGGTTAGGGTTAGTTTTAAGTTTAGGGTTAAAGCTAGGTTTAGGACTCGGTTTAAGGCTAGGTTTTGGGTTAGGTTAGGGCTAGGGTTAAGGCTAAGTCTATTCTATAAAGTAGGGTTATTTTTAGTGATAGTTATAGGGTTAGGTTTAGGTAGGTGTAGGGTTAGGTTGAGGTTTACAGTGATGATGATGTTTAGAGCCAGGGTTAGTGTTAGGGTAAGAGTCAGGGTTAGGGTTAGTTTTAGGGTTAGTGTTAGGACTAGAATTAGAGATATGTTTATTACTTGCTGTACTTTAGTGTTTGGTTTAGGTTAAGGGTTAGGTTTACGGCTATGGATCAGTTTTGTTTTAGGAGTAGGGTTAGTGTCAGGGCTAGTTTTAAGATTAGTGTTAGTGTTAATGCTAGTGTTAGGTTTAGGTTTAGGCTTAGTTTTAGGGTTAGATTTAGAGTTAGGGTTAGATCTATGGTTATGGACAGGGCTATGAATCGGGTAGGTTTAGACCAAGGGTTAGGGCTAGCATTAGGGTTCTAGTAACGGATAGGGTTAGAACTAGGGTTAGAGTTAGGGTGAGAGTTAGAGTTAGTCTTTGGGATAAGGTTAGGGTTAGGGTTAGGGATAGGACTAAAAAAGGGCTAAGATTAGGGTTAGGGTTAGTGTTAGGTTTAGGCCTAGAGTTTGGGTTAGGGATAAAATTAAGGCTATGTTTAGGGCTAGGATAAAGGCTAGGGTATTTGTTAGGGATAGGTCTAGGGATATGTTAGGTTTAATATCAGGTCTAGGGTTAAGGTTAGGAATAGTTTCAGGGTTAGGTTTATGGCTAGGTCTAGTGTAAGAGTTAGGTAGTGTAAAAGTCAGGTTTATAGCTAGGGAATTTATTAGTGTCACAGTCAGTGTTAGGGATTGGCTTTGGTTTGAGGTTAGGGTTAGGGCTCGAATTAGCATTCAGTTTAGGGTAAGCGTAATGATTGGATTAGGTTTAGGGTTCAGGGTAGCTTTAGTGTAATTGAAAGGTTTGGGGAAAGTGATGGGGTTAGGGTTAAGCCTAAGGTTAGCATTATGGTAAGGGTTATGTTTAGGGTAATGGATACAGTTAGAGTTAAGGTTGGGGCTATGGTTATGATTAGGATTAGGTCTTGTGTTAGGGTGAAGGTGAGGGTTAGAACTAGGATTAGGTTTAGTGTTATGTTTAGCATAAGGGTTAGGTTCTGAGATATGGTTAGTGCTAGGCTGAGAGTAGGTTCAGAGTTAGGTCTAGAGATATGTTTATGGTAAATTTGGGTTAGGGTTGGGGTTAGGGTTAGACCTAGGTTTAGGGTTAGGTCCAGAATAAGGGTCAGGGTTATGGTTAGGGTTTGGGACAGTGTTAGAGCTAAAATGAAGGCTAGCGTTAGGACTATTAATAGAGTTAGGGTTTTGGTTAGTCTAAAGACTAGGATAGGTCTAGGGTTACTCTTAGGTTTAGGGTTTCACTTAGGGTAAGGAATTGATTTAGATCTAGGGTTAGGGCTATGGTTAGGGTTAGGGTTACTAACCAGGGTTACTAACGTGTTAGAGTTAAAGCTAGGTATAGGGCTTAGTTTAGGGCTAGTTTTTGTGTTAGGGTTAGGGCTATGATTAGGGAAACAGCTAATGTAAGAACAAGGTTTATCATTAGCGTTAGTTTTAGGGTTAGGGGTAGTTTGAGTGATAGGGTTAGGTTTAAGGTTAGGGTGATATTATTAGCTATGGTTCTTGTTAGGATAGGTATCAGGGTCAGGGTTAGATTTAGCGTTAGCATTAAGAGTGGAATTAGGGCTATTGTTAATGATAGTGTTCGGTTTGAGTTTAGGGTGGTATTTAGAGCTAGAGTGAGTGTTAGGATATGAGTCAGGGTCAGGATTAGTTTTAAGGTGAGGCTTAGGATTCGAATTACGGATAGGTTTAGGTCTAGGTGTAGTGTTAGTGTTTGGTTTAAGTTAAGATTTAGTGTTAGGTCTATTGCTTGGTTTTGGTTTACTGTTAGGATTAGGGTTAGGGCTAGTTTTACGATTATCATTAGGGTTAGGGCTAGTGTTAGTGTTAGGCTTAGGCTTAGGTTTAAGGTTAGATTTAGAGTTAGGGTTAGGCCTGGGACTAACTTTAGGGCAAGTGATAGGGCTAGTGTTAGGTTTACGGTAGTGGATAGGGATAGAACTAGGGATAAGGCTAGGGCTAGGGCAAGAGTTAGAGTTAGTCTTGGGGCTAGGGTTAGGAGAGGGTTAGAGATAGAGATAAATTAGGACTAGGATTAGGGCTATGTTTTGTGTTTAAGCCTAGGGTTAGGGCTAGAGTTAGGGTTAAATTTAGGGTAAGGGATGACATTATAGCTAGATTTAGAGGTAGAATGAGGGTTAGAATTAGGGTTAGGTATAGGGCTAGTGTTAGGTTTATGATTAAGGCTAGGTTTAGGGCTAGGATGAGGGCTAGGTGTGGTTTTAGGGTTAGGGCTCAGATTATGGCTAAGGCTTATCTCAGGTCCAGATTTATGGTTTAAGCTATTTTTAGGGTTAGGTTTATGGCTCCGTCTAGGCTAAGGTTTAGGTGTAGGGTTATGGTCAAGTTTAGAACTAGGGGTATTATCAGGGTCAAGGTCTGGGTCAGGGTTTGGGATAGGTTGAGGTTTCAAGTTTCGGCTTGAATTAGTTTTAGGATTAGTGTCAAGGTAATGATAGAGTTAGATTTAGGATTCGGGTTAGGTTTAGGGTAATGGAAATGTTAGGATTCGGGATAGGATTAGGTTTATGTCTAGGGTTATCATTATGGTTAGGGTTATGGTTATGGTAATGAATAAAGTTAGAGATCAGTTTAAGGCTGGAGTTATGGTTACAATTAGGGTTAGTGTTTGAGTTAGCTTAGGTTTAAAGCTAGGGTTAGGGCTCTGATTAGGGCTAGGTTTTGTGTTATGTTAGGGCTAGGGTTAGGGTTACAGCTAATGCAAGTATTAGGTTTACAATTTGGTCTAGTTTTAGGGTTTTAGTGCTAGGTTTAGTGTTAGGGGTAAGTTTAGTGTTAGGATGATATTAAGAGCTAGAAGTGTGAGGGTCAGTGTCAGGTTCAGGGTTCGATTTAGGGTTCGGCTTCCAACTCGAATTAGGGCTAGGGTAAGGTCTAGGTGTAAGGTTAAGGTTTGGTTTAGGTTAATAGTTAGGGTTAGAGTTATGGCTCAGTTTTATTTTAGGGATAGGGCTAGTGTTAGGGCTCATTTTTGGATTATTGTTATGTTTTTGCTAGTGTTAGGGTTAGGCTTAGGCTTTTGATTAGGCTAGATTTAGCGTTACGTTTTGCCTAAGGTTGGTGATAGGGATAAGGATAGGGAAAGAGTTAGCACTAGGTTTAGGGCTAGGTTAGGGTTATGGTAAGGGACATGGTTAGAACTAGTGATAGGGCTAGTGTGAGAGTTAGAGTTAGTCATAGGGCTAGAGTTAGGGTTAGGTTTAGGGATAGGTCTAAATTACGACCAGGGTTATGTTAGGGCTAGGAATATGGCTAGTTTTAGGATTCGGCTTCCAATCGAGTTAGGGATAGATTTAGAGTTAGGTTTTAATATAGGGTTAGTGCTAGAGCTAAGGATAAGTCAAGGGTTACCACTATGGTTAGGGTTAGAGTTAGGGTTTCGTTTAGGGTAAGGTATGCAGTTATAGCTAGGTTTAGGGTAAGGGCGAGGATTAATATTAGGGTTAGAACTAGGATTAGGGTTATGGTTATGATTAAGACTATGTTTAGGGCTAGGATGAGGACTAACATTTGTTTTAGGGTTAGGGATAGTATTAGGGCTGTGGCTAATGCCAGGTCTAGGATTAGAGTTAGGGGATAGATTTAGTGTTAGGTTTATGGCTTTTTCCAGTGTAAAGGTTAGGTTTTTGGTAAGGGTCAGGTTTAGATCTAGGGTGGAATCAGGGCCAGGATTAGGGTTTGGGTTAAGTTAGTGTTTAGGTGCAGGGCTCGAATTAGTGTTAGATTTAGGGTTAGGGTAATGACAGTGTTAGGTTTAGGGTTTAGGTTTGGTTTAGTGTAATTTATAGGATTAGGGTTACACCTAGGGTTATCAGAAGGGTTTGGGTTATTGTTAGGGTAATGGATAGGGTTAGCCCTAACCTTAGGGCTAGGTTTATGTATAGGAATAGGGCTAGTGTTTGGGTTAGGGTTAGGTTTATGTTTAGGGTTAAAGCTAGGATTAGGATGCGGATTAAGGCAAGCTTTTTTGTTAGTTTAGGGCTAGGTAAGGTTATCACTAATGTATGAATTAGGTTTATGAATACAGCTAGTTATAGGGTTAGAGTTAGGTCTAGGTCTAATTTTAAGTTTAGGTTTATGGTGATGACAATATTTAGAGCCAGGGTTAGTGTTAGGGTCAGAGTCAGGGTCAGAGTTAGTGTCCGGGTTAGGGATACTATAATTAGGGATATGGTTAGGGTTAGGTTTAAAGTTAGGCTTTGGTTTAGTTTAAGGGTTAAGGTAGGAATATTACTCGGTTTTGTTTGAGGGCTAGGGGAATGGTTAAGTCTAGTTATAAGATTAGTCTTGGGATTAGGACTAGTGTAAGTGTGAGATTTAGGCTTAGGTTAAGTGTTAGGGATAGGAGTAGAGTTATGGCTAGATTTAGTCTTAGTGTTAGAGTTAAATTTAGAGTTAGGTTTAGATCTAGGTTTTGAGATAGGGCTAAGTATAGGGCTAGGATAGGGCTACGTTTATGGCTAGGTGTATGGTGATGGTGATAGGGTTACAACTAGGTATAGAGCTAGTGTGAGAGTTAGAGTTAGTCTTATGTCTAGGGTTAGGGTTAGGAATAGGGCTAAATTAGGGCTTGGATTAGGGCTAGGATTAGTGTTAGGTTTAGGCCTAGGGTTAGGGCTAGGGTTAGTGTTAGGTTTAGGGTTTGGGTTAGGTTTAGGTTAAGGGATAGGAATATAGCTAGTTTCAGTACTAGGGTGAGAATTAGGTTTAAGGTTAGAGTTAATTTTAGGGTTAGGGTTATGATTAAGGTGAGGTTCATGACTAGAATGTGGGCTAAGTATGGTATTAGGGTTAGGGCTAGGATTAGAGCCAGAGATAATGTTAGGTCTAGGGTAGGGTTAGGGATAGTTTTAGGGTTAGGTTTATGGCTAGGTCTATAGTAAAATTTAGGTTTAGGCATAAAGCTAATATAGGGCTTGGATTAGAACTAGGTTTTGCAATAGGTTAGGGCTATGGCTAATGTAAGAAATAGTTTAATGATTAAGACTAGTTTTATGGTTAATGTTAGGGTTAGGTGTAGTTTTAGGGTTAATTTTAGGGTTAGGGTTAAGTTTAGAACTAGGGTTAGTGTTAGTGTCAAGGCCAGTGTTCGGGTAGGGTAATGGTTAGGGTTAAAGCCATAATTAGGACTAGGGTTAGGTCTAGAGGTAGGTTTAGAGTTTCAATTAGGTTAAGGGTTATTGTTATAGATAGGTCTAGTTTGTATTTAGGACTAAAACTAGAGTTATGGCTAGAATTAGGATTAGGCTTAGATCTAGGGCTAGTGTTAGGGTCACATTTAGGTATAAGGTTACCAGGATGGCTGGAGGTAGGGTTCGGTTTAGTGTTAGGTTTAGATTTAAACCTAAGAATAGTTAGTGTTAGGGTCAGAATAATGGTCAGGGATGGGTTAGGTTTTGGGTTATGGTTAGATTTAGAATGAAGGCTAGGGTTAGGACTAGTTATAGAGTTAGGTTTTGGTTAGGCTAAGGATTAGTGCTAATAATATATTTAGCATTAGGGTGAAGGTTTGGGTTAGGGTAAGGGATAAAGTTAGAGCTAGGGTTAGGACTCGGGTTAGGGTTAGGTTTAGGGTTAAAGCTCGTGTTAGGGCTTGGATTACAGCTGATTTTGTATTAGGGTTAGGGCTAGTGTTATGGTAATGGCTATTGTAAGAAAGAGTTACATTTAAAGTTAGATTTAGGGTTAAGTTTAGGGCTGGGACTAGGGTTAGGGTTAGGTTGAAGATTAGGGTGATGTTTAGATATAGGTTTAGTGTTTAGATATGATTCAGGGTCATGGCTATGTATAGGGTTAGTGTTAGGTTTCAAATTAAGGCTAGAGTTAGGGCTGGTGTAGGGTTAGGGTTTGGTCTAGGGTAAGGATTAGTGTTAGGGGTATGGCTCAGTTAAGTTTTAGGCCTAGGGCTAGGGTTAGGGCTAATTTTAGGAATAGCATTAGGGTTAGAACAAGTTTCAGCGTTAGGCTGAGGCATCAGGTTAGGGTTAGTTTAGATTTTGATCTAGAGTTAGTGCTAGGGCTAAGGGTAGTGCAAGGGTTATTACTAGGTTTAGGGTTTGTGTTAGGGTTACGGTAAGGGAAAGGTTTAGAAGTAGGGATAGGTCTTGTGTGAGAATTATAGTTAGTCTTAATTCTAGGGTTAGGGTTAGGGTTAGGAATAGGGCTATATTAGGTCTAGAATTAGGGCTAGGTTTAATGTTAGGGTTAGGGCTAGATTTAGGGTTATGATTAGTGCTAGGGCTAGGTTAGGGTTAGGGTAAGGGTTAGGGTTTAAGCTATGGTTAGGGCTTGGGGGAGTGCTAGGTTTAATGTTAGGTCTAGGTTAGGGTTATGGTCATGGTTAGGGTTAGGCTTGGGTTTAGGGCTAGGGTTTTCATCAGTGTTAGGTTTAGTTTTAGAGTAATGTATTGGGTAGATGTAAGATTAGATTTAGGGTTAAGTTTAGATGATGGTTAAATTTAGGTTTAGGGATAGGTTTAATTTTTATTCATGGTAAGGTTTAGGGTTAAGTTTATGGAAAGGGTTAGGTTAATGGTTAGGTCGAGGGTTAGGTTTATGATTAGGGTTAGGGTTAGGGGTAGGTTTAAGACTAGGATTATTACTAGGGTTAGGGTTAGGGTTAGGGTAATTTTAGGGTTAGAGCTTGGGTTAGTACTAGGGTTAAGGTTAGGATTAGGACAAGGGTTAGGTTTATGTTTAGGAATAGGGCTAGGTTTATGTTTAGCCTAAGGGTTAGGCTTTGAGCTATGGTTATGTCTAAGGTGAGGGGTAGGGTTAGGGCTACATTTAGGATTATGGTTATGCTTAGGGTAGGTTTATGCTTCGGATTAGGGCTAGGTTTTGTGTTAGGTTTAGGCCCAGCATTAAGGCTATGTGTAACGTAAGATCTAGGGTTCAGATTAGAGCTAGTTTTAGGGTTAGGGTTATGGGTATGTCTAGTGTTAGGTTTAGGTTTTGGGTTAGGTTCAGGTTTAGAGCTATGTTTGTGTTAGTGTTGCGGTCAGTGTTAACGTTAGAGTTAGGTTTAGGGTGAAAGCCATAATTAGGTCTGGGTTAGGTCTAGGGATAGGGTTAGTGTTTGCTTTTGGGTAAGGATTATGTGAGGACTAGGGCTCAGGTTTTTTCTTTTTAGGTCTAGGTCTACAGTTATGGCTATATTTAAGATTAGGCTTATGTCTAGGACTTGTGTTAGGAAAAGGTGTAGTTATAAGTTTACTGGTAGGGCTAGTTTTATGGTTTGGAATAGAGTGAGGGTCAGATTTAGACTGAGGATTTGTGTTAGGGTAAGGATTTCAGTTAGGGTTAAAGCTAGAATGAGGACTAGGTTTAGAACTAATAATAGGGTTAGAGTTTGGGTTAGTCTATGGATTAGTATTAGGACTAAGGTTAGTATTATGTGTAGGGTTTGGCTTAGGGTAAGTGATAGAGTTAGAGCTAGGGTTAGGGTTATGGTTAGGGCTAGGGATTGGTTTAGGTTTAGGTTTACATCTTGGGTTATGGCTCAGAGTAGGGCTAGGTTTTCTGTTAGGATTAGGGCTAGGTTTAGGGCTATGGCTAATAAAAAAAACAAAAGTTATAATTAGAGTTAGTATTTGGTCTAGATCTACTGTTAGACCTATCTTTAGGGTTAGTGTGATATTTAGAAGGAAGGTTAGTGTTAGAATATAAGTCGGGGTAAGGGTTAATTTTAGGACTAGGACATGAAATAGAGCTAGATGGTTATGGCTAGGTTTAGTGTTAGGGTTTTGTTTAGTTTAATATTTAGAGTTATGACAATGGTTCAGTTTTGTTTAAGGGATAAGGTTAGGGTTACGGCTAGTTTTAGGATTAGAAATATTGTTAGATCTAGTGTTAGGTTTAGAATTAGGTTTAGGGTTTGGATCAAATGTAGAGTTATGGTTATATTTAGGGTAGGGTCTAGGGCTAGGTTTACGGCTAAGGTTTGGGCTTGTGTTAGGTTTATTCTAATGGATAGGGCTAGAAATAGAAATAGGGCTAGGGGGAGAGTTAGAGTTGGTCTTAGGCCAATTTTAGGGGTGTACTTAGCGTTAGGGCTAAATTAGGGCTAGGATTAGTTCTAGGATTAGTGTTAGGGTTAGCCCTATGGTTAGGTCTAGAGACATGGTTAGTGTAAGGGTTAGGGTTAATGATAGGGTTAGGGAATGGATGGGATTATACCTAAGTTCAGGTCTAGGGCGAGGGTTCAAATTAGAGATAGGGCTAGAGTTAGTGTTTGGGTTAGAATTATGGCTAGGTATAGGCCTAAAATGAGGAGTAGTGTTTGTGTTCGGGTTAGGGCTAGGATTAGGGCTTGGGCTAATGTCAGGTATGGGTTTATGGCTATGGGTATTTTTAGGGTTAGGTTATGGCTAGGTCTAGTGTAAGGGTTAGGTTTAAGTTAAGTTCAGGTTTAAAGCTAGGTGTATTATTAGTGTCAGAGTTCGAGTAGGGTTTGATTTAGGTTAGGATTTAGAGTTAAGACTTGAATTAGCATTAGGGATAGGGTTATGGTTCAGGTTAGGGTAATTGATAGGGTTAGGTTTAGGGTTCAGGTTAGGTTTAGAGTAATGAATAGGGTTAGTGTTAGCAATACTGTTATTGTTAGGTCTAGGGTTAGCATTTGGGTTAGGCTTATCTTTAGGGTAATGAATAGGGTTAGAGTTATGATTAGGGCTAGGATTAAGGTTAGAATTAAGACTAGGGTTAAGTTTAGGCCTAGGGTTCTTGTCAGGGTTAGGTTTGGGGTAAGTGTTAGCGTTTGAGCTAGGATTAGGGCTAGCGTGAGGTTTAGGGTTAGAGTCAGGACTAATGTTTGATTAGGGTTAGGGTTATGATTAGATTAAGGTTAGAGTTTGAACTAGAATTAGAGTTAGGGCGAGGGTTAGGGTTAGGGTTATGTCTAGGCTTATGGTAAGGGTTACAATAAGGGCTAGGTTTAGGGCTTTGATAAGAGCTATGTTTTGTGTGAGGTTTATGGCTAGCATTAAGGCTATGGGTAATGTAAGAGCTAGGGATATGGTTATGGCTAGTTTTAGGGTTAGGGTTATGGATAAGTCTAGTGTTTTAGTTAGGTTTGGGGTTAGGATAATATTTAGAATTAGGTTTTGATATATGGTAACTGTCATTGTTTGTGTTAGGGTTAGATTTAGGGTGAGGGCCAGATTTAGGAATAGCTTTGGGTCTAGGGATAGAGTTAGTCTTTGTGTTAGGTTAACCATTATTGTTAGGGCTAGTGTTCAGATTTTGCTGAGGGCTAAGGCTGGATTTATGACTCTATTTAGGTTTAGGTTTGATCTAGTGCTAGTGTTACTGTTAGGTTTAGATATAGGTTTACCAGTATGGGAAGTGTTAGGTTTTGGTTTACTATTAGGGTCAGGTTTAGACTTAGGATTAGTGTAAGGGTCGGAATAAGGGTCAGGGTTAGGGTTAGGTTTAGAGCTAGAATGAGGGCTAGGATAAAACTAGTAATAGAGTTAGGGTTTGAGGTAGGCTAAGTATTAATTTTAGGACTCTGATAGCCTTAGGGTTAGGGTTTTATCTTAGGGAAAGTGATAAGGTAGGGTTAGGATTAGTGTTAGGTTTAGGGCTAGATTTTGGGTTAGGATTAGAGTTCAAAAATAGGGTTAGATCTCAGATTTGGGTTAGGATTTTTATTATCATTAGGGATACGGCTAATGAAAAACTAGGTTTCTGTTTAGGCTTAGTTCTAGGGTTAGTGTTAGGGCAATGTTTAGAGGTAGGGTTAGTGTTAGGGGCTGAGTTAGTGCCACGGTTATTTCTAGGGTTAGAGTTAGGACTCAAATTAGGGCTAGGTTTAGGACTAGGTGTAGCTTTAGGGTTTGGTTTAGATTAAGTGTTAGGGTTATGGCTCAGTTTTGTTCTAAGTTAAGGTAAATTTAGGGCTAGTTATCCAATTAGCATTAGGGTTAGGGCTAGTGTTAGGGTGAGGTTTATACTTAATTTTAGTTTTAGATCCAGGTTTAAGCCTTGGGCGAAATTTAGGGCTAACTTTGGGGCTAGGGATATGGCTAGTGTTTGGGTTATGGTAAGGGATAGGTTTAGATATGGGGATAGGGCTAGGGCGGGAGTTAGAGTTAGTCTTAGGGATAGGGTTAGGAATAGGTTTAGGTTTAGTGTTAGGGCTAAATTATGGCTAGGATTAGTGTTAGATTTTGGCCTAGGTTCAGGGCTAGGATTAGGGTTAGCATTATGTTTAGGGTAAGGTATGATGTTACAGCTATGTTTAGTGCTAGGACAAGTGATAAAATTAGGTTCAGGGCTAGGGTTAAAATTAGGTTTAGGATTAAGGCTAGGCTTAGAACTAGGTTTAGGTCTAGGGATCTGGCTAATGTCAAGTCTAAGGTTAAGGTTATGTTAGGGTTAGGTATAGGGCTATGGCTCAGTTTAGTTTTAGGACTAGGCCTAGTTTCAGTGCTAGTTTTATGATTCGTGATAGTGTTAGGGCTAATGGTAGGGTGAAATTTTGGCTTAGATTTATTGTTATGGTTAGATCTAGGCTTAGGGCTATGGGTAGGTTTATGGCTAAGGTTAGGGCTAGTGTTAGGGTTATGGTAAGGGATAGGGTTACAACTAGAATAAGGGCTAGGTACAGAGTTCTAGTTAGTCTTTGAGCTAGTGTCAGGGATAGGTTTAGTGTTAGGGCTAAATTAGGGCTAGGATTAGCGTTAGGGTTAGTGTTAGGGTTAGGCCTAGGGTTAGGGTTATTGTTAGTGTTAGAGTTAGGATTAGGTTTAGGGGAAGGGATAGAGTTATACATAGCTTTAGGGCCATGGTGAGGGTTAGAATTAGGGTTAAGACTTAAGGTTAGGGTTTGGATTAGGTTCAGGCTAGGTTTAGAGTTAAACTGAGTGTTTTTTTTTTTTTTTTTTTTTTTTTTTTGTTGTTGTTGTTGTTTTAGGGATAGGGCTAGGATTAGGGCTAGGGCTAATGTCAGGTCTAGATTCATGTTTAGTATTAGTTTTAGTGTTACGTTATGGCTATGTCTAGTGTAAGGGTTAGGTTTAGGGTATGGGTCAGGTTTAGAGCTAGGTGTATTATTAGGGTCAGGGTCCAGGTAGCATTTGGTTTTGGTTAAGATTTAGGGTTAATGCTTGAATCAGCAGTGGGTTAGGTTTATGGTTATGGTAATGGATTAAATTCAGTTTATGGTTCTGGTTACTTTTAGAGTAAGGGATAGGGTTAGTATTAGTGATAGGATTATCGTTAGGCCTAGGGATAGCATTTGGGTTAGGCTTATTTTTAGGGTAATGAATAGGATTAGAGCTAATGTTAGGGCTAAATTTAAGGTTAGGATTTTGGTTAGGGTTAGGGTTAGGCCTAAGGTTAAGGTTAGGGTTGGGTTTATGGTAAGTGTTGGCCTTTGAGCTAGGGTTAGGCCTAGGGTAAATTTTCAGTTTGAGTCAGTGCTTGGGTTAGTTTGAGGGTTAGGGTTATGTTTAGACTGAGGATTAGAGTTTTAGCTAGGGTTAGTGCTAGGGTGAGGTTTAGCATTAGGGTTAAGTCTAAGGTTATGGTTAGGTTTATGATTAGGTTAGAGTTAGCATTAGGTTTAGGGTAAAGTATTGTGTTAGGTTTAGGGCTAGGATAAGGGTTAGGTTTTTTGTGATGTTTAGGGCTAATGTTAGGGCTATGGAATGAGGGTTATGGTTATGGCTAGTGTTAGGGTCAGGGGTAAGGATAAGTCTAGTGTTAGGGTTAGGTTTTGGTTTATGATAAGGTTTAGAGCTAGGGTTTCTATTAGTTTAAGAGTCATCTATGGGTTAGGGTTAGTTTTATGGTTAGGGCCACAATTAGGACTAGCACTTGGTCTAGTGATAGGTTTAGTCTTTATGTTAGATTAAGGGTTATTGTTTGGGCTCGTGCTAGGTATTTGTTTAGGGCTAAGGCTAGATTTATGACTCTATTTAGGATTCGGTTTGGTCTAATGCTAATGTTACTCTTAGGATTAAGTATAGGTTCACCGGTAAGGGTAGTGTTAGGATTCGGTTTAGGGTTAGTGTCAGGTTTAGGTCTAGGATTAGTGTTAGGTAAAAAATAAGGGTAAGTGTTACGATTAGGGTTAAAGCCAGAATGAGAGCTATGTTTAGGACTAGTAATTGAGTTAGGGTTTGGGGTAATCTAAGGATTAAGTTTAGGACTAGAGTAGCATTAGGGAGAGGGTTTGGCTTAGGGTGAGGAATAGAATTAGAGGTACGGTTAGGATAGGTTTAGAGTCAGAGCTCGGATTAGGACTAGGATTTGTGTTAGCATTAGGGCTATGGCTGATGAAAGAACTAGTTTTCTGATAAGGGCTAGTTCTATGGTTAGTGTTGTGGTAATGTTTAGAACTAGGGGTACTGTCAGAGTCCGACTCAGGGTCAGGATTATTTCTATGGTTAGGGTTAGGACAAAAATTAGGGCTAAGTTTAGGGATAGGTGTAAGGTTAGTGTTTGGTTTATGTTAGGGTTAGGGTTAGGATTATGGCTGAGTTTTGTTTTAGGGGCTTGGGTATTGTTAGGGCTAGTTTTCCAATTAGCATTACGTTTAGGGCAACTCTTGGGGTGAGATTTGGGCTTAAGCTTAGAATTTACAACTAGGTTTAGGGCTGGTGTGATGGTTAGAGCTAGCGTTTTGACTAGGGATAGGGCTAGGATTTGGGTTAGAGTAAGGAATAGGTTTTGAACTAGGGATAGGGCTAGGGCAATAGTTAGAGTTAGTCTTAGGGCTAGGGATCTGATTAGGTTTAGGATTAGGGTTAATTTAGGGCTAGGATTAGCCCTAGGGTTAGTGTTAGGTTTTGGCCTAGAGTTAGGAGTAGGGTTAGAGTTAGCATTAGGTTTAGGGTAAAGTATTGTGTTAGAGCCAAATTTTGGGTGAGGGCATGGGATAAAATTAGGGTTAGGATTCTGGTTAAGATTAGGATTAGGACTAATGCTACACTTAGGGCTGTGATTAGGTGTAGAGTTTTTGCTAGTGTTAGGGCTAGGATTAGTTGTAGGACTAATGTCAGTTCTAGGGTTATGGATAGGGATAGTTTTAGGTTTAGGTTTATGGCCTGGTCTATTGTAAGGGTCACGTTGAGGGTTAGGGTCATGTTTACAGCTAGGGGTATTATTAGGGTCAGATTCAAGGTTAGGGTATGGGTTAGGTTAAGGTTTAGGGTTAGGATAAAATTAGCATTAGGGTTAGGGTAATGGATATGGTTTGGTTTCAGGGTCAGGTTAGGTTTAAAATAATGGACAGGGTTAGGATAAGGCATATGGTTAGAGTTAGGCCTAGGGATAGAATTTGTTTTAAGATATGGTTCAGGTAATGGATAGGATTAGAGCTACATTTAGGACTAGGGTTATGGTTAGGTTAGGGCTAATGTTAGGGTTAGGCCTAGGATTACAATTTGCTTAGGGTTATGGTAAGGGTAGTGGGTAAAATTATATCTAGGTTTAGGGCTAGTGTTATGTATAGGAATAGGGCTATGGTTTGGTTTAGGTTTCGGGTTAGGACAAGGTTTAGGTTTAGGATTAGGTTAAGGTTAAGTGTTGGGGCTAGGAATAGGGTTAGGGCTATGATTAAAACTAGGGTTAGGGCTCAGATTAGGGCTAGGTTTTGGGTTAGATTTGGGCTAGTGTAGGACTATGGCTAATGTAAGAACTAGGGTTACAATTAGGGCTAGTATTAGGGTTAGCATTAGGATTAGGTCTATGTTTATATTAGGTTTAGGTTTAGGGGTATGATTAGAGATAGGGTGAGTGTTAGGGTCAGAGTCAAGATCAGGGTTACTTTTAGGATTTGGGATAGAACTTGAATTAGGGTGAGGGTTACGGCTAGATGTAGGTTTAGAATTTGTGTAAGTGTTAGGGTAAGAATTTGGGAGAGCGCTAATGTTAGGTCTAGGGTTACTTTTAAGTTAGGGTTAGGGTTGGGGCTATGGCTCAGTTTTGTTTTAGAGCTAGGGCTAGTGTTAGGGCTAGTTTTGCAATTAGTGATAGTGTTAGAGATAGTATTAAGGGGAGGTTAAATCTAATATTAATTGTTATGGTCAGATCTAGGTTTAAGGCTAGGGCTATGATTAGGGCTAAAGTTAGGGCTAGTGTTACATTTATGATAACAGATAGGGTTAGAACTAGAAATAAGGCTAGGGCATGAGTTAGACTTCATCTTAGGCCTAGGGTTAGGGATGGGTTTAAGGTTAAGGCTAAATTAGAGCTAGTATTAGCTCTAGGGTTAGTGTTAGGTTTAGGACTAGGGTAAGGGTTAGTGTTAGTGTTAAAGATAGGGTTAGGTTTAGGGAAAGGGATGGGGTTATAACTAGGTTTAGGGATAGGGCCAGAGATAGAATTAGGGTTTGTCCTAGGTTAGTGTTCAAGTTATGATTAAGGCTATCTTTAGTGCTAGGTTTGAGGGTTGGTGTTAGGGCTAGGGCTAGGATAAGGGAAAGGGCTAATGTCATGTCTAGGGATATGGTGAACAATAGTTTTATGGTTACGTTATGTCTAGCTCTATTGTAAGGATTACATTAAGGGTAAGGGTCAGGTTTAGATCTAGGCATATTATTAGGGTCAGGGTCAGGTAGAGTTTGGTTTAGTTTAAGGTTTAGAGTTAAGGGTTGAATTAGCGTTAGGGTTAGGGTTAGAGTTAGGGTAATGGATAGGGTTACATTTAGGGTTCAGCTTAGGTTTAGAGTAATGGATAGGGTTAGTGTTAGTGACAGGTTTAGCATTAGGCCTAGGGTTAGCATTTGAGTTAGGCTTATCTTTAGATTAAAGGATAAGGTTAGAGCTAAGGTTAGTTCTAGGGATAAGGTTAGGATTAGGGTTAGGGTTAGGCCTAGGGTTAGTGTCATGTTTAGGTTTAGGGTAAGTGTTAGGGTGTGAGCTAGGGTTAGGGGTAAGGAGATGGTTAGGGTTAGAGTCAGGGCTAGGGTTATGTTTAGGATTACGATTAGGGCTAGGTAAATGGCTAGGATAAGGCTAGGTTTGTGTCATATTTTTGGCTATTATTAGTTTTATTGGTTAGGATTAGGGTTAGCATCAGATTTAGGGCCAGAATTAGGACTATTGTTGGGTCTAGGGATAGGGTTAGTCTTCGTGTTAGGTTAAGGGTTATTTTTAGGGCTAGTACAAGGTTTTTGTTTAGGATTAGGGTTAGATTTATAACTATATTTAGATTTAGGTTTGGTCAAGTGCAAGTGTTAGTGTTAGGTTTAGGTACAGATTACTTGTAGGGGTACGGGTAGGGTCCGATTTAGGGTTAGTGTGATGTTTAGTTCTAAGTTTAGTGTTAAAGTGAGAATAAGGGTCAGTGTTTGGTTTAAAGTTACAATTAGAATGAGGGCTAGTGTTAGGACTAGTAATAGAGTTGGGTATTGGGGTAGGCTAAGGATTAGGGTTAGGACTAGGTAACATTAGGGTGAGGGTTTAGCTTAGGGAAAGGGATGGGTTTAGAGGTAGGATTAGTGTTACAGATAGGTTAAGGGATAGGGTTAGGGTCTGGGATAGTCTTAGAGTTAAACCTAGGGTTAGAGCTTGGATTAGCGTTAGGATTTGTGTTAGCTTTAGGTCTATTGATAATAAAAAAAAAAAAAAAAAAAAAAAAAAAAAAAAAAAAAAAAAAAAAAAAAAAAAAACTTGGTTTCTTATTATGACTAGTTCTATGTTAGCATTAGGGCAATGTATAGAGCTAGGTTTAGTGTTAGGATCTGAGTCAGGGTCAGGGTTACTTCTAGGGTGAGGTTTAGAACTCAAGTTATGGCAAGGTTTAGTGTCAGTGTTTGGTTTAGGTTAAGGGTTAGGGTTAGTATATGGCTAAGTTTCGTTTTAGGGCTAAGTTAGGGTTAGGGCTAGTTTTCCAATTAGCATTAGGGTCAGGGCTAGTGATAGGGTGGGCTTTAGGCTTAAGATTAGGGTTATAGTCACGTTTAGGGCTAGGGCAAATGTTAGAGATAGGGTTGGGTCTAGGGATAGGGCTAGAGTTTGGGTTATGGTAAGGGAAACATTTAGAACTAGGGCTAGGGCTAGGGATAGGGTGAGTGTTAGAGCTAGTCTTAGGGCTAGGGATAGGGTTTGGTTTAGGGCAAGAGCTAAATTATGGCTAGGATTAGTGCTAGGGTTAGTGTTAGTTTAAGGCCTAGATTTAGTGCTAGGTTTAGGGTAAGGTATGATGTTACAGCTACGTTTTGGGCTAGGTCAAGGGATAAAATTAGGGATAGGGCTAGGGTTAAGGTTAGAATTAAGGCTAGGCTTAGTGCTAGGATTAGGGCTAGGATTTGTGTTAGGATTAGGGTTCGGATTAGGGCTAGGGCTAATGTCAGGTCTAGGGTTATTGTTAGGGATAGTTCTAGGGTTAGGTTAATAATCAGATCTATTGTAAGGGTTAAGTTGAGTGTTAGGGTCAGCTTTGCAGCTAGAGTATTATTAGGGTTGGAATCAGGTTTATGGTATGTGTTAGGTTAAAGCTTAGGGTTAGGTTTCAAATTAGCATTAGGATTTGTGTTAGGGTTATGGTAATGGATATGGTTAAGTTTAGGGTTCAGTGTAGGTTTAGGGTAATGGACAGACTTTGTGTTAGGGATAGTGTTAAGTTTAGGCCTAGGGATATAATTCACTTAGGGCTATTGTTATGGTAACAGATAGGATTAGAACTACAGTTAGGGTTAGAGTTATTGTTAGGTTAGGGTTAGGGTTAGAATTCAGTTACGGTTAGGTTTAGAGTAATAAATAAGGTTAGAATAAATACGGTTACAATTCTGTTAGGGTTATGGTTAGAGTAATAAATAAAATTAGAGCTAGTGTTAGGGTTAGGTTTATGGTTAGAATTAGGGCCATGGTTCAGGTTAGGTCAATGTTTAGTTTTTGGGTTAGGTTTAGTTTAAGTGTTAGGGCTATGGTTAGGTTTAGGGATAGGGTTAAAGCTAGGTTTAGGGATCAGATTATGGCTAGGTTTTGGTTTAGGTTAGGGTTAATGTAGGACTTCAGCTATTGTAAGAACTAGATTTAAGATTAAGGTTGATTTTAGAGATAGCATTAGGTCTAGGTCAAGGTCTAGTGTTTAGATTAGGTTTAGGTTTAGGGAGATCATTAGAGATAGGGTTAGTGTTAGGGTCAGAGTCAGGATCAGTGTTACTGATCATGGTTAGGAATAGGACTCGAATTAGGGCTTAGATTAAGTCTAGGTGTAGGGTTAGGTTTTGTGTTAGGGTTATGGTAAGAATTAGGAATAGGCTAATGTCAAGTCTAACGTTAGGCTAGGGTTAGGTTTAGGGCTATGGCTTAGTTTTGTTTTAGAGCTATGGCTAGGGTTAGGGCTAGTTTTAGAATTAGTGATAGTGTTAGGGCTAGTGGTAGAATGGGGTTTAGGATTAAATTTATTGTTATGGTAAGATCTAGATTTAGGGCTAGGGTCTGCATTAGGATTAAGTTTAGCACTAGTGTTAGGGTTGCAGTAACAGATATGGTGAGACCTAGAAATGGGACTGGGGTGTGATTAGAGTCATTCCTTGGGCTAGGTTTAGGGGTAGGTTTAGGGTTTGGGCTAAATTAGGGCTAGGATTTGCGCTAGGGTTTGTGTTGGGTTTAGCCCTAGATTTAGGGCTAGGGTTATAGTTAGTGTTAGTGTTAGGGTTAGGGTTAGATTTAGGGAAAGGGATAGGGTTATATCTAGGTTTAGAGCTAGGGTTTGTGTTAGAATTTGATTTAGGGCTAGGGTTAGGATTCGGGTTTGGATTAAGGCTAGGTTTAGTGCCAGGATGAGGGAAAGTGTTAGGGCTAGGGCTAAGATTAGGGCTAGGGCTAATGTCAGGTCTAGGTTCAAAGTAAGTGGTAGTTTTATGGTTAGGTTATGGATAGGTCTAGTGTAAGGGTTAGGTTTAGGGTGTCAGGTTTAGAGCTAGGTGTTTTATTAGAGTCAAGGTACAGGTATTTTTTGGTTTAAGTTAAGGTTTATGGTTAAGGCTTGTATTAGCATTAGATTTCAGTTTAGGATTAGAATAATGGATAGGGTTAGGTTTAGGATTCAGATTAGGTTTAGAGTAATGCATATGGTTATTGCTAGCAAAAGGGTTAGCATTAGGCCTACGGTTAGCATTTGGGTTAAGCTTATCTTTAGGGTAATGGATAGGGTTAAAGCTAATATTAGGGCTAAGGTTAAGGTTAAGTTTATGGCTAGTGTTAGGGTTAGGCCTAGGGTTAATGTCCAGATTAAGTTTAGGGTAAGTATTAGAGTTTGAGCTAGGGTTAGTTCTAGGGCGAGGGTTAGGGTTAGAGTCAGGACTAGGGTTAGGATTAGGGTTAGTGTTATTATTAGGGAAAGGGTTAGAGTTTGAGCTAGGTTTACAACTAGGGCAAGTTTTAGGGTTAGGGTTAGGTCTAGGTTTATGGTTAGAGTTACAATTAGAGCTAGGTTTAGGGCTAGGATAAGGGCTATATTTGTGTGATGTTTATGGCTAGCGTTAGAGCTATGGGTAATGTAAGAGCTCGGGTTATGTTTATGGCTAGTTTTAGGGTTAGGGTTATGGATAATTCTAGTGTTAGGGTTAGGTTTTGGGTTAGGATAAGGTTTAGAACTAGGATTTGTGTTAGGGTAAGCATCAGTGTTTTTTGGTTAGGGTTAGGGCCAAAATTAGGAATAGCGTTGGGTCTAGGGATATGGTTAGTCTTTGTGTTAAGTTAAGGTTATTGTTTGGGCTAGTTCAAGGTATTGTTTAGGGATAGGTCTAGATTTATGACTCTATTTAGGATTAGTTTTTGTCTAATGCTAGTGTTACTGTTAGGTTTATGTGTAGGTTTACTGGTAGAGGTAGAGTTAGGGTCCGGTTTAGGGTTAGTGTTTTGTTTAGATCTAGGATTAGGGTTAGGGTCAGAATAAGAGTCATGGTTGGGGTTAGGTCTAGAGCTAGAATGAGGCTTAGGGTTAAAACTAGTAATAGATTTAGGGTTTGGGATAGTCTAAGGATTAGTGTTAGGACTAGTGTAGCATTAGGATGAGGGTTTGGCTTAGAGTAAGGGATAGAATTAGAGGAAGGGTTAGGATCAGGGATAGGGTTAGGGTTAGGGTTAGTCTTAGAGTTACACCTAGCATTAGGGCTTGGATTAGCACTAGGATATGTGTTAGCATTAGGGCTACGGCTAATAAAAGAACTTGGTTTCCAATTAGGGCTACTTTTTCGTTTAGCATTAAGGCAATGTTTAGAGCTAGGGTTAGTGTTAGGATTCGAGTCATGTTGGGTATACTTCTAGGGTTAAGTTTGACACTCAAATTATGCAAGGTTTAGGGCTAGGTTTATTGTTATTGTTTGGTTTAGGTTAAGGTTTAGGGTTAGGTTTATGGCTCAGTTTTGTTTTATGGCTAAGTTAGGGTTAGGGCTAGTTTTCCTATTAGCATTGATGTTAGGGCTAGTGTTAGGTGAGATTTAGGCTTAAGGTTAGGGTTTGATCTGGGTTTAGGGGTAGGGCAAAGGTTAGAGCTAAGATTGGGGCTAGGGAGAGGGCTAGGTTTTGGATTATGGTAAGGGATATTTTTAGAAGAGAAATGGGGCTCGGTTGAGAGTTAAAGTTAGTCTTAGGGATAGGGATAGTGTTAGGTTTAGTGTTAGGTCTAAATTAGGGCTAGGATTAGTGCTAGGGTTAATGTTAAGTTTAGGCTAGGTTGGGCTAAGGTTAAGGTTAAAGTTAATGTTAGGGTAAGGTATAATGTTACAGCTATGTTTAGTGCTAGGACAAGGGATAAAATTAGGGATAGGGCTAGTGTTAAGAGGAGGGTTAGGATAAAGGCTGGGCTTAGAACTAGGATTAGGGCTAGGGATAGGGATAATGTCATGTCTAGGGTTAAGGTTACATAGGGTTAGGGATAAGGCTATGGCTCAGTTTTGTTTTAAAACTAGGCCTAGTGTTAGGGCTATTTTTTATGTTTAGCAATAGTGTTAGGGCTATTGGAAGGGTGAAGTTTAGGCTTAGACTTATTGTTATAGTTAGGGTTATATGGCTATTGCTAGGTTTAGGGCTATGTTTAGGGCTAGTGTTAGTGTTATGGTAACAGATGGGGTTAGAACTAGAAATAGGGTAGTTTGAGAGTTCGAATTAGTCTTTGGGCTAGGGTTAGGGGTAGGTTTTGGGTTAGGGCTAAATTAGGGCTAGGATTAGTGCTAGGGTTAGTGTTAGAGTTAGGCCTAGGGTTAGGGTTAGAGTTAGTGTTAGGATTAGGATTAGGTTTAGAGGAAGGGATAGTGTTATAGCTAGGTTTAGGGCTCAGGCGAGGGTTAGGATTAGGGTTAGGACTAAAATTATGTTTTTGGTTAGAATTAAGACTAGGTTTAGGCCTAGGTTGAGCGTTTGTCTTCGGGGTAAGGATAGTATTAGGCCTAGGGCAAATGTCAGGTCTAGGTTTATGGATAGTATTAATTTTAGTATTAGGTTATGACTATGTCTATTGTAAGGTTTAGGTGTAGGTTAAGGGTCAAGTTTAGAGCTATGTGTATTATTAGGGTCAGTGACAGGGTAGAGTTTGGTTTAGGTTAAATTTAGGGTTAATGCTTGAATTAGCAGTGGGTTCAGGTTAGGGTCAGGGTAATGGATATAATTAGGTTATTGCTCCAGTTAGGTTTAGAGTAATGGATAGAATTAGTGTTAACAACAGAGTTATCGTTAGTCCTAGGGTTAGCATTTTGGTTAGGCTTTTCTTCAGGGTAATATATAAGGTTAGAGCTAAGGTTAGGGCTAGGTTTAAGGTTAGGATTAGTGTTAGGGTTAGGGTTAGGCCTAGGGTTAATATTAGGGTTACATTTAGGGTAAATGTTGGCATTTGAGCTGGGCATATGGCTAGGGCAAAGGTTAGGTTTTGAGTCAGGGCTATTGTTATGTTTAGGTTTAAGGTTATCTTTAGGCTAAGGATTAGAGTTTGAGCAAGTGGTAGGGTTGGGCGAGGGTTAGCATTAGTGTTATGTCTAAGGTTATGCTTAGGGTTATGATTAGGGCTAGCATTAGGACTAGGATAAGGGTTAGGTTTTGTGTGAGGTTTAGGGCTAACATTAGGGCTCAGGGTAATGTAAGAGTGAGGGATATGTTTATGGCTAGTAATAGGGTCAGGGTTATGGATAAGTCTAGTGTTAGGGTTAGGTTTTGGTTTAGGATAAGGTTTAGATCTAGGGTTGCTATTAGATTAAGTGTCATTGTGCGGTTAGGGTTAGTTTTAGGTTTAGGGCCACAATTAAGTCTAGTGTTGGATCTAGTGATAGGTTTAGTGTTTATGTTAGGTTAAGGGTTATTGTTAGGGCTAGAGTTACTTTTTTTTTTTTTTAAGGCTACAGCTAGATTTATGACTATTTTTGATTAGGTTTGGTCTAGGGCTAGTTGTAGTGTTAGGTTTAGGTAAAGGTTTACTGATAGACATACCGATGGACATAGGGTTTGGTTAGGGTTAAAGTAAGGTTTGGATCTAGGGTTAGAGTTAGGGTTACAATAAGGGTCAGGGTTAGGGTTAGGGTTAGAGCAAGAATGAGGGTTAGATTAAGGACTAGTAATAGAGTTAGGGTTTGGGATAGGCTAAGAATTATATTTGAGACTAGGGTAGAATTAGAGTGAGTGTTTGGCTTAGGGTAACAGATAGGTTTAGAGGTAGGGTAAGGGTTAGTTTTAGGGTGAGGGTTAGGGTGAGGATCAGTGTTAGTGTTAGAGTTAGGGTTAGGGTTAGTGTAAGTGTTTGGGTTTGGGTTATAGTTAGGTTAAGGGTTAGTGTTTGGGTTAGGTATAGGGTTAGTCTTAGATTTAGGGATAGGATTAGGTGAGTGTTAGGGTTAGGGTTAGGGTCAAGGTTAGGGTTAATGTTAGGGTTGGCTTAGGGATAGAAACAGGGATAGGTTAGGGTTAGGTTATGGTTTGTGTTAGAGTTAGGGTTAGGGTTACTGTTAGGATTAGAGATAGGGTTAGGGTTAGTGTTATGGTTAATGTTATGGTTAGGGTTAATGTTAGAGTTAGGGTTAGGGTTAGGTTAAAATTTATGGTTAGGGTTAGTGTTAGGGTTAGGTTTAGGTTTATCATTAAGGTTAAGGTTAGGGTTAGTTTTTAGGGTTAGTTTTAGTGTCAGGGTTTGTGTTAGGGTTAGGGTTTGTATTAGGGTTAGGGTTACAGTTAAGATTAGGGTTACAGTTAGTGTTGGGGTTAGTTGTTAGAGTTAGGCTTAGGGTTAGAAATAGTGTTAGGTTTAGGATAAGTGTTAGTGATATGGTTAGGTTTAGGGTTCAGGTTAGGGTTAGGGTGAGTTTTAGAGTTAGGGTTAGGGTTAGGTTTAGGGTAAATGTTAGGGTTAGTGTTAGGGCTAGGGGTAGGGTTTGTGTTATGGTTAGGGTTCAGGTTAGTGTTAGGGTTCGCTTTAGGTTTAGGGTTAAGGTTAGTGTTAGTGTTTGGGTTAGGGTTAATTTAGTGTTTGTGTTAGAATTAGGGTTAGGTTTAGGGTTAGTGTTAGGTTTAGTCTTAGGGTTAGGTTTAATGTTAGTTATGGAGTTATGGTTTGGCTTAGGGTTAGTGTTAGGTTTAGGGTTAACGTTAGTCTTAGGGTTAGTGTTATGGTTAGAGTTAGGGTTAGATAAAATTTAGGGTTAGGGTTAGGTTAGGGTTAGGGTTATGGTTTGGGTTACGGTTTGTGTTAGGATTAGGGTTAAAGTTAGGGTTTGTGTTAGGGTTATTGTTAGGATGTCGGTTCATGTTAGGGTTACGGTTATGGTTAGGGTTAGGATTCTTTTTAGGATTAGTGTTAGTGCTAGAATCAGC
Organism: Marmota flaviventris; assembly: GCF_047511675.1. Classification (NCBI taxonomy): domain Eukaryota; kingdom Metazoa; phylum Chordata; class Mammalia; order Rodentia; family Sciuridae; genus Marmota; species Marmota flaviventris. The sequence continues at coordinate 15,075,169 of NC_092510.1, forward strand.
TGTAGGTTTATGGTTAGGGTTAGGCTTAATGTTACGGTTATGGTTAGGGTTAGAATTAGTGTTTGGGTTAGGATTAGAGTTAGGTTTAGGGTTAGTGTTAGGGTTAGGTTTAGATTTAGTGTTAGAGTTAGGGTTAGGTTATGGTGAGGTTTAGTGTTAGTGTAAGGGTTAGGGTTAGAGATTGTGTTAGGGTAACGGTTAGGGTTAGGGTTAGTGTTTGGGTTAGGGTGTGTGTAATGGGTAACTTTATGGTTAGTGTTAGGGTTAAGTTTAGGGTAGGGTAACTGTTAGGATTATTTTTAGGGTTAGTTTTGTGGTTTGGGGTAGTGTTAGTGTTAGGGTTATGGTTAGGATTAGCATTACTTGTGGGTTTAGGGTTATAATTAGGTTTATGGTTAATGTTAGGTTTAGGGTTAGGGTTAAAATTAGGTTTAGAATTAAGATTAAGTGAGTGTTAGGGTTAGGATAAGGGTTAAGGTTAGGGTTAGTTATAGGGTTAGGTTTATGGTAAGAGTTTGGGACAGGTTATGTTTAGGGTTAGGTTAGGGTTTGTGTTAGGGTTAGGGTTTGGTTTATGGTTAGCATTAAGGTTAGGTTTACTGTTAGGGTAAGGGTTAGTGTTAGGGTTAGGGTTATTTCTTGTGTTTTGTTTAGGTTTAGTGTTAGTGTTAGTGTTAAGGTAAGGGTTACTGTTATGGAAAGGGTTAGGATTTGTGTTAGGGTTACTGTTAGGGTTATGATTAGGATTACCATTAGTGTTAGGAATTGGGTTAGGGTTAGTGTTTGGTTTAAGGTTATGGTTAGAAGTAGTGTAAAATTTAGGGTTAGGGTTAGGGTTAGATTTGGTGTTAGTGTTAGGATTGGTGTTTTGGCTATTTTTAGGGTTAGGGTTAGGTTTAGGGTTCATGTTATGGTTAGCATTAAGGTTAGGTTTAGGGTTATTGTTATGGTTACCATTAGGATTAGAGTTAGGTTTGGTGTTTGTGTTACCATTAGGATTAGTGTTAGGGTTAGTTTTAGTGTTTGGGTTATGGTTAGGGTTACTTTTAATGTTAGGTTTAGTGTTAGGTTTAGGATAAGTGTTAGGGTTAGGGATAGTGTTCGGGTTAGTGATAGGGTTAGGGCAAGCTTTATGGTTAGTGTTAGTGTTAAAGATTGGGGTTAGGTTTAGTGCTAGGTTTAGGGTTAGGCTTTCGGTTAGGGTTAGGGTTAGTGTAAAAGTTAGTGTTATGCTTAGTTTTAGGATTAGGGTTAGGGTTAGTATTAGGGTTAGAATTAGGGTTAGTGTTAGGGTTACAGTTAGTGTTTGTGATAGGGTTAAGTTTAGGTTTAGGGTTCAGGATAGGGTTAGGGTTAGTTTAGATTTAGCCATAGGGTTGGGTTTAGGGTTAGTGTTAGGGTTATTGTTGGTTTCAGAGTTTGTGTTAGGTTTAGGGTTAAGGTCATCCTTAGGGTTACTGTTAAGTATAGAGTTAGATTTGAGGTTAGGTTTAGGGTTACGGTTACGGTTAGGATTAGTTTTAGGTTTAGGGTTAGGTTTAGCGTTAGGGTTAGTTATAGGGATAAATTTGGGATTAAGGTTAGTGTTCAGGTTAAGTTAAGAGTTACTGTTAGGGTTAGTGTTAGGGTAAGGGTTAGGAATAGGGTTACGTAAGGGTTAGGGTTAAAGTTAGGTTAGGGTTAGGGTTATTGGTTTTAGTGTTTGTGTTAGAGTTAGAGTTAGGGTTAGGTTTAGGTAAGTGTTAGGGTTAAAGTTATGTTAGGTTTAAGGTTTTTTTAGGGTTTTTGTTAGGGTTAGGGTTAGGGTTTTTGTAAGTGTTAGTGTTAGGGTTATGGTTAGGGTTAGGTTTAGAATTCATTTTAGAGTTACAGTTATGGTTAATTTTAGTGTTAGTGTAGGTTGACAGTTAGAGGTAGGGTTAGTGTTTTGGTTAGAATTAGGTTTAGAATTAGTGTTTATTTTAGTGTTAGAGTTAGGTTGAGGGTTAGTGTTAACTTTAAGATTTGACTAAGTGTTAGGGTTTATGGTGAGGTTTAGTGTGAGTGTTAGTGTTAGGATTAGGGTTAGGTTTAGGATTAGGTTTAGGGTGAGTGTTAGGTTTAGGTTTAGGGTTAGGGTTAGTGTTAGGGTTAAAGGTAGGGTTACAGTTAGGGTTAGTAATGGTTTTAGGTTTAGGGATAGGTTTAGGGTTAGAGTAAGGGTTAGAGATAGGGTTAGCATTAGGGTTAGGTTTAGTGCTAGGTTTAGATTTAGTGTTAGGGTTATGTTTAGGGTTAGCGTTAATGTTAGGGTAAGTGTTAGATTTAGGGTAAAGTTTATGTTAGAATCAGAGTTAGGGTTTGTGTAAGTGTTAAGGTTATGTTTAGGGTTAGGTTTACTATTAGTGTTTGGATTAGTGTTAGGGTTAGGGTTTCTGTTAGGGTTAGGGTTTTACAGTTAGGTTTAGGTTTAGTTTTGGGGTCTGGGTTAGTGCTAGGGTTAGTGTTAGGCTTAGTGTAAGGTTTAAGGTTAGGGTTTGTGTTAGTGTAACTCTTATGATTATTGTTAGGGTAACTATTAAAATTAGGGTTAGGTTTAGGGATAATGATAGGTATAGGGTTAGGTTAAAGGTTTGTGAAAGGGTTAGGTTTAGGATTAGGGTTGGGTTTAGTGTTAGGTTTCCTGTTAGGTTTACTTTAGGGTTAGGTTTAGGGCTAAAGTTAGGTTTAGTGTTAGGTTTTTGGTTAGATTTAGGGTTGGTGTTAGGGTTAGTGTTAGTGATAGTGTTATTTTTAGGGTTAGGGTTAAGGTTGGATTTAGGGTTATTGTTTGGGTAGTGTTAGGATTAGGATTAGGGCTAGGGTTAGGGTTATGGTTACGTTTAGGGGTAGGCTTAGGTTTAAATTAGTGTTTGGATTAGGATTAGAGTTAGGTTAATGATTAGTGTTAGGGTTAGTTTAGGTTAGGTTTCGGTTTAGGTTGAGGTGTAGGGTTAGTGTTAGTGTTAGGGTTATGGTTAGGTTTAGGGTAAGCATTAGGTATAGGGTTAGGTTTAGGGTTAGGTTTTTGTTAAAGTAAGTATTAGGGTTATTTTTAGTGCTTGTGTTAGGGTTAGGGTTAGGATTTGTGTCAGCCTTAGGGTTAGGGTTAGGTTTAGGGTTAGGTTTCGGTTTAGGTTGAGGTGTAGGATTAGGGTTAGGGTTAGGGTTAGGGTTAGGTTTATGTTTAGTTTTGAGGTCTGGCTTAGTGTTAGGATTAGGGTTAGGCTTAGTGTTAGGTTTAAGGTTAGGATTTGTGTTATTGTTACTGTTAGGGTTAGTGTTAATGTAACTGTTAAAATTAGGGTTAGGTTAAGGGTTAGGTTTAGGGTTAGTGTTAGGTGTTGGGTTAGGTTTAAGGTTAGTGAAAAGGTTAGGTTTAGGTTTAGGTTTAGGGTTAGTGTTAGGTTAGGGTTAGGGTTATTGTTATGGTTTGTTTTAGAGTTAGGTGTAGGTTTAAGGTTATTTTTAGGGTTAGAGTTAGGGTTTAGGTTATGATTTGTGTTAGTGTTAGTTTTGTGTTATGGTTACTGTTAGGGTAATGGTTAGGAATAGGGTTAGGTTTAGGATTAATATTACTGTTAGGTTTAGGGTTAGGGTTGGGGTTAGTGATAGGGTTAGGTTTGGTTTATGGTTAGGGTAAGTGTTAGGGTTCAGGTTAGGTATAGTTTAAGGTTAGTTTTAGGGAAAGTTTTAGTGTTAGGTTAGGGTTAATCCTTGGTTTAAAATTAGTGTTAGTTTTAGGGTTAGAGTTAGGTTTATGGTTAGTGTTAGGATTAGTGTTAGGTTAAGGTTAGGTTTAGGGTGAGGTTTAGGGTTAGTTTTAATGTTATGGTTATGGATAGGGTTAGTGTTAGTTTTATGGTTATGTTTAGGTTTAGTGTTAAGTTTAGGCTTTGGGTTACGGTAAGTGTTAGGGTTAAATTAAAGGCTAGGTTTAGGGTTAGTTTTTTGCTTAAAGTTAGGGTTTGGGTTTGTTTTAGTGTTAGGTTAAGGATTAGATTTATGTTTAGGGTTAACGTTATGGAAAGGATTAGGGTTAAGATTCAGGTCTTGGTTAGTGTTATGGTTAGTGTTAGGGTTTGTGTTAGTGTTAGTGTCAGGGTTAGTGTTTGGGTAATGTTGAGGATTAGGGTTAGGGTTAGGGTTAGGGTTAGGGTTAGGGTTAGTGATAGTGATAGGGCTAGGTTTAGAATTAGGTTTATGGTTAGTGTTAGGCTTAGGTTTAGGTTTAGGGGTAGTGATAGGGTTAGGGTTGTGGGTAGGGTTACTGTTAGTGTTAGGGTTAGAGTTAGTGTTAGGGTTCATGTTAGGTTTCACATTAGCATTAGGGTTAGGTAAGGCTTAGGGTTGGGGTTAGGTTAGGGTTGGGGTTATGATGTGTCTTAGGATCAGGGTTTGTGTTAGGATTAATATTAGGTTAACGGTTAAAATTAGGTATAGTTTTCGGTTTAGGTTTAGATTTAGGGTTAGGTGTAGTGTTAGGGTTAGTGTTTGTAATAGGGTTAGATTTAGGTTTAGAGTTAGGGTTAATGTTAGGTTTAAGGTTAGGTATAGTATTAGATTTAGTGTTAGGTTTATGGTTAGTGTTAGGTTAGGGTTAGGTTTAGGGTGAGGTTTAAGTTTAGTGTTAGTGTTAAGATTATGGTTAGGTTAACAGTTAGGGTTAGGCTTAGATTTAGGGTTAGTATTAGATTTAGGGTTAAGGTTAGGGTTAGTGCTAGGGTTAAAGTAAGGGTTAGGGTTAGAGTTTGTGTTAGGGTTAGGATTAGTTTTAGGTTTAGGATTAGTTTTAGCATTAGGGTTTGGTCAAAGAATAGGGTTAGTGTTGGGGTCTGGGTTAAGTTAGGTTTTCTGTTAGAGTTAGGGTGAGTGTTAGGTTTATGGTTAGGGTGTGTGTTAGTTTTAGTTTTAGGGTTAGTGTATGGGGAACGGTTAGGATAAGTGTTAGGGTTAGGTTTAGGTTTAGGTTTAGGGTTAGTAATATTTTTAGGCTTAGGTTTACAGTTAGGTTTAGTGTTAGGGTTAAGGTTAGGTTTAGGGTTAGGGTTAGTGTTAGGGTTAAGGTTAGGTTTCGTGTTTGTGTTAGGTTTAGGGTTAGTGTTTGTATTAGGTTATGATAAGGGCTAGTGTTAGTATTAGGGTTCAGGTTAAATTTAGTGTTATTGTTAGGTTTAGGGTTCGTGTGAGGGTTAAGTTTAGGTTTAGGGTTATGTTTAGACTTAGAGTTAGGTGTAGGTTTAAGTTTAGTGTTAGGGTTAGTGTTCGTGTTCAGGTTATGGTTTGTGTTAGGGTTAGGTTTAGTGTTACATATAGGGTTAGTGTTTGGGTTAGGATGGTGTTAAGGTTAGGGATAGGTTTAGGGTTAGAATTAGTGTTATGGTTATGGTTACGGTTACGGTTGGGTTGAGAGTAAGGGTTAGAATTAGGTTTAGGTTTAATGTTAGGGTTAGGTTTATGGTTAGGTATATTGTTAGGTAAGAGTCAGGGTTAGGTTTCTGGTTAGGTTAGGATTAGTTTTAGGGTTAGGGTTAGGGTTAGAGTTAGGTTTAGGGTTAAGGTTTGTGTTTTAGTTAGGGTATGGTTAGGGTTTGTGTTAAGGTTAGGGTTAGGATTAGAATTATACTAAGTATACAGTTATGATTGGGGTAAATTTAGGGTTAGGTTTAGGGTTCATGTTAGTGTTACGGTTAGGGTTAGAATTAGTGTCAGGGTTAGGTTTTGGCTTAACATTAGATTTAATGTTAGTGTTAGTAATAGGGTTAGGGTTAGGGTTAGGGTTAGTGTTAGGATGAGAGTTTGGTTTAAGCTTAAGATTAGTGATAGTTTTAGAGTTAGTTTTAGGGTTAAAGTTAGGGATGTGTTTAGAGTTAGTTAAGGGTTAGGGTCACGGTTAGGTTAGGTTTAGGGTTATGGTTTCGGGTAGTGTTTGTTTTAGGTTTAGAATTACAGTTAGAGTTATGGTCACAATTAGGATTAGGATTAGGATTAGGTTTAGGGTTAGTGTTAGGTGTAGGGTTAGGTTTAGGGTTAGTGATAGTGTTAGATTTAGGTTTACAGTTAGGTTTAGTGTTAGGGTTAGGGTTAGGTTTATGGTTAGGTTTAGTGTTAGGGTTAAGGTTTTTTGTTTGGGTTAGGGTTAGTGTTAGGGTTAGGTTATGATTAGTGTTAGTGTTAGTATTAGGGTTCGGGTTAAGTTTAGTTACTGTTTAGGGTTAAGGTTTGTGTTAGGTTATGGTTAGGGTTTGGGTTATGGTTAATTTTAGAGTTAGTTGTATGTATAAGTTTAGTGTTAGGGTTAGTTTTCGTGTTCAGATTATGGTTTGTGTTAGGGTTAGGGTTTGTGTTAGGGTATGGTTAGTGTTAGGGTTAGGGTTAGGCTTAGGGTTAGTGTTAGGGTAAGTGTTAGGGTTAAGATTAAGTTTACAGAACTGTTAAATTTTGGATTAGGATTAGTTTTGGGTTAGGATTAAGGTTAGGGTTAGGGTTAGGGTTAGGGTTACAGTAAGTGTTATGTTGAGGGTTAGTTTTATGTTTAAGGTTATGATGAGTTTTAGTTTTAAGGTTAGGGTTGGTGTTAGGATTAGTGTTAGGGTTCGGTTAGGGTTAAAGTTAGTGTTTGGGTTGGGTTAATGGTTAAAGTAAGGTAAGGGTGAGGATCAAATTTAGATTGGGTCAGGGTTATGTTTATGTTTATGTTTATGGTTATGGTTAGGGTTAGGGTTAGAGATAGGTTTAGGTTTAATGTTATGGTCAGGGTTAGGGTTAGGTTTAGGCTTATTGATAAGGTTAGTGTTAGGATTATTGTTAGTGTTAGGGTAAGGGATAGGGTTAGGGTTAAAGTTCTGTTTAGGCTTAGGTTTAGTTTTAGAGTTAGAGTTAATGTTAGAGTTAGGGTTAGTTTTTCGTGTTAATGATAGAGTTTGTGTTAGGTTCAGAATTAGGTTTAGGGTTTCTGTTAAGATTAGCGTTAGCTTAGTGTTAGGGTTAGGGTTGGGTGAGTGTTATGGTTAGGGTTAGGGTAAGGGTTAGTGTTTAATTTAGGATTTGAATTATGGTTAATGCTAGTGTTGTGGATAGGGTTGGGGTTAGGATTAGCGTTAATGTTAGGTTTAGGGTTGGGGTAAGCTTAGGGTTAGTGATAGAGTTAGGGTTTTGATTAGGGTTAGTGTTAAGGTTAGAGTTAGGTAGGTAAGTGTTAGGGTTAGTTTAGGGTTAGGGCTATGTTTTTTTTTTTTTTAGTGTTTGTGTTAGGGTTAGGGTAGGTTACAATTACGCTTAGGTTAGTGTTAGGGTTAGGGTTAGGGTTTGGTTTAGTGTTAGGGTTAGGTTTATGTTTAGGGTTAGTGTTATTGTTAGGGTTAGGGTTAGTGTTAGGTTTAGTTTAGGGTTAGGGATAATGATAGGCTTAGTGTTATGGTTAGGATTAGTGTTAGTGTTAGTGTTATGTTTAGGCTTAGGGTTTTGGTTAGTTTTAGGGTTATGCTTATTATTTGTTTAGAGTTAGGGTTAAGTTAGTGATAGGATTAATTTTAGGGTTCAGATTGTATTTGTGTTAGGTTTGTGGTTAGGGTTAGTGTAGGGTTAGTGTCAGAATTAGTTTTAGGTTTATGTTTAGGGTTACTGTTAGGTTTAGGGTTAGTTTTAGGATTAGTGTTAGTAATAGGGTTAGAGTTAGGGTTAATGTTAGATTTAGAGTTAGAGTTATGGTTATGGTTAGTGTTATGGTTAGGTTTAGAATTATTTGTAGAATTGGGGTTAGGTTTTGTGTTAGGTTTACGGATAGGGTGATGATTGGGGTTACGATTATGGTTAGTGTTAGGTTACAGGTTAGCGTTTGGATTAAAGTTTAAGTTAGGGATAGAGTTAGGGTTAGGGTTAGGGTTAAGGTTATTGTCAGGTTTAGGATTAGGGTTAGGTTAGAGTTAGGGTTAGGGTTATGGTTCATGTTATGATTAGGGTTACGGTTAGTGTAATTATTAGGTTTAGGTTTAGGGTTAGAGTTATTTTTAGGGTTAGTTTTAGGGTTAGATTTAGGGTTAATGTTAGGTTTAGGGCTAGGTTTAGGGTGAGAATTAGGGTTAGGATTAGGATTAATTTTAGGATTACTCTTAGGTTTAGGGTTAGGGTTAGGATTAGCATGAGAATTATTTTTAAAATTAGGGTTAGGGTTAGGGTTAGTTTTAGTTTAGGGTTATGATTAGGTTTACGATTCATGTTAGGTTTAGTGTTATTGTTAGGTTAAATGTGAGTGTTAGTGTTAGGTTTAAGGTTAGAGTTAGTGTTAGGCTTAGGTTATGGTTAGAGTTAGTGTTAGGGTTAGTGATAATTTTAGTGTTAGGGTTAGATTGAGGTTTAGTGTTAGGGTTTGTGTTAAGTTTAGGGTTAATGTTTGGGTTAGGGTTACGTTTAAGTAAGGGTGAGGGTTAGGTTTAGATAAGGGTCAGGGTTATGGTTTGGGTTAGAGTTAGTGGGTAGGGTTTTGTAAATGTGAGGGTCAGGGTAAGATTAGGGTCAGGGTTATGGTTGCCTTAGGGTTTGTGTTAGGGATAGAGTTAGAGTTAGTGTTAGAGTTAGTGTTATTGTTAGTGCTTGGGTTAGGGTTAGGATTAGTGCCAGTGTTAGTGTTAGCGTTAGCATTTGTGTTAGGGTTAGGGTTAGTGTTAGTGTTAGTGTTAAGGTTAGGTTTGATTTAGGTTTAGTCTTAGTGTTAGGGTTAAGATTTGGTTGAGGTTTGGGCTTAGTGGAATGGTTAGTGTTAGGGTTTGTGTTAGTGTTAGGATTACAGTTAGTGTTAGAGCTATTGTTAGGGTTAGGATTAGGGTTAGGTTTAGATAAGGGTTAGCATTATGGTTAGGTTTGGTTCAGGGTTATGGTTTATGTTAGGTTTTGTGTTTGGGTTAGGGTTAGGTTTAGGTTTAGGGTTAGGGTTAGGGTTAGTTTTAGGGATAGGGTTAAGGTTAGGGTTAGTGTTAGGGTTAGGATTACATTTAGGGTTAGTGTTAGTGTTAGGGTTATGGTTACTTTTAGTTTCGTGTTAGGGTTAGGGTTAGGTTTAGGATTAGGGCTAATGTTAGTGTTTGGTTTAGGTTTAGTGATAGTTTTGGGTTTAGGTTTTTGGTTAGGATTAGTGTTATTGTTAGTGTTACTTTTAGGGTTAGGTTTAGTGATTTTGTTAATGTTAGAGTTAGGTTTAGGGTTACTGTTAGGGTTAGGATAAGGTTTAGGTATCGTGATAGGGTTAGGTTTCAAATTAGAATTAGTGTTACGGTTAGGTTAGTTTAGGATTAGTGTTAGTGTTTGGGTTAGGGTTAGTGATAGGGTTAGGTTTAGGGTAAGGGTGAGTGTTAGGCTAGGGTTAGGGTTAGGTTTAGCGTTAGGGATAGGGTTAGAAGATTAAGGTTAGAGTTTTGGTTAGGGTTAAGATTTGTGTTATATTTAGAAGTAGGGTTAGGGTGAGTTTTAGGGTTAGGGTTAGGTCAAGGGCAAGTGTTATTGTTTGAGTTAAGGTTATAGCTAGGTTTAGGGTTAGTTTAGTATAGTGTTAGGGTTAGTATTGGGTTTAGGATTAGGGTTAGTGTGAGCATTAAATTTTGGTATAGGTTTAGGGTTAATATTAGGGTTAAGATTAGGGTTTGGGTTAGGGTTTCTGAAAGTTTTAGAATTATCGTTAGTATTAAGATTAGTTTTAGGTTTGGTATTATTGTTCAATTGAGGGTTTGGCTTAGTGGTATGGTTAGGTTTAGGGTTCATGTTAGGGTTAGGTTTAGGGTTAGGTGCCTGGTTAGGTTTAGGGTTAGTTTTAGAGTTAGGGTTAGGGTTAGGTTTAGGGTAGTGTTAGGTATAGGGTTAGGGTTATTGTTAGGGTTAGGTTTAGGGTTAGGTTTATGGTTAGGCTAATTGTTAAGGTTCTGGTTTGTGTTAGGGTTAGGGTTACATTTAGGGTTATGTTTGGTGTTTGGGTTAGTTTTAGGTTTAGGTTTAGCATTAGGTTTAGTGTTAGGGTTAAGGTTAGGGTTTGGGTTACGTTTAGGGTTACTTATTAGGGTTAGGGTTTTTGTTAGGTTTAGGTTTAAGTATAGTGTTCATGTTAGTGTTAGTGATAGGGTAAGTGTTAGTGTTAGCATAAAGGTTAGGCTTATGGTTAGGAGTTAATGTTAGTGATAGATTAAGGATTATAGTTAGTGTTGGAATTATGGTGAGGTTTAGGGTTAGTGTTATGGTTAGGGTTAGGGTTAGGTTTAGGTTTAGAGTTAGGGTTAATTTAGGGTTAGGTTTAGCATTATTAAGAGTTAGGTTTAGGGTTAGGTTTCTAGTTAGTGTTAGGGTTAGTTTTAGATATAGGGTTAGTGTTAGGGGTAAGGTTATGATGTTTGTTAGGGTTTGGATTAGGTTTAGTGTAATCGTTAGGTTTACCATTAGGATTAGTATTAGGATTAATGTTAGTGTTAAGATTTGTATTAGAGTTAGTGTTAGGGATAGTGTTAGGGTTAGGGTTAGGTTTAAGGTTAGATTTAGTGTTAGTGTTAATGTGAGGTTTCATGTTAGGGTTAGGGTTAGGGTTGGGTTAGGGGTTAGGGTTAGTGTTAGGGTTAGGGTTAATGTTAGGGTAAGGTAAGGGTTAGGGTTCGGGTTATGTTGGTGTCAGGGTTATGGTTGAGGTTAGGTATTTTTAGGGTTAGGGTTAGAGTTAGTGTTAGTGTTAGGATTAGGGTTAGGTTTAGGGTTACTGTTACGGCTAAATTTAGTGTTTGGTTTAGGTTTAGGGTTAGTTGTATGGTTAGGGTTTGGATTCCTGTTAAGTTTATGGTTAGGTTTAGTGTTAAGGTTAGTGTTAGGGTTAGGTTTACCGTTAGAAGTAGGTAAAGTCAGCATTAGGTTGTGGTTAATTTTTGGAGTATGGTTTGGCTTAGAGTTTGTGTTAGGGTTAGGGTTACATTTAAGATTACAGTTAGGGTTAGTGTTAGGGTTAGTCACAGGGTTACAGTTAGGTTTAGGTTTAGGTTTATTGTTAAGTTTAGGATTAGGTTTATTGTTAGGTTTAGGGTTAGTTTTATTGTTTGGGTTAGAGTTAGGTTTAGGGTTAGCATTAGGTTTAGGTTTAGGGTTAGATTTAGAGTTATTGTTAGGTTTAGTGTTATGTTTACAATTAGGGTTAGGGTTTGTTTTAGGGTTAAGTTTAGCATTAGGGTTAGGAAAAGTGCTAAGTTTAGAATGTGGATTATGGTTAGATTTTGTGATAGGGTTAGGTTTGGTTTAGGGTTAGGATTAGGGTTAGGTTTAGGGATAATATTACGGTTAGGTTTAAGGGTTAGAGTTAGTATTTGGGTTAGGGTTAGGCTTAGGTAAGTGTTAGGGTTCAGTTTAGGTTTGGGTAAGCATTATGGTTTGGTTTAGGGTTTGTATTAGCTTTAGGGTTGGGTTACTTTTAGGTTTAGTGTTAGGGTAATGGTTAGGGTTAGGGTTAGGGTTTGGGTGAAGTTTTCTGTTAGTTGTATGAATAGTTTTAGGGTTTATATTAGGGTTAGGGCTAGTGTTAGGTTTATAATTAGTGACAGGTTTATGTAAGGGTTAGTGTTAAGTAGGTTAGGATTTCCTTTGGGGGTAGGGTTTGTGTTAGGGTTAGTGTTTGGCTTAGGATTAAGGTTAGAATTAGGGTTAGGGTTAGGGTTATTGTTAGGGTTCATGTTAGTGTTAGGGTTAGTGTTAGGTTTAGAATTAGGATTAGGGTTAGTGTTAGGATTAGTGTTAGTGCTAGTGTTAAAGTTAGAGTTGCAGGTAGTTTTAGTGTTAGGGTTAGGTTTGTGTTAGTCTTAGAGTTACGGTTAGGGTTAGTTTTGGTGTTTTAGTTAGTTTTAGGTGTAAGATTAGCCTTAGGTTAAGTTTTAGGGTAAAGTATAGGGTGTTTGCTAGTGTTAGGTTTAATTCTAGTGTTAAGTTTAAGATTTGTTTTTTTTGTTAGGTTTAGGATTAGGTTTAGGTTTAGGGTTAGTGTTAGTGTTAGTGTTGCTGATAGGTTTAGTGTTAGTGTTAGGGTTAGGGTTAGGTGTTAAGGTTAGTGATAGATTTAGGATTAGAAATAGTGTTGGACTTAGGGTTTGGTTTAAGGTTAGTGTTCTGGTTAGGGTGAGTGTTCTGGTTAGGGTTAGTGTTAGGTTTATGTTTACAGTTGGGTTAAATTTAGGGTTTGGTTTAGTGTTAATAAGAGTTTGGTTTAGGGTTAAGTTTCTGGTTAAGTTTAGGGTTAGTTTTAGAATTAGGGTTTGCGTTAGGGTTAGGGTAGTTTTAGGTATAGGGTTATGGTTTTTGTTAGGGTTAGGTTTAGAGTTAGGGTTACAGTTAGGCTTAGTGTTAGGGTTAGGGTTTGTGTTAGGGTTAGGTTTATGGTTAGCATTATGGTTGGTTTGGGTTAGTTTAAGGTTAGGGTTAGCTTTAGGTTTAGTGTTATGGTTACAGTTAGTGATTGGGTTAATTTTAGGGTTACTAGTAGGGTTAGGGTTGGTGTTAGGGTTAGGTTTAGGTTTAGTGTTCTTGTTAGTGATAGGGTAAGTGTTAGTGTTAGCATTAGGGTTATAGTTATGGTTAGGTGTTAAAATTAGTGATAGATTTAAAATTAGGCTTAGTGTTGGAATTACTGTTAAGTTTAGGGTTAGTTTTATGGTTAGGGTAAGGGTTAGGATTAGGTTTAGATTTATGGTTAATTTAGAGTTAGATTTAGTATTATTAAGAGTTAGGTTTAGGGTTAGGTTTCTCGTTAGTGTTAGGGTGAGTTTTAGATTGAGGGTTAGTGTTAGGGTTAGGATTAGGATTTGTGTTAGGGTTAGGTTTAGGGTTAGTGTAATCATTAGGTTTATGGTTAGGATTAGGGTATGGGTTAGTGTAATCGTTAGGTTTATTGTTAGCCTTAGGGATTGGATTAGGAAAAGTGTTACTGTTATGGTGTTTGTTAGAGTTAGTGTTAGGAATAATGTTAGGGTTAGGGGTTTTGATTAGTGTTAGGGTTTGGGTTAGGGTTAGGGTTAGATTTAGTGTTAGTTTAAGGGTGAGGATTCATGTTAGTGTTAGCGTTAGTGTTGTGGTTGGGGTTAGGGTAAGTGTTAGGTTTAGAGTTAGGGTTAGTGTTAGTGTTAGGAAAGGGTTAGGGTTCGGGTTATGTTGGGGTCAGGATTATGGTTTAGGTTAGGTGTTTTCAGTGTTAGGCTTAGAGTTAGTCTTAGCGTTAGGATTAGGGTCAGGTTTAGGGTTACTGTTAGGGTTTGATTTAGGGTTTGGTTTAGGGTTAGGGTTAGTGTTATTGTTAGGGTTTGGATTCCTGTTAAGGTTATGGTTAGGTTTAGTGTTATAATTAGTTTTAGGGTTAGGTTACTGTTAGCGGTAGGTAAAGTCAGCGTTAGGGTGTGGTTAGGGTTTGGAGTATCTTTTGGGTTAGGGTTTGTGTTAGGGTTAGGGTTAGGTTTAGGATTACATTTAGGGTTACTCTTAGGGTTAGTCTTAGGATTACAGTTAGGTTTAGGTTTAGGCTTAGTTTTACGTTTAGGGTTAGGCTTAATGTTAGTGTCAGGGTTAGTTATAATTTTAGGGTTAGAGTTAGATTTAGGTTTAGGGTTAGGTTTAGAGTTATTTTTAGGGTTAGTGTTAGATTTACAGTTAGGTTTAGGGTTTGTCTTAGGGTTAGGGTTAGCATTTGGGTTAGGATAAGTGCTAAGGTTAGAATGTGGATTATGGATAAATTTAGTGATAGGGTTAGGGTTGGGTTTATGGTTAGTGTTAGGGTTAGGTTTAGGAGTAGTATTTGTGTTAGGTTTAGGGTTAGGTTAGTGTTTGGGTTTTGGTTAGGTTAGGTAAGTGTTAGGGTTTGGTTTAGGTTAGGGTAAGCATTATGGTTTGGGTTAGGGTTTGTGTTAGCGTTAGGGTTAGAGTTAGTGTTCCTGTTAGAATTTGGGTTAGGGTTAAGTTTAGTGTTAGTGTTAGGTTTTGGGTTAGGGTTGGTTTTAGGGTTAGTGTTAGGGTTAAGGTTACGGTTAGGATTTTGGTGAAGTTTAAGGTTAGTGGTATGATTAAGTTTAGGTTTCATGTTAGGGTTAGGGTTAGTGTTAGGTTTATGATAATTTGATAGGCTTATTTAATAGTTACCGTTAGGTAGATTACGGTTATGTTTTGCAGTAGGGTTTGTGTTAGGGTTAGTGTTTTGCTTAGGGTTAAGGTTAGAATTAAGTTAGGGTTAGGGTTAGTGTTATGGTTCATGTTAGTGTTAGGATTAGGTATAGGTTTAGGGTTTGTGTTGTGGTTACAGTTAGGATTAGCATTAGGGTTAGTGTTAGGTTTAGGTATAGAGTTAGGGTTAGGATCAGAGTTACTGTTACCGTTAGGGTTAGAGTTAGTGTTAGCATTAGGTTTTGGTTAGGGTTAGAATACGGTTTAGGGTTAGTGTTAGGGTTAGTGTTAGGGATAGGGTTAGGTTTAGGGTTAGTACTTGGGTTATGGTTAGGGTTAGGCTTAGTATAGGGTTATGTTTAGGTTTTGCGTTATGTTAAGGATTAATTTTAAGGTTAGGGTTAGGGTTAAGGTTTGTGTTAGGTTTAGGGTTAGGGTTAGAATTAATGTCAGGGTTAAGGTTAAGTTGGGTGTTTGTGTTAGTTTAAGGGTTATGGTTAGTGTTAGGGTTAGGTTTAGGGTTCAGATTAGGGTTAGGGTTTGGTTTATGGTTATGGGTATTGTTAGGCTTAGGATTTGGGTTAGGGATAGTGTAAAGTTAGGGATAGGTTAAGGGTTACTGTTAGGGTTAGGGTTAGAGTTACGATTAAGGTTAGTATTAGGTTTAGGGTTATTGTTAGGGTTAGGTTTCAAGTTCGGGTTATGGTTAGGGTTTGTTTTAGATTTAGGTGTTGGGTTAGGATTAGTGTTAGGGTTAGAGTTATGGTTCAGGTTATGTTTGTTTTAGGGTTAAGGTTAGATTTAAGGGTAGGGTTATGGTTATGATTAGGGTTAGAGTTCGGATTAAAATTAGCCTTAGGTTTAGTTTTAGAGTTAGTGTTAGGTTTATGGTTAGGGCTAGGTTTAGTGTTAGTTATAGGGTTAGGCTTAGGGTTACAGTTACTGTTAGGATTATTGTTAGGGTTAGTCTAAGGTTTTTTGTTAGGGTTAGGTTTATGGTTAGGTTTAGGTAAGGGTTGGGGTTAGGGTTAAGGTTTTTGATAGAGTAAGGGTTATGGTTAGGGTTTTGTTAGGGTTAGGGTTAGGGTTAGGGTCAGGGTTAGTGTTACGGTTAGGATTAGTATTAGATTTAGGTTTAGGTTTAGGGTTAGTTTTAGGTTTACGGGTTGAGTTAAGCTTAATGTTATATTTAGTGTTAGGTTTAGGGTTAGGTAATGGTTAGAGTAAAAATTAGGGATAATTTCGGGGTTAGGGGTGTATTAGGGATATTATTAGCATTAGGTTTAATGTTAGGTTTAGGATTAGGTTATGATTAGGGTTATGATTATTGTTCATGATAGTGTTAGTGTTACTGTTAGTGTTAGTTTTAGGTTTAGGGTTTGGGTTAGGGTTAGAGTTAGCTTAAGGGTTAGTTTAGCATTAGTATTTGTGTTAGGGTTATAGTTAGTTTTATGGTTAGTGTTAGGGTTAGGGTTAGTGTTTGGTTTAGGTTTAAGTTTAGGGTGAGGTATTTTATTGTTATGGTTAGGTTTAGGTTTAGGGTTAGAGTTAGGATTACTTTTAGGGTTAACTTTAGGGTAAGGGTTAGGGTTAGTGTTAGGGTTAGAGTTATGGTTAGTGTTAGTTTTAGGATTAGTTTTCGTGTTAGTGTTAAGGTTAGGGTTAGGATTAGTGTTAGGTATAGTGTTAGGGTTAGGGTTCATGATATGGTTAGGGTTGGGTTAGGGTTAGTGTTAGTGTTAGGTTTAGTGTTACAGTTAGAGTTAGGTTTCATGATAGGGGTATGATTATGGTGAGTCTTAGGGTTAGGATATGGGTTAGTGTTAATGATACGGTTAGGATCAGAGTTAGAGTAAGTGTTATGGTTAGGGTTAGGGTTAAAGTAGGGTTAGTGTTATGGTTATTGTTAGGCTTAGGGTTAGAGATAGGGTTATGTTTAGGGTTAGGGTTAGGGTTAGGTTAGGGTTAGGGTTAGGATTAGGTTAAAAATAGGGTTATGGTTAGATTTAGAATTTGTGTTATGGTTAGGTTTAGAGTTAGGGTTAGGGTTAAACTTAGTGTTAGGTTTAGGTTTAGTGTTGGGTTAAGGTTTAGGTTTAGGTTTGGGATTATGGTTAGAATTAGTGTTATTGTAAAATTAATGTTAGGGTTAGTGTTAGGGTTAAGGTTAGTGTTAGTTGTATGGTTAGTGTTAGTGTTATGGTTAGGGTTACTTAGGATTATGGGTAATAATAAGATTAGGATTAGGGTAAAGGTTACATTAGGTTAGGTTACATTTAGAGTTAGGATTAATTTAGTGTTAGGGTTAGATTTAGGGTAAGTGTGAGTGTTAGTTTTAGGGTTAGGGTTATTGTTAGGGTTAGTTTAAGGTTAGTCTTAGGGTTAAGTTTAGGGTTTGTGTTTGGTTTAGGGTTAGGGTTAGTGTTAGTTCTAGGTTTAGGGTTTGGTTAGGGTTACAGTTAGTGTGTTGAGGTTAGGATTATCATTAGTGTTTGGGTTAGGGTTATACTTATGTTTTGGTTTAGTGTTAGTTTTAGGGTTAAGTTTAGTGGTAGGCTTAGTGTTAGGGCTAGGGTGAGGGTTAGATTTATGGTTAGGGTTAGTGCTATGTTTATTGTTAGGGGAAGGATTATGGTTAAGGCTAGTGTTAGGGTTAAATTTAAAGTTAGGTTAGTGTAAGGGTTAATGTTAGGGAAGGGTTTGGTTTAGTTTTAGGGTTAGTGTTAGGTTTAGGGACAATATTTCAGTGAGGGTTAGGCTTAATGGTATGTTTAGGTTTAGGGTTTGTGGTATGGATAAAGATATGGTTAGTGTTAGGTTTAGTCTTATGTTTAGGATTAGGATTAGTGTTAGGTAAGCATTAGGGTTAGGGTTAGGTTATGGTTTGGGTTATGGTTTGGGATAGGGTTAGTGTTAGGGTGAGGTTTAGGTTTAGTGTTAGGGTTATGTTTAGTGTTATGGTTAAGGTTATGGTTACTGTTAGTGTTAGGGTTCACGTTAGGTTTAGGCTTAGGTTTAGGTTAGGTTTAGGTTTAGGGTTAGGGTTCATGTTAGAGTTAGGATTAGGGTTAGTGTTAGGTTTGGGTTTAGGGTTAGGGTTTGGTTAGGGTTAGTGTTAGTGTTAGTGTTAGCATTTTGTTTAGCATTAGTGTTCGGGTTAAGGTTATAGTTAGGTTTAGTGTTAGTGTTAGGTTTAGGGTAAGGATTAATGTTTTGTTAATTTTTAGGTTTAGGATTATTGTTAGGGTTAGGTTAGAGTTTGCCTTAGAGTTTGTGTTAGGGTTAGGGTTACGGTTAGTGATAGGTTTAATATTAGGTTTAGGGTTAATTATATCATTAGGTTTGGGGTTAGCACTAAATTTATAATTAAATTTAGTTTACAGTTAGGTTACTGTACGTGTTAGGGTTAGTTTTAGGATTAGTGTAAAAGTTAGGATAAGGGTTGATTTTCCTGAAAAGATTAGGTTTAGTGTTAGGGTTAGTGTTGTGGATAGGTTTAGTTTAGGGTTAGTGTTAGGGTTAGGATTAGTATTACTGATATGTTTAGTTTTAAGGTTAGAGTTTGTGTTAGGTTAAGGTTAGAGTTAGGATTAGGTAAAGGTTATTGTTGTGGTTAGGATTTAGTTTTGTGTTACGGTTGGTGTTAGTGTTAAGATTATTATCAGAGTTAGGGTTAAATTTAGTGTTAATTTTAGGGTTAGGGTTAGGTTAAGGTTTAGGGTTAGGTTTAGGGTTATGATTAGAATTAGTGTTAGTGTAAAATTATGGTTGAAGTTAGGGCTAGAATTAGGATTATGGTTAGTGTTTGGGTTAGGGTTAGGGTTTTTGTTATGTTTACTGTTAGGGTTATGTTTAGGGTTACTGTTAAGGTCAGGATTAGGATTAGGTTTAGATTTAGTTTTAGGGTAGGTAAGGGCTAGGGTAAGGGTTAGTGTTAGGATTAGCGTTAGGGTTAGGTTTAGAATTTGTGGTATGGTTAGCATTAGGGTTAGGGTCAGCATTAGCGGTAGGGTAAGTTTTAGGGTTAATGTTAGGGTTAGGGTTAGTGTTAAGGATAGGTTAGTGATAGGGTTAGTGATCAGTTTAGGGTTAGGTTTAGGTTTATGTTTAGGTTTAGTGTTACGGTTTGGGTCAGGGTTAGGTTTAGGGTTAGTGTTAGGGTTAGGTTAGTGTTAGTTTTAGGCTTAGTGTTAGCATTTGTGTTAGGGTTAGTTTTAGGGTTAGTGTTAATTTTAGGTTTAGGTTTATTGTTAAGATTCATATTAGGGTTTGGTTTAGAGCAAGTGTTAGGTTTGGGTTAGGGTTACAGTTAGAGTTAGTGTTAGTGTTAGGGTTAGGTTTTTTTTGAGATTTAAGGTTAGGGTTAGTGTTAGGGTTAGTGTTAGGGTTTGGTTACAGTTAAGGTTAGGGTTTTGTTTTGGGTTAGTGGTTAGGTTAGGTAAGGGTTAGGGTCAGGGTTAGATTAGGGTCAGGGTTATTGTTTTGGTTAGGGTTTGTGTTAGGGTTAGATTTAGAGTAATTGGGTTTTGTGTTAGTGTTAAAATTAGGTTTGGATTTAGGGTTAGTCTTAGGTAACGCTTAGGGTTTGAGTAAGTTTTGGGCTTAGTGGAATGGTTAGTATTAGGGTTTGTGATACTGATAGGATTAGTGTTAGTGTTAGGGCTATTGTTATGGTTAGGATTTGGTTAGGTTTATGTAAATGTTAGCATTATTGTTTGGTTAGGATTAGGGTTATACTTTGGGTTAGGGTTTGTGTTTTGCTTAGGGTTAGTGTTAGGTTTAGTTTAAGGTAAGGTTTAGGGTTAGGGTTAGTGTTAGTGTTAGGGTTAGTTTTAGTGTTAAGGTTAGGGTTCTTGTTACGATTATGTTTAAGTTTAGGATAAAGGTTCATGTTATGGTTTGGTTTACAGTTAGTGATAGTTTTAGGTTTAGGTTTAGGGTTATAGTTAGTGTTATGGTTAGGGTTAAAGTTAGGGTTATGTTTAGTGTTTTGGATAGTGTTAGAGATAGGTTTAGGGTTAGTGTTAGGGTTAGGATCAATTTTAGATTTGGTGATAGGGTTATGGTTAGTGTTAGGTTTACTGTTATTAATAGTGTTAGTTTAGGGTTATTGTTACTGTTAAGGTTAGGGTTAGCATTAGGGTTAGGGTTATTGTTATGTTTAGATTAAGGTTAGGGTTATGGTTAGGTTTAGGTTTTGTGTTACGGTTATGGTTAGGGTTAGGGTTAGTTTTAGGTTTAGAGTTAAAGATACTTTTAGATTTAGGGTTAGGGTTTGGTTAAAGTTTAGGGTTAGGTTTAAGGTTATGGTTAGAATTAGTGTTAGTGTAAAATTATGGTTAGATTTAGGGCTATGATAATGGTTATGGTTAGTGTTTGGGTTAGGGTTAGGGTTTTGTTATGTTTACTGTTAGGGTTATGTTTATGGTTAGGATAAGGTTAGGGTTAGGTTAAGTTTAGGGTAGGTTAGGTTTAGGGTTAGGGTTAAGGTTAGTGTTAGGGTTAGGATAAGTTTTAGGGTTAGGGTTAGGGTTAGGTTAAGGTTAGGTCAGGGTCATGTTAGGTTTAGGGTCAGGGAAAGTGTTAGGGTTAGTTGTCGGTTTAGGTTTTGGTTAGAGTTATGGTTTGTTTTATGGTTATCATTAGGTCAAGGGTTAGCATTAGTGTTTGAGTTAGAAATATAGTTAGGTTTAGGGTTAGTGTCAGTGTTTAGGGTTAGGGTTATTATTAGGTTTAGGGTTAGGTTTAGGTGAGGGTTAGGTTAGGGTTAAGGTTATTGTTAGTGTCACGATTAGTGTTATGGTTATGGTTATGGTTAGGGTTTCTGTTACGGTTAGTGTTAACATTAGTTTTAGGATTAGATTTAGGTTTGGTGTTAGGGTTAGGGTGAATGTTAGGCTTAGTCGTATGGTTTGGTTTAGGGATTGTGTTAGTGTTTGGTTTAGGGTTACTCTTAAAGTTAGGATTTAGGGTTAAGATTAGGTAAGTGTTAGTGTTAGGGTAAGTTTAGGTTTAGCGTTATGGTTTAGATTAGTTTTTTTGTTAGGATTAGCTTTGGGCATAGGTTTAGGTTTTGTGTTATGATTTTGTTAGGCTTAGTGTTAGGGTTAGGCATAGGTTTTGTGTTAGGGTTATGGTTAACTTTATGTTTAGGGTTAAGTTTACGGTTAGCGTTAGGGTTCAGGTTAGTGTTAGTGATAGTTTTATATTAGGATTAGGGTTAGGGTTAGGTTATGTTTGGGTTAGGGTTAAGGTTCCTGTTAGGGTTAGGGTTTTGGTTAGTGTTAGGTATAGCTTTAGGGATAGGGTTAGGGTGAGTATTAGGATAAGGATGAGGGTTAGGGTAAGTGTGAGGGTTAGGTTTGGGGTTATTGTTAGAGTTAGTGTTAGGGTTAATGTTAGGGTTAGGTTTAGGTTAAGGTTAAGGTTAGGCATAGCTTTATGGTTAGTTTTAGCGTTTTGGTAATGGTTACGGTTAGTGTGTGTGTTAGGGTTAGGGTTAGGGTTAACTAAGGTTGAGGGTTAGGGTTAGTTTTATAGTTAAAGTTAGGGTTAGTTTCAGGGTTAGTGTTAATGTTAGGGTTAGAGTTTAGCTTAGGGTTTGGTTTAGTAGAATTGTTAGGGTTACTGTTCATGTTAGGGTTAGGATTAGTGTCAGGGTTATTTTTAGGTTTAGGATTAGGGTTAGGATTAGGTAACGGTTATTGTTAGGGTTGGCTTTAGGGTTAGGATTAGGTTTGTGTTTAGGGTTAGGGTTAGTGTTAGGGTTAGTGTTAGGGATAGGGTTAATGTTAGTGTTAGGTTTAGTGTTATGTTTAGAATTAGGTTTAGGATTAGTATTTTGTTTAGGTTTAGGTTTAGGGTTAGTGATAGCTTTAAAATTAGGGTTACTGTTAGGGTTAGTGTTAGTGTTAGGGTTTGTGTTAGAATTAGTGTTACGGTTAGGGTTAAGTTTGGTGTTTTGGTTAGTTTTATGGTTTGGGTTAGCGTTAGGTTTACTGTTAGGTTTAAGGTTAGGGATTGGGTTAGGGTTAGGATTAGTGGTAGGGTTAGCATTAGGTGTAGGTTTAGGGTTAGTGTTAGTGATAGGGTTAGTGTTAGTGTTAGTGTTAGCATTACGATGAGGGTTAGGGTTAGGTGTTAAAGTTAATAACAGGTTTAGGATTAGGGTTATTGTTTGAGTTAGGTTTAGTTTTAGGGTTAGTGTTCTGCTTAGGGTTATAGTTAGGTTTAGGTTTAGAGTTAGGGTTAAGCATAGGGTTAGGTTTGTGTCATTAAGAGTTATGATTAAGGTCAGGTTTCTGGTTAGGTTTAGGGTTAGTTTCAGAGTTAGGGTTAGGGTTATGGTTAGGGTAGTGTTAGGTTTAGGGTAAGGGTTTGTCTTAGGGTTAGGGTTGGGGTTAGGTTTTGTTTTAGGGTTCGAGTTAGGGTTAGGGTTACAGTTAGGGTTAGTGTTAATGTTAGGTTTAGGATTAGTTTTATGTTGAGGCTTATGGTTAGGGTTAGTTGTAGGGTTAGTGTTAAGATTAATGTTAGTAATAGGGTTTGGGTAAGGGATAGTGTTAGGGTTAGGGTTCATTTTATTTTAAGGGTTAGGGTTAGTTTTAGCTTTAGGTCTAGGGTTAGTTTTAGCTTTAGTTTTTGCTTAGTGATAAGGGTTAGTTTTAGGTTTAGATAATGGTTAGGGTTATTGTTGTTTAGATTTAGGGTTATGGCTTGTTTTATGGTTTGTGTTAGGGTTACAGTTAAGTGTAGGGTTAGGGTTAGAGTTAGGGATAGTGTTTGTGTTAGAGTTAGGGGTAGGTTTAGAAATAGTGTTAGGTTAGTGTTAGGTTCAGAGTTAGGGTAAGTTCAATGGTTTGTGATAGGGTTAGGATTAGTGTTAGGGTTATGGTTAGGGTTAGGGTTAGTGCTCATGTTGGTGTTGGGGTAAGGATGAGGTTTAGGGTTAGGGTTAGACTTAGGTTTAAGGTTAGTTTTAGTGTTAGGATTAGCATTAGTGTGAGTGTTAACGTTAGGGATAGAGTTAGGTTTAGGTTTAGGGTTAGTTTTACTCTTTGGGATAAGGTTAGTGTTAGGGTTAGTTTTAGGTTGAGGGTTAGGGTTAGTGTTACGTTTAGGTTTCGTGTTAGGTTTTACTAGTTAGGGTTAGGGTTCGTGTAAGGGTAAGGGTTAGGTTTAGGGTTAGTGTTAGGATTAGGTTTATCTTTATGGTTAGGATTAGTTTTAAGCTTATGGTAAGTGTTATGGTTAAAATTAGTGTTTGGGTTAGTGTTAGGGTTAGGTTTAGGTTTATGGTTAGGTTTAGGGTTAGGGTTAGTGTTAGGTTTAGGTTTGATGTTTGGTTTAGATTTAGGGTTAGTATTAGTATTGGGTTAGGTTTAGGGTTTGGGTTAGGGTTAGGGTTATTGTTAGGGTTAAGGTTAGTGATCATGTTAAGTGTAGGATTAGGTTTAGATTAAGTTTAGCATTAGGGATTGGTTTATTGTTAAGTTTAAGGGTAGTGTTAAGTTTAGGGATAGGTTAAGGATTAGGGTTAGTTTTAGGGTTAAGGTTAGGGTTAGTATTAGTGTTATGGTTATGGTTAGGGACAGGTTTAGGGTTAGTGTTAGGTTTAGAGTTATGGTTAGTTTTAGTGTTAAGTAAGGGTTAGGTTTAGAGTTAGTTTTAGAGTTAAGATTAGGGTTATGTTTAGTGTTAGGTTTATTGTTAGATTTATTTAGGGTTAGGTTTAGGTTTAGGATTTGTGTTTAGGTTAGGATTAGGATTAGGATTATGGTTAGGGTTACTGTTAGGATTAGGGTAAACTTAACATTAGGGTTAGGGGTAGAGTTAGTGTTAGGCTTAGGTTTAGGGTTAGTGTTAGTTTTAAAGTTAAGTTTAAGTTTAATGTTAGTATTATTGTTAGGGTTAGTGTTAGGGTTACTGTTAGATATAGAGTTAAGTTTAGGTTTAGGGTTAGTGATAGGTTTAAGGTTAGTTTTAGGGTTAAAGTTAGAGTTATGTTTAAGGTAGGTATGGGTAAGAGGCAGGGTTTGGTTAGGTTTAGGCTTAAGGTTTCGGTTAGGAATTGTGTTAGGGTTAGCATGAGGTTTAGCGTTAGGGTTACAGTTAGGGTTATGATTAGGGATAGGGTTATTGTTAGGGTTAGTGTTAGGGTTACAATTAGGGATAGGTTTTGTGTTATGGTTAGGTTTAGGTTTAGGATTAGTGTTAGGTTAGTATTAGGGTTAGGTTTACAGTTAGTGTTAGGATTAGTGTTAGGTTTAGTTTTAGTTTTAGGTTTAGGGTCAGGATTGAGTTTAAGGTTAGCTTATGGTTATTTTTAGGGTTAGAGTCAGAATTAGCATTTGCATTAATGTTAGTGTTTGGGTTAGTTTTACCTTTAGTGTTAGGGTTAGTGTTACGGTTACTGTTAGGTTAGGGTTTGGTTAGGCTTTGGGTTATGGCTGGGCTTATGGTTAGAATAAGTGTTGAGGTTAGTGTTAGGGATATGGTTAGTGTTATGTTTAGGGTAAGGAAAGCATTAGTGTTAGATTAGAGTATTGGTTATGGTTTGTTTTAGGGTTTTTGTTAGGTTTGTGTAAGAGGTAGTGTTAATGTTAGGACTAGTGTTAGGGTTAAGTTTAGGGTTATTGTTAGTTTTAGGGTTAGGGTTAGGGTTAGGTTCAGGATTAGGTTTAGTGTTCAGTAAAAATTAGCATTTGGCTTAGGCTTTGTTTTAGGCTCAAGCATAGGGTTGAGTTTAGAATTAATGTTAGGGTTAGGGTTACTGTTAGGTTTAGTGTTAGTGTTAGCGTTACAATTATGGTTAGGGTTAGATTCCGTGTTAGGGTTAATGGTAAGTTTTTTGATAGGGTTAGGCTTAAGCTTAGGGTTAGGGTTAGTGTTAGGATTAGGGTCAGGATTAGGGTTTGCATTAGGGATTGGGTTACGCTGTGCTTTTTTAAGGGTTAGTGTTAGGGTTAGTTTTAGGGTTAGGGTGAGGTTTATGGTTAACATTATGGTTATTGTTAGTGTTAAGTTCAGTGTTCAGGTTAGGGTTAGTTTTGGGGTTAGCATTAGGTTTTGTTTTAGGGTTAGGGTTTGTGTTAGGTTTATGGTTAGTGTTAGGGTTAGGGTTTGGGTTATGCTTAGGGTTAGTGGTAAGGTTAGGGTTATGGTTCGTGTTAAAGGTAGGGTTAAGTTTATGGCTAGGCTTAGTGTTTGGGTTAGGGTTCGGGTTAGGATTAGGGATAGTGTTAAGTTTCACAATAAATGTAGGCTTAGGGTTAGTTTTAGGGATAGGGTTAGGATTAGGGTCAGTGTTAGGATTAGGTTTAAAATTAGGGTTAGCGTTAGTGTAAGTGTTTTGGTTAGAATTAGGGTTAGGATTAGTATTAGTGTTAGGGTTAGGATTCCGGTTAATTAAAATAAGGAAATGTTAATTGTTCAAATGATTGATATCACAACTGATTTTTCTTGGCTTTTAAAATTTAATTTGTGAAAAGTTTAGATTAAAATTTCTCTCTCTCTCACTGTATATTTTACCTTTATAGTTGTCATTTCTTGCTTTATATATTTTGACACCATGTTATTAGGGACATATACAATTAGAATTCTATCTTCCCAGAGTATTCAATTTTTATCAACATTAAGTATCTCTCTTGATCTGTAATAATGCTTCTTGTCTTCAAATATACTTTGTGTCAGTGCAGTCACACATGCCTGTAATTCCAGTGGCTTGAGAGGCTAAAGCAGGAAGACTACAAGTTCAAAGCCAGCTTTAGCAATTTAGCAAGGCCCTAAGCAACGTACCAAGACCCTGTCTCAAAATAAAAAAAATAAATAAATAAAACTAAAAGGGGGACAATGTGGCTCTGTAGTTAAACATCCCTGGGTTCAATCCCTGGTACAAAATAATAATAATAATAATAATAATAATAATAATAAGAAGAAGAAGAAGAAGAAGAAGAAGAAGAAGAAGAAGAAAAAGAACAACAACAATAACAACAACAACAACAATAACTATATATATATATATATATATATATATATATATATATATATATATATATATTTGATATTTGTACAGTTACACATTACTTTCTTTTGATTATAATTTGCATGGCATATATCTTCCATTTTTTAAACATCATACAATGTTTATATATACATGTATTTAACTCAGTTTCAAGGTATTTGCATTACATTTAATGCAATTAAATTATGTTGGATTAATGCTAACATTTTACAATTTGTTCCACCCATTTAATATTCTTTTATATATTCTCTCCTTGCTTCTTTTCTACTGCATTAGTTCATATTCTCATTATTTCATTTTACCCTTCTACTTGCTAATTAATGATATAATTTTCACAGTCTTTTTAGTGTTTTCCCTGGAGATGATACAAGCATCTTTGATTTATGGCAGTTTAATATAAATATCAATTTTACATCTCACAAGAAATTTTAAGAACTTACAATATTTCAACTTTGTCACTTTTCCTTTTTCTGTAAAGTTATTTTGTATTTTAATTCTATAATACACTTGGATTCCAAAAGACATCAGTGTTATTTGGTTTAGATGATATTAATATATACTTGCCCACACACTTTCACATTCTGTTACTCTTCATTGCTTCCTGAAATTCTGTTTGCATTCACGATTATTTTATTTCTTGAAAATTTATTTTGTGTTGTTATTTTAATTAATGCAAATCTGATGGAGATGAGATCTTTCAGTTTTGTTCTCCTATACATGTCTTTATAAAATACTATATATTTTAGTATATAGATACAATATATTTATTTTATTTTTGTGTGGTGCTGAGGATCGAATCCAGTGCCTCATGCAAATAGGCGAGTTCTCTACCTCTGAGCCACAACCCCAGCCCTAACTATCATTTTATTATATTTATTTATTTTTAATATTTCTTTTTTTAGTTGTAGTTGGACACAATACATTTATTTTATCTATTTATTATTACGTGGTACTGAGGATCAAACCTAGAACCTCGCACAAGCTAGTCGAGCACTCTTCTGCTGAGCCACAATCCCAGCATCTATACTATTATTTTAAAAAGAGTATTTTCAGTGAGTATAAAGTAATCATTGAATAAGTGAACAGATTTGCAGAAAATTTTTTCAGCACCTTAAAAATAACCATCCCATTACTTCCCAGCTTGCACTCATTCTGTTGAGAAGTCAACCATCAGTCTTATTGCTGCTACTTTGAAGGTTATATTCCCGTTTACCCTCCGGTTGCCTTTGATAACTTTTCCTTTTTTCTGGCAATTAAAATATTTTTATTGGCTCTTTTTAGTTATACATGACAGTAGAATTCATTTTGATATAACTGTACAGGCATGGAACATATTTTATTAACTTGGGACTTACAGATGTACATGATGGTGGGATTCACTATAAGTGTATTCAAATAAGTACATAGGAAAATAGTTTCAGAGTAATTCCACTGTCTTTCCTTTCCTTATTCCCATTCCCTTCCCTTCTTTCCCATTTGTCTACTGAATATCTACCCACCCTCCTTATTATGGGTTAGCTTCCACATATAGTGAAAACATTCCACCTTTGGTTTTTTTAGGACTGGTTTATTTCACTTCGCAAGATAGTCTCAAGGTCCATCCATTTACTTGCAAATGTCATAAAGTCATTCTTTCTGGCTGAGTAATATTCTATTGTATATATGTACACCACAATTTATTTATCCATTCTTGATAGCTTTTAGTTTTCAACAATCTATCTAGGATTTGGATTCATATCACATTTTGAATCTAGGACTTGGATGTCTTCTATAATTTTAAAAATTTCTCAGCCATTTACCTTCTTTATATATTGCTTCTGCTTTCTTCTTCTTCTCTTACAGGACTCCAATTAGAACTATATTAGACATTTTCATCATAATCTAATCATCATTTATGCACTTTTGATTCTTTTTTGTTCTTTATGTTTCATCTTGGATATTCTCTAATAACCTATTCCCAGTAACTTATGTTCTTTTTTCTAATTCTCCCCATCTGCTAATTAAAATCATCATTTTGTTATTGTATTTTTTACTTCAGTTTCATTTACTTTTGAAATACATTACATTTCTTAGGTGCACTTTCAATTTTACCATTTTTCCAAGATTTTAATCATAATCTATTATAATGAATATATTTGATAACCCAAATAAATGGCTCATTTACATTTTCTCTGGATTTTATTTCTTGTATTTCTTGGTATGTCTGAAAACTGGACATTTTGAATTAACAACTGTAGAAACTCTGTATTATATTAACTTACTCCAAATAACTTTTATTCTGTCCTATGGAAAACTACCTTAATCTAGTCAGAAGCCAAGACTGTGTTACATTTTTTAAACCTTGATTTACGTCTCATTCTTAGTGTGTAGTTCCTTAGAATTTCCAACTGAGCCTTTTGAGTGCTGAACCTCACTTTTAATTTCCCCAGAACCATATTTGTGAGTGCTAAATATCCCACTCTTCCTTTTAATAGTTTTTTTCTTAGATTCTTGATTTCAAACTTCTTCCTATGTACCTTAAATTTCAGAATCATGAAGTGTCTGACTCATTTCTCTATGCCACAATTCTCTTCAGGATTCCAATCCTGCAAATTCTGAGTGTCATTGGCTGGCAGTATTTCTCCATGCATAATTTCTATTGGACAATCCCTCCCTCAAATTATGGAAATGTCATTCTTTTCACTTGCCCACCAGGCTTAAAGAAAGTAATGGTTTTGTACTTTGGCTGATCTCAAGATGTTTCATGCTTCCTTTGTTGCTGGTTAATTGTGTCCATACCTCTTAAATACTGTCTTCCTTTAAACATTTTCAGTTCAAATCTCTTCCTTCCAAATGTTCTGATTTGTTCATTTTATTGTCCGATATAAAGATAAAAAGTGATGTGCTAAGATATTAATTTTTTTAAATTACTAATCCTTAACAAAACTTGTGCTTAATGTGGATTTTTAAGTGTATTGAAGAGTTTTGCTATCTATCAATCTAATTTGTAGAAGTAAAGGGACTACTTACATGAAATAAATGAAAGGGGAATTTCACAAAGTTTTCCTTTGTTGTGCTAAGCTATAGAGTCTACGAATGACCTTGAGCAAGATATCTCACTTCTCTGTACTTCACCTTCTTGTGAAACTGCTTACAGAGCCCTCCTTACCAGCATCCTTGTTTTGACAGCTTTTCATTGCTACTACCAAAAGACCTGACAAGTATAATTTTAGACATTTAAGACAAGTTTATTTGTGACTCATGCTTTCTGAGGTCTCAGTTCACAGATGCCCAACTTCATTGCTCTGTCCCCAAGATGAGGCAGAACATCATGACAGATGGATGTGGTGGAGGAAAGCAGCTTAAGATAAGACAATGAAGAAGCAGAGAGAGAGAGAGAGAGAGAGAGAGAGAGAACTCCTCTCAGCCAGAACAAAATATAAGCCCCAAAGGAACATTCCCAGTGACCTACCTTCTCCAGCCACCCCCCAACCTGCCTACAGGTACCACCCAGTCAATCCATTCAAGTGGATTAACACGCTGGTTAGGTTAAGAATCTCATAACCCAATCATTTCACCTCTGAATGTTTTTGTATTGTCTCACATATGAGTTATTAGGAGATATCATATCTAAACTATAATAATCCTCATTGATCTGTAGGTATTCATATAACATAAACAGAATAAACAATGGGGTGAGTATATTGTTTCACCTTAGACAGTATTTGTATTTCTTAAAAATGTCATTCAAAAAGTTATATGAATGTCATACTTCAATATTCCCAGATAAAAACTGTGGTGCCAATCAGAGCTCCCTGCAATTTTTTACCTACTGATGAAGTTGCTTCTGATTTGAAAACATTTATACTGCCCCTGAGATAAATTTCAGTGTTCTCTCCATCAAACCAGATTGCTTTTTAAATCAAGACATGTGCCCTACTTTATAAAAACTTGCAATCTAGACTGCCAAATAATAACAACACAAATCAGAGTATTATTAAGATTTAAATTATTAGGTATATACTAAACCAAGAAAGAGTCCAGAGAAGCTCAACTATGCATGGAATGGTATTTGAATATACATAAATATGAGTGGAAGTCATTTCTACTTGGTTAGGAACAGCATGAATATGTATCTTAACTAAAGCCAGTTAGAAATTTTGTTGGCAAAGCTGGGGTTCAAAAAGAACTAATAATCATATTTTTAGTCATTTGACAAGTCCTTTGAGCCCTACTTCCTCTCATTTGATCTAATACTTCATAGGACATTTTTGCTAGAGAAATGAACTGTTACACATAGACTGCCTCAGGTTAGTTCTCTGCTATTGAATCTTTGGAAGAGGAGTGAGCATGAAAGGGATACTAGGATTAGCAGAGTGAAGTTCTGAAGTTCCATTGTTTCTGAGTCCTGCCCATCTGATACAAGTCTGTCTCTATTTCATCAAAGAGAGTTGTTGGTGGAAAGGAAGAGAAGGCATGATGAGATGAGAAAAATGAACTCCATGGTGTTTAAATTATCCCTTTAGGCCTCAAGGTGAAAATGCTGTGCAAGAGTTCTTACTTGATACTAAAAATAGAGAAACTTTTTGAGATGTAGGTCCTCTAGGACCCAGAGTCCACATAAAACAGTGGTCTTCCTTGGCTACCTCTGAGGAGTTTTAGGAAATACAGAGACTTGCTTAGTACTGGACTTGGAAGTTAAATATTGTAGGACCCAGAAATATGTGATCAATGGTGACAGTAAGGGCTTCTTGAGAAGCTGTGGATCCCTGCCTATGACATTCATTGCTATCTTGTTGCAAGAGCCAATCAGAGTAAACTGAAAAAGAACTATAAGTCCAATGACTTTCCCCTTTTCCTGATGAAAAATTCAATCCCAATGAGGTTTGGGTGGGAGCAGACTTACTCCAAATCATACAATTAATTTTATTAGCTAACATTAATTAGACACTCTTCTAAAAGATTTATATTCCTAACCTCTCTTAATCTTCATAACAATCTCATACAGTAGGTATGGTTAGAATGATGAAGAAACAGAATACTGGCTCAAATGCTGACTTTCCCACTTATAACCATAGGCAACTTGTTTAAGTAATTAAATATAGTACTAAGCAATTTTTTTGTATTTCCAATCTGTGACTACATTTCCTCATTTTTATAACAGAGGTGTCCGTAATAGCAATAACAATATTCAAAATAATAAATCAGCAAATCATTTAATATATTTAATTGTATTCATCAGAGACATTTCTAAAGGTAAGACACTTGCTATTTTACCCACCTAGCATCTCTATCACTTCTTTGGATTCCATGAGAGGAGGAAAGAAGAGGAATTTCTCTACAATACTGCCAACAGGGGGGAAGGATGTGAGGGAGAAAAAATTTTCTTGTATAATAGCCAATTCTCTTTTGAATTATGGGGACCTACAAACCTCCCAGGAAGGTACTTAGGTCATCCTTGCAATGATAAAGTGATGGTAATAATATTATCTTAAATGCAAGACAGGAATAGGTTTTGGAAGTAGTGAGTTAAATAAGGCAGCTCTGTTGGGAGCTCATGAATTTCTACTCACAGCACTGCCTCAGGTACCCCCTTGACCCTTTGCCATCCCTTGGAGGTTCCCAGCTTTCCCCCATGTGCATTTCATGTCCATCAGCTCCACAACATGCATCCCAGTATAAGCCATAGCAAAGAGATTGTGAATAGGTCATATTTTATTTTTTTCTCTCCACACTGACAAATGACAGAAGATTCCTTTGGGTGTACATTTGACACCCTCATGAATACAAAATGAATTTATTATGATTAGTTCCTTCACCTAGAATACAACATTAATTCATAATGACTGACAGGCTACTTAAAATAAAGTAGTAACATTTTCCTAAGGTGGCTAGGTGACCTCACATCCCCTTCATTAGTATTATTCCCTGAACTATATTTATGTAAATGAAAAAGTATCATAAGGCTTCTTCATCCCTCACAGTCAAGCATAATTCTCTATTTAACTACATCTTTATACAAACTAAAACATAATTTTGCTTTATTCCAATATATTTGACATTGTTTTGTTTTCCTTAAAAAATGGGTATACTTGAAATTGAACAAAATTCTCACAAGTTATTGCTAAAATATATAATAATTAAATTTAAATGATATTAATAAGAACTATTTATACCCATTTTGTTGTCAGAAAGGATTATTTAATTCCATCGGATAAATCAATGGTGAGTCTTGCCCACATGATTAAAATG
Source organism: Marmota flaviventris (assembly GCF_047511675.1). Lineage (NCBI taxonomy): Eukaryota > Metazoa > Chordata > Mammalia > Rodentia > Sciuridae > Marmota > Marmota flaviventris. Next base: position 15,106,595 of record NC_092510.1, read on the forward strand.
ATGTTTTCATTGATGTGTGTATAATATATTTGTGAAAAATAAAACCTCAGGTCCTTTAATATGGATCCTTCATCATTCATTTGGACTAACATGTATTAACAAAGAGAATCTCTGTACCTAGGTTCAGGTTGTTGATTGGTGACTAGAAACTTCTCCATATATAAGGGGAAGATTTTAAGTTATTTTTAAATAAACACAGAAAACCAACTGGGAATCTGCATACCATTAGGTTCTCACTGCTTTTCTACTGGTTATTTTGAATGTGATGTTTCCCACAGAGAGGCTATTTATGTATTCATATTGTTACAAACATGGATCTTTCTTTCTAGCAGGATTTTCACCTAATAAATAAATTGAAGCCTATGCAAAAAGTAAAATAAATAAGTCATGTTATGCTGAAATAAGAAAAACATGGTGTACCATATGTCATGTAGACAAAAAGAACTAACCTATCTGAATAATACTCTGTCTACAAGCAAAGATCTTTATATCAAAATTTACATGGATGCTCTCCACTTCTTACTTGAGATGTGAACTTTGGTTTTATAACTGAGTTGTAGTCTGTAATGTGGACTATGGAAATTCACCAGAGAAAAGGTGTCAATTTTTTCACCCAATCTGGAGAAGGCACATTGTTTCTTAGCAAAATTTGTGGTCTAGGAGCTGGAAACTTAGACATTCCATCTACACTCTACCTCTGACTGGGTGAAACCTTGAGTGAATCACTTTATATCATCATGTATCAACTCTTTTCATTTCTGATATTATATATATATATATATATATATATATATATATATATATATACACATACCACACCAAGTCTCACCATTGTGTAAATCCATAGTAATTAATTAAAAAATAACTATGTAAATAGCAGAAAGATCAAAAGAGGGGGAGAATCAGGGAATGAGAAGAGGGAAGAGGAAGGAGAGATATTAAGGTCTGAATTAGAACAAGATATAGTCCAAGATATTTGAATTCTACTGTCATTTATAACTAAAAATAACCAATAAATATTTAAAAATAAAATGACAGTACACATTTATTTCATTCCTTAGGATTGGGTTGAGGAGAAAAATCAGATATTATATGTGGGCTTATTTCCAAAACTTCAAAGTATAAAACAAAAACATTATAAAATGCTTTTAAATTCTTATCATTGTATAATGTAGGAACCTCAAATACAGAAGCAATTGTCATTCATTCAAGCAAATATGTATTGAGACATTTCCATGTGCACTGGGAGGGACGCAAAGATAAAATCGGTCATGTCTGGAACAAGTCAGACACATAAAAATCTATAGTATATTCAAGATCAACAGTGGGAAATGGCAGTGGTGAATGAAATATAGGTAATGGCCTATAACATTTCAAAAGAGAGTTAGAAAGCCTTGTGAAATAAAGATTGTTAAAGCTAGACCTTAAAGTATAACAGGATTTAGACAGGAGGAAGAGATGCAAAGTCTAGTCTTCTAAGTGGAGAAACAGTGAAAATAGACACTAAAATTCAGATTCCCTCAGGATGGGGAAATTTCAGAGTTCTAGTTAGTCCCATATTAGTGTAGGTGATGGATATTTAGGGGAAGTATTCATTAGTAAATATTTCTTTTCTTTTTTTATTGGTTGTCAAAACATTACAAAGCTCTATACTTTACAACATGATAGAGAAATAGCAGTTTATAAAACAGACCAAACGATAGTCCTTGCGGAATCAGCATTCTAGTAATAATAAATACATGCCATAGAATTTCTCTACACAAAATCTCTTTCCACAACACCTTTCTTTTCCCTTCTCCCACAGTAGCCAAGGCTAACATACACACATACTTGATTCAGACTACAAATTTTAGAGCAACATTATTAATTTGGCCAAGATGCAGAAGTCTGATTGTATTTGATGAACCATGGCATTTCTCAAAATATGGTAGGGGAAAAAGGAGGAGAGGGGAGGTTCCAAAAAGGGTGAAGACAAGAAATTTTCCCAGAGTTTTTCTATTGAGGATTGAACCCAGAGGTGCTTAACCACTGAGTCACATCCCCAGACCTTTTTTATATATTCAGTTAGAGAAATATATTCATTTAAAGAAAGGGTCTCACTGAGTTACTTAGGGCTTCACTAAGTTGCTGAATCCTGAATCCTCCTGCCTCCACTTCCAGAGCCACTGGAATTACAGGTATGCACCACTGCACAAGCTTCCCAGTGGTTTTCAACACTGGACACATATTAGAATCATCTGGGTAGCTTCAAAAAATACTTATGTCTGGACATCAGCTCCAGAGCAATTAAATCAACCTCTCTGGAGGTCACATCCAGACATCATTAATTATTTTTAAAGTTTCTCAGGTAATTCAAATGTACAGGCAGATGAAAAACCATTAACATAAGCAATACTCCAAAAGGACTGTCCCCTCCCCTTTTATGTTTCACTTTACAGTTTAGACAAATGGATAGATAAGTTGCATTAACCCACATATATTTTGTCATAATTAAGTCAAAAGCTCATAGAATTTTTAAGATTGAAATGGAATCAGATTGTGGGACAGGTGAGAGAAAAATCTGGAAATCAGAGTCATAAGGAGAATGATTTGGAGGTAGCATAAAACTAAAAGGGGAGAATTTGAAATGTAAACATGATTTCCTGGATGTGAGTCTTGGCTTTGTAGCTGACTGCGATTTTCTCATCTATTTGAACTTTGATTTTCCAATCTGTAAAACTGAAAAATCATTACCTCTCTCCCTCCTGTCTAGCAGGGTTCTACTGAGAATCACTGAAGACAGTCTTAGTGAAAGTGTATTATAAACATAAAAACGAATATCAGTTTCAGAGATTTTGTCTTAATATTTCAAGCATTATCAGTAAGCAAAAGTTAGTCCTTGTGATACAACATCCCAAGCAGTGCCTTTACTGTACATTCAGGCATGGCAAATAAAAAACAACTCTATTGATGCTTACTAATCAATAAATTAATCTTCTTCTATGTGAAATATTTTTGTTATATTCTTTGTGATCAAGATTCCTCTACAGAAGAACTACTGAAAATCTTTATTAATAAGGTCAGAAGCCCTTAACCAATCAGCTATTAACAATCTAGAACAGACTATGCTAATATAATTTGAAACCAAATATGGTAGAGGAGGAAAGAGAACATGGGAGGAGAAAAGGCCTTAACAATTCATGAAGAAAACAGTAAATCTCACTGACAGAAGATAAACTTCTTGGGCACCAAGGCAATGAAAATGGTGTTGATCTATGTGTCCACAGATGTGGCTCCAGGGTGTAATCTGTCCAGCTGCTCAATATCAGGACAGCCACATGGGCACCACCTCAGAGAAGATATATAGGAAACCTCTTAGTCAGGGAGATAAACACAATTGCTGCTACTAGTTCTTAACGTGAAAAACCTGCTGATTGTCACTGTTAGAAGAAGGAAGTGCCACTGAAATGTTCTGAGGCATGGAGAGTAAAAGATCTGGCCACAAATCCAAGGACTGATGGGATGCAGAGAGCAATAAGCTTTGTTTCACTAATTTTCTCAGGATGGGTAAACATATACCACTGTATTTCATTAAGTAGTGTAAAGAACACATTTAGAATGGATAATACAATCAGGAACTTTATATTATATGGTATGTAAAATATTGTTTTGCATAATATATACAAGACCCTTTAAGGTCAGGAAAATTCAATAATATGTAAGTTAGCGAGGGTGTTATCTCAGCCAGAGGATCCATATTTCCATTCTATTAGAAACAAAAATCAACAAAATCTTCACGTAAAAGGCTAGTTATAATATTAGTAGGCAGGAAATGGGAGGGAAATAGAACTGTCTTTTGAAGAAATAGTAAAGAAAACTTGTTTTAAAAATAAATTCTTAGACTTTATTAAAGATTTAAGTCAAGCAATTCAGTCAAGCTGAAATGAAGAAACAATATGGATATTTCAGGCAAATAACATGACCCTGTTTTAATTACTGAAGCCAATGACATTGCTATTCATGATGTGCATATTATTTTCCTAATTACAATATATAGGCACAACCCTAGACACCATGAGGATGAAAAAGGAGATTTAGACACTGAATTAACTTTCAAAGAGCTTGCAATGTGCTAAAAGAGGTGACACCACATAAAAAGCAGCAATGCAGAGCAGAAAATAAATGCCCTGAAACAAAAAATATCAGAAACAGTGAAGACAGGGAGAGAGATTCTTTGTAAATGGCTTGATCAGAAAGGCTAAAGCTACTTTTATTTTCCTGTCACTGGTCAGTTATGACTTGATCAAAAGAAATTCTTCTTTATTAAGATTTCCTTGGATATTTCTGAGTGGAATAAATGATTTTGAGTTAATTCTAAAGAAACTTAGGGTTTTGCCTTTAGCTTCAATAGAAACCTAATCCTGACATTAAAGATTAAAAATCTAGAATGGTGTCTAGCCTCTTGGCAGTCCTGGGTAATTTCTAACCTTGTTTGCCTGGAGGAGATATTTATTCCAGGGCTCTAGAGATGAGATGCTCAGTTAATGGGATTATATGCCAAAGTGCTATACTCAGGTCTCCCCCTGCCCACCCTCTTTGTGTGGGTGGGTGTGTGTGCGCACAAACTCATGTGTGTTCATGACTTTCATCAAAACATTTCAAGCATAGAACTACATTCTTAATACCTAGAAAGGAATATCTATCAGTTCAGTCTAGGGAAGGGAAGGAGCCAAATTATAGGTGGGTTTCCCAAGATCCAGTCTCAAATGAGATAAGCACAGTAAGCCACAAACAAATCAGGTTTTCTCTCAATGAAAATGAAAATAATTCTTCCTTGCCTTAAATTGAGAAGATTCCTTGATCAAGCTTGAATGTTCAACTTTTACCTAAAAGAACATATATTTGGAATTGAAGATGCTGTCCTCAGATCATATAGTATGTATGTGTTGAGAAGGTGATATTGTCATCAGATTAAGTGACATTCAGGTATACTACTGGTTCTAAATCAAAATGGTGAAAACCTGGTAATCATTTGCCAGTGGATGTTTTTGAGTTCTATAAAGTGGGCGTGGATGGTTCCTAAAGCAAGAACTAATAATTTTTGAATTGGAACAGAATGAATGGGAAGGAAGAAAGCTAAAAACTTTCTGTTTCATATAATTATACTTCAGTACATTTTATCACACCCCTGGATTGACTTGTATAAGTCACAAGAAACCAATCAATTTTGGAGAACAAAAACAGAATACCTAAAACCAACTATGTAGTATGTAGATAATCACTGCTTGACTGACAGAATTTTTCATGCTCTGACCAGCTGTTTGGCATCTCATAAACACAGCCTGAGTAATTTCATCTACTTTCTATCAGTCTTAAAGTGAAAAAGTGTTTGTGTTTAGTAACATTTTCCAAAGTTAATAACTTTGTAAACAATTAAATGATTGGTCCAAGCTTACCAAAAATATAGACATTTCCCAAAGTAAAATGGTTGTTCTGAAAAATAACAGTTTCCTCATTTTCAAAGGGCACTGCAGAGGCCACAGAACTGGCTGGCCACCTCTTCCTTTGTTTCAAGGTCCCACTTTTCAATATATTACTTAAGTGGGGTACATAAATTTATTTTAAATGTCTTTCCTCCATTTAGGTGCCTAAGAGGAGAAATGAAAATGTATGTTCCAAAGTTATCAAAAATTTCTTGATAGCAATTTTTTATTTAATTAATAAAAGGAAGAGAAAATCAAATCATGTCACAGGCAGGTGGAAGGACACCACAGCCAGGACTGTGTTTTCCAATGGCATCCAGCAAGATGATAAGTCCATGTCTATGGAAATTGATTCACTAATATTTCATCGAGGCAGCTTCAGAGCAATTCAAGAACCAGCTCCCAGGAATTCAATCAGTAAATTCAATGAGTTGTTGAGCTTAAAATACCAGGGGGGCAGAAATATACATATCTTTGGCATATGTGGATATTTATACATACTGATGTGACACACATATGCACACGAATACAGGTATATATATTAAAATGAAGCACATGTAAGAGAATGTCATTTCTAGGCTCAAACCCCAGTCTCACCTGCTTTTATTTCACTACACTTTTTAATTTGGAAGAATTTCCAAATTAAAAAAAAATCACTCTGCTTAATATTATTTTCCTTCTGCCCAGTACCAGCCTTGGGAAACAAGTTAACAAAGTAACTTGGCCACAACTAGTTCACTGGTAATTACATATTTATCAATAGAGTTCCTTGGTCAATTAACAGAATATAAAGATGGCTCCCAAAAACCCATGTTGAGAATGGAAAAAGAGGAGATCAAATGTTATTGGAAGAAGAGCTGTTAGTTTGGGGCAGTCAATTTACCATGTAATATACACATTGAGAAGGACCAGTTAGGGAAATAGTTTCAAATTATCATGTCAGCTAAGTAATTGGTCTTTGGGTGTCCCTAAACACCAACCTATAAATAATTTTATTTTCATTTTGGATCAATGTCTTCTAGCCCTTGTCTAACTAACCTGTATTGATGTATTTTTAATTAAACCATGCGTGATATTCTCTCTTGGCAGTGAGGCATACTGAGTGTGCATGCTAGGAATTCCAGATAAGGTAATTATGCTATTTGTCACTGTCATGATTAATGTGTGACATCTGTTATGACAGCTGTGCCACTGTTTTGTCACAATACTCTGTTCATCCATGACAAAATTAGCTGTCATACTCAAAGGTACACACTTGCTGCTATTTCTCTCTGAAGTCAACAATGAGAAAATCAGAGGGAATATTACATGAGCTCTGTGACAAACAAGAAAAAGGACATCTTATTTTTTTTTTCTTTAAATGATGATATAAACTGCCTGCATTGGAAATGCAGATAGCTCACCTCTAGCAAACAAGCTGTCACAAGGAGCCAATCCGCCACTAATCTAGCTAACAAGGTCTCAGTATGTGAGGGGTTTGCTTCATAATTTGAATCTGCCTTGTCAGGCAAGCCTTTTAGATGTTACCCAAATTAGCATTGGCTAGAACTATTTCTGCCTGTCAAGGTGGGAACCTGCAAATGCAGAGTTATAATAGGAAGTGGGAGATTGACTCACCCCTTCCTTTGGGCGTCAGTCAAGTGGAGCAAAAGAGGCAGCTCTTACTCCATCTACCTCAAGACAGCTGTTATCCCTCCCTCCTCTATACCCTTACATACTTAACGGGGGTAGATGCTTTCAGGAACTGACTCCAAATAAAGATGTAAATTGTCAGATGAAGGCAGGTATTAATGTTAAACAACATTGTTTCTTACAGAGCCCTAAAACTGGACTATAAAACCATAGAAGACACTGATGTGAAGAGACAGATGGCTACAATAATAGCATCATTATTCTATAGCTTTGGGTGAAGTGGGTACTGCATATGTTCCATAAATTTAAAAGAAAAAAAGCCAGCATAGATGTCTATTCATAATGAAAAAGAAACATTGTAACATCAGAGACATTGAGTGTCACAGAAAGAAAATATGTCATGTCAGATACACATCTCTAAGTGAACATATTTTATCTTTTAAATATTAAAGGGAGAACAGCTGTAGCTGCTATTATTTTGCAACAAATAATTAGTTTGAGATACTTACAATATATTTTCATTTGCTGATAATTTAAGCAGCAAATATAATGAATGTACACTTTTAATAAGAGTACTGTTTAAATCAAGCCCATCTGCACTCTCTCCCAGGCCTTCTCTCCAAAAACAATTCTGGAACAGAAAGTTGAATTATTTCAAAGAATTATAAAGATTACAAAGGAACTGTTTCTACCTCCTGCTGACTCACTACTGTCATCAGTCAATAAAGGATTTAGTTAGAATATTTTCAATAATGACCCAAAATTCCTTTTGATTTGTCCCTGATTTCTCCAAGTAGAGTGAACTCTTTGTAAACTCAGACTAAAGGAAAATGAAAATTCTAGGGCTCTTTTAACAGATTTCAAATTAGGACAGCAGGGCTCTATTCAGTTGTTCTAGTTTGGTTTTCTCCATTTGTGACATATATATGAGTCCTTGGCTATGCTGGAGATTGAACCCAGGGCCTCATGCATTTTAGGCCAGAGTGTCCCACTCAGCTGCATCCCTGACTCTTCCCTTCACTTTTGATGGGTGTGTCCTTTCTACTTCTGTCAAAGGAAAACAGGAATATTTGTTACCATATAATGTTACCAACCATATAAATGCTTAGCTTTAGTTCACACAGGGAAGCGATGGCTGTTTCTGTCAAATTTTCATACAGTCATGACCATTTAAAAAAAAAGTTAACTCTGTTTCAATTTTTCCTGAGGATTACCTGTTTAAAGTGTGCTCCACTTTGAGGTCCATCTCTAATCTTATCCTTCAGTTCAGTGATTTTCTGTCCCCTCATTAACAACATTAGTTGTTATACCTTTAAATACTAATGATATGCCTTTAAAAAAACTAAGCCCACTTAATGAGATAAAATGTTCAGGGTACTAAGTAGTTCATTAAAAATAGAAGTATAGGTTAAGTTCAAGTTCTCATGGGTTCTGGTGTATATTGGTTCTCCCTAGCTAAGGAAAAGACTGTGAAACGTTTGATAGGCTTTGAATTAGGTCTTCTTCCTCCCTGTTGCTAATTATGCATCATCTTTGAGCCACCACACCCCATCTCATCCTGGTGCTTCAGGTTCATTTTCATCGAACATCACCAGGCTGTTCTTACCCTTCCTTTCCTCTGAATTCCCACTTTTCCTACCGTTGGGGTCCTAGAGAGCAGGAAACCCTTTTTGAATCACTCAGTTCTCCACAGAATCTGGAATATTACCTCCCACACAGTAGATCCTGTTTATATTTATGAAGAAGGTCAATTAGTATATAATGGAATGTTAAGAATAATGTTTGCATATTGTCACATTTGTATTCGAGTGATACTTAGGAATTCAGGAACTATTCAATGAGTGTAACTTTTTATAAGTGAACATGAAATATTTAACCAAACAAAAGCTCCCAAGTGATACCAATCAGACCATTTTTTAACCTCAACTGCTATACCCAGGAGGGATGTCAGATAATGGGCACCTGAAATAACTATAGTAAAAAGGATGCTAATTAGAGGGGGTGTTCTAACCAAAGATACAATTTAATTCTTATCTAAAGCCAGGGAGGTCTACACAATACCTTTCTAAGTGGCTGAGAAGGCATCCATAGGTATTCACAGGTAGTACCAAACAGAATGCAATTTTTGCAGTTTTGTGGGAGGCAATTTTTGCAGAAGGCAATTACACTGGAGGATAATTGCACTTCCAGCATTCCACAGGTCTGTGAAATTAGCAATTAAGCACAGAAACAGCTGGAACAATAGAAATATGGTAGTTGGGCTGTGGAGCAATGGCAAGCAGAAACGTAAAACTCTGCAATGAGGATTTAAACTAGTACCAGGAACCTGAAACAGGATGAGATGAGGTGGGAAGGTTCAAACATGATGCATAATTAGCAACAGGGAGAAAGAAGACCCAACTTAAAGTTTGTCAAACTCTATACAGACTCCTCCTTAGTTACTTGAACTTACCTATACTTTATTTTTATTTAACTATTTATTAACCTGAACATTTTATCTCATTATGTCCTTTAAAGGGATAATTTAACCATTAGTATTTAAAGGCATGACTTAACTAATGTTATTAATGAGGAGACACTGAACTGAATAGATAAATTTCTGGAGCCATGATAAGGTGATATATAAAGTGTTGAATAATTCTTTCTTGTATAAACTGGCCTTTGAATTTGTCTGTGAGAATTAATTCAATGTTTTTTTTAAGTGATCCAAGAACCGAAAATAATTTTTGAGTGGTGTTACTGACAGGAAGCTTCAATGATCAGTTAATATAATTAAACACTTGAAATTTTGCTGACTCTAACAAAACTCAAATAGCACTAATTTATTCTCATCTTCAAAAAATAAAGATATCAACAAATCAATACTCTACATGAAGGATTTTTTCAGGAATCTTCATTGATATTAGAAGGAATCTAATAGAAAATTAGTTAAATTTGTAAGGTTTATCCTAAGGAAATTGGGTATGTAACTCTTCACCTGGCTTGAGATGTGCTATTCCATCCCTCAAATAATAAAATGGTTCTCTAAAGTTACTCTTTTAATATATGCCACACTGACCTTTTTAATACTTCTAAAAAATCCTCTACTTCTGGGGACCTGGTTTCTACTTGATAATGAGTATGCACTCTTCTTACTCTCAGAGCAATAATATGTTGAGTCTACCTACCAAGCAATTCTCAGAATTTGCAGCACATTGAAATTAGCTAGGGAGCTTTAAAAAACACTGATGCTAGGCCCTGCTCTCAGATGTTGTGACTTAATTGGTCTGGGATAGGGCTCCAGGGCACTGGGATTTCTGAAAGCCCCACAGGGAATTCTGACATACAGCGAAAGTTGAAACCATTGCTATAGCTGAATGTTTTCTTACCATTCATGGGCATACTACAATGCATCATTTTGTTCAAGTGCAGTTTTTCATCCAGTGAATCTGAAGTGGGGCCTAAGACTCTGAATTTCCAGCAAACTTCTTGGTGATGCTGAGGCTTCTTGTCTATAGACCACAAATGAGTGGAAAGTATCTGGATGATTCTCATTTCAACAAATCTATATCTACATTATTGGCCATATGGAAGTAATGGTGATGAATAAGAAGAAAGAATTTTGTTTATGGTAACAGTCCAACTTTTTTTTCAAATTTTACCCCAATTAAATCTAAGTATATGTAGTTATAGACATGAGTAGGGTAAAGATAGTAAGTAGGGAGAAAATACCTTAAAAATGAAGATATATAAATGTGCATTTATAATCATATAATTATATTTCCCTCATCATAAATGGTTTGCTTTCAAAATTAGTTTTAATGTCTTTTTTAGAAATCAATTCAAAACAGTTTCTTTACCCACATATGCAGGATATTTTGACACATTATTATTTGATTTGATTTCAAGTGTGCCTGTTTTCAATATCATGTGATAGTTTTGTTGTAGTATGGGGCAGAAATTAACCCAATGGTGTGTTGGTATGAATTCTCAGGTCAATTTCATCGAAAGAGACTAGTTACTTCAAATAAATACTACTTTGAAAGATGATATATTTCCTTTAGTCTTCAGATTCATCTAAATTAATTAAAGTCTGTAGGCCTTAAATATAAAGCTGGATCTCAAAATTTTTATGTGGACTCTTTTGAATGTCAGAACTAAGTAAATTTTGAAGAGATGAAATGGTAGTTTATCTAATTTGTAGTAATTGTTCTAAATTTTTTCTTTGAACAAGAGGAATTAAGGGGCACATGGGGAAATGTGCTTATCTAATCACCACTTCATAGAATAATAAATGAAACAACTTTCTGGGTGTCATACCATATGCCAATAATCCCAAATACTTGGGAGGCTGAAGCAGGAGGATCATAAATTCAAGACCAGCCTGTGTAACTTAGCAAGACTGCCTCAAATTAAAAAAATAAAATGGCTGAGGATGTAGCTTAGTAATAGAGTGCTTGCCTAACGTGTGCAAGGCCCCACGTTCAACCCTCAGTACTGAAAAGGAAAAAGAAACTTCTTTCACATCTGTTTACATCTACCCTTTCTTTAGAACAGAATCCAGCAAAATGAGCGTTGTGGTCCAAATCTAGTCCACTGTCTACTTTTGTAGAGCCCACAAACTAAAAATGGCTTTACATTTTTAAATGGTTGTGGGGAAAGAAAACCAAAACAGGAATAATATTTTATGACATGTGCAAGTTTATAAAACTTAAATTTTGATGCTCATAAAGATTTATTGGAATGTAGCCAATGCTCATTTGTTTAAGTGTTATTTTAGGCTACTTATTTACTATAACAGCAATAAAGTATTTGAGACAGACTGTACGGCTCATAAAGTCCAAAATATTTGTTATCTGGCCTTTTCCAGAAAAGGTTTGCTGACCCTTGTTTTAGAGACATATTCATTTTCCTTCCTTTCATTTTACTTGTAACAGGAAATGTTCCTTGTTCTGTAGATTATATTGGGTTCCCAAGTTTTAGCACCCCCACACATGCACAAGCACACACACACATACACACACACACACACACACACACACACACCACTTTTATCTGGACTCCTTTGTATTTCACTTTCTCACTCTTTCATTGTGAACAGGAAGTCTGAACAGCATCTGCTCCATAACCAATTCTCTTTCCTTTTCCTGGCCAGGAGAATGGAGTTCTATAAGAAGAGAAACTGAAGCTTGAAAACAAAGAATCACCTTTCCCTCTTGTGTGCTGCCTCTCTGGCACAGCTCCTAGCAGCCAGGGTCTCTAACATATGCTACAACTTTCCTCCAGGCTTTCTACGTGAAGAGGATTCCAAAAAGGAACAGACTTTTCTCTTATTGCAATTTTCTGTCAAGAAGACTTGTGGCCAGAAAATAGGAAAAAAATAAAACTTCTAAATCTCATTTCATATGAAAGGAGACTCAAGATAACCTATCAAGTCTACAGAAAGCTTTCTTAAAAAAAATTAAGAATCAACTAGAGTATTAGCCTTGATGAAGAAAAAGAATGTTCTATGTTCCTGTCCCTGAGGAAATGACATTTTAAGAAGAGTACCCTCTGGACATACATAAAGGAGAAAAAGAGAGAAAAAAATAAAAATAAAATGAATGTCATAAGCTTTTATGTTATTGATAAGTTATTGTAGCTGGAGCTCTACTGATGACATAAATATGTTAGTGACTCTGAATTTTAGAAACATCACTCATTTCCCTTGCACAGATATTCTGGGACTACCTTGAATAACTAGAGAGAAAGACATAAAAAATACAAGACTCCTACACCTTGAAGACAGCATGGTGAAGTGGGAAAAAAGAGAGGAGGATTGAGGAAACCTGAACTAGTCTTCAGTTACAACTTCTGTTGTCATGGCATGACCTCTAAACCTGCTGAGTCTCAGTTCCCTCAACTATAAAAGGAGGGTAATAATAATGCTTCTTTGACTTGCCTTAGAAGTTGGAATTAAAATTTGATAATATGTGTTAAATGCTCTTTGTTGATTATAGAGAACTAATCCCTTTAAGAGACTGGTTTTATCACCATATATCTTGTGTAATTAGTTCATCTAATTGCTCAGTTAATTAGTTTCCATACAGTGCCCTCCAAAGATGAACTTTTAAATTTAATCTCTATGTTGTAGAAGAAAAGTTAATTCCAGGTGCCTATAAAAATACAGGAGTTTAAAAAAAAAGATGGATCTAATAGTAAAGATGCTCATAGTGACCACTTCTAATGACTTCTCCCTTCAAGGTGAGATGGGGGGGACTGACTTGGATGGACTACTTTACAGGAAACTGTGTTCTCAGAACAGAGTGACAAATGTCTCCTGGGGAAACAACAAAATAAAACAAACTCATTCTATATTTCAAATATTTCCAATTTGAAAGTGGCACCTATAGTCTCGTTTGGTTGTTGTCATATGATCAGAAGTTAGAGAAAAGATGAAGGAAATTAACAATGTACATTAGGTAGCATAGGCCTATTAAAGACAAAATTACAACAAATGTAGTTGTAGATATAATTGGCTTTTATTCACAATTCATTAATGGGGGGAGCCTCCATTCTACAAAATAGAATGAAAGCTATCACTGTGTAATAGCAAAACAGTGAGTTCTTTAAGGTGAAAATAAGGAAACAATAATAGGAGAAAAAACCTGGTTGGTTGATATTTGGGTACCTCAGTTTATTTTTTTGTAAGAGTTAAAGCAGAGGACTTCCTTAAGACACTGAAAACTGGCCTGTGTGGTATTTGGCTATTATCTCTCTCCTGATTTCTCAGAAAGTCAGATGAATAACTTAATTTCAGCATGATTGACTCCATTTTAGTTTGGTCTGTGGGCCTAATGCAAGAGTTCAGTCCAATACAATGGCCTTCTCTTGATTTGATACAATAAGACAAAAGTAGTCTTCAATTCACCCCAAAGTATTATTCATGATCATGAACTATAGTCATTATTTCCTTTGCATCAGTGTTTTTGTCCCTCCCTACCTACCTCCCCTCCTTACTCCTTCTCTTCCTTTTTTGCTCCCTCCCTTCAACTCTTCCTTTCTTGGGTTTGGATTAAATCCATGGCCTCAAGCATGCTAGGCAAGCACTCTACCATTGAGTCACTGCCCCAGACCTTGTGTTTTAGTTTTGTTTTATGTTATTTATATCCAGATCACATATCACTATCAGGGAATAATATCTTGAAATAACATCATTTATATTATAATATTATGCTCTCTATATAGGTAAGTACAGATATCATTACCAATATTTCATGTAATAAAATGTCTTTACTGAAGTTAAAGGACATTTTCAAAATTACATGGTGGTAAAATGTAATGAAATTCTGTCATTTGCAACCAATGGATGAACTACAGGACATTTGTTAAGTTAAATGAACCAGGCCCAGAAAGACATATACGGCATGCCCTCTCTCACCTGTGAAAGCTAAAATAAGTTGATTTTTATAGAGAGTAGAAGAGTAGCCAGTAGAAGTTAGGAAATATAGGCATAAAGGGTAGATAGTAGTTTCCAAAAAAATACTTTTACATAAGAAGAATATGATGCTGTACAACACAGCAGAGTAACTATAGTTCACAAAAATTTGTTACATATTTTATAAAGAACTAGAAGAGAGGAGGAGTGTAAATGATAAATGTATAAGAAGATAAAAATGTTAATAAATCTGATTTTATCTTTACATATTTATACATGTGTCAAAATATTACACTGTATCCCATAAATATGCACAATTATTATGTCAATAAATAATAATTACCACTAAGTATACTACCCAACATATTTTTTAATTACATAACAAGTTTGTGCAAATCTGATCCTATAATTCTGGAATGGATTACACAGCTTGTAATCTGGTTTGTTTAGTGAAAACACTCATTCATCCAAAGATTCAAAAACCATACACCAAGCATCATGCCCTCTTACATGGAATGGATATGCACCTTCCATCTAGCACACAATACTAAATTTGACCCTCTTCATCAAAGGTGCCCTAGAAAACCTTGGACTAGAAAGCTTTCTCTGCACATTTGGTTCTCTGAGTATCTTCTCCTTATGGTACCTTATCCTTAGGGAAAATTCCCAGAACCCCTGGTATGTAAGAAGAGAGGGAAGCTAAATTTACCATGCTCCAAAGAATTATATTTGCTGTAAATGACTTGTTTTATATTATGATTGCATATTTTAACATCTAGAAAATATATTTTTACAACTATTACACTAATAATGTTAAAAAATAGTAGGTTCTGTAAGAAATGTGTCATGCAAACAATTTAAATGTCCACTAATGGAGAAGCGACAAGAAAAATACAACATTCTCTTAGTACATCCCTAGGCAGGTATGAAAGTTTGTTATAACATAAAAAATGCTTGAGTAATAGTAACTCGCTTCACTAGCCTAGAGGCATGAACAGAGTCACCTCACATCTTTTTATTATTCTAATGAATCACTTAAAACTCCTCACACCTACATTGGCAGGCAGCCTGGTATCCTATGTTGGTCTAATCACAATGATGTAAGTCAAAGGATTTCAATCATTCTTCTAAACAAGAAAGCCAATGAGACAGAGACAGCCCATTGGCTGAGTCCACTGATAGGGTTCAGTGAGGTCCTTGTACTTTCAGATCCTGAGGCCACAGTGGTCAGTGAGACATGGAACCATATGAAGGCTTAGGACAAGGTCTTCCAAAGCCAGAACTATTATAGACTCTTGTTGGAAACTTGCTGAAGCCTTAATTTTCTGTCTTTTACTATGAGTCCTCATCTGTAACTAGGGTCCTCCTTTTTCATCAGGGGTCCTCAACCAGGAACCCCATGGTTTCTTACCAAATCCCCCAATGTCAAATCTTAAGGATAAAGGGCTAGGGTCTTAATTTTTTCTCTCTCACAATTCTAAACTTATTATGAAATATTGATGCACAACATTCAAAAAATTTGAGGAGTGAGGAAGCTTTGCTTGAACAAGAATGCTCTGCTCTGCATTCCAAGGACAGACACATAAACACCAGAATAGGCTTTATACACATTTACATAATAAAACAGGAATTTTTTTTTTCTATAATAAGGAAAATTTGTCCCAAGGTGATCTGTTGGCTCAATCTCTAGAAAAAAGAGGTTGCATTTATAAATTTCACTCTACGGATAACCTAATTATACTGATGATTTTTTAAAATTTAAGTAACAAGTTAATAAAACCGGATATCCAACTTGAAGAGGAAGAGTGGAATTTGTTAGGAGCCTACAGGGGTCTTGCTCTTATAACCTTAGTTCATGAAGAGTTGTCAAGGGGAACGAAAAGACAAAAATAAAGAGATACATCCCACTAATCCATGATAATGTAGCACAAATGCCATTGCAGTATCATGGGTGAGAGGAAATCCATCTGCATAAAGAAGCGAACCTTGGACTTCCAGACCTTGGCTGTGGTATCAAGGTGAGAAAAGTAAGGCAAATGGTAGTTTCAGGGGCTACATTCTGAGACGATAGGAAATAAAGTGGGGGTGGAGGAAAACAGAGTGGAAAAAGACAGAGAGCCCAGTGTTGACATGGAAATTAAAAAGCCAGTGAGAACCTGAAGGAATGTGGTTGGCAATGAGACATGTCTGCTAGTCACCAGACATGTACCCTGATACATGTGTCATGGCAAAATGCACATTGCATGCATGATGCAATCAACATGTATTTTTTTAAAAAAGCAATACCTATATATAAGATAGGAATGAAGTACATCAAAATATTAGGTTATTCACCATTTTTCTTTGTTATTTATTTTGATTGTTATTTTGTAAAACTTTCAAAATAATTACATTTCTTTTAAACTTTTAAATTTTTGAGTAATTGAACTTCTTCCTGAACAAGCTAACGAGTAATATAATGTGCCTTTATTTTTAATGAATATGCATTTCTTTTTGGTTATTTTTGAGTGACAGGAAAAAGTTGTGAAGTTTCAATTTGACGGTCTTAGTAGTTTAGTAAACTCATACTTAAGCATTTGTCAAAAAGCACATGAATTTTTTGTATAATATGAAAAGAAATATTTTTAACAATATTAATTGAAATGTCTACTGTAGTTTGTAACTTTGAACTAGAAACCAGGTTCTGAAACATACAGCTCCAAACTCTATTGCCCTGTTTGCTACAAGACATCTAAATTGTGTTTCTGTCATCAGGTAGCTGCCAAAATGCAAGGAAGACAAGGTTGTTGAAAGTTGAAATTGAAATATTAATCAAAACTGAATAAAACAAGATAGGTCATAACAATATTGCCAAGTTATTTCCTTTTTTAATATTAATGAATCTGCTACCTTACAGAATTAGAAATGAAGAATGCATATCAAATGGTGAAAATTTCAAGGAAAAAATAAGATTCCAGTGAGAAGACTGCTAATGATACAATAGATAAAAACTTTGAAGAATCATTTTATGTATATTATTTATTTAATTGCCACAATGATGTATATATAGTTCCACATGATAAATTAAGAATTTTATTAAAGTGCATTTATCCTGTGAGTGAGAACCAGCTTGGGTCCTCTTATCTTTAAGTTCTGAACTTTTTCTTACTTAAAAAAGTGTTGTATATATAAATATAGAAGAATAAAAACATTAGCCTATTAGAGATGCTAAAGAACCCCACATCTGGCAGTTGGGAGAGAAGTAGCGAGGAAAGAAAGAAAAGAAAGCCAGCAAAGAACATATTATCAAGCCATTTATCACTGCGGGCAGCTGGAGCTCAAATTCATCAAGGTACTTTAGAAGAGGGTATAGAGCTTACCCAGATTCATCTCAATGAAATATAACCAAGCTGGATATCCTTTCTGCCATTGGCTTGGGGCTTATTCCAGAAACATTAACTCTAAAGAAATTGTGGCCTGTCCTCCACACAGTTCAACCTGTAAAGAAATGGTCCTTGGGCTGATACCCCCTTAGCACTCTTTGGCATGTAAATAGAAAAAAGCCAAGGAGATACAGCTACAATACTAATGTCTATTACATCTCTCAGTTCTGGCAGCTTTATCTGGGTAGAGGAGCTAAGAGTGTTGAGCATCTATATAACATTTACCTCCTAGGATATTACACACAACCTATGATTCTAGTACTATTACTATCCCAGTTTTGACAGATAATAAATCTTAGATACAAAGAGGTTAAGTGAGTTATGCAAGTTCACTTAGCTAGAATTTGATCTCAAGAACTCTAATTCAAGAGCCCACATCCTTATCTACCTCAGTAAGTCTCCTCTGCTGTAGCCATAGCTGCTCATCCCACATGATCAGCCAGTTTTGAGAGACCTCATAGGTCTCTGGAATAAAGGGTGGTGGTTCCTATTTTATCCAACTCAATGACTCCTCAGGTAGTCCCTTTTGTTTTTGTTTACCTTGTTACTAAGGGAAACATGAAGCACAGCCTTGAAGACCCACAGGAAAGAGTCCTCTCCAACATCTGTCCCCCATTCACTGTTCATACAATCAAGATTTCCTAGAATTTATAATCAGAATTTACATAATTCAGCAGCCATTTTGAGAAACCAAAATTTTCATGGTTCCAATTCTACGAACCTCTAAGCTTGTCTCTCCACAATGCCATAATAGCCTAGGGATGGAATCAGTTTGACCGGGGGCTGCAAGCAAAGAGGCAATTTAGCTTTTTTTTTTCAACTGGCTGTGTAACTGCCATGGCCACAGCATTAGGCAGGTGGTAAATTAGCTACTTGGAGAAGTCCTTTCATTCTTTCAGGCCACTGAGGCATTAAAACCTCTCTGAGCATCTACCAAGCAATGTCATAAATGCTTGTGAGACTTTTCTTTGGCACAATTTTAGGTCAACTACTTATTCCAAGTAACCTAATTAGAAGACCTATAGCTTATAGGCTTTTTTAAGACCATGAGCCTGAGTACCCATTTATGTTTGGTAAACAAAATTTGGAATTGATTCTAATAGGTTTAGACACTAAGCACTCTCTGCCAATTTCTTCCAATTAAAGAGAGAATATGAACAGATGAGAAATCAATCAAAATAAAATGAAACACCTTTGATCACCTTGGGTGGGATTTGATAATGGGCCACATTTCCTTATTGTCTTATCCTGTAGCATTATCAAATTCCTCTTGAGACAACTAGAAAATCAGAATGGGCTCACACTTTATCAGTAGAATAACAGGGAAGGAAGGATAAAGTTAGATTTAATTCTTCTCCCTGTTGCAAGAACATTACAGACATGTTCAGCTTCCAAATCTCTTAAGTGGTAACCTAACAAGTATGTATACACACACATATATACACGCACACACACACAAACACAAGACACACAAACCGGAAGATAGATAGGTATATCTGATATTTCCTTTCCACCCTAATTTGGTTTTGAATTCAGTAAATCTCTTTCTATTGTTCCTCTTTTAGAAGCCCCCAAAATTCCTTTCACAATTCCCATGTGGGTACACAGAAGAGGAACATGGTGTCAAGTTTGGAGGCTTCCTGCATTTCTTTTTTTCATTATGAGAGCAACGTGTCTTTGATGCTTAGACAGGGAAGGCTCTCAATATACAGTAGGCTCCCCTGACCTGCAGGGGATATGTTCTAAGATCCCCAGTGAATGGCTGAAATTGTGGACAGCAATGAGCCATATATATACATGCTATATCTTCTCCTAGATATACATGACTATGATAAAATTCAATTCATGTTAGGCCCAGCAAGAGATTAACAATAAAAATCAATGATAAAATAGAAAAATCATAACAATATAATGTGACAAAAGAAATTTAAAATTTAAGAATTGCTTATTTTTGGAGTTTTACATTTAATATATGTTCCACCATGGTTGACTGTGGGTAATTGAAACTGTGGAAAGCAAACCTGCAAGTATCAGGTGATTACTGTATACATTTTTTTCCCAAGAATGGGGAAATGCAAAAAAAAAGTATGAAAATTGAATTTGACAATTCCAAATTCAATTCAACTACTATAGTTTTCCAGCCATTCTGAGCAGAGGTAAATGGATTAAGTATCTGTGATAATAACATCTACCCTTGCTGTGAGGAGTGAGTAGTATCCTATAGTTAGGTCCCCAAACTCATGAGAAATAAGTGTTTGCATTTCTTTTAAGCTCTGCATTCAGTGACATCATTTTGACAGTTTGAATTTGGCCATTGATAAGAATATTCCTCTTAGAAATTAGAAAAGCCATAAAGTTTTTTTTTTCTTTTATTGAGAGCCAGTTTACTAGCTCATACTGAAAATTAGATAATGAATGCAAAATGTCCAGTTCTTTTTTCTTTCCTTTCCTGTCTTAAAGTGTCTGCAAAGGGATGATTAGATGCATAGAATACTTTCATTCATTGTCATTACAATAACAATTTTCCCTCATAGTGATTTCTTGTGGATTTTTCCTTGCTGTTGCTTTTGACAGTCATATAAGGTAATTTGTTAATATGACCTTTGATTTTGATATTTAAATACCAAGTAAAATTCTGCTCTAGTAATTTGAAGAATGGTGTTGCTAACTTATCTCCAGTACTTTACATAAGCATAGCTAGTAAGTACAGTGCATGAGTTTTTAAATTGTCTGAGTTCTACTGAAGAGTTGGCAATTTCTGTTCAGCCTGAAGTGGTATCACCAAAAAAAGTTCTCTCTTTAATCAAGTCTTGTTCAGGAAATCACACTGCTTTGCTGAAACAGTTGGGAAAATTTATGTGCCCAAAATAGATATAAAAATGCTACTAAAATTATTTCACAGTGCAATTGAACACTAAACAACAACAAAAAAAATTGTGATATTGAAGTGAGCACAGATTCCAGGTGGAACAAAATATCACATAAAAAGATGCTGGCTTGGAAGTCACCAAAGGCTGACTTTCTGATGTGCTGGGGCAAGGCAGGAACAATGGGCTTAATGGCATTAGAGGTTCTTTCTCCTGGTGGTTGAGGAGATATTTCTTCATAAAATTCTATAGGATGCCAGTTTTTCTCTGGGCATATAAGATTGTGAATGGTGACTAGAATTCTTCTGTGTATAAAAAATTGGAAATATTACACGTTATATTCCTTTTTTCACCTTCAGAAAAATAGGAAAGCTAGCTCACAGATGAAATTCCACATCAGAGATGCTATAGAGCAGTTAGTCATGACAAGTAGCAACACAGCCTTTTCCATTAGGAAGGAAGAAGGGATGGAATAAGAGAAGAATCGTGGAATGATTTTGACCAAACATTCTTATGTGCATGCATAGATGTGGCACAGTGGGTCCTGGAATCTTGTGTATCCACATGACACTAATTTAAAATAAGAAAGTAAATTAAATGGATTGAAGAGAGATCAGTGAAGTGGAGAGAAGTGGGGCATGAGGGGAAGTGCTGGGGTAAAAACAAGGTTAAAAAACACAGACAAAGTTGTTGTAAAAAGACTGGTTAATGTTTTAATTCTTTTATTTGTATGTGATCTTGAACATGGTCTTTGATTTCTCTAAAATCAAACTTTCAACTTTGTAGATGGCAACACTGTATTTTTCATGTGAGGGTCAAACACTAAAAATATATCTTAAACAGCAAAATATTGTATAGCACATAAAGTATTATTGCTTGGACATTCTTGGTCACATTGTATCAAAAATAAAAGATTTCTAATTTTGCATTAACAGGAAGCCAAACAATACACCTCAGAATTCATTCTGGAATGTTAAGTCATGAAGCAAAGAAGGAGGCAACATTCCTAGAAATTAAAAGCTAGGAATTGGAGTCAGGAAGAATTAAAAGTTATTCCAGTCTTCAAGGTCTGCTTTGTTGGGTGAGCATAGACCAATTATTTACCTCTCTAAGCCTCAGTTTCCTCTTCTTTCAAATGAATATTCTGATAAATCCTAACTTATTGGGTTTTTCTTTTTAATGAGAGAATACATACAAAAGTGATCAAGATCATAGATAGTCCTCAGTAGATGTTACATCCTTTCAATGTTATTGCTATTGTTATTTGCATTTTGAAATTACATATATATAAAATGTCCCTGATGTCCAAGACAGGAATCCCAAGAGGAAGTTAAAAGAATTTGACAGGAAGTCACAGATACTAGAGCTTCAAAATTTAAATGAATGGCCTGTGGTAGTTGCTAGGCTTGAATTTTAAAGGCAAAACAAACCATTTTCCTTCAGGCTTTGCCTCTTAAATTGTCTTACATTTAAACTTTGAGAAATACCAGAAGGGATTTTTGTATTTTTGACCAAGTTCTTTTGAGAAGGGGCTTTAAAAATTGTGCTCAAAATGGAACCTTAGCAATCAAGGCTAAACATAGGGGATTGTTTTGCTGACCATAGGTACAGTCCATTGAAAAATTGGGAAAGGAAATTTAAAATTCTTGGCAAAGGTAGATAGCGAAGAAAGGAACAGTACACAGTGTTAATCCAGGAAAGAAGACAAAACAATAAAAACAGGTATCAAAGGTAAAGAAATCATGCATGCCTCTGTGGGAAGGCAGAATCAAAGGATCAAACCTGAGGCCAGGAGACCTGAAGGATAGCATTTAAAAATAACTGTAATGTTTGGTAAGGATTGTGTTAGAAATGATTCATTACTTTGTTTTAAGGCCTCTGGTAGGGAATATTGAAGAATTATGGGCTTAAAACTTCTTTTTGTTAGAGTAAGGGAAAAAATAGGCTATCTTTTCAGAAAATAAAATGTGCTTGGCATATGTAACTACATATTGGTCCAATCTCAGAAAGGCTTAGTGTTTTATTTATTGACACAGAAACAAATTTTTCTGTGTCCTCATTCTTCCCGGTTAAACCACTTTAGAAGGAATGTAGGCCAACTAGCACTTTAGCATACTACTAGGAGTTAAAATTTCCAATATACATAGAAGCATCCAAAGACCTGAAATAGTGCATGTTAGCATAAGGTCCCAAAACTGGGGGGAGGAACCATGCGGGGGCTAACTACTATTCTTAAAAGCCTAAAACAAAACAAAAAAATCTAAAAATTTCTGCTATGGCTTAAATATGGTCTGTCCTCATGCTAAGGCTTGGTCCCCAATGTAATGGTAATGACAGCAGTGAGACCTTTAAAAAGAATTAATGTCATTCTTTTGAGTTTAAATTACTTTTAGTAGTTTGGTAGAAATGGATTAGTTCTGGTAATAATGTTATTACAAATAAGCCTGACACATCCACTAGGTCACCTCTCCTTTACACAGTCTGCTTCCTTTCCATTTTCCATCATGAGCTCCTTACCAGAAGTTAAGCAGATGCTGGTTCCATCATTTTGGACCTCTAGAACTGTGATCTAAATAAATCTTGTTTCTTTATAAGTTATTGAACATCAAATATTTTGTTATGGCAACAAAAAACAGATTAAGATAATCAAAAGAAATTCTCAATCTTCTTTCTAATGGTAATCATGACTCCCTTCTTCAAGGACCCAAATCCTTAAAACAAAAAGCAAACACTAACAACAGTAACAATGACAGCAACAACAAATATCTAACATTAAAAAGTCTGTGAGTACTTCCAATACACAGAGGGCAAGAAGGAAACCTTTGCAATGTGGGTCTAAAATAACTTTTGTTTTATTTATTATAAAGCACAATGCTCATTAGCAAAGTGTATCAAGAGCCAGTTGCATTAGAAAAGAGCATAGAGTGAACTTGAGCTAAAATTTGTGATAGAATCATTTTTCTCATGCAATTTTCCAAGATTTTCAGGATTTAGTCAGACCCTCCATGATAATATTATAGCTTTCTTTGGCATATTTCAATGTTTTTACTCCTGATGTCTCATAAAATCAGGCATGACTTAAAAGGCAAGGGCAGCATACAATATTAACTATCACGTATCCTTTTAAAATCATGAATATATATATTTATTTTTTTTTTTTTTTGTACCGGGGATTGAACTCAGTGGCACTCAACCCAAGAGCCACATTCCTACACCTTTTTTTGTATTTTATTTAGAAACAGGGTCTCACTGAATTACTTAGCACACGCCTTTGCTGAGACTGGCTTTGAACTTGTGATCCTCCTGCCTCATCCTCCAAAGCCAAAAATATAATTCTTAATTAAACAGAATTCCATTCATTTTTTGGTGAATTGTAACTTGTGTGCCAATTACAACCATTTGAATCATGAATGAATAATGCAGTTTGATCTATAGATTTTTAAATTATCATATTGCTGAATTCCACTTAAGAGGATAAAAGACACCAAGAGTAACAGAATATCTGAGCTATGATAGGAATTTAGACTTCATCTTTCTAACTACTTCAAATTACATTAATATAATACCCAAACAAATAAAATGACTTATCCAAGTCTATCCTGGAGGAACCATTCAGACAATATACAATGTTAAAATCAAAATTTCTCCAGTGTCACCCCAGCCAGATCATCCTTCAGTTATCATTCTTAGAGCTTCTATTAAATGATATTCCCTACTCTGAAATAAGACCAAGAACTATCCATATGCTAGAGAAATAAACAAAAAAGCAAAATAAAATAAAGCAATTTGGATGAAGAGGCTATATAAGCAGAAAGCTTTAAAAATTATTATTATCTCAGGTATGAGAGATGACAAAGATTCTTTGCTCAGTTAAACTTTAGTCAAGCTACTGAACCTTCTCCTGGGCCCACTATGCACTTTCTCAAGAACTCCAGTATTAGGGAAAGAAAAAGAAAAGAAAAAAAAAAAAAAAGAAAGAAAAGATCTCTCAGAGTCAGTTGATATCTGATCATCCTGGATATTGATTGGGTTTCTCATCCTCCATTATCCCCCTGAGAATGTCTTATCACCCTGGCCTGTCCTCAACAAGAATCATTTTAGGTTAGTTCAGCCAGAATTCCCCTTTATGGCTCATGTTTCTTCTTAGTAATTTTCTATCCACTCTCCTTACACTGCTATAAACCCCACTTATCTTTCCTACATTCGGAGTTGGGTCAGTCTCTCTGCAGTACTACAGTAACTTATTACAATAGTCATTATAGCCATTGAAATGGTCCTGAACAAAGCCTTCTTTTTCTGTTCAAGTATCTCATTGAACAATGCTTTTGCAGAGGATAATGAAACCTTGATACAAGAGTAGGGGATCCAATATGGATAGGGGCAAGGAGAATTCTGGGATGGTGGCAAAGGAGAACCAAAGTACATCGGGTATGGAGGGCACCCTATACAGACTGAAGCAGATCAGAATATTTTGAGAGTACTGTCCTCCAGAAGTCAAAAGCTTTAGGATAACAGACATGAGTAGGAGTATTAAGAAGAGATTTAGGTAACTGGCAGAATATTCAGGATTAGCTTCTTTAAAGTATATAGAAAAATTAAAAGAAAATTATTCTATCCGAAGAGGGAAAAGCAGGTTGCATTAGTAAGAAAACATGATCATAATTTATCACATGACTTGGGTCTAAATGGTATACATGATAATAATAATGTAATACTAAATATGGATCTGACCTTAGAACTATAATTTTACCATATTGGGAGGATAGGGAATGGGAGGTATTAGAGATTAGGCAGTAAGAGAGAACCACATGCTGCAAAGTAAGAAATAATGTCTAAATTATAAGTGTTGAAAGAATAAGGTAAAGGAGTGGAAAGTAATTGCTTCTTGGTGAGGAAACTAAAAAAAAAAGGAATCTGGGACTGTCATTGGCCTTAATATACCTTGTAGAAATGAATGACCTTCTGAACTAAGTACATATATATTTGAGAAAAATGAAAATTTTCTTTAAATAAAAGAATTAGGTGAGACATTAAGGAGAGGGGATATTACCAACAGAGGGTTGTCATGTGCAAAGGCTGTGACATAGTCCCAAGATGGTGTATCAGGAGACTACAAGCAGAACCACACTACTAAAATGTCTGGCCTGATTGATTTATAGGGAGGTCTCTTCATATTTTCTTCTAAGTAACTGCTACTGTATCCACCAGGTACATGCTGGAAAATAAAGAACCAAGGATGTCAACAGTAAGAATGTGCATAGTGCTTTCCTAGCACACCTTGAGATAAAACTGGACTGTTCAATTTGGTACAATGCTCTAGTATTTTGAATGAGGTGTAAAGTTTACAAATTAGTTATCAGAGATTACACAGATCCCAGGAGAATTTTGCTTTTAACAGCAAGCAACCCCGGAAGTAAGCTAGGCAGAGTGAGCCCCCCAGATAGAGGAACCCAAGGAACCCAAGTATGTATAATGCTAGTCTGCTAGGTTGGAAGGAAGCCTGGAAGTCAGGAGCATATTCAGGCTGGAAGAGAAGAATGAGAAGGAAAAAGAGATGCTCTAGAGCCTCAGAAGTTCAGTGTTTTCTTTGCTGGTCATTTAGAAGGATTTTCTGGGGTCACAAGGGTATTAAGTTGTTGAAGTTGAGATCAAAAAGGAGATGTGTGTTCTTCCCTTGTTCTGGGTATCCAATTTACCCCCATTGTGAAAGATTTTTTTAAATCAGTACTTTAGGTAAAAGGAAAAAAAATCTAGCTTTATAAAGGAAAAAATTGCAAACAAGTAATCAAAAACTAAAGGATGAAAACTAAATAGTAAGCACTACAAAAAGGAGACCATTATAACCAAGAATTTAAAACAAAATGTTTTGCAAGCATGGTGTGTATTTAAGAGGACAAACATCAAGGAAAAATCATGCACACTTACAATAATAACAGGGGAATTAGAGACAATGGGAAAGGAAGTAGCAGAGACACTAAACAATTACTTGCAGCTGTCTTTACAAATATAAAAGACTAGAGAGTTGTCCCATTTGGGAATCAGATTTCTTCCACTGAAAACATGAGAATTCAGAAGTGGGTAGATAATAGTCGTAATACTGATAAAGGCAGAGTATCTTTCATCTGATAAATCTAGACAAGAAGCATTAGAGGAAAATGGGAAAGAAACAGCTGAGGTTTTTAAGAGATGCATTTTTTTAACTTGTAACTTTTTATAACTTTTTTTTTTTTTTTTCATAAAAAGCAAGGGGTTTAGATAGTGACTATTTTACCAGCATGGAATGATCCTCACTTTAAGAAAGGTTAATGACAAAATAGGCAATTTACTTTTGGTGAAAGAAGAACATTTTTTTTTGAGAGAGAGAGGGAGAGAATTTTTTAATATTTATTTTTTAGTTTTCAGCGGACACAGCATCTTTATCTTTATGTGGTGCTGAGGATTGAACCCAGTACCCCGTGCATGCCAGGCAAGCACACTACCACTTGAGCCACATCCCCAACCCCAAGAACATTTTTTAAAAATGTATACAGAAAGGAAATAGCATATGTAGCATGCTTTTGATGTGAAGGTGATGATTTCCCAAGATCCTTTCTGAAAATGACAAAAATACACAAACTTGCATAATTGCTGCTATCCAAAGATAAAGAGGATATCTCTGGTCCTACCCCAGTTTTGAAACTTGAATTAATTTAATTTTTCAATAATATCTAGGGGAACATTTTATTAATATTTAAATGCTAAAAGTAAAATTAAGCCATTTTGAGCCGTTTTGTCAAAGGTTTATCATCTCTGTAATGTGTCTCCATCAGCTATGATCTTTAGTTTTCTTTAACATAAATAAGTAAACAACAAAAAGTTAAATTCAACAAATACCCAGCCTCTCTTTTTCCAGTGAAGGTACCTATACACAGCATTTCTTTGGGGTTCTACTACTTGTATTGACTCAGTTTTCGTTTGGATCAGAAGATTTTATTTCTTCTAACCATCTTTAAATGAAAAGAGGAAGACTGGCTTGCTACACAGGAATTTTATGAAATTAACTGTGTAAATTGCATTGATTTTTCTGTTTAACGTTTGGGAAGAAAATGTTTAAACGGAGCTGACATCACTTTTTTACATTTAAGTTTTAGAATTATAGAAACATGACAGTACAACTACTACTCTGTTGAGAACTGGGGTTTAGAATGTATGGAAATAGCCAGTTTTACTTTCTTTCCTTTTGACTAGCAAGTGTTAAAGTATTTTATTAATGAAATCATGGTCTTCATTCATTTTCTCTTTTTTTGTTTATTTCTCACTCATATACAACTATACAGACACACACATTTTCTAATACAGTAAATAATTATCCATAGAATTCAGATGTATAGCCAAATACCTATAGAAAAATAATTTAAGTCTGGCAATTTTCATCAATGGAGACAAGTAGAATTGCCTATGTGAGGTCAAAACAACTGGATAGCTGTTTGAAAATATAAAGATTGAATCTCCTTTATTCTTTATACCAAAACAAATTTCAGCTTTATCTAAGACTTAAATGTGGGGAAAAATATTTAATAGTTTTCAGAAAACTATAAGAAAAATTAAAATAATATTAGAGTAAAGAAGCCTTTCTGACCAAAACACATGCTTAAGAACATATTAAAGTAGTAATAAATTTAACAAGATAAAAATTTTGAGAAGTTGCATAGCAGTGGAAGATGGCAGCAAATGGAGTGCATCACCCCTGTGTACCACGTCACTGCACGGGTGAATGACGAGTTAGAACAGCCAAAAGCTATCTTGTTAGGAATTTCCAGCAAAATTGGGGTGCACCGAAACCTAGAGGAAGGATTTCCATCACCCGAGGATCGGTTACTGGGGCTCAACCGTGAGTGAACTGTCCGCCCAGAGATTCAAGCTGTTTGTTCAGCAGCCCACCCCACTGCTACAGACTGATCATAATGGAATGAAACTGGAAATCAATGATAAAAGAAGGAAGGAAAAATCCTGCATCACCTGGAAAATGAACAATATGTTACTGAATGATCAATGGGTTACAGAAGACATAAAGGAGGAAATCCAAAAATTCTCAGAGATAAATGAAAATACAGACACAACATATCGGAATCTATGGGACACAATGAAAGCAGTGTTAAGAGGGAAATTCATTGCCTGGAGTTCATTCCTCAAAAAAAGAAAAAAAAAAAAAAAACAACAACAAGTAGATGAACTCACACTTCATCTCAAAACCCTAGAAAAGGAAGAGCAAAACAACAGCAAATGTAGTAGAAGGCAAGAAATAATTAAAATCAGAGTGGAAATCAACAAAATTGAAACAAAAAAAATTGAAAAAATTGATAAAACTAAAAGTTGGTTCTTCGAAAAAATAAATAAGATCGACAGATCCTTAGCCATGCTAACAAAGAGAAGAAGAGAGAGAACTCAAATTACTAACATACGGGATGAAAAAGGCAATATCACAACGGACACTACAGAAATACAGAAGATAATTAGAAATTATTTTGAAACCCTATATTCCAATAAAATAGAAGATAGTGAAGATATCAATAAATTTCTTAAGTCATTTGATTTGCCCAGATTGAGTCAGGAAGATACACACAATTTAAACAGACCAATAACAAAAGAGGAGATAGACGAAGCCATCAAAAGACTAACAACCAAGAAAAGCCCAGGACTGGATGGATATACAGCGGAGTTTTACAAAACCTTCAAAGAAGAATTAATACCAATATTTTTCAAGTTATTTCAAGAAATAGAAAAAGAAGGAGCTCTTCCAAATTCATTCTATGAGGCCAAAATCACCCTGATCCTGAAACCAACAAAGACACTTCAAAGAAAGAAAACTACAGACCAATATCTCTAATGAACTTAGATGCAAAAATCCTCAATAAAATCCTGGCGAATCGAATACAAAAGCATATCAAAAAAATGATCAAGTAGGATTCATCCCTGGGATGCAAGGCTGATTCAATATACAGAAATCAATAAATGTTATTCACCACATCAATAGACTTAATGATAAGAACCACATGATCATCTCAATAGATGCAGAAAAAGCATTCGACAAAGTACA
The DNA here is from genome assembly GCF_047511675.1 of Marmota flaviventris. Taxonomy (NCBI): domain Eukaryota; kingdom Metazoa; phylum Chordata; class Mammalia; order Rodentia; family Sciuridae; genus Marmota; species Marmota flaviventris. The sequence continues at coordinate 15,136,450 of NC_092510.1, forward strand.
ACATCTCTTTATGTTAAAAACACTAGAAAAACTAGGGATAACAGGAATTTACCTCAACATCATAAAAGCCATATATGCTAAGCCTCAGGCTAGCATCATTCTGAATGGAGAAAAAATGAAGGCATTCCCTCTAAAATCTGGAACAAGACAGGGATGCCCTCTCTCAACACTTCTATTCAATTTAGTTCTTGAAATACTAGCCAGAGCAATTAGACAGACAAAAGAAATTAAAGGCATAAAAATAGGAAAATAAGAACTTAAATTATCACTATTTGCAGATGATATGATACTATATCTAAACGACCCAAAAGGGTCTACAAAGAAATTACTAGAGTTAATAAATGAATTCAGCAAAGTGGCAGGATATAAAATCAACATGTATAAATCAAAGGTATTCCTGTATATTAGTGACAAATCTTCTGAAATGGAAATGAGGACAACCGCCCCATTCTCAATATCCTAAAAAAAAAAAAAAAAACAAAAAACAAAACTTGGGAATCAACCTAACAAAAGAGGTGAAACATTTATACAATGAACACTATAGAACCCTAAAGAGAGAAATAGAAGAAGACCTTAGAAGATGGAAAAATATACCCTGTTCATGGATAGGAAGAACTAACATCATCAAAATGGCAATATTACCCAAAGTTCTCTATAGGTTTAATTCAATGCCAATCAAAATCCCAAGGGCATTTCTTGTAGAAATAGATAAAGCAATTATGAAGTTTATATGGAAAAACAAAAGACCCAGAATAGCAAAAACAATGCTAAGCAGGAAGTGTGAGTCAGGCGGTATAGCGATACCAGATTTCAAACTATACTACAGAGCAATAGTAACAAAAACAGCATGGTACTGGTACCAAAACAGGCAGGTGGACCAATGGTACAGAATAGAGGACACAGAGACCAATCCACAAAATTACAACTTTCTTATATTTGATAAATGGGCTAAAAGCATGCAATGGAGGAAGGATAGTATCTTCAACAAATTGTTCTGGGAAAACTGGAAATCCTTATGCAACAAAATGAAACTGAATCTCTTTCTCTTGCCATGCACAAAAGTTGACTCAAAATGGATCAAAGAGCTTGATATCAAATCAGAGACTCTGCGCCTGATAGAAGAAAAAGTTGGCTCCGATCTACATATTTTTGGGTCGGGCTCCAAATTCCTTAATAGGACGCCCATAGCACAAGAGTTAATAACTAGAATCATCAAATGGGACTTACTCAAACTAAAAAGTTTTTTCTCAGCAAGAGAAACAATAAGAGAGCTAAATAGGGAGCCTACATCCTGGGAACAAATTTTTACTCCTCACACTTCAGATAGAGCCCTAATATCCAGAGTATACAAAGAACTCAAAAAATTAAACAATAAGATAACAAAGAATCCAATCAACAAATGGGCCAAAGACCTGAACAGACACTTTTCAGAGGAGGACATTTAATCAATCAACAATTACATGAAAAAATGCTCACCATCTCTAGCAGTCAGAGAAATGCAAATCAAAACCACCCTAAGATACCATCTCACTCCAGTAAGATTGGCAGCCATTATGAAGTCAAAAAACAACAAGTGCTGGAGAGGATGTGGGGAAAAGGGTACTCTTGTACATTGCTGGTGGGACTGCAAATTGGTGCGGCCTATTTGGAAAGCAGTATGGAGATTCCTGGGAAAGCTGAGAATGGAACCACCATTTGACCCAGCTATTGCCCTTCTCGGAATATTCCCTGAAGACCTTAAAAGAGCGTACTACAGGGATACTGCCACATCGATTTTCATAGCAGCACAATTCACAATAGCTAGACTGTGGAACCAACCTAGATGCCCTTCAATAGATGAATGAATGAAAAAAATGTGGCATTTATACACAATGGATTAATACACAGCACTAAAAAATGACAAAATCATGGAATTTGCAGGGAAATGGATGGAATTAGAGCAGATTATGCTAAGTGAAGCTAGCCAATCCCTAAAAAACAAATGCCAAATGTCTTCTTTGATATAATGAAAGCAACTAAGAACAAAGCAGGGAGGAAGAGCAGGAGGAAAAGATTAACATTAAACCAAGACATGAGGTGGGAGGGAAAGGTAGAGAAAAGGGAAATTGCATGGAAATGGAAGGAGACCCTCATTGTTATACAAAATTACATATAAGAGGTTGTGAGGGGAATGGGAAAAAAAAAACAAAACAAGGAGAGAAATGAAATACAGTAGATGGGGTAGAGAGAGAAGATGGGAGGGGAGGGGAGGGGAGATAGTAGAGGATAGGAAAGGTAGCAGAATACAACAGTTACTAATATGGCATTATGTAAAAATATGGATGTGTAACCAATGTGATTCTGCAATCTGTATTTGGGGTAAAAATGGGAGTTCATAACCCACTTGAATCTAATGTATGAAATATGATATGTCAAGAGCTTTGTAATGTTTTGAACAACCAATAAAAAAAAAGTTGCATAGCACACACTCTTTCCTTTCTGCTACAGCAGAAGGCAGGGATCATGATGTAAGCTGAGTGATTTCTCTTGCTGTTTATTTAATATATTTTATATTTGTTCTAATTAGTCATACTTGACATTAAAATGCATTTTGACATATCATAAAATAAATAAATAAATAACAATTTTAAACTTCTAATGGCAAAAATAAATAAACAATAGATGATCAACTCTATAATATTAATATATATATATATATATATATATATATATATATATATATATATATATTAAAAACTTTCAACTTACACATATTTACTATAAAAATAACTTTCTCAATTTTCAATGACCTATACAAACCAATAACTTTTGAGCCATTAAGTTATTTTTATAGTTATTGCTATATTTATTTTCATTGGTATATTATAGTTGTACATAATGGTGGGAGTCGTTACATATTCAAAATGCACAAATATAACATCATAATTTGGTCAATATCATTCCTCAGTATTTCCCTTTTCTCTCTCCCTATTTATTCTCTTCCACTGGTTCCTTTCTTCTACTCTAGTAATGTCCCTTTGATTTTCATTAGATTCACCCAGCCTTTCCATTTTTCGTTTCCTTTGTCTCTTTATAGCTTCCACATGTGAGAGAAAACATATGACCAAAGACTTTTTGAGTTTGACTTATTTCACTTAACATGTTTTCAATTTTCATCCATTTTCCTGCAAATGACATAATTTCATTCTTCTTTATGTCTCAGTATTGTGTATACATACCACATTGTCTTTATATATTCATTCATTGATGGACAGACACATAGACTTGTTCCATAGTTTAGGTACTATAAATTATGCCACTATAAATATACTGCTATAAATGTACTGCTATAGTACAATGCTTCTCATTCTTTAGGATAAACAAGAAGTGGTATAGCTATGTCATAGTAGGGTTCATTCCTAGTCTTTTGAAGAGCCTCCATACTGATTTCCATAGTGGTTGTACCAATTTACAATACCACCAACAATGTAAAAGTGTTTCTTTTTCTCCACATTCTCTTCAGCATTTACAGTATTTATATTCTTGATGCCTCCATTCTAACTGGAGTGAGATAAAATCTCGATGCAGTTTTGATTTGCATTTCCCTAATTGCTAATGATGTTGAACATTTTTTCATGCATTTGTTATCTATTTGTATTTGGGGTTTTTGTTTGTTTGTTTGTTTTGTTTTTGAGAAGTGTCTGCTTAGTTCCTTTGCCCATTTACTAATAGAGCTATTTGGGTTTTTGTGGTCAAGTTCTTTATATATTCTAGTTATTAATCTCTGTCAAAAGAGTAGTTGGTAATGATTCTCTCGGGTTCTGTAGGTTCCCTCTTCATGTTCTTAATTGTGTCCCTTGCTGTGCAGAAGCTTTTTAATTTGATGCTGTTCAATTTATTAACTATTGTCATTATTTCCTGAATTTTAGGAGTAATATTGAGAAATTCATTGCCTGTGCCTATTTGTTGGAGTGTTAACCTTATGTTTTCTTCTAGGAGTTGCATAGTTTGGGTCTAATTCCTAAGTCTTTGATCCATTTTGAGTTGACTTTTGTGCAAAATGAGAGATGAAGCTCTTATCTCATTCTTTTGCATATGAATAACCAGTTTTCCTAGCATGATTTGTTAAAAGTCTTTTCTCCAATGTATGTTTTTGGCACAATTGTCAAAGATCAATGCCAAGACCTGCATGGATGCACCCTGATGGGGGATTAAGAAAAACACCCAAACATTTATAAAGAGAAAGCTGGGACCAGGAGGGACATGGTCCTCTGAGGGAGAAACCAGAGCTAGCAGAGCATGTTTATTATATAGGTTTTATCATCAAAAGGTTATTTGTGGAAAAATTTCTGCAAAGCAGGTAGGCTCAAAATTCATAGCACTTGCAAGATATTGTGGTGATCTTGTTATACTCAGAACTCTGTGTCCAGCAGCTGGGTCTGAATTCAAGGTCAAGACTATTATTGTTTCACACCTTTGCTTAGAAATTCCTCAGGCAGTACAATACCATAGCTCCCAGGCAATCTTGTCCTGCACCTTTGCACAGAATGTTCCAGGGCAAAGCATAGCCACAGCCCCAAGGCATTTTCAAGACCATGGTCCAAGTCACTGCTCCCCACAGATCAGATGACTGTATCTGGGTGGGTTTGACTCTGTGCCTTCTACTCTGTACCACTGGTCTATATGTCTCTTCTTATGCCAGTAGCATACAGTTTTTGTTACTATAGCTCTGTAATATAAAGTCAGGTATTGTGATGCCTCCAGCATTGCTTTTAAAATTATTTTGGCATTCAGGGTCATTTCTTCTTCCAAATAAATTTTAAGACTTTTTTTGTAGTTTTACAAAAAAATGTCATTGGTATTTTGATCAGGATTGCACTAAACCTAGCCTAGGTATTTCTTTTGGCAATACAATCATTTTAACAATATTAATTCTGCCTGTCCATGGATATGGGTAATCTTTCAATTTTTTCAGGTTTTCTTCAATTTCTTTTTTCAATATTCTGTGGCTTTTTTCATTATAAATGCCTTTTATCTCCTTGGATAGATTAATTTCTAGATTTGTCTTTGCTATTGTTAGTGGGATTATTTTCCTGATTTCTTTCTCAGCAGATTATTTCTATATAGAAAAGCTATTCATTTTTGTATATTGATCTTGTAACCTCTTGCTTTGCTGAACTTGTTTATTAGCTCTAGCAGTCTTCTGGTGGAGCTTTTTGTATCTTGAAATTATAGGATCATATCATCTTCAAACAGTTGATAATTTGACTTCTTCCTTTCCTTTATTTATCTCTTTTATTTCCTTCTCTCCTGTAATTGCTTTAGCTAGAACTTCTAATACTAAACTGAATAGGAATAATGAAAGTGGACATCCTTGTTTTTTTCCAGATTTTAAAGGAATGCTTTCAGTTTTTCCCCATTAAATATGATTTTGGCTTTGGGTTTGTAATATGTAGCTTTGATGATATTGAGGTAGGTTCCTTATATCCCTTTGCTGTTTTAATCATGAATGGTTGTTGAAAATTACCACAGGATTTCTCTGCATCTATTGTGATGACTAGATGATTTCTGCCCTTAATTCTATTTATGTGATGAATTACCTTTATTGATTTGCTTATGATAAGCCACTCTTGTATCCCTGGGTTAAAACCAATTGGTCATGATATACAATCTTCTTAATGTGTTCTTGGATATGATTTGCTAATATTTTATTAAGGATTTTTGCATCTAAATTCATTAGGGATATTGGTCTATAATTTTCATTCCTAGATGTATTCTTCTCTGGTTTTGGTATGAGTGTGATACTGACTTCAAAGAATAAATTTGGAAGTGTTTATTTTCTTTCTACTTCATGGAATAATTTGAGGAGAATTGGCATTAGTTATCCGTTAGGACACGTGCTGATGAAACTAGCACTCATTAGTTCTTCTTTAAAATTCTTATAGAATTCAGCTGAGAATCCATCTGGTCCTGGGCTTTTCTTTGTTGGAAAGCTTTTTATAACTGCTTCAATCTCATTGCTAGTTACTGATCTCTTTTGCCCTCTTAATTCAATTTCAGCAGGTCATATGTATCTAGAAATATATTAATTTCTTCTAGATTTTCCAAGTTATTGGAGTTTTCAAAATAGTTCCTAAAGAGCCATTGGATTTTTGTGATATCTGTGATAATTTCTTTCATATTTAGTTTTATTATTTTGGGTCTTCTATTTCTTTTGATTAGTTTAGCTAAGTGTTTATCTTTTTAAAGAACCAACTCTTTACTTTTTTGATCCTTTGCATTGTTTTGTAAATCCTCAATGTCATTGATTTTGGCTCTGACCTTAATTATTTCCTTTTTTTTGTTTTTTTTTTACTGATTTTGGAATTAGTTTGTTCTTATCTTTCAAGGGCCTTGAGATGCATCATGAGGGTTTTTTGTATAATTCGTTGTTTGGGGAGGATCTTTTTTAATTTTCTTTTGTAGGCACTCATAGTTGTAAACTTTCTTCTTAAAACTGCCTTCATAGTCTCCCAGAGTTTCTGACTTGTATCACTAACTCTTGTTTGATTCTAATAAACTTTCAATTTCTCCCCTGATTTTTTTCTATTATTCGTTCATCATTTGAAAGTATTTTTTTTTCAATTTCTATGTGTTTATGTTATTTCTGTAGAGTTTTTTTTTTTTGTTGTTGTTGTTGTTTTGGTCAACTTCTCATTTTATTTTAGTATGATCAGATAAATTGCAAGAAATTCTATCAATTTTTAATGTATTTGCTAAGAGTTTCTTTGTGGTTTAAAACATGGTCTATTTTGGAGAAAGTTTCATGAGACATGGAGAAATAAGTGTATTTTGCAGTTGTTGGATAAAATCTTCTATAGAGGTCTATAAAGTCCATTTGATTAATAGTATTTTTAGGTCCAAATAGTCTTTACTGAGTTTATGTCTGGATGACCTATCTATTCGTGAGAGGGGTATGTTGAAATCATCCGGTTTTGTTATACTGGGGTCTATCTAAGTCTTAATAATTTGAGTATGGTCTGTTTTATGTAATTAGATTCGGCAACATTTTGGGCATTTATATTCACTATCACTATATCTTCTTGTTAGATTGTTCACTTTACTACTATGAAGTGAACTTCCTTCTCTCTTTTTTTTTAATTTTAATTTGTTATATATAACAGCAGAATGCATTGAAATTCATACTACACATAGAGCACAATTTTTCTTATCTTTGGTTATACACAAAGTAGAGTCACACACCATTGAGTCTTCATATGTGTACTTAGGGTAATGATGTACATACATCTCATTCCATCATCTTTCCTTCTCCCATTCCCCCACCCTTCACCTCCTTCCCCTTTGCCCTATCTAGAGTTCATCTAAACCTCCCATTACCCTCCTAACCATATTACAAATGAGCATCAGTAAATCAGATAAAACATTTGGCATTTGGTTTGGGGGGATTAGGTAAATTCACTTAGCATTATATTCTCTAACTCCATTCATTTACCTGCAAATGCCATGATTTCACTCACTTTTATGCTAAATAATATTCAATTGTGAATATATATCACATTTTCTTTATCCATTCATCAACTGAAGGGCATCTAGGATGGTTCCTCCATTTAGCTATTGTGAATTAGTTGCTATAAACATTGATGTGGCTGTGTCCCTGTAGTATGCTGTTTTTAAGTTCTTTGAGTATAGACAGAGGAGTGGAATAGCTGGGTCAAATGGTGGATCCATTCACAGTTTTCCAAGGCTTCTCCATAATGCTTACCATATTGGCTGCACCAATTTGCAGTCCCACCAGCAATGTATGAGTGTGCCTTTTTCCCCATATCCTCGATAATACTTATTGTTGTTTGTATTCTTAATGGCTGCCAATCTGACTGGAGTGAAATGAAATCATAGAGTAATTTTGATTTGCATTTCTCCAATTGCTAGAGATGTTGAACATTTTTTCATATAGTTATTGATTGATTGTATATCATCTTCTGAGAAGTGTCTGTTCAGTTCCTTGGCCCATTTATTGATTGGGTAATTTGTTTTTTTTGGTGTTAAAATTTTTGAGTTCTTTATATATCTTCGATATTAGTGCTCTACTGATATGCATGTAGTAAAAATGTTTTTTTTTCCAAAATTGTAGATTCTCTATTCACCTCACTGATTGTTTCTTTTGCTGAGAAAAAGCTTTTGGTTTGAATCCATCCCATTTATTGATTCTTGATTTTAATTCTTGTGCTATAGGAGGCTTATTAAGGAAGTTGGGGCCTTATCCCACATGATGGAGATTAGGGCCTACTTTTTCTTCTAATATGCATAGTGTCTCTAGTTTATTTCTCAGGTCCTTGATCCACTTTGAGTTGAGTTTTTTTTTTGCATGGTGAGAGATAGGGGTTTAATTTCATTTTGTTGCATATGAATTTCCGGTTTTCCTAGCACCACTGTTGAAGAAGCTATCTTTTCTCCAATGTACATTTTTGGTGCCTTTGTCTAATATAAGATAATTGTAATTATGTGGATTAGTCTCTGTGTCCTCTATTCTGTACCATTGGTCTACCAGTCTGTTTTGGTGCCAATACCATGCTGGTTTTGTTACAATTTCTCTGTAGTATAGTTTAAGGTCTGGTATAGTGATGCCACCTGCTTCACTCTTCTTGTTAAGAATTGCTTTAGTTATTTTGGGTCTCTCATTTTTCCAGATGAATTTCATGATTGGTTTTTCTATTTCTATGAGGAATGTCATTGGAATTTTGATTGGGTTTGCACTAAATCTGTATAGTGCTTTTGGTAGTATGGTCATTTTGACAATATTAATTCTGCTTACCAAAGAGCAAGATAGATCTTTCCATCTTCTAAGGTCTTCTTTAATTTCTTTCTTCAGCGTTCTATATTTTTTTGTTGTAGAGGTATTTCACCTATTTTGTTAAGTTGATTCCCAAGTATTTCATTTTTTTTTTGAGGCTCTTGTAAATATGGTTGTTTTCCTCATTTCCCTTTCAGATGATTTGTCACTGATATATAGATATTCCTCTGATTTATGAGTATTGATTTTATATCCTGCTACTTTGCTGAATTCATTTGCTACTTCTAAAATTTTCTGGTGGAATTTTTTAAGTCCTTATTTGTTTGGGGGCACTTTCCTTCCTTGTTTTTTCATGTTGTCTGTGTAACTTCCTTTCTTGCAATGTAGATCTGAGGTATTACAGTTTCTACCCTATAATCTTGATAGTCATGGGTAAGAAATTAAAAGTGAAAACCATATTAAATAAATTTCTGGAAGTGATGATTGAAGAATAATACGAATGTACTCGATGCCACCTACAAATAGGTAACATGGTAAATTTTATGTATATTTTACCATTTTTTGGTATTTAACTTGACTTGGTTTATCCTTTGATCTACAAATTTCTAGATCCTTCTTTATCCCTTTTGATTAACTTTAGCATGAAGTCTACTTTATTTGATATGAGGATGGAAACTCCTGCTTGCTTCTGCAGTCCATCTGACTGGTATAATTTTTCCCAACCTTTCATCTTTAGTCTGCAGATGTCTTTTTTTTTAATCCAATATGCCAATCTATGTCTTTTGATTGGTGAGTTTAGGCCATTAACTTTCAGGGTTATTATTGAGACATGATTTGTATTCCCAGCCATTTTGTTTATTTTTAGGTATTAAACTTGACTTGGTTTATCATTTGATTAGTTTTTCCTTTAGTGTAATACCTCCCTTTGCTGATTTTCATTGTTTTTTTTTTTTTTTTTTTTTTCAATTCCTTTTTATGGAATACTTTGCCAGGTATGTTCTGTAGTGCAGGATTTCTAGTTGTAAATTCTTTTAAACTTTATCATGGAAGGTTTTCATTTTATCATCAAATCTAAAGCTTAATTTTACTGGATATAAGATTCTTGATTGGCAATAATTTTCTTTCAGAGGTTGGTATATGTTGTTCCAGGATCTCCTGGCTTTGAGGGTCTGGGTTAACAAAAAATCTACGGAAATATGAATTGGTTCCCCCCCATACATGATCTGATTCCTCTCTCTTGCAACCTTTAAGATTCTATCCTTATTCTGTATGCTAGGCATTTTCATTATAATATGCCTTCAAGTAGATCTGTTGTAATTTTGTATTTGGTGTCCTGTAAACCTCTTGTATTTTATTTCCCAATTCATTCTTCATGTTTGGGAAATATTCTGATATTATCTCATTGAAGAGATTGTGCATTCCTTTGTTTTGAAACTCTATGCCTTCTTTAATCCAAATAACTCTTAGATTTGAACTTTTGATTCTATCCCATAATTCTTGGATGCTCTGTTCAAAGTTTCTTACCATCTTCACTGTGTGGTCAACTGTATTTTCCAGATCGTGTACTTTGTCTTCATATCTGACATTCTGTCTTCCAAGTGATCTAGTCTCTTGATACTTTCTATTGAGTTTTTAATTTGGCTTATTGTTTTCTTCATTTCAAGGATTTCTAATTTTTTTTCAAAATATCTGTCTCTTTCTTGAAGTAATCTTTTGCTATGTGTATTTCCTCCCTTATTTCTTTTTTTGGTGTGAATGATGGAAATGCCTGTATTTGCTCCCTTACTTGTTTATTGGTGACATAATGATTGCCTATATTTGCTCTCTTATCTCTTTGTTGGAGTGATCATTTTTTTTACTGTATTTGCTCATTTAGGTCATTCTTTAATTCACAGATAGATCATTTTAATTATGAACATTCAGAACTCCTTCTCTGACATTTCATCAACTGTTCTGTCCATGGGTTTTGTTATTGTAGTATCCTTATTTTGGGGGGGCACTTTCCTTCCTTGTTTTTTCATGTTGTCTATGTAACTTCCTTTCTTGCAATGTAGATCTGAGGTATTACAGTTTCTACCCTATAATCTTGTAGTATCTGTGCAGATTATCTGTACCTCACCTTGATGTTAGGCTTCTGGACCCTGCCAGTGTCCCAAGATGGATGGGACACTGACTTTGGGATGCCTGCTCCAAGATGTAGCTGCTTTTAAGCCCTGTCTGTTGTCTCAAGGTAGAGGCTACTATGTGGGGAAGGCAATGGGGATGGCTGCATTGTCTCCATTTTGAAGTGGATTAGACCTGGGCTCTCAGTTGGGGGTGTGTGTGGGCAGCCACAGGCTTACACTGGGCCTGTGCAGTTAGGTTGAGGGGCCTGAGCTCTGGGGGTCTCCAGGTGGAGGGATCAACCTGGGCCTACCCTGGACCCTGGCTCCCACGCAGGTCAACGAATTGAATCTCCTTCCTTCTCTCTTCTGATTAATTTTGGCTTCAAGTCTGCTTTATTGTATACAAGAGTAGTCACTCCTGGTTGTTTGTAGGATCCTTTTGTATGGTATAGCAATTTTCATCCTTTCAATTTCAGCCTGTGGCTGTCTTTGCCTGTGAGTCTCTCACAAACAGCATATAGTTGGGTCTTCTTTTTTCAATCCATTCTGCCAGTCACTGTCTTTTAATTGGAGAGTTGAAGACATTTACATTCAATATTGTTGAGAGTTACTTATTAATTCCTATCATTTTGATTTAATTATAATGTTAAATTTGGTCCCATTTCTTATTTGTTTAGCTCATTTGTTTGTTAACTCTTCAAATTGTCCATTTGTAAGCTCTAGAGTTTTTTTATGCTTTCTCCTATATAAAGTATTTCTTTATGTATTTTATGAAGTGCATTGAGCCACTAAGTTTTGTTTGTTAGTATATTTGTTTCATTTTGTTGTTGTTGTTGTTGAGACAGGTGTCTTGCTATAGGTGTGCCTTAAACTTTTGGTTCTCCTGCCTCAGTTTCCCAAGTAGCTAGAATTATAGACATGAGCACATGGCTCAAACTAGTAATAAAAAACAGGTTAATAGAAAAATGAGCTCAGGATATGCACACAGGCTATATGAAAATGAGCAATAATTGTATGAGAAGCAACTAAAACTTATTCAAAACTCAAAATGTAAATTTGAACAAACATGAGATGCTAGTATTCCATTAGAATGGCAATGTTAGATAGCTAGTTAGCTAGATAATATATTCCCTTATATAAAGAACATGTATTTTATATATAGAAAGTCATTTATATATACATAAATGCATTTGTACTTCTGGTACTTATATAACAGTATCTGAAAATATATGCAAGTCTTTATTGCCTTTGGAGAGTGAGCCCAATGTGGGAAATAGAGATTTTTTTTTTAATAAATTTTTATTTTTAACCTCCCATAAAAATTGAGTAGAAAATGCAAAAAGCATTTTCCTAATACTTTCTACCACCACCACCACCCCATTTATATGGCCAACCCCACTCTCAACTTCCACCACCAATGTGGAATACCTGTCACAATTGAATCAACATTGACACATCATTATCACCAAAAGTTCAAGTATACTATTAGGGTTCAATCCTGATGTGCATTCTGTGGGTTCTGACAAAGATATAATTACATGTGTCTACCAGTAGAATAACATACAGAATAGTTTCACAGCCCTAAAAATCTTCTATGCTTTGCCTGTTCATCTCTTCCCTGCACCTAAACACCACCAACCACTAATCTCTTTACTGTCTTAATAGTTTTGTATCTTCCCAAAGTCATATAGTTGGAGTAATGTAGTACATCTCCTTTTCAGACTGGCTACTTTCCCTTAGTAATATACATTTAAGTTTCCTCTATAACTTTTCATGACATAATTTCTTATATCCCACATATTATTTAGCAATTTACCTACTGAAGGGCATCTTGGTTGCTTCCAAGGTTGGACAATTATGAATAAGTCTACTATAAATCTCTATGTTCAGGTTTTTGTGCAAAGTTTCTTCTTATTATTGTATGCAAATACTGGGGGGCACAATGATAGGATTATATGATATGAGTGTTTAGTTTTGAAAGAAATTGTCAAACCAAACGATCTTCCAAGCATCCCTATCATTTTACATTCCCACCTGCAAAAAAAAAAAAAAATAGAAGTTTCTAATGTTCCACTACCTTGCCAGCATTTGGTTTATCAGTGTTTTAGATGGTGGCCTTCCTATTTAATGGGGCTTTCACATTTTATTTCTTACCCATGACTATCATTTAAATTTTCTAATCATAGGAATTCTCTTGATTCTCATAAGTGTTACATGGGATGGAAGAATAGATCATTTTTACTTATTTATTTTTATTTCTTTTAATACTACCTAATAAACATTATTTTTTTTAAATTATGTGCACCCAGGCATAATGGTACATGCCTGTAATCCCAGTGACTCAGGAAGCTCAGGCAAGAGGATAGCAAGCTCAAAGCCAGCAACTTAGCAAGGTCCTGAGAAAGTTAGCAATACTCTATTTTGTTTAAACACAGGGGGTGGGGAAGTTGCTGGGAATTTGACTCAGTGGTTAAGTGCCCCTGGTTCAATCCCTGATATAAATAAATAAATAAATAAATAAATAAATAAATAAATAAATAAATAAAATTATGTTTAGAAATCAATGAATAGATATACATTCCAATAAATATATTAGAGGCTATCTTGTCACACATTCATATATTTCAAATGGTAAGTATTGATATAGTCATTACCAGCCTTGCATAAGAGCAATTTTTTTTAAATATATGCAAAGGTGGCTTCACGTCTAGATAGAAAGGGGCTAAAATCACCAAGCAGACAGAAACTTTCACTTCCTTTAGACTGTAACAGAGGCCATTAGGGCTGTATTCAGAATCCTAGGCACCAAGTTTCAAAGCTTAAGTTACCTAGGTATGAAAGGACAACCAGGCTGGAGTCATCTCATCACTGTGGGAACTTTGGCAAAAGGAGTGGAAAGAAGCAGAAAACAGCTTTCCCTTTGGGATCTTACCACATCACTGGGACCAGTCTATAATGAGGAGAACATTTCTGAGTACTTAATGATTTTTTTTTTTTGCAAAATACCTGTCTTACTAATATTGTAGTGCTATATTCAAATGAAAATAAGAAATGGGATGAGATTCTACTAGTATACCTACAAAGTCTTAGTAGACAAAACTGTTTAATTTTAGTTGACACTGTTTCCCAGTCTTTTTATGCATAACCCCTATTAACACTGGACAGAACACACTTGGGGAAATATTGGTCTCTTTTTTAACATATATTCTTTCATTGATCTTAATAGCATTCTAGGGAAAGTATGGAATTCTTACCATCTTAAATATGAGAAAATCAAGATTTCATATATGTAGGTAATCTTGACCAAGATCATGCTATACTTAAATGGGGGTTCATTCCTGGGTCTTCCCAACTCCAGATAGCTACAGAAACCCATGAAAATCTACCCAGCTCAAAAATTATTCCACACTGGATTCCCTTATTTCACTTTGTTATTTTTTTGAAGAAGAAGAATATTCTATATAAAATTCAAGCAAAAACATTACAGCTGGAACTCAGGATTTGAGGCTCTAAAGGCCATAATTTGCAAACTGTAAGATACTTACATGGACTTATCTATAGCAAAATGGAGTACTGTGATTCTCTCTGGATCAAATTATTCTTACAAATTAACTGGACTTGCTGACCTTGATAAACCTTTGAGGATTTAACCATATCTATGAGATTCATATCAGCTATGTAACTGAAGTAGTCCCTGAGTCATAATTAGACCCAACCCTAACCCTAATGTACTCTCAGTCTCCCATGAAGAGATACCTAATTCCTTAGTAGAAAAACACCAAGAAAAGAAGGAGAGAGGAAAGAACGAGAATCTGACCATTACTCTGAACTTTCTTGCTTGTGTGGGTTTTGTTCAGATAAAACTCCAATTTTTTATGCATTAATTTCTCTTTTGATAAAGTGCTTATAGAATATATTTCCAGTTAAAGCTTTTAGGGTGGACCATTACTCAAGCCCTTTTCAACATTTGAAAATATACTATGGGTAGAAATGCAGATATGGCTCTTGGGGAAAGTAAGATGACTTAATAGGTCTCCCCACCACCCACCTAACTTCTGTGATTGAATTAATATAGAGTATAATGGGTGAAGAGGGATGGAAATGTGGATTGTAACCACAATTTGAGCTGTGTACAGTTACATCATGGCATCAGTTTTTCCACTCAAGCTGGGTAAATGACTACCCAGAGATATGTTAGCCCTTTCTGATGAGATATAAATCAATCCAAACTGTCATCCAATTCTCTCTTGCAATGAATTTAAACCACATCTTTCCTCTTCTTTCAGCCTTTAGTCCTCATTTTATTTCTAGCTCACTGTGGTCTGAGCTTAATTTTGAAGGGATTTGATCCAGTTGCCTGGACATGAAAAAAAAAAAAAAAGTTTAAATAAGTTCAGAACCTCAAATTATAAGATCTGATTGAATGGGGTTTGCTACAGGATAAAGGAGACAGAGTACACAAGTATGTGCCACCTAACTGGACTACAGGAAAAGTTTAGAAACTATCTCTATCAGCTAGCTATTATAGCATACCAAAATATTATGCACTTTTTAGTGCCCATAAGTGGGTGAAAAATGGCCTTCTTGTCAGGGTGATTCTTCCAGTCTCAGGATCACTTATACATCTGTGGCCAGCTATTTGTTGGGTAGGCACTATTCTGATCTTGGTTGTCCCCTCCCATGCCCAGGGGTAGGCTGGAATAGGAGGGCCTCTTCAGGGAAATCTTATTTCTGTTTTTTGTGGTCTCTTATCTTGCTGCAGGTTAGCTCAAGCAGAGGCAGGGTAGAAAAGATAACTAACGCAATCAGGGCTCTTGAAGCCTAGACTCAGAATTGACACACAATTCCACATTCCAATGGCCAAAGCAAGTAACAAGTATGGGCCCCAATTCAAGTAAAGAAACATACTTCACCTCAGAGATGTGCCTCAAAAGTTGTTGATACAAGGAAGAGTCAACAACTGGATTTTTTTTTTTGCAGTCAATTGATAATCATAATTGATCTCTTTCCTTTTTTAATTTAAAAAAAATTGATGAATCTCAAAGCACTCCAGGCCTACCTGGTGGGACATGACAGTATTCAGGGCAGGTGTAGGCCACTAATATCCCTATATTTTAGCCACCAATAGAGCTTATAATCAATGATACTTCATCAATAGGAGCTTCATAAAGCAGGTATCTCTCCCTTTCTCTGTCTCCCTTTCTTCTTACCTCCCTATGTTATACCTATATTTCCAGCACATTGAAACACACCTGCTTCAGATGCTCAGAAAATATTTGTGAATGAATAAATAAATGAGTAAATGAAAGCCTTAAATTAGAGCCTCTGTTAACTGGGTCAGATGTAGAAAGTGACCCAACTCAAGAGACTGGAGAAAGCAATCTCAAGTGCGGTAACTGCAGATAAGGAAATCTAAATGGAGCAGAAGTGAAAAGACGGTGGTGATAGTGTTTTTCAAACTTCTTATGCTATTGGCTTGGCCATAGCACCATAGACCAGAGAATTGAATACAATGTAGAGGTCAAGTTGAGCAGAAAAAAACATAAGATTATGCAGCTCATTGTCCTGGAAAACAGTGGATTCTGTATGATTTAGGATGAAGGGACATGGCCATCCTCCGTGGGGTGGATCTGGGATGGATTTTACTCACTGTTGTGGGGGAACTGGGAGGCCCCCAACAGTATGGAAAGATGTCATAGATGTGAGGGGTTTTGCTATTGGGTAGAGCTTAGGGACAAATTTGTGACAAGACACAAAACTGCAGCCAACAGGGAGAAGGGAAAGCTGAAGTGATAAGACAGAGGCCTTGGGAATCTGAACACAACAAAGAAGGGCCAAGGAGAAGCTGGTGGTTTAGTGCCTCAGGGATTCCCAGGTTCCTCCAGGCCACGCACATATTTGACTCACTTGTCCTTTAGCAAGCAGAGATTTGTTTTATCCAGTCAGTAAAATCTGCATTCCTGGGATGACAGGACTCACTTTCTGCAGGGCGCATAACAACTTTCCGACATGTTGTCAGAAGGTGTCAGATCGAGTTATGGTGATTCTATTTCATGAGGATGTGACACATGGCTCCATTGTTGGCAATTCAGACATTTCCTGTCAATGCCTGCCACTCAGGAATGGATGTGTAATCAAACCCAAGTCACAGCTGACTTTTTGCATGAGAGTCAATTCCAAGTTTTACTTTTAATACCTGAGGTTTTGTGTTACTGATATTAAATAAAAAACTCTTTGCAATGAATTTTAAATGAGGTAAAAGCTCTCACCAGAGATTCGTTAAAGGCAGATGAACAGCTGTTCTTTTTCCCCCCTTTTTAGTAGAACGGCTTTAAGTTATATGTTAACCAAAAAGGTAAACAGAATAAAACGGGCAATTAAATATTAATGGAAGATGTAGTGGAATTGTCCTGTGCTGCACTTAAAACAGCCTGAATGATTGAGCTGTGAATTGTTCTCCCCAAGGTATTGAAATATTCATCAGCGCTATTTAATAAATGTTCATATTCATAGGCACTCATGTTTACACTACAGCACTTGCAAGAGAGTGCTTACTAAACAAAACATGCTAATGGAAGGTGAACTTTCTTGTACAGTGAGTCACCTTAAATTATACAGAGTGTGCCGCTGAGGAGACAGGGAAATCTCTTCTCTGACAAATGAGAGCTTGCATAAGAGAGGAATGTCTTTTGTTAAGAGAATGGCTGGGGATGGCACAGAGGCGTTGTGGCTCCAAGACTATTTTGAGGTTTTTTAAAATTTATCCGGTTTGCATTTTAAAAAATGTTTAACCTCCCCTGCTTGAGTCGAGTTTCATTCCAATGTTATTACTGTAAACTGCCTACTTTATGGGTTGCAAGAGATAGCAAAAAGAGAATGCAGTAGGAAGCCCTTAAACAACCAAGGTAAAAGCATGCTGGGTGACAGTGAAGACGGTCTTGAAGATGCTCCCAGTATTTATGGACAGTGTTTTTTTATCACTTCCTCTCTTTGACATTTATTTAGTCATTTTTTTCCTCCAAGGCCTGCACATACTGTATCACCTTGAACAGGGTCCCTGATAGTTCTCATAAGTTAAACAGGTTCAGGGCTGGTCAATAATCTGGAACTGGCTGATCTCGAGGGCAATGAAGGGAAGGGACTGTAGCTGTATTTCTGATGAGCAGGATGACTTAAAAGAAATATGCCCTCCAACTCAGATGCCTGCTTACTGACAATTACACATTCAAATTTAGCAGTATGTATGCTGGATCAGTCAATTATGATGACCATTCATTTTACTATTCGTAGTTACAAAAACTTGAAAGAAAAGTTTATTCACTATAAAATGGATCTATTTCCAAGGTAACAAAAATAAGCTATACAGAGTATTGTAGGTTGACTTTTAGTCTCAGTGTTTACTTCCCTATAATGGTGTCCTACTCTCACACCTATGTCTTGGCTTCACAGTGAGTAGAACATGCTTCGCCTCCCCATCACTGGGAGTTTAACCATTTGACTTGCTTAAACTAATGGAGTATCAGAAGACAAGGCATTAAAAAATTCTTAAATTTGAATGCACAGTTGTGCTAGCTTTCTTGTTCTCCAGTCTTTTGCCATGAGAAGAAAATGCTCCAGCTGCTGACAGTCCAAAGATAACAAGAGACACTGTAGTACTAAGCCCAGCTGGATTATTCCAAATCAGGTGAGCTCTCACTACTAATCTGCAAAGTCATAAACAAGATGCTAATTTTACATGTCAGAGTTTGTGGTTTGTTGTATAGTATAAATATGGTACTTTCAAAGTCATATTTTGTGGCTTTAGGTATCTCTAGACTGTAAGAAACTACTGACTGTTGTTCTTCTGTTTTGAGAAGAAGGTATTATGTTATTAATAAAACATATTGTGGGCATACAACACTATGATGGACATGAAGTATGCTCCTTCAGGGAAGGACATCACCCTTTAACCAAATAGGAGACACTGGTACCTTCCTTGGTTTCTCTGATTTCTTCAACATAATCCCTTCAAAAAGATATCCAAGTCCTACTGACTCAAATATTTGAATAAATCTTTTTCTCTCCATTCATGGGGCTTCTGTCTACTTCCAAACTCTTTAGTTTTGAAATAGATCATGGGAAGCTTCCTGATTAGATCATTATTCTCTCTAAATCACTTTAATAAAAAAACACTCAGTGATTGTCCATCATCTGTAAATACTTCAATATGCTCTTCCATAAACGTGAATATCTACCCCAAATATCTATATCTCTAGCCATTTCTCACTTTCCACACTATATTACAGAATTCCCAGAACATTTTCACTACCATATTTTTTTTCCACACTGCTCCCCACCTGATTCATCCTGCAAATTCCAGTGTAATCAAAGGTCACTCATTCCTCTAGACTACCATAAGACTAAAAAAAATATTGTCCAATTTTATTATAAACCTTTATTTTCTGATAAACCTCCTTTTAAACCAAAAATTCTTCAAAATTAGAAGCAAATGAGCCTATTATATAGCAGGTGCTTGGTGAATGATTAAGCCTAAATACTACAGTTAGGTAAGAAAGAACTAATTCTTTCTCAACATTATATGATCCCTACTTCTATAATACATTAGAACTGGGGAAAATTTTTGTTTTCCCTGGTGTGGCATAGATTAAATAGAAGGAGATACAAGGATATGTTCTAAGGGAGTAAAAATGTTCCATGTCTAGATTTTTAAAAAAGAGGAAGAATAATTAGGGGAAGTTTATGAAAATATAAAAGAAGATTAGGGATAGATAGCAATAACAAGATCCTTTGGGGATAGTCAAGATATACAAACAGAGTAATAACTTAGAAATTGTTTCTTCTTTTATATTTGTATAAATAATCTGGGAATAGGTTGCCATAGTTGTTATGGTTTATAATGTGCCCCCAAATCTCACCTGTGAGACAATGCAAAAAGGTTCAGAGAAACAATGCTTGCGTTGTAAGAATCTTAATCCAATCAGTAAATTAATCCCTCCATAGGGATTAATTGAGTGTTTAACTGAAGTGGTAAGGTGTTTTGGGAGGAGATGGGAATTAGAGCATGGCTTTGGGGTATATATTTGTATCTGGTAAGTGGAGCCCTCTCTCTCTGCTTTCTGATCACCATGTGAGCTGCTTCCCTCCACCACACTCTTCTGCCATGATGCTCTGCCTCACTTCAAACCCCAAGGAATGGAGCCAGCCTTTTATGAACTAAGACCTCTGAAACCATGATCCCTTGGGTCTATAAGTCACAGTGGCGAAAAAGCTGACTAAAACAAATAGGAAAATATTCAAATTCACAATATAATTAGATATTTTTGGTTAGGATTTAAAGCTGATAGGGACAAGAAGAAATATATATTTAAGGTTATAAAAATAGCAGGTAAATAGTGAAAACAGGGCTGGGTTGTGGCTCAGTGGTAGAGAGCTCATCTTTCATGTGTGAGGCACTGAGTTCAATCCTCAGCACCATATAAAAATAAATAAATAAAATAAAGGTATTATGTCCAAATACAACTAAAAAAAGTATTTTTTTTTAAAAAAAAAATCAGGTGAAAACAACAAATATCCATTAGTAATGAAGGGATAAAGAAATGAGTCTATCCAGATGGTAGAATACTATCCGGTCATAAAAAGAAATGAAGTATTGCTACATGCTACAACATGGATGAACCTTGAAAACATTATGCTAAGTGAGGAAAAGAAGTCAGTCACAAAGGACAACAAATCATGAGTGCATTTATATGGAATGTCACAAAAATATATGAAAAAGAAAGTAGATTTGTGGGTACATAAGGTAGGGTACAAAGATATTGCATGGAACTAGCTGAAGGGTACACAGTTCTTTATTAGGATGATGTAAATCTTCTATAATTAATTATCATAATGTTTAGACCACTCTATGAGCATACTAAAATCCACTGGTTGTACAGTTTAATAGGTGGATTTAAATTACATATGAATTATACCTCAATAAATCTGTTATAAAAATTATCTTTGAATATCTTTGAAAAATAATTCAAACTTTATTTAATAGTCTCTGAATTCCATTGTATCCTGATAAAAAGCCTTAGATGGCATTATAAAATTGGACCACACATGGGTTCTGAAATAAGATCAAGGAATTGCTGTACCCAAAGTTGTACAAAATACTGAAAGTTAATACAGACATATTAAATTACTTATTGTGCTTTCATTGATAGAATGATAAATCTAATTGCCATACTACTACCACTGTTAAATACTGCTGAGAATCTACTATGAGTTGAACTTATAAAAATTTTAGGTACTCTAAATAACAATCAACACGTGATGTCTACCCCTGAAAGCTTACTCTAGATGGAAATGGGAAAACAAACATGAAACAATTAATAAGGTACTATAGTATCATGGATTAACAAAATATTTATTAATTAGACATAAAGAAGATGGCATATGTTATAAAGACTCTTTGAACTATTTATCCATTAAAAAAATAAAACGGGTAAAGATTTGCTCCCATTGTCTAGTCACCTCAATAATTGTTTCTTTTGCTGAGAAGAAGATTTTTAGTTTGAATCCGTCCCATTTATTGATTCTTGGTTTTAAATCTTGGACTATGGGAGTCTTATTAAGGAAGTTGCATTAATCTCTAGGATATATAAAGCACTCAAAAACCTTAACACACACATACACACACACACACACACACACACACACACACACCAAAACAAAACAAAACAAAACAAAAATCTATATATGGGCCAAGGAACTGAACAGACGCTTCTCAGAAGAAGATATACAATCAATCAACAAACATGAAAAAATGTTGAACATCTCTAGCAATTAGAGAAATGCAAATCAAAACTACTCTTAAGATTCCATCTCCCTCCAGTCAGAACAGCAGTTATCAAGAATACAAACAACAATAATTGTTGGTGAGGGTATAGGAGGAAAGGCACACTCATACATTGCTGGTGGGACTGAAAACTGGTGCAGCCAATATGGAAAGCAGTATGGAGATTCCTTGGAAAACTTGGAATGGAACCACTATTTGATCTAGCTATCCCACTCTTAGGTTTGTACCCAAAGGACTTAAAAACAGCATACCACAGGGAAACAGCTATATCAATGTTTATAGCAACACAATTCACAATAGCTAAATTGTGGAACCAACCCAGATGCCCTTCAGTAGATGAATGAATAGGGAAACTTTGGTATATATACACAATGGAACATTACTCAGCGTGAAAAGAGAATAAAATCATGGCATTTGCAGGTAAAAGGATGGATTTGGAGAATATGGATTTGGAGAATATGATGCTAAGTGAAGAATGCCAATCCCAAAAAAACAAAGGCTGAATGTTTTCTTTGAATGAGGATGCTGAGTCTTAATGGCGATGGAGAATGAGCATGGTAGAATGGAGGAACTTCAGATAGGGCAAGGGGGAGGGAGGAAAAGTGAGACACGAAGGGGGTAAAAATGATGGTGGAATGAGTTAGACATCATTACTATAAGTACATATATGAAGACACGAATGGTGTGAAAATATTTTGTGTATAATCAGTGACTTGAAAAATTGTGCTCCATATGTGGAATATGACATGAATTTCATTCTACCATTGTGTATAACAAATTAAAATAAATAAATAATAATAAATAAATAAAGTTGACTAAGATTTGTATGAGAGCATTTCTAAACCATTGGATGGATTAGGATGGACTCCAAATCATAATTATGATATTTCTAGTCAGTAAATATTCTCATGTTGTCATGTGATTCCCCCACCCCTGCCTCTTTTTTTCAAGATTCAGTAAGTTATGTAGTGAGAAACTGATTTAACTATGAACATGATGAGATAAGATTTATGAATATTAGTAAGACCACTGGACAGTGGTCTAATGAAGACTTTCACACATAACACAAATGGGTGGACTATGACTTAATTAAAGAGATTCAAAATGAATTAAAGGAAACCACTACCAAGAGAAAACCCAAGTTATATTTAATAGTAATAGGTTAGTGGAAAAAGTACTAAATTATATCTAAGCATTTATTTCTTTAATAGTCTCCTCTAAAATGCCTCTTAGATATGCTTTTAAAATCAGAAGTAGATTTAGTTGCTTAATAAAAATTGTTTTTTTATTAAAAAAAGCCAAATTAAATTTAAAATGTGGTGCTATTTCTGTTGCAAACTTAAGGAATCCTTGCCTATTAAACCATAAGACTATTGTTTGAATGCTTTCAAATGTTTTTAATTTACTCATTTATGTCATGCATATAACAAAGCCACTGATCACAATAGATGATTCTCAATTTGCTTTTAGTTGCTGATTTCTTTCTGATACATTTGTATATTGTGTATGGACTGCTTTCAAAGTTCTAAAGATAAATCAGCTGCATGTCAATTTTGACAAATAATTGAACATCAACTTAGATCTATAGTCAGTGAGGCAAAACTCTAATGACCAGTCATTTCACTGGTTAAGCACCAAAGGCAAGGTGATTATATTCTAAAGATGGCACATTAAACTTTAAAAAGAAGCTGTCTGAGGCCATTTTGAGAGAATTTGAGGTCTTGCTGAAACAAAGTGTAAGGATAAGGCAAAGGAGAAGAGAAAAAGTGATAAGAATGAACAAGACCTTGGGCCTTTAGCCCTTTCCTCCACCATGCCATTTCAACTACCTCCAGGTGCAGACACTCCTTGTGTCCTTGGGCAAAGTTATTCAACATTTGAAACAGCTAATCTGTCTTTCATATCCACAAGAGGCCTTTGAATCAACCCAGAGATCTAAACAAAAATACCTGCCTCTATTAAAGTGGGTTCTATCATACCGAACCCTACAGAGAAGAAAAATTTATAGTCCCATTTAAGAGAGGAGAGTGACCTTGTTAGCCAAGTGCCATAAAGAGAATACACTGAGCAGAAGTATTGGTGTGTAAGCCTGATGCAAGGCATCTAGGAGCAAATTAGCTGTTTTAAACCACGGAACTAATGTGAATCATTGCTAATAGCTGCTTATTTATCACTAGCATAAAAAGATAATTTGGCTAAGCTAATGAAGTAATTCCAGCTTTTAACTGAATGCTCCTTATTAATTGAATGTTACTGGAAAAAAATCAGGGAGGTAAACTACACAAAGGAGTGTGACTGCTTTCATCCTAGGGTATTAATGTTTTCTTGATACTGCTGAAATTTTATTCCAGTTGCATAAATTTGAGGATATCAAGCTGTTTAAGAAACACAGAGAGCCAGAAAATCTGAATTTTGTTCTTTTATAGGAAGAATGTAAAATGGTTTGGGCAGAATGAGATACCTCTGTGTGGTGGATAGGGGGAGGGCAGGGGGAGTTGAAGAGTGAGCAGGTGGAAAGGTATGTGTGTTTCTTGGTGTTTTCTGTGCATATTATTCTTAGTGATAAATCATCCTTAATAATCATGTATAGACATTGGAACCAACCAGACCTGATATTTAATTCTAGCTAATGTTTTCTAGTGGTATGAACTTAAATTTAGTGTTATACTTACCATTTCTAAGCTTTAAGTTCTTTCTTCTCTAAAGCGGGATAATGATATGTACTTTTAAAGTAAAGTAGTTTATTGAAAAACTTTAATTATCTGAGAAATAACCAATTAACAGTTTAATGGGTTCTTTTCAGTATATTCTTCCATGTCTGCTATGCAGAACCAGTATTTCTTTATGAGTAGTGACCCTCCTACTGACATTGAGGCATATTCCACAAGTTTTCAGTGAGTTTTGGTTTTCAGAACAATTTAATTTCTGTATTGGCAGGCACAGTGCTATTAAGAATTAGACTTCAATCCTGTATCTGATTCAAAGTTCTTTTCCTCAGACTGTGACTGGTAGTCTGAAGTTGAGTGGAGACATGGCCAGTTTTTCCTCCTTCCCACCCACCACTATAACTACCACACCTTTTCCTTTTCCTGTGGTTATCACTCAAGAGTTGGCAAAGAATGGGAAAATAGAAAATAAAAGTATCTTCTTGTCTCAGCAAAAGTGTATTCCTATTCTTAGCTCAAATATGTTATTCACGTTTGTTTATGGACAAATTGGGATGGGGCGGCCCTAGTAGGCCCCACTAAAGATGGACTCACTCCCCATCATACCACATCCTCCAGACATGCATTCATCGCCTCCACAACATTTGGCAAGACTGTTATATACAATGTTATATATGTTTCTTGGCCAATACTTTAGCTTCAGTTCTCATGAAAGCATCCAGTAAATCAATTCTTAGTCACTTCCTATTATGTGCTAATATTGTCTAGGCCTTGTGTATGTATATTAGTGATCAAAATAGGAAAATTCCTCATCCTCAGATAGTCTGGAGTGCCTGAAGAGTGTAGTAGAGGAACAAAGAAAATAAAATATGCTAAATAAATAAAATATATTTATATATAGAGAAATATATGCTATGGAGAAAAAGTAAAGTGGGTAAGGGAAATGTTATAATTGTAAATGTTTTGGTCAGGCTCTGCCTCACTGAAATGAGAAATGACTTGAAGGTGAGGAACTGAGTCAATAAATGTCTAGGGGAACAGTTTCCAGGCAGAGGAAAGAGCCAGAGCAAAGCCTTTGAAGAAGGAAGGTACTTTGGGGATCCAAGGAATAAAAAGAAGCCCAGTATGTTTGGAGTAGAGCAAACAAGAGACCATTGACATAAAATAGCATCACTGACTAAGGGCTAGAGTATATATGAACAGTTAGGCACACATGCCCTGTTTTTGTTTCCTCCCCCAAACCCTACCTCTACCCCCAGCCTCTCTCCCTCTTTTTCTCTCTCCCTCTCCCACCCCCACCCCTCAGGGAAGGGTTGAGATGGACAGTCCAAGGAGACAGTACTTTTGACTTTAACTGAATCACATAATGGGTCAAAATCTAATCATGGGCTATAGAACAGTAGTTAGGATTTTGGATCCTGGAGCCAGACTGAGTGCAAATCTTGACTCCTCTAATTACTACTTTTAGATTGTGTGAAAGTAATATAACCTTCTTCTTCCTCAATTTTATTCTAATAGGGACTAAAATAGAATCATATTCCATAATATTGCTGTGAGATGAATGGAACTAATGCCTGAAAGCAAACAAAACAGTATCTATCCCTGGAGATTGTAATAGGCAGCAAAGGTTAAGAATCATTGCCTACATCTATGCTGGCTAACTAATTCTTTCCAGTGACCTCAATTCAAATGTCACTTCTTCAGAGAAACTTCTCTGATGGTCATTAGAGGTATTCAAAAATATTCTAGTAATATTCCTCTAAGTGCTTGGTATAATAGGATTTTCTCACTTTTTCTGAGGTTAGGCACTCCATGTGACTTACCATGGCAAAAAATGTTTAACCAAGTGACATGTAGAACTTTTACACAGAAGATACATATCATTTTCAAGATGAAGATTTGAAGAGCCATAAATTCTGCATATCTCCTTTTTCCTATTAGGAATACCATGTGGAAATCTGTCTTGAGGTTAAGTCTTGACAGCAACTGTTACTCTATCATCAACAGAGTGCAACCTTCCTGAGACCCTACCATCTATAGTGAACATGCAGCCTGAGCAGTAAACATCTTGTGCTGTTAAGTCATCATGTTTTGGGATTGATTGTTGCTATGGAATAATCTAGACTGTCTTGACTGATATACTTTCCTTGACCATATTATATGAACAGTTTCCTCATTCCACAATCACTCTTCAGCATATCTTTAAACATCATTTCCACAATATTATTACATTACCCTTTTCTAGAATCATGTCATTCATAAATTTTCTGAGAGTAGGAAGTTTATATCATTTTCATCTGTATCATCAGTATAATAACACTTCCTTGAACTTATTAGAAACTTAATGTATTTCATGAATTGCTAAACTTTATGGCAATCTATTATTTTATTTAGAGACTTACAATGCATCAACTTTATGCTAAATTCTACTTCATATGGCATGATTCCAGGATATTTATTACAAAAAATAAAAATATAATATTTTTCATGTTAAGTCAAAGTCCTTGGATGTAGACACAATTTGATTGTTTCATTGTGAGACCATTTTAATGAACATGAAAATGTTTAAATGGATTAATGCATATGCATATGATTAAAGATTAATTTAAAGCATATGCATTAATGATGATTTCTATAATAAATGAAGCATAATGAAGAACTGAGACACCTGTAACAATAACCATTTATCTCTTGTTTGTAACTTTTATATAAAAAATGATGCTGTATCTTTTACACTGAGAATTGTTTACACTCATGCATCCATCCAAAAATCAATTGAGAAATATCAATAAATAATGAGACTGATGGAAAACAAAACATAAATCTTTCTTACTTTGATATGTATTATTTAAATATCCAGCCTCCTAATATTTTCTCTTCACTCCTACCCCTATTCCAAAGTTTGAACTTTTGGAGACCCATTGAAAGTGCATGGGTCTGTGGTAAACTTAAACAGACTTAATCAGTCTATAGTAGACTTAATCAGAATGGCAGCCTCAAACCTAGTGAGTCTTGAGAGTGGATATAGACACAAATGTGGGCTCTGTTCCATTTGCTGGGTCTTAAGCCCTGGGGATGAGAGGAATCAGAGATTCCTACACGCTTAGAGCTAGGCACTTTTTAAATAAAGAGAGAATCCACATGCATCTTTGCATCTCAAAACTAAGTGAAATTGTTCTTCCTCTCTCCCAAAAGACAGAAGTGTGGGTATATAGGAACAGAAGCCAAAAGGGTTATTACCATTCTCATCCATCTAGACAGTAGACATGTCTTCCCTCTGTGGAAACATTAAGAATGTAGGAGGTGAGACAGAGAGGGAGATGAGTACTCCTCAATCTACTCCAGAGGCAAATTTGAAAGGTCAAAAGCAATTGCTTATTCCTGAATGCCAAAGTCAAATTGACAACTTTCTTTTAATGGCAGTGGCATAGTGCTGGCTCGCTTCCCAAATACCTTTCATAAAAAGATACCCAGCAAATGACAACATTGCTCTGTTTCCCACTTCTTTTCATAGCAATAATTAGAATTCATTTATAGACATTCAACCAAAAGCTTATAATTATGATTAGAAGGACTTACCAGTGAAATCACTTCTCTTAACAATAGTACTTTCACTAAAATTTCCATCAAAAAATTAAAATCTTTTTACAAAATGTAAATTAAAATACTGGCTAAAATAAATCTTTAATGAAACTTTATAATATTCTCTTACATCTTCCCTGGATACTTCCATATAAATGCAAAGGTTTTTCAATGTTAATTCAGGCAGTGAATAAGCTATTTCTCATTGCTGATTCAGGCAAGGAATTTAGCTCTGTAGATCTTAAACTGCTTACACTACAGAGGAGCATCCTTAAAGCTGACTTCTGGTGCTGTGTTTAATACACTAAAGAGGAAATTAAGTTCTTTCAATATTGATGGTTTAGCAACAGAAGTATGATCCTGAAAAGAGCACCATGCATTGTTTGATGAAAGTAAATATGAAAGGTAAGTGTTTACTTAAAAACATTCCATGGGGAACTACCAACATTTCTGGAGTTGAGACACATAGAATTTAAAAGTTCTGAGTGACCATAGATACTATCTAGAGGTGACTGTTAACCTGTCAGAGGTAGGGAGCATTCTTATTAAGAAGCACTGCATTAAGCAAGAAATGGCATTGAATAGAGTGTAGTATGTACATGAATGGTATCATTACAGAAAAGAGGATGTATGAACAACCCCAAATCCCTAATATTTTTAGATTAGGGAACCAGGGTATGATGAAGTTGTATTGCTGCTTCAAGTTACATGGTAAGGTAACCAAGGTAGAATTAGCTTTATTCTCCAGTGACTGCAGTAGGTGCTCTTTCCATATTAATTTGTATTTAACACAAGCTTCCTATTGTTACAAGTTTGATAGTATCTGCTCCATCCAAACTATAGCCATGCATCAGTTAATGAAGGTAATATATTCTGATAAATGCAAATTTTTGTGTGAACATCATATACTTACACTAACTTAGATGGCTACACTGTCACTAGGCAATGTAATCTTATGAGACCTCCATCAAAATTGTTGCTACAACATCAGGCACACGTCTGTATTAAAATCATATATTTTTATATAGTTGTAATTAAGAATAAATTTTGATGGAAGAATTATGCCAAAGTCTCTTCCAATGCCCTGCGACATACTTGGACTTAAGGAGATAAAAATTCTTCCAGATTGTGCCCATTTCAATATGATGGGAATAGCTCCTATAGATACTAATTAAATATTTTCCATGACAGTTCCAGCATCTTGCTCTTTGAGAAAGAGTTTTAATTATATCTGGATTTCTATCAGTATACTACTTCTCATGTGCAGAAGACAGCTGATTCAATACAAAGGCTGAGATTTATAGCAAAACCCTTGCCAAGAAGAAACTTATAGTCTGTAATGGAATCTAACATTTTTAGTTTTCTGATAATATCAATACTATTCCCATCACTTTATCATTGCAAAGGTGACCTAAGAATCTTTCTGGGAGGTTTGTAGGTCCCCATAATTTGAAAGAGCATTGGCCATTACACAGAAATTTTTTTCTCCCTCACATCCTTTCCCCTTATTTGTAGTATTGTAGAGAAACCCCTCTGTTTTCCTCCTCTCATGGAATCCAAAGGAATGATAGGGATGCTAGGTGGGCAAAATAGTTAAGTGTCTTACATTTAGAAATGTCTCTTCTGAGTACAGTTAATATTTTAAATGATTTGTTGATTTATTATTTTGAATATTGTTATTGCTATTACTGATAACCTCTGTTATAAAAATGAGGAAACGTAGTCATGGATTGGAAATACAGAGAATTGCTTAGTATTGTATTTAATTACTTAAATAAGTTGCCTATCATTATAAGTGGGGAAGTCAGCATTTGAGCCAGTATTCTGTTTCTCCATCACTGTAACAGCAACTACTATATGAGATTATTATGATTGTTATGAAGATTAAGATCATAAGTCATATTATCTTCAATGCATTACTTATTTCCAATAATGCTTTAGTATTCTAACCTGTGACGTGGCAAAAATAATACCTTCTACTTCATATGCAGCTGTTATAAATGAGATAGTATACAGACCACTTAGTGAAGTTTCTAATATCAAGTAAGTTTTCAATAATTGTTATTGACTTATTTATATTTATTGTTATGCTTATCATCTTTATATTACATAAAGTAGCTTAATAAATTATTGCTTCTTATGATGAGTTTTACTCACCAGAAAAAAATGAAGACTAATTATATGTGAGTTTCTTCATATTCATTAACAGTGGAAAAATAATATGAATGTTGTGCATTTGGGGACTACTATAAAATATAAGACAAAGATGTTCTGAAAGAAAAACATATTTCTTGAAATAAGAAAGCTAGTCATATAGCTACACTTAATGCACCACTTTATTTCTAAGTGGGAAATCAAACTGATAAAAACAATTCTCATGTACTATTAATGCAGGAACAAACAAAGCTAGGAAAATATCTTTTTAAATGATGGTTTCTTCCAAATATTATTAGAAAGCAAACATGTGGATAGATCATCCTAGCTATAGTGAGTGAAATTCTGACTTTCCCTTAGGGCTCAGAATATAAATTAAATGAACCTATAATCACCCAGCTACATTTTAAAAATATAATTGCATACTTTTTCATTTTCACTTTTATGTGTATGTTAAACTGTATCAGTCTGGATTAACCAGAGGAAGAGAAGAAACAGTGGGGACACTCGCACACATGCAAAAACCACACACACACACACACACACACACACACACACACACAAGAGAGAGAGAGAGAGAGAGAGAGAGAGAGAGAGAGAGAGAGAGAAATTTATTATTATAAGAAATTGGGCTTATGTGATTATGAAGGCTGACTCACATGATTTGCCATGTGTAAGACCAAGGCCCAGGAAAATGGGTCATATCTTTCCAATCCAAGTCTGAAGGCCTAAGTATAAGTCCCAGCCTGAAGGCAGGAGAAGACCAAATGACTCAGCTCATGTAGGCAAAAAAAAAAATGAGCAAATTCTTTCTTCCTCTACCTTTTTGTTATATTCAGGCCCTCAAGGAATTGAATGATGCCCACCTACATTGGGGAGGGTAATATACTTTAATGCACCAATTAAAATGCTTATTCTGTATAGAAATGCCTTCATAGATGTAGCCAGAAATAATGTCTAACTAGGTACTTTTGGCCCAGTCAAGTTGACTTATAAAATTAATAGTCACAATAATTGTTTTCTGGCAACATTTTATTGAACTTTGTACCCTAACTAGGAAATAAAAAACATTTTCACCAAAACTATTACCACCATATTACCTGTGCCAGTATTAATCAGAGTTCACTAAAATGTTTTAATTCCAAATACAGAGAAAATAGGTTAGATTATTTAGTAAACTAGTAAGCAAATAAATTAAAAAAAAAAACAATCTGAAATCTCAAAGTATTAGGGGGTATTGAGCTTATGTTTGGTCTTCTACATACATTGTACACTACTGAGAATTTATAAAAGTAATCATGTTTTTGCACAGGAAATCCATAGATACTTATGTTAATTTCTGGCCACATTTCATTAGAGAGCCATTGCTTATTTAATAGATTTAGAAAATTTATATATTGTTAAAACAAAAGACTTCTCTATTTCAGAGTTGTCTTAATAAGAGGATCTGTACTCAAATTAGTTTGTCTTAGATATATATTTATTGTGGAGATGTGTTTATTTTCAGTGGTCTAGTTTAACAACTGACATTTTAAAAGATAACATCACTTCATTAGTACCAATGTTTTTTAAATCATGGCATATTTTACTTTATTCTTTCTTTATATTTGTATGATTCATGTAAGAATTCCTTAAAATGCAGATTTGGGAAGATGTAGAATTTGTCATACTTACTTTTATAAGAATTTCTGAGAGTCTAATATGTGTCAGTCCAATACTTATAGATTCAACCTCCATAATTTCATTCAATCCTCACAAAAAGCCTGACATATAAGCATATTTAACTGAGAAGAAAATGAAACTGCTGAGAGATTTGATCAAATGCTCAGGTCAATCTGATATTAAGAGGCAGTGCCAATGACATGTCTACCACCTTGAAGTTATTCTTGTGCATCTCTTAAAGATTGGTCTCATAAAGATTTTCCCTTTCAAATATGGTAGAACAGACCCTCTAATAAACCTTCCTGCTGGAAATAACAAAAATTCTGAGGGGAAAACCTGGAAAGAAAAAGAAAGGAAGGAAAAACATTTTACATCACTGAGTTGACAATAATACAGGAAAACTCAAAAGTCAATAATGAAGTAAAGTAAGAATCGGAGAGACAAGAAATCAAACCAGTTTCACCCTAAGGACATGTACCCAATCATGGGAACACAGAGCTTCTGTTTTGATGAATAAGTATTGTTCTGGAAAGAAAAACAAAGCTTAGGATCAGCTCAAAATTGCAGTTCCAAAAGATGCCTCTGCATAAACATGTGTCTGAAAGGGTTATACTAACAAAGTGTCAGTAAACCAGAAACAAATGAGACACTTGGCAAAGACAAGGAAAACTTCCATTTGTAACCTTGGTATGGAGTGAAAATTTCCTTGTGACCCAGACCTATCTTTGAAAAAAAAAAAATCCCAAAGACCTTAAACCAAGATTTGTGTTAAATTTTTTTCTGGAATGGGGATAGCTCCAGGCTGCTGATAAAAGAAAATCCTGTGAATGTCCATATCTTCTAGAATATTTTGTAGAATTTATGCAGTGTTCCATTGAATAGTTACTCAAACTCAAAAATCTCAAAACTCAAAGAAAAAACACATAAGAAGAGAGAGCCAGCATAAATGAGTCCAGAAATTAGAAATATCAGGTTTATAATCAAAAAAATAAGTGTGATCATAAAGCAATAAGAGAGAAGAATGGCATATAAGGATAAATGTCTATAAAATGACTAAGTTGATTTGTTAGAAAGAACTTTTAGAAATACTACAGATATACTACTAAAGAAGAAGAAACATGGTAAAGGAACTGGCTCACCCTATGTTATGGTTTAGATAATAGGTGTTCCCCAAAAGCTCACATGTGAGGCAATGCAGGAATGTTCAGAGGTGAAATGATTGGGTTATAAGAGACTTAACCTTGATCCACTGATAAGGATTAACTGGGAGTTAACTGTAGGCAGTAGAGTGTGTCTAGAAGAAGTAAGTCACAGAAGGTATACTGGGGTTTCCCTCTTCTTTCTCTCTCTCTCTCTTTCTCTCTCACCCACCCCTTCCTGTTAGCCATGTCTAGAGTTGTTTTCCTTTACATGATAATCTGCCTCTCCTTGGTCCCAAAGGTATAAAGTCAGCCATCTATTGAGACCTCTGAAACTATGAGCACAAAATACACCTTTCCTCCTTTAAAATTGTCCTTGGCAGGTCTTTTGGTCATAGTGATGAACAAGCTGACTAAAACATTCTATATGAAAAAACTAGAATTATGAGAAAACTATCTTTAAAAAAGCATTTGTTATTAGTGCAAGATAAACTAAATAAACCAATGGAAAAGAACAAACTTTTTTGCTAAAAAATGCAATAAGAAACAGAGCTAATATTACAAATACTTAGGAAAAGAAGGAACTATTCATGATAACTAATTATTTCAGCAACATTTATTGAATAATCATGAAAGAAAACTTAATTGGATCTCTAATCAACACAAACTAAAATTAAAAGTAAAAGTTCATAAAATTATAGTATAATCAACCACTTCTGCTCATCTAGTGACATCATAAAGAAAATGTAATGAGCCACAAATTTGAAGAAAATGCTACAATGTATTCACCTGTACTAATAAACTTTACTGTTGCTGTGAGTTCATGGATCCTTTGCTGATATTTATTTTCTAGGAAATATGCTTCCTTCACAATGAATACCCTTAATTTTTAGATAATGATTGTCCTCAACAGATCCTGGGAAGTAGATAAAAAACTCTCCAATTTGAAGATCAGTTGTCACTATTATAGAAGTAGAAGGAAAAAGAAATGCAACATAAAGAAAGAGAGAAACCTATTTCCAGGATCCAAATGTTTGTGTTTTATAACAGAGATAGAAAAGTAGATAATAAACACAGAGTTGAGGAGACATCAGAAGAAAGACAGAGAGCAAAAAAAGAAGAAAAGAAAGAAGATGGAGTGAAAAGATAAAAAGAAGGAAGCTAAGTAGCATTCTGCAAATATAATCTCCAGCTAACATAGCCATCATAGCCATCAAAAGACAACAAAAGACAACCATCTCTAGGTTTCTCAAGGATTCCATTGTGATAAAGTAGAGTCTTCATTGACTATATAAAGGTGGTGTCCCCAATGCCACCCATAGGGCACACAGTAACTTGACTGAATATGCAGACTTTACATATAATTTAAAGAGATATTTTAATCCCTCTAAATTGTCAATTTCTTCCTTTATACCTGGCCAAGGAAGTTTGGACATGTCAACCTGGGTTTAATTGCCACCATTGTTGCTTGCAAGAGTCAAGGAAACATCCCAACAAATTATGACAATCAGCCCCAGGTATTCTTGCCAGATTGCTGAATTCTAATTTAAAGATGAATAACTCCACAGCAATGAATTCTTACCCTTAAACTTTATATTTTTTCTCCCACTCCCACAAGCATAAAGTCAGATAGTCATAGCTTTTCAAGAAGCACAGATGGTTTGCTCAGTTGCACAGAATATCTGGCCATATGAAACTGCATCTTAAGAAATCTATCCCAGGGAGGATGGGTCAGTAATTTGTTAGCCCTCTCCTGCCTCTCATTGATTGAAGTTCACTCCATGATGAATTAACTCACTTTCATTTGTAGATTTTACTATTTGCTCCTTGAAACAGCAACTGGGAAGGGAAGTCAGGGTTTCCTGAGCAGCCACTGGGAAGGAAGCCAGTGCATAGTTAGCTCCCCCAAGATCTCTCCCCAACTTTATGACTTTATCTACCTAGAAGAGGATGGTGTGATGACAGTGAAAAGAACAAAGATTATTTGTTAGGTAATTTTCTTATGAAAAAACGTTGCAGTAAAGGCACTGTTAGGCCATTGTCTTTTAGAAGAAGAAAGGGGACATTTTTTAAGGTCCAGAGAGTTCCAAGGGAATGTGAGGATTCAAGATTCTTAGGCTCATTTACTTAAATGTCCCCATCATTGGTCATCTTTCCTTATCAGAGTACTGACTTTGACATAGGAGAGTTGACAAGATATGTATTTTGTTTCCTTTGTAAGTGTCATATTTATAATAGGATCCTAAGTCTACTATTTTGTTTTGTTTGGGGTTGGTTTTGTTTTTTAAACTAGTCTTCTCTGGGGATGCTACAAAAGTCCCCTGACATTCGTAGTACAATATATATATATATATATATATATATATATATATATATATATATATATATATATATATATATATATTTTTTTTTTTTTTTTTTTTTCACCTGAATAAATTACTTTCTTGGCAAAGACCCAATGTCATCAAAAGTAGCCACCTCATGCCACAATTATTTAAGTAATTCCATCTTTATTTATGCTTTCCCATCAAATGTAGCAGACATTACTTTTCCAATTGGTTGCCTGTATCTGCACCTACTCCTAATTCATCATCAAGAAAACTTTAATAATTATAAGTCCATGCATGCCAGAGATGATATCTACAACCCACTCCAGCAGCAATCAGGCCCCCATTGTCTTCTTTGAAGTGGGCAACTCAGCATCCTGAGAATGTTCTTTCTAGAGTCTCCCTTGATATCATGGTTTCAGGGGAATATTTAGTGTAGATTTCCTTGAAAACAGAGCTTGAGGTAAAGTTTAAATGCTTATCATTTTATTGGGGTTGAAGGCATAATATCAGAAAAGCAAGAGTGAGGGAATGAGACATAGATAAGAGGGATTATTGTAAGATGGTACTTTACCCAGTTGGCTAGTCTTGTAAAATTATAATTCGTTTGCTTAATCATGCAGGATGATTGCTATTTGGAACTATTATGTCACTAATCAACAATTTATCTGGCAGTTACTTTCCATCCTTGGTCTAACTCTTCTCATGCGTGGATTATATTATTAGTCCCTATAACAGATACTATGAAGAAAGCCAGAGCATCAGTGAATCCAGGTGAGTTGAACCTGCACACTAGGGCTGCTACAGCTCTAGACATAGAAGAAAACAGAACCTCTGCTACAGTCCCACATTCATTTTGCCAGGAATCAGGGCCATGATTGAGAGCTGGGAGGCAGAGAGACCAAGAATGAGAAGCAGAAAACTGGTCCAGTATAGTATTAAGACATTTATTATCACATATAAAAAGAAATCCAAAATACTACCTGTTCTAGGACTGCTTGACTTATCACTTCAATATGTTCATCAGAATCTCTGATTCTCTCTCTCTCTCGCTCTATCTTTCTCTCTCTCTCTCTCTGGACTGTAATAATTTGCTGCCTTTCGTAAGTCCAAGTTTAGTTCTCCACATAGTAAGGTGATGACCACCATTAGTGACTAGAGGAAAATTATTTTCTATCTGCTTCAAGCATGAGAGAGGAAAACATCAAACTCTGGGAGATAAGAAAATAATACATCCATTAATGAAGTAGTGAAGAATGATTCAGAAAAAAAATGTATAGATAAAAATTTATAACTCTTGTTTAGACTAATTTCATAAAACTAAAGTATTACTCCTACATTTTTTAAACTTTGCTTAAGGAGTCAGGAGAAACAAGTGTGTAGTGCAGAAAAACACTATTCACAGTTTTTCAACTTTGTCATTCTCAGTGAAGCTTGCAAGTCTATGTGCTTCTAAGTGTCTAGAAGTGCAACATCACAAGCTATTTCATGAATCCCAGTCAAGTCTAAAATAATTCTCCAACTTCCTTCTCAGAGAAATAACAGCAATTTTATTTGGAAACTCTAAACACCCTGTGTCTTTACAAAGTTAGATATGAAAAATATGATTAACATTAACCTTTGTGGAAAGTGAATTTAATCTCTCTATTTTGAAATAAATTAGAGAGGAGATATAAGAGTTTCCAAGTGGCATTGATTATCTAGAACTCAATCCTATATGGAATGGATCCCTGTCTTATACACTTAAATTGTCAACCAGTTAGCCTCATAGTCTTGGGCAAACCACTTTACTTTTCCAAGTTTTAGTTTTCACTATTCAGTGACTGAACAAGATAATCAGGAAAATTTCACTTCTAATAAAACAAAATATTACCTAATTTAATGTTGAAGATATTGACTTGTTCATTAGCATTTTAAACGTGAAAACTCAAAGGTTAATTCTGTTTAGATGCTTTACTGAATTCATCAAGATTCAACACTGATGTCAAGAAAGACAGAAACAGGGAATCTGATACTAAAAGTAAGATCTGCTGCATTTTATTTGTATTTTTACACATGAGGAGTAGGGATAAAATAAACTATAATTTCAAATTCCTCCTCCAAGAAAGAAGAAAGATATTTTACTGGTAAAAATAAATTCTGAATGCTTAGAGCCTGCTTTGCGCACTAATAAAAAATCAAATGAAAAAAAAGCAATTTGATTAAATTATGTGTGCCTTTTTCTATGCCAATGGAGCTTAACTAAGCAAACAGAAGCAGCGAAGTAAATCAATGTTGGTTTATTAAAGATCAGAATTCAATATCTCAATGGTTGAAGGGCTTATGCACCAGAGTGCTCACTATTTAGTTTTTCTTAACAAAGAAAGTAAACATGGCGGTACCAAGCAGAAACTTGTTCATGGAATAACACTGACAAATCAGATTTCTCAAAGAGGAGGAGTCTTGTAGTTCTCAGCAGATTATTTTTTAAGCAGAATATAATTTTTATCTTACTGTTTCATATGTTTCATCCTCTCTTCAAGAATATTTCAACATTATTTTTAAATCATGATTTCTTAAATTTGTATGTTTTTGACTGGTGAAAGCACTTTTAGCTCCCAATTAAGAAATGAAAACTGAAATGCCTTCACCTGTTCTCATATGGCTCACCAAATATTTGGTGAATAAATCAGAGATTAATTTCTCTTTCAGATCCATCCTACAATGAAGTCATAAATAATAGCAAATTTGTAACATCACATTAATCTCCATGGTAACAGACTTACTGCGCAAACAGAGGATTATGACTTCACAGGAGAATCAAACACAGAGAGTGGGTTGTAAGGAAGAAAGCTCATTTTCAAACTCATATAATCTACAGTAATTGCACTGGGAATACAGGCAAACCTAGCAAAGCAAAGTGCTTTTCATAGAAATATTTTGCTTTTTTTCAAGTTTGTTCCACAATGAAAATCTTTCTCTAAATTGCATAGTGTATGTGATATAAGGCAATTTTAATACACAGCCAATGTGAGACAAGCAATCTGGGATATAAAGGTTTGAACTGGGACTGGCAGCTTCATGAGAAAAATGCGTCCAAAGCAACACTATGTAGAGCTGAAGAGAAACAAAATGCAGAATTGATATCGAAGTGTTTACTATCCAAGCATCTAACATTTGTAAAGGAATCGGCCTCTTTCATCTTTCCTTTCCCATTTTACATTCTCTCAAACACAATCTATGAAAATTACACTTCCCTTTTTGGATTCACTTCCATTTGGGGGAAGTTGCACTATTCTTACACCTAAATAACATCCTTGGGGATTATTCATATGCAAATTCTTTTAATACATTTCTCCACTATTCTTTTCTCCAACTGGTACTTTTTCCTGTAATCTCCTTTTCCTTTTAAAAGAAAAATCCTGCTTTCAGAAAGCCTAGGGCTTTTAGAGAATTCTATACCCAGGCAATAGTGCTCAGTTTTTGTTTCTGTTTTTCTTCCTAAGAAATTAATAAGCCACAACTCCCAGGAATTAGGTCTTTTTTGTTGTTGTTGTTATTGTTGTTGAGTTGTCTTATGCTTTGCACTATTTCCTTTGGTTTGCTTTTCTAATACAGTAGAATATTTTCAGGAAAACAACAAGAAAAACAAACTGTGATACTCAGGAAAAGGAAACATTAAAATAATAATTTTAACAGTAGTACAAAAGATTGCAAACTCCCCCAAGTTTTCTAACTCTCCTAGCTCTATGTCAAGTTTCATGTTGACAGAGAGCCTGAGTGAGGTATTTTGAAAAGTGGCCTGTACTGAGGCAGTCAAGACATTTTTCTGGGCCAGTATTTTCACAGAATGTCCCACTAAATTCCTATCTGCCTATGCACAAGGCCAAAGATGACATATAACATATGATTAAGGATAACTGAGTGTGAAAACTACTTAGGAGTTGTAAAGGAATAAACCTCATTACCCACAACTGGTTCAATTGAATATTTGAGGCAAGAAAATGATCTGACCAAATCCTCAGAAAATATTATACCAGGTTGAATGACTTGAGCCTTTTACATGTTTGAAGTCAGACAGAACACCAAGTTCTTGGAGCTCATATAATTATATGGACATTGACTGAAAATGTATGTATTTTACTTTTTTCTAACATCTAGTTGATATAACACATTCAGAAGATGTGTATATCATCTGATTGTTCCCCTTCATCTTCTCACCTGCCTATAAGATACCCCAGTGTAGAAGTTCACAATTGACTTGATCAATTTAATGCCAATTTCATAACAATCTTTTGAGCAAGATCAAAGTAGGAACATGGATCTTGTGATGTTTTTAATCAACATCAGAACTAGTGAGACTATAATTCTTTCCAAAACCCTTCTTAAGTTATAATTTCAACATCTAAAGAGTCCCTTTTAAAAAATAATAAACTCCCTTGCCTTTCCATTTCCCATAAGTTTTTTAAGGGCTGGTAATGGGCAAACAGTGAAAAGATTAGGCTCAAATGGTCTGTCTCTTTCCCTCTCATCCATGTTGACTTTACATGTCCTTACCATTGTAGATAAGAATAATTTCTAGGAAAAATATTTCTAATTAGGATCAGATTTAGACTTAAATAAATAAACAGTAATTATACTTTATGCATACTTTCAAGAAATTTTTAATAACATAGTTAAAATACTTAAACCAAAATATATTTAGTCCCTTTTAGTCAACACTTTGAATAACAAATTTCACTTAATTAATACAATTATTAATACTAGATTAATAATAGAAAAATAACTATAATTACCTTTTAAATATTAATCTATCATAACTAGACTCTGTTTGCTTCTTATGTATTATCTCATGTAATGCTTATCAAGATCTTAAAGAGTTGGTACTAAGAATTCCATTTCAAAGTTGGAGAAATTAATGTTCGAATAGATTAATAATCTCAAATTTAGAGAACTAGCAAGTAATGGAATTGGGATTATTAACTTATTTATCTGCTATACTTTTAATTTTCAGTGACACTGGCTCATAGAGGTTCTCTAACATGGTGCCAAATGAGAATTAAATCTGAAAAATATGGTGCTGAAAATGTACCTCAGTAGTAGAGTACTTGCTTAGCATGTGTGAATCACCAGGTTTGATCCCAAGCACCACACACACCGAAAATGTCTGAAGACAGCAACTCTGCCAGATAGGCTTTACAAAGATATGAAACTTTGAAGCTAAGATACATAGATATAAATATAGATATGTGTAGATCATACATATATACACATACACATGTATCATTTATCATGTGTGATAAATCTCACACACACATTCATGAACACACACAATTTATTCACCAATAAATACTTCCCACCTGAAGGGCAAAGATATGTACTACCCTTTCCTAATCCCATTTGTCTGATTACACAGGGTATTTCTATGACTTCTTATTCTGTATTATCCTTATAGCTACTCAGAAAAGAGAAAAAGAAGATAAACAGAAGAGCCAGATTTAAGAGTCTGCTGCTCTTCAAACTCTCACAATAAAAATACTTGGAAAGCCCGTGAAATATTTAGATACTCCAACAGCTCCTTAAAAAATAAAAAAGTTAAAAAAAAAAACAGATCAGAATCTCATATTTAAATACATGCAGCTTTAAGGTCAATGCCATGACTCCAAATCTTTCTACCTGCTATAGCAAACTCTTATTTATTTTAAAAAATGGTCAATTCCTTTAATAGTTTTATTTTTTAATTTTTTTTGATCATTCAAATACTTCCTCCAGAGGAAATTAAATTGAAGGTAGTGACTTAAATGTTAATATTTCTCATAGCAAGCATATTAATTTGAGGTAGGCTACATTTATGACATAATTTGTCATTTTATGTGCTGTATGCACACATTATATTTAATAAAGGCCTCTTGAATAATCAATGCATAAGGTATATTTATGCTCCTTTTATGGAACTCATTTTACAATTTGAAATTATTACTTAGATTTATATTTTAAATATTTTCATTTATAATGTTTTCCTGGTGACAATTATGAGTCATTAAATATGTGACCTTGCCCAGTTATGATGCTACTCTGTGCTAGCTCCCCAGATCATTGGTAATAGAGAATTCACTTTAAGACAATGTTGCTCAGAATTTTTCCTGTTCAAATAGTAGACCTAGGTTGCAAAGAGCAATAACTGAGGCTAAGGCTAAACAAGTCAGACCAAGTGCATATCTGTTTTTCCCATGAACAAAGCCTTTGTTGTTGATAACAACAAGGCTTCTAGGAAGGTAAGCGGGCAATGGAGTATAGGCAAAATGAGTACAGTAGTCCCTCTTTATTTGCAGTTCCACTTACTACAGTTTCAGTAAACCAAAGTCAACTGTGTTCATGATAATATTAAATTTAAAATTTCAGAAAATAAAATTATAAGTTTTAATTTGCATGCCATTCTGAGCAGCATGATATAATCTTATGGATCCTGCTCCAGCTCACCTGGGATGTGAATAATGCCTTCGCTCAGTGTATACATACTATACATATTCTCTTCTGTTAGTCATTTAGGAGTGATTTTTTATTGTCAGATCAACTGTCAAAATATTGCTTTTTTGTGTTCAAGTAACCCTTATTTACTGAAAAATTACATCAAACACAGAAGTAGTGACATTTACAATTTGGATATGTCAAAGAGAAGCAATGAGGTACTTCCTTTAAGAGAAAAGATGAATGTTCTCAATAAGGAAAGAAAACAAATAATTTATTGCAGTTAGTAAGATATACAGGAAATAAGATATTTTGAGACACAGAGATCTCATTTTTATAGCTTTTATTACAGTATAATGTTATAATCATTCTCTTTTATAATGGTTCATTTCTTACTGTGCCTAATTTATAAAATGTACTTTATCATAAGCATGTATGTATAGTACCTAGAGGGTTAGAGGGTTTGAGGTATGTATAGTACCTAGAGGGTTATTTGCAACCTTGAGCATCCACTTGAGGTCTTAGAACATATTCCCTGTGGTTAAGCATCAACTACTATACTTCCTACTGGGAAATGTCTGATGAATGTTGAATTAATAAAGTATTTAGTTTTCAGATTGTTAGTGATTATTTTTTTCTTTTCACTAGTATCATATATGGTCTAACAGAGGAAATACTGAAATGAAAAAGGACGGTTTTTTCCAAGATGTATGAAGGAAAGCAGGCAAATAAAGAGGATGGAAGACCCATTTTAAGGATCCTCTTCTGTGTGGCTTTGTCTGTCTGTCTGCTGACCTCATCAAAGCATTAACATATCTCTTTTCATCTGCAGTTGCACCACAACAGCATAATAATAATGCTATTATTAGTATTCTCTATAAGATACTGAGCCAAGCTTGCAAAAATTTATTTTCACTTTTAATCTTCTCAAAAACTTTGTGATTATGATTATCTTCATTTTACAGTTGACAAAATAGAGGCTGAGGCAATAATTAGCTTGCAAAGGCCCTGGAAGGACCTGTTATCAACCACACACTCTTGCTTCAACAGCATTCCCAGCACTTGAATATTGCAAGATTCTTCTTGTTCCTTTATAATCATCCCCTATTGAGGAGGTTAGTTTTATTAGTATGTGAGCATTACACATGACTGGGCTTGAAATAGTTAAATCACTAAATCCCAAACTGCTTCCTTCAGACAGCTGTGATTCATGAGTCAACAAAAGGTGTGCTCAGGGGAGGCACCCAGCTAAAACCCAAATAAGAAGGTTACTCTTCCTAAAGGAATCCTGGAAAATGGCCCTCTTACCACCTTATGGTAAAGAGTGATCGAGAGAGCAAGAGGAAGAACAAGAGAGCAAGAGTGAGATGGGGGGGA
Source organism: Marmota flaviventris (assembly GCF_047511675.1). Lineage (NCBI taxonomy): Eukaryota > Metazoa > Chordata > Mammalia > Rodentia > Sciuridae > Marmota > Marmota flaviventris. The sequence goes on from NC_092510.1 coordinate 15,179,519, forward strand.
GGGAGGGAGGGGCATGCCAAGATATTCAGGAATCATAGTACATTGTACAATCTCTACATTGAAGATAGTGACCTCATTGTTTCTAACTATGTATCAGGCTGTGTAGTAATGCAGAGAAACAAGGATAGCAGCATCTACAGAAATAATGCAAAGAAAAACTATAAATGTACAAGTCTCAGCAGTATGGATTTATTATTTCAACTTGTTGCATTGTCACACAAATAAGCGTAATGTAACCAATGCAAATAATATAATGAAAGAAGAAATTTGAAGTAAAAGTAAGCAAACTACATAAAGAATGACTTCAATTTTTAATCTACACACACAGATACCTGCACATGTACACATAATAAAGTTTATACAATAATGCATTAAAGGCTTTTTCTGGGACAGAAAGATTTTTTTGTTGTTGTTTAATCATTGAGTCCTTCTCTGTTACATAGTGCTTAAACACTGAACACTTAATTTTTTGAAAGTTAATAAATGAAATACTCACCTAGGTAGATTATAATAATTCAGTTCTTAATATCTGAACTTGAATAACAACACACAGATGCAGGATGTGGACTAGTGCAGGACATGAGCAAAAATTAGGAAATAATAAAAGAAAATGATAAAAAAAAGATCTAAATGAAATGTTTCAGAATACACTTTTCTAAAGCTAGCCTACTTATTTCACCGATTCCCCTAAGAGTAAGGGCAAATTGAATCCCAAACTATTTTGTATATCATTTATAGATTCTTATATGTATATATTCACTAAAATCAAATATTTCATGAATTATATATATATGCAACATATATAAACCATTCTGTGTGTGCTCACTCATTTCAACTAGCCATATTGTGTCCTTTTGTAAAAACAAAAAAAAAAATGTCATTTGTTTTCTTTAATTTGGTTAGATAGTACACAAGATAATTATAATCAAGAGTCTGGCATCTTTGGTGGGCATACCTAGCAAACAATAGCCTTCATAATAAGATGGAGCTTGAATAAGGCCTCCAGTTAAACTCTTCCTCATAAACATTCACCCAAACCATTGAGACTTGAACAATCCACTATTATTCATTTCTTAGAATGTGATAAACAATGGGTTAGATGCTAATGGTAGGAGAGTGATTGAGAGAGCAAGAGGGAGAACGAGAGAGAGAGAGAGAGAAAGGGAGGGAGACTAATGGGACTATAAGAGCTCAAATGGCTGCTCCAGGGACTTCTTAGACACACATATATACAATACACCTTAAAATTGTAGTTTTTGCCATTTATAGGGCATGGAATAATACATCTACCTTGACCTCTGCCCCCAGATTACTGTAACCCTGTAAGCACTTGTAACATTTAATTTCAACTCTTCAGTCTCTCCCTATTTCCCATTAAAATAATGTTATCCAAGGCTGCAATAGATCCAGCTAGTACCAATCTTTACCTGCTGCCTGAGGTTTAATCAATAACTGACTATATTCTACCTCCCTGCTCACTGACAACTGGAGGAGAAATTGTCTCATGGCCTCAGAACAAGTCATAAATAAAGGGCCAAGGACCATTCTGAATAGCACACTTCCAGTTCTTCAGATATTACACAACTAAAACAAGTGGTGGTAGTTGCCCGGGTCAGGGACTATAGAACCATTTGTCCCCTCTCTAGCAGAGCACTTGCTCTGATTTCCCTTTGGGCCACATATAGGGCTGACAGCTGAACCTGTATCCCTTGAACCACAGTAACAGAAGATAGTGCCTGGAAACAGTCTGATATTCTACCAAACCCATAGGTAGAATCTTCTTTCCCGCAGATTTGCATACTATTCCTGAGGTAACCATTTATCCTTTTTGTTAATAGTTTCCCTGGCTCCTGTTAGATTAGTGGGAGACAGGATTGTTACTTTGCTTTGGGAAGACCATAAATGGGGAACATTTCCTAACCTGAATAAGTGGGAGGAAATACATGAATTATTAGACTCAGAATCTAATTCTTTAGAATAGAAAGACAGGGGTTAGGAGAGAAGGCATCATCTTTAAAACCTTTATATGAGCCACAAATAAGTGCAAGGACAAAGGTGTCATTTTTATCCACAAGAATTTATTACCTAGATAGATATACAAAGCTCACTATGAAATAATAAAAAGATGTTTAAGAGATGTTTAATGAGAAAGAAAGGATATGATAATGTAACTACTAGATTACAACTCATCACCTGACACCTAGTACCTCAGTCAAGTGAAGGGAACTCTTCCCTCAAGTGAGTAAAAGGTAAAGAGAAAGTCACAGCATGGCACACAAAGCTGTATCCTAGAGACAAAAAGCTTAAATAAATTAGTGACCTGGTCTGTACAACAAACCAAGTTTAGAGAAGAAATTCACTGCTTCTCTCTGAAAACTCTGAGTGTCCTATAGTCAGGAGTCACTGTAAGAGGATCCTTTTATCTGAGACTATACTCTTCTAGGGGTCATACAATCCACCATAATCACATCTCAAGATTCATGTAGATACCCTATTGCATTGACTGAGCAGACAGCAGCCACATGAGATAGTCTTGGCTTGGGAAAGTGTCTCTGACACAAACCCACTGAGGGTTTTATGCTGTGGGGAGCACAGGCTATGCAGTAAGTAGAGGTCACTTCTCTTTGGAATCAGCAGTTCATCAAACCAACTGTTTGGGACTTGGAACAACATCAGGTGAGTGTGGTTTTCCACAGGGGCCAGGCTGAAGATGCCAGGATGAAGAGTATCAGATCTGAATCGTTCAGTTCCTGCATTACTCCCGGCAGCATAGTGCTCAGTGGTTCAATTGCCCCTGAACCTGGCATCCAGGAATCCCTCATAGTTTAGGCATTTGTCATACCCCTATCACATAGACTGAAAACCTACACAGCAAATGTAAGCCTGTAGGAACTTTCATTCCCCCAAAACTTGGTTATGAGAAAGTTTGCCCATGACTTCAGAATTTTCATTGATCCCAGGGTCACAGACTAAAACCTAAAGAAAGGATATATCCCTACAATGGTCTGCATTCCACCATAACCATGTAATGAGAAATGCCTGGCACAGCTCTAACTCATTTGGCTAGAGACAAAGGAATTTCAACAAGGTACAGCCATGATCTACTATTCCTCTTCCATACCTGGTAGATTCCAACCTTAGAAGACCCAGAAAGAATATCGGATTAGAGATTGGCATAGCCCACAATCATTCAACCCAACTAGGTGAAATTTTTGACTCACTTTTTCTCTGTATACTGTATATTTTATTTTATTATTTCATACCTTTTTAAATGTGATTTTATTTTCTTTTTCTCCTTTGTTTAATTTATTGATATTTTTATTGTTTTACTTCTTGTTTACCTTTTTTTTTTTTCATTTTATTTTACAGCACTTTTGCACACTGGCTTTGCCTCTAAGTTACACTGCCAATTCAGGTGAGTGTAACTAAGCACAGCTTCTAGCCACAACCCAGTTTCGCTTGAACCATGACAGACACTTTTACTTAAATAAAAAAGTGGTGCTGTGCACTGTGGCACACACCTGTAATCCCAGTGACTCAGGAGGCTGAGACAGGAGGATTGCAAGTTTTAGACCAGCCCCAGTAACTTAGCAAAGCCCTAAGAAATTTAGTGATACCCTGTCTCAAAAAATAAATAAATAAATAAATAAAGGCTGGAAGTGTCATCAATGGAAAAATGGCACTGACTCCAATCCCCAACAGAAAGAAAAGGAAAAAAATGGAAAGAAAGAAAAGGAAAGGAAAGGAAAGGAAAGGAAAGGAAAGGAAAGGAAAGGAAAGGAAAGGAAGGGAAAGGAAGAGAAGGGAAGGAAAGGGAGGGAGGGAGGGAAGGAGGAAGGAAGGAAGGAAGGAAGGAAGGAAGGAAGGGGAGGGAGGCAGAAGAAAAGAAAGAAGGAAGGAAGGAAGGAAGGAAGGAAGGAAGGAAGGAAGGAAGGAAGGAAAAACCAGGGGACATAAGCTGCCAGATATTGACTTATCCCCAGGTGGAACAATTAGAGGAGGCTGTGTCCCATTCCTGGGCAGATATTCACACAATAGTAGCTGTAGACAGGAAAAACACAATGATTGCTGAAAACACATCTACACAGGCCCTCAACTTTGACCATAGTCACATTATTTTGGATAATTCAGGGCTGATAATACAGAAGATGAGTCCCACAGAGGAAGATAAATGATTCCAACCCCTGCCACTCCTCATGGAGCACCTAGATCTGAAACAGTCTCTCATCAGAGGACAAGAGCTTCAGGTCATTCATCTTAACTGGAATGACTAATAACATAATCGGTTTCAAGTAACTAAGCTACTATCAACAATGCCAGTGGAAATCCCATATGGCCTTCTGATAGGGACTACCACTCCCACAGTAGGAGTAACCAGAGAGGGTGAATCCCACAAAATTTGTTGCCTATATCATATCTGCCTAAAAGACCAAGATGTAGCTATTCTTACAAGACATGCATAGGCAGTCTCTCTGACTCTGGTACAGAATGCTATGTACTCAAACTCTAGAATCCCAACCAAAGAAGCTATAGGAAGATTACACTATAAATCCAGTTGGAATAAATTCAGCATTCCACAATAAACCAATACTCCAAGACATATTAGTAAAAGAAAGCCACAAACCAAGAAGGCCACCTCATAAATGTAATAGAGGTTCTATCTCAACAATCATCAAATCTCAACACAGAAACACAATAAATATGAGGAAAACAAGCCAAAATATCACATCCTGAAGTTTAAATCTGCAGTGTAACATATTCCAAGGACATCAAAAGATGTAATGCTAGATAAAAAATTCAAAAGAATGATTTTTTAAGGTTCAATGAAATCCAGGCAAATACAACAAATAAACAGTTGACTGAATTAAGGAAGACAATGCATTATATAAATGAATACTTCAAAAAAGATATTTTGCAAAAGAATCAAATAGAAATCTTGGGAATTAAAGGTTCAACAAGGAAGGTAGAAAAAAATTGAATTGAGAGCTTCAAAATAGACTAGATCAAACAGAAGAAAGAATATCGAAACTTGAGAAGTCTACCAAAATATTACATTCAGACAGCAATAAAGGGAAAGAATGAAGAGAATGTACAAGATCTCTGGCACACCACTAAAAGATCAAATCTCCACATAATTGGCACACTGGAGGGATAACAGCTACATGACAAGGGCATAGAAAACCTACTCAGTAAAATAGTAGTAGAAAATTTCCCAAACAGACATGAACAATCAGGTAAGCAGGCATTTAGAATCCCAAATAGACATAAACAGAAAAGAATTTCTCTATAATATATTGTAGTTAAATTGCCAAAAAATACAGAAAATGAAAGAATATTAAAATATTGAAGAGAGAAGCACCAAGTCATATTTAAAGGCAAACCCATTAGACGAGCAGCTGATTTCTTGGAAGAAACATCAAAGTGCAGGAGGACATCAAATGATATAGTTCAACCCCTGAAAGAAAATAACTGACAACCAAGATTAATAGTCAAGGTTATCCCTTAGAATCAAAGAATAAATAAAGACCTTCCTAGATAAGCATAAAGTAAGGGAAACCAGGCACACTAGGCCAGCATTACAGATGATGCTCAATGGAAACCTACATCTAGAAGAGAAAGAAAAGGTGAGCATGATAATAAAACACAGGGAAAAAATAAATCCCATCAGAAGAATATACAGGCAAATGAGAAATAGAAAAGAATCAAACATTGATACAGTGTACCATCAAACTTGCAAGGCAGAGGACAAAAAAAAAAATGACAAGAAAAAGTATATACCTTTCAAAAATAACTCTTGGGTGTAAATGGTCTTAAATCTCCAATTAGAAGTTGCAGACTGACTAAATGAATTTTATAAAAAGATTCAAGAATATCAATAATATGCTGCTTACAAGAAATTCACACCACCTGAAAAGATATACACAGACTGAAAGTGAAAGGATAGAAAAGGATATCCCAGAAAAATGGCATACAAAAAATAAGCATAAGCAACCATACATATATCCAACAAAATAGAATTCAAGACAAAATCAGAAGAGACAAAGAAGGTCACAATTTATTGATCAAGAGAATAAGTCAACAGGAACAAAAGACAATCATAAACATATATGTATACAATGTAATTTTATTTCATGGATAAAAGATGGTTCAATATACACAAATCAATAAATATAATACAACATATAAGTGAAGACAACAATCACATGATCATCCCAATATATGCAGCAAAACCCACTGATAAAATTCAGAATTCTTCATGATAAAATACCTGAATCAATACCTCAATATAATAAAAGCTATGTATGACAAAGTCAACAACATCAGACTCAATAGAATCAGTCAGACTCATCTAACTTCAGGAACAAGATAAAGGTATCCAGTGTCACTACTCTTGTTCAATATATTACTAGAAATTCTAGCCAGAGTAATAAGGTAAGAGAATGAAATAAACAGCATACAGATAAGAAAAAAGCACTGGAGGAGGAGCCCAGCCTCCCACTTGCGCGGTAGACAGACCACCCCAACTAGAGGAGGAGCCTAGCCTCCCGCCTGCACGGTAGGCAGACCGCATGGCTGGAGAAGGGGCACAGCTGCCTGCCGGCAGGGTAGACAGACCACCCCAACTGGAGGAGGGGCCTAGCCACATACCCGTGCGGTCACCTGACCGAGCTGTGGACAAACATAAGGTTTCCCCAACATCCCCCACCTCATCAAACACCTTATGAGAAAAACTGATGGAACTCATCTTGGAAAATCCCACCAACCCTTAAAACTCACCAACCGGTGGGCATGGCTACCAGCTCTGTTCTGCAGTGGATCAGGCACCTGGTTTTCATCTCAGAGAATAAGAGTAGAGAGGCCACAGGTGGAAGCTCAAGTCCTCTCACACTGACTACCACCACCACCCTGAACCCAGAGACTCAAGTTAGGAATAAACAATGCCACCAACTGGAAGAAAAGAAAACAGAGTTCTGAGAGATATTTTTTGTTCTTTCTTTTTTTCTCTTCTCTCTCTCTTTTCATCCATTCATCCAGTCTCCTCTACACTTCCCCCTCTGGTCCTCACAACCTCAACATATGTGAAACCAAGAACTGTGCAGGAAAAAGGTCTTTAACAACTGAATCACCAGAATAATATAATATAGAGGAATTGCATATGCCCCACCTCCCTCCCCCCTTTTTATTTCTTTTCTTTTTTCACTTATTTTCTTTTTCCCACTTTTTTCTCTTTCTTTTCTTGTTATTTGTTTTTCTCCTTCTTACTCCCTCTATCCCACTTGCAACCCCCTAAATTTTACTATTTATAAGTAGGGTAATCTTATAAATACAGATAGGAAGTTGAATCTATACATTCTTCTATAAATTACCAATCTATTGGTTAGAGATTTCCAAAGTTACTAAGTTAGATTAACCCCATACCCTCACTCCTTTCCCCCAAACATAACATCCTACACCTGAAATTCATTTTCTTCAAGCTACCAGAAATGGTATGCCTTTCATGAATGATCAATGGGTTACAGAAGACATCAAGGCGGAAATTAAAAAATTCTAGAGATAAATGAAAACACAGACACAACATATCGGAATCTATGGGACACAATGAAAGCAGTTCTAAGAGGATAATTTATTGCTTGGAGTTCATTCCTTAAAAAAAGAAAAAAATAAATAAATGATCTCACACTTCATTTCAAAACCCTAGAAAAAGAAGAGCAAAAAAACAGCAAAGTAGTAGAAGGCAAGAAATAATTAAAATCCGAGCCAAAATCAATGAAATTGAAACAAAAGAAACAATTGAAAAAATTGACAAAACTAAAAGTTGACTCTTTGAAAAAATAAATAAGATCGACAGATCCTTAGCCATGCTAAGGAAGAGAAAAACAGAGAGAACTCAAATTACTAGCATACAGGATGAAAAAGGCAATATCACAACAGACACTACAGAAATACAGAAGATAATTAGAAATTATTTTGAAATTATTATTATACTCCAATAAAATAGAAGATAGTGAAGGCATTGATAAATTTCTTAAGTCATATGATCTGCCCAGATTGAGTCAGGGGGATATACACAACCTAAACAGACCAATATCAATAGAGGAAATAGAAGAAGCCATCAAAAGACTACCAACTAAGAAAAGCCCAGGAACGGATGGGTATACAGCAGAGTTTTACAAAACCTTTAAAGAAGAACTAATATCAATACTTTTCAAGCTATTTCAGGAAATATAAAAAGAGGGAGAACTTCCAAATTCATTCTACAAGGCCAACATCACCCTGATTCCTAAACCAGACAAAGACACTTCAAAGAAAGAAAACTACAGACCAATATCTCTAATGAACATAAATGCAAAAATCCTCAATAAAATTCTGGCGAATCAGATACAAAAACATATCAAAAAAATTGTGCACCATGATCAAGTAGGATTCATCCCTGGGATGCAAGGCTGGTTAAAATATACGGAAATCAATAAATGTTATTCACCACATCAATAGACTTAAATATAAGAAGCATATGATCATCTCGATAGATGCAGAAAAGGCATTCGACAAAGTACAGCATCACTTTATGTTCAAAACACTAGAAAAACTAGGGATAACAGGAACATACCTCAATATTGTAAAAGCTATCTATGCTAAGCCTCAGGCTAGCATCATTCTGAATGGAGTAAAATTGAAGGCATTCCCTCTAAAATCTGCAACAAGACAGGGATGCCCTCTCTCACCACTTCTGTTCAACATAGTTCTCAACACACTGGCCAGAGCAATTAGACAGACGAAAGAAATTAAAGGCATAAAAATAGGAAAAGAAGAACTTAAATTATCACTATTTGCAGATAACATGATTCTATACCTAGTAGACCCAAAAAGATCTACAAAGAAACTATTAGAGCTAATAAATGAATTCAGCAAAGTGGCAGGATATAAAATCAACACGCATAAATCAAATGCATTCCTGTATATTAGTGACAAATCTTCTGAAATGGAAATGAGGACAACAACCCCATTCACAATATCCTCAAAAAAAAAAATAAAATACTTGGGAATCAACCTAACAAAAGTGGTGAAATATGTATACAATGAAAACTACAGAACCCTAAAGAGAGAAATAGAAGAAGATCTTAGAAGATGGAAAAATATACCCTGTTCATGGATAGGCAGAACTAACATCATCAAAATGGCGATATTACCCAAAGTTCTCTATAGGTTTAATTCAATGCCAATCAAAATCCCAACGACATTTCTTGTAGAAATAGATAAAGCAATCATGAAATTCATATGGAAAAATAAAAGACCCAGAATAGCAAAAGCAATTCTAAGCAGGAAGAGTGAGTTAGGCGGTATAGCGATACCAGACTTCAAACTATACTACAGAGCAATAGTAACAAAAACAGCATGGTACTGGTACCAAAACAGGCAGGTGGACAAATGGTACAGAATAGAGGACACAGAGACCAATCCACAAAATTACACCTATCTTATATTTGATAAAGGGGCTAAAAGCATGCAATGGAGGAAGGATAGCATCTTCAACAAATGGTGCTGGGAAAACTGGAAATCCATATGCAACAAAATGAAACTGAATCCCTTTCTCTCGCCATGCACAAAAGTTAACTCAAAATGGATCAAGGAGCTTGATATCAAATCAGAGACTCTGCGTCTGATAGAAGAAAAAGTTGGCTCCAATCTACATATAGTGGGGTCATGCTCCAAATTCCTCAATTGGATAACCATAGCATAAGAGAACAAACAAGAATCAACAAATGGGACTTACTCAAACTAAAAAGTTTTTTCTCAGCAAGAGAAACAATAAGAGAGGTAAATAGGGAGCCTACACCCTGGGAACAAATCTTTACTCCTCACACTTCAGATAGAGCCCTAATATCCAGAGTATACAAAGAACTCAAAAAAATTAAACAATAAGAAAACAAATAACCCAATCAATAAATGGGCCAAGAATCTGAACAGACAATTCTCAGAGGAGGACATACAAAACAATCAACAAGTACATGAAAAAATGCTCACCATCTCTAGCAGTCAGAGAAATGAAAATCAAAACCACCCTAATATACCATCTTACTCCAGTAAGATTGGCAGCCATTATGAAGTCAAACAACAACAAGAGCTGGCGAGGATGTGGGGAAAAGGGTACACTTGTACATTGCTGGTGGGACTGCAAATTGGTGCAGCCAATTTGGAAAGCAGTATGGAGATTCCTGGGAAAGCTGGGAATGGAACCACCATTTGACCCAGCTATTCCCCTTCTTGGACTATTCCCTAAAGACCTTAAAAGAGCATACTACAGGGATACTGCTATATCGATGTTCATAGCAGCACAATTCACAATAGCTAGACTGTGGAACCAACCTAGATGCCCTTCAATAGATGGATGGATAAAAAAAAATGTGGCATGTAAACACAATGAAGTATTACTCTGCACTAAAGAATGACAAAATCATGGCATTTGCAGGGAAATGGATGGCATTAGAGCAGATTATGCTAAGTGACGCTAGCCAATCCCTAAAAAACAAATGCCAAATGTCTTCTTTGATATAAGGAGAACAACTAAGAACAGAGCAGGGAGGAAGAGCATGAGAAGAAGATTAACATTAAACAGGGATGAAAGATGGGAGGGAAAGGGAGAGAGAAGGAAAATTGCATGGAAATGGAAGGAGACGCTCATTGTTATACAAAATTACATATAAGAGGAAGTGAAGGGAAAGAGAAAAAAACAAGTGGGAGAAATGAAATACAGTAGATGGGGTTGAGAGAGAAGATTGGAGGGGAGGGGAGAGGAGGGGGGATAGTAGAGGATAGGAAAGGCAGCAGAATACAACAGACACTGGTATGGCAATATGTAAATCAGTGGATGTGATTCTGCAATCTGTATATGAGGTAAAAATGGGAGTTCATAACCCACTTGAATCAAATGTATGAATATGATATGTCAAGAACTATGTAATATTTTGAACAACTAATAAAAATCAGAAAAAAAAGAAAAAAAGCAGGTTAAATTATGTCTATGTGGAGATAATATGATTATATACATAGAAAATCCTAAATACTCCACCAAAAGACTTAGAACTAATAAACATGTTCAGTAAAATAAATAATACAACATTAACTTTAAAATATCAATAGATTTTCTATACACTAATAATAAATTTACTGAGAAACAAATCAAGAATGCAATCAAATTTATAATAGTCACAAAAAAGATACCCAGGAATAAATATAACTAATAATGTGAAAAATTGCTACAATAAAATACAAAATGCAAAATACAGAATAAAGAAATTGAAGAAGGTACAAAAAAGTGAAAATGACTTCCCATGTTCATGAATTCTAAGAATCAATATTATTAAAATGGCCAAAATATTGAAAGCAATTTACAGATTCAATGCAATTCCCATCAAAATACTAACAAGAAATACAGCCCTTGGGACTGGGGTTGTGGCTCAGTGGTAGCATGCTAGCCTAGCATGTGTGAGACACTGGATTTGATTCTCACCACTGCATACAAATAAATAAAAATAAAGACCATCAACAACTAAATAATATTTTTTTAAAAAAAGAAAAAGAAAAAGAAATACAGCCCTGGAAAAACAACCCTAAGATTCATGTGGAATTATGAAACACCACAAATAGCCAAATCAATCCTGAGCCAAAAGAGCAGTGAGGGAAACTTCACAATACCTGACTTTAAAACATATTTCAGCAACATGGTGAGAAAAACGGTATGGTATTGATATAAAAGGAGAAAAGTGGAGCAGAATAGAAGACACAGAAATAAGTCCACATCTTGGCATACAAAAAATAAGCATAAGTCCAAATATACACTGGAGAAAGAACAACCTTTTCAACAAATGGTGCTGGAAAAACTGGAAAGCCACATGTATAAACATGATACTGGGGCACTATCTCACACCCTGCACAAAAGTCAACTCAAAATGGATGAAATACCTTAAGGTAAGCCCTGAAACTTTGAAAGTACCAGAAGAAAACATGGGGAAAACACAGTTTCCTCCCTAGTAATTTAATAGCTCAGGAAACAAAAACAAGAATTAACAAAGGGTTTTATATCAAATTTAAAAACTTCTGCATAGCAAAGGAAACAATCAACATAAGCAAGGAACAACCTAAAGAATGTGAGAAAAATCTTTGCCAGCTATTCATCTGACAAAGAATTTATATTTAGAATGCTTATAGAACTCAAAAAACTTTAAAAAGTAATCCATTCAATAGATGGACAAGTGATCTAAATACACATTTCTTATAAGAAGTTATATAAATGGCCAATAAGTTTATGAATAATGTTCAATATCTTTAGTCATCAGGGAAATGCAAATCAAAGTATAAAACCATAAAAATTACATTGAGAGTCTATCTCAGCCCATTTAAAATGGCTATTACTAAACAAATTTAAAAAAAAATAACAAATGTTGGTGAGGTTATAAAGAAAACGAAACCCTTACACACTGTCGATAGGATTGTAAATTAGTACAACCACTATGAAAAACAGTATGAAAACTGATCTAAAAACTAAAAATAAAACTACAATTTGATCCAAATATACCATTCCTGGATATATCTCTGAAGGAAATAAAGTTATAACATGCATACACATACCTTCATGTACATGTTTATTGCGACAATATTCACAATAACTAAGATACAATGTCAGCCTAGGTTGTCATAAATAGATGAATGGAAAAATAAAATATGATATATATACACCAAAAATTTTGTCATCTACAGTAAAAATGAATGGAACTAGAAGATATTATGTTAAGCAAAATAATCCAGACACAGAAAAACAACTATTACATGTTTTCTCTCATATGTGGAAACAAACAAAAATGATCTGAGAGTAGAAGAAGGTTTGTTAGGGTCTGGGAGGAAGAGAAGAGTCTGAGAGTTTGAAAAGCAGAGTGTAAGAGAAGGGACAGTGCACATGATCAAAACATTATATATGCATGTACAGAAATTTCAAAGTGAAGCTTGTTAATAGTTATAATAATAAATTTTAAAACCCAGATATATACTGCAGAATCCCAGAGAAATTCAGGAACTCTGATTACATCTGAAGGTTGGGCATCAGATATTTCTGAAAGCAGAGTGGGTGATAGCCTGCCTCAGAATCCATTAGACCTCCATTTTCCAATCTTCTTTTCTTCTCTGCTAGTGAGAAGATCCTTAATGGCCTTTAGGAAACTTTAGTCATAGAAAACATGGGGACTCCAGACACAACTGAGGGTGGGAATGGCAACCTGCACTGAAAAGAGGCTGAAAAAGTAAAATCATACATATTGAATGGTGAGAACCTCTCTCACCTCCTCCATCTCCTTTGCAACTGTCTGACTCCAAGAATTCTGACATTTAGAGGAATCTGAAAACTCCTTAATTCTCCCCAAAAGACAATTCCTCTATAACAGAAATTATCAGCCTGAGAGACAGAGCCTATAGAAGCCAGCATTTATTTGTCTCTCAATGAAGCACACAGTGCTTCTTAATAATCAGTCTCATTTTTTAGATATATTGGTAAACAAAATAATAGTCCCATAAGAATATCCACATTCTAACCTCTGTAACCTGTGAATGTAATATCTTACACACTCAAAAGGAACTTGGAATATATTGTTATGTTAAAGTTCTTGGGGAGATTATCTTCAATTATCTAGATGGACTCAATGTAATCACAAGGATCCTGATATATCTTAACTGAAATATAATGGGAAAAAAAAGGAAAGCAACTTTTAATGGAATATATTCCAATGTAGACATGACTTCTCATTACATTAACAGATATGATAAAGTAGTGAGTACTGCATCTTAATGGATACTCTACATGAATATAGCAACAATAAATGCAGGTTGATACATAATATAACTCAAATAGCACAAATGATGGTGTTTTAGGGGCATATGACTTTCTAAACAGTGTTCCAAGTATTTTTTAAAATTTTTTTAAAGAGAGAGAGAATTTTAATATTTATTTTTTAGTTTTCGGTGGACACAACATCTTTTTATGTGGTGCTGAGGATCGAACCCGGGCCGCATGCGTGCCAGGCGAGTGTGCTACCGCTTGAGCCACATCCCCAGCCCAATGTTCCAAGTCTTAATAAAGGCCCAGACAAAAAAAGGGCAATCCTTATAGTTGAATTCCTGAAAATATTCAGCATATAATGCAACAGTGCTAGAAATATTGAGAGTTTTTATATAAAAGGCAGACAGGTTCTAGATTCAGATATTTATGAAGTTTTTACCTATGGGAAAGTACCTTTTACAAGAATTCAGCAGGACATTGTAAAATCATGTGGGGAAAATACAGACAAAATTTTGTTTGGCCATGCATTATACAATGTCTTGAAACCATGGACTAGACCTATTAAATATCACTTGTGCCCCCAATCTATGTAGAAACCAAAATATGCTTTTATAAGCTTTCAAAATCCCTCCCAAAAGCCTGTACAATCTCCTCCACAGTGTTCTTACTAATTAACCCATATTTTCTCCATTTTCCCAACCCCTAGTACCACTGCATCGTTGTGAGCACGTTTTAATTGCTGTGTTCCATTCAAGCCCAGGAAGCAGCTTGTTTCTTTTATGTTCCATATTATTCATATCCTCCCTCTCTCCTCTCCTCTCCTCTCTTCCCTTCCCCGCCCCCTCTTTCTCTCTCTCTCCAGTAGTATTAAGGAATATCCATAATGGCATCAAATCCCTTAACCTAAATTACTATCATTTCTTTAAAAATATTCATTATATTAATTAAGAATGACTACTCCTAAATTGAGAACAAATTATAATAATGAAAAAATATGTAATACTGATTTCCAAAAAATCATGACAAAGAGCATGAAAGGGGAAGAAAGGAGTTTAAGAGAGTTAAATCTTCATTTTTCATAATAAAAGTCTAATATGTAATTTGTAAAACTGAATAATCAAGAACCACAAGTAAAACTATGTTGTATAGAAATATTGGAGCTATGTTAATCAGCTTTTCATCCTGTGACCAAAATATCCAACATAAACAACTAAAATGAGGATAAATTTATTTTTGCTCATGGTTGCACTCCATGATCAGCTGGCTCCATTACTTGGGCCTGAGGCAAGACAGAACATCATGGTGGAAGTGGGTAGCAGAGGGAAGCTGCTAAGCTCATGGCATCTAGTAAGAACAAAGAAAAAGAGAGGGGCCAAGAAAAAGATATAGTCCCCAAGGGCATGCTCCTGATGACCTACTTCCTCCAACGATGCCCCACCAACCTGGAGTTACCATCCAGAGTTCATTCAAATTATTTCCTAAAAGCCCCACCTCCAGACATTACTGCATTGTCTTCAATACATGAATTTTTGAGGGATATCACAGATCAAAGTCATAACAGAAAATACCAGAAGAAGCCTCTAAAATAATCAAACATAGTTGCTTCTGGAAGCAGATATGAGGGAAGAAGAAGACAAGAGTTACTATTTTTCATTATAAATCTTATAACATCATTAGTCTTTACAAACACAGCATTTAACATGATTTATTTTAATAAAAATTTAATTTTAGTAATTATTAAGTTTCTCACCTATTTGAAGGCTAAACAGTCACATTTTACCTTACATAAAACGTTTTTTCTTAAACCAAGTATTATTTTATGTTTATATGGTTTCAACTTGTGCTACAACTAATTCTGGATGAAATCTTGACACTGTCATGTATATTCTAATATTACCCTTGATGAACCATGTGTGTGATGCCAACCGCACACCCAATCAAACTTCTAAAGTTACCAACTGGCTGCAGAGTTGGTGCCCTGGTTACACAACACAGGCCAGCTGCAGGAAACATGGAAGGGAAAAAGTTATGCCTTGGCTACTGAGTACAATCCATGCTCAGTGTTAATGATACTATGTCAGTCCATAAATTATAATGGCTAACACTGGAACATTAACACCACCCAAAAACACACTCATAAGCAAGCCAGTGTGGCAAAATGAGGTCATGGAGAAGCTTAAAGCTATTTTAAGATATATCTTGAACACTAGTATAGCTCCTTTGACACCACCTGCTCTCATTTGGAAGACTGTATATTTAAGTCCCCCAACAGCAACTGGGCTCAAACCAAGTGCTGACTCTACAGTCTACTTCACTATATATGCTGTCCTGTTGTTAGGTGTTGACCTTTAGATGCAACATTTAAATCCCCCTGCCAACATTCCCCATCTTCTTAATTGGCACAGTATAAAAGATGTGGCTGAGAGAGCATTCAACAGTGGTCATAGTTGCCTGCATATTATCATAGTAATAAAAGCAAATGATTTATTACTTTGAAAAAAAGTTGGATAATACAATCCAACAAAATAAATCACTCTTGATATGAGGATAATGGTGGCATCAGAAAAGTAATTTGCAGTCTCATGAAAAATTTACTTATTCTTTCCACATAAATATTCCTAACCCATTGAGACAGGACCAAACTAACTTTTAATTGTTTCACTTATTTTAGCATTTGGGATGAACAAACTACCTTCACATAGGATAGTAAAAAAAAATGACAATTTGACTACATCAAAATTGCTTACCAACAATTGATTTATTTGTTGCTATTATTTTAATAATAACACATAAGAAGGACAAACCCTTTTTGGTCACTTAGAAAAATGAACAAACAATGTTTTCACAAAACAATTATGTAGAGGACTGAATACTGTTATGTAAGACTTTAAATTTAATAAGTACTTTGAAATTCATTCTTTTGAATGAAAAATAATAATAATTTCACCATTATTCCTATACTAAAAACCTAAAATTTGAGTCTCAATGTGGCAAGAACTAATCATATTAGGCTCAATTGTATAGTTTTTGTTACTCAGAGGATGGTCCACAGATCTGAAGAATAAGAATCACCTGGGAGCAGCATCAAATGCCTTCCAGAATTATTGCATCAGAATCTACTTTTTATAACATTCCTCAGATGTGCCTATCTTCATTAGAGTTTGATAAGCCCTGGTTTAGGTAAGGAATTTTACTTCATTGTCCTGGGCTTTCTGCATATTCTCTTTATTGCAGTTATGTCTCAAACAAATGGGCAAACACAAATACATCTTTAACAGTTATAATTGCAAGTTTTTGTCTGATTCGAATACTATTTTTCATATCATAAGTTTTTTCTTACTAAACAAATTATCTGTATTCCCTCATTCACAATAATCACAAAATATCCCCTGAGAAAAAGCTGAAATAAATTTTATTTCTTTCGACATTGATTTTCCTTGACTTTATTTTCCTTCTTTATGCTTTCTTACATTGATAAAAGAAAATTCAGTAAGAATAATTATTTTGGATGCTAGGGGGAAACGTTAGTATTTTTATTACAGTTTTTGCAGTTCTAATACATTTTAAAAGTTTATTATACCCCATCTTTTATTTATCTTTCAAAACAATGTTTATTAATTTTCTGATTGTAAGTCTTCTTTGTTAAAAAGGTATTTAAACTAGGCTTGGGACACAGTGAAGGGTGCAAAGATTATGTTCATTATTTACAGTTTCCTGGTCAGAAATGGGAAGCATGTCTCAAAGTATGAATGAGAGGTAGGAGGAGGATGTCTGGGACACACATGGTCAATCAACCACCAAGGGGGAGCAAGAGAAAGGAGGGACCTTTTGACCAAAGACTTTATTTAGGTCCAGACAATTACCTAGGTTGATTTGCCAAAACAAAATTGTAATCATTTACATGAAAGACATCAAGGTTAAACTCAGCAATTCAAGGATTATATTATCAATTCACCAGGCCTAAAACCAAAATAAGGTAGTCAAATGATTCAAAACATAGCAACTTACCTATCTAAAAAAAAAAAAAAAGGAACTGGATGCAGACTGCCTCAAAACATGTAGCTCAAAGGTGACAAGCTTGTAGCATAGCAAGAAGATGAATGCCAAGAGAGGAATAATATGAATGAGAGTTATAACATAAGATTATATATGATTATTGTTCAAAAACTAAAAATCTACAAGTACATAAAATATAAACTCAAAACCACCCATATATATCTAAGATCTAGAGTTAACAGCTACTGATGTTTGAGGCACAATATTTTAGTATATTTTTCTATGGGGATACTTTCACTTTATATTTTATATAATAAAATGTAATTAAAATACTTTTGTAATATGTACTTAATAAATGTATATTATTTTAGTTCATGGATATAACATAACTTATCTAGCAATTAGTAATTTGTTAAGCATTTATTTTAATAATAAATGATGGTTGTTCACCTATATATAATTCTGTGCATCTCTGAATGTTTTCTAAAAAAATTGTAAAAGTAGAGTTAATAACCAAAATATATAAACATTTTAATAAGCTAAGATGGGTTTTCAGGTTGGTATCCAAAAAACTTATATCAACCTAAATTCCCATTTGCAGTGAATGATCACATTTTCCATTCTCTATCAATAAGTATTACATATTTTTTAAATTTTCCAATTTCATATATGAAAAATGGCATCTCACTATTGTTTTCACTTGTACCAAAATAGGTTGTTTTAATCCTGTTCTCCTTTTTCTACTATAAAAAGTGCACTGTATATTTTTAAGGAAAACATTTTTAGTTGTAGATGGACATAACATCTTTGTTTTTATCTACTTTTGTTGTGGTGTTGAGGATTGAACCCAGGGCTTCACACATGCAAGGCAAGTGCTCTACCACTGAGCTACAACCCCTGCTCAAAAGTGCACTGTACTTTTATATATAAATTCTTTTAAAAATATTTTTTATTTTATCCAAACAGTTCCTCATTTTTGTTTGTTCTTCAAATGCTATATATGATCACTTTTAAATCATTTTAATTCCTTCAATGATTTGTAAACTGTATATAGTTGGTGACTGCTCTTAGTTTAAAATATATATATTTTATAGGAATCCATTTCAGATTCATACTAACTCAATTTCAATGGAACAGAAACTTTAATATAGCTGTATTTCCTCCTCTAATTTTATGTTATTATTGTTCTATGTAATATTATTACAAACTCAACAATATATTATGCTTATAGAATATCTTTATTGTTCAAAAACTGAAAATCTACAAATACATAAAATATAAACTCAAGATATGAGATATGAGAAAGTGACCTAGTATGTATTATTGGAGTTTCTTGTTTATCATTTCTGGTTCTCAATTTACTTCTATGAATTTAATTTACCCGCTCCAATATAGCTTTACTGACACCATCTTTTTTGTTGTTATTGTCAAATATATTACATTTTCATAGTTACAGACCAATACATAATATTATGCATGTTTTATGAACTTGCTTTTATATCAAGCAAAAAAGTAGAAATATTGAATCATATTGTCTCTTATAATTAATTAACTATCTTTATCAGTGCTCATTATTTTCTTAATGTGGTAAAGCCTGAGGGACTTTTTTCTTATAAGGTAAATCTTCCAGCAACAAATTCTCTGTTTTTATATATCTGTGTGTATCTTTATTTCTGCTAATTTATTGAAATATAGTTTTGTTGGGTACAAAAGTATTGGCTGAGATTTTTTTTCAGTATTTTCAATATATCATCCTATTAGTTTCAGGGTTTCATCTTCTTTAAGAGAAGTGAACTGCTTTTCTTTTTGAAATTCCCTTTTACATAATGAATCCTTTTTGCTGATCTTTGTGTTTTTCTCTGTGTTTATTTTGCAACGTTTTTACTATACTAAATCTAGATGTGGATCTTCTGAATAAATTGTTTTTCATCAAATTGGGGAAGTTGTCAGCTATTACTTCTTTAAACACTTTTCCTGAACCATCTCTTTTTCCTTTCTTTCTACCATTGCCACTGTGTATATGATGTTGCACTTCATAATGTCTCAGTTCTCTGAGGCTCTGCTCATTTTTTTTTCATTCTTTGCTTCTCTCTGTGATTCAAAATATACACTACCTATCTATTCTCAAGCTTGTTCATTCTTCTACCAGCTTAAATACATGGCTAAGTCCCTGAAGTAAAATTTTTCAGTTATTGCATTTTCTAATTTTCTAATTCCAGGATTTCCATTTGGTTCATAACTATGTATATGTATGTGTATGTATGTGCATACATAATTTGTTAATTATAATTTTTTAAAAAATATATTATTGTATGAAATTATTTTAAATACAAAGTTATATAGATATTTTAAATCTATATTTACATTTAAATCTATATTTATATTTACATTCTTTATTTTATGAGATACTATAACTTCCTTTAATTTTTAACTATAGTTTATTTTAGTTTTTAGAACTTATTAATAATAGCTGTCTGAAATTTCTGTCTGCTAATCCCAGTATCTAGGCTTTCTTAAATGGCAGTTTCTACTGGCTGCATTTTTCTGCTGAGTATATTTTTCATGCTTTCCTATATCTTTGGATGTCTCATATTTTGGCTATTGTTAAAAGCTGCACAATTTTGATAACATAGACATTACAGCTACTCTGGATACAGATTATCCCTCTCCTCCAACTTAGCCAAGGCTTTTCTTGATGTTTGTTTCTTTCTTTATTATTCATTTAATGTCCCTGTAGGCAAGGACTTTGTGTAAGTCAACTCTTCATCACTATAATAAAATACCTTAAACAGGACACTTATGAAGAGAAGGAAATTTAGCTTATACTTCTCAAGGTTCAAGGGCATGGCTCCTGCTTCTGTCAGTTTTGGTGAGAACTTGTTGGAGAATGGTGCATGGCAATGGTGGATGTGCATGTTGGAGTACACCTTGAGTTAGGAAACAGAGCTAAGTGGGTCCAAACTTAATATAGTATAATAGTGCTCTCTAAAGAACTACCATGGAGTCCTATGAGAACTACTTCCATGAGTTTTCCCACAATGGCCTAAGGACTTACCATTAGAGCACACCTTCCTAAAGTCCTACAACTTCCCAACAGCGCCACCTTACAGACCAAACCTTCAAACACAGTGAACCCTGGGGGAAACTCAAATCATTTTCATACCACCCTAGCTTAGTAGCTTAGTAGTTCTCGTTCTTGTTGCTCCTCAGTGTTGACAGTCTTAGGCATGTACACAGTCTTCATCACTACAAGGTATAAATATAATTTTATCAAGAGTGTCTTTGACTTTCTTTTCCACTGATCTCCTTGTTAAGCTTCTTCCAGATCTGCCTTTATTTTTTTCACACCAAGCTGTAATATTTCATTATTAACTATTATTTTCAACAATACCTTGATATATAAATTGTTCCATAGTCTTTGAGAAAGGACACTACTAGTCTTATAGGCTTTTTCAGACCCTACCTCTTTTTTGAACAGAAACTTAATTCTAACACAGGATCTGAGAAAGGATGCTGAACTCAATGGCTGCTGTATCTGAATTCTCACTATGGAGGAGGAATTGTGTGTGAGTGTGAGAATGGGGGTTGGGGTGATATGGTGGGGGTAGATCTCTGCAACTTAGTTGTTGCTGCTTCCTAGTATGGACTTTCTGCAGCCCAGAATAAGGAAGCACATAATATTCAGACTTCACCAGCTGCTGAATCTAACCAGAATAGAGTCTCTGCCCCAGGATGTTGGTAAAGACGGGATCTGACACTTTGTTACCAAGCCCACTGGAACAGCTCTTTTTGACAGAGCTGTGCAGAATCATGAGCCTGCATTCTTCAGCAGCTTCCTCACCCAGATATTCTCTTCCTAGCAGGAGTTGGGAATACGGAAATGGTATAGCTGGTTCCTATTCACATAGTCTTCTACAGCACAGGGCTGTGGAAAATGGCATTTGCCAATGTTTACAAACTGCCCTGTCCATCAGGAATAATCTACTCGAGGAAGCTGAGAAAATGGGATCTGCCATTCAACTGCTTAGACTGCTGGAATAGTTTTCCTGGAGCACACAATTGTGAAGGGATAGAAACAAACCTTAGATCAAATGCCACACCCTCATGAAAGACTTGTTAGATCCTGTTGAATAAATGTCCCTCATTGTATAGTAGGTAAGCCCTCTGATCCATCTCTAGAGACTCTGAGTAATTGCCTTTACAATTACTTAATAGATAGATGTCTCTCTGGGGAAAAGTTTCGCCAGGTCCTTGTACTTTGTTTATAGTGAATTTTGGTGAAGAAAATTTCCATCACAGATTCAAATGCACCAGTCTTTTATGATTTAATTTTATATAAAATATATAATTTATATAAAATTTATATAAAAATATAAAGACTTGTTTTAAGTTTAGAAACTATTTCCATGTCTTTCAGATACATATTAATTTATAATTTTTATTTTTAAATGTATAGATGGTCTAAAATTGAAATGTTATTTCACTATATAATATAAGGTATGGCTTGATTTTTTGTTTTCCTTAATAATTAGCCAAAATTTCCAGCACAATTCTTGATGTAATCTCTTTTTCTTCAATTGTTAATATATATTTGGGTCTACTTCTAGATTTTTATTGTTTCATAGACTTATCTGTAATACATTCATAAAATAAATATGGGATCAAGTCATCTTCTACTATGCTCAATAATGTTTTACACTGTTTTTATTGTTGTAGATTTATCACTCATTTTAGTATTTGGTCATACAAATATTATTATTACCCTTATTCTATCCATATCTATATCTGTATCTGTAGCAGGTTGGATTTGATAACTTCAAAACCATCCCATCAAGCAGACTAAAAATGCAGTGCAATCTTTCAGTACTTAATATATGATGAATTGGGGGAACTCTAACTTCTCTAAATAGTGATTTGTTTTTTCTGAGAATAGTGTAGATAACTGTTTGTCTCTCACTGAATGTTTTGTATAATTTTAGATAGATTTTTCAAGATTTTGTTTTAAGTTTAAAATCATGTTTTTATTCTGAATAAAATTTTCCCTTTTTATTTTCTAGACAGTTATTGCTTATTTTTAAGAACTATGTGAATTTATGTGTATACGTTTTATGAGAAGTCTCCTTATTATACTCCATTTCTATCATTAATTTTTGGGCCTTTACAGTCTTTTTGTTTTTCTAAACAAACAATCCTACAATTTTAAAATAATTATATTTCTAGTATTCTTACAGATTCTCTTTTCTTACATTATTTCATTCACTAGATATTCTGAGGCAAATTAAACAGCAATATAGATAAGTATTAATATTTGTTCATAGGAGTATCAATACTTTGCCACCCCCAACTCAATATTCCCTAAGTCAGGCTCAAACCTAAAGATTTTAGAATGGAAACCAATCTCTTCCTTACATTATTAGGTATCCCAGTGGTCTTTGTGTTTCCCAGCTTTCTAGTGTATCAAAAAAGCATTTTCCCTAGGAAACTGAATCTGATGGAGTATTAAAATTTAAAGCATCGAAATGACACAACATACCCTCAAACCATAACCCAATTACCATCAGCAAGGTCTCCAGGCACAGGCAACATGATTTTGTGGTCAGGTGAGGAGTTATTTCAGCTTCATCAGGTAAGCCAGACAGATTCTGTTCTTTGGGCTCTCTGAGAGTAACTCTCAGGCAGCTATTTTCCTCTAGTCCACTGGTATCAGCATTTCCAAGGGTGTATGAGTTCCTGAAATGCTGAGACTAGGGAAAATCTCTAAATCCACATTTCCTCCTTTGCTTCATTCCTTTGGACTTTCACAACCCAATGTCCAATATCACAATTTCTTTTGACTATCTTGCTTCAGTCCTTTCCTTTCATTTGAAGTTGTCATAAGCACCTGCATATTTATCATTCAAAATAAGACTATCCTTAACATTTTAGTAATAAAGGGGAGAAACAAACTAATTTTTATTACCATGTCCTGTGAAAAGCTATTTATAAAAATTATATGGTATAATCTTCTCCACAACTCCATAAAGTAGATTCCATTACTTATTTCTATTTTAAAGACAAGGAAATTGAAACTTACAGAGGTAAAATGTGCTCTTAATATTATTCTACATTCTTTAATTTTTTAAATATTTGCTTGGAGTTTAGAATAGTTTTCTTCATAATAAAAATATATCCTAATATTCCTACCTCACAAAAAGTTTTCTTTATATATCGACAATGAATTCCTCCAAATGCCTTTTTGGCATTAACTGAGATAATCACATAATTTTTCCATTTTCTTGATCTTTTAATATGATGAATTGTTTTAATAAATCCTCTACTTTTAAAATTTTTTGCCTGTCTGTGAAAAAGGCAATGTTCACAGTGTACCAGTATTTTAATGTGTTATATTTGTATTGATATTATTTATTTTGATCATTAAATTTTTATTCTTAAGAAATATAGCTATTTTGCAATTCAGAAAATGAATTTGGCTTCAATCTATCTTTTTCTAAGCTTAATAAAATGTTTATAGTATATTGTTTTAATATGGTCTGTATTTGAATTTCGATTATTTATTTAGAACTTTTGACTCTTTATTCTTACATGAACTGGCTATATATGCAATTCATAAAATAAATGTGGGATCAAGTCATCTTCTACTATGCTCAATAATGTTTTAAATAATATGGAAATTGCTTTTTCTCTTGAAGGTTTGGAGAAATTACCCATAAAATATTTTATTTTATTTTTTTGATACCAGGGATTGAACCCAGCAGCACTTAAACACTGAGCAATATCCTCAACTCATTTTTATTTTTTTATTTTGACACAGGTTCTCACTAAGTTCCTTAGGGCCTCGCTGAGTTGATGAAGGTAGCTTTGAACTCTAAATCTGCCTGCCTCTGCCTCCTGAGCCACCAGGATTACAGGCATCACTGCACCTGGAACACTTAAAATATTCTGAACCTGGTATCTTCTTCAGCATCAGTTCTTCAACAATATTCTGAATTTGTTTCATGAATATTTAAATTTCTTCCTTCTTGAATTATTTTTAGAAATTCCTATTTTTGGAGAAAATCATTCATTTTGTTCTTCTGCTGAATTAGCATGAAAGAACTATCCCCGACCTTCACTTTCAGTATTTTATCTCTTCCATGTCATATATTAAAATCATTTTTTCCATCAATTGCCCCATTGTTGCTCTACTCTCTGCCTGGCACTGCTCAGGATACTGGGTGATTACCAATGAACAAAACATATGGTTATAGTCCCCTTAGAACTCACAATCTAGTGTGGCAGAATAATGATTAAAAAAATAAGCCAACAAAAAAAGTTGTTTCAAATTGTTATATGTGCCATGAAGAGAAAAAAAATACAGTGATAGAAAATA
The DNA here is from genome assembly GCF_047511675.1 of Marmota flaviventris. Classification (NCBI taxonomy): domain Eukaryota; kingdom Metazoa; phylum Chordata; class Mammalia; order Rodentia; family Sciuridae; genus Marmota; species Marmota flaviventris. Next base: position 15,204,709 of record NC_092510.1, read on the forward strand.
ACTGAGGTAAGGCTACAGAACTCAGCATGGTCCAAAATTATGTTGAGAGGCCTGGGACTATCTTGCCACTGGGTGATATTTAAATCCAGACTTGGATGGCTGAGAAAAACCAGCTCTGAGAAAAATGAAGGGGGAGAAATTCCAAAACATTACAGTGAAGAACAGAAACTACTGTATTTGAGGTCATGAAAGAAGTAAAATGTGGCTGAAACAGGATTCATGTGGAGGGGGGCTTGAGGTTTTGGAAAGCCAGCATGTAATGAAGCATACACGTCTTCAGGTGACATCCTGATGGTTTCTGTAAAGAATTAGTTACTGGCAATCCAATCAAAAAGGAAAATTGAAGCTGAATCTGCAAAGTTCTTTATGTAAAACAGAAAATATTTCAGTTCTTCATATCCAAGGATGGGACAATCATAAGGAACATTTTGTGTATCATGGAAAGAGTTTAGATATTAAAAAAATTAAAAATACCTAATAAATTTTACTTTTTGGCAGTTTTAGGCTTGGAAAAATTGAACAGGAAGTACAGAAAGTTTCCATATAACTTTTATTTTCTCCATTCTCATTAATTCTGCCATCTTTACACCCCACAACACCACTGTCTCATATTACTTCCACCAATAATCACATCTTGCGTTACTATACTACACCTGGTATAATTGATGAACCGATATTGATACATTGTAATTAACAATGAAGTCCACAATTTATGTTAGGGTCCATTCTTTGTGTTGTACACTTCTGTGGGTTTTGACAAATATCAACTCTCATATATCTACCATGAAGTTTCATACAGAATACTTTGTTTTAACATCCCTGTGCTGCACCTATATGCATACATTCTCACCTCTTTTACCCTCGACCCACCCATTCTCCCAACACCTGTCAACCACTGATGATTTTCTTGTCTCCATAGTTTTGCCTTTAACAAAATGTCACATAGGTAGAGTCACAGGATAGATAGTCTTTTCAGACTGGCTTCTTACTAGGTAATAAGGATTTGGGATTTCTCCATTTCATTTTGTGGCCTAATGCCTTGTTTACTTTTCATCATTAAGACTTCACTGTCCAGATTATGCCACAGTTTGTTTATTCATTCATCTACTGAAAGATATCCTGGATGCTTCCACTCTGTGGCAGTTATAAATAAAATTGTAAATGTTAACCTGCTGTTATTGTGTGTAGACTTGATATCATTTTACATTCACTTGCAATCCATTAAAGAGCCTTGAATATGTGCTTATTTTTAAAATAACCATCCATCACTACTTTATAGTGAAAAGATTAGAGGGACACACAATGAAGTGAGAAGGTAACAAGGAAACTGTGGCAGTAATCCAGGACAGGGAGCATTACAGCTTGGACCATGGTCAGGAGAGGGTTTGAGAGAAGAGGATGCATTGAGTTACAGAAAGTGAAAGGGGAAGCAACAGGACTTGTCTATGAGGAAAAAGGAGGGGGAAACAATAAAACTGAGGTTTCTGACCTGTAAAATTAAGCCATACCCTTTGCCATTTATTGATTTGCATAAGAAGAGATTAGGCTCATATATGAAGATGAAGGGCAATTAAAAGTTCAATTTTGCATATGCAAATACCATCACATATGTGATATGTGAAATACCATCACAGTCCCAAGAAGAACACTAAATGGATACACAAATTTCAATGGACAGATATAGGTGGAACTGTAAGGCTGGAAGGTGTGAATGTGTGAAGCAGAGATATGTGAATGCTAGTGATAGCTGTGAGAGAGGAGAGCTAAGGATCAACTGTAAGGAACTCTCATATTTGGAGGCCTCACAGAGGAAAAGTGACCTTGAAAGAAACAGAGCTGTGCCCAGGAAACAAGAAGAAAGTTCAGTGTGTGGAGCATCATAAAAATCAAGTGAAGAATGTTTTAAGAATGTAAAATTCAGACATCAAATACATTTAGTTTCAAATTGTGTGCCTGTGGGCTTTTCTGCCTCTTTGTATTTATTCTGTTGGTTATAGACTATCAACATTTTGAAATGAGAATAACTAATAAAAGTTTCTCTTTATATTAATAGTCTTTTAAATACAATGTTCTCTTTTAAGAGAATACACTAATTCTCCTAAAGAATCAGTTCTTAAATTTATTTTATTTATTTTTATAGCCTTTAATTCTTAAGTTTATTCTTGGTAATTCCGTCTGCTATTTTGTTTATCTTACCCACATATTAAAGTATTTAATAACCCCCTTTTCTCTATTTGTTTTATAACTATATAGTTTAAGCAAATACTTTACTTCTGGATTATAATTTGGATCATTTACCAGGAAGCTTCACTTGGGACATTCTCATTATTTTCTAATGAAACAGTAATTTAATTTTTAATTTATTTCTTAACCATAGTATAATTAAGAGATTACCTTACATGTATAAGTTTCTTATTTGTTTGTTTATATTCTTGGTTATTGGGCTGGTTAATATTTACATTGTATTTTGGTCAGGTGATCAACAGTCTTATAAAAGGTATAATTTGAGTGACTTAATTGAGACTTTGTGACATAACTCATGATCAATTTTTCAAAAGCATTTAGGCCAAACCAAAATATTTTATTTACATAAAATTAGATATATTCCTATTTAATAATAATTTTTGTTCATCCTTTATTTTCTTAATTATACTTTTTTCTATTTCATCTGTCAAGAACTAGAGATAATATGGTAACACTTGTGTTGCCATCATAATTATATCATCTCCTTGTATTTCTAATATTTTTTTCATTTCATTTTAAGCTACAAATCATTTGTCAAATAAAGTTCATGACATATACAAACTCAATTGCAGTTTTACCATTTTTTCAATGTGAGCTAATAATGTTTAAAGTTTGTTTGCCTTGCATTTATTTATTCAAATAACTTGAAATCTACATTGTTTAATATTAATTTAATATCAACTACTTTGTTCTTTTGCATTTTCCCATTAACATCACACAACAATATTCTTTTCCTTTCTGATTTTATTTTAGATTTATTTTTCTTTCTGATTTTATTTTGCAATAAATATTTAATGTAAAATATCACCAAATAATATTAAAGTAAATAAACATTACTTATTTCTTAATCATAGTATATTTAAGAGATTGTCTTGCACGTATAAAATATTAAAACTGAGTATGAATTTCAGTTTATTTAATCCCAGTTATTTTCCTGTAGCAAGATTTTACATAGTTATATCTATTTTCTGTTTTATTCTTCCTGTTCCTTAAGTTTTCTTGACATGTATTACATTTCTAAAATCTTTAATGACTTACAAGTTTTTGACTTTTTAAAATAAAAATGTATTACATTTCTAAAATCTTTAACGACTTACAAGTTTTTGACTTTTTAAAGTCAAAATTTGTTCTAAGCATTGCAGTTTTACCATTTTTGAATTTTTACCAAATTTGAACAATTTTTTTAATTATCAACAGCCAATGACTTCCCTATGTGAAATGAGGAAATTAATCCTATTTAACTATTTTCTCACCATTTTGTTTTAGTTTGTATAATTAAGCTTCTAGACTAAATTTTCACATTGTATACTTTTCTTTTAATAATTAGAATATTCATATTATTTGTTACTCTATTTACAACAAATAATGTTATTTAATATTAAATTTACCTTCTGTTAGGGACTGGGGTGGTAGCAGAGTGGTACAGTGCTTGCCTCACATGTGCACAGCCCTGGTTCTATCTCCAGACCCCCCCCCCCCCACACACACACACACACACATACACACACACACAAATTTAAATTGTGGTAGATTATGATGAAGTCTGAGTTCAGGAAAAAAAAATTTACCTGGTTTTAAATTTTCTTGTAGTGTTTCTTAAGCTGTGGCCCCTCCCCCCATATTTAGGTTTTAATTAATATTTAAGCTGTTATATGTCTTTGATTAATTTTTTCCTAGGAAATACAATTGACTAAACTTTTTTAGCCACTGTCTGATATTCTTTGCTGATTTCTCTCACAATTGACAATTTGATTGATGTCAAATTACTGTATTAAAATGTTATATACACAATTATTTCATGGTCTCCTATCACTAATGCTTTTGTAAAGGAAGAGTCTGAAACATATCTGATTGCTCATTTTTTTTGTTATTTCAGATCAGATGTTTGCAGGATGTCCTTGTAATTAAATTTAATCATTCTTTCAGAATATGATAATAGGTTTTTCTCACTGAATTTATTCCCATTGTTCTGGATTATAATGAGTTCCTTTATTTTAGGTGATTTTACTAGTCAGAACCATTTCATTTATTATAGATATCATATCTATATTCTGACATCCTTATCAATAACCATCTATTACATATCTTTGCCTTTTAACTGGTTTCTTTGTGTTTTAGCTGAGCTTAAAGTTTGTTTTTAAAACTTCTCATTTTATTTTCTACAGATATTAATTCTGGTGGTATACTTTATTTTTTTATATTTCTTTTAATTAATATTGCTTATCTTCTAATTCAATTCTCCCTACCTCTCAGGAAATCCTTCATCCCAAAATGTCATTCTGTTAACATTTTATTTCGTAATCTGTTCCTTTTAAATTTTATCACAAGTACAAAGCAAGTGTGTACAATTACATTTGTAAACAATATTTTTAAATAGTGTTCACTTCCTTTGCATTCAGGGTGTCTTACTCAGTAGGTTATAAAATATTTCCATAAACATTTATCTTTAGTTTCCAAAAGGAAATTATATTTCTCTGGTCAGTTTAAAGGATATTTGGGTAATAAGAGGTGAATTTTAGAATCAGAAAAGTATATCATAAAAAATGAAATAATTGAATATACAAAAAGTATAAAACTAATACAGTTAAATTAGGTTGTATTTCTACATTTTTAATGGGTGATTATGTATAGAACTGATTTTCAATAAAATGACTAGATTATGTAAAACTACTAAAAATTTGTTAAATCTAGTAGCCTTTGCTTTGTCAACATTTTGGTCTACTGACATACTATATAAAATAAAAATGTTAAATTCACAATATCATTAGAACATTGAGAAATAACTCTATTCAAAACATTTTTACAGATAAATAAAAGTGAGATTTAAATGACCCATTGCTTAATATAATACTATATGCCAGGGCATGGTGGCCGGTGTACCCAGAGGCTCAGGAGGCTGAGGCAGGAAGATTACAATTCGAAGCCTGCCTCAGCAACTTAGCTAGATACAGTCTCAAAAAATAAGTAAATAAATAGAAAGGTCTGGGGATTATGGTTCAGTGGTGAAGCACCACTGAGTTTAATACCTGGGACCAAAAAAAAAAAAAGAGAGAGAGAGGGAGAGAGAGACAAAAGAAAACAAGGTAACACTATATGTCAATACTGAAAGCCAGATTTAAAATCACAAAGTTTAACAGTCCATGTGGTAAAAAGAAAAAATCAATAATGAAATTTAGTGATTTGAAAATTAAAACACCATGTGCTATCTGTAAGAGCTGAAAGAAAAATATTGATTCATAACTGTTCCTCTTTTTTTGTACTCTTGTCAAATAATGAGATTGATATTTTTCCTAGCAACATCACGTTCAGCAATGGAAAGTGCTGCACTAAATTTGTCAAGAAAATCCTATTGAAAATTACATGTTAATCTTGTGAATTTGTTCAAAATAATAGTGCTTTTGAGCTTCACACATCATGGAAAATCAGACTGTCTCTAAAGTGTGACATGTTCAAGGAAGTCCCTTCAGAGATCACTAATGAACAAAGCAGTATGTAGTAACAGTAATTTTAGCAATAAATGGAGTAATTAGAATGTGCTTGGTAATAGCTGACACATAATTACAGCAATCACATCAAACTGAGTGAAAATAAAAGAAGGAGAATAGAGGTCTGATCTTCATATTAAAAGGAAATAAAATAATAAGTTAAATTTCATGCAAGAGGAAACTCTTTTTATCCCATGTGCACACAGGCAGTTCATAGTCTCCCAGCCTCAGCTGTTTGTAACTGCTTGACTGTCCTGCATATGAAACCTTTGCCCCCAGCTCTGAGGAGACACAAGTCTTGGGGGACAGGGTTAGCTTCTTATTTATTAACAGAATTTTCTTGCTCTAAGGCACACAGTCTGCTGGTGCCAATTTAGGATAAATGACTTCCACAGGTGATCAGCTGTTCCTCATCCCCTTTCAGATCAGAGGAAGAGAGAAGTTAAATGTGAACATGTGGGATCTAAGAGGACTAAGAACTGCTCTGACAGAATTGTTTGATCACAGAAACAGGTTACTAAATTGGATTGTGACATAAGAAATATTAACTGAATTAAGCTGAATTTCACAAGGGTAGTCATATATTCAAGAATTATCTTAAGAATATTGTAAGCCAAAAGATAGTTGTTCTACTACCATGCCTTTCAAAGAAGCTAGGCTTTCTCCTGATGGGAACTACAAAAATGATAATTACTTTGAGAGGGGTGGGGGGAGACCCAAGAGTTAAGCCTTACAATAGTGACAAATGATCCCTCTCTTTTAATACTTTATTACTCAAGTTGTGGTCTGAGGATCAGCAGTGTTAGTATCTTCTGGAAACCTGTCCAGAAACATAGAATCTCAGGCCCCCCTGAGATCTGTTGAATTAGAATTTTCATTTTAACAAAATCTTCAGGAGATTTGTTGTTGAAGTCTGAGGCATGCTAGCTGAATGGATTCATAAGCCACCAAAAAAGAAGAGATATTAGGAAAAATTATTTAATTCCTTCATTTTTTAATTTGAAAATTCAACAAATTTTCATGGCTAACATGGGACAAGTGTCAAATGGCCAATTAAATCTAGATCCCACACCTGTGCTCTGCACATAGTCTATTCTAAGATTTCCAAATACCCAACACAGTTTTGAAAACTTCTCAATTAGCCTGGTTCCTAACCCTTTCCCGTCTAACTTTACATTAGTATTCTAGTGCTAGATATGATATTTTAAAATCTGTCTCATAAATGAATCCCCATAAAGGAATAAACCTGTTAACAGGACAGATTTACTGAATGCCAAGGTTATGTATTTAAAAGATCTTCTCTCTTCCAGTCACTACTGATGTAATCAAAGACACTGAGAAAGACTGCTGGAAATGATTGAAGGTGCTTTATTTAGATTGATAACTTTGTGGACAGGGTGAGAGGATACTGGAGAAGAAGGCAGGACAAGGGCAGGTGGGAGGGGTGAGCTGGAGTCGAGTGGATGGAGCTGCTGGGGCCTGCCTGTCTGACATCACTGGCTTAACATTTGTATTTCAGTCCATTGCCTGACTAATAACACCATGTAGTGAAATAAAGCACCCATTCTGGAGGTAATTGTTATGTGGTGGAATATAAACAAGCCCCATTCTGCAGTATATTTACCACAGTGCATATTTATGAGTTGGGTTTAATTAAAAGTAGGGAACACTAGAGCTAATTTTAAATATATGCCTATTATCTAGTGTCAAATGCATGGTTTTAATCATGCATTTTATATCACCGTGACCTAGATCACTGCCTGTGACATATGAGATAGTGTGTTGTCTTTCCTGAGAAGATGTAGCAGGGCTTGATGGATGCTTTCTCATTCCTAACCTCATTACTACCAGCTTCCCATCCATCTAATAAAATGCTATGATAGAGAGTGGGAAGGTGCTATAAATCATAATATTCCCGCCGCTTCAAGCAGATTCATTAGAAATGCTGACTATATATCTCACAAACAGAAAGTCAACAAAGTAGGTTGCTGTTTCTTCCCAGGATCAAGGCACTCTGTTCCCTGCCTCTCCCTCCCCCAGTGGAACAAAGGTTCCTTTTAAATGGCAAAAAACACCATTTAGTGAACAACAGGGTTGCCCTCTGTTCTGACATGATTTATCCAATTCGGAGTCGATAGATACTAGTTTCAGTGTTGTTATACACAATCTGATCATTATTCCTCTAATTGGAAGAGCTGTCGACTTCTGCACATTAAAGAGAGGACTTTAGTTTAAAAGTTTCCATTTGGGAGTTTTATTCACCATTGTTTTTGCCCTGATAGAAAAAGAAGACTCTTAAGTCTCCTTAAAGTTAAGGTGGAAGGTGTTGAGGAGTGAGAGCTCCAGGGTCCTCCTTGGTTCTGCCATCTCTTTCAATCACTCACATGTTCAGCAAGCATTCCTTTGCTTCAGCAAGCACTCCTGCAAACTAAGCATTGTGCTAGCTGCTGAGTTTGAACAGTAGATAAGATGAAGCCTTCCTGCATGTTAGGCAAAAATGTCAAGAACAATGAGAACACATATGAGGAAGACCTCAACCAGGCGCAGTGGCACACTTCTATAATTCCAGCAGCCTGGGGACCATGGCAGGAGGATCAGAGAGCAAAGCTAGTCTCACCAACTTAGCAAGCTCCTAAGCAACTCAGGGAGACCCTGTGTCTAAATAACATGTATAAAAGACCTGGGGATGGGCTCAGTGGTTAAGCACCCCTGGGTTCTGTAAGGTCCTTGCTTAGCATATGGGCCGCCATCTTAAGTGACATTTTCCCACCCAAGGGCCTTTGCAGGAATGGCTCACCACTCCCTCATACCAATCCAACCCTTAAACTACCCTCATTAGGAGCCGCCCAGCTCTGATCCCTGAGCCTGGCCCATAAAAGTCCCCAAATTCAAGCCTGTCCTGCCTCTGTCTATGGAGAGATGTGCCTTTATTTGTCAGCTCTGACAAATAAACTCTCTTGTGTATCTCTGCCTGGTCTCTGTCTTTCATTTCTCCCTTGCCTGTCTCCCTGTTCCTCACTTTCCTTTCAGGTTCAATCCCCAGTCCCCCCTCCCCCCAAAAGAGGAAGTTCTAATCCAAATCATGCAGGGTGCTATTGGTCAAAGAAGGCTTCCTGGAATATATGAAATCAAGGTAATCAGAGATGAGGGAAAAGAATCTGTGTTTCAGAAAGAGCAGAGCATGGGCAAAATTCAAAGTTGTAAAAAGAGTGTGATCCAAGTTTGGCATAGCTCAGACCAAGAGGTACAGACAGTAGAGAAAGGAGTTTAGAAGCAATAAAGCCTAGGCCATGAAAGGACCTGTGTGCTTTATAAATAAGTTTAAGCTATTCTGAGAGTAATGGGAAACCATTAAACACATTTCAGCAGAATAAGGACATGGTGAGTTTTGCATTTTACAATAATCACTCTCAACAGTGGGAAACACATGGGGGAGGGGAGCTGAGAAAGATTAGGTCAGGGAAACAGCCAGAAGGCAGCAGTAGTAATGAGCTAGGCCTGTGAGAATGGAGAAGAATCTGGAAGTAGTTGAGAACTATTCATGAGGTACAGTGACAGGATTAGTGATTGACTTGAGCTCTCTGATAGAGATGGTCACCAAGTTCTTTTTTAAAATGAATCCTTGTTCAGCAGTTCCCATTTGTTCCCACAGCACTCACAGTAGGCTCTGTGATGATAAGCCCTGGGATATAATGTAACTGATGCCCACAAAAAGCTGGCATGTCTGGTATCCAATCCATGTTCTACTACCTAACAAATACTTATGGGCCTCTTCTCAGTTCTAGACTCTCCCATGACTGCCAGGTATCAGATTCACCCTTTCTATTGCAACAGTTTCAAATTCTGAATGACTACAATGCTGGGCTGGGGCTTATGTGAAAAGCACAGAATACCAATGCCTATCAAGATAACATTTTTTAGTTAGATCAGGCCCTGGATGCAGAAATAAGCCTTAGGTAGAAAATATACTTTGAAATAAAGTTCATAGCTATGGCCTAGAATGAACCTCTATGATTTCTGTACTCTTGCTGTCCCAATGTCCACTGCAAGTTACTTCTCTGCCCAAATCACTTCCAGGTTGGACTCTGGTTGAGTTTCTTGCTGTAAAAATGAATATGCTATCAGCATTCCCATCTCCATATCTTCAATCATGTTTTTCTGCCTTTATCCTCTGCTTGCCTAAATTTGGTCCATGTGTGAGGGCTTGGTTTCCAAAGTGTAAAGATTAGAGGACAAATTAAATGATGTTTGAGTTATGTTACAACTTTACTCTTCTAAGATTCATTTTAAGCCCCACCTCTTTCTGAGCCCACCCCTGACTGCTAATTCCAGATTCATGAGACTTCTCCTTTTGAATTTGAATTTCTTCCCCTACTATTTAAGATCCCTGCTTTATAGATCACTAAAAGAAGTATAAAACTGAGATTAAGAACACAGGCATTAGAATCAATTATCTTGAATCGGGTCCTGGCTTGATCACTTACTAGATATATTATATATATAGAGAGATAGAGAAATAGATAGTTAGGTAGATAATATTGGAAAGTTGCACTCTTACCAAACCTCAGCTTCTTTACCTGTAAAATGGGGATAATAAAAGTTTCTGCCTTGTAGAATTATCACAAATATTAAATGAGATAATTAATTTAAACAGTTAGTACAATGCTTACCATTTACTAAGACATACTATAAAAGTTAATTGCCCACCTCCCTCCCTAAAGAACATGACACATGACAGCATCACCCAGCTGATGCAGTGATATTTATGGCACTCAAAAATAAAAATGAGTATAGCAGAAATGAAGTTTAGTACACAAACTCAGGTATCAAGAATTATCACACATCCACATTTTCTTTATGTCATTTCAAGGTGATTATAGCTAAACTGAAGGAAAGTCTGTGTTATTCATTACTGCCCCTAACAGAAGGAAAGGTCCCAAAGTCCTGTGTAGTGCCAGAGCATCTGGGAATTCTCACACTCTTCCACAGTGGCCTTTCCTGCAATGTCCAGGGAGTCAGTCCATGTGGCTCCTGTAGGTCACATGCAGCTTAACTGCTTCTCTACTCTGCATGGAATGTAGGAAATAGACCTGATTTGGAACTTCTGAAATCAAAGTGTAGTTCCCTGGGCCATGGCTTCTGACATATTTGTCCCCTCTCTAGGACTTTACCAATAAGGTAGACCACTCCAAAAGGACCCACTATTTTCAATTCCCATATCAACAAAAGGGATTCTCTCCCTAAACTCCCTGCTTTAAAAAACAATTGTCTCCTTTTACTTTCTAATATACCTCATTATGATTTTAATGGGGCACTTAGATAGTGACTTCAATGAGTTTAGGATTCTGCTCTTGGCCCTACCAAAAAAATACTGTGAAACAGGGGATTATTAAGGGCATGACTAGTGTGAAATGAGGAAATAAAAATAAATGAAAGGATAACAAGCATAAAATAATATTTTAATAAACTAACCTTTCCAGCAATCCAAGAGGAATCCATTTGCCCATTCAGAAGGATCAAATACAAAATCAAGGGATGCTACAATGTTGATAGGCATTTTCTTTTCTTGATCCTGACATGACACTGTTCTCTAACATTTTGACAGGGAAAGAGTGAGATTTTGATCACTTAGGATTCACTTTGTCTCCTTTCCAAATTTCAGGGAACTTTAGACTGTTACAGGGAGAGTACCATGCATGCAGGCAGAGCACCTCCTGCCTCTTGAAAGAACAAAGGCTCAGAGAGACATAAAAATCACTCAGAATTATTCTTAGACATCAAAGGATGCTAACCAACAGCATGCAGATGACTTAGTGAAAGCAAATCAGGAACATATGGATTAAGATTCTCTTGAAATGCACACGGGTTTAGAAACTGGGTGTGGAGTAAATTTCTTAGGACCAAATGCATTTTGAATTTTCTAAATGTGTGTGACTATACCCTTACCACCATTAGCACCTCCCCAAACACAAACATTCCCTGCATGACCAGGAGACCTGGACATGTAGGCTCCTAGAGCTCGCATGCCATGGGGGTTCCACAGGTGAGATTAATTCAACAAGTTGTTTTACAAACTTTCCAGAGAAGGGGGAAAAGGAGGAAAAGCTTATTGGTTATTTAAGGTAAACAATACAAAACTTTTGGTTTGGGCTTCTGATTTCCAGAATAAATACATATCTACTTTGTTGACTTCTGTTTTCTTATCTGCAAATAAGGATGTAAATTAACTGATCTCAGTGCTTGAAAATGTCTTTTTACTACAATTTGTTTTTCAATCTACTTACTCCTCCTTGTCCTTCTTTTTCTACTGTGGATATATGCAACTGTTTACAACAATAAAAATAAGACCTGAGAGTCAAGTTGTAAAATATACCACATTCAAGCCTGGCCACAGGAAAATTTCAAAGTAGATGAAAATGAGTCTTGGGAATCCACCCACTCACATTTTCTGCCTCTCATCTCCTGGAACATCACCACCAACTCCTCTGTGCTGATGCTCACCCAGCAGCCTATAGCAGCCCATGGAGAACGGGTATATGGTCTATAGTATAATGGCCTCCTCCGTAGGTAGAAGCAATGTGGGGCTCTTTAGGAAACTGATTAATAACAATCAGGAAGCCCCAAGAGTGAAGACTAAAAATTAGAGGGAGTGAGGTAAGAGGTAAAATATTTTATTTCATATTTAAATTCTCATTAATAAATTGAAAGAAGTAGTATCCAATTAAATATCTACTGAAGACTTCTTTCCAAAGCCTGCTTTCTCATTCATCATGTCCCTACCACTCTGAACTTGAGTCAACACCTTATAGGAAAGCCTTTATATTCTAGATAAAAAAGTAAAGACATCTATGTATTACTAAAACTATTACTCAGTAGCTCTTTCTACTGTGACAGTGTGGGTACAGACATGGCTATTTCATAACCATTCATTTCTATGGTATAAATGAAACAGATAATGATTGGGATCTGCATTTGAAACTGGGGTCTAAATTCTCTCTAAAAGATGTCATCAGTCCTTTACCTAGGACTTAGTTTTGAGTTAAAGACATAAATGAACTCAGACACAGTGTTGACATCAAAACCATGGCTCGTCTAAAATACATGATCTAGTGATTGTTTCCTTACATCCGAGAAAACTGCTTCTAATATTTGGATCCCAATTACTGTGGATAAAATTTCATGGCATAAATATCTAAATATACTTGAAATAACCTTCCCTGTCACTTTAACCAAGCAGACCATATTAGTTTCTTCTACTAAATGCTCTCATACTACCCTGTACTTCCATATCATAACACTGAAGATGGTAGGATTTGAGATTTTTGTTTTCAGTTTTCAGAGCCTAGATAGCACATGCCATAAGTAATAAACATTTGCTGAATATACATATAAGTGAGTAAATAAATCCTATTTCAAAACTTTGTTACCTAAATCAATACTGAATAACTTGTATTGATTCTCCAAATATCCTAGTCATTTCTGTCCTCCTGGTTTATAAACAACATAGTTAAACTTCATAGTTGGTCCTTTGTAGTTTCAAAGGACATTATAAAACATTCATTTGTTTCATCCTATCTGATTTGAGAACAGCATTAATTCCATTTGACAGATGACAAGCCTGAGGGAAAACTTTCTATCTCTGGCCTCCCCCAAACCAAATCATTCCTTAAATAATAAGGGTGAAAGGGAGAACTCAGGATATCCAAACTTTGAGTCCATCTGTACTTCCTTGTAAAGAATAGATCTAAGAATGTTTCTTATGGAAACCCAAGACTTTGTAGATGTGCCTTTGTAGGTATATAACAAAATTACATTTCAGGAACAAAACAACAAACATGCATTTCAGGAATCATTCAAAGTTAAAATCCACATTTCACATGAAGGAACACACAGCATTGAGGTGATTGAAGTGGAGTTTATTAAAGCCTACTCTGCTGGCATGCCAAAGTACAATGAGTTGGAGACATAGGACTGAATAATGAAATTAGTTTTCCTTTATGACAAATACAATCCAGATAAAATTGAAGAATGTACACAAATAATTAATTTGATGTCCCCATTAACATAGTTCTTTTCAGATCAATTTGCAAAAAAATAAAAAGACATTTTAGAGTTCTCCTGTTGTTTTTGCATAAGTTTATGGAAGAAAACATAAAAGAGATTTATTACTTTAAAAAAATCAGTGCAGGTGCTGGGAAAACTGGAAATCCATATGCAACAAAATGAAACTGAATCCCTTTCTCTCGCCATGCACAAAAGTTAATTCAAAATGGATCAAGGAGCTTGATATCAAATCAGAGACATGCCATCTGATAGAAGAAAAAGTTGGCTACGATCTACATTCGGTGGGGTCGGGCTCCAAATTCCTCAATAGGACACCCATAACACAAAAGTTAATAACTAGAATCAACAAATGGGACTTACTCAAACTAAAAAGTTTTTTCTCAGCAAAAGAAACAATAAGAGAGGTAAATAGGGAGCCTACACCCTGGGAACAAATCTTTACTCCTCACACTTCAGATAGAGCCCTAATATCCAGAGTATACAAAGAACTCAAAAAATTAGACAATAAGAGAACAAACAACCCAATCAACAAATGGGCCAAGGACCTGAACAGACACTTTTCAGAGGAGGACATACAGTCAATCAACAAGTACATGAAAAAATGCTCACCATCTCTAGCTGTCAGAGAAATGCAAATCAAAACCACCCTAAGATACCATCTCACTCCAGTAAGATTGGCAGCCATTATGAAGTCAAACAACAACAAGTGCTGGCGAGGATGTGGGGAAAAGGGTACACTTGTACATTGCTGGTGGGACTGCAAATTGGTGCAGCCAATTTGGAAAGCAGTATGGAGATTTCTTGGAAAGCTGGGAATGGAGCCACCATTTGACCCAGCTATTCCCCTTCTTGGTCTCTTCCCTAAAGACCTAAAAATAGCATGCTACAGGGACACTGCTACAGTGATGTTCATAGCAGCACAATTCACAATAGCAAGACTGTGGAACCAACATAGATGCCCTTCAATAGATGAATGGATAAAAAAAAAGGGGGGCATTTATACACAATGGAGTATTACTCTGCATTAAAAAATGACAAAATCATAGAATTTGCAGGGAAATGGATGGCATTAGAGCAGATTATGCTAAGTGAAGCTAGCCAATCCCTAAAAAACAAATGCCAAATGTCTTCTTTGATATAAGGAGAGTAACTAAGAACAGAGTAGGGATGAAGAGCATGAGAACAAGATTAACATTTAACAGGGATGAGAGGTTGGAGGGAAGGGGAGAGAGAAGGGAAATTGCATGGAAATGGTAGGAGACCCTCAGGGTTATACAGTGTAGGGGGTAGAGAGAGAGGAGGGGAGGGGAGGGGAGAGGAAGGGAGGGGGGATGGTGGAGGATGGGAAAGGTAGCGGAGCACAACAGACAGTAGTATGGCAATATGTAAATCAATGGATGTGTAACTGATGTGATTCTGCAATCTGTGTATGGGGTGAAGATGGGAGTTCATAACCCACTTGAATCAAAGTGTGGAATATGATATGTCAAGAAATTTGTAATGTTTTGAACAACCAAAAATAAAAAATTAAAAAAAAGTCAGTGCACACAGACATGAGAAAAATTAAGTATTTAAACCTGTTTTTAACATACCATTAATCTGAAAAAATGTGTGACATAGAAGAGTCAAAGTTTCTATTAAAACACTGGTTAAAATGTATTCAAATAAATGTTCTGTAGATGAGTGCCAATACTGAAATCATGAAAGGTATTTCAAAACCAAGTTGGACAAATCACACAATTAGTATGCATTCTTTATATTCTCTAGTTTGGGGATTATTTGGAATTAAAGAAGCCAAAAGTAGCTTAATTTACATTTTATACTGAGCTTTTCTGGTTATTGTTGACCAAAATATAAACATTTATTGTATAATTATTTTAAATGAAAATGCATTTGTTTGTTTATAAAATAAGCCTCACTAACTAAATATATCAGAAACATGATTTCTTTACCTACATGAGAGCTTTAATAAGTGGCATGAGATCAGTTTGGCATGTTAGAGTTACAAAGTCATATTATTCACAACTAGAGATATGTTACCATTAAGGAAATAAACTAAACCTTGGAAGCTAGTATTCTAAACAAAATAAATGGGCAGACTTGGTTGCAAATTTAAATTTCTGACAACACAGACATTAAAATATCTCAAGTATATAAATTGCAATATTAAAGATTTATTGGTGATATCAGGAAAAATAGAAAAGTACAGCCCTATGAAATAGTGAACATCTATACTGTCTTAAACACATAAACATGAAATCCTCCCCTTATTTGAAAGCTTAGCAATGATGATATGTGAGTAGCTTTATAAGATGACATTGATTTAACTTTAGTGCTAACAGTTTATTTATCATGAATTTATTTTTTAATTTGTGCATTATAATTATAAATGTTATTAACAGTTTCTATTACATCTTTTCAAAGTTTTTTGTTCAATTCAATTGAAAATATTTCTGAAATTTCAAAGCTAACCACTTAAACTTGCTGTTACCAATAAGTATTTAAGTTTATGACTTCAATACTGTAGAACCAAATAAAATACATAAGTAAATAAATTTATTGATGTGGCTGATAAACACTTCAATTGCTGTTCATAATAGTAATTTTAAATTTCAGGTATTAATCTAAATAGTCAGGTTGGTCTCTTTTATTCCCTTATAACAAGTTAGGGTCATTAATTGTATATATATATATATAAAAGAATTATATATATACACACACACTTTAAAAGACTAATTTGCAATTCCATGTAGAATTTCAGTCTTTGAAAGGTGTGTATTGCTAAAAATGATTGAAAACCCCTGATTTAACCCAAACTACTTACAGATGGTGTAAGAAAGTTTGGAAAACTAAGAAACTAAAGTCAGTGAGTTAGTCTTTCTGGACTTCTTGAAGCCCTTACTATTATTACATAATACTAATTATGTATTCCTACAAATTATGCAATTCTTCCACCTTAATTTGGATCCTCTAAAAGAAGACACTCAAAAGAGGATTCAAATGCTAGTGTCATTTCAGAGAGATGCAGAACACATAGGTAGGGAATGGAAGATGACAAAGAAAAGACAACCAATAGAGTGTGTCATTAAGCCAAAATCTACTGAGAGAAAATGGATCATACCTCTTTATGGAAACTTTGAGATAACAGGTAGAACCTACATTTCAGTTCTATCCTACCTGAGGAACAGAAAGACTCTATATATGCCACCTGCTGTCAGCCATGAGAAGAATTTGACTCCAGAAGGATGTGAATTCCAGGCACTTCCAACACAGACAGGGGAAGCCAGCTCCAGCTTGTTATTAGGAAAGCCTAAGGAATATGTGAAAGCCCTGAGAGTAGCTGCTACAAGTGTATACTATGTCTCAAATCCATTAGAAGACACAGCTCCTTTATTAGACTGAATAACTTCCATTGGAATTTCACTGTGTTGGAAATGACAGTCATTTGGTACTCTAGTGAATCCTATAATAGAATCAATGCTTTCATATATATTATCTAATTTGACTTTCAAAAGTCTACGTAGTATTATTTCCATTAACAGATGAGAAAAACTGAGGTTTAGATAAGTTAATTGTTACTGATAGATACAGAAAACAAACAAGCTTCTGGTCTCAATACTCAAATTATTAATTGCATTAAACTGATAATTTTGGAAAATGTATTTTCAACTAATACATAAAAGCTTAGTATCTAGAGTAATTTTTCTTTATATCCACGAAAGTATTTATAAAGTATTTTTGCTCTACTAAAAGACACTACCATTATCACATGTATGGTTCTATGAAAATTCATAGGTTTAAAATATTTTTCAGGCAACTTTGAATTCCATGGTTACTATAGAGACAGTGAAGCTTGCTGTCACTTTTATGTACTATGCTGTCTATAGTATTACTGATAGGTACCTGAGCTAGCCTTATAAATTTATGCTTTTATGTGTCTTCTATATTTTATAGTATGGGATCACAATTTATAATGATATGATATATTTTTATAGAAATTGTCAGCTAGCAAAATCTAAACATTTTAAAGATTTATAGTTACTATCTATATTGCAGGAAAACAAAAATTCTTCAAAAGCATATAGATCTTCAACTTGGATTTTTTAAAGCTAATATTTATTGAGTGCTTACTATGTGCCCAGTCCTGTTCTAAGTAATTTATAGGTATTAACTCATCAGTTCTGAACAACCTTCTAGAGTATTTTTATCATCTCCCCTATTTGACAAATGAGGCACAATAAAGTTAGTAATTTACACAGCTTTTAAGCAGAAGGCCAAGATTTGAACCTGAAAACTCTAGATAGCCCTTGCTATACACACATGCCACATTAGTCTCACCACAGAATTGTTCAAAGTATGGATCCGTAAAGAATTACCAAAGTTTTCGTTCTTATTGTGTCAGGATAAGGAAAAGTATTTCCAAAACTTTTAAACAACCATTATCATACAAAAGATCATTTAAACTTGTGATCACATTCTGCAAAATCATTTCCTATAGACCCAAACTATCTTAAGTAAAATTTTAATTTTCTGAGTTCTCCCTAACATTTTATCCTCAAAGCCTTTTTTAAAAATTTCATTTACTGAAATAAAATCTACACAGGTATAATTAAAGGCTTCATAAAGAAAGAGGAGGAGTGGAAGAGAGAATGTACATTCCCAGACCAAACTTGAAAGTATTAGTAATTTGAAAGTTATTCCGGATAAATCAAAGCCATTAACATTATTCTGAACAGAGGTATATCTCTATTTAACAGATGTTTGCCTGAAAGTTTTATGTTGATTTGAAATCTGTGAAGTCACTTATTAACTGACATCATTTTTTTAAAAATTGTTTTTCCATTGACCTAACCCTGCAAAGTGCTTTCACCTCTTCCTGAGTAATTGGCCAACCAGCTGATAAACTTGAAACCTGGAGGTGCAATGCCAAATCTTTGTAAATCAAAGCATCCTTTAATAATAATAATAATAATATCTTTCATTAAACAAATCAGAAAATAAGCAGAATAAAACTGTTATGAGAATCCTAAAGCTTTACAACACTGTACATGAGGGAAAGGGGGCTACTAATGAAGATCTTTAGAGGCAAAACACTTTTCAAGTTTATGGAAGAAAAGAAATATTCCAGACTCCAATGCATTAGAAGTCCATTACTTCAAGAGAAGTCAATAAACAACATAGAAGCCAAGGTGGTGAGGTTTCCAACTGTGCAGTGACATCACACCAATAAATGACTCCAACATTAGCATAAATGATAGCACTGACATCCTAACAACTGATTACATCCCACCATACAACTGCTTATAGGTCCAACGAATTACTCTCCCTAATCAAGAACCAAAGAGATATACTGGGGTTTTGTACACTTCTGAGAAGTAGGGATGAAGTGATAATTCAGTACTACCTATGTGCTTTTCACTTTGCTTTTCTTTAAACACACACACACACACACACACACCTAGTCAAATAATCATCTAAATATGTGTCTATTACAGTTTTTAATTGTGTGTGTGTACACATGTGTGCCTGAACCATCATGCTTAATGTACCATTTCAAGATTTAAAAAATGCACTGTATGTGTGCACTTGAATATCTGTCTTCATATCATGTATTCACAAGTGGATGTTCTTTTAACTCCAAGAGAAGTTTAAATCCTCAAATTAGCATCAGGAGGAACTGAGTCATATTCTAGCAGAAGTTTTTAATAGCCTACCAATGGTTAATTTAAAGGAAGGCAATTTGTACTCACAAATACAAAGGCAAATGCTTGAAGTCCCACAAGTGTGTTTGAGAAGTCAAACATTAACTGACACAATATTTTTCAAATCATTTTAGAGTTTTAATATCAACTAGCCCAATGTCAAATGTTAAGACAGACAAATATCTAAAGGATATGACAAATACCATGAGTTACTGAAACTAAGGACCCCCCAAAATATTATTTGGTTGAGGTCTCTATGCCTGACTTAGTCATGGAAGAAAATTAGACCGTCACTCCCATCTCATCATATTGGTATATAGCTTTTATAATATGCATAAATAAATAAATCTTGGCTCCTGAACTTGAGAGGAATGAACTTCATTTGCAGGAATGGAAACAAGTTAATGACAAATCATGGTGGAAATGCTTCTGTTCAAAACCAAGGAGACAGATCTTGAACTGGACCTTGAAGTATAAGTATAGATAACTCAGGGAAGAAAGTATGAGCTCTAGTGGTAATGAATATGGCAGGTAGGAATGGGGGAGTAGTACTTTGTGATGAAAAAGGGTTGACATTGACAGAAATGTATTCAGCAGGTTCAATCCAAAATCACAGAAGTTAAAGTTTCTCTTATTCAAATGATTAGGAAAGCTGTCGTGTCTTGAATCACCAATGATTAGGAGGAGCTTAAAAATTTTATTTTCATTGTTTCATATATCCCACTTCTCCCTTCCTACAATATAATCTTTGGTTCTTTGACAGTAGAAATTAACAGCTTCTAGGGTTTTGTTAGTTTGTCTTTTGGAATTGCTTTTATTTGGTGTTTTTTGGTTGTGGTTGTGCAGCTTTGTTTTTAGAGTGACAGGAGAGAATGCCAATCTAAATCTTCTTTATTTTTCTCTTTTTCTTGAATGGTATTTTATCAGATACATTCCAAACTGTGAGCATCTACAATTTCCAATCCAGCATGCAAGGAGCATAGAATTCATATAATAAAAAGAAAGGTGAACACATCACAAATTAACAACTTTTTTTTATATCCATCAGAGAACTGAGATCACAGGGGAAACCATTATGCCACAGCTCAAGAAACAAGCAAGCAGTTAAAGAAAACCAAAACTTACCAGAGTACAAAATTTCACAGGAACCAGTACCAGGATAGAAAACTTTAGACTTAATTAACAAATTGCTGGAGTACCAATGTGAACAAATTTAAGAGTTAAAACCTGAAGAGGGCCCAATCTTAGGAAAGCTTCCACATGTTCAAGGTTTTTTATCGTCAGTATCCCTATCAGTTTCTCACAATGAAGACTGGAGAAAAATCCCTTTGTGCTTTAGGCAGGAGGAGTGGGAATGTGGCCATTTTAAATATACCCAAAGCACTCTATTCTTTTGTTTTTTGTTTTGTTGTTGTTGTTTATTTGTTTTCTTGGCAGTCCTGGGGATCCAACCCAGGTCTCCTTGCATGGTAGGCAAGCACTCTACCATTGAATTTTATCCCCAGCCCTGGAGTGAGTGCTTTGTCCTGACCTCAAAAAAAAAAAAAAAATCTACCAAAGAAGTAGAAATATTTTAACTGATGTGGGGGAAGGAGAAGGGAATTACTCTACTCCAGCCTCATCTAAAATTCTTGTCATAAAGGATGGTAAATAAGAAGTCTCTAGGGGAAACACAAAGACAACAGAGAAGACAAAAACAAGGGACTAGAGAAACTGTTGGCCATTTATACCTATAACTACAGCAAAGAGTAACCACAACTTAACCCCTAGTAAGATAAAACATAAAATATCACATTAAAAGCCTATTTATCTTTCTTACTTTTACCTATAACTTTATGTTGTCAACAAAAATTATGAGGTATATTAAAATATAAAACACACCGTTTAAAAAGACATCCTAACTTGACTCAAGACACATAGCACAGATGTTGGAATTATCAGATCAGACGGGATTTAAAATAACTGTCCTATTTTTAATATTTTGAGGAAGGTCCATATTGTTTCCATAATGGCTGCATTAATTTACGTTCTCACCAACAAACTGCAAGGATTTCCTTTTCTCTACATCCTTTCCATCACTTAAATTTTGTCATTTTCATGATAGCCATTCTTACTGGAGTGATGAGATATTTGTTGTGGTTTTGATTTGCATGTCTATGATAATTAGTGAAACTGAAATTTTTTTTCAGATACCTAATGGCCATTAGCATGTCTTCTTTTGAAAAATATCAATTTAAGTTTATTGTCCATTTTTTAATCAGATTGTTTCATTGTTTGTTAATTTTTCACTGTTGAGTTTTTGCAATTCCTTATATGTTCTGGATATTAACCCCTTGCTCAAATGTATAGTTCGTTAGTATTTTCTCCCATTCTTTAGGTTATCTCTGAACTCTGTTGATGGTTTCATTTTCTGGGCAGAAGCTTTTTAGTTTGATGGAACCCCATTTGTCTATTTTTCATTTTGTTTCTTGTGCTTTGGGGGTCTTGTCCAAAAAATCATTACTCATTCCAATGTCCTAAAGCACTTCCTCTGTTTTCTTCTAGTAGTTTCAGATTTTATAAAGTCTTTAATCCATTTTGAATTAATTTTTGTAACTTGTGAGAAATGGTTCAGTTTAATTCTTCTGTATGTAAATATCCAACTTTTCCACCACCATTTATTGAAAAGACTATCCTTTCTCTTACAAGCGTTCTTAGCATCTTCATGGAAAACCATTTAGGTGTATTCTAAAATTAACATTTGGAAATATTATTCCATTGTGTTCTGTTCTTTATTGCAGTTATGTATACTTTCACTCTATTGTTTCTTTTATAGGTAATATTTTTCTCTATAGCAAATATTATATTTTACTTTGTTTTTGTTGCATATAGTTTTTCTGATATTTACAGATATGAATTTATTTACACAGCCAGAAATGGAGGTTCTTAAAATGATGTTGGTATCTTTGATCACTTCTGGAAAATTCTAATATATACTCTTTGAATATTAGACTCTCTCTTTTTAAAACTCCTTTCAGACATATGTTGGAACTTATTATTCAATCCTAAGTGTTTATAAACCTTTGTTTCATGTTTTCCATTTCATTATCACCTGAAATGTTATCTGCTTCATTCTTCAAAATGACATTCCAGTGAATTTTCTCTTCAGTTATATCTAATCTGCTGTTCAATCTGTCCGCAGTTTTTTTTTCAATTTAATGATGTTTTATTGATTTTTCAAGTTTCTAAAGTTATTTCAATCATTTGCAAATATATTACTTTAATATAGTTCTTTCTTTTCTTATATTTAGAAATATATTTTCTAATACTTTTATTCTATAGTCTCTGACTTAGAATGATAATTCCTAACATTCTGGAAGAGGCAGTCTAATATGTGTCTTATATGCTGATTCTCAAACATAGTTATAATCTTGTGTTTGCATCATATTTATTCCAAGTTTTCTATGCATTCTAGTTTGTTAAATGTCCCTTCAATGCAATTCTATGTTTACCTATACCAGACACTCTGGAGTTAATAATAGCTCAAAGCTAATTTATGTTTACTTTTCAACTGGAAATATTCTCTTACCATGCTGGTAGCATAAAATTAGACTCAAAGCACATTTTTAAAAACATACCCAGGGAAAGGTAACATTTTTATTTCTCATATCTGTTCTTAATCTTCCTCCAGTTCAAGACTGTTGTGCCATTTGTTCATGAATTTACTAGGACTTACTACTTCTTTTTTACTGGTGCCTGATGATTTTACCTACTTACTTGCTAGATGCATTTTGAATTTTAAAAAGAAGTAATTTTATTTTTCTTATCATATTGAAGAGATTTTAGTATTAGAATTATTCTATTGGCTGGGGCTGGGGGTATAATTCAGTTGGTACTGTGCTTGCCTCACATGCCTAAGGCCCTAGGTTCAATCCCCAGCACCACAAAAAAAAAAAAAAAAAAAAGAAGAAGAAGTAGAAAAAAAAGAACAAACTCTGGAAAATACAGGGAAGAGATATCTGTGACTATGTTTTTCTGTCTCTGTATAGAATACAGAAACAGACACAGGAAGCACATTACTCACCACTTCCTCTCCTTCATGAATATATCTGGATTGAGAATGGCAGTGAGGGCAAAGGTAGAACTGTCAAGTAAGAAAGTACATGTTTTTCTACAATCTTACTAGACAGTTCTGCCTCTGCTCTCACTGCCATTCTCAATCCAGATATATTCATGAAGGCTGAGAACAAACTCACAGAGTGGTTTATTTGTATATAAGCAGTGTTTAGATGGTCCAAAGGGTCTGCCAGATGAATCAAAAGTAGGAATACTGCTCCTTTTCTAACAAGAATCTCAAATATAAATGTTTCGTCATTTCCAAAGTATAAATAACTACAGTACCTTTCTTATAGAGTAGTGCTCAAGGGTAATGGAAAAAATATCAAGTACCCAATATATAATAGGGACCAACCAATCACCACTAGAAATAAAAAATCAATCCAAAGTATCCCATTGCTTATAGGTGAGCACTATAGTGTAGTATATAGATAGTAAAAGCAAAGCACTGACCATTGTGTATAACATAAAACACTTAATAAATATGAAATATTATTATTAGCCAATTTTGAAAGTTTAAATTATATTTGAAGTCACAGAGATAAGAATTTGAACCTAAAGTTAGATAAAATCAAATAAAAGCAACTTGGAAACAAACAAGGAAGGAAGAAGACCTGCATGGATGCCTCCAAACAAATGACTAAAGTTCTCAGCTCACTTTTATTACTTGGCAGGTACATAGGACAAGGGAGTTTATGTAGGCCCAGAGAATAAAAGTAAGGTCAGCAATATCCAGGAAGATAATTGACTCACCCAGTGTCACACAGTAATTCAAGTACACAGTCAGAAGTACAAGTTAGGTTTTCTAATTCTTATTCTACCATATCAAAATATCTCTATAACATAATAATTACTTATATTGATATGGATTTTTATTTTGACAGTTTCCAAAACATTTTGACATGCATTATCTCATTTTCAGCGATATCAATGAATAAACAAACATATGTGCTAGCCTTCAGAGGGAAAATAAAATCAGGAATACAGCTGGATTTCAAATCAACTTTGGGATGATCCAAATTTAAAGAATGTGTTGTTTTAAATGCCACAGTTCAAGAACCAAGCAAGTCCAATAGAGACCAATGCAAATATGTTAGATGCAGTGCAGATAGTTGCCATGGTAATCTCCACATGATGGATGGATGGATGGCTAGATTAAATTTTTTTTGAGCTTCTGAAAACAAAAATACAAGCAAAAATTGCTTCAAATAATTTCTCACAAAAGAATCTTTTTCCTAGTGAAATGGCACATCAGATAGAACCTATGTATAACTATGGATTCATCAATTAAAACTTGGACTTGGCATATTGTTTTTATGGAATGTAAAGTGTAAGAAAATATAGTGATTAAGAGCCTAGAATCTGGAATGTTCCATTCCCTTCTACCCTTGAGCCCTTCAGCAAGTTGCTTGACCTCATCACACCTCTATTCCAATTATAAAATGGATATATAACAGAACATATTTCATAAGGTTGCTGTGTGAATTGACTTTGATATATATTAATGAGCATAGAACACAATGAATTCTCAAAAGCAGTTCTACTATTGTATTCCTCACTCTCTCTTATAGTTCCAGGTAAATTTTAAAAGGATTTTAAAAATTTTTATATTGGTGCTGTAGCAAGGGGCTCTTTGATTGAATGCTACAGTTAGTAATATGATCATGAAAAATTGGCATTGATCAATTGGCATTGATTCATAGCTCACTAATGTCAAAGTCTACCTGTGCAACTCTCCACCTATACCTGGAGCTGCTTTAACTCAGACATTCAAGAAAAGGGAGAAGGTGGAAAGGAGAAGAGTTGCTCCAGAAACTTTTTCCCACTTGATTAAGAAAACAAAGACATTCCTAGAAATCCCCAACAGTCTTCCACTTATGTCTCATTGGCCAGAACGTTTGTCACTTAGCCAGCCCTAGCTACAATGAAGAATGGGGGACCTAGAATTTAGCCAGGCATACTGCCATCCTGTTCAAAATTGGGATTCTGTTGGCAAGGAAGAAGGAGGAATGAATAGTATTTGCCACAGGTGCATAGAGAGCTTACACATCTGATAGAAAGGATTCATTTGGTAGCAATTACTTGAACACTTTGAGAATAAAATGAGCTATGTAATGCCTAAGCAGTTTTAGCTGCCAATTAAAGTATATATTTTGCCTTATCCTCCTTTCTGAATTTATTCCCTCTGTGCTTAGTACTCTCATTCTTCCTATAATCGAAATTTAGAAATTATTGTATGTAGGTTAATGTGGCCACATTGTCATGGAAGGCAATTATTGCTCGGTTGCTGTGATACCACTGCAGGTGTATGTAGAAGTATCAGGAAGAAAAACATAAAATACTTGCTTATAGCCTCCCATTGCTTTGCTCCTGAATTCACATACCTACTTTGTCTCTACAATGTACAAAATCAAAAGAGTGCAGGTGCTCAGCCTGAGTGAATTGCACCTACTTCCCTCTATTCTACTGCAATTCGCATTCAGAAGAGTGGTTACAGCAGATATGATGTAAGGGAACGCTTCCTAATTATGGAAATTTGTCATTGGTGTTGGAAGTTATTTTTTGTATTATTTACACTATTTTGTCTGGTGGTAATATTTCTGTCTGCCAGTGACAATTACATTGCTCTTGACTGGTGCAGATCAGCAGTTTGTGATAGCTCTGAAAAGCTGGTGTATAGCACATGTCACTGGCAGACATATTAATGTTGGCAAAGAGAAGTGCATGTGATGTAACACGATTAGATGGTGCTAAGATAAAAGACCATTTCAAAGCTCATGAATAACCAAGAAGCAGCAAGGTGACAACTATCAATTATTTATTGCCCTTGTCCATATATTATTAACAGCTTCAGGAAAGCCCACGGTCTCCCTTTCCTGCTCTCTCTCTCCCTTGTGTTAAAGCTCAGCTCCTCCACTTATGGAGATTGCATCCTAAGGGAGACATTGTGCTCTCAGCTATCATTAGACAATCCAGAGAAAAAAATCAAATGACCTCAAGGCAAACTACATTCAACTTTGTTGGCTATCAGAAAAGAAGCATTGCTTGCTCCCTGCTCTCTACATGTGATTCCTCTTATCACTTTCTCCTTCAGAGTCTCCTTTTTCACTCCTGGTTCCTCTACTCTTAGCAAATTACTGATTTAACAGTAGTTCAGAATTTGAAGGGAGAAAGTAATGTTCTATGATTAAATCTTACACATATACCTGGAGTTAGTCTGCATCTTCTAGGGAGCTGGTTAAAAGGTTATATATTGATTTCACTGATGATTCTGGGATAAACTATTTAATATCTTAGCTTATATTAAAATAGATAAGCTATAAATAGGCATTAGGCTGTCTTCAGCTGCAAGTAGTAGGCAATCTGTCTTAAATGATTTTAAACAATGCACAAAATTATCTCACCTATAAAGACAATCAGATATTATCAAATATGCAGGGTCCTTTCCCTTTCCTGCACTGTCATCCATGGTATTGTTTCCCATCAAGATTTGATGACTAAATAAGACTCTATTCTATACATTACTTCTTTCCAGAAAACAAGAGAAGGACCTATTCTCAAACAAGGAACAAAAGAACCTGTCTTTAGGCTGACTCAACTTACATGGGTCATGTGCTAATCACTGATAGTAAATGTGATCACTGAATCAAATCCTGTAAAGCAGTTATAAAAGCTGGATCCAATTTAGAAGAATAAAGACAAAAAGCACATTTCAGGGTTTGGAATATTTCTTAGTTCAGTTAATATTCTATTAAAAAGCATGTACATTTAAACATAATATTAATAATGAGACACAGATCACAAATGCCACATTTTCATCTTCATTATAGCTAACCTAACTCATGTTCTAGTTAGACTACTTCATTTATATAAAGAGTAATAACAGCAATGCCAGGATCTATGCTAAGACCCTTACATGTACTTATTTCCTGTTGATACCTATATGAATCTTATTAGGTAGATATCACTCTTATCCTGCTACAGATAAATATACTCAAGTCAAATATGCTTGGTGATTTGTCTGCCAAACATCATATATGTCTCAACTGATAAAAATAAAAACTTTTCAATCTGATTTCAAACCTCAGATTCTTAACAATTTTACTTTGCATCTTCCTGATCTCAGACATTTCTTTTTTCTCTCTCTTTTTCACACTCTTTCTTTCTCTCCCTTTCCTTCCTCTTTCCTTCCTTCCTTCCTTCCTTCCTTCCTTCCTTCCTTCCTTCCTTCCATCTGGATCCAAAAGTTAGGTTAGGATTAGGGATCAACAGTCACACTTAGTGAATGTGCAACTGTTTCAACAGTTGGTTCAGATGATTCTAAATTTATGGGTTGTCTAATGACAACATCAAGTTTGCTGGTAGTAATAAAGGATGCATATCTTCTTACTTCTCTCTCTCTCTCTCTAAGGTATGATTAACACATGGAAATAATTTTTAAAGTAGCACTAAGCATAGTATAATACCAAACAATGTAGTATAGATTACCATAGCTTTAGTATTTTAAAGAAGGATGTGATCAAAGTGGTCTGATGTAATCAGAAGTTTTCTTTGAATTGACTCTTTGAAAAATGGCTAGTATTTTTCTCAGTAAGTAAAGATGGGGTTGGGCATTCTATAAGAAAGAAAGCATTAAAAAAGAAAAAATTTTGCATTGTGAAGATAATTTTCCTAAAACAATGGTAGGAAGTAACATGGGAGAAAATCTAGCTGACTTCAAGTTTGGCAATGATGTTTTAGATACAACACCAAAAATATAATCCATAAAAGAAAAAAATTGTTAAGTTGAACTTCATAAAAAATTTAAAATTCCTGTTCCATAAAAGATACTTTTAGCAGAATGACTTGTTTGGCCAATGAGATAGCATGATACAAACAGAACCTTGATAAAAGCTTATGCATGGGCACTTACCTTCTCTTCTTGCTGGGAACTCTCCCACTAACGTGTGGAAAAGCTTGTGCTAGCATCCTGGATGATGAGAAAGCATGCAGAGAGCAGCTTGAGCTGTTCCAGCCACAGCTCCAATGCAACACTGTGCCTAGAACCACCTCTGGTGGTGCAGAGCCAAGCCATCCCAGCTGAAACCAGTCATAATTGCCAACCCAAAGAAATGGTTGTGTGTTTTTTTTTTAAATCATCATATTTTGGACTAGATTGGTGTACAAGCATAGGTCAAATATATAATAATCTGTAAGTGCAGAAACCCCAAACATTCATTCTCAAACATATTTGTTTAGCTAATATAAAATTAAGAAATTTATTAATTACATAGTTAACTTGTGAATGTGAGACTGTCTCTACAGTTGGTTCAGATTCTAAATTTATAGATTGTCTAATGACAACTTAACCATTCTTATATTTCTCTGAACACTCAGAATTGCTATGAAGAATGTCAAAACACCTCTGAAAGTCTGGGATCCAATTTCTTTAGGCCTCCTGCCACAGTTATGTAGATTCCTAAACTACTGACACTCCTAGGTTAGAAGAGTAGTTAGATATAATGAAACAAAGATTCACTGAGTAATAACTATCAAATCTCTACTTTTCTTGATTTCAAAGATTCCATGATGATGATTAACAGAAAAACTGAAATAACTACTTTGTACAGGTATTGCCTTGACTGAGGTTCCTACAAACTTCTTTTATTGTTTTCCAAATACCAAATTTAAGTGAAGCTTTATTAAACAACTTAATTAGAATGCTAATTAGTTAATTAATAATTATCAGATTAATATATATCATGTCTCAATCTTATGAAAGTTCTGGATTCCAACGTTTTTTTTTATGTCAATCTCAGAACTGTTATGCTCTGAATAAGCTCAGGATTCCCAAGATAGCTTTCTTAAGAGATAATAATGAATTCAATTTCATAACTACTGGCCCTATTATTTTATAAATTATCTTAAGAAAATGTCTAGGAACAGATGCACCCATAAAATCATGAAGCACATGGATGAAGTTTTATTAAAAGAACATCAGAGGGCAGATTAATTTTTTCTCAATTTATAAACACAAGCAAATGTTCTTACATTTTTCCATAATTGACTGGTGATAGTCCACAACCAGACTAAGTTTACCAGTTAGAATGAACAATCTACTCTTTAATGGATTATAGGTTGTTAAATATTGAAACCTTCTGCATTTGGATTGAATTTTCTGATACTGTATTTTCATTTTGGTAAGTATAGGTTACACAACATGTGGTTTTTGGAAGACAGAGAATGTCATCACTGGTGTAATGTTCTTACACCTATAGAAGACTGGTTCATACATAACTCTTCAACATGTGATTAGTCTTTACTAATGAAAAACACAATGAATACATTGTAAAGTATTCTGGGGAAGGACAGAGGTCTCTAAAACCTCTGGAAAAGAGATAATCATGGATTGTCCAAGAAACAGAAATTTGAAGACAGTGAAATCTAAAAATGATCTGAGAAAGAGTTGACAGATGAAGGGGTGGAAAAATTAAAAAATTACAGGTGGTATTGTGATCCTAAGAAAGCTGTATAACTGTACCTGGAGACCAAATCTAGTGTCATTTCTGGTATGAAGAATGTGGGACCTGTTATCGGTAAAAGGATTCTCCATTTAAGATGCCAAAACACCTCTGAAAGTCTGGGATCCAATTTCTCCAGTCCTCCTGCCACAGTTATGTAGATTCCTAAACCACTAACACTCCTAGGTTAGAAGAGTAGTTAGATATAATGAAACAAAGCAAAATATACTGTTTCAACCAACCATTAAGACATACATCCAAGCACTTATATTTACCAATTGTGATGCATCATCGGACAAGATGTAACTTGTATGAGTAATACTGGTAATTCTGTAAAAGTTTACTGTGAGGATTAAATTAATTTATCTGAGTGCAGGATACCTCGCTTTTAGGAGGCCCTCACCAATCCTCAGTTATCTTTATCTCCCCTCCTCCTTTATTTTATACTGATCCTGGCTAAAAGCAGTCACACTCTATGTCTCTAAAAAGGTAATTAATCTCCTTATGCCTCTGTTTCCTTTTCTATAAAATGCATTGAATCACTTAGTAAATCTTTAAATTTGCTTTCCTTTATAAATCCATGTTTTGTAAAATGCACCTCAATGTTTGTAATAGGTTTCTGATTTACATGAATATTTAATATGCAAGGTATAAACATAATCATTATTGTAATTCTATTATACTGTGTTGACTTCTCTGTTAAATTTTAGTAATTATTATTTGGACAAAAACTTGTACACTACTTTGGGATTGATGAGGCCTGGTAAACACATTCTCACTGAACTTATATATAGCATTTTGAATATTTTTAGGCTTTTGCCCTTCCTGGTCACCTTGAGGTGCTTTGCCAGGTACTCCCTCTCTCTGAAGAAGATAAGTAAGTGTTATCAGTCTCCCTGTCACTTCAGCT
Source organism: Marmota flaviventris (assembly GCF_047511675.1). Classification (NCBI taxonomy): domain Eukaryota; kingdom Metazoa; phylum Chordata; class Mammalia; order Rodentia; family Sciuridae; genus Marmota; species Marmota flaviventris. The sequence continues at coordinate 15,235,709 of NC_092510.1, forward strand.
GAGGCAGTTGAGCTGAGTCTTTGCCCATCTTCCTGGCTCCTGAAGATGCTGCCAGAGTTGGTTTAGCACACAGGCATTCCCAGTCTCCACACCTGAACTCACTCCTCTCAGTCAACACCAGGACTGTTTCTGGTGCCAAATTATACACAACAGTGCTTTCATTTTCTTTTTATTATTTAAAGATTTCATGAATGTGAGGAATGATTATAAATGCATTCTATGAGATATAAAAGGATAGAGGAAAGACAAAGGGACCTCAGTCAAAAAAAAAATATACACTGCCATTCTTTGAGTTTCTATTCTTATAATAGAGAAAACTATATAGCTAAATTTTAGGGTAATAAAACCATGGAACTGAAGTGATACAATTGAATCACAAGAAGCACATGCACTAGGGACCACTGCCTTAGGATAACATGTACTTCTACTGTTAGAGATTACCTGTGCCCTCATGATGGGGCAATTCTCCTGACAGGTATTGAGCCTATGAATTAATTCCTGTTCCCTTCCCTTCAGATCATGTAAAAATATCAGTTAGCATCTGCTAGGAAGGGGGTTGATAATGCCTGATCTCACAACCATTTGTTTTACAGACTAGAGACTTGCTCCAAAGTTGAGCCCACATAGGATCAGAAAGAGTCTGAGGTACTGGAAAGAGTCAGAAAAGGTAAATCCCTGCCACAGGTCTTATTATTGTTCTTGTTGTTTGGTTTTCTACCCTACTTAGTGGAATTTATTCATTCTGAAAGCATTAACCCACCTACCCAAAGCCCTAAGCCATGAAGGATTTGGTTCACTCCTGAAGTTTGTGAAAACAATACCATGTAAGCAAGGTTAGGTATCAGGTTCTCTGGAAACAAAAAGTTAATGAATGGTAACTTCAGAAAGTAAAACAAAATATTTTAAGCTTTGCAATTTGAGTCTATCATAAGAATCATGAACATCAATATTATCTGAAAATTTGCAGAAATGCAAAATCTCAGACCTACTCAAAAACAACTAGAACTAAATCAGCATTTGCATTTGAACAAGAGACCTAGGGATTCATATGCCCATTTAAGTCTGAGAAACACTATCTTAAAGACACTGGGTGAAGTCTACAATCTTTCAATAAAAGTGTACCTCAAAATACATTCTGTAGAGATACCAAAGAAGACCTTAGAAGATGGAAAGATCTACCTTGCTCTTGAATAGGCAGAATTAATTATCAAAATGACCATACTTCCAAAAGCACTCTACATATTTAATGCAATTCTGATCAAATTTCCAATGACATTCCTCATAGAAAAAGAAAAAAACAATCATTAAATTCATCTGGAAAAATAAGAGACCAAGAATAGCTAAAACTATCCTTAGCAGGAAGAGTAAAGCAGATGACAACACTATTCCAGAACTTAAACTATACTATAGAGCAATATTAACAAAAACAGCATGGTATTAGCACCTAAACAGACTGGTAGACCAATGATACAGAATAGAGAACACAGAGACTAACCCACAAAACTACAATTATCTTATATTAGATAAAGTTGCCAAGAACATGCATTGAAGAAAAGAAAGCCTCTTCAACAAATGGTGCTGGGAAAACTGGAAATCCATATACAACATAATGAAATTAAATCCCTAACTCTCACCATGCACAAAACTCAACCCAAAATGGATCAAGGACTTAGGAATACAACCAGAGACCCTGTGTCTAATAGAAGAAAAAGTAGGCACTAATCTTCATCATGTGGTATTAGGCCCCAACTTTTTTAAGGAGACTCCTGTGGCACAAGAATTAAAATTAAGAATCAGTAAATGGAATGGACTCAAACTAAAAAGTTTTCTTCTCAGCAAAAGAAACAATCTGTGAGGTGAATAGAGAGCCTACATCTTTGGAGCAAATCTTTATCCCTCACACATCAGATACAGCACTAATCTCTAGGGTATAGGAAGAACTCAAAAAGCTAAGCACCAAAAAAGCAAACAACAACAGCAACAACAACAAATAACCAAATCAATAAATGGGCCAAAGGCCTGAAGAGACACTTCTCAGAAGATGATGTACAATCAATCAACAAACACATGACAAAATGTTCATCATCACTAGCAATTAGAGAAATGCAAATCAAAACCACTCTAAGATTTCATCTCACTTCAATCAGAGTGGAAGCTATTACACATACAACAAGTGTTGGTGAGAATGTGGGAAAAAAGGTACACTCATACACTGCTGATGGGACTGCAAATTGGTGCAGCCACTATGGAAAGCAGTATGGATATTTCTTGGAAAATTGGGAATGGAACCACCATTTGACCCACTGTCCCTTTCCCTGATCTATACCCAAATGACTTAAAAACAGCATACTACAGGAATACAGACACATCAATGTTTATTGCAGCACAATTCACAATAGCTAAATTGTGGAACCAACCTGGATGCCCTTCAATAGATGAATGGATAAAAAAATGTGGCATACATACACAATGGAATATTACTCAGCAATACAAGAGAATTAAATCATGGCATTTGCAAGTAAATGGATGGAGTTAGAGAAGACAATGCTAAGTGAAGTTAGCCAATCCCAAAACACCAAATGGTGAATGTTTTCTTTGATATAAGGAGGTTGATTCATAATGGGATAGGAAGAGGGAACATGGGAGGAATAGACAAACTCTAGATAGGGCAGAGGGGTGGGAGGGGAAGTGAGGGGGCATGCATTAATTAATGATGGTGGAATGTGATGATCATTATTATCCTAAGTATATGTATGAAGACATGAATTGGTATGAATATACTATGTATACAACCAGAGATATGAAAAATTGTGCTCTATTATGTAATAAGAATTATAATGCATTCCGCTGTTGTATATAAATAAAAAAAGAAAGAAAAGTGAATCCCAACTTGACAAAGTGAAAAAATTATAACAACATTAAGCAAGCTACTGAATTCAGCTAAACTTAAAGACTACCTTGCATTTTATGGTTATATACAACTATATATTTCTCTTTATTATTTAATTCAATTTGAATTGAGTTTCTATAAATTAAAAATATCTTGACAACCAAGCTCATCAGTTTTATTTTACTAATGCCTCTATTTACTATCAGTTAGGAGTAACTGGACATTTGAGGAAAAACTCCAACATAAAAGCATGAAAAGTGTTTTAAAACACTAGAGACATCTAAACCTTCTCAAATATTCAGAGTAATAAAAGGAAATGTGTGTATAAAATGACAAATACACACCAGTTAAAATATAAAAATGAAGATATTGAGAACAAGATAAAGATCTTGTATACTGAAAATATGGTAACCAAAACATGTTAAGGTTATAAGTCTTAGAAGGCAAAGTTGAGAAAAATCTGTCAGTAAAATCAAGAAAGAGTTTGGAAACGTGAGGAAAATAACAGTAACTGAAGAATTAACTGGGAGTTTTACCTTCTCATCAGTAGTTCCAAAAAGACAGAAAAAGAAAAAGAGACAGCTGAAAACTATTGATGAATATATAAGAAAAATTTCCAGATTTGAAGCCACAGCACTGCAACCCTTAGAGGTCCTCTGAAAGTCCCAATGAATTGGAAAAGTATCCAAGCACATCATTGTGAAACTGCAGGTCATTGTGAAACTTCAGAACAACATGGATAAAGAGATCATAAAAGGTTTTATTTATAAAAAGGAATTGAAGCTAGACTTGAGTAGACTTCTTAGTAACAAAGAAATTTAGAGAATGACAACGTACTGTTGTCAAAATTCTAAGGGAAAACTATTTTTGACCTACAATTCTCTACCCAGCAATATTACCAATCAACATTTTCAGACATCCAAGGTATGGTAACAAGAATGATTTCAATGTAGTTTTTCCTAGAAAGCTTCTTCAGGGAATACTATAGAAAACTGAAATTATATATAGAACTCAGCGAAGAGAAACTGCAAAACCAGAAGGTGGTAAGAAAATGTCCCAGAATGACAGTGCCCTTCTGACAGAGGAGAAAGTGAAAGATTGAAGTAAATTGGAGAGATATCAAAGGTGGACTTCTAGGAGAAAAAAAAAAATAGCTAATATATTGTTTGATGCTTTGTAGAAACACTGTTCATGTTATAATTGAATTATTTTGGGGAAAATTAATTGGTAGAAAACTAAATAAGTGAAAAAGGAAAATTTTAATTACAGAAAGAAACATACCCTACAATACAAGAAGCTACAGATTGTTACTTGGTTTTGCAATATACAATGTTTCAAAGGTAATAATGTTGTGATAGAACTATGATAGAAAAATTGGAGCAAGGAAAGTAGAAAAGAAGGTAGAAAAATGATGAAAACAGAACACTACATTATATCAAAAAGTTAATATATCATGCCCAAATGTTAATAATTCAGGAAATAGAGGTATGTATCTATTATTTAGAAAAATCTAAGTGAACAAAATGAGAAACAATTACTGAGATGGTAGGAAGGGATGAAAATATTGGCTTTAAAAATGTGTGCATGTTATTTTATTAAGAAACTTTTTTTTTTCCACCAGGGATTGAACCTAGGTTGCTTAACCACTGAGCCACATCCCGAAGCCTTTTTATATTTTATTTAGAGACAGGATCTTGCTAAATTGGTGAGGTTAGCTTTGAACTCATGATCCTCCTGCCTCAGCCTACCAAGTAGCTGGGATTACAGGTGTGTGCCACTGTACCCAGGTCTAGTAAAAAACCTTAAAGGTTTTTTTTTTTTTTTTTTTTTTTTAAATATATTTTAAAAGCTAAGCATCCTAGGGAAGAGGAACAGAGAAATTCCTTTTAAAAACAGAAACACAGTGGAAAAAAATTATCTGAGATCAGAAATGAGGAGAGAATTATATAGTAGGTAAGAGGTTTCAGCATAGTACCAAAATAGAGTCCTGAAAGGTACATCCAATTGGGCAGGGGGAAGCCACCTAGATTCTGTATCAAGGATGGAAATTACTCCTGTGGTAAAAAGCAGAAAGCCACTGGATTTTAAGGAACCTCAGCAGACCTGAGAAATGAGGATTTCAGAAAGGATTAAAACAAAAAGCAAAGTCCTTGACCAAACTTGAACTGAGATTTATTCTCCTAAACCTCCACATAGGATCTGTGGAAGCCAAACTGCCATGGTATAGAAATGGAAGCCACAATAGAGTTATTTTAATAAGTAGAAGCAGCAGAAAATAGAAATGTGACATGTTTTGAACATAGGTGAAAGCTGAGAATTCAAAAACACTGGATGAGAAGGAAAGAGAATAATGAAGGAATCAAGGAATTACACTGCTGCTTGAAAACTGCACAGATCTACATCACAGGCAGTCTTCCAGATGAGTTAGAATCAAGTCTGAATCAAGTCTCTTAGAGTTATTCATTACTGTGGAATGCAAGCAATTCAATTAACACTTTGAGTGAGATTAGGATAAAAATCTATGTAACAGTATCAATATAAATGTGAGATTAGAATAAAATCTATGTAATATTATCTATATAAATGCAACACAAATTATTCAATAGATGAGTGTGCATGTTATTTTATTAAGAAAAAATAAATGAAAAATAGGTAGAAAGAATACATAAAGGAAGGACAAGGAATAAAATATTTTTTAATTACAGCTTTGTAGCTTTAAAAGATAGTACTTGGGTTCATCCCAATAAACTCATATATGCATAGAAATTGATTTCTGTTCACGAACCTCTCTTATTCTCTCCCCATTTTTTCCCATCCTCCCTCCCCTTTCCCATTCTCCTTTCTCTACTCTACTTGACTTCTTTTCACTTGTCTATTAATTTATATTTGATTGTTTTTTTATATCATCCTATCCTCCTTACCCCCTTTTCCTTTATTTTACTCTAGCATATATATATATGAAAACTTTCCACCTTTGAGTTTCTGAGTGGGTTTATTTCACTTAGCATGATATTCTCTGTTTCCACCCATTTATCAGCAAATGTCATAATTTCATTTTTATTTATGGCTGAGTAGAACTCCATTTTATATATATTTTCTCACAATTTCTTAATCCATTCATCTATTGATGGGCATCTGGGTTGATTCCACAATTTAGGTATTGTGAATTGTCCTATTAGAAAAATTGAAGTGGCTTTATCACTGTAGTATGCCAATTTTAGATTTGTGAAAATGCCATGGAGTAGGATAGTTGGGTCATATAGTGGTTCCATCCAAAAAAAAAAAAAAAATTAAAAGGGTTTGGGGCTGGGGATGTGGTCAAGTGGTAACATGCTCACCTGGCTAAAAAATAAATAAATAATTAAATAATTCTCTCTCTCTCTCTCTCTCTCTCTCTCTCTCTCTCTCTCTCTCTCTCTCTCTCTTTTTCTCTCTAAAAAAGGGGGGGTGGGGATATTGTTCAGTGGTTAAGCACCTCTGGGTTAAATTCCTGGTACTAAAAAAAAAAAAAAAAAGCAATCAAAGGGATATAATTAGGAAAAAAAGAAGTCAAACTATCCTGTTTCCCACTAATATGATCCTATACCTAAAAGACCTAAAATAAAATTTTAATTCAGAACTTCCACATAAATTTCCAGACCTGTCACTCCCCAAGGCAATCTCTTTCCAAGGCCTGTTACTCCCAAATTCCTAGAAAATCTGTAATTAACCCACTAATAAATAGATTATGCAAAGAGAGATATGACATATTAAGAAACCTATAATTTAGAGGACTTTCCACTGTTATCTATTGATCAGAAAATGAAGACAATGTCAGCCTGAGGATCCCGAGATTTACCAGACCCCCATCAGACATTCTGAGACCACCAAACTGATGTTATTCCCACACACTGTCCCATAACCACCCCCACCAAGTTTTCTTTAAAAGAAGACCTGAGAATCAAAAAAAAAAAAAAAAAAAAACTCTCACTCTCAAAATGGCTCAAATTCTCCCTTGAATGTATATTTGTGGCTTCACCCCAAAAGTCATCTCTGTCTTAAAATTGCCCACATTTTCCCTTGAATCTGTATCTACAAGTAATGCTCTGTCTATGCCTTTGAGTAGTGCATGTGGAAATCTCTTCTGTCATGTAAGCCAAGGACCCTGCTGGTCCTAAGTCAACTTCTTCCTTTTCTCCTGGAACTCCTCATGCCTTTCTCTAGAGACACTTCTTCCATGCTAAGAGCACTTAGAAATGGTAAATTTCCATGGCAAAAGTTCCAACATGAAAGAGAAATCCTACCTTATATACAAAGATATGAAAAATTGTGCTCTATATGTATAATAAAAATTGTAATGCAAAAAACAAAAAAAAAGAAAGGAAGGAAGGGAGGGAGGGAAGAAAGAAATCCTAAAAAGGAAAGTTCACTGAAATGGGAACAGATATGCAATGAAGCAGCTTTCAGCTTTGCTATTAATCTTCTCTGGGAAGAATATGTCAAGGCCACCATCAGGTTGAATATACCAAGTTTGATCCATTTTGATTTGACTTTGGCATTTGAGATCAACAAGAAAAATACCATTTTACCACATCCAGATCTTTAAAATAATCCCCTCAAGATCTTAAATTTTTCTGCTGGTACAATAAACAAAGGTTAAGTACTTACATAATGGAAAAAAATAGAAACAAAATAGTAGGAACAGAATTTTAGAGAAAATAGCAAATACATGTCAGAAAAATCTTCAAGTGATTTATAGCAGGGGCTTCTTTTTCCCCTGTGATGAATTTTATATTGTTTTCAAATTTGGTTTTCTCACTCTAACTTTCATTTCTTTGGCTATGTATTTGAATCTTATGATTTTCTGCTATATTGATTACCTCACTACATTGTACTAGGGTGGTTTAGGATGTGGAGATAACAGTAAATAAATATTTAATATGATAATGTAACTAAATATAACCATCTAATTTCCCACAGTGTAAAGAAGTACTCCTTCTGCATTTTGATAGATATTTTCTTGTAGCTTGAATGAAAATGGTTATCAAAAGTTGTTTTAAACCTTCAGATAATTATCATAAAATAAATGAAAAGGTTCATAAATCGAATTCATTTGAGGTCATTTCTGAAAGAAAAAAACCTAAGCTTTTTTTTTTGTATTGTTTTTGTTTTCTTTAAATTTATTCAACTCTTATCATTGGATATCCACACCCCCTACCAAATCCTTAGTTTCCTTCTATGATCCTGCCATTTCACACAGCACTGTTAAAATCCCGGGAGTTAGATCTAATCTATTACCTAACATTGTCATTTGGTAGTCAAATAAATAATAAAGCAAAATGACAGGCTAAAAGAAACTATATGCCACAGTTTAAATGTATATTTACATTGCATTTACAGTCACATTTTAATTTTTCCCTTTGGGGAATTTTTGTTTTATTTTAAGGAAGAGAAAAAGGCTGTCATTATCTCAAGGGCTTTATAGGCTGCGATGAATGGCCTATCTTTAGGGAAACTGGCATTTGTTGTCTTGAATTTCTCATGAAATGACAGAGAGTCCTGTCTGGAAATCATCCATTAATGCTATCCCTGTTTATTTGTTCAGCCTGGAGTTTGAAATTCATTTAAAGTCTGAAATCCTAGACTGATGCTTCCTTTAGTTTTACATTTACAAATATAATTCAGCTAATATTAATTTTTAAAAAACCTACTAAAATACTAACAAATGGGTCCTATGCTACTTCTCAAGTTGCATAAAACCTAAGATTTGGAAATATCTAATAAATGAAATAAAGGCAAATATCTATGGATGTCCTAATATACCAAATTTATCATTAAGACAATCTATCTTATGACTGTTGGGTAACATGTGATTTGTATAACATTGAATCTGAATGATAACCTCTGGCAGACTTTTTTTCTTTTAAAGAGGCCTCTGCAGTACATAAATTGCTACCATAAATATAATAGCTTTTAGGTCAAAGTTTAAGCAAATGTTTGTTTTTAAACAGGTAGCTGTATTGGCAGATCACATCTCTAAGTTCCATTTTGATGTGTCATGTACTGTCTTCAGAACCTTGTTTACTGGATATTTGGTGGTTCTGATGATTAGTTGGGAAAACTCATAATTCTCTAAGTTAATTCTCAAAATAAAGCCAGAAGCTAAGGTGCTTCAATAGTTTGTAATGTGACAAACCTTTACAAAAATGTGGGTTGAAATTTAAGTAGGTCAAATTAAGCACTGTGATTTTCTACCTGCCTTACTGTGCTTTCAATAAGAAAATTCTAGGGGAAACAATCACTTGGAAATACTGCATTGGGGAAATTTTGAATCATTCTCTATGCCATACCTTTTGCAAATGATTTAAGAAAAAGCTGTAACTGTCATTAAAAAGTTTCAATAAAAATACTCAAGCACAATAAACAATCACATAGTGCCCTTATCTTCTCTTCTAATACTCATGAATGTTGTTGCATTAAGTAAGATGTGAGAATTGTTCTTGCACAGACTAGAATCCACAACAGGATACATGCTGATGGTTTCAAGGTGTTCTAGCTGGTTTGTGGTTCAGTGGTAAAACACTCTTCCTTCAATCCCCAGTACAAAACATAAAAAAAATAAATTTATTAAAAATAAATCTATTCCGGCATCTGGTTGTGTCTTTAAAGTGTGGGGTTGTTGTTGTTTTTGTTGTTGTTGTTGTAATACAATATATGTACCATAAATGTCACTCTTTCAAAGAGTAGAATTTAGTGGGTTTTAGTTTAAGGTTATACAATCATCACTAAGATAGAATTCTACATTATTTTCATATACAAAAAAATCCCATATTTTCATAGTCTTCACTTATTTCCACTGCCTCATAGCTCCTAGAACTACTAATCAACTTTCTGTTTCTATAGATTTGTATATCATGGACATTACATGGAAAAGGAATTATATAATATATGAACTTTTGTGTCTGGCTTCCTTCACTTAACATAAAGTTTTTTAGTTTTTTCCATGTTATAGTATGCACCAATAATTAATTTCTTTTTGTAGTTCAATAATATACTTAGTTGTATGAATAAACTACTTTTACTTATCCGTTCTTAAATTTATAAAAAATGAGAGAAATGTGTGCTTATATGTAATCATGCACAAATTTTTATATAATCAATTTTCAATATATATATATATATATATATATATATATATATATATATATATTATATATTATATATATATATACTGGATCATAGATAAATCTATCTAAATTTCTAAATTCTTGAGAAACTGCCAAGCCATTTTCCAAAGCAGCCACATCACTTTACATTCACTACATTCACTGTTTCCATATTCTTGCCTATGTTTATATTGCCCATGTAATTTGTTATAAGCCATCTTACTTGGTATGAAATGGTATTTCATTGTGGTTTTGTTTCCATTTCTTTAATGACAAGTGATGTTGAGTATTTTTCAACTGCATATCATCTTCTTTAGAGAAATGTCTAATCAAATGCTTTACCTATTTATTTTTATAATTGATTTTTTCAAATATAATTCAGATACCATACTATTAACTCAAACAAATTTTAAAATTCAATGTTTTCAGTATATTCACAGAATTATCAACATCAATTTTGGAATATTATAATCAGTCCAAAAAGAAAACCTTAAATTAATTACTTCTAATTTCCCCCAATTCCCAAGCTCTAGACAACCCAATACTTTTTTTTAAATCCCTATAGGTTTTCCTACACTAGAAGTATAATATAAATGAATTCAAACAATATATGGTCTTTTATGACTAGACTATTTCTCTCAGCATAACTATGTCTTTGGTTAAAATAATATAAATAAATAATAAAATAACAAACATAGATTCACACAATTTTATAGATATGTTTTAAATTAATTTGGTGTGTTAGCTTTCCATTACTGTGACCAAAATATCTGACAAGAACACCTTAGACTTATTTTGGGGCTCAAGGTTTCAGTTCATGTTCAGCCACGTCCATTATTCTACCTACCTACTTACCTAGAGTTACCACCTAGTATTCAATTCAAATTATTAATCCATCAAGTGGATTAATCCACTAATAAATCTACAATTATCTTAATCTAATAATTTCATCTCTGAACAATTTTGCATTAATTAACATATAAACTTTTGGGGGAACACCTCATATGCACACCTTAATTTGGTGGTATATACCTAAAGGTAGAATTGCTATGTCAAATATGTTTAACATTTTTATAAGTTGTCAGATTGTTATCCAAAGCAAGTACACTAGTTCACACTTCCACCAGCAAAATATAAGGACCTCAGTTTGTTCAAATTCTTGTCACCATTTATTATTATCTGTATTTTTTCATAGCCATCCTAGTTAAGTATGAAATGATATCACACTGTGGATTTAATTTGTTTTTCTCTGCTGAATAATAATGTTGAATATCTTTTCATATGATTATTGGTCATTTATATATCTTCACTGAAGAAATGTCTATTCAAATACTTTGATGAGTTTTCATGGCTCTTTATTGTTTCACTATAAGTGTTGCTTATATATTGTTGATGCAAATCTCTTATCAGAAAAAGTGCAAATATTTTTTCCCATTCTATCTTTTGACTTTCTTGATAGTATGACTTAAAACACAAAATTTTTTTTAAAAAATTGTGAATTCTAGTTGGCCTATTTGTTCTTTGTTTACCCATGCTTTTGGTGTTATATTCAAAGAACCATTACCTAATCTGAGGTAGTAAATATTTATTTCTATACTCTCTTCTAAATGTTTTATAAATTTAACTTTCATATTTAAGTCTTTGACCCACTTTAGAGTTAATTTTTACATATGGAATAAGTTATATAAGGTAAGGGTCAAACTCCATCCTTTTTCAGCACCATATATTAAAAAAATCTTTTCTTATTGAATTGTCAAAATTTAATTGACCATAAATGTAAGAGTTTATTTCTGGACCTTCATTTCTACTCCATTGATATATTTGTCTACTATTCCTATGCCAGTATTCTTATTCTTGATTTATAGTTTTGAGATCAAGAAGTATGCATCTTCCAACTTTCTACCTTTAAAAGATTGTCTTGGCTATGCTGAATTCCTTGAATTTTCATATAGATTTGAAGCCTGCTTTTAAACTTCTGGAGAAAAAAATCAAGTGGGATTTTGATTAATATTTCATTGAATCTACAAATGAATAGATGAATTTCGGAACTATTTTCACTTCTCATCCATGAATATGAATCTTTCCATTTATTTAGACCTTCTTTAATTTCTTGAAGTGATGTTTTATAGTTTTTGATGTACAGGTCGTACATATATTTTGGTAAGTTTATTCCTAAATACTCTACTCTTTTTGATGATATTTTAAATGCATTTTTTCCAGTTCATTTTCAGGTTGTTAATTGGTAATGTATAAAGATATACTGAATTGACATACCCAAATGATGAAGTGGAAATACAAGCCTCATCCTTCCTACCATACAAAAATATACAGGCAGCTATCCACAAACAAAAACAGAACTGAGAGGGCTCAAGAGCTCATTAACAAATCTTCAGCAACACAGCAAAGAAAACAAACAATAGACAACAATAACAACAAGACAGAGAATACCCATACTGAAAATATTACTGGTTAAAACTGGCAATATTAGAGATACCAAGAAATGACTAGAAACAAAAAAGATAGAGGCTATCAGTATCACTCATAGTGAGTTCCACAAAAGTGCTCAACAGCCTGCTTTGCAGAAGTTGTTAGCATATTTTGCCACTGAATTAATTAATGGTAATTCTGTCAAGGAACCGCAAAGAGGGAGATCTGATGACATACAACATGTAACAATAATTTCCAAGCAGCTACATTCAAAGAAATGAAGGTATTTGAACTGCCTGACAAAGAGCTTAAAATAATTGTTTTAAGGAATATCAGTAAACTTTATGAAAATTCAGATAATTCAATAAAATTAGGAAAACAATAAATAAAATGATAAATTTAATAGAGAGATTAAAATTATTGGCAAGAAATCTGGAACTAAAAAATATGATGACTAAAATAAAAAATGTAATAACAACAAAAACTGCTGAATTAATTAAGCAGAAAGAATTTGTGAACTCAGATATAGGATATTTGAAAATTTGAGGTCAAAGAAGAAAAAGATGTAAATTGTGCCAGGTCTGGTGACATACGCCTATAATCCCAGTGGCTCAGGAGGCTGTCTGGATGATCGGTCCATTGTTGAAAATGGGCATTGAACTCTTGTGCTATAATTGTATTATATTCTATGTCTCTATTCAAGTCTATTAATATTTGTTTTTTATATTTAGGTGCTCTGAAGTTGGGTGCATATAATTTATAATTGTTGAATTCTTGATGAATTGATTCCTTTATCATTATCTAATGCCCTTTGTTATCTCATTTTACATTTTTTTATTCACTTTATTTTGTTAAATTTGATTTTTGCAGTTCTGGATTTCAAACCTCAGGCCCCATTTTATGATATTTAACTTATAGTTTATGTTATCTTATGAGTACCCTTAATCTCCTTCGCTTTCATTTGCATGTATTGTCTTTTTCCATCACTTCGCTTTCAGTCTATGTGTGTCCTTAAAGGTAATGTGAGTCTCTTGTAGGTAGTGTACAGCTGTGTCTTAAAACAACAACAAAATCCATTCAACCATTCTATCTTTTGATTAAATAGTTTACTCAGTTTCTATATTCAAGGTAATTATTGATAGGAAAGAACATCATCCAGACAGAAAATCAATAAGGAAACATTGCACTTTAAATTCAGTTTAGACCAAATAGAACTAACAGTCATATGCAGAACGTTCTACCCAACACCATCAAAATACAAATTCCTCTCAAGCACACATGGAACATTCTTCAAAGCTTAGGCCATAAAACAAATCTTAACAAATTTAAGAATATTGAAATCATATGAGGTGTTTTTTTTGTTTTTGTTTTTGTTTTGGTTTTATTACAATGATATGGTATTAGAAATCAACAACAGAATAAATTTTGGTAAATTCACAAATACATGGAAATTAAAGAACATGCTTCCAAACAAGCAGTACTTAAAAGAAGAAATTAAAAAAAAAAAGAAATTAAAAATAATATCTGGCGACAAACAAAAATAGAAACCAAGTCTTACAGGATACAGCAAAACCAATTCTAAAAGGAAAATTTTTAGTAAAAATAACCTATATAAAAATAAAGATTTTTTAAAAATATTATTGTAGTTTGAATCTGAAATCTTCCTCAAAGTCTCATGCATGGAAGGCTTGGTCCCCACTGGAGAGATGGGGCTTTGGGAACATGATAGACATGAGGGCTCTTAACTAATAGGTGGATTAATCCACTGATGGATTCATGATTTCATGGTAATATTGAGAAGTGGTAGAAACTGGAAAAGATTGAGTCTAGTTGTAGAAATGAGGTTACTAGGGTCATGCCCTGGAAGGGTATATCTTATCCCCAACCTCTTTCCCTCATTCTCTGCTTTCCAGCTGCAACGAGCTGAGCAGCTTTCCTGCACCTTACCCTTCCACCATGATGTTCTGCCTCACCTCAAGCTCAAAGCAATGAAGTCAGCTGACTATTTTTGAAATCACTAGCCAAAAGAATTCTTTTGTCTTCTAACTTGTTTTTCTCAGGTATTTTGTCTTAGGTACGGAAAGCTGAATCAAACAAAAGCAAAAACAGACAAACAAAAACAATATGACAACTCACAGAATTAAAAAGAGGGAAAAAAGCAGCAAAATTATTAGCAAAAGATAGGAAATAATAAATATAAGAGCAGAAACAAATAAAATACAGACTAGAAAATAATAGGAAAGATAATAAAAGTTTAAAACATAAATACTTGATAATGTTTCAGTTAGATTAACAAAGAAAAAAGAGGGGGAACTCAAATAAAATAGGAAATGAAAAAGAAAACTGAATATTATAACCAATAACACAGAAAAAAGGAATATGAGAGATTAATATGAACACCTATATGCCAAGATATGGATAACATAGTAGAAATGGACAAATTTTTAAGAACATACAACTTACCAAGACTAAAATAAGAAGAAATAGAAAATCTAAATAGATCAAAAATGAGAAAGGAAATTGAATCAATAATAAAAAAATCCTCAAATCAAAGAATAGAGAAGTGCCTGAACTTCACTGCTGAATTCTATTTATATTTAACCATCTAATACAAACCCTTCTTAAAGTCTTCCAAAAAAAAATGTGAAGGGGAGTGAAGTGTTCCTAACTCAATAAACAGAAGCAAGACCAGCATCACCTGGATATTGAAATCAAAGACACAACAACAAAATTTGTTGAGCATAATACAAAAATTCTCAACAAAATACTAGAAAATAGAATTCAATAGTATGTCAAAAATACCATACACCATGATCAACTGGGATTCATCCCTGGAATACAAGAACAATCTAATATGTGTAAATCAATAGATGTGATACAGCACATTAATAGAAAGGACAAAAGCATATAATACTTCAATAGTCATGGAAAATCATTTGACAAAATGCATATGGAAAGGATTCAATATTTTTTCATGATAAAACCTCTAAAAAATTAACATGGAAGGAATATACCTCAACACAATAGCACCAACAACTAACAGCTAACATGATACTTAGTGGTGAAATTTGAAAACTATCTTTAAGTTCTGGAAATAAGAAAAGAGGCCCACTCTTCTACTTTTATTCAACATATCTGGAAATAATAATAAGAATGAAAGAATGATTAGGCAATAAAAATAAGTAAAAGGCACTCAAATCAGAAAGGAGGAAGTTCAACTGTGTCTATTTTCCAATGGCATTATCATTCATATATATATATATATATATATATATATATATATATATATATATTACTAAAGACTGTATAATACCCTCCCCCAAAAAATATGTTAGAATTAGTAAATAAAGTTAGTGAAGTTGCAGAATAAAAATATCAACATGCAAATATCAGTAGGGTTTCTATACACTAACAACAAGCTGTCTGAAAATGAATACAAGAAAACAATCCCATTGATAATACAGAAAAAAAAGAAACTTAGAAAGAAATTTTACCAGAGATGAAAGATTTGAACACAGAATGATGAAAGAAATTGAAGACACTAATAAATAGAAAGATATTTCATGTTCATAGACTAGAAGAATTTATATTTTAAAATTTGCATACCACCCAAATCATCTATAGATCCAATGCAATCTCTATCAAAATTCTAATGACATTTTTGATAGAAATAGAAAAAACAATTATAAAATTCATATAAAGTCACAAAATATAAAGTCCAAAAATATACAAATCAAAGTTGAACAAAATCAACAAATCTTGAGGCATGACACTATCACATTCAAAATATACTACAAAGTTATAAATTATAAAAACAACATGGTACATTCATAAAAATGAACTCCCAGACCAAGGGAACACCATAGCGACTCTAAAAATAAATTTATAGAGTTAAGGTCAACTGATTTTCACCAAACATGCCAAAAACAACCGATGGGTTAATGAAGTCTCTTCAGTAAAATGGCACTGAGAAAATGAATTGTATAAAAATGAAATTAGAATCTCATTTTATACACATACAAAAATTAACTCAAAATGGACTAAATACAAATATGAGACCTGAAACTACAAAACTTCTAGGGGAAAGCTGTATGATGTTGGTCTGGGCAATGATTTTTTTAGATTTAACCTAAAAGCAGAGGCAACAAACGCAAAAACAGACAACTATTTGAGTATATCAAACCAAAAAGCTTCTACATAGCAAAGGAAACAATCAACAGAGTGAAGAGATAAACCGTGGAAGAATATATAAGAAAATCCCTCATGTTTTCTGTTATCCATGCATCATTCAATAGCATATTATTTAGTTTCCAGGTGTTGGAGTAGCTTCTATTTTTATATAAGGAACTCAAACAACCAAATAGAAAATAAAAATTAAAATGGGAAAGGATCTAAATAGACATTTCTCATAAGATGCAAACAAATATCAAAGGTATATGTAAATATATTAAATGTCATTTATCCACAGGGAAATGCAAATTAAAACCACAATAATATATCACCTCACATATGTTAAGAGTAAATATTAATATTAAAATGAAAGATAAAAATCTTGCTGAGGGTGTAGAGAAAATGGATAAATATGTTAAGTGAAAAAAAGCCAGACATAGGACAAATACCACACTATCTCATATATGTAAGAATCTAAACGTCTATGAATTTCGAAGGAAGTAAATCTCAAGCTAAGATTTAAAAGATAGAAAGGAGTTAACAACCTGTTGGATAAATTAAGGGAGAAGAAAGTTGGAAAGGATATTTTAGGATAAGAGAATCAGAAACATAGAGAAAAATATTCCTGTCTTTGAATCATTTTGGTTCTTATTGATTAAAAAAAAAACAAAATTTTAATATGAGTCTACAAAATGAGAGCATGAAAATAGAGTCTGGCAGAATATCCATTCAATACCACACATTTCATTAATGGCACAAATGTGAGGATTAATAATGATCCAAGGCAGTCATATAATAATATAAATTCTCATTCAATTCTATCATGAATAATTATGATAGAACTATTCCAGATCTACAAAGGACTCCAGTTCATTAGAATTCTGCAGATTAGAAAATTAACAAAGCAACTCTATGCACTTACATAAAAACAAAGAACAAAGCTAAAATTAATTAAAATTAACTGAGGACTTTAATAATAAGTATTATCACAGTTATGGTTCTTATCATAATATTAATAATATTATTGGAGTAGTTACCATTATGATGTGTTGCTGTGTACTAGGCAGTATATAGTATACATACAACTATATGAGATGGACATTGTTTTTAATCCCTATTGTACAGATTATGGTTCAGTGTCCATACATTAGAATGGAGAGATGGAATTTGAACATAGGTCTCATTCCAGAGCACATGCTTTAATATTAGAATCTCTGAATTACATCTGGATGCTCTTCAGTAAAAAAGCATTTTTTAAAATTTTCATTGTTTCCCCTTATTCCAGTTCTGTGACCTCTGGAACAAGAGAACAATTTGTATGTTTATGATAGAAACTTTGTGTTCTTAGTCGGATTAATCACTGCATCCATTTCACAATACCTTTCTGACCCAGGACAAAACATCACCTTACAAATACAAACCAAATTATGTATCCATCTGGTCTAATCTAAATTTTTTCTTTTGCCACTTCTTTTTGTCAATGCAACAGTTACTTTCTTCCAACATGCTCTCAGGTCTACTGCTGTTGATAAATATGACATTATAAATAGCCTGATCTCCTGTTGTGTGGTTTTTATTTCTTTTGACATTTTAATACTCTGGGCAAACCTTAAGTGTCTGGTATGAATGAATATGCAACACTTCATAATAGAAGAAAATAAGTAGATTGATAGGATATGAAGCTTATGGCTCTAGGTTCCATGTTCCATCTCCTCTAGGTGGAAAAGGAAAGGAACAGAAGAAGAAAGTAAAGGAGAAAAGAGAGAAGAATGGAAGAAAAGGAAACCTGGTTTCTTACCTGCATTTATTTCTTCTTTTATTCCTCAAAGGTTTGTTGACTTATTTTAAAATTGTGATAAACATAAATAACATAAGATTTACCATTTATATGGCTCTATATAAATAAAAGCATTTGTTTGTCAGAATTTCTATCTATGCAATTAGTCAAATTTCCAAGTTAGGCTATTTTAGTAACTACTATGAAGAAAAGGAAGAGGGAGAGAAAAACTGGGTTGAGATGAGTATAATTCATATAAGATTTTTAAAAAACTTAGAAATTTGGCAAAAGTTCGTCTTACACTGAAATCTTAAAATAAGAATGTCCAGGTAACATGTGGGGCCTTTTAAATGAATTTTAATTTAATCTCTTGAGATGTTAATGGCTTTTGCAGGCAACACTGTTTTCTAAATGTCAAGGAATATGGGTTTCTGTAAGCACTGGTACTAGGGAAAAAACATATTAAATTTGACTCCTAAGGTGAGTTTGGATGAGAACAAATGGGAAGTTTAAGGTCACAAATCATGTTTAGATAAACGACACAGCACAGTGACTAATCTAGCCTTAATATGTATTAGAAGGTAATGTCACTGGGTGCATATACTCAGTGATCATGCTTAGCACCTCAATTCTCTTACCATTTATTAATTTTAAAAGGTAATATATGAATACAGCTCACCTATGCCATTTTTCTTCATTAGGTCACATTATTATTACACATTATTATTTACATGATAAATATGCACTTAAATATTTTCATAGAAAAAGCCTCTAAAGGCTGATGCAGCCTAAGTGCACAGTACAAAAGGCTGGAGGTGGTGAGAAGGGTAATGGAGAATGTTGTAGAAAAAAATTCTTTCTCAGGTAACAGAAGTGAGAAAATTTAATATATGGAGTATTTTAATAATTTCCCTTCAATCATGACATTCAAGTTTTCCAACAGAAAATTTATAAACTAATCTGAATGTAGTTATGTGGTTACATTTTTATCTTTAATAGATAAAGAAAGAAAAAAAAATACCTTCC
Source organism: Marmota flaviventris (assembly GCF_047511675.1). Lineage (NCBI taxonomy): Eukaryota > Metazoa > Chordata > Mammalia > Rodentia > Sciuridae > Marmota > Marmota flaviventris. Next base: position 15,255,144 of record NC_092510.1, read on the forward strand.
CTACCTTGAAATATACTAGAATATTTTCATTTAAATTCAATTTAGTTTGAGGGTTTAAAGTGTTAAGAAAAAGTATTTGTTGGAGATACCAGAAACTGGTTTCTTTAAACAAACAAACAAACAAAAAGGAAACTCCAATAAAAATCATCTGGAGCAGAACAAAAGAACAGAGAGAGAGTCAGAAAATGAATTCAGGGAATGGATTCTGTTATAAAAAGTAAAAGGTCAGAGAAAAAGCAGGTAGGTCAGGAACATCCCAGGCTGGAAAACTTGGTCAATGATTTCTTTAGTAGGGAAATGCTCCAAGCAATTAAACAAAAATAAGTAAATATTAAGCAGATAATGGGCAACTTTAGATAATTAACAATTAGTTTTAAGTTTGAGATCTGTAACCAGAACTTACTCTATCATATTTGCTGTTAATCTTAACCTCTCTATGTCTCCGTTTTCCTAATCTATAAATAGAGATAACATTAATGGCAACTGTCTTATTGGATTGTGGTGAGGAGTAAATAGGCATGTGCCTACGATATTCTATATACTATTTACACATTTGCTGTCATTATTATTTTATCCCAAAGATCTGAAAGCCTTGGGAAAAAAAGAAAAATACAGATGGGGGAGATGAGAAAGAAAACTAAACACAAGTTTTTAGATCAGCTGAGCTTTGTAACAGTTAAATGTGATGAAAAAATTCAATTGAAATACCAAGTTATTCTTGCTTGCTTTCTTAGGAATGACATCGAAGAGTTTAAATTAAATATATATGTGTGTTATAAGATCTTAATTCAGAAAGCTTGAGTGAACAAACTTTGTGTCATATCTCAGATCATAACAAATGGAAGTATAAAAATATTGTTATATTTGATCCTCAGGCAGAGGTAGAGTTAAGTGGCAGGCCTCCCCAAGGTCAGTCTGAATGCAAATGTGAGCTGTTGAGGCTTCTGGAAAAAGTACTTGATTTCATAGCACATTTGCAATATAGACCAATAAAGATGTATTTTATGTGTACATATAAAACCAAATGTGTATAAATATGTGTCCAATTGACTACAGGAAATCTAAAGCAAGCCAAATTTTAGGCAAGTATGATAATATCCCTGAGAGAAAGTTCATGTTGAAGGCAGAAAAAAAACTACAATGCTGGGCTGGGATTGTGGCTCGGTGGTAGAGTGCTCGCCTACTATGCATGAGGCACTGAGTTTGATCCTCAGCACCACATAAATGTAAAATAAAGATATTGTGTCCACCTAAAACTAAAAAATAAATATTAAAAAAATCACAGTGCATTAAAGGGGCCTAATGTTACAAGGGATTACTAAGTCTAAGAGCAATGCTCCAGCTTCCCTAGAAATATCTTCTGCTGTGCCTATGCTCTGGTGGCAGTGGGTGGCCAGGGAAAAAGACTGGTATGTTAATACCAAATAGAAAAACTACTTTGTGAAAATTCTCTGGTACATCTTTAGGACCAAATATAGCTGTGAGAGAAAGGGTTTTCTTTTTCTTCTTATTTTAAAGGACAGTTATGTAGTCATGATACTCTCAGCAGCATTGTCAAAAGAACTTTCTAAAATGATGGAAATGTTCTAAAATGTGCTTTTCAATAGGCAGTCACTAAACACATGTGATTAATGACAACTTAAATATGACTAGTATGACTGAGGACCTGAATTTTTAAACATATTTAATTTTAATTAGCATACAATTAAATTTAAGTAGTTTTGGGTGGTTACTACATAGCACAGACCAAAAGCATCACTAACTATAGTGCCTGTGAAGCATCACTGTCACTGAGTTGAAGCAACTCAGTTGCTCCATGGTCAAAATACAGGGCCTGGAGTCAACTGTGGGCTTTGTGTCCTGATTCTTCCTCTTACTAACAAGATAAAAATTTACCTTGGAAAGTAAATAATTCACAGCTTCTGCTTGGGATGGAAAAGTATCAAAGGACGCGTTTTCACCCTTACTAAAACCAAACTAAAAACGCTGGACAACCTGAAAATTATTGAATTCTGGTTACGTTCATTACATAGATGAGACTTTAGGGCAACCAACTAATTTTAAATTTAAGGAAAGATAGGTGTCTTCAAGGAGAATACATTCACCAGCACTTTCTTACCTAGAAAAATGGAGCCAGAAACTGGCAATAATTCAGTGAAAACTTTTTGGGGAATTGAACCCACAGGCACTCAACCACTGAGCCACATCCTCATTCCCATTTTGTATTTTATTTAGAGACAGTGTCTCACTGAGTTGCTTAGTGCCTCACCCTTGCTGAGGTGCTGAGGCTGGAACTTGCAAACCTCCTGCCTCAGCTGCTAAGATCACAGGCATGTTTCACTGCACCTGGCTCAATGAAAGCTCTTAATGAACTAGTGAAGAACACAGATGGGGCCATAAGAGAATGTAATCCCCTGGGGGCGGGATTTGAAGGCATAAGGACATTTATACCCACTAACAGACTCTTTGCCACAGACCTTACAAAAAGACTGGAGAGAATCTGGAAAAAGGATTCCTCTTGGTAAACACTGTGGAGAACAACGGAAGATTTTTTTTTTTTAACCATAATCTCCTCTACAGAACCAAAGTCTTAATTACTAGGGGAAGAGAAATATATACTTTTCCCCCTTAAAACCTGGTGAAAAAATAAGTAAATAAAATTTACCCATAGGAAAGGAACCTACAGCTTGGAATGGGAAAGGAGGCCCTAGAAAGCCAGAGCCCTGAGACCAGGATCACTATTCATGAGACTTAATTGCAACAACAGATAATACCCCTCTCACCCACCCCACCCTCAACTAGGCTAACAATTGGTATCTTCATGGAAGAGGAGCAAAGTATGACAACCTCTTTGAGGCTCAGTAGAAAGGGAATGCCTCAAGCTAAGAAGGGGGTAAATAAATGAGGAAAATCCCTGGATTATTAGCCCTAAACACAAGGTAATGCCAGAGAAATTTGTAGTCTGTGGTACACTAAAAGTAATCATAGTAACAACAAATACTGAACCCAGTTCAACTCCTGACTAGATTGACTTAAATCCCTGCACTAAATGCACAGCAACCATTTCCAAGCATAAAAACTATTTATTCAGTTTCTACTGTTCTAAACAAGATGCCTGATTTTTAAAAACAAAAAATCATAAAGCATATGAAAATGTAAGAATTTAAATAATACTCTTAATAGATAAAGAAAATAACAAAATTAGAAATAAATATGAAGAGATGCTGGGAGTATCCAGGTGAGTTATTAAAAATAATTACAATTAATATGCTAAAGGCTCTAATAGAAAATGTGGATAACATGGAAAATCAGATAATATGAGCAAAACATAAAAGCTACCTGAAAAATTTTAAAAGAAAGAAAATAAAAAACACAGTAGGAGAAATGAAGAAAACTGGTTTCATATGTATACTTGATAGTCAAGGGGAAAAAACAATATGTTAGAAGATGAATTAATATAAATTATCCAAACTAAAACATAAAGGACTAGGAAAAAATCAGAGGATCTAATACTTCAGGACATTATTAAACATGGAGAGTCTAATACAGAAAGTAAATAACCAAAAATGAGGAGAGAAAAAAGAATAAGTAATGACAGACACAAAACCATCGTTCCAAGAATAACATAAAACACCAAGAAGGATTTTTTTTTTAAATGAAAAGCCAAAAAAAAAGAAAATAAAACACACACACACACACACACACACATACACAAAGTTACTTTAACTCTGTGAGTTTCAACGTTCTTAACCATAAATTGGAGATAATAACATTGTTCTGTGGACTGAATGGAAAAAAAAATTACATAAAAAACTTAGAACAGAGCCTGAAACATAGTAAATACTTAATAACTACTATTATGCAAGGGTACAGCTCTACTAGTACTGAGTAGTGTCATCAGAGTTTAATCCTTGTGGGTTGACCCAAATAGGAACAGACTTCTACAGGCAAATAAAAAACCTGTGTCTGAAAGTCCTAAATTGTCAGGCCATAACAGTATTAAGACTACAAGCTTGCAGCTGGGAGTGGAAGAGGAGCCCCAAGAAAGTCACAGCTCTGAGACCTAGGAACACAGTTCCTAGGCACAAGCAACATAATATTCTAGGGCTGCTGAGCCATAGCTAAGTAAGAATGACACATGGCAATTTCTTTGTCAGCCTACCCCATGTTGCTTAGAGGGAGGACTCCACATTGTGGAAATGGGCTTGCCTTGGACCCAGGGCATTTGCAGTGACTTTGCATGAAAGGTGACCTTGCTCAAGGACCAGGGCAGATCGGGGTTTAGGGCAGATCAGGGTTTAGGGCAGTTCCAGGTATAAGGTGATTCCTGCTGGGAATAGGGTGTATCCTGCTGCCTCAGGTGCCTTGAGTTCTCCTTGAGTTCTCCTGGGATTCAGAGAGTATTTTGGGATGCAGAGGCCAGTGGAGGCGTGGATTTTGCCAGAATGTGCTTGTAGGGTGCCGGTGTGAGTTTGGGAATAAAGAATTGCTGTTTGAATCTACAAGGCTGTGAGTGGCTCGTGATTTTGTGCCCAGCCAGAATGTGGCATAGGGCTTCTTAGAAATACCTTAAAAACAGAACTCTGAAAATTGGTGAATTTCTATGTGAATGGGAACTTGGAGTTATTGAGAAAGAGGAATTAATGTTAGTACAATTCTAAGCACAGAGTGGGGATCCTTTGGGCAGTAAATACTTTTAATATACCAAGCATTCTGCTATACCCTTTACAGATTTTATTTTATCTTTCTAATAGCTACTATAGAAATAATAGGTATTTTTCCCACTTCACAAATAATATCAGAAAGGTTAAGTGACTTCCCTAATGCAAACAGCTAATAAATAGTGATGTCAAGCTTTGGACTCAGATTTGCCCAATTCTGTCCCAAACATAGCTTTTGTCCCTGTGATTTGATATTATGAGTGCTAAAACTTACCTGATTCCTAGAACTACCTTAAACTATATAGGATCATCATTGCATCTGACTTTTCTCCTAACTTGTCTTCATATCCATATGTTCATAAAACTTCAGAGTAATATAGAAGGTCTTAATCACCATCCTAACATTTACTGAGGTTTTATTATGTTCTAACCATTGTACTAGGTACTCTACACAGGTTAATTATCTCATTTAATCTAGACAAATGCCTTGCAAAAATTGTACTTCAGATACTAGCAACACACTCTCTTCATAGGATTGACAGAATTAGCAAAAAAAAAAAAAAAAAATAGGAAGTCTAGTTAAATTTGAACTTCAGATTAACAATGAATAATTTTCATTGTTAATAACATGTTTATGTCCCATGTGTCCTGTATTTATTTGACAATTCTATCTGTAGCAGGGTTTTTTGCTAAATGAAAAATACTTCAGTGGTCAGGAGTTGTTACTTAGGTCAGCAGGACTAGTGACTAATCAGTTTAAAAGCATACTCTTATTATGTTTAAACAATGTTAAATCAGGATTGAAAACAAAGAGGCATTCAAATATTCCATTCATTTATTCATCTACCTATAAATTTCACAAAGTTTTACTGAATGCCAACTACCAAACACCATACTGTGAACTAGGAATAAAAGAGTGAGGAAAGTCCATCTCTATGTCTATTTTAATGGAGCTAATGCTTTAGAAATATCCATAGATATTTGACTTCAATAGATATCTGGCATCCTATATACACATCCTGGAAATAAGAGAATCATGGCTAATATGACCCACATTATTTTTCTTAAAATACTCATTTGTATTTATTTGGAAGTAGTGTGTACTGGAGGATATCACTCATTTAATTCCATGTGTTATTTGACCTACATGACTTAATCTGATTTTACCACATAAAAAAAAATAATAGAAGTTAATCCCCAAAAGTGTGCTGAAGAGAACTCTCTAGGTAAAACGTATTTGTTCTTTTTGGAATAGACTCCTCAAGAACATGCCACAAAGTGTATTACATTTTAATAGTATAATAAATAATTTGTATAATAGTATAATAGTATAATATATATAATAGTATAATAGTCTTGTCAAAGACAATTTTCAACTAAAATAGCTAACAAAGGATTGCAGGTATTTTCAAACTCTTATGTTTAATTATTGTATATCATGAGTAATCTATACCACTATCATTAACATCATCCCAGTGGCTTTTTAAGCTACTATGTTGCCCCTGAATGTACCATTTTATTTTTAGTTAAAAATCAATAGCACACATTTCATCAGATTTTATATTTCCTATTTGAGTCCTCAATTCTCTAATTTCATTCAAAAGTGCAATATTGTTTAATATGCTGTTATAGAACTCTGCATCCACAGTAGGCCTATTTAGCAACAACTGGGTAAAGACATTATTTTTAAGTATCTTTGCAAACAAATTGCAAAATATATATAAACTTTCTTGTGTTCTCTATTTTAATTAATCTGAAAATTGCTTCAATGTGTGACTGATCTTCTTTCCCAGAACTTTAAAAAAGAGGAATATACAAACAACTGAATCAACTATAGTAGAATAATCATAACTATCTATATAAGAAAACCCAATGAAGATTTCTAAAGTGTAGTCCTCTAATTTCTGTAAGGTATTCTAACGCTCACTATGTCCATCAGAATATTTAAAGAGACAAAAATTTGATAAAGAACAAAAGTTACCCCAAAGAACTCTGCTCACTACACAGCTAGATTACAAATTCTGACAAAAGATTAATAAAGGTCTTTCTATATACCATTTGTCAACATATAAACAAAACAGAAAATGTTAAACAGTTTCCTGATTGCTGACCATAGTGTCTCTATGTCTTATCCATTTGCATCTCAACAGTCAGATATAGAATCCTATAACCTCTGGCTGACAAAAAAAAAATCCTATAGTCTCTTTGACAAAAGGCTAAGAGCACCTTTGAACTCTCTTCTCTTTTTGTCCTTTCTGTTCCTCTCTGAATTTTCTAATTTTAGCAAGAGCCCCCTCAACTGGTTTAGCCAGAATCTCTCAGTCTTGATCACCCTCCATTATCTGGTAGGATTCTTCATCCTCCATGGTTCCTCATTCTCCACCATACCCCAGAGGATTGCATCACCCTTGGCTATTTTTAGCAACAGTCCTCTTAGAGGAGTTTAAGCAGAATTCCTTCTTATCACTAATGTTTCCTCTTAGTAATTTTCTATTCACTGACCTCCACCCTGCTCCTTGGTGATAAGCTAATGTGTACTGTACACACATTACCCATTACTACTATGCAGTTTCCTAATATTTCATTAAGTCCAAAGTCTTCCCATAGAGCATCATTAGGGTCTTCAGGTCACTACTGTCATCCAGAAAGCATTCATCTATGTGCCTTCCCATCTTCCCATCAAGGAAATTTGAATTTTAAACCAAGGGTCAGAGTTCTAAATCAAAGTTGTCAAGTGCTCCAGGTTGGATTTCAATGGATATAAAAACTATAGGAAAAATTTCAAGAAATAATTTTGTCTTCACAGAGCTTCTAGTGACATATCCACCACCAAGAATCAGAGATAGCTTTCCTGGGGTATAGAGGAAAATAACAATTATTTCTTAACCTTAGCTTTTAGAAGTAAAAGCTCCTTTTCAGTTTCCTCTTATCTTCAAACTATATTTTTTTCAAATTGTAAGGAACCACCTTTAATTTATTTTCTCCTAGGACTGAGACTTAATCTTCTAAAAACAAAAGAGAAAAGCTGTTAAACTATCATATGCAAATACACTCTTTAGAGAAGAGACCACCATTCTGTTACAACAGCCACATAGAAAAATTCAAAATTTGTAAAGTATTCTTTGAATCCAAAGCATATGCAAATAAATATTCCTGTGAGGTAAAGCCAATCCATTTCCTTCTCCTCTTCCCGCCACCAAAAATAAATAAATAAATAAATAAATAAATAAAATAAAAATAAATGAGAATGTCCCATGGAGCAGGTCACCATGTCATTTTGAATGCTCAGTATAATATGTTGTGAATATGTTGTTACTCACATACTATGTTAGACAATTTTCTTCTACATGTAATATATACAAGAAGTTGTTCGTTCTATAGTCAACAAAACAGTAGCATTATAAAAGCTATAAAAATCTATTTTTAAAAGTAAATGGTATATTTGGTATTTTGTTCTAATTTGGGGGGTATCCTCTCAATATGTATTCTCTTTTTCTTCGTGTGTGTGTGTGTGTGTGTGTGTGTGCTGTTTATTATTAATCTGTCAGTCTTTGTGGGCTTTTTTGTTACAGAACAGAAGTGGAGAGAATGCTGTCATTTTCAAAAGTCTGCAACTGACACATTAGAAGGGGATTTAATTATTCTGGCATAAAAAGCTAGGAAACCAAAATAAATGCATCTAATACCGACACTCTCAACTACCCTAATTGCTTATGCAGTATAAGGGCTTTTAAATAATAAGTCCTTAAATAATAAATTGATATGGGGAAGAATAATGATATCCAGGTGTGAAACCTTAAGCTTAGTGATGGGCTGCATACTCAATAGTAAAATTGCCTCTATTACCACATTCTGGCCTAACATAGGGTTTCAGTTATGGAAACTGGATAGAAATGAAAGATAGAAACAATAGAAACCAGGTATCTAAATAGCTACTTGATATATAAAAGCAAGTTTCAGTTTATATGAGGCATCCCATTAAGATGTGCCACACAGTCTAAGATACAAAAGCATGGGTTAGGAAAATTCTCCAATGAAGACTTCAACATTCTTAGTTAAAAATCCTCACATAAGGAAACTCTTTTATTCCCAAATAATACCTCAAGCTACTCCATCATAAATATATTCTGTTGTTTAAAAACACCTTCCTCTCTACTATTCCAGAGACTGTACTCAAAGGGTTACTACAAGGTTACTAATCATTTCCGTTTGTATTCCTAATCCAGTTCCCACACAAATTCTCCTTTGTATTTATATTTTATTTTTCATATTCACTCAGTAGTTTACCTAAATGAATAACATGATCTATGATCAATGAAATTTCTGGAGTTCACATTTCTCAACTCTGAAAAAGAATTTTATTTGAAATAAAGTTTCAATCTAGTACCAACAGCTTTTGGATGTATTCTATGGATTCTTATTTTTATTATCAGGATTAAAGAATAGACTGTCTCACCAGTCCACAATTCTGAAATCCAAAGGGCTCAGAAAATTGAGTTTTTTGTAATTAATTTGGCATTAATTATTAAAAATTTTTAAAAAACTAACTATTCCTACATTTCACTGAAGAAATATTAATGTATTTAATGATGTGATATTGCCCCAATCTCTCTGTAGATGTTATAAAACATATGATATGTGTTAACAAATATTCTGCTTGGTCAGGCTCTTCTGAACCTTCTTTTCAATTAGGTCTTTGGGTTTCTGGTCTTTGGGTTTCTGTGCACCTTTTAGCATCTCCCAGTTATAATAAGAATAGTCAGTTTAACTAGAATCCCCCACCCTTAATATATGATCACTCTATATTAGATGAAATTCTTCATTTTCACCCTTGGTAACTGATCACCTGGCCTGCCTTCAGGAAGAATTTCACCAAGAATATTTAGCCAAAGAGCTCTGCCAAATAACTTTAGTTTCCATTGTTAGTTAGCTTTTTGTTGCTGTGACCAAAGGACCCAACAAGAACAATTTTGGAGGAGGAAAAGTTTATTTGATGCTCACAGTTTCAGAGGTCTCTATCCATAGATGGCCAACTCCATTGCTCTGGGCTAGAGGTGAAGAAGAACTTCAAAGCAGAAGGGAATAGCAGAAGAAAGCAGCTCAGGATGTAGCCCCAGGGAGCAGAGAGATTCTCCTCATCACAGCCAAAATATAAGTCCCAAAGGCAGGACCCCAGTGACCTGCATCCTCCAGCTACATCCTACCTGCCTAGGACTACCACCCAGTTAATCCTTATAAAGAGATTAACACACTGATTAGATTAACATGCTCCCAAACCAGTCATTTAACCTCTAAATTGTCTTGCATTGTATCACACATAAGCTTTTGGTGGACACCTACTATCTAAACCATAACACTCCCCTAACCCCTGAAGCTTCTTGTTAGCAATTTCTATCCATTGACTCACCCCTGGCTCTTGGTTATATATCCCCACCTGTCTATGCCATATTTGAAATTGAGCACAGTTCTATACTAACATTTCCCTTCCCTCATTACATAAAATATTGAATAAAATCTATTTTTGTCCCAATAGCAACTGGATCTGTTTTCCTTTAACAGTCTACCAAATTACCTTTCTAAAAATTCTTTAAAATTTTCAACTCCAATGTAAAACTGGTCCTAAGGATTTTATAAAAGGGATTAAATCTTCATTCATTTATGTTTGTTTAATTGCAATTTGACTTACCTACCAATACATAAATGACTAAAAACTGGCAACTCATGCATTATGAGCAAGATTGCTAAAATAATTTGCAACCATCTTGTGTGTTGCATACCACCTGATTTACATCTCATGGTGGAGTGCCATGGATGAATTATTTAGATCCAGTAGATCATTCTTATGAATTAATATTAGCACACATAGCCTGACATTATTCCATCTTTCAAGTAGTGTGGTTTATTTTAAAGTCTTTTTTATCAATTCCATTTTTGGGTATTTCCAACATTTAGTCTCACAAGTAAATAATCCTCACATATGTTTGTGTGTGTGTGTGTGTATATATATATATATATAAATATATAGATAGATAGATATAGATATAGATATAGATATATATACACACTAAACATAACTAAACACAAAAAAATTTGACTATTACCTAAGGCATATGCCTAAAATCATATTTTTCTTATTTTTATTTTAAACTCAAGTAATAGATATTTTACATTGAAAGGATATAACTTCTATAATAAAATAACTAATTCTTTTATTTACATTAAAATTTTTAAATGTTACTGTATTATTTATGGTCTTTTTATGGTCTAGACATAGATATTAAGCATAGTCAACTAATGGAAGGTTTTTTCAGATGTGTCTGATGAATACTGAACCTTTTATTTTCATTTCTCTTATTTTCACAACATTTGAAGTTACTCTTGAATAACACTTGTACGAATTTCTCCCCACAGAGTGAATAACAGATACCCTCCAGAACAACAAATAGTTTAAGAAGAGTGCCTTTCCACATCATTCAAATACTTTTTCACTATAATCAACAGCAGGGTGGAGGAAACAAGTACAAAAATAGAGTCTGAGACGTCTACTGTTAATGGCTAAAATAAAGTATTAGCATACTTTCATACTTTTGAATTAAGTACAGATGAAATATAACAACTGCAGGCATCTTAACCTACCCACTTCACTCTAGAGCATAACTCTGGTGAATTATACACAAGAGGCATGACAATGTTTAATAGTGACACATATGCATATGCATATGAGAAGAGTTCCCTTCCTATCCTCAGCTCCAAAAGTAAAACCACAGAGTCTTTCTACATGGATTTATAATGGTCTGGCCAAGGACTGTTGGCTAATGTTCTATACCTAGAGCAATGAAATATTTGAATTTTTCACACAAATATATAAAGCAAATTTTAACATTATGTTTCTTTTCCCAATGTCTTTGTGTATTATAGTGTAGTATTTAAATTTGTAGTAATTCACTCAGATATTTTGAGTTAAATTTTACATATCTTATGTACACTTAAAATTGAATAAATACCATAATACTGAGGTTCTTTTTAGACCATGCACTATAAAGAACTAACTTGTATGCCCCTTAAAAGCATGCATATAGAACTCTCATCCCTTTTCAACATTGTCTCAGATATATAATTACTCATAGAATTTTATATTTGTTCAATCTAATCTTTCAGTGAAATTTTCTACAGTAACTTAATTTTGAGACAAAACGGCACTATATGTATATCTAAAACAAAGTTCTTATTCACAAGAAACTTAAAATCTAGTTAAAGTTATGCTGTAAATGTAGTTATAGATTCACCCACAGAAGTTAGAGTTCTGTACATATGTAGTAACACTTTGAAAAAAAAAGTGTATGTTACTGAACTGCAACATCAACTTTAAGCATGCTTGCATTATGATACAACATTAGTATTTGGAAAATTTGGGCTGGCTGTTTTCATATTCTATATTAGCCCCTCATTCATTCTTGGATCAATTTTTAACTATCAGTTGCCCTCATAGAATAAAAACCTGTTGGAAGAAAGTGATGGTAGACTCAGAGCAGATCCAAGATGGTGGAAAAAAGAGGTACTGTTTCTGGCTGCTCTGTGGCAGGAATCCAAGAAAGCAGTCAGGTAGATTCTCCACAAGGTCTCACCTAGATGGAATACAACATCTCAGATCATGTGACAATACCCCTATACAGCAGATTTTCAAAGAAACCACCAGCGTTGCAACCACCCATATAGAAATCAGAGACTCTGTGTTCCAGTAAGGCTCCAGACTCTGGACCCAAAGCCCACAGTTCTAGCACACATATGGCTCTCAAGTGGCGTAGCAGAATCACCAAATCAGCACCTCTGCAGAACTGCAGAACTCCACACTGCACTCCAATCCCACGCAGGTCACTTGACTACATTCTAGCCACAGCACAAGGACATGCCATCTCCCCCCACCTCACCAGACACCCCGGCACTGGAAGCAGACTGACTCCATCTTGGAAAACATTTCTCACCATTTTTTGTGGGCATGGCTATCAGCGCAGATCTCCAATTGAACAGGTACCTGGTTTCCAACCGCCCCCAGTAGCTGCAATAACTCGGCACAGTGACTACCCATAAAAAAAAAAAAAAGAAAAAAAAAACGTTCTCAGTTGAACAGGAGTGCAGTGCAACAAGGGCACCAGGAATACCAGGGACTCAAGTCTTCTCACACTGTTATAACTTCTCACACTGTTATATCACATCTGATATAACAATAAACTACATGAAATAAGGAAAAGAGAAAATCTGTTATATTTAGAAACTCACATATTTCGAAAATTAAGAAAAAATACATAAGCAAGTTAGAATCACAGGCTCCTTCATATTATGAATCAGTTGTTTCAGCTCAAGTGTCTTTAGGCATCAAAGTTGCTACCTTAATCTCTGGCAGTGAGGATGGAGGAAGATAATGAGGACCACACCTCCAACTCTCCTACCTCAAGTGCACATTGAGGATAAAACAGGTCTGAGTGCTCCAAGCCTACCAAACTCCCTCTTGCACTGCTGCTGTACTGCTCCTTCCTGGTGGGAAGCTAGGAAAGAGGGCATCATTTTGTATTCTACAGACCACATGGATTCATGGTTGAAATGATGACATGTGACTTGAGGGCCTTCTCCCAATTCTTAGACAAGCCATACCGCATAAAATCTGCCAGACTCCAATGTTCTCATGAACCTATCTGAACCTTCAGCTGCACCTCACTCTTACTCTGTTCTGCCCTTCTTCTCTGTTCCCTGTTGTTTCCTAACTTTAGGCTCCAACAAAGCAGTGTCATCAGCTCTCAGATCACTGCCTTTCCCATCTAATTTACAACACATTTTCATGTTGATGGCACTGAGCTCCCAGTAACTTGTCAGTGGTCTGATTTCAGGATTGTATTTGGTTCCTGTGGTTGCTCTTAAAAAAAAAAAAAAAAAAATCACCACTAACTTGGTGGCCTAAACCACCAGAAATCTATTCTTTCAGAGTTCTAAAGGCCAAAAGAAGTCCAGAGGGACAAAATCAAGATGTTGAATCCCTCCAGAGGATTTGTCTAGGGAAGAATTCATACTTTGCCTCTTCCAGGTTCTGGTGGCTACTGGCACTCCTCAACCAATCTCTGCATCTGCATTTTTGGACTCCTCTTCTTCCATTAGTATAATCTCCCTCAGCCTTTGCTCAATGAGAATATTTGTGCTGCATTTTGGGACCATATACATTGTCCAGAATAATCTCCTTATATCAAAATCTTGAACATAATCACATATGCAAAGACTCTTTTTCAAATAATCAACACTTATAACTTACACAGTGGGAGGTGTATTTTATAGCTCATTTCAACAAGAACCTTCTCATATAATCTGGTTCCATGAGCAGCCCTAACTCCAACTTGAGTACTGTTCCCTAAAGAGAGAGAGAGAGAGAGGTTCTATCTGAAAGTCTATAGCTAAATGCTATAATTATTTGGGTGAGAAAGTATATTAACTTAAGGAGCTTCCCAACTACAAAGGTCTGTCTTATTTAATACTAATTCTGACTGGGTTTCATAGAGGCTTAAATCAATAGCAATCTGTATTCTTTTCCTTACTAGAACCATTCACCTTTTCTACTCTGGTATTCAAAATGGGCCTGGTGAGAAATTAATAGTCTGATGGTTAATTCCCATATCCAGCATTATTATCCCTCCTGAAATCAATCTTTGATTCTTAGCAGATCTCATGTGTATGTCTGCCATCTCTTTCCCTTCAAAGATTTAGACAGGGCACTAGTTAGGGCCAGATGGCATATTTTCTCTTAAGAAAGTGAACTCCTTTCAGTTTTTCTAGAAATAAAGATAGAGCAGCTTTTCTGCCTTCCATTCTGAGAAAACCTTCTTGGGGAGACCCATACTGGGCTCATGTTTGTTCAGGTGGCTCAATATTCACTACAAGACATTCTTTCCTAAGCAGCCTCAAAAGACAACCTCCAGCTTCTGTAAAATATGTAATGGATTGAATTTCTTTGAATGAAAAGAGATAGCATATTCAACCCACTTAGAGGAACTCCTAAGCCTTCCACTGTTACCCAAACCAGCCAAAGGATGTCACTCAAGCATAACCAGGAAAGTGGTTTCCTACTTGAATCCAAATATGATTTGGGCTCTTTGAGGGATGGATTTATGTTACCATCAACCACAACACTTGGGATACATGAAGCTTCTCTTGCCAAGAAACAAAGAATATATTCTGTACCCTTTATCAGTTCTCATAAGAGTATTCCCATTATTCTTGTGCTTGACTAAGAAAGAAAATAAAAATTATCCATAACTTTGTAAAAATCTGGTGCTTTGGGACAATGTTCTTTTCTGACCAATATGAAAATCTTAGTCTCTGACTAAAACATAAAAATTAAAGTGATATGATTTTCTAATTCTCTGGTTTTAAGGAAACAATGAAACCTTCATCTTGTAGAAATTATTAAATTTTTTCAAAATTCAAAAGCCACCCTATGAAAGCCTAGGACCCTTTACAGATATATTGGGACCATACTTCAAAGACTTTGCTAATGAAAGACTAAAATGCCTAAATCCTATAAATAACAGGAGTTTTATTTACATAGAGAATTTTTTTAAATTATCTCTTTTGGGCAGTATTTCCAGGCCAAAACTATGTTGGAGATTGAGTCCAACATAGCTATAAATGAGACTGTGTATGGATGAGGTTAGCTGCCTGCTAGAGGTCCATCATCAAAACAAGGCTATCCCCTTCAAAGTGATGGAACAATTATTCTTTCTTCTGGTTCCACACTTGTTTCTGCATCAAACTATTAAACCAAGTAATCACCCCCCCCCCAAATACTTGTTAGATCATATGAAGCTTCTAGAGAAAACTCTGATTTTCATAGTTGATCAGAACACAAAATGTTTTCTTTGCTCTCTTTGACTCTGACAAGATTGGAGCTCTGGCTTATTGGGTGATGGCATTAATTTTAAGCACAGCTAAGACTCTCAAATACTATCTTTATTGTTTTAAAGCACCACTTCCTTTATATTTCAAAAGTGTGTGCCATATGTGTACATGTATGTATTTTATTTCAGTTATTTTCCCTGGGATACTGTACTACTAGAACTGAACACTTTTTGTACACATCATACTATGTTCTTATAATTTCAGCTTCCCCCAACTACAACTCTTTACCTTAAAAAAAAAGTGCTTTAGCTTAGATACTGCATCTTCCAGAAGACTTCCTTAATCCTTGTTCCCCATTCACTGATACAGGCTGTCACACAGCCTTTGTGCCAGCAAGGAAATCTCCACATCACTCCACCCCAAACTTACTGCACTGTGTTATAATTGCATTTTAACTTGTTTGGCTTCTCCATTAAAGAACATCTTATCTCCAGTGCCTAGCAAAGAGTAAATATTTAATAAATGTTGAAATGTTGATTTGACTAAATTACACTGCATTTTTTCCCATTCATAAGGATTTATGGGCCCTCAAAACTTACAGGATTACTTAACTTCATCAATTGCACATCTTTGTAGTCCAGTTTGTATAAGAATATCTCTTTCACTAGACTAGGCCACAGCCATAAGAAATATGTCATCTCCAGTTATAGACAGAGCTATTCCTATAGCTAAGATGATCTGAATGTTGATTCCTACATACAGTGTTTCTGGCACTTCTGAAAGAAACATTTTTCTTTCAGCAATTGAAAGGATTTAGGACTTCAGTGAAGCATGCTGCAGGCTGCCTCAGCTGTACTGTTGAGTCTGTTTGCCTGCCACCAGAGTCTAGTCCCCAAAATAAAGCAGATTAAAAGAAAATTAACCCCCATGATTGCTTCCCAGATTTTCTTGTCCACATGGGATTACACACAGGATGGTCAAGTTCCCTTAAATTTAACCAGTGGTCCTGAACTCCCCAACCTGGGCTGATGAACACAAGTCAAGAATCCAAATCCCTTTTCTCCTAAAGGCTAATCTTTTTCAATAAGATGTTCACAGAACTTTGTTATTAATATGGGTTTAAAGAAAAGGAAAAAAAAAAGAAACAGTCACATTCTCAAGGAATTCAAGGTTGCATGATTGAAAAGGAAACTCAAAATTTTCACACTTAAATGTTCATAACTGAAGTTCCTGCCAGGTGTAGAATGTGTGCACATTGCTTATACCAATGAGCATCTTAGATAAAGGAGATCATCTGGCTTTATATTTAATAAAATGATCTTTCACAGTACTAAAGCTAAGACATGAGAAGTGCTCATTGAGCTATTGAAAGCCTACAATGGCCTGATTTTAAATCAAATGAAAATTTCATTTCAGATCAATTGGTAAAAGTAGGAATACAGGCCAGAAAAGTTCAAACACAGGAGACGTAATTAATCATAAACCTGAGGTCCAGAAAGAACATTGAGTAAGTCACTTACCTCTGTCTAAAGCCTTCAGTCACTCCACCCCAAACTTACTGCACTGTGTTATAACTTCACCTCTAAGAAGTGAATGTATATAACAGTGACTCCCAACAATGAATCAAGGGTTGGGAAATATGCTGAATATTAAAAAAAAAAAAAAAAAACAAGAATCCACATGAGCATCAATGTTGGCTACACAAATATGTCTCACACAAACATGAAATATTTTTAACTGAATTTAAGAAGTAATATTAAACTATTACTGATTACCTAGCAGATTTTCTACCTCAGGTGGTTTCTCAATAAACATACACTAAAAGCAGCACTACACTCAGTCTAAGAAGCAGGGGGCAATGGTATGTTAATTCTTTAAAGTTAATTTATTATAAATGAATGATACACATACCTGTGAATATTTTAACATTAAAATTAGAAATCACTCTTACAAACATTCATCAATAACCCAATAATTTGCACATTCTATATACTCAGTTTATTCCAGAGCTTCTTCATTCTCAAAGACAGGAAGGACTTCACAAAGTAATCAATTCCTTCCTGATACAATTTTATCTGAGCCTACTTTATTGTTCTTTCTGAAATGACAGGATGATTACCAAAGCTCTTCATATACCAATGACTGTTAAGTTACTCTCTATTCCAAACCCCTTCTAAAGGATAAATAACTCAAATCTTTCACATGGAGTTATAGCTCAACACATACATTTCTGTTCTCTAAAAAAGCACAATCCAACAGAACTTTCTGCAGTAATAGAAATGTTCTATTTCTATTTTATCAAATAGGGTAGCAATGTGACCATTGAGCATTTAAAATATGGCCTGCGAGACTGTAGGACCAAATTTTTAATCTAAATTTAATTTAATAAATTAAATTTTAAATAAATTTAATTTTAATTAATTTACATTCAAATTTAAATAGAAACATATGGCCAGTGGCTACCATATTGGAAAATGTAGGTCTGGACATTATCTATTTCCTAATCATCTTATTTAATTATAGTATCCCTCAAATGAGAAAACAGCCCAATAAAGACCTAATTGATTCCAAAAACTGGATTATTTGATTTTATACATAGCACCATAGTGGCAATGAGGTCAATGATATGAATTTAACTTCTATGTGGAGCATATTAGCTTTATGAAGAAAGATAACTAAAATATAAGCATTAACCTAGTATAATATAAAGACGCCAAAAATAGTATAGCTCAAGAAAAAAATATTTATCCATGTTCTTGGCTCTTAGAAGTAGTACATCCAAAAGCTTCAGAAGTTCCCCTTATATGCAAAGACCTATTAAGAGTTACATAAAAGAAATAAGTATTTTCAAGCATAGTAAGGATGACTGTAGTTAAAAATAATTGATTCTCTATTTCAAAATAGTTAGAAGAGAGGATTTTGAATGTTCTCACCACAAGAAATGATAAAATGTGTAAAGCAATAGATGTGCTCATTACCTTGATTTTATCATCACACATTGAAATATCACATTTAACTTATAAATATGTACACTTATTATGTTTTGTTTTGTTTTTTGTTTTGTTTTGTTTTGTTAGTACTTGCAATTGAACCCAAGGACACTTTGCCACTGAGTCACACCCCCAGCTCTTTTTATTTTTTTTTATTTTGAGAAAGGGTCTTGTTAAGTTGCTTAAGGCCTTGCTAAATTGCTGAGGCGGGCTTTGAACTTGTAATCTCCTGCCTCAGCCTCCTGAGCCAAGGAGTGTGTTACAGTACTCAGCCAAGGAGTGCATTATAGGGCTCAGAATATTTTTTAAACACCTGCATTTTGAGAATAAATAAATAAATAAATAAAGACAGCATTTTGAGAATAAGGAAAAAGTTGTATTGCTTTACCAGCAAAGGAGGAACACAGGGGACTCCTGTTTCAGAGTCTGTAATTCAACCATCAGGGTTTTTGAAGAGGTGATTCAAAGGCTAAATTCCAGGTGTGATGTGGGTCATAATTCATTGGTTAATTTAGGAGATTTCTTAGATCTTCTGGTGCCATCTCTAAAATATTAATTACTTCATTCCTGTGGTAAATATATGCTCAAATACAGATAAATTGGCCTTGAATGGGAAAGAAAGGTAATCCTGTTTTCACAAGATTAGGAAGGGGGAGGAATTAGGGAGGATCAGGGAGAAAGGACATCTATGCCTGCCTTCGTTGTCTTTCTCATTCAGTGGCCTTGCCACAGCTTATATCATCACATTTGTTAGAGAATACCAAAAGACCTTTGAGGTCAGTGCATACCCATGTCCTAATTCCTTACTATTTCTAAACAAAGAGAAGGGAAGAAAGCATCTGTTAACCCTTCTTTCACATTCCATTTTCTGGGAGAAGTAAGAGTAGTTTAGGGTTCCAGGTATCATAAGTTATCTCTTCAGTGAGGCCCCTACCATCTTCTCATTTTCCCCTTTGACAGGGACAATCTGACACCCAAATAGCAGTAATAAATTCAGGTGACCTCAGTGCCATCTGGAAAGAAGGTCTTCAGGGAGTAGAAAGCAAAAACAGCCTGAGAGGGAGTGAGGTTGATTTAGTTCTCAAAAAGCACCTACCCACAAGTTCACTTCCTCTCAGATCCCCAGTTCCAATCGCCCTTTTGGCAAAGGTTGGTCCAGTAATACTCTTACACAAAGTTTTATTCCCTTCAATAAGAACCTCTATGAATAGATGTACATGAGAGGCACTCAGAACGGGGCTTGTCACATGGCAAGTTCTCAGTGAATGGTGAATATTACTTCTCATTTTCATTTTCTGGTAAAATGTTAGTTCCTCTTGGAACATACTATCCCTGGGAAGAGAGGAGACATCAACAACATAGAAGGTGTCTAAACTCCAGCTATATATTTGTAGAAACATAAACCCAATAATAATAAGATGACTTAAAAGAGCACCCATAGCTTAGATTGTTGTAGATGAGGCAGCTCTGCAGGCACCTGAGTTGTCTGGAAGAATGAATCTCTGCTTTCTTTTCATTAAGATTCCTCATTTGCCTCTTGTGGATCAGATTACTGCAGAAACAAACCTCAGCATGTAGGTTTTCAGGAAAGAGATAGCGGATCTCATCTACACTTATTAACACTCAGCAGTAGGCCCTTTTGACTGTTTGTATTTGACTGATATTCAGTATTCTTTCCTCCTCTGAAACTCCACAGTCTCTACTCTCCTAACAAGTGTCATCCTGGCCTTATACTGTACCTGATCCACATCTCATTTCCTCCAGCCAGGTGGCTCATCTGTGCTAATACCATGGCGTTGAGAATTCAAAATTTCTCCTTGTACCTATTACCCTCCCAGGGAACATGTGGGTGACGGCACAATTGCCATTTAAAAGGAAATTTCAATTATGCCTCAATAAAGCAGTCTAAACACAAATAAATAAAAGGAAATCCCAGTGTTGGAACATCTCCCCCATGACCACAGGGTCCATTCTGCCATCAGAGTGGTCACCCTCTCTTTGGGGCCTTCTCCCATCCATCTTCCACCCTGCAGCTGGAGCAATTTTTCTTAAAGAGCAAGTGGGCTGTTTTACTCTTGTTAAAGTCCTTCAGTGGCTCCAGGTTACTTCAAGATAATGTCAAACTTCTTGTTCAAGAATAGATGCTCTGCTGAGCTCCTAGCTACTCCTCTTGCCATTCCTACTTCAACCCATGTCCTAAATGAAAGTGCTCCAAACCTTCAATGAGTTAGACTTTCTATTTTCTCTCAGCGTGGAGCGAATCCCATCCTTCCCAGCTTTGTCTGGCTTATTCCTCCCCTTCTCCTCGTTCTTTGGGCTTCATTTTCACAGGAAGCATTTCTCAGCATCCCATCATTGGGTCTCATGACCCATCAAGGAGTCCAGAGAACCTCCATTCTTCCCTCTGGTACAGTCTGAAATCACCAGATTGCTTCTCTCTAATAACTACTAGACCCTATGTTCCCTGAGTGCACAGAACTCCTCTGTCTTCAGTTACTTGTCCTATGCCTGGCACATAGTATCTACACAATAAATATCTATTTAGTGAATAAACAGAAGTCCTCCAAACACACTTCATTAGTAGTAAGAAACATCACCCAAGCAGAAAGAGAGACAATAGGAATTTTTAATGCACAGAAAGTCCTGCAGGGACTCTGAGCAGACAGAAAGAAGCAGAGGTCCTGCAAACTCAGGAACGTCCAGAAAAAAAAAAAAAGAGAGAGAGAGAGAGAGAGAGAGAGAGAGAGAGAAGTCCTTAAAGACCCAAGCTTCCTCACTGCAACAATCCTTAGGGTTTCCTTCCTGATGCCGAAGAGGTCAAACTGTCTCTCCATAGGTCTCCTCGAGGGGTCCTGTAAGGGTAAAAGAAATTGAAGTTAAAGCGTAAAAGTTAAAGGGTAAAAGACCGGGTGTTGTAAAGTTTCTAAGCTGCAAGGTCTGAGTTAAATTTCTGTAGCTGTTAAGACAATGCTTGGAACTGCCCAGTAATAAGGGCTCTGTGTGGTCGCACATAGGCATTGCAGGGCCTGGACCAATCAGTTTAAATGTAACCCCCTCCTTAGGAATGACCTATCACTCCAGCCTGACCTGTTCCCGCCAATGAATGAACCAATCATGTTTAGGAGTTGTTATTCAATTTTCCCGCGCCTAATGATGATTTGTTCTGATGTATACAAAGCCCTCGGCCCTCCCCACAAAGTGTACTTAAGCAGTACTCAGCCCCTGCTCGGGGCTCTGGGCTGCTTTCCCTTCTTGAGTGGGCATGGAGCCCCAGCATGCTGGTTCAATAAATTCCCCTTCTGCCAATTGCATGAGTGGTCACTTGGTGGTCTCTTTCTCCGACATTTCGCGGGATCCTTACAGTCCGTGGCAGGAAGGAAGCTGGGCACGGCAGGAAGGAGGAAGAAAAGGAAAGGCCACTTGGTCTCCACCTGAAGGCTCCTGCCACCCGACTGACTTCCATCCATAAAAAAAGTTTTAAAAAGGAGAGATGTTTGATAGAGTCAAATAATATCTTAGAAAAAAAATAAAAGATAGAGAAAATGAATAATTCCATTGGTTACAAAGTTCTCTGTCCACTATCCACAGGAGGAGCAGTTTGCTTTGGCCTTGCTGGCAAGTGTCATCTGCCAGGCCCATCCTCATCTGTCCCCCAGCCCACCCAGGCCCCAGGATCCATCCACAAGAGTACTGCTCCCCCTAGGAGAGTCTCTGTGCTCGTGGAGGGCAGCACCCTCCCTCACTAGCCCTTGGACTCCCCATACGTGTTTCGGGCCATGGACACCATCTTCTCCTCGCAAGTGATTTTGGTGTCCTTGAGGACGCTGTACCTCACCATGCCCGCAGGCCGGACCTCCTCACTTCGGCAGAAAAGGTAGGGCATCGTGTCCATGCGGCTCTGGATGTAGGCGCTTCTCAGGAGGCTGGAGCAGTGGCTGCTCACCCTCTCTAGCCGCCGCAGGATCAGGTGGGCCTTCCTGAAAATTCAAGGAGAGAGCATCGGTTCAGGAAGAAGTCTAGAGCAGGGGCTGTGAGGCTTTTGAAGTGGCAAATAAAGGTCAACAGTCACATGAAGACATCTTACCCTGATGACTTCCTAAGTGTGATATTTTAAACACCTATTAAAAAATTGCCTTACAACATACCCTCCTCAGTTTGCAAGCCTAAAAAATGAAAGTGGTATAACCTTTGAACCGGTGCTTTCAACTCAAGAATATGGGACCCCCTGCCCCCCAGCAATGAGAAGGACACCAGTTTTAGGACTTTAGCCAAAGAGAAATTATTACATTGATGGCAAAACCCCACAATAAATAACTAAACTTTGTCATTTATCATGTGTTGGACACCGAGTCCGTACTTTACATGTGTTTTAAAACTTGTATTTGATCTTCACATCAGTCCTAAACATCTGTTCTCTTTACTCCTATTTAACAGGTGAGGAGAAGTGACTTTATTTGACCAAGGCCAAATATCAAGGGGACAACTGGAGTTGGGTAGTGGAATCTAGGCCTGAATCCATGTGTTCTTTCTCCAACTATTTACTTTATTGCTTCTCTCATTCTCGCGTCACTTTCTTGCAGTCACAAAATTTGGAAATCTTGCCCTCTGTGCTTCTCTCTCATCAGAGGCTAAAGAAATATAAATGTATCCAAATCATAGCTTCTCTGTGCTCCATTTTCCCTATCTCTAAAATATCGATGACAGTCTTACTCTTACAAATTGGCTGGGTGAGATTGCGTAGGAGAAGGGCCCCATGCTTGGGACTCAGCTTCCCTGGGGGCTACCATTATAAAGATGATTATAGATGGATGCCCCAGGATCAAGGACAGACTGAACACTCATCTTAGCAAGAACCATTCTGTACTCTGGTGTCATCATTAGGAACTTTATCTGGAACCTTTTATCATGCACTAGAAAGAGGATCCACAAGATCTCATGGCTGGTGGTCAAAGCAAGGAAGGATCTTTGAGATCACCTGCTCGAGAATTTCTCAACGGTGGCACTGGAAGGCCATTGTGTAGGAGCAATTATGTAGGATATTTAGTAGCGTACTGGGGCCTCAAATGCCAGATAACACCCGCAGTCCCATGCCAGTCAGGAAAATGAAATAGGCTCCAGACATTGCCAAATGTCTTTTGCAGGATGGCATAATCACCCCAGTTGGGGATCATTGACCTCTTCTCATTAAAATATGGGAACTGAGACTTCAAAAGGGAATGGAATGTCCTTTTCCAGGTCACACTACAAGTCAGCTTCACTGTCCAGGTGGGTGCCTCACCTTCTCTGACTTCCAGTATCTTCAAGATGCCCGGGGATCCTGTGAGGCTAAAGGAGAGGCTCTCTCTCCTGCTGCCCTCTGCATGCCCTTCTGGGACCCCAGGAGGGAAGGAGTTTTACGACAACAGACCCCACAAATGGGAGACTGTGTTAGGCACCTATGCGGTGGCTGAAAAAAGCACTGGGCTTATGTGTTATGTTTTGTGGGCACGATTTATGAGGTGCCCTTCAAAAAGTCCTCTTTGTATAGTTCACCACTTGGGTGGAATATTTCCTGAGGTGCCAAGAATTCACCACTTCATAATCACACTCTATCCACATCCCCCCTCCTCTCGGGCAAGCACACCCTGCTCCCCCAGGAGGAGCTGAGGAGTTTGTTTCTCATCTCTCTTTGTTTGAGTTCTTACTCTGTTCTTGGAAATTTTACTGAACATCTCTAAACCTGCCGCTTTGAAAAATGGAGCTCCTGTGAAGTTAAAGGAGACAGTGTAATACCTACTCATTAACTGAGCATGTATTATGCGGTAGAACTTCCATTTGGCAGGATTCGGAAAGACAGATGAGTGGAGACGACAGTATAGGAGACAAGAGTTGTTGACTGGGAAAAAAGTCACAGGAGGCTTCTGAAGACATGGGATTGGGGATACTGAAGAAAACTTCCTAATTGAAGGGGAAGTTGTGCTGAACCTCATAAATGAATAGGAGTTAGATAGAGAAAAAGGTCAAAGACCTAGCAGGCAGCACTGGCAAAGGCATAGAGCTAAGAGACTGCTCAGAAGTTCTGAGACTCTGTGGCTGGGATACAGTGCACAAGCAGGGACCGCATGAAAAATGGCAGGAGGAGGAGCCAGGCTGTTGGTGTTCCCTCACGTGCCAATATTATCTCTGATGTAGCAGGTAGTGAGTGGTGCACCTTTAGGCTCAAGTTCAAATCCCAGCTCAGCCACTTGCCAGCTATGTTATTATGTTGAGTGAACTGCTTCACCACTTGTGCCTCTGTACCTTGCTTTCTTTAAAATGAGAATAATAACTTCCCTTAGGGGTGTGGGTTACATTTTTTCTCCATGTTAGTAAAAAGCTTCTTATGTGTTTTCACATCTATGAAAAGAGAATAGCATAGTACTCACCTCAGAGGGTTATGGAGAGGGTTAGGCAAGTTAACAGATGTAAACTCTTAAAAAATTGTCCCATGGTATACTCAGAAAAGCTTACATGGTAAGCACTAGTAACTATCATCCCCAGAGTCCTCACTACGTAGCCCCCTTGTGTTACTTGGTGCTCTTTGTATACCAGGCATTGGGACAGAGATGAACTGGTTTATGCCTTATGTGTCTGAATAAGGCAGTGGCAGGAGCCTGGGTTGGAAAACAGGTGAGGTACCACTGGAGTATATAAGATGGATACCTAGTTATCAATTCAGGGTATCAGAAAAGTCTTCCAAAATAGTGTAAAGGCTCAGCTAGGTCTTCAATAATGAACAAATGTTACAGATAGATAAAAATGCAGAAGAAATAGATCATTCCAATTTATACCAGAAAGAGCATAAGCCATCAGTTGATAGAAATGGCTGGGGCAGTGAACAGGTAGGAGGCCAGTGAGCTTGGCAGAGATTAAACCATCCAGACCTTTCAATGCTATGCTGAAGGATTTGGATTTTCTCCTTTGGGCAGCAGGGAGCCATGGGCTGGCATTCACAAAAATAATCAACAAGTACAACGTGAGATTGGAAAGGGCATTCTTCCAACATGGTTTACCTCCAAAGGCCCAGCCATTTCCTCAGAAAGAATTTTAGGGGGGCTGGGTTTGTGGCTCAATGGTAGAGCACTTGCCTAGCATGTGTGAGGTACTGGGTTCGATTCTCAGCACCGCATATAAATAAATAAAATAAAGGTCCATCAACATCTAATAAAAAAAGAGAATCTTGGAACACAGCTAGGCAAAGCCTCCTTTCATAAGGATGGGGAAACTGAGGTCTGGAATGAGAAAACTAATTGCCTCAAAGGAACGCCTCAGTTTAATAACAGACAAATCTAGAACCACGGTTTCTGATTGCATAGAGTCAACATGGAGTGTTTAGCTCTGGGGTCCCTAATTCAAATCCTCACTCTCTAACTTAACAGCTAAGTAGAACATGATCAAGTTCTTCAATGCCACTAACCAAGTTCCCACATCATTAAAATGTGTTATTAGCAAGAAAACATGGATAATAGATTAGCTCTAACTAAATGTTAGCCATGATTCAAAGAAGCATTGAGAGTAGGAAAGATACAGACTTTGCAGCCCAGTCTGTCACTTCTTCTCCTTGAGCCTCAGTTTCCTAACTTGTAAAACATAAATAGGGACTGTGAGGCTGTAATAGAACAATTATCAGAGGCATCCACAAGTACTGTAAACCAACATTTGCATTTAGACAAGGAAGACAGGATGATTCAGAAGGGAAAGGTATGAAGAGATGGGCTGGAAATGCTCTAGGGTGGGAGAGGAGGAGGGGTGAGCGAGACCAAAGGCAAGAGTACTGGGCAATAAATCGTAGGGAGTGGAGACGCATAAATCAAAAGCCAGGCATGCTTCAAGCTTTCCCTAGAGGGGAAATCATAGGTCAGACAGAGTGATCACTTTTCTCAAATACCGGAAATGAAGTCTTCCTCATTGGAGTCAGGACTCAGGCCACTGGGATAGGAGGCAAGAGGTGAAGAAGGGACACCATATATGAATTTATCATGTATTAGCAGGCAAGAATGAGACAGTGATGGCTTGTGGAGGAGTAAGGGGTTGGACCCGAGGCCACTTCTCCGGGAATTGTAGAACCTTTGACCCACCATTCTGTTCCCAGCATCATTACCCAATAAGCTGTTGACAGGGTTATCGGACAGAGACCTAACTTCTAAGGGTGCCCTGAAATGGAGAAAAAGAAGAGTGGCAGTACAGGAATGTTCCCATTGGCTGCTTTTCCTCCTCTCTGCCTCCTGGAGTTGAGCTGAAATGTCTCTGTGTGAGCTGACCCTAAGCTTAATGAGAGTCAAGGGCATGACGTGGTTATGAAAATTTGGAACACAACCTCTCTATGTGGAGGGGTAGTCTAAAGGAAGTAATGACTTCATTCATGCTGTTCTGGCCAGGCCACAGCTGGAGAATCCCAGTCTCTTCTGGTAAAACGGACGTTTACAAACTGTAGCTGGATTATGATGCTCAAGGGGGACTCAAAAGCAAGCCCGCTAAGCAGGAATGGAGGAGAAGACTGGACATAGGCAAACGGTTATGTTGTTCTAACAACTGAAGACACATAGGGAAAATCTGAGGGTCAGGGATGACGAGAGCTAGAACTGAGCACACACTAGGTGGGTACCCATGCAATATCATCTAAATCCAACCCTCACAATTCTCATGTGTACACTTTCTTCCTAGTCTTTAGCCGATAAAAGTGAGCCTGTGGCTCATCATGTGACTTGGCCAGAGTGACAGAGTGAAGAATAGGGTCTCAAGTCCCTGCTGCAAGATGTTTCAGTGTTTTTGACAAAACCACCCTAAAATTAACAGACATCAATTTTGGTTCAATATTATCACTTATTGAAAAACTGTTAAAACTAGAATCATCTAAATATAGAATGGATCTTTCAATATGGTGGTGGATTCTCTGTCACTGGAGGTGAGCAAATGAAGCATGTTTTAGAAAGGAGTTTTCTGATAGTGGGAGTTGGAGTATGAGTCTCTTGTGCTGGTGTGTGTGTGTGTGGGCGTGGGGGGAGTGCAGCTGTGGGGAAGGTTGGCACCAAAGCATGGAGTTATTGAGATGAGAGGGTCATAGTTACTGGGATTCCATCCATACTTCAAAGTCATGCTGAAATTTCATCTTCAGGGAATCTTCCAGATCTTCCCAGTCAACGTAACTCATGCTTCCTCCTTTATTGCTGAAGCATTATATTTCTGTTGAGAATCATAATGTATTATCTAGCTGTGTAGTCCTCTTAGGGTACAATGTGTTATACTGAACAGGCAGCTGGTTTGACATCAGAAGACAATTTTTTTGGATTTGGATTTCAACTCTTATAGCTGTGTAATCTCGAGCAATTTATATAACCCACTGATTTTTTTTCCATTGCTTAATCTTCAAAATCTATTGTTCAGGATATGAAATAATACTTAAATGACCGGTCCATAATAGCTGCTTCTTGGACCATGTATGGTACTCTGGTGTCTAGAACCTGATTCCACCAGAAGGAGGATTAATATAGGTGAACTTGAACTGAGGACATTAATTTTCAAAATCCAGCAATTCTCTAGCAGGGGTTGATAAAGGGAATGAAATTGCACAAGAGCTTCATGTGGACCTAAGAAAATAATTAGGCAGGTGGGCAAAAGGCTTATGCAAGTTTGTTGATAATAGTAAAGAAATGGAAAGAAATCCAGTTGAGAATAGAGAACTATACTAATATGTGATATAGTCACATAATTACCTGAATAAAAGGCCCTTCAAAAGACAACACATTTCTATGGGGGAAAACACTTGACCAGTATATTGTTAAGTGCAAACAGGCACATAACAGAACATAGTATATATATATTTAGTATATATATTTGCTAAACACAGTGGAGATCATGGAGATGTCGGTATGGTTATTGATAAAGACATTAGCACTAAGCTCCTATATGTTTAATGTAAATATCCATGCCTATATCTATATCTATACCTGAAAAGGTATTGTACCCTGTTAACAATTTTATCTTTGAAATAGGGTTGGGATTATAAGATTCAGACATCAAACTTTTTTCATTTTGTATAATTCTGTACCATTTATATGCTACAGACTGGGAAAGAATCATTTCGGAGTGTAATAAAATAAATATATTTCCATTTTGAAAACATGAATATACCCATGTATATTCAAAGATGTTCTAATGAATTTATTTAATAAAGCCATGGTTTCATGGCTTCTCAGTGGTTTACAAGGATCATTTCCCCAAATATCCTCAATAAAAAAATTAAGCTTCAGTCATCTCCCTTCTCAAGCCGAAGGATCGGGTACTGCCTGTGGACATAGATCCTCAACATCAGATTTGAAATAGGATTTGTAATGTTACTAGTAAAAACATTTACATTTGAATTCCTCTCCTAATCATTGAAAAATCATGAGGCCTTTTTAAGAATTAATTTCTTGACTGACAGCAAGAATTACTGACTCAAAACCATTTCATTTGGAACTGATATGGACTTCAAGATGATAACCAACCTTGCTATACTATCAGCAAGGAAATGGGTCTTTTTGACACTATTGTTCCAAGTAATAGTGTGTTTTGCTAGTATTTCTCTATTCCAAGATGTAAGAGATGTGATTGCTTTCACAAACCCACCATAAGATCCAACAATCCTACTCCTTGGTGTTTATCCAATAGAACTAAAAGAGCATACTATAGTGATACATGCATACTAATGTTTATAGCAGCACAATTCACAATAGTTAAGTTATAGAACTAGCCTAGGTGTGCCACAATAGATGAGATGAATGGATACAAAAATGTGGCATGCATACACTATGGAGTTTTATTCAGCCATAAAGAAGAATGAAATTATGTCATTTGCTGGTAAGTGGATGGAATGAGAACATCCTGCTAAGTAAATAAGCCAGACTCCAAAATTCAAGGGTCAAATATTTTCTCTTGTATGTGGCAGTTAGAGAAAAATAAGGAATTTTTTAAAAAGAGAACATCATGAAAATACAAGGGAGAATAGCTGAGTAGAGGAAAGGGATTAAGGGGGAGGAAAGAGGATTGGGAAAGGAGAGGAACTGCAGAATGAAACTGACCAAATCATGCTATGTGCAAGTACAAATATATTACAATGTATTCCACTTTTATGTAGAACTATAATGTACCAATTAAAATAATAAATTAATTGAAGTACAACAAAGTAGAGGAAGAGGTTTGGGGGAGAAAAGAGGGACGGGAAGGAGGTAGTGATGAGTATTAAACAGAGCAAATTATGTTAAATACATTTACAAAAATGTCACAGTGAACTCCACAATTATGGAAAATTATAATTTACTAATAAAAATGTACATGAAAATAATAGCCTTTTGAGAAAGAATATAATGAATATGAATCTTCATTATACACAATCCATTCTGATTTCAGAAATGTTAAAATATGCAGAAAAAAATAAAGTCATCTGAGCCTAAATCTGTTCTTTTCCCAATATCTTAAAAATTGGAAGAGAACATTTGGCCTTTGGTGTTTGGGGATTAGCTTGTTTCATTTAGCATGATAGTCTCCAGTTCCATGTTTACTGGCAAATGTCATAATTTCATTCTTATTTATGGCTGAGTATTCTCTCTGATATGTATATGCTAGCACACAATAAGCAGGGTGGGGTAGGGGGCAGAATAAAAATTCTTTGGATTAGATAAAGGGGAATGAAGAGAAGAGAGGGGGAGGGGAATAGCAAAGACAGTAGAATGAATAAGACATAACTTCCACACACCCAGTGAAACAAGAGTGGGATCCTAATTACAAGAAGTTATACTCCATCTATATATAATACATCAAAATGCACTTTACTGCTATGTATATCTAAAAAGAACAAAAAATAAACAAAACACTTTTTTTTTTTAATTGGAAGAGAGTTAACCCAAGATATCTAAGGAAGAGATGAATGCAATCTTAGAAGTCCGTACAGTGATACCCCAAGTTACTTATTTTCACTAAGATTATAGCAATGGATGTGCCAACTCTTTTCAGATGGGAAAAATGCCTTGCCTTGCCATGTTGAGAAGGATTTCAGGCTGAACCATCCCTAGAATAATTTCTGTGATCTGTTAGCAATGTCTGCCATGGAAGCATACCATTCCTACTCTAGATAGATCAGTTTCATTGAAACCAAATCTCTTCAAGTACTTGCTCTTTTCTCCCTACCCTATCATTTGGATCAAACATAAATGAAAATATAAAGAAGACTAAGAGTGGTCAAGGATGCTCTGACCAGAGCAAATTCTGGTCCCTGGCCACCTATGAGCTCAGTTTTTCAAGTCTCCTAATAGGAACCTTATGGCTGGGACAGCTGGGTGTCAGCGGGCCTTCTTTGAGCAGCTGTTTGCAGTAACCTATAGTTGTCATGAGAACTAGGCTCTGGGGAACACTTCCCTGATAGATTTATTAGGCAGAGGTAAGAAATGCCCTTTTGTCACTAAATTTTATGGGGAGGGGGGTATAACCCCAGATCCAGGGAGGAGTTCAAAACATTTTGAGGTTTGGTGATTACATAGTCCAAGAGAATCCTAACAGAGTTCATCCCTTATCCGCTTGCCCCTGGGAAAAGCTCTCCTCTCCCTAGCCAGCTTGGGTCCCTGAGAAACAAGACATACTGGACTGGAGGTGAAAAGACATTCTACACATATTGTATCTATTTTCTGGTCTCCATGACCTTCAGGACTTTCTGGTTCCTTGGCTTCCCAGCTGGAAGGGACTTTGTAGGTAAGCCCTTTTATGTTACAAATGAGGTCCAAAATAGGGATGGAATGTGTCCAAGGTCACACAGCAAGTAGGTGACAAAGCTTCCGGACATGAACCCTAGGATCCTGGCTCCAGGGAAATGTCTTGCTCTCTCTCTCCTTTACACTTTGATGTTCTGTACACTTGGGAACCCTTGAGAGGCAGAGAAAATTTATTTAAATTTCTCCCATCTTGAAAACCTTTACTTGGCTTCAGAGAGAAGAAACAAACTCCTGAAAAGGACTCACAAAAGCCATTATGATTTGACCCTTGCTAAACACTGCAGCCTTGTTTTTCATTTTTCCTTTCCCTCTCACCTTGAACTCTCTGCTCTAGAGATATTTATAGTTCCTGACTAAAGTATTTTATCTTACCCTCTCTCATCTTTGCACTATTTGTTCCTTCCAATGAAAATACCCTCCCCCTTCCACCTGGAGGACTCCTGTTCTTTCTTTGATACTATGCCTCACCCTCTCTTTCTTCACCAGGCATTCTTCCCTGAGCTCCAGGTCTGGATGAGATCATCTAGCTATCCGCATCTAAAACCTTGTCACCCAAGTGTGTTGTCTGGACCAGTCACCTTGGCATCACCTAATAGCTTGTTTGAGATGAAGAATCTCAGGCCCATCCTAGACCACTAAATTCATATGAATTTTAACAAATTCCTCAGGTTTTTCTCTTGCACATGAATATTTTAAAGGAATTGCTCTGAAATATCTTCCCATCCTCCTTTTTATAGCATGCATCTTATGACATGTTCCCTCCAATTAGATGCTGAGCTGTGTACAAGGAATTGTTTGACTTCTTCACTCTTCTATTTCCAGCCCCCAGCACAGCGCCTGGCACATAGCACGTTAAATGAATCAATAAATCAATTATTGAAGTGAGGTCTCTTCAAGTCTTTTAATATTTGCAAGGACACTGCATTGTTAGAATGTCAGAAAACCTTAAAATTCATGGAATTCAGTTGTTTCCAACTGCAATCAATTATAGAACCTTGAGTGGTGGGACAGATGTAGGGATCCTTGGTGTGGGGGTACAGCACACAGAAGGAGAGACCCAGCAGATAGGATTCCAGGTCACCCACTCTAGCTTCTACCACAACCATTCTGTAATTATCTGTCCACTCACTGACAGATCACTTTCATTGTTCAATTATTTAGTAAGAACTTATTTAGCACCAACTTTCAAAAGTGAGTAGAACATCAAGGATCACTGTGCTTAACTTACAATGCAGTGGGAAGAGAGGTAATATGTAAGTAAATACATAAGCAAATATAAGACGCAAAACCTGGTGATTCCAATGAAGAGAATTAAAACATGAGAGTGTAACAAAGGAAATGGGCTACATTTTAAGGAATTCTCTGAGGGGCTGGCCTTCTAAAACCTGTGGTTCTAGGTAAGATTGATCTAGGAAAAATAATTCCACTAATAATAATTTTTTAAAAATTATTGCATCTACTGCATCTCTTCACCCAGATCATCTTAGAGAAAGAAGACTGAAGGCCAGAAAGGCGCAGAGCCCAGGATTGCACAGTGAGTTTAATAGTAGGGCCAGGATAGATTAGGATGCAGTTCTTTTGATTCTTGTTGTCATACCAGTAGGGGATCTTCATGCAATCAATGAGGGATGTTCGTGCAATCTCAGATCCCATTTGGGAGACTAGAAAGACAAGAAAATGAGGAAGCTGGATGACATGGATGGGGGTTGGTGGACAGTGGCTGAAGACGGGCTGAGTGGAGGCAAGCGGGTTATCACAGTCCCATCACTGAATGTGTTGTCCTGCCTCTGTGGGCGGCCAGGAGGCCTTTCTGAAAGATTTATGTTCTGGAGGATCATAAAGAATCCTAGCAGGTTGTAAAGACAGAATCAGGAGTGGAGCTCTGGTTTAGCTTCCACCCAAAGTCCGTGAGCCCTGTGGGAAAGCCCAATAAAGTGGAGCCCTTTTCCCAGTCCAGGGGCAAGATGGCAGCCAAGATGACTCATGAGTGGCTTTCATCTGGTGCTCAGGGCTTCTGCCTGCCAATCTACCTTCTTTTAGCTTTTATCTAAAGAAACTTCCTTTAATGTGAAAGGGAAAAATTTAAGGTTTGGGACCCAACAGAACTGATAAGGCTGACCAAAGAAGAGATCCCTTTTATCCATTGACCATGCTCTCATCTCATCCCTTGAAGGCCTTAAATTCTCGGAAGGCATTGCAAGTGTTACAAGAGCTCAGGGTAAGAGTTTAAGGCAGGAGTGACCTCCATGCCAAACGCTGTGCAATTCTGGATAGTTCACCGAGCCCCATAAGACTTAAACTTCCTTATCCAAAAAAGGAAGAATCTTCTACAGGGGCATTTTGAATTTTTAAAGCCTGGAGTATTTCTGCAAGACATGCAGTTCTCTCCGATGCTCCCAGTGCTGCCCTGGCCAAGAATACTATCCTGTTTCCCAGGGCCTATCATCACAAAGCATTCAGGGCCTCTCTCTTGTCTTAATTTCTCTACTCCTTGCTTCCAACTGCAGTCAGAGGATCTTTCTTCCTTGAAGATCTGATAATATCACCTCCCTGTGAAAAACACTTGAAAAGCTTGTGATTACCCTAGGGAGATAATCCAAGCTCCATAGGAAAGGCAGCAGAACACAACAGACACTAGTATGGCAATATGTAAATCAATGGATGTGTAACTGATGTGATTCTGCAATCTGTATATGGGGTAAAAATGGGAACTCATAGCCCACTTGAATCAAAGTGTGAAATATGATATATCAAGAACTATGTAATGTTTTGAACAGCCAACAATAAAAAATTAAAAATAAAAAAAAATAAAAACAACAACAACAAAAAAAAAAAAAAAAAAAAAAGGGCATTCAGGATCTGGCCCCTACTGACCTCTGCCTTCTTATCTCTTACCACTCCTGCTGTCAGGCACTTTGCTGCAACTGTTCGGAAATTCTTCAGTTCCCTCAAACACAATGCTTACCAAAGGGTAGAAGGAGAAGGAGTTCTTCTGGCTTAGGCCAAAGGATCATAGGTGGTACTCAAGTTGATCACAGATGACATTAAATAACAATGAATCACGTTTGAAAAAGTGGTTGGATTACCTTCTTCTGTCTCTGCCTCTCTTTTCAGAAGAAGAATAGTTCTGGAACTGTGTTTTTAACATTTCTCTTGTTGATCTCCCTTTTATAGGGGAAAATCTCATGCTCTGATGGGATTGAACAACATTTTTGCTTTGTTCAGTTTTTGTTGTTCTACTCTATTGACTGTTTAATTAGTCATTGATTTTCTATTAAGGGCAGATAGTGCTATTTTCACATTACAAGATGATTTGAATATATCCCAATACATTTTCAGTAAGAAGTGAATCTTGCTGCCCCTTTTCCATCTGTAAAGATGACATGCCTATACTGATTATCACCTTTATTTATTTGATAAAGTTCATTGTAAGTCTATGAGAAAAGGGTCCAGCAACACCAATCAGAAACAGGAAGCATCTGCCCCTCTCCTCAGGCTCCTAAACCCATAACCCCAGCTCATCCTCACTCCTCCAGACGAAGTCACCAAACTTTTCATAGTGGGAGTTGTAGTGGTGCTGAACTCAGAACAGCATGGAGGCTGAGACCTCCATCAGCGTGTTGTAGGCCATCTGCTGCTCCTTTCCACTCATGTACCCATTGTACAGATTGTAGATCTTGTCGGCTATCTCTGATAGGAAAGAAGTACAGAAGTGGGGAAAAGTGAGGGCAGAGGCATGGCTCATAACAAGGAGGTCCAAGTTGTGCAGGACTTCACTTGCATGGTCTCTGTGGACACAGACAAATCCTAAATCTGCCCTTTGTATGTCAATGACCAGTTGCATTTGATTTCCTACCTAGTAACCAAAGATAATAATGGCTACTCTGGAGGTGCACTGGAAGAGCTAAGTCAAAAGTGAATGTGGGGCTTGCTGTACTTCACTGGTAGAGTGCTTGCCTAGTATGTATAAGTCCCTGGAGAAATAAAACAAAGTGAATGTAAAACATTCAATACTCAAATGTAAATTATTGATATGATTATTGTGCTCATGATTTAACAGAAAATTCCAAACAAATGCAGAGGTTTCAATAAATTGACTTGGTTCAACTCAGCATCCTCATTCTACCTTCCCTCTGTAATATTTCCAACACATTTCTGTAATCAGGTCTGATAGGCCCCTGTTGCAAAACCTTTTAAAGAAAAATTCTGACTCTTCTGCTTGCCAAGCAGGGACGTTCCCACTCCTGCATCATTTATACTAGCCAGTGCAGTGTGAATTTGTCATGAGTAGAAAGAACAGTTCTTTAGCTTTGAAGGCTCTGATCAAAATGTTGATGGGTTCCCAAACCATTACTAACAATAGTTACCTGTAGGAGAATCTAGAAGACCTTAGGACCAGGAAAAAAGATTCACTTTATATTATTTTTCCCTCTAATTTTTATTCTTGTTTTATAATCTTGTGTATATGTTATTTTAAAGTAATAATAAAAATGTTATTTTAAAATAACAATGATTAAAATAAGAAAATATCCCAAATCTCCTTGCTCTTGAGGTCAATTTCCTCTTGTCTGATAACACATGAAATACTAATTTTCAAGTTTCTTATTAAGTCATGTCTGTCTCTCCATCCAGAATGTAAACTCCAAAAAGGTAGAAATCATGTCTTCACAGCATTACTCACACCAGGGTTTTCAGGAAATATTTGCTCAACTTAAAGTGGGTGACCAGGACCCATGAGTTCCTATTAGTTATTTTTAATTTGCCAGTCTAGATGTAGAAACTGTATCAAAACATTTATATAGTGGATTTGATTGATGGGTTATATTTTTTAGGTCGTTTTTGTCAAACGACCAGGAGCAGCAAAAAAGTTTAATCTTGGGCTGGGGTTGTGGCTCAGCGGTACAGCAGTCACTAGCACATGCAAGGCGCTGGGTTCGATCCTCAGCACCACATAAAAATGAATAAATAAAATAAAGATTAATAAAAAAAGATGCAGTCATTGCCTTTAAAAAAAAAAAGTTTACTCTTTCATGCTAACTTGGACAGATAGGCATGGAGTAGCTCTATGATGAGGATTTGGAGGCCACCATTGAGTCAGAGGCCACAGTGTGCTGTGATCAGTTAATGATGTCTGGCAAGGCACAAAAAGGGTGAAATAGTGTTCTAAATGCCACTTATTTTCCAGCTGTAGCATAGACTTAAGTAGAAGAAAATGATTGGTCTCTAAGAAGGCCAGACTAAGGGGCTCTGGGGCTCTACCTCTCCTTACTACTAGTCAGTTTTTCCACTGACAAAAATATTACTAGTCAATCTCAAGTTTTTCTTTCATACCCGTGATTAATTTAGTTCCATGTTCTTCCTGCTCCCTTAGTTCCTTCAGCTTCTTCTCTCTGTGCTAATATGTGTGTGTGCACACATATGCACACACAGTGCTCGTTAGTGACTATTGGATGGAGAACTTAACAGAGAGGAAATGTGAAACCTACTTGGAAAGTGAGGAGGTGGGTCACCTACCTTCTGCCTTGTTGTCATCCACCAGTGGACAGGCGGTCCTCAGGGTCACTGTGCTCAGCTCAGAGTGCCTCCCCTGTGTATCCACAGCATAGTGAACCTATATCACAGCAAGCAAAGAGAGTACAAGGCTCAGACTTCACAGAAGGCACCAGAAGTTAAAGGAAGGAGCACAAAGTCATGGTACAGGATCAGTGGTACAAAGAACTCAGGGATGCTTACACTACAAGGAAATGATATTTTTTTTTTAAAAAAGAAGGATAATTGTAAAACATTGATTGAGCATTGAATGCCTGCTGGGCACTTGGCATGTAGTCTCCTAATTTGCAATTAAGCAAGCCTAAAAGGCAGAGAATTATTGTGACTCAAATTATATCAAGGAGGATACTGTGTAGCTTTCTGTGTTCTCATAGTCACTGGGGGATGGAATAGGGGTTTAAACTCAAGCAGACTGAGTCTAGGATGTGAGAAGTCAGCCCCAGTGCAGCCCTCTTGGCTCTACACGCACATTCATATGTTCTTTCATTCACTATGAATGAATTAGTTTAGGTGCTAAGGTTATGAAGGTGAACAAGGGAGTTAAATTTCCTACTTGCTGAAGACTAATCAACACATAAACAAAAAAAAAATCAGATAATGATAAATATGATAGAGAACAATACAGAATAATGTGAAAAAGTGGAATGCATATGCATTAGACATGTAATTCATGAAGGCCTTCTAGAAGAGGGAAAGTTAGAGCTGATGACTGAATACTGAGAAAGAATCAGCTTATGGGAGAAAGACCTGGCAGAAGATCATGTCGTGCAGGAAGATCAATAAGTGCAAAGGCCCTGAGGAGAGGAGGAGCCCAGACTGTTGAAGGAATAGATAGCTGGAGTGGATAGAGCAAAGGGAGGGCAGGTGGAAGGTCAGTGGGGACCTTGTATGTCATGAGAGGGAGCTGGGAGCTATTCTAGGTATAAAGTGTGTCCCTATGCTCCTGTAATGTCATCTGATGCCCCATGCTGTGTTGGTGGTAGTGGACATAACCTGTGCAGCCTTAGAAGGGGGAAATGGTAAATGCATACCTGGTGGATTCAGGTCTAATCAAGAGCACAGAAGTTTTTTTAAAGCAGTCTCTGTCTACCTCAAAGGACACTCTGTGACTTTTCATATCTCCAGACTCTGAGTTCTATGGTTTATACAAAGTTTAAGGAGGGAGCAGAGACTTTCCAGAGGAGGTAAGGTTTGGAGGAAAGGAAGTTGGAATAGAAGTATCCTCCATCCAATTGGCCTGTTCTTGTCATGTGATCCTTTGTTGCCAACTTTCAAGGTCAAGGGTAGAGTCAGAGATGTCCAGTGGGTAGAGGACTCCCTATATTAAGCAGAAGACCCTAAACTCCTAGTGTTCCCATGTTTTTGCCTCTTTCTTTAGTACCTCAACTAACTCATGCTATACAATGGGTATATCACTACAATCGCCAAGTTTTAGAATGAGAGAGCACTGATTGTAGATATTAGGCACATAATAACATTGAATTTGTTATATAGAGTAATTAACATGTGCTAAGATTTTAATATGCATTAAGCATTATCTAAATAGTCTTACCTACTTGCTCACAGCCAATTCCCTTAAGAAATCCTTCAAGATGGGCATTATTACTCTCTTTATTTCATACCCGAGTCTCTGAGAGGGAAAGCAGCTTGCCCAGAGTCACACAGTAATTCCTGGACTGGCCATTTAAACCTAGTCTTGACTGACTCCAATGCTCAGGCATCACACCACTGCCAGATACTTGCTTCTGGCCACAGGTCTGTAGCCCTCAGCTTTGTGCAGATATAATTTCTTCAGCTACACTTGCTAAATCCCACTACATGGAGTAGTGCCCCCCTCAAGAAATTTCCTGATCTTATGAAAGCATGCTAAAATAATCATCCTCATTATTTCCATCTTTCAGAAGAAGAGACTGAAAATAAAAGCCAAGCAATTTTTCCAAAGTCATAGATTTAGAAAAAGAACATGTCAAGCCTAAGCTCTGTATTACTCTAAAACTTGCACTTCTCACTTTCTGCCACCATTTCTGCTGTCAATGGTTTTGAGAGCCTGGGCCCATGTAGCTTCAATGCCCCATAACTTCATGCCTCAAAGGTTGTTTTTATAAAAGATTCCATGAATCAAAACTTGAAAAGGAACAGAAGTGTGACAGAGGAAGGAGCCTGGTCTTGGAGATAGTCATACTTGGGTTCATATTCCAGATCTACTCCATTACTCTGTGACCTTGGGGAAGTCACTTCACCTTTCTAAGCTCACTTCACCTCTCTGTACTGGACATCTGTGATAGGCAGACTGGGATGCACCTTGCCAGTTTGGGGTGGATGGATATGAAAAGTGAGCCTTTTCTGAAGTGAGTTATCATTGGTAAGCCATGCAGAAGCATTGGTAATAGGACCAACAAGAAACTCAAAGAGATATGAAAACAGGCAGGTGGCAAAGTGAGGAGGTAAGAAGAGCACTGAGGAACATTGGGAAAGAACTTACCATCCACACACCAACTCATCTAGAAAGCTGCAGAGGCAGGATCGAAACCCTAGCCTGCATGCCCAGGGGTACTCCTCAGTCTGAGTATAGCTATCTCCCTCATTCCATTAGGCATGTGATAGGCAATCAGTAAAGATTCATGTGAACAAATGAACTTGAGTGCACTGCATCTCATTTTTCAACTTGTTTCTCCATCAATCAAACGGGGAACATCTGACAGACAGTGCATGGCTGTCTCAAGGATTACACAAGCAAGGCATAAGGACAAGGTCGTAATGCCCAATTCTTACACTCCTCACTTTCATGGATGATTGTAATGCACCAATTGAAAAAGTAAATAGAAGGAAGGGCAGCAGAGGAAAGGAATCAGGGGGATGGGGAGGGAACGAGGAAGTACTGAGGGTTGAAATTTGCATTTCTGGATATGTCACACATACACTATTATGTGTAATGGCAATGCACTAATAAAAATATAAAAAATAGAGATCACACAATTTGTACAAGAATATATGTTTTTAAAAAAATGTTTCATTAGAATCTGAAGAGAAAGAGATGCATTTCAAGGAACACATGGAAGGTTTGTAGTGAGTGAAATAAACAAATGGAGCCTTCAGGTGGAAGGCTTGAAATAATGTTTAACAGGGCTTTTCCTTTGGCCACTTATGTTTTTGGGGGTGCTTCTGCAATACATTTCCTCCACCAGAGGAACAGGGTCAACTCTCTGCTTCACGGGCAGCCAAATGGCAACCTGCTGGTGCTAGAAGTAGTCTTATGTTTTTTAAGTTATAAAACCTGGGTATAATTCCTGTTTTCTCCCATTACAGGCTGAACATTCTTTGGGAAGTCACTTCACTTTCTCTGAGCCTGAGTCTGCTTACCTGTAAAATAGGTTGAAAGTATTCATATCTCACAAGTTGAGGATCAAAACTCAACGAGAGAGTCATCATCATAATAGGCCTGGTTCATTCTTTGTTCCTTAAAAAGTAGCTTCTAATTTTGTTACTGAAATAATCAAACATGTCAGTGGAAGCCTCAGGATGCAGGAGGCCACAGGCTGCCCTGCTTGGGGTGGGGGGCCAGCCAAAGAGGAAGATGTCAACCTCACAAGCTTGGGTCAAAAGTCACAAGGCCATACGCTTTCTGCCTGTCTCAGCTGTAATTGTAGAACTGCTCCAGACACATCTGAAAGCTGTTAGAGGACCAGGCTGGGCCTGGAGGGGCTCTCTGTGAGGGGGAGAAAGCTGTAGTCCCTGATAATGAAGAAGTGGCTGGGAGAGAGAGATACAGAGGAGGGAGGGAGAGGGAGAGGGAGAGGGAGGGGGAGAGAGGGAGAGAGGGAGAGAGGGAGAGAGGGAGAGAGGGAGAGAGGGAGAGAGGGAGAGGGAGAGGGAGAGGGAGAGAGAGAGAGAGAGAGAGAGAGAGAGAGAGAGAGAGAGATCTTTGTGTTGCCCAGGGCATCAGGAAGGGTGTTGGCTACCTCTGTGAAGCATCCTCTCTGTGAGGCAGTGATAATGTGAACTAACACTCCTGAGTCATCACCTAATTTTGAATCCTCATTTCAGGAGTGGAAAAAGCAAGGCCCAGAAGGGAAGGTGACCTGTACAGAGAGCCAGTGCTAGTAAATTCAAAGGGAAGACACCAGCCTGCCTGGTCCCTCCTCCCGTGTTCCTGAACACACTGCTATCATGCTTCTTGTGCAGCTGGTGACCTAGGTCCACATCTACTTACGGGAAGCTTTTATTATAAAAAAGGTGGCTCAAAGGGTCAAGTTGAATGGATGTTTTAGGAACATGAACCTCAAGGCCCAACCCATTACTATTCTTCACCTAACCTTGTTGCAGAGAAAAGAACACTGGCCTCAGAGGCTGAGAGCCTGAGTGTGAGCCCAAAGTCGGTGGAGTGAGATCTTAAGTACCTAAAGTAATATGGTCTTAAAAAACTGAGAAACATAAAGGAGCAAGCAAATAAACAAAACACTGTGTGGGAAAGCCTTGGAATGGCCTCTCCAATGAATTTTCAGGGTGTCTTCATCCTCATTAGGACTTTGCCATCCCTCTTCGGCCTCACCATCCTCAGGACAAAGTCTATCATTCTCAAGAGAAACTCCTAACTCAGAGCCCGCATTACAGCTCCTGGATGTCCATCCATGCAACATATTCTATCCTTGAGCCCCAAATAATCTCTAGCTACAGGTACAGGCTTGTTTGTCCATCTTTGCTCCCTGCTGTGTCCTTGTAGGTTGCATCCAATAGCCAAGACTCCAGACACAACTCCTACCTCTGCCTTGGCACAGGCTGCACCTGTTGTGTGGGCTGCTCTTTCCCTTCCTCAGATGACTCCTCCACCTTGTCCCTGAAGCATCTTCAGACCTCATCTTCTTCGGGAAGCCTGTTTGGGCCCCTCTGAAGAGCAGCTTAGCCTTTCTCTTTCACAAGCTTCACCGACCATGTGGCTAGGTGAGTGCCCATTTGCTTCTCTCTTGCTCCTCTGAGTCTGTGAGTGTCTACAGGACCAGAAGATGGCTCTGCCCATCTCTAACACCTACACCAGGTGTACCAATGCTAAGCCAATACCAGCCAGAGTGAGTGACAGACTGAACGGATAACACAATTGGTTTGGCAGTTTCATTTCCCTTTTCTGGAAATCAGATTTCTCATCTGTAAAATGAACCCAGGGTGATTACTTTGAAGGGTTATCAGAGGGGAAGGGGAATAGCAGAAAGGCTAAAGGCCTGACTCTGGAATCATATAATTTGGTTTTAAATTTTGCTCCCCCAGTTTTTGGCTGTGTGGAGCTCTGTCTCACTTTACACACCTGTAACTGGGGATAACAATATGACAACCTACCAGGCAGAGTAGTTGTTGGAATGAAAGGAGATGTGGCATAGAAGTGCTCAGCATGATGTCTGGCAATCAGTGAGTCACAGCCATGGGCATTATGATCATGTGCTGCCCTAGACACTGACTTCTCCCTGACTTGGAGCAAGTGGCCCTACTAGAGATCAGGGAGAGTGGGTGGAAAGGGACCGTTGCTGGTCCCATTCAAGACCCCCAGACCTCCTCGCAGCAGGGGTGAGAAAATGAAACCCAGATGTTAATTGGCGTTGAGAGCTTCTCACAGATCTGACAGGGGTTAAGAACAAGGACAGAACCCCAGAGGCCCACGTCAAGCCCAGGTCCCCGAGAGTACAGGAGAATGCGTTTGAAGTCTCCAGGCCAACGCCTGCTCTTCCCCAGCTGCCACATGATTTAGGCTTTCTGGGGAGGCAAAAGTCTCCTCGCTGATTAGAAGGGAAACAGATGTTTCCAGGCCAGAGGCCCTGGTCTTGTAAAATGCTCCTTCCCCCCACACAGCTTTGGCAAACAACTTCCCATTAGCTCACCCCTCCACCTCCACCAACATCACCCCCATCCCTGCTTTCCTAAAGCACAATGCAGTAGTCAGGGGTGGTGGGAGAATTGAGAAGTCCCAGTACCAGCTCTGGGTCTGAGCAGCTGGATGTCCAAGGACATCTAACTAACCGTCCTTCTCTGAGTCTCTGACCCAAGATCACCTCTGAGGAATAGGTTAGTTCTTATAGTCTAGGGGTATTCTCCATTGGAGACTTTGGCAAAGAGTATGGGCTTGCAAACCAGACAGCTCTGGGTTTTAGTCTGGGCTGTACCAGCTACTGCACAAGT
This sequence comes from Marmota flaviventris, assembly GCF_047511675.1. NCBI lineage: Eukaryota > Metazoa > Chordata > Mammalia > Rodentia > Sciuridae > Marmota > Marmota flaviventris. The sequence goes on from NC_092510.1 coordinate 15,298,146, forward strand.
AGCAATTTAGCCACCGAGCCTCAGTTTCTGTATCTAAAATAGGAGGACAAAAGTTTAATCCCATGGGAATCAATTTCTACACTTGTATTTAAGCTTCTTGTAAACAAAATTGAGTAGCATCCCTTTTACCTGGTACTACCCACAGTGCCCAGACAGTGTGCATCCAGATTTAAGGGAGCAGGAATATCTACAATCGGCCATTGGTAGGAAAACTGCTAGACACCCTGTACTCCAAAGGCTCAGGTCTCCATTTCAGCTCTACCCAAGTCGTGGAAGGAGTATTCGGATTTTCATGACATAAGAGGCAGGGCCAACTGGGCCTTCAGGGCTTGCCACCCACTCCAAAACCTGATTACCGGAATTAAAATGTTGGTTCCATACCCTATTGTCTTTATAACCCCAGGCAAGTGAATTCACCTCTCGGTTCTTGTCCTTAAAGTGTGCATGATAGTATTACCTATCTCAAAGGGATGCTAGAGGCATAACATACTTAACACGGTGCTGGCATGTGGTAGGTGCTAAGTAAGTGTTAACTATGATTCAATGTGTGTATGGTTAAGTTATTCATCTCTCCTATAATGGATTTAACTCCCCCTAATTTTTTGATATTTCACCTTGAATGGGGAGTGAGCTCATGAGTGCTTTGACAAACTGAAACACAGTGAAAGAGATACTCTGTCACTTCCAAGTCTGGGTCTTACAAAGCAAGGCAACTAGCTTCTACCTCGCTTGCTGAAAATTTCTGGCTCTGAATCCTGAGCCTCCGATAAGAAACCCGGGTACTCTGGGGTTGCTGTGGTGTGAGGAAGCCAAGCCACGTGGAGAGGTCATGTGTAGGAGCTCCAGCAGGTCTGGTGCTGAGGCTCCTGACAGATTAATGCAGGAGACTTCAAATAGTTTCAACCCAAGGAGTTGAGTCACCACAGGTTTGAGTGCTTGCAGCTGAGGCTGCACACTTCAAGGAGCAAATGTAGTCCAACCTGTTGTGTCAAGTTTGAATTTTTGAAACACAGAATCCATAAGGAGAACAAAATTTGTTTGAAGCTGCTAAGTTTTGGGGTCATTTGCTATGTCATCAATAGTAACTGTAACAACTTCCAAGCATCCAGAGCAGGGTCAGCAAACCACAGCTCATGGGCCAAACCTGGCCTGTGGCCTGCTTTTGTAAATAAAGTTTAATGGAAAACAGCCACGCTTCCTTTTTGTTTGTTTTTAATGTATTTTTCTGTGGCTGCTTTCACACTAGAGAGACTGTGACAGAGACCATGAGGTCCACAAAGCCTAACGTACTTATTTTCTGGTCCTCTGGAGGAAATTGTGCAGACCTTGATGTAGGGTTTTGGCAGTATTTGAGGCATTAGCTCTTTCTCACAATATTTCATTTGCTCTCAGGGTTAGAAATCATTTCCATCCTATAGATAGGCTTAAGAGCTCAGGTGACTGGTCCAAGGTCATAGCTCTTCCATGGTCACCTGGTCAGATGTCATAACTGCCTGCTGAAAATCTAGACTCCAGTTTGGGTGCTGACATTGAATGATGAGCAGTGTCCTTGGGCAGGTCCTACTGATCTCTTTTCTCCCTTTGCTGGCCTGGGACATGAGGACACTGGCCAAGGTGACCTATAGTGGCTGCCAGAACTCAGATATCCAGGTTCCTTCATTGGGTGCTGACTACCAGGCAAGATATCTGTTTCCTTTAGTTCAGGAATATCAAAAGGAGCCTTGGGAATGAGTGAGCAAGGGATACTACAGGTTACTGCTCTGATCTACAACTTGTAGATCATTCACCCCCTAGCACCCCAAATTCACCTTCCTACCTGCCAACTTAGGCTGACAACCCATGATTTCTGCCAACATAATATTTAAATTCTTGTGCCCAGCATAGAGATATTGACTCAATTCTAGTTACATTTCTACTCCAAGCAGCCCATCTGAAGAATGATTGGTAGGACAGAGTTGAGGCAGTCTGTGGTTGTCCTCTAAGCACCAGCTTGCCCCAGTGGCATGCCCTTCAACCCCTCCAGGGTCATGAGCTGGCAGGGAAGTGGGGAGCTGGCAGGGAGAGTTCTGGGTGAAAGCCAAATCTGGAGACCAATGTTAGTGCTAAGCTCAGACAGAGGTGACAGCAATCTACAATCAATTCAGTGATCACCGCTTTACTAGCCCTAAACTCACTGCCATTTGCACAACTTCCTAAAATTCACAGTGCCATGAACACTCCAACTCTAAAATAAATCATTACAGTATCGCCATGTAAAATTAAATAGACATAAATTAATTTACAACTCATTCATGTTGAACGTGTTTCTAGTGCCTGATTGAAGAGTGAATGAATATTTATTCCAGCACCTCCCCTGTGTGTGCCTCACCATGAATAAAATATCTCCTGAGCCAGATACTCTACTGAGCAGTGGAGTATAAAAATAAAAGAGTTCTTGCTTTCATGGAACTCCCAGGACTGCAGACGATGGGCAGATGGATAAGAAATGGGATGCAGTAGCACAAACATTTTCAATAAAAATGCACTTGAGGCTCTGTGTTTGCTTTAGATATTTCCCTTCTTCCTTCTTCCAAAGCAGTGGACTAAATCTTGAAATAGGTGCTACCCGGATGGACTCTTCTTAGGTTGCAAACTGGGGTTGTCAGTTCTCTACAGGACTCATTGTTTGCTCTTTTGAAAAAGTGGTGGCAATTCTTGCCCTCCCATCTGGAAATCCTTTGAGAAGTGAATAAGCCAGAGGATTTGGATAGACAAAACCCATGTAAATGGTCTAGTTCATTCATTCACTTTCAAATAACCTAACCCCTTTTAAAGAAAGATTCAGTCTAAAATTTAGGTTGGCTTTAGTAGGAGTCAATATCCTTGACTTTCATTTTCTTCCCCTTCTTGGCTCTCTCCTCCTATGTTTTTTTTTTTTCCAGGGGGGGGGGGCATGGATCAAATAATAACACTTAGTTGGATCAGCCATTGTTCTTAGTTGTAATATGTTCACTGCTTAATTAGGTTGATCCAAAGTAAAGTATGCAGATTAACTTTATGGTCTCCAGATAAAGAATGAACCATGCACAGAATGTCCAATTATCCCCCTCGAACCTGTATTCCTTAGATCTTTGAAGCAAATTGTGGACTTATCCTATATCTTTATTGTATACTGGACACACCTCTGAAAACCAGATAGAATTTTTAAACAACTTCAGTTATAGACACTATTTTGTGCCAAGTGTGGTGGCACAACATTTGTAACCCCAGATATTCAGAAGGCTGAGGCAGAAGTTTTAAAAGTTTGAGGCCAAAGTGGGCAACTTAGCAGAATCCTGTCTCAAAATAAAATTTAAAAGACTGGGTATGTATCTCAGTGTTAGAGTACTTGCCTGGCATGTATTAGGCTCTGATTCAGTACCAGAACTTGTTCTAATTATTGAAAAAAAAAATTGCAGAAAGGCATAATTTAAAAGTATGTTCAATTGCAAGACAGAGAACATGATTTGTGAAGAATATAAAGAGAGTCTAGAGAATGGGAGAAAATGTTGGCCACCTGCACCTCAGATAGAGAATTAATCTCCAGGATATATAAAGAACCCAAAAAACTTAACACTAAAAAAAGAAATGCCCAAATTAATAAACGGGCAAAGGAACAGACACTTCACAAAAGAAATATGATAGGTCAACAAATATATGAAAAATTGTTCAACATCTCTAGCAATTACAGAAATGAAAATTAAAATTACCCTGAGATTTCATCTCACTCTAGTCAGAATGGCAATTATCAAGAATACAAGTAACAGTACATGTTGGCAAAGATGTAGGGGAAAAGGTACACTCATACATTGTTGGTGGGAGTGCAAATTGGTACAACCACTATGGAAAGCCATATGGAGATTCCTCAGAAAACTTGGAATAGAACCACCATTTGACCCAGCTATCCCAGTCCTTGGTATATACCCAAAGGACTTAAAATCAGCATACTATAGTGATGCAGCCACATCAATGTTTATAGCAGCTCAATTCACAATAGCTAAGTTATAGGAACCAAAGTGGTGCCATTCAACAGATGAATGGATAAAGAAAATGTAGTAGATATACATAATGGAATATTACTCAGCCATAAAGAACAATGAAATTATGGCATTTGCCAGTAAATGGATGGAACTGGAGGCTATCATGCTAAGTGATATAAGCCAGTCCCCAAAAAACAAAGGATGAGTGTTCTCTCTGATATGCAATGCTAACACACAATAAGGGGGGAGGGAAGAATAGGAGTTCACTGGATTAGACAAAGGGGAATGAGAAAGGGAGGGGGCAGTAGTAGGAATGAGAAGAGTGAACCAGACATAATTTCCTATGTTCATATATGAATACATGACCAGTGTGACTCCACATCATGTACAACCACAAGACTGGGAAGTTATACTCCATTATGTATGATATGTCAAAATATATTCTACTGTCATGTATAATTAAAAAGACCAAATAAGAAAATGTTAAAAAATAAAATAAAAATAGAACATGATTTGTAGGTTTTGCTTTGTCATTAACTGGCCGTGTGGCTTTGATCAGATTATTTGGCCTTTCTGTACCTATCTGTTGATAACCCCACAGGGATGCTGTGACAACCAAATAGTCATTTTGGATATAAGTGTTTTGGGGGCAACTACTCATCCAGTGACAGTGCTGGCAGCTTTTGTTTGTCTTCTATTCTCTTTATAATTACCTAAGAGGTGTGTGGGATTAAATCCATTTTACAAGGAGATGAGTGGAAATTTGAATTTACTTTTTCAAGGCTTAAAGATAGTAGTAGTAGTTCTTCAGGACTCAGCATAGGTCCACTCACTCCAAGTCCAGTGTTATTTCCAAATCAACAGAATTATCATTATTTTTCAGGTATATCTGTAGAACATCAGAGTTTTATTTACAAGTACAGAACCCTAGGAAGTTCCAATAGGAGTCCTTTTAGCAGATACAGTGGAAATAGTTTATAGAACAGTACATTAAAGAAATCAATCAGCAGAATTATTATGCAGTCATTGGTCCCAACTAAGTCTTATGTCTCAGTTCAGAGGAGGTTAGAGTTTATTAGGAGGATGAACTACATGTCCCCAACTTTTGATAAGAAAGAGACCTCACCATAGAAGCAATATCACTTTTCTTCCCAACACTGATATCGTTCCTCCTCCATGTCTGATCCTAATGCCCCTTTTCTTTGATGGTGCCTTTGGACATCACATTTTGTCAGAGCCAAGCCCAAAGAAGGAGAGGCCAAGCAGAGACCACTGTCTTGGATTTGCCCTTGGATATTAAGCTAGGGAACACTATAGACAGGGTAGTTCTTACAGATTTTAAGCTGAGCTCAGTCCCCACCTCAGAGTCAAGCTCTGCTTTCCCACTGGTAGAGAGGTAGAAGTAAGGGGAATGAAAAAGTCCTGTACTTCGAGTCTGAAGGACTAAGTCTGCAAACCTTGTCTGTGTCCTGTTTCAATCATCTCTGAGAGCCTTAGTTTCTATATCTATAAAATGGACTCAACAATATTTGTTTCACAAGGCTGAGGTAAGAGTGAAATAACATGGGTAACACCTAGATAGAGCTTGGTACAGTAAATGTTATCTTGATGATCTTGCTTATTTATGATGCTCAAGTGGGATAAGTGGTAACAGTGCTGTTTGAAGATCAAATCAAGCCAAATCATTTAAAGGTAATGGTCCTGGAGGGTGTTGGAAGCAATAAAAGCATTATGTTTTATGAGATTTGATTAGAGTTCCAGCTGAGCCACTGGATGTGTAGGCAAGTTACACCATGTCTACAAGCCCGAGCTTCCTTGTCAGTTCCAAACCGACAACCATACCTACTTTCAATTGTAGTAAGTATGGAGACAAGAAAGTGCAACACCAGATGAGCTACGATCTTGACCCTGGGCTGCCTGACTCTAAAGCCCTAGTTTGGGCTGTGATCAACACTGTGGCTTTATGTAAATCCTTCCCTCATGTATCTCGCTTTCTTTTCCTATTTAACAACAGGTCACCAGATGTCCTCACTGGTGAATTCTACCAAATGTAAACACCAAGTAGCACCAATCCTCCACAAACTCTTTCAAAAAATAATAGGGGGGAAACAGAAAACTAATTCAATGAGGCAGAATTTCCTTGATACTAAAGCCAGACAAAGACATCACGAGAAAACTACAGTCCAGTATCCCTTATAAATATAGACACAAAAGAAAATGCCAACTAAATTGAACAGTTATAGAATGGACTATGCCCCATAATCAAGTAGCATTTATTCCATGAAAGTGAGATTGGTTCTTTATATGAAAATAAACCCATGTACTCCATAATACTAATTAAATAAAGGATAAAAATTGCATGGTCACTTCAATAAATACACAAAAATACTTCAAGAAAACCAACACCCTTTTATAATAAAAGTACTCAACCATGAATAGAAAGGAACTTCCCCAATACAATAGAAAACATCTATGAAAAACTCACAACTAACATCAAACTTAACAGTAAAAGACAGAAATTTCCCCCTTAAGATCAGTAAGACAAGGATGTTAACTTTCACCATTTTCATTTAATATTGCACTGAAGGTTTTAGACAGGGCAATTAAGCAAGAAGAATAAATAAAAGACATCCAAATATGAAGGAATGAGGTAAAACAATCTCTATTTGCAAACACATGACTTTTGTATAAAAAATGAAAAGGGAACCCCCCAAATTACAGATATTAAAAAAAATTTAGTAAGGTTGCAGGTTATATATAAAAATCAACTGTATTTCTACATAGAAACAATGAACAATAAAAAATGAAATTAGGAAATCATTCCATTTATAGTACCACCAAAAATAAATATAAATAAAACACTTAGAATATAGTCAACAAAAGAAAAACAAGACATGTACACTGAGAACTATTGAACACGTTTGAAATAAATTAAAGAAAGCTATTTAATGAAGATATCCTGTGCTTATGGACTAGAAGACATACTATTGCTCAAATGTAAATACTACCAAACTTATCTATAGATTTAACAAAAACCCTGTCAAAAATTTCCAGTGATTTTTTTTTTAGTGTGTGTATAAGTTGAAAAGCTATTCCTAAAATTCTTATTGGAATGCAAGGTATACAGAATTTCCAAATAATCTTGAAAAAAGAGGACTCACACACCCCATTTTCAAAACTCACTGCAGATCTATGGTAATCAAGATTTTCTGATATTTGTATAAGGATTGATATAGGCTAATGGAAAAAAATTGGGAGTACAAACAATAACTCCAGTATATTTATATTCAATTGCTTTTTTAACCAGGGTGCCAAGACAATTAGATGGGAGAAATATTTCCAATAAATGGATTCATATGGACAGCCATATGCAAAAAAGTGGATCCCTATTGCATACCTTATACAAAAATTAACTCAAAATGAACCAATGACCTATAAAAGTTAAAACTATATTATTCTTAGAAGAAGACAGAGAAAATGTAACCCTAGATCAGGCAATGGTTTTCTTAGATACAACATCAAAAGCACAAGCAACCAAAAACATAGGCAAATTGAGTTCATCAAAATTAAAAATGTTTGTGTTTCAAAGAACACAGTAAGGAAAGTTAAATCAATTCATAGAATAAAAGAAATTATTTGCAAATCTTATATCTGATAAGGGTCTAATATCCATAATATGTAAAGAAGCATTATACTCTAATATTATAAAATTAATAAAAAACTTAAAAATGGGCAAAATATTTTCATAGACATTTCCTAATAGAAGGCACTCAAGCGTCCAGTAACTACATGAAAATGTGTTCACTGTGATTAGTCATTAGGAAAATGCAAATAAAAACCACAACTAGATGTGAGTCCATTCACACTAAGATGGCTGTAATCAAAAAGATATAAAATTAAAAGTGTTAGAAAGGATATGGAGAAATTGAAATTCTATGTATTGATGGTGGGAATCCAAAATGGTGCCATACCGGGAAACAGTTTGGCAGTTCTTGTCAAAGCTAAACATGGAGTCACCATATTACCCAACAGTTTTTCTAGGTACATACCAAAGAGAATTGGAAACACATACCCATGGAAAAACTTGCATTCATATTTTCCTATCAGCATTTTTCATAACATTCAAAAAAGTAGAAAATGTCCCAAATATCCATCAACTGATAAACAGAAAAGCAAAAGGTGGTACATCCATATAATTGAATATTATTCAGCCATAAAAAGAAATGAAGTTTTTATTCAAGCTACAATTTCACTGAACCTTAAAAACATTATGTTAAATAAAAGAAAGCAGGCACAAAAGGCTTTTATATTGTATGATTCTATTTATGTGAAATGTCCACAGTAGGCAAATTCCTATAGATAAGAATTAGATTAGAGTTCTCAGGGGCTAGAAGGAAGGGGTAATGGGAATGACTTTTAATGTTCTACAGAGTTGCTTTTTCTGGTGATGAAATGTTCTGGAATTGGTTGTGATGATTGTGCAACTTTATGAATATCTGAAAAACAAAATCCACTGACTTGTATACTTTGCAAAGGTGAATTTCATAGTATGTGAATTCAATCTCAAAAAAAAAAAACTGTTTAAAAATAAACAAAAATCAATGGAGAAATTGAGGGTATTGCTCACCAGTAGAGCATGTGCTTAGCAAGGGCAAAGCTCTTTCAATCCCCAGCATCTGTAAGCACGTGAGCATACACACACACACTCACACACACACACACACACACACACACACACACACACAGTGAAAGACTGGAGTCAGTCAGAAGGAGCCTGCCTGGATAATGGTGGCTTTGGCAGGGGTTTGGAAGCTGGTTCTATGTTTAGCTTTCTGATTTCTGAGTTTGAGCAAGCACGTCCGTCCCACCCCATGCCATATTTCTTCCTGTAAGTAGAAAGCATTACTTAAAGAGAAGACAGGAAACCTTCAGTAAAACCTTAAGGGGAGAGTGCAGCTTTGGTTTATTTGTAAAGGTAGGAGTCTTAGAACTGCAATGGAACTATTGCAGTCCCTTAGTATAGTACAGCCCTTAGGGGTAGGGACTTACAAGAAAGTTCTATGTTTAAATAACATCTCTGTTGCTTAAAGGCTGCCAGACACTGGGCAAGTACTTCACCTCCACCAGCCTTAGTGTTCTTGCCAAGGAGATAAGCACAGTCCCACCTGACTCACAGGGTTGTTTGAAGGGGGTCTTCCAAAGTAAGATACACTTATCCCAATTCTTGACAAATGGTAGCAGCTGCTCAGTATGTAGCAAGAACTACTATTCTTTTATGTTTTTATTAGTGCATTATAATTATATATAATAGAATTAATATCCTTAATGATTTCATCTGCATTTTCTATCTCTGGTACACAGAAGCAAACAACTATTTTCAATCTAGTAGGGCTTCACTTTGAACCTTAGACATGCTCGTAACTAACAACATTCATTTTTTTCTCCATCTGGAAAATTCCCTCCCCAGTTTCTTCCCTTATCTCCTTCAAAGCTATTTTGAGGCACAAGGTTTCCTTTTAAAATTTCAACCCTATTCCACATGCTATACTTCTAACACCATTTATCTAGCTCTGTTTTCAAAATATATATGCTTTTCTGTATATTTATTTATTTGGTAAATCATTAGTTTTATATCCCCACTTGAACTTGCAAATATTTCTGTGTGTGTGTTTGCCTTTGTATACACAAATATTATCACTTCCAGTACAGTATTCAATAAATTACATGAGGTAGGATAGTCTAAGTTATGATATCTGGTAGCTTAGATGTATTAAGTACATTTTTGACTTATGATACTGATATTTTCAACTTTTGATGGTTTTTTAGGACAGAATGCCAATATAATTAAACAAGTTATCAATCTATCAATCTATCTATCTATCTATCTATCTATCTATGCATCTATCCATTCATCTATGCACTTAGATTGTGGCCTTTCCTACATTAAAAACTATCCATGGATTTCTCAGCTCCTAGGATATAATTTCTTTCCCTTTCAGCTAGGCCATGTGATTCTTCCTATCCATGAAATGTCTTCTCCATCCCTCTCTTCCATGAGGACCCCATAGGCCAATGCATTTGAGCAGGGATAGTGCCAAGATGAAGGAGCTTCCACCTGTGTGGTCCTTAAGTGACTGGTAGAAAAATTTCCTATCTGTACTGAATATGCTGAATGAGAATTAAGTCTCTGCTATATTATGCACTAATATTTTGGTGTTGTTAACTTTGGCCTATCCTGACTTATACATGATTCATTCATTCGTGGATGATAACAGGGAAAAACTGATTCAAGAACTGTAGATCATGCAGGCGTGCATTTTGCACACATTTTAGTTCAGGCATCTTGTTAGGAACTTTACATGAACTGCCTCTGGTCCTCCCTTTGTCCTACTAAATAATAGTTATTATCACCATTTTATAATTGAAGAAACTAAATCTGTGGTTTGGCATGATTTGCCCAAGCTCATCCATCCACTAATTAGCAAGCTAGGGTTTGAACTCCAATCTGTCTGATTCTAAAGACTACTTTCTTTCTGCTACAATAGGATGCCCTCGTGGGACATTTTCAAGTACTACACCTCAGATGTATCACCTTTGGACTAATCAACTGCTTATAATGTCCTTAAAAGGCCTAACTAGCTTCAACACAGTCCCATAAGGTAGGTTTTATTATTGTCTTCTTTTTACAGATGAAGAAATGGGAGGTCGGAGAGGTTAAGTAATTTGCCTCTGTGTTCTGTCTAGAAAATGGCAGAGCTAGATTCAGTCCTAGGCAACCTCGTTTCTAAGCCAGATTTTTTTTTTAAGCCAGGTTTCTTAATCCTTGGCCCTTCCACATTTCATTTCTTCAGGAATTCCTGTCTTAATTCATGCTGTTTGATAATAATTATGTATCCTTTTTGAAAAGGACAGAGAAAGGACAGTTTCTTCCATGAGAGGGGTGGGTGTTGGAAAATGGCCAGAAATATACTTTGGTATAAACAATGGCTAGAATAAAAGTTCAATGTGCTCTAAATTTACTACTGATTCCCAGACTATTTGAGCCAATTCCTTTTAGGAGTGCAGTAGGTTTGGCTATAATACAGGGACAATAGGATAATATTCTCTCCTTTAGGTTAAAGGATAGTTCTATCTTTTCACATCATAATGGTTGTACACCTCGAGGTCTGGTGATAATATGTATCAGGTTGGGTGAGTGTGGTAGACATGTATGTGAGGTGCTGACAGAATACATGATGATGCTTCTAGTTTTATACAGATTTTTATGAGGATTATATTTTTGCTATCAACTAATTGTGAGATATAGATATAATAATATTGTCTCTCTTAGACTGATTTCCCTCAATTGTAATGTAAGGATACTGATGTTATTTGCCTCCTGTAGTTATTGTGAAGTATTGATAAAAACTTAGCACACTAGTACTAGCATATGGATTCAAATTGTTAGTTATGATTGCCTTCATTGGGAAATTGTGTGTCCATTAATACACCAATGAGCCTATCTCTGAGGTGCATCTGTGTAAATGTTGGAGTGATGCAAGGTGGGGTGGGTGTGAGAAGTTACATGTTCATCGTTCAGGGCAAGATTGGATACTTTTTCCAAGATTCAGCCTTGGAAGGCTGGGAAAAGCAGGATTCAGAGAAAGAAGACAAGAAGGAATTTTAATTTTCAAACTCAATGACTTAGGAAGTCTGCTCCATCTGCCTGTGGAAGTGGCCATTTGTTTACCCCAGAGTATTCTAGAAATCGACCTATACCCAAGGGTCATTGCTAACAGTTGCTATAAAAGCAGATGTTGTCTAGCAACCCTATGCACTGATAGACAAAAAGGGAGAAGGAATTTGAAGGAAATAGAAAAACCAGAGGCTGCCTATCAAGGAGTGCCCAGTTTCTATCTCTATCATATGTCCATGTATGTATACATCTAAATATATGTCCAATAAATTGGGAGATACGTGTGTGTGTGTGTGTGTGTGTGTGTGTGTGTGTGTGTGTGAAAGAGAGAGAGAGAGAGAGAGAGAGAGAGAGAGAGAGAGAATGATGATAAATCATCCTTGCCAATCATTGGCTATAGGTTTCTAATTTACTTCTTACAATCATAAGTAGTAGGCCATATTATCTATATTTCTCTATATTTATAGATAAAGAAAGAGAGAGATTAAATAAGCCCATGAATCACACAAATGCTTGGTTCCAGGGCAGGTTCAATTCCAGACCTATCTGAAACCAAATTTGTGGTTTTGGGCTATGTAATTCCTATGCTAAACCCAAAGGCAGTTACAACCCTGCCAGCATAGGTAAGCCACATTCACATGAACAAACAGTGACTAAAACAGGATAGGAAGTTAGACAGTGTTAAGACTACTCAGAAAAAGCATACAGGGTTGGCAAAGCCTTTCCCTAGGTGAAATCTGGGAGTTGTTGCCCTCAATGATCTAGAAAGGTCAAAGCAACACCGTGTGAAGTTGGGCAATGCAAATCGTTGATGTAAAGATGGACTATTTGGTCCAGGCTGCCAATGAAACATTAAAGATGATGAAGCCCAATGGGTTCTGAAATCTCGGTAGGATTCTCAATGGAGGTGGAACATGCAGGGGGATGGAAGCAGCTGAGGGAAGCTTCGTCTGTCATCCCTGGGTTCTAAAAGAAAATTCAAAGCACTCTTACAGCTGAGGAATTGTTAGCTCCAGGATACGGTCTGTCAAGTTGCGCATTCAACCCCTTCATTTAACTAAGGCTCAGAGAGGCAATCAGTTTGTCCTAGATCACACAGTGAGCTCAAAGCAAATGCAAGATGGGATGCTTTATGGTAAGGACTGACAGCAGTGCAAAGAGAGGGGTGGGTGGACATCTGCCTGAGATGCAGCAGAATGTAGGATTCAACACCAGGTCTGCTTCATCTACCACCAGGGCCCTGTGCTCTTCCCCATGCTATTACCTCTTTGTTTTAGCCAGCAGGTTTGATTGCTGCTTTGAACTCAGGCAACCCTTCACAGCCTTCATCTAATATCTCAGAGCCCCAGTCACCATCTGGCTTCCTTTTCCCTGTGAAGATTAGCCTCTTTGGTAGACTGGACACATCAGCCTTAAAAAACCTTGAGTTGCCAGAATGGAGGCAAAGGCTGGCCAGGCACGGTTGGGGCATCCGGCCCTGATAAGACCTTGCCACGGCTGGACAAGCTCTCAGGGACGTAAGGCTTTGCGTAAGCAGGAGATTAGAAGAATACATTATTAAAATATTTATTTTCTTACAGGTATTGATATAAAAAGGGGGGAAAGTTTCCCAGGAGAAAGATAAGACCCTGTTGGCCTTTCTGTGCCTTGGTTTTGAATACATGGTTGTTAGAGGAATTAAATTGGTACTAATAGCAAACAAGAATGATATAAACTGAGAGTGTCAGGTGAAGCAGCTACAATTTCAACTTGGTAACATGTGCAACCAGGGATGGTGGTGGAAATTAAAGAACCAGCAATCAAATAAACACTCTTTGCTCTGCAGATCAGACTAATACACATTCAGGACATTGTTTGTGTTTTTAGAGGAAAAGGAGGAGCAGAATGAAATAGATGAGGGGGACAGAGTTGCCTGCAAATGTACCATCAACTTTAATTTCTTTTAGGGGAAAAAAAGAGTTATGAAGCAAACATGACTAAGTATTGCCATGCATTAATCCTGCACGGTGGCTCATGGTGGATTATCATGCTTTCCCCATATTTTCTGCTTTTCATTTTAGTTTTCATGATTAAAACAAACAAACACATCCTTGACACCTATCAATTTACACTTTGCAGAGCTTATTGCACAAATAACCTTGAAAGCAAGACAAAGCAAGGTTTATTGCCCACATTTTGCATTCAGAGAATTTGATGCTTGAGGGGAGGGTGGCATGGGGGCTTTTAAATCAAGGACACAACAAGTAGTGGGAGAGTGATAGAGCTGGCACTTAATCAGTCACTGGTCTAGGGCTCCTTGTGCTGCATTCACCTTGACTTTGAAGACAAAACTTCCCCTCTTGCAAGAAAAAAATCTCTGTGAGATTTGCAATGGTCCAAGGACTAAGATGGCACCAAAGCACTTCTGATCTCCAGCTTCTTGGCCACCCACCTTCACATTCACTGCCCAACAATGATCTTTGATGTCATTGGCTCAGCAAATGTTTCCTGAAGTCTGGATATGGGGTTGGAACTTGGAGGCAACTGGCTTTAAAATTCGTGCCAGCCCATTCTCTGTGTGACCCTCCTCACCTATTTCTTTTTCATAAGCCTAGTTACTGTACCTTGTAGGGCTTTCTACCTTCCTCAGGAAGAACCTGAAGGAGAAGGTGAGGAGTGCAGTGCAGCTGTTAGGCATTCGGGGCATTGGCATTAAAAGGACCCAGATATGGACTCTGTTCTGTACTTCAGCCCTCTGAGTTTTCCTCATCTGTATAATGATGTAACAAGACTCTGAGGACAATAGCTTTTGTTTTCAGTTTTCTTTCCCTTACCCTTTCTTCTAAAAGCATGGTATCTGTGTATCCACTGGAGAATCTTTTTTCCAATTCTCAATATGGTTTGGGTGGGACTGTTCATCCCATGTCCCTACCTTTCCCCACAGGAGTGGTGACATCATCCCAACAAGGCCACTGAAGATCTTCCCGACTTGTTTCCCACAGTTCTGTCCTATCTCTTGTCCATTCCCAGTATATGAGCTAGAATGATCCACCTCAAGAGTAAATCTCAGCAGCTGGCTCTGAGATTAACAGCTCTTAACAGCTTTCTTTACCCTCAAGTTCATACTCCTTAAATAGCTTGGCCAAAAGTCTCTTTATGATTTGAGCTTTACCAACTTCTTTAGTCTCATCATCCAGATTGGTTCCCTTGCACCATGATACACTGAGCATGGTTTGTATACCCGCCAGGTTGCCTTGCTCTTCAATTACTTAGCATATATGACTTCCTCTCCCTGGAAAACCATTTCCCTCCTCTCCGTAGCCTCCTCTTACTGATCCTAATCATCCTTTCTAATTCAATTAAAATGTCATGTCATTCTTTGGGGCAGCTCTCACTAGGCAGAGAGGCATTCCCTCGTGTTTCATTGGGAGCTCCTCTGAGCTCTCATATCACTGACCACATTTTATTGTGAGTTCTGTGGAAACAGGAACAACGTCTTGTTCGTCTCTGGGTTCCAAGAATGTAGTACAGAACCTCACAGAGAAGTGGTCATTCAAAAACTAATGAAATAAACAAGAACCAATGCTAATAGGGAGGACGTCACATGTGAATATACCTCAGAATAAGCGTGCACTGATAATAGAGAAAGGCGGAAGGATGTCACTCCTAGCTGTGAGAAAACTTCCTTTTTCTCCCAAGCACTTTGTCCATTTATATTATAGGTCTATATGATATTATAAAGTCAGTTCATGAATTTAAATTGGACTGTGGAATAGAGGTTTTTGCACACATCTGTCTTCTTTCTGAAGAAGTGAAAACTTTTGAGGCAAACACTGTCCCATTTTTCTGTCCCTTTTAGGATGTAGCAGGAGGTAATATAGTGCAGAGGTTCAGAGCATGGGCTCTGAGGTCAGGAAAGATCTGCTTTCAAATATTAGTTTTGTCACTTACTTCCTTAGTGACTTTGGCCAATTTATTGAACAACTGTGAGCCTTTATTTCCTTACCTCTAAACCAAGAAAAAAAAATGTGCCTACCTCATACTTCTAGTTATGATTAGATGTAACATATACAGTCATTTATTTATACATTATTTGTTATGAAATAAATATTGCATGAGAGTCTTCTGTATGTGTGTAGTTAAGAAGACATAGATAAACAAAACAGATTCCATTTTTACTCTATGAATTTTCAAGTCTAACAGGGGACATACAGTAAAACGTGTAAATATGTGTTGCAAAGTTTTACCATCACAACAAAAGAAAGGGATAAAGTACATAATTCAGATTATGAGTTCTGGGAATTCCATTCTGAGAAATCAACAAATTGGCAGAGAGCTGCCAAAGCCCTGTGGTGACTGAGAGCTCATGCTCTGGTACCTAGGAGGTTCATCAAATGGTAATGTGGCCTCTGGATCACTCAATGATTAGGCACGTGGGCTCTGAAGCTAGCCTGAGTTCAAATCCTGGCTCTGTGACTGATCTGTGGCATGACCCTTGGCAATTTTTTTTTTTTTTTTTTTTTTTTTTACTTTTCAGGGCTTTGATTTTCTCAGTTGTAAAATAAGGATATGGAATACTGTCCTCATTGAGAGGACTTGATAATTTATGGGAAGCAGTTAGGATGGTATCTGACATGTTGAAAGTACTTTTTAAGTAGTAGCTACTCATATCACTGATTCTTTTATTTGAACTCCAGTGTTTACATGGGTATTTCAGGTTAAGAACTAGAGAAGAATAATGGGAAATTAGGGGAAGATGTTCAATAAAGAGGCAGGGACTCCGTTTGCCCCTCCTCTCTGTAAATGGTGCAATCCTTGCCTAAAGAAGCAGCATATTTCATCATGCCAATGGTGTTCCAGAGTGACCTCTAAGGGTGTCCTCTTGGCTTCCCACTGGCTAGAGATTTGGACAAGGGTGTCATGATTCCTGGAGGACAGTCATGACTCCAAGAAAACATATTATTCAGAACTTAACAAAATTAAAGCAAAAACAAAGAAAAAAGTCTCAGGGGGCTATACTCCTGAATTTTTAAAAAGGGATGTTTTTGTGGATTTAAGATCCATCAAGAAGCCAGCAGAAGAGCTGTTTATTTATCCTGTAGTTTTTGAGTATCTCCCTGCTCCTGTGCTCTGCCTCTTCTCCCTGCTACAGGACATAGACGTGATCCAGAAAGATCTATTTATTGGTACTCAGTTACTACACACTTTGGAGGAGAGACTTCTGGGGACAGGCCTGTGATAAGGGTGAAAGGAGTTGGATACAGCTGTGGGAGTCTGATATGTAGCTCACCCACCCACAGCCTCTCCACAAGCAAAGCAGCTCCTTTGGTTGTTTGAATCTGTGAATGTTTCCCAGAAAGAAATAGTAACTTCTCCTTTTTCTGGCAAAGGTGCCTGATGAAACTCCCTGAAAACTGGGCCTCTCCCTCCCCTTCAGGCTGGCCTCACACATGCTAATGCAAATCAGTCCTGACCCAGCCAAGGGTCTGTGGGAAGGCTGTCAGGAGCTTTAGAACAAACACGCAAAGAATGTTATTTCATTTCTGGCATCCTGGGGAAAGAGGGACAGGGAGAGGGAAGCTGGGCAGTGAAGGGGGTGGAGAGAGACAGGGAATTAATGTGAATGTGTACTGCAAGAAGGGTGAAGAAAACAGAAAGGGCAAGAGGAAGTTTGCAGGAATAAAGGGCCTACTAGGTGCCAGAAATGAACACGTGGAAAATTTAAATTTGACATGGACATTTTGAATTAGAATTCATTATTCTCACTTTTAGATGTAGGATAAAGGTTGGCCTCCAAAGTTGACAATTTTTTCAAAGGTCCCTCACCTACAAATTGGTAGAAGCAGGATTGGAACCCAGACTTTTTAATTTCAAATCGTGTGTGAGCTGTGTCTTCTTCCTGAGGCTACCTTATTAGTAGTTGTCCTTTGATAGATTCCCAAAATATACTTGGAGCACAACAACCCTGTATCCTATGACTCTGATCATTTGTCTGTTCTTCTCCATCCTCTGCCACTGTTCTAATTCCAGATCATCTCTTATGGACCTGCTTTAATATGGGCCTAACTCATCTCCCTACCCTAGTCTCTCCTACTCTAAGTCATATGCCCCCTAGATCTTTCTAAAATGCAAATGTGGTCTTCTTACTGGTGCTCAATACCCATCAAGGATTCCTTAGCTTGCATTACAAAGTCTTATAAATCCTTCTTCTCTAACCATAATACACTGTATATCTCAACTATTCTGTCACCCATGTTTTCTTTCAATTTATCACCTCCTTGCTTTCATTTCAAACACTCCTTCTACCTGTGATAAAAAATAACTTCCCTAATTTTAAATGTTCAATGGTGACCTCTTCAAGAGTCAGCTCAAAGGCTCTTATCCAAGGGGTACCAGCTGTTAGAGATCACATCTTCCTCAAAACTCTCAAGCCTTCATTATGGGGCAAATTACTTTCTAATTCAAGGAGAATTAACTGCTTGCAAGTTTGTCCCTCACATTGGGCAAAGCCCTCTCCATCTGAGTCATAAGACTTCAAATTCCAACTTGACCAGTGCCTAAGAGAGAAATGCATAAAATTACGCAGGTGTGGGCCCTATAGCCAATTTGTGATATAATTATAGTTCTGTCATTTACTATTAAGTGACCTTGGCAAGTCATATTTAGACTTTCTGTCTTAATTTCCTTAGTTACAAAATGTGAAATCATATTACCCACCATTGTGGATATATTGTTAAGAGTACTATATTGTTAAGGTTCAAACAGTCAGTGGACTTTAAGATGTTAGCACAGTGCTGACATGTAATGTATAAACAGTCCACGGTGACAGTGATTGGCAGGCAGAGAGCACACCATTACTATGTTCTTGGCTAATAGCTGCAGTTGTTTACATGAAAGACTGACTCTGTCCATTCATCTTGTAATGCCTATTATTATTAATCTTTGGTGCTCACTGAATAAAAAACCCACTAAGAGCCAAGGTATATGCTAGAAATTTACAGGTACTTAACTCATGGTTTTCTGAAACTTGTCTATAATTTGGATCACTGGCAATATTAGTTCACTATGAGCTATATTAAAGATGGGTTCAAAGAACAGTAGAACCCATTTGTTATGTCAGATGTTTTGGAAAATTGATCCTTTCCCACATTGGTCACATCTCTTGTCCAAAGGACTCCTGGGAGATGTTCAACGAGAACAGAGAAGTGAGAGCAAGTACACAGAGGGTAGAGCATTAGACAAGCAAAAGTCTCCTGGTCATCCCAGATGAAGACCTATCAAAGAAAAATCTTATATATGTAATTGATATTATGCTGGAGACCCAGTTCCTTGGAACTTTGCATGTACCACCTGGCATTTGTTTCACACCAAAATTCTTTCATAGGAGTAGCAATATCCCTACTTTACATATATAGAAATTATGACCCAGGGAAAATAAGTATCTTGTGCAGTCAGAAAGTCTGAGATTTAAATGAACCTAGGATAGTGTGATTCAAAACCCCATGTTCTTAACCTCTCAGATACTCAAGAGGATAAGGGGTGCATGTACACTAGGATCTAGCACAAGAGAGCAACAGGTGCATTATAGTGAACTTAAGAGCCCTGGTGCAGCCCAGCTCTGCCCCTGGATGTCTGAGTGACCTGGGTGGGGATGCTGGTCTCTGCCCTGGGCTTCAATTTCTCCAAAAAGATAGCTTTAAAGTCAGTGATGCTGTGGTCACAAGTGCTGGAAGTCCCCTCAAAGTTTGGCTGGTTCACATCTGGAATTTGAGCCAGGAAATCCACTGAACAGATGAGGTCACTGAAGCTAAGAGAGAGTATATAGCCATAATCTGAATGAAATTCTTTCACCTGGCTTCAGACAATTAATTGCCTCACCAATTGCCAGAGATGTGGTCTTTCTCCTTGCCTCCATCACTTCTTGAGATGCACAGCCTCTGAATTCTGAAAAGGTCCTTTGATATGGCTCTTTTCAGTTCCTCTTTAACAAATGGAGAAACTGAGACCTCCCAAATAGAAATCACTTGCCCAAAGACCAACAGCTATTCAGGACTAGTGGCAGATGACCCTGGGTCTTTCATCTCCCATCATCTCGGCAAGCACTTTTGAAAGACAGCCTGGAGGGCTCCCAATGAATTTCATGTTACTTTCAGTAAACTTTGTGCTGATTCTTGGCACAAAGAGAAGAAATGAAGAGGGTAGGGTAGGAATGTAAATAAAGAGAAGCATTGGGATTTCATCTGATACATAATTATAGTATCTGTGGTAGTAGCCCTGGCTGCTTCAGCAGTGTGCTACCCAGGCTGTACCTGGAAAGGGATGTGGTCCATACCCCTTGGGCTTTAGGAATGGTATCTTTGGGCCAGTGGCCTGAATTCCTTTTCTGAGATGTGGGAATCTAGAGACTAGGAAACAAGAGCAGATGAAAGTTGAAGATCAACAGCTACCAAAAAAAAAAAAAAAAAAAAACAGCACTTGAGTCTACTCTTTTGGAGAAGTAGGTACACTCAAGATCAGAATTCAACTCTTTGCATAATACTGGGAGGGCTGGAGGCAAAGACAAAGTTTGGAATTTAGGGTAACCACTTAGTTTTTGGTGGCAGAACTGAAAATTTGTTTTGCATGTTTGTTCCAACCCATCTAGGCACAGGTCTTTATGTAAAAGATCTCTTTCCCACAACTTCCACCTGCTGACTCCTGTCACTTCAACATCCCTAATTCTTACCATAATATAGTGTGGTAATTTCCTACTTAGACATTGGCCATGAATTGGCTGGGTGCAAATATTGGCTTCTCCACCTATTAGCTTCACGACTTTGGTCAAGTTATCTAACCTCTCTGTTCCTTGGTAGACTTTAACTGTTGGATGATAGTAATAGCAACTGCCTGAGATTATTGTTTGGGGGACCAAATTATGTAAGATTTATGAGACAGAAAAAAAGAGAGGAGGAGGAAGAAGAAGAGGAGAAAGATGTTATAGTTTAGATATGAAGTATTTTTTAAAAGAACATGTGTGAGACAATGAAAGATTTGCAGGGGTGAAAGGATTAGGTTATGAGAGGTATGCCTCATCAATGGATTAGTCCACTGATATGGATTAACCGGAAAGTAACTGTAGTCAGGTAGTGTATGGCTAGAGGAAGTAGTCACTGAGGGTGTGTTTTTTCAATTTATATTTTGTCCCTGATGAATGAAGATCTTTCTATGGTTCCTGGTACCATGTCCTGAGCTGCTTCTTCTGCCATGCCCTTCCACCATGATGTTCTGCTCCACCTTGGGCCCAGAGCTATGGGCCCAAGTTGACGGTAGACTAAACCTCTTAAGCTGGGGGCCAAAATAAACTTTTCCTTCTCAACATTTTTCCTCTCAGGTCTTTTGGTCACAATAATGAAAAATTTGAATAAAGCAGACATTGGTATTGAGAAGTGGTCTTGTTATTGTGTCTAACCTGACTATGTCGTTCTGAAGCTTTTGAAGGTGGTTTGCAGGAAAGGATGAATTTTGGGAAGTTTAGAGATGCAAGCTGGAAAAGCTTTAGCATGTTGTAAGTGGAGCTTAATGGGTGATTCTCGTGGAAGTTCAGAAGGCCAGAATGCTGATAGGACTATGGGTGATAAAGTCTAGGCTCATGAGGTTTCAGAGGAGGAAGACTATTGCAAATTGGACTAGCATGTTATTTTCTGGTAAGAAGTAGACTATATTTTCCCAAGTCTTGATACTTTTTGTGAGACTGAATTTAAAGATGATGTACTAGGTCATCTGGTGGAGGAAAGTTTAAGGCAGCACAGCATTCAGGCAGTGGTATGGATATTGTAGCAACTTTTCACCAAGTTTACTGTGAAAACAAGAAGCAGAGAAGAGAGTGTAAAAATATGAAAAACTTACAAAATTTTGCCAAGAAAGTAAAAATAAAACTGGGAACAAGAATGATGTGACTGCTGAAGAGATTATAACAACTAAAGAGCTGCTAAGTACTTTACAAAGAGACAATAGGACAGATGGTTTGAGAGCATCTCAGGAATTGGCAAGATCACACCCATCTCAGACTCAAGGGTGTAAAAGAAAAAATTCCTTTGAAAGATACCCTTGTAATGCCCTACTGCACAGGGGGGCCTAGGAAATTGTTTCACTGTGCTTAGTTGCCCAGACATTCAGATGTTGCAGTAGCTATGGTCCCAGAAGGCTTGGCTACTGCTCAAGATGGTAGCAGACATTAACATCAACCATATGGTGCTGGTTCTGCAGAATTGAAGGATGCTGGAGTTAGGGGTAATGAAGACTTCTACCAAGATTTCACAGGAAGTCCTGGGAAACCAGGCAAAGTATAGCAGGGTTGAAGTACTTGCAGTCTTCACCTGAGAGTGTGATGCATGAAGATATGAGAAGGAGAATGTAGCTACAGAGGAGGTCCCTGAGATGAAAAGATGCCAGTAATGTGAGATGTCTGCTAAGGAAAGCTGTAGAAATAGGGCAAAAATAAGCAGAAAAAGGATATGGAACCACCATTTGACCCAGCTATTCCTCTCCTTAGACTATACCCAAAGGACTTAAAAACAGCATACTATAGGGACACAGCCACATCAATGTGTATAGTGGTACAATTCACAATAGCTAAACTGTGGAGCCAACCTAGATGTCCTTCAGTGGATGAATGGATAAAAAAAATGTGGCATATAAACACAATGGAATTTTACTCAGCATTAAAAAGAACAAAATCATGGCATTTGCAGGTGAATGGATGGCATTGAAGAAGATAATGCTAAGTGAAGTCAGCTAATACCCAAAAAACCAAATGCCAAATGTTTTCTCTGATATAATGATGTTGACTCATAGTGGGGTATGGAGGGGGAGCATGAGAGGAATAGATGAATTCTAGATAGGGAATAGGGATGGGGTGGGGAGAAAGGGGGCAGGGATTAGCAAGGATGGTAGAATGTGTTGGACATCATTATACAAAGTACATGTATGAAGACTTGAATTGAGTGACAATATACTTTATATAAAAACAGAGATACAAAAATTGTGGTATATATGTGAATTAAGAATTTTAATGGAAAAACAACAACAACAACAAAGTACATGTATAAAGGCATAAATTGGTATGAACATACTTTATATACAGAGAGATGAAAAATTGTGCCCCTTATGTGTAATAAGAATTGTAATGCTTTCCACTGCTGTTGTGTAGTTAAAAAATATAAATAAATAAATAAATAAATAAATAAATAAAAGAAAACAATTATTCAGAGTAGGAAAAAAAATTAGCAAAAAGAAAGACCTGTGGGTTGCAATCAGCAAAGCCATGGGGGCAGAGTTATACAAGCCCTTTGGATAAAACATCAAATCATTGAACAAACATTTATTGTATTTATTGGATTCTTAACTGGTATCTCTGCACTCTATTAGGCATCAGGGATAGAGGAAGAGCAAGAAAGATATAGATCTTGCTCTATGTTCTTTCAGTGAGAAAACTAAACAATAAATAAGTAAACAGATACTAAATAATTGCAACTTTGGTAAGCACCTTAGCTTTGACTGTCTGTATGAGGCAACTTGGATCTATGGTAGAGAAAATTTTCAAGGAAGTTCTTTTTAGAAGATGATATCTAATCACAGACTTGAGGGAAAACACGAAATCAATAATGGGGAGAGCCAATGGAAGACCCTCAGAGAAAGGAAACCATAGGGAAGAAGAGACTGGCATATTCTAGCAAGAGTGCCTGGTGAATGATGAGTAAAGGGGTCAGAGTGAGAGATGAAGACCTAACTTGTTCTCCCACCAGAATGCTAAGAACATGATGTTGTCAACATTCCAGGTATGATTGCTAAGGTAAAATATATACTCGCAAATAGTAATCACAGTGGTTATTCCTCCTCTTGCCATTTGCAAAACACTCACAATAAGCCAGGCAGTGTTTTGGTCTTTTGCTATGTTTCAGCTCATTGTATGTTTACAACCCATGAAATAGGAACTATTATAATGCCATCTTACATATGAAAAAATGAAAACACAGAGAGGTGACAAAACTTGCCCAAGGCTACACAGAGGGAAAGAACAACAGCCAAGGGAAAAAAAAAAAAGGAATACCTGTGGCCAATTGCAAAGTCCTAATTTAAAAGTGTGTGAGTATGTTCATGTATGTGTGATGGTGGTGGTAGTACTGGGAGTGTAGATTCGAAGGATTTATTCTTCTTATTATTGCTATTCTTCAATAAACATGGAGTGACTCTGATAATCCTTTACAGGTGCTCAAATCCTGATGAAAATGTCCAAGCATTTTCTCATCTATGATATAGTTTAATCTTTGCAACAACCTTGGGAGGTATAATTATTTGTGTCCATTTTATGGATAAGACTACTTATTTCCATTTTACAAATAAGAAAGAAACATGAGGCAAGAAGTTCCTTCTCCCAGTACCTATAAGCTATAATCTGGGCCTGCTTGTCCCCATGTCTGGTCCTCTTCTGTGGTAAACAGTGTTGCCTGCAGTTAAAAAGCCCTCTTCAACTCCAAACCTCAGCAGGTCCTTCTAACAACTCCACATGTGTGGGGGGCAGACGTGGACAGCACGTGAGTAGAGGGGAGGATGGACATCAGAGTCAGCTTGGGCATGACTCTCAACTCTATCTCCTTTGCATGTGACTTTGGGCAAACAAATTACTCCCTTAAGTCCCGGGTGTTCCCATCTGTGATATGGGAAATGATGAGAATTGGCTACCATTATTGTAGGGTTTGGGTGAGGATTAAATGAGACAGTACATGTATTTTGCATGGTTTCTGGTATAAAATAAATTATCAACAAAGTATTACAATACTATTTTCCAGAAAAATAAGGTGGCACACTTAGAACCAGGATCTTGGTTTGAACTCTCCATCCTTACCTTTGGAAACACAAGTCTTAGCACTGACTGACGTCAACCTTTCCTAACACATATGTGAACATTAAGACCAGAGGAGAGGAAAGAAGTGGCCCAAGGTATGGCTGAGAGTAGTCTGACACCTGACCTCAGCTTCATTGTTTGTTTTGTTTTGTTGCAATGCCCTGCCTTTTCCAGGGCCTTGGTTTTCCACTATTCCTCTAACCCCACTCACCCCTGCTAAGGAGTTTTCCTCTAAAGACTCTGTTCCCACCATGGATGTTGGCACTTGGCTGCAGTACCCAGGCTCCCTTGGCACTCCTTTCATAGGATGAAGCCAGGGTGGGCTTGGTGCAAGCCTCTGGATGTGTGGGAATGCGTCCCCCACCCCAGGAATCAGGCCTGGCTGCTGCTGGTATGTTTGCTGAGGACCCTTTGGCAGCTATCCATGATTCAAGACAGGCAAGCCAGCCAAGACAAGACAGAGGCTAATTACCTTGGGTAATAGGAAATTGGACAGCAGCTACACGAAGGGTGTCTAAGCCTCTAGCCAGGCAAGGACAGGGACCACAGATGCCCAGACTGGCCTCAGTCACTGGCACTGAATAGAAACTCCTGTTCAGGGTCATCCCTGGATTTCAACACCCCAGGGGAAACAGGGGCTGGCTACACTCGCAGACCTTCTGGGTACCCACCCCCTCTCTCTGCTGTTCTTGTTTGTTTTCATTCAAAGCAAAACAAATGAAACAAACAAGGAAATTCAATTTAAATAGGGCACAGGTGCTGATGTTTCTGTTTTGTTACACCAGGGTGAGCTTAGGACAGAAAATCAGACTTGACTTTCACTCTTCCAATTGGTCTCACCCTGAGGCACTGTGTGAAATTACATGGATGAAGGGGCTGCAAAAGCAATTTGCCTTTCTAGATGGGTGGAGAGAGGGAATGGGGCTGGATGGGGGGGCGGATTGGAAGACAGAGAGAACATAATTCAAGTGTGAAATGGAACAGAGACTGAGACGTACATACAGAAGCAGAAACTAAGAGGATAACACATAGGAAAAAAGGAGTAAGGGCTGGGGTTGTAGTTCCATGGTAGAGTGATTGCCTAGCTTGTGAGAGGCACTGAGTTCGATCCTCAGGACCACATAAAAATAAATAAAATAAAGGCATTATGTGTGTGTGTGTGTGTGTGTGTGTGTGTGTGTATTTTTTTCTTTGTTTGAACCAAAAAGGGCATGTGAGGCAGTGGAATGACTATTTTTATATTTATAAATTTTTATATATAAATTATTTGTAAATATATTAAGAAAAAAGAAAAAAGGAGAATGTCAGACAAAGATAGGAATCTGTAAGGAAATACTTTTCTGAACAGGTTTTAAAAGATACAGAGATACAGAGAAACAGAGAGGCACAGGAGGGGCAAAACAAAAGTTAGAGAGCTAAAGAAACTGAAAAGACAGGAGCCCAGGAGGAGGATAAAGAGAGACAGAATGAGAGTAAATCCCATGGTAAAAGTATGCAGAACTCTCAAGCTGTGGGGGATCTGGTGCATCTTCATTTTAAACATGCTGAATTGGCACAGCAAATACAATGATAGGAATGTCTAGCCCAAAGTTCCAGAGGCAGAAATGATGGCAACAGGATGTGAACCCAGGCTCCCTGGTGGAGAGCCAGGGGCTCCAGTCTCCTGACACCTGAATCTCTTTGGAAGCCTCCATGGGGGGACTGAAATCAGGCTGTGTTCAACTAAGTTCTTTTTGAGCCTTCTCTCATCTGAATCCACTCTCTCTTCTTTCTTCCCAAAGGATTCTGGATGGTCATTCCTTTTGGGGCTAGTGGGATTTCAAATTGCTTCATAGGGACAAGTTCCTCCAGGGTTGTTCTTGGAAGAAAAAGACATTGATAACCAAGGACTGAGTCAAGAAGAATAAAATGAGAAGAAAAATTGTTAACATTCCTGCAGGCTTCCTCTGTGCCAGGCATTCTGGTAAAGCCTGTTCTTATAGTTTGTCAACTCAATCCTCTTCTCCGTAATTCTATGAAATAGAAGAGATTACCAATCTTCTTTTCCAAAGAAAGAAACTATCATGTGGAACAGTGTAAAAATGACTTGCCGGGGGTCAAGTTAGGAGTATGTACAGGACAGAATCAGGATCTACACCCAGCCCAGTCTGTCCCTCAAGTCTGTGCTCATTCCACTGCCTCACATGGCCTTTTTGGCTCAAACAGAAGAAAACAAATTTTGGTAAGGACACTAGCAAGAAGAAAAGGAGAAACCCCAAGAAAGAACACTGGGAACTATCATAAAACACAAGACCACGTTGGTCAGACATCATAGGAGGAGGGCTGCCAGTGGGATGAGAGAACATTCCAAATAATCCTCTGGCTCCTGGTCAGAGTGGCCCAGATCCCAGGGCCATTTACAAAATCAATCTCAAAAATAAATAAATGAATATATAAATAAATAAAATAAAGAAGTGTTCAGAGATAGGGAGGACAAGTTCATGACAAGCACATTTCCAGGACAGAGGAAGAACTTTCCCTACTTCAAGAGGTAAGTAGGAAAAGTGCCAGGCAGTGAGGAGAAGAAGGGCACAGGAGTGTGTTCATCATATATGGAGGATGGCAACTGATATGGCATCTCTTGTGTTAACTGCTTTTCTGCAGATCCATAAAATATTCCATTGCTCTATTTTGGTAAGGAAACTAACAAGAAGAAAAGGAGAAACCCCAAGAAAGAACACTAGGAACTATCTTAAAACACAAGACCACGTTGGTCAGACATCATAGGAGGATGATGTCTGACCATTACGCATTATCCAACACAAGTCCCCTACAATGCCACCCAGAGACATGGTTACTCCTTCTGATGGGGCTCTGACCCTTTCTGCTAACTGCTCTCTCTCCCATCACTTGAAGAATGGATAGGGAGGAAGTTGAAATTAACAATCACCAAGGGTAACAACAACAACAGGGGTAACAGCTGATGTTTCTTACACTCCTACCGGGAGCTCATCACCAAGCAGAAAGCCTTTGTACATGATCTCACCGGGGCCTCCTAGAGTCCCAGTGAGCCAGACACCATTTCATCTACTTCCCACAGGAGGAAGTGGAGATTCAGAAGGTTGAGCACCGCATTCAGTAACTTGATATCACACACCTGATAAAGGGGGAAGCATGGATTTCAACTTAGGTCTGTCTGCCTCTGGTCATCACCCTTAATGAGGGACAGAGGAACCAGATGACAACCACCAAGAAATTCTGAAAATGCTATTTTCTTCATGGGATCAGAACTTTTATATTTGGAGAGGACCTTATGCCTCTTAATCTAGTCATAGTGGCAGGGCTTACTGGTCAGGATGTAAAGTCTGAATTCAGTTCCACCAATCATTATGAGAACTGCAGTCATTCTTTGAGGCCTGAGGTACATTCTACCCTCACTGTGAAGTCTAGATGCTTCACAAAAGAGTTCTGACAGCACAGTACAGGGATTCCTGTCATAGGATTCACTGCTCCCAAGTGATTTAAGAGAAATCTTGAATCTCAATGCCTCTGAGACACTCGGTGGCAGAGCCAGGGTCAGAAGGTCCAATTCCCAGCTTACAGTGATGTTCTTGAGTTTGGTGCACTAATCTGTTGGACGTTAGCAAAAAGCCTGAATATGTCAAGCACTCAAAAGGGCACCATGGTTTTTGGAAAAGTCACAGTATTTTCATAAAAAGCAAGCATAAGTGGGAGATTCAATGTGCTTTAGAGGTGAGAGAGGTTCAGAGATTGTGGAGAAGCTAATATTTATTGAGCATATACCTAGGATACTGTGCTAACCCCAATGTTTAATTAATGTTTAATTATCATTTTAAAAAAAAGACTCCATAAACTAGGTTTTATTATTTCTGTTTTACAAAGGCAGAGCTTAGGTCATATAACTAAAAGGACTAAAGTCAGACTTGAATACAATGTTTATGGCCTTTTACACTATCACTAGGTTCTAAGTTATCTAAGAATATGACCTCTGGCTAAGTTAACATTCATACCTAAAGTCCATAATGCAGTGCCAAGACATAAGAGACCCTCAGAAAATGTCTGTTAAATAAGTAAATGAGGTATGATGAGTAAATAAAAATGTCAACAAAACAGTTGGTAAATGAAATGAAGAAATCTAAGTGTGGATAAATGGACACATGGGATGGATAGAGAAGGGAAAGAGGGAGGAAAGATGTGAGGGAGAGATAAATGGAAGATGGCAGAATGTTGGGTTGATGGATAGGTGAATGTGTGAGTGAATGAATCACTGAGTGATGAAATAAAATAATAAATGAATAAGTTGGATAATTGATGAACAAGGCTTAGCTTCTTAACAAATGTAGCTTTCTAGGCTACTAAGGGAGGTGGCCTATGGATCCATAATTAGGGTATATGAAGAGAGTCAGTCTCTAGAAAGCCATACAGATGTAGCAATACTCATCAAGGTAGGAAATGGTTGAAAAATAAGCCTCTTTTATTTTCTGAAATTAACAAATGAATCTGAGAATGACTTCATCTGCAAAGGTTTAAATGCAGTGACTTACGCATTGTACCATGGAGATATAATGGTACAGATACTTCTGTGTGTGTGTGTGTGTGTGTGTGTGTGTGTACATATGTCTCGGATATATAATGTTTCTAAAGGGAAACAGCATGAAAGACAGAAAAGAGCAGTAGGCAGGGGTTTCATCCAGCTCTCCTTGATAACTTGCTCTGTGATCTTGATTTCCCTCTGGGCTGCAGATTCTCTGTCAGTAGGATGAATAGTTTTGAATTTCTGCTTTCTTTTCCTGGGCTCTTGAGCACATTGATTTTTTGACTACCAGTAACAATACTTCCCAAATGGACACTTCTAAGCCTCAGAACCTCAACGTACACACACAGGTTGTCTAATAAAACATTTGGCTGACCTGAAGAGAATAAGTGCTACCTTCCCTCCCAGGCTTGAAATCATCCTGCCATCACTCCCCACATACCCATCACGTCTTACTTGTAGAGACCATTGGGCTCCAGGCACTTGATGATGACCAATTAGATACTGACTTCAGGGACCTCTCCATGGCTTCGACCAGCTGCTACACAAGATGTGCCCAGGCCAGAGAGTAAGTCATCAGCAAAACTCAGGAATTCTCCTGGAGGGAGACAAAAACAGATGAGCTCCCCAGCTCAGGCCTTGATGAGCCAACATTCATGCCCTGCTATCCAAACCCATTGAAAGTCTGCATACTATTTTCAGGATGATTAGTGGGAAGAAAAAAAAAAAAACAAGATATGAAAATGTTACTAATTACTATCTAGCCCTGATGACTCTTCATTCAAATTTATGCCTGAATTTTTATGCCTATAAAGTGGGAATGCTAATACCTACCTTTATAAGATTTTTTTCTTAGAAAATTATAAATTATAAAATTTTTATAAGATTTTTTATAAAGCTTGTATTAAGCTTAAAATGAAGTAAATTAATATAATGAAATAAAATAAAAATACACAAAAAGAAAAAAGGGGATTATGCTTCCTTTCTGCTAGAGTAACTATTTTGGCCTTGTCGCTGTCATTAATCATTAACTTCTTCCTAACTCCTTAGACAAAGTCTTTCTTTTTTTGGGATTGCATTTTTCTTATTTGCATAGCAAAGAGGTTGGACTAATGAAAAAAGAGATTTTATGTCATGTAGCTACTCTTATACACTGTTACAGCCTTCATGGAGAGTCATGCTGTGATGGACAGAGATGTAGACAGTCAAGGGCAAAGAGTCCTATGAGTGATTAGCAATAAAGGTCATGAGTATAGGAAAGGACAGTGGAAGAAGTATTATATCTATTTGATCCTCAAACTCCATGATTTCTAAATGTCAATTTAGCCATTGGATTTTAGGGAGCAATTGAAATTTACTAAAAAGAGAACTCTGAAAAGAAGAGTACAAAGCAAAGAAGAGTGGGAAGAATTACTGAACTTCTAGAATCTTAGCATTTAGTTTTAGCTCTGATAAGAATTTGTTACACACACACACACACACATATATAAACACATATGTATGTATACAGCATATATATTTTTTGCTGTATAGCTTTGGGCAACAAAATTCTCATTTTTGTGACTTAGTTTTCTCTTTTGTAAGATTAAGGTGCTAGAATCATTTTATGAGCCTTGAAAAAAATAAAATAAAATAACATGGTTAATTTATAAAGGCAAAATTAAGATAGAAGGGCAAATCCCATAGTACTGGTGATACATAGCAAAGATTTAGAGATAACTCAACACTTATAGTTAAAAAATATAGTTATAGTTCAATGATGCAATGGGGTATTTTTGGCCATTAAAAATAATTTATGAAAGAACATGAAGTTATATAGAGAGATACTCATGGCATATTGTTAAGTTAAAAAACAGGTTATAATATTTCAGAATAATCCATTTTGTTGAAATTTTACCTATATATGAGTTTTAAAACAGAAGAAAGAAAATGTTGCAAATGCTTAATAGTTGCTCTGTCTGGAGGATGAGATAACAGGCACTTTTTAAATCTTATTTTTTGCTCTATCTCTACTTTTTTTTTTTTTTTTTGACTTAGACCAAAAATATTTTATTCTTTTTTTTTTAATTTTTTATTGTTGGTTGTTCAAAACATTACATAGTTCTTGATATATCATATTTCACACTTTGATTCAAGTGGGTTATGAACTCCCATTTTTACCCCGTATACAGATTGCAGAATCACATCAGTTACACATCCATTGATTTACATATTGCCATACTAGTGTCTGTTGTATTCTGCTGCCTTTCCTATCCTCTACTATCCCCCCTCCCCTCCCCTCCCCTCCCCTCCCCTCTTCTCTCTCTACCCTCTCTACTGTCATTCATTTCTCCCCCTTGTATTATTTTTCCCTTTCCCCTCACTTCCTCTTGTATGTAATTTTGTATAACCCTGAGGGTCTGCTTCCATTTCCATGCAATTTCCCTTCTCTCTCCCTTTCCTTCCCACCTCTCATCCCTGTTTAATGTTAATCTTCTCATGCTCTTCGTCCCTACTCTGTTCTTAGTTACTCTCCTTATATCAAAGAAGACATTTGGCATTTGTTTTTTAGGGATTGTCTAGCTTCACTTAGCATAAATTAACTTCAATAAACATATGTTGCTTTTCTAACAAGAAAAATATATCAATAAAAATTACTTAAAAATAGATAACATGAATGAACCAGACGAAATGGCCTCTAAGTTCCCTTCCAATTCTAAAATGGGATGATTTAGAAGCAAAGTTGGCATGTGAGGTATTTTACAGTTCACAATATGAAATAAAATGGGGCCTTCCAACTCTGATTTCTTTGTTCCTCATCATGCCTTCTGTGGAGTTCCTTGGGCTTTGTATTTTCGTACATTTCTAGTAATAATGCCGGTTCAATTATGTCCTCCCCGTTGGGGATTATAAACAAGCCAATGAAATGGAACTGTTATGGAACCACAATGTTGGTTAAGAACTTGAAAAGATTAGAACTCAGAAAAGACACGTGGGCGTTCTTCATCAAGAAACTGGTTGAGCAAAATATACCTACAATTCCTATTGCTCTTTCAAAGAAAAGTTTCATTCTTTAAAAAGTGCAGTAAAAACATAAAACGAAAACATTTTATTCTTCATCTAAAAGGTGAGTCTTTTAATATTTGTTTGGTTGAATTGTTTGGATTGTCCTGGGATTCAGTCAAACTAACTCTTCTATAACATTTGTCCCTATAGTCTAATATAGCAGATGTGATGGGTAGCTTTTTGCAAAGGATATGTACAGTTCAATGACTTGGCACCAGGATACTGTATTCAATGTCTTAATCAGAATTATGTCAGCATTATGCATTTTCAGCTGCAACTGTAAGACAGACATGGGCTGAAATCTACTGCTACTATATGTTGAAAGCCGGTAAGCCTCTCAAAGTCTTGGTTTTCCATGACAAGAAGTTAATATCTCTTTTATGTGTTTTAAGTTTAGAAAGTAAAGCCAAGAATCTAGAAAGAAATAAAGATTTCTAGAACCAGAGGTTTTTTTCAGTAAAGTGAAGAGGTAAACAAAACATATTTGTCATGACTTTTGGCATCCCTCATTTCATCTGCAAGCTTCTTATGGTCAGTTTCTTCCATGGTTACAATCATAAACCAACAACATCTCCATTCCAATAGATACCAAAGCAGAGCAATGTATGTGATAAAAAAACAATTTGAAAAGAGGGGAAAACATTGAATTATTCATTGAAAGGAGTGAGGGTCTTGTTTCATTCAGTTTCCCAGGATTTCAAGTCTGGCTGATTATATTTGTTTTCTTTGAGCTTGGTTCCACGTCTGTCTGCTTTTCAATTTATTTCCAGATAGCCATTGAAAGAGTTGGCTCTTCATGAGGGAATTCAGTATGCTTGTGGCCAGGATTAATTAACTGCCTTAAAGCCAAAAGATGGCTGACGTTCATTTTCAAATGGGCATAGCTTTCTAGATATTTCCATGAATTTCAGAATAATTTGGACCATGGACAAAACTCCCATAAACATGATCAGGTCAGTGAGAAAGTTCTAAACAGTTTTAATGTTCATAGGTTTAATTCAAGTGGAAAATCTGGACAACTTGAAGTGTAACTATTCCTATCAAGGGTACTATAGGTGTATATAAGTGTCCAGTTCTAGTTGGGACTAGATCTGTATAAAGATCTCAAGGAAAGGAACCTGCATTTAGTACAAACTTTTCTTTTTTTCCATTTAATCCTAACAACAACCAAACAAGTTACATGTTCTTATCCCCAAAGTAAAGATCAAGAATATAAATGAGGATGGGATAATGCTGATATTTGAACCCCTATTCTAACTCCAAAGCCTTATCTTTTCTTTTATACCATGCTGCCTCCTACAGAAAGTTTCAAAATGAGGGTGTTAAAAAGTGAGCTTCCTCAAAGCTATTCAATTTTCAATTGAATATACACCACTCTTAGTTCTATTGGCCTGAAGAATGAGACCATAAAACAAATGGTCCCTAACCTTCTATAGCTTGTAATCCAACAACAGGAAGGATTGTTAAATACATGAACAGACTCATACAATAAATTGTAAGATTGCTTTTCTTGGCACTCTTTCAGAAGATTTAAATGCAATGCAGATGCAGACAGGTGAATGCAGTGACCCCTCAGTCCCCTTCCTCATCTCTGTGGAGGGAATACTAAAAAGGTCTGTGAGCATCTCTATGTACAAATGCAAATCAGTGAGATTCAACCACAGTATGGTGGTTCTACAATGTACCATTCTCTACATATGGCTACAGTTCAGTCTTATAAGTAGTAATATAGGGCAGTAGCTAAGAACATGCACTCAGAATTCACACTGCCTAGGACTTAATCCTGGTACAATCCCACTTAGTGCTTGATTTGGACAAGTTCTTTAACCTTGTACATCTATTTTCTTATATGCTAAAATTAATGGCATATAATATAATTTTGTGAATATCATATAAAATATTGAATATAAACTATTAGCAAAATGCCTATAACACAGTAAGGGCTCAAAAATACTGTCATTATTGTTTTTGTTGTTATTCTTGTCATGGTAACAGAGATAAAGACTTAGACATTTTTTAATCCACACTTCGCCATTCATAGATGATAAAACTGAAGGTCAGAGAAAGAAAGTGGCACGACCATGGCCATACCCAGAGTGGGGGGTAGATATGGAATAAAAACTTGGTGTCTTCACTCCTATGGTCTAGGATCATTTATATCAGCCTGCTTGTGAGATATTTGGAGAATTAAAGGGCTTTCAAAGCTGCCAGGGGAGCCATTTCTCCTCAATTTCTGACCACTTTTTTCAGCATGAATGATATATATTTACTGGGCATTGACTATACAACAGGTACCATGTTAGGTCCATGGTTCCTTTCTGCCATCTTCTTAAATCTGGAATTCCTGAGAAAGATACAAATCTGGGAAGAAACCGAGGGATTCAGTATGTTTTCAATATATAATATATTCTAATAGCAGTTTACCAATTAGAATATATATAACCCCAAAGGTAAGGATGAACACTAATGATAGAGGGGACTAGAGTGCATCTCCTCTATTAACCTCCAACCAGATCAACTCTGACTTGATCTAGGTCATATGCTAATGGTCTGTGTTTTATTTAGTTTTAAAAGACTGTTTATAGAAACCTGTTTTAAAAGTTTTATGGCTAAATAGAGAAGAATGAAATTATGTCATCTGCAGGAAAATGGATGGATCTTGAGAACATTATGTTAAGCAAAATCAGCCAAATTCAGAAAGTCAAGGGTCATGTTTTCTCTCATGTATGAAAGATAAAGAGAAAAAAAAATGGGAGAAAAGGTGTAGGAGAAATCATGAAAATAGAAAGAACATAAAAGTAGAGTAGAGGAAAGGGACCAGGGAGGAGAGATGAAGGAAGGGAAAGGGGAGATACTGAGGAATGATACTGATCAAATTATATTGTTATATTGTGTGTATGTACGAATATGTAACAATGAACTCCCACTACAGCATGTAACTATAATGCAACAATAAAATATGAAAAAAATTAAGGCTAAGCTAAAAATGTTTGAATTCTAAAACTGTGCCACATCCCATTGTTGAAAAAGGGGATCAGGAATACTGCACCCTAATATAAGGATTTACAGCCACTCAGCGGCCAGAGTCCAGAGCCAAATCCAGCTCTCTTGCAACTGAGCTTCATGAGCCTTTCATTAGGCTACTCTGCCTGGGATGCTTCCTGGGTACAATGACATGTTCCAATTGGAGAACCCTTCATGAACCCAGGATGCTGCCCCCCTCTTCACCCAAGCCTTACCAGGTCTCTAACAATCTTTTTTCTGTTTTCCATTCCTTGAAAACAGGGAGTTGGAAGTCGCTGTTCAGGAATGTGCCTGTTCCCCATTACAGCTCTTCTGGGGCTGTAACCTGAGTAGGCTGGGATCAGACCCCCACACATTTCTTTATCCCCTCAGACTCCAGCCCTACTCTCATTATGTTCCACAGAAGAGGTTAATTGTGATTCTGTTGCATCTTCAGAAAGAAGCAACAAAGCACAGAGCAATTTTCCTAAAGGCCTCACCCTCCTCCTCAACTCTCCCTCTCCTTTCAGCACTTCCACAACCCTCTCTCTCCTTGTTTTCCCTCTTTTTCTCCCCTCACCTTCTTCCTTCTGATTGGGTTGAGGTCATAGTCAAAGCTGGCCACAAGAACAAATTGAAAACAGGTTGGGAGAAAAGCAGTAAGGAAATTCCAAAATGGAAGGGGGTATGCAGTGAGTTATTTAGCTCAGGTAGGGAGAAGGGTTCCAACTCAGGACTCTGTATTCTTCAGAAAACACCAAGGGAACTTAGTGGCTTCTCTGGGGCTGGGCTCTCTGTAACTTGCACATACTCCAAATAGGTATTTACTATGCACCAGTAACTGCATAAACAATAACTGGGCATGACACCCAAGGAGAAGCAGGGCTCTCTGTGCACTTCCCCATCTTTCCTTCACTTGGGCAAATTTAGACATTCAGAGATTAAGGGCCTCACACCTAACATTTGCAATTATTACTTTCCTTCCAAAGCATAATGTTACTTAAATTAAAAAAAAAAAAAACAGTATATAATGATGCTCACCTTTAAGGTACAGATGTATGAGTTAGTGGAAAGACAGTTGGTTTGCGGGAAAGACAAGGCCTGGTTTTAAAGCCAGGCCCACCACTCATCAACTATGTATTTTATCTAGGGATGAGTGATTAAATGTGCAGAGTACTTCTTCATCTGAAAAGGACATGGTCATATCTATTTCAGAGAACCAGGTAAGGAATCAATAAGATGACATATATAGTATATCCTGTCCATAGACGGCTTACAAATGTCATTGCACCCCTGGTCCCTTCTACTTTACTTCCATCAAATCTCATCAATCTGTCTAGAGGCTACATTTTTATTTATCAAATTCATTTGCTTTTAGACACTTTATATAACATCTAACTCCCAAGAAACTTCCATTTTTTTTGCAAAGGGAAGCAATTTTGGAAGAAAAGAAAAAAGGAGAGAGAATATAGAAATGTTTACTTGTTTCTTACTATGTGGTATGGACAATGCTTGACATTTTTACCTACATTAAAAACAATCTATCTGGATTAAAGTTAAATACAACCAAATGGATCAGGTTAATTGTGCTTTTACAGTAGAGGAAATAAGGGTAAAAGAAGGTTTTAAATATCTTGCTTATAAAGATCCGCCTAGGAATGAAAAAAGCTAGAACCAGAACTTTGGGATACAAAGTTGGGCTTTTCCTACTACATGTTTGACTCCAGACTGTGAGATGTTTAAGGTGGAAATTGTGTTTTGATCACACCTGAGTTACCAGAACCTTGCACAAAGCTGGCCATGCAGCTGTTTATAGAGTTCTGTAAAATTGAACTTAAATATTTGAATCCTGGATCCACTCCCAACCCCTCAACACCAATACTGGGCATTTGAAGTCTCTCTTGGGAGAGCCAGGCTGTTTCCTGCATGAAATGTTAGCAGTAAATGGGATTCTCGTGGCACTGGGAAGAAGAAATTGGCACAAAAACAAGAATTTAAAAAAAAAAGAAAGAAAAACAGGCAAAATGGGAATATCTACTAAAAATACCCATGTGCCAGGTATTGTACTAAGGGACTTCTGGTTCATCTTCAAGTCCACACTCCAATGGATACCATTGGTTTGACTTGCTGAAATGCCCCGATTCTTTCTGCCAACAACATGCCAGTTTTAGAATGGGTCATTAATTCTCCTCAATCTCAGTCTACATCATTTAGGTGGCAAAGACCTCTTACATCCTTCTGAAATTGCCATGTGATGGTCAGAGATCCTATGACAGATGCAAAAAAGAAAGTGATGCACACTTGATCAATTAGGCTAACTCCTGGGACAGAGACTGAGTCATCATGACATCATTTGAATCCGTGGAGCCAGTCATGTCTGAAGCTTGATCTATCCTTGGATATTTTAGATACACAGGTCAGTGTTTTTCCTTTTCTGCAAAAGTAGTTTCCATTTGATTCTGCTACTTGCACCCAGGAGTTCTACCAGACACAAATGATTTTTCTTTTTATGATTGACATTTTGTAAATGAAAAAAATCAAGTGTTCACAGATCTAAAGTCATTTTCTCAAGGTCTTACTTCATATAGCAACACTAAAATTCAAATCTAGATCTGTCAGACTCTAAAAATCTAAGCCTTCATTATGATAAAAATATAGGATATTTGCACCTATGGTTCCAGTGTCTGGAGGGCTCACTTCTTCTTCATACTAGATCCTTGCTTATATGCCCCTTCTTCAGAAAGTACTTATCGTATTCACCCTATCTAAAGGAACATCCATTGTCAAACTACGCCCCCTTTCCCTACTTTATTTCTTTTCACAAAATGTACTGCTATGTCTCATCTACTGATGAATTGCTGTGTTGTCTGCATCCTCTACTATAAGCCTTATGAGAAAGCAATTTTGTTCACTTATAAAATAGGGCCTATACACATCAGGTTCTCCATAAGTATCTGTCTAGTGAGTGACTATCTATTGCATGTTGTAAACTGAGTTAATGGCTGGGAGCACAAAGATAAAGAAGAACATTTTAGTTTGAGCTCTCTCAAAAGCAGAATCAATGACTTGGGTGCAAATAATTTATATGGAAGGTGATCCTAGGAAGCAGGCATGGGGGAAAGTGAAGAATGAGACAAAGAACAGGAAAAGTCAATAAAAAGATGCACCATTTTTGTAAGCAATGAGAGCTTCATTTTGCAAGGATGGTTTTTTTTTAAAATTAGCTGGATGTGTCCCAGAATGTTTTGCTGGAAATCAGGGAGATGAAGTGCTTATCCACCAAATTCAGATCCCCATTAGTTGATCCCCTACCCAGAGTGCTAATTTCCACATACACTGTAGCTGGGCTTGCTAAGGGATCTTTCTGTGGGACAAAAATTGCAAGTAAGCATTTGTGATCACTGGCAGCATAAGGTGACCCCTCAGTGTACACAGAATTGCAGTTGAAATGGACATGGACCAAAAGGATGTGGCATAACTCCACAGGCATCTGCTACGATGACCAGATGCCTCCCTTTGAGGAATTTGCAGAAGGAACAACTGCTATGTCTTCCTCACTGAGGTCTAGGACAAACTTGTTAGCCTCGCTGTTGAAATAGTTCACAAGAAGTTACTAGACACCCACTAGGTGCCAGGGAAAGGATTGCAATAGTGGACACAGCTCTCAGCCACACAAACAAAGCCCTTTCCCTGTGGTGTTCACAGCTTAGCAAGGAAGAGGGAATTGCAAGGGTTGCTTTTGCATGAGACCTACCAAGAAGTCCTGCAACTTATTATTAATACAGAATTTAATAACATTAGCTCCAGCATTAATATGCATTTGGCTAATAGAGCTTTCCTTTTCTACAGTTGGATTAATTTTTAGGGCCATAAAAGCCCTCGTCATCCCCACAGTAAAGAGGACAAATGATGCTAATGCATTTGGCTGGAGCGGGTATTGCTAGCATGTGTGAGGAGAGTTGATTTGGGGACTGGACTGAGGAGGAGGAGAGAGGTGGAAGGAAAGCCAGGCTCCCTCCGGTCTTCTATCACTCTTTCATGGACAACAGGGCATGGTTGCTGCCTTAGAAGCACTTATCCATAGAGGATTTCCTTTCCTTTCTTTCCTTTTAAAATCACATTTCCAAATGGTATACTATTGTGAAGTGGAAAGAATCAACTCTACACAATGTGATTCTCATCAGATTCTCAGTTCCTCAAACACTTCCAGCTTTCTCTGAGCTGAACACTTCATTCAACATCTCCTTCTCTGCGCAAAAAGGCAAAAACCATGAAGTTGCTGATGGTGGTTCCTAAGAGTCCTTTGTCCACAAATGTGATTAAATGGCACAATCTGGTTTAGAGCTATTATTCCCATTTTGTGAAGAAGAGATGCTTAGAGAGGAAGCAAGTTGCCCAATCACACAGCAACTCGATAGTGAATCGAGGACTTGAACAAAGGGTGAACCTGTGTGCTCTGGTTTTTTCTTTCCACCAAAATCACATAATCTTTTCCTTGATTTTCTAAAGTGAGGATGGCAGTATCTACTCGACAAAGGGCTTATAAAGGGGAATTAAATTAAGTCTGCAAAAATACTTCATAATCTGCAAAGCATAATGCATATATAAGGGAAATAGTTCACAGTTCAAAATAGTACACGTGGTTCAAAGTAAGAAGATAAAATGTCAAATGAATACCTCTGGAGTATGTGTGTGTGTCGATAGTCAGGCTGAAGAACAAACCATGACAGACAAAGTGTGCTAATGACAACATTTACCCACCTGGAAACCCATCCTCCCATGATACAGAGGAATTCCAATGCCAGCAAGTTAACTCACTTCTCAGCTGGAGAAACGAATTGGGTAATGGGGATGCTCTTATGAGGAATTTATGGCTAATTTGCTGAGATTGAAGCTAATAAAATTCTTCTCTTCCAGTTTTCTGAAAAGATGGATTCCTCCCTTCCTTCAACTCAGCCAGAGTTGCTTAGCACCTCACTAAATTGCTGAGGCTGTCTTTGAACTCACAATCTTAGAAACTCTGCACACTACCCCATCTAATGCAAATCCATACCACCTCCTCAGCTATACCTCTTCATACAATTCTTCTATCACTAGTGACAGCTTGCAATGATCAAATTTGTCAGTTTATTTACCTCTTTTCATTTTACTACTAAAATATTAGTTCTGTGAATTCAGAAGGCTTGTCCACTTTGTTCATGATCTGCCCAGTATTGAGAGGAGTGTGGGGAACACAGTAATTATTCATTAAACATCCACCAAATTGGGCTGGGATTGTAGCTCAGTGGTAGAGTGCTTTCCTAGCATGCATGAGGCACCAATTTCGATCCTCAGCACCACATAAAAAAAAGTAAATAAAATAAAGATATTGTGTCCATCTACAACTAAAAAAAATAATAATTTTTAAATCCACTGAATGAACTGAGGGATGATGCTGGAAATAACAAATGACTTGGCCAAAACTTTTTGTAAAACATGTTGAGAAAACACATGCTCATTTAATTTTTGGCTCATACCTATTATCTTTCAAAAATCTTTTCTTTGCTACTCTTTGCCTCCATCCAGCAAAATTTAGGGTCCTTCAAGTGGGTTGCCAGAGTTTTACACTCCTCTCTCTACCATAATTCTTAACTCATTGTCCTGTAATTACCTGTTGGCCATCTTTCCATGCAACCATGAACCTGGAGGATCTATGAAAAAGAACCTAGCCTGTCCTATTCAACATCTGAGCTCTAGTTCCTAGACTTATGCAGAATGAGTGAGTCAGTAAGCAAGCATGGCTTCCTTCCAGCTGGAAGAAAACCCATGGGGTGGGAGGTGGGGATGCTAGGGTTTCCTTGTGCATCAATCTTTGAGTAATTCCATGAGGCCCCTGGATCTTAAGTGAAAGGACACTGATTAAACACTCAAGGGATTGACCTGCTTTCCTATAGGAATCAGTACAAATCAGTCCATCTCCTTCTGCCAAACCGAATGACTACCATTGTGTGTTTATTAGGTTTTCTCTCAACCTTTACTTGATTTGGCCCCAGTGTTCAGTATTTTCCTCTGTATTTCTCTAGCAATTTGCTTCTTCATTTTCAGTGTCCCTGGGCTCTTTGTTTAGATGCAGATCCCGGCACCCTAGGAAATTCCCTTAATTGATATTTTTGCTTTTTTTAGGGGTGGGCACTGGGGATTGAACTCAGGGGTACTCGATCACTAAGCCACATCCCCAGCCCTATTTTGTATTTTATTTAGAGACAGGGTCTCACTGAGTTGCTTAGCATCTCACTGAGTTGCTTAGCACCTCACTAAATTGCTGAGGCTGGTTTTGAACTCACAATCTTCCTGCCTCAGCATCCAGAGCCATTAGGATTACAGACATGCACCACCGCACCTGGCCATATTATTGCTTCTTGCTGTCTGCTCAACTCTCAGATTTCTACCTAGCCAAACCTCTGCTACACCCCTCAGCCATCCACGCTGGCTACCCGTTAACCCTCTGACTCCTCTCAATTTGCAACAAGAAATGCCTTTATCTTTCTGCAGCCCTCTCCTTCTGTACAGTGTTGCACAAAAAGAAGAAAGGGCAGCAGAATACAACAGACACCAGTATGGCAGTATGTAAAAAAGTGGATGTGTAACTGATGTCAATCTGCATTATGTATATGGGTAAAAATGGGAGTTCATAATCTGCTTGAATCAAATGTATGGAATATGATATGTCAAGAGCTTTGTAATGTTTTGAACAACTAATAATAAATAAATAAATAAATAAATAAATAAATATTAAATTAAAAAAAAGAAGAAAGTAAAAATTCTCACTTCACACAAGGGGAAACTGAAGCTCAAGAAAGAAATGCATCTACCTGAGGAGGCACTGGGACCAAATCAGGCATTTCCTAACTCCTGACCTTGGGTTTTAGCCACTATGCCATGTGTTCTTGTCTCCTCATTTAAACTGTGTGCTGACCCATGACTAGTACACCTTTAAAGTCACCCCTGTAGTGCCAAACCAGGAACCTGGCCATACTGAGACATATGCAAGTTTGCCAAGTTAGATAAATTTACTAAGACACTAACATCAAATTCCTTTGGAGAAGAAAAGGCAACATTGTGTTCTGCCTGGGTTTGAATCCTGATTTTGCTAAACCATTGTAAGCAACTATTAGACTTTAAGAGTGCCTTAATGTTGCTAATCCTCATTTTCAATGTCTGTAATATGGATGTGAAAGGACCTATCTCAATGAAATCACATTGAAGATTTATTTAGTGTGTGCAAGGAATTTAGCACAGTATGTTGTACATGGTAAATACCAAGTATGAAAGGCAACTCTATTGTTTTTAATGCTGTTATGAAAAATACCAATTCATGAAATACTTCATGTGTGGTAAGAAGAAAGGGAAAACTCCACAAACCAGGAAAGTGAGTTATTCTTGTGTATTTAGCACTTCTTGTCCTTTTCCAATCAGAACTGCACAAACTGTATGCCCAGAATTTTGAAATCTGCCAAGTGTCCAAAGCTTCCCTACCTTCTCTAAATATAAGCCTCAAAGCCTGTAGTGAGTAGATCACTCAGATACCTTCCATATAAAGGAGTCTCTGTTGTTTTTCTTCTTCTCCTCTAGAGTAGGAGAAGAACCAACTTTCAAACACAAATCTGATCACCACCCTCCAAAGACAGCCTCTGCAGACTCCCAGGGGTATTGAATAAGATCCTGAGCCCATTCTATTCTCTGAGCTTGCTTCCTCCTCACATACACACGTGTGCATGCACACACGAACGTACTCTCTCCTCCCAGGTTCAATCAGCCTCCAGAAGGGAAGAGGAAAGACCTGGTCAAAGATGAGTCAGGCTTTCTGGTCGTGTGAGCAGCACCATTTCACTGGGCTGAGGTGAATCACTGAGAAGGAGGTTGGACCTGGAAGGTGACAGAGAGAGAGATTTTCGTGTGTGTGTGTGTGTGTGTGTGTGTGTGTGAGAGAGAGAGAGAGAGC